>NC_083437.1:12765011-14085936 GCF_020745735.1 Hemiscyllium ocellatum
CAAACAAGAACATGGGAAAGCAGCAGGTTTAATCAAAATGGAGGACAGAGATCATGGGCTTGAGCTGTTGAATTCAACGTTGAGTCCAGCAAGTGCCAATGAGAAATGAGGTGCTGTTCCTCCAGCTTGCATTGGACGTAGCTGAAATATGACAGCAATTCTAAGACACAT
The DNA here is from genome assembly GCF_020745735.1 of Hemiscyllium ocellatum. Classification (NCBI taxonomy): domain Eukaryota; kingdom Metazoa; phylum Chordata; class Chondrichthyes; order Orectolobiformes; family Hemiscylliidae; genus Hemiscyllium; species Hemiscyllium ocellatum. The sequence continues at coordinate 12,765,183 of NC_083437.1, forward strand.
GGTGCATTGAAGTAGCAAGTGACCAGAAGGTCAGAATCATTCTTGTGTATAGCACGGAGGTATTCCACGCAGTGGTCACCCAATGTTTGGTTTTACCAATGCAGAGGAGACTACATTGTGAGCAATGTATATGATAGACAGCATTGGGAAAATTGCAAATAAGTTGCTGCTTCACCTGGGAAGTATGTTTGTGGCATGGGCAATAAGGAGGGAAGAGAAAAAGGGACTACTGTAACACCTAATAGAGGTGAAGAAGTATTTAGAATGACGGAGGACTGGGCCAGAGTGCCACAGACGGAACAATCTCTACAGAATGCTAACAGTGAGGGGAGGGAAAGTTTTATCCAATGGTGGTACCCAGTTAGAGGAGGCTGAAATGAAATAATGATCCTTTGAATATGGAGACAGGTGGGTGTAAAGTGAGGATAAGGGAAACTCTTTCATTGTCCTGTGAAGGAAGGAAATGAGTAACACCAGGAAATGGGTTGGATGTGGTTAAGGGCCCTGTCAAGCACAGATCAGTTAAGAAGAAAGGGAGACATTTTGGATGACATCAACAAACCACATACAATGGAGGCGGAGAATCTGAGAGAATGGAATTGAATCCTTGCAGGAAGAAGAATGTAGTCAAGGTAACTGTGGGAGTTGGTGTATTTGTCATGGATATTGGTGGACAACACCCAGCAAAAATAGAGCATGTGAAGGTGATGGAAAGAGGGAAATTGGATGGACAACTGATGTACTTTCCTAATTCCAGTCAAAAGTAGGAAGAAGCACTGTTGCAGTCATTGAAGTACTGGAGAAAGAGTTGTGGGACGCAGCCTGAGTAGGACAGAAAAGAAGCACGTTTCACATGGCCCACAAAGAGGCAACTACAACTGAGACTGGTGGGTACACAAAGCCACACCTTTAGCAATGTTAGTTGATATTAACTCTGAGTTCTTTCCCTCAGGAAGACATTAGAAGTTGGTTAGATTGAAATCTTTATGACTAAATTTTCAGGATTGAGATCTATGATGGAAAATCACCCATGATGATGGAAGTGTTAAGGATGCTCCTCGGTTTCTATGCTCCTTCTTCATGGGATTTCTTACACCCATCTGAGAAGATAGGCTGGCCTTTGTTTAACATCTTATCTGAAAAGAAGCACGACCGGCATCTTCTCTATAACTTTCTGTGGTGTAACTGTACTGAATGCGTTCAGGATTCTGGAATGGGGTTTGAACCTGTGACATCTGAGGGGTGACCTTATAGAGGTCTACAAAATCATAACAGGCATGGATAGGATAAAGAGACAAAGTCTTTTCCCTGGAGTGTAGGAATCCAGAACTGGAGGGCATAAGTTTAGGGTGAGAGGGAAAAGATATAAAAAAGACCTAAGGGGCAACATTTTCACACAGAGGGTGGTACATGTATGGAATGAACTGCCAGAGGAAATGGTGGAGGCTAGTAAAATTGCAACATTTAAAAGGCATTTGGATGGGTATATGAATAGGAAGGGTTTGGAGGGATATGAGCCAAGTGCTGGCGGTGGGGGGGGACTAGATTAGGCTGGGATATCTGGTCAGCATGGGCAAGTTGGACCAAAGGGTCAGTTTCCATGCTGTACATCTCTGTGACTCCGTGACTCTATGACTCAAATCAAACAGGACAGCGCTGAGCCAAGGCCAACTCTGAGCATACTCCATCATTCTCCGAAAGAATCAGAAGCAGAGATTCCGGCTGTTTCTCCCTTTCCTCAGTGCCCAGTACATGTCATAATCTTTATTTCCCATCTGCTGCACTGATTAAGGTGAGCTAATTGAGCACACCCCAGAGACCAAAACTGGAACCTTTCTGGTTCAAAGTTACAGTGAATTTTCAACATCAGACATTGAAAGAATTTAACACTTTCATTTGTTTTTATCGATTGGCAGATAGATTTGGAGCTGTTTGCTTGTGTGTAGAAAATAGAAACAGCAGCAATAACAAGTAATGAGAGCAAAGAATACATTATACAACCATCAAATTGATACTCTCTCCCTCAAAGGACCTCTTCAAAAGCATTACGATTTGTTTATTTCATTTTGAGATTGCAAAAATAAATTGAGGCATTGCCATTAAATTGAGAGTCAGAGCTGTAAGATGATACCTACACCTTCAGTATATCCCAAATTCATCTGTGCAAGTCCCATATGACCAGCAAATATGATTTACAAATATTGGGAAAAGTTTGTTTAATAAAATCTGGCACTCAATTGAATATAATGCAATTGAAAAAACAATTGCAGTTTCCTTTAACATCTGACAAACGTAACTGCCAAGAAATTACAAAAATGCACACCGTCATTAGTATTAATCCTGCATCACAATGGATGCAACATTAGTAATCTTGTGATGGTGTGGAATAAGTTTCTCTGCATTTTAATCCTGTGAGAATTTTATCATACTTTGTTTGGTAAGCAGAAAGAAACCTAATTTTATTCGGTCTCACTTTATTGAAGAATGTTGTTAGGGATCTGTTGACTCAGAAAAGGTTACATGGAAAAAAAAAATTGAAATATAGAAAATAGGAGCAGGAGCAAGCCATTTGGCCCTTTGAGACTGTTTCACTATTCAATATGATCATTGTTGATCATCAGTATTGTGTTCCCACTTTCTCCCCATACTCTTTGATCTATTTAACCCAAAGAATTATATCTACCTCTTTCTTGAAAACTTTCACTGTTTTGGCCTCAACCACTTTCTGTAGCAGACAATTCCACAGGTCCAACACTCATTAGATTAAAACAGAACCCTCCACATCCTAGTGCTATGGCCTACTCCATTGTTACAACACCAGGTAAATCCTCCTGCTTAATTTAAACCAACAACACAGAAAACATTTACCCCATGCAGTAATCTGTAAACATTCAAGAGGCCAAGGACTATTTAAAGTAAAAATTAACAACTTTATTTCTTGAGGTACAAGAGAGAATAATTAACTAACAATTATTTACAACTCCTTCCTCTCATCTATCTTTTATCTTCCCCTTCTATAATTCTAGTCAGATAAAAAACCCCAATTAAGATTTACCAAAAATTCAAGTTTTCAAAAGCAGTCAGATCTTCTCTTCCTTGTCTTCTTTTCTTCTTCATAGAGATTTCTGTTTCACAGTTCACTGATCGATAAAGGTATCTTTAAGAGAGCTATTCTCTGGGCAGTCTGCAGATGCTGGTGGCTTGGCAGTTCTCCAATTCTTTAGGTTTTCCCAATCTTATACCCCCAAAGCATTGGATTGTATCATAGGCTTTTAAGATTGTCAATATACTCAATTCAAACTTGATTGGAGTATTTTTGGGGTATAATTTAATCTGATTGGCTGAATTTGTGTTGAGTACACCCACAGCTTCACAATAACATATCCTTCAATGGACCCTTATTGAGTGACTCCCTTTTCATCAGGAATGTCCTTTCAGCCTTCACCTGTCTAATACTGTTGGAATTTCCCCCACCCCTTACCATTCTACTCATGTCCAAGTGATATTAGCCTAACAGATTCATTCTGTCCTCAATCAACAATCCTGCCATTCCAGGAATAATCTAGTTATCCTTTGTTGCACTCCCTCCATAGCCAGAACATCCTTCCTCAGATAAAAGGACCAAAACTGTGCCTAATACTCCAGATTCGGCTCAACTGTTCCCCTGTACAATTGTAGCAAGGTATGCCTACTCCTGTACTCAGTCCTCCCATTGTGAAGGCCAACATACCTTTTGACTTCTTTACCACCTGCTTACTTTCAGAGACTATCATACAAGGACATCCAGATCTTGTTGCAACTCCTCATGTCCCGATCTATCAGCATTCAGATAATGACCTTCCGGACTGTTTTGCTACCAAAATGGATAACTTCACCTTTATCCACATTACACTTCATCTGTCATTCATTTTCCACTCACTCAACTTGTCCAAATCACATCCAGGTATCTCTGCATCCTCCTCACGGTTCTTCTCACCAAGCTTTGTGTCATCTGTAAACTTGAAGATATTACATTTATTCTCCTCACCTAGATCATTCATACATATTGTGAATAGCTGGAATCCTAGCACGGATTTCTATGGTGCTCCACTCATCACTGCCTGCCACTCAGAAAAAGGCTTGTTTGTTCCAACTCTGTTTCAGTTGGCTAACCAGTTCTTTAGCCATCTCATTATACTACCTTCAATCTCATGCACTTTACTTTTGCAGACTAATCTCTTATGTTGAACCTTGTCAAAGCCTTCTGAAAGTCCAAGTAAACCACTGGCATTTCCCTACCGACTTAAATAGGTACACGCTTGAAGAATCCCAGTAGATTTGTCAAGTATGACTTCCCTTTCATAAATCCTTGCTAACTCTGTCAGATCTTGTCACGGATCAACAAGTGCTCTGCTATTAAATCTTTTATAATCATGCTGTACAGACAAATGACCAGGTTTACCTCTCCTGTGGTAATCTACCCACAATGTCAGCACTCTTACACTAGAGATGGAAATCTGACCAGAAAAAGTTGATCTATTGACAGCAACCGTGGCCAGGAATCCATCAGATAATCAAATAACTATGTTAAAGAAGAAGCTCTGACCTCCTGCCTTGTCAATGTCGGGCCCACTTGAAATCCAGATCTGCATTTTAACCTTGAAACCTCCCCCCCCCCAAATAAATTGGCAATTTTGGACAACTTTAAGAGATTGGTCCATTTGAAAACAATGGTCCCTTAAGATTTTTCCCACACAGCCAGGGTTTTCAAACTTGCACAACTAATTGTATCATCAGACCCAGCCCTCCTCCCCAGCTATGGTGGGCACACACCCAAGAGTCAATTGGTGGAATGAAGAATCCACCAATTCCTGAAGAAGGGCTTATGCCTGAAACATCGATTCTCCTGCACCTTGGATGCTGCCTGACCTGCTGCACTTTTCCAGCAACACATTTTCAGCTCTGATCTCCAGCATCTGCAGTCCTCACTTTCTCCCAGAATGAAGAATCCCTCAACTCTGTTGAAATCAGTGCTTAACATCTCCAAAAGGGCAAAGGTAAAATCACCACAGTCCCAACAATCCATAGGCCTGCTTTCTCGGGAGAGAAGGATGACTGGTGGTAAGATTAACCAAAAGGGCACCAACTTCAAGCAAAGGACAAGATTGAGAAGGCAGGACCTTTACAGTAACTGCAGCCAGTGGAAGAATTGAACCCACACTGTTAACATCACTCTGCATTGTAAACCAATCATCAAGCCAGTCGAGACAACCAAATCTAATAGGACATGACAATACTGAATTGGGCAGCATGGTGGCACAGTAGTTAGCTCTGCTGCCTCACAGTGTCAGAGACTTGGGTTCAATTCCAGCCTCAAGTGACTGTTTGTGTGGAGTTTGCATGTTTTCTCCCTTACTGTGTTGGTTTCCTCCCTTGGTCCAAAGATGTGCAGGTTAGGTGGATTGGCCAATCTAAATTGCCCATTGTGTCCAGAGATGTGCAGGTTAGGTGGGTTAGCTATGGGAAATGCTGATATGAGGGGTGACAGATTTGGGTGGGATTCTCTTCAGAGGGTTGGAGCTGACTTGATGAGCTCCAATCAAGTTTGAACTTACTGTTTTGCCAGCATCGAACCAATGAGATGATCTGATGTTGGAGTCATTTGGAAAATTGGTCAGAGAGCAACTGCTGTAGAGAGAGAAACTCCTTTATCTAACATTTTACTCTCGAAGAAACTAGAACACACTCTCTATCAAAGGTACCTTTTCATGTGAAATATTCTCACAGTAAAAAGAAAAACGATGACCCCGGGAGATCAGCAGCTGGAAGAGGGATGACACTGAAGAAGACAGAGACTGTATAGTTTTTGAGGTTAAGGAAATAGATAGTTGACATCTTGCAAAATGTCCATATTACAGAGGAGGAAGTGCTGGATGTCTTGAAACTCATAAAGATGGATAAATCCCTAGGACTTGATCAGGTGTACTGGAGAACTTTATGGGAAGCTAGGGAAGTGTTTGCTGGGCCTCTTGCTGAGATATTTGTATCATCGATAGTCACAGGTGAGGTGCCAGAAGACTGGAGGTTGGCTAACGTGGTGCCACTCTTTAAGAAGGGTGGTAAGGACAAGCCAGGGAACTATAGACCAGTGAGCCTGACCTCGGTGGTGGATAAGTTGTTGGAGGGAATCCCGAGGGACAGGATGTACATCTATTTAGAAAGGCAAGAATTGATTAGGGATAGTCAACATGACTTTGTGTGTGGGAAATCATGTCTCACAAACTTGATTGAGTTTTTTGAAGAAGTAACAAAAAGGATTGATGAGAACAGAGCAGTGGACATGATCTATGTGGACTTCAGTAAGGCGTTCGACAAGGTTCCCCATGGGAGAATGGTTAGCAAGGTTAGATCTCAAGGAATACAGGGAGAACTATCCATTTGGATACAGAACTAGCTCAAAGGTAGAAGACAGAGGATGGTGGTGGAGGGTTGTTTTTCAGACTGGAGGCCTGTGACCAGTGACATTCCACACCATCGGTGCTGGGTCCTCTACTTTTCATCATTTACATAAATGATTTGGATGCGAGCATAAGAGGTATAGTTAGTAAGTTTGCTAATGACACCAAAATTGGAGGTTAGTGGACAGCGAAGAAGGTTACCTCAGATTACAACAGGATCTTGATCAGATGGGCCAATAAGTTGAGAAATGGCAGATGGAGTTTGCCACTTTTGAAAGGCCCCCATTCATTATTTTCATACCATGGAGGTCAGGCCAGGATGGAACTGGTCCAACCATCTCTGAAGGCAGGTTACAAGGCATGTCTCAAATTTCTGAGACTTCAGCACAGATCTATAAAAGGTTGTTAAGCTTTTTAAACCTCGACTTTCACTTCCCACCCACTAACATCCCCTCTCTAACCTCCTCATCACCTGCAAACCCCATTGGCCCGTGCTATCGCCATCTCACATACCTCCATTCCACTTTTATGCCCATCCATGTCACTTCCGTGTTCCTCATACCACCTCCAAGCACAATCAATCCCCGGGTTACCTCAATTCCCTACACCATTACCATGCCTCCATATTCTCCGTACATAACTTGTCGTACCCCACGCTCCCTCCAAAGCCAATCACGCAATATCCCCTATGGGCAAGACATTGAGCCATGTGGAGATGAAAATAATTAACCTTGTAAGAATCCAAGAGTATTCTCATTCACACACTTACTGTAAAAAAAACTCTCATTCATGAAACCCATTCAAAAAATGACTGCCTTCAAGTGGTCAGTATCTTGTAGAAACAAATAAACTTTATTTATGCACCATAACAAGGTCTTAATCCTTTAATACTTTCTTAGAATTGTCAATTAAATTGACACCTCAACTCCACTCTCTCCCCTGAGATAAATGGTTATTGAGTTTTTGAAATGCAGCCAAACACTCATTTTGGGGGTAATAACAACATTGGGAAATGTAAACAATGAAGGATGGTTAAATATTTTTTTGTTTGCTATACTAGATGGTATGTTGATCAATACACTCCAACAGTGTGTCCCTGTTTTTTTGACATTAACGAAAAGTAGTAACTGGTACGGCCCTGGGGAGTATTGTTGATCAGAGAGACCTGCAGGTAGATAGTTTCTTGAAAGTGGTGTCACAGGTAGTCAGAGTGATGGAGCAGGCATTTAGAACACTTACTCTCATCAGTCATAGCACTGAGTACAGGAGTTAGGACGTCATGTTATAGCTGTACAAGACAGGGGTGATGTCACTTTTGGAGTACTGTATACAATTCTGGTTGCTGTGCGATAGGAAGAATGTTATTAAATTGGAAAGGGTATAAAAAAGATTTACAAGGATGTTACCGAGACGGGAGGTATTGAATTATAAGGCGAGGTTCTGTAGGCTGGGCCTTTTCTGACTGGAACATTGGAGACTGAGGGGTGACCTCACAGAGTTTTGTAAAATCATGAGGGGCATAGATAAGGTGAATAACCAAGATCTGTTCCCAGGGTTGAGGAGTCTAAAGCTAGAGGGCATAGGTTTAAGGTGAGGGGGGGAAAGATTTAAAAGGAATCTGAGGGACAACTTTTCACACAGAGGGTGGTGCGTGTATGGAATGAGCTGCCTGAGGAAATTGTACAGGCGGGTACAATTACAACATTCAAAAGACATTTGGATAGGTACACGGATAGGAAAGGATGGGAGGGATATGGACTAAATGCAGGCAAATGGGACTAGTTCAGTTTAGGAAACCTGGTCGACATGGATGAGTTGGGCTGAAAGGTCTGTTTCCGTGCTGTATGACTCTGTGCAGGCTGTTTTGCTTTATTTTTAAAAGGCTGTGAATTTAAATTACTGCAGACTATATAATTTGAACAGACACCCTCTGTCCGCCATGAGCATTTTGTCTCCCCCATAAAATTGTGGTTCCACCATTGAAGGATAAAGCCCTTGAAATTGTGACAAGAGGGTCTCTTTGATCTCATGTGCGAAATCCATCTGTTCCACTGCCAATAAAAATTAGGCCTATCAGAAACGCTGGTGGAACTGCCACATCTGGGCCCCAAGAATCATTTTAAATGCTTCCAGAATTAACCTGATTCTGCAAAAACCCAGTCCTTAGAGTCTAAATCTTCCAGTACACAACCAGCATTAGGAAACAGGTCTAAGACATGCTGAAGGAAAATGGGAGCTGGCATTGAAATAAAACCTTTTACTCCGTATCACTAATTGTGAGTTGGCTGACCTGGGGTGGCACATTAGCTCTGTGGTTAGCACTGCTACCTCACAGCACCGGGGACCCAGGTTTGATTCCAGCCTTGGGTGGAGCTTGTCCATTCTCCCCACGGGTTACTTCCAGGTGCCCCAGTTTCCTCTCACAGTCCAAAGATGTGTAAATTAGCTGGACTGGCCACAGGAAATACAGGGTAGGAAGTTGGTCTGAGTGGGTCGCTTTTCAGAGGGTCAGTGTGGACTACATGGGCCAAATGCCCTGCTTCCACACTGTAAAGATTCTATGATTCTGCAGAAGCAAGGAACTGAAAATAACTACTTCTTCCTATTTTCTCAAAATTGATTCCACAAGCTGTTAATTTGGATCAACTTAACTTTCTGATCCTCTTCTGAAGATGATAACTTGCTCCCTGCAGATCCACATCCAGTCAACACACCACATCCACACTGGCCATGCCTCACGCAGTTATCCACGATCCATGTTCACCTTTGTACACTATCAGTGAATACAGACCAGGAATGGAATTCCAACATGGTCTTCCTTTTAAGCAGTGTTGTGTTGATTCTGGTTATAGGATAATCTGGCACTCCTCCAATACTTCCACTTGTACAACTGGAACAGATACACTTGGACATTCACATCCTCAATAGCCTCTCTGTTGAGTAGTAATTAAGATACATCAGGATCCAGCCAGTACAGTACATATGAACAAAGAACAAAAGTGAGCCATTCAGCCCTTCAAGCCTGGTCCTTCATTCAACAAGATCAGGGCTGATTTACTTTTAACTTCAATTCTATATTCCAGCAAATCTCTGATGACCCTTCATCCCCTTGGTAATCAACCTTCTATCTCCTTCTGCCTTAAAAATATTTAATGATCCTACATCCACTGCCTTTTGAGAAAGGAAACTCCAAAGACACACGACTGCCCACGAGAGCCATAGAGACAACAAAAAGGCCCGACAGCCCATTTCATCCAAGCCAGTGAGAAACAACCAGCTCACTATTCTAACCTTATTTTCTAACATTTGGCCATAGCCTTTTATTCTTTGGCATTGCAAGTGCACATCTAAATGTGTCTTCCATGTTGTGAGAATTTCTGCTCTATCATTGTGTTGATGTATATTTTGTTCCACAAATCTGGATGACAGAAGATTCAATAAAACGGTAGGTGCTTTATTATTGGACCGCCGGCGAGAGATTCAAAATGTCCCCAAAAGCAGTCGTGCGTCTACTTGTGGTGACACTTCTCCACCAATCTCTACTCTACACATAAAGGCAGTACCTCTTATAGGATTAACACAAAAGGTCTATTAGTCACATGGCTAATTGTCATTACATTGTTTAAGATGGGCAATTACAATTTTACAAGGCCCAGTGAATGTTGATGTCCTGTGATAACAAGTGAATGGATTACAGGGACTGATTATCATATTCTTCATGGAATGAGCTGCCAGAGGATGTGGTGGAGGCTGGTACAATTGCAACATTTAAGAGGAATTTGGATGGGTATATGAATAGGAAGGGTTTGGAGGGAGATGGGCCGGGTGCTGGCAGGTGGAACTAGATTGGGTTGGGATATCTGGTCAGTATGGACAGGTTGGACCGAAGGGTCTGTTTCCAAGCTGTACATCCCTATGATTCCATGACTCTAAGTGTTGATGGGAAGAGATTCAAACAAAAAGGTTTTGCCTCTTCTTAATGGGGGAATTCACATATCTATTCTAATACAGAAGGGAAGCAAGATAATGGGAGCAGGAGGCAGTTTAACAGGGTTGTGGCCAAAGCTATGCCTGTCTCTTTGTTAGCTAAGTAGAACAGTCCATCTTCCGTAGTTACACCGGCACCACTCCCCACCTCTTCCTCTGCTACATTGATGACTGCATCGGTGCCACCTTGTGCTCCCGCGAGGAGGGCAAGCAGTTCATCAACTTCACCAACACATTCTACCCGACCTCAAATTCACCTGAACCATCTCTGACACATCTCTCCCCTTCTTGAACCTCTCCACCTCCATCAATGACGACTGACTGAACACGGACATTTTTTATAAACCCACTGACTCCCACAGCTACCTGGATTACACCTCTTCCCGCCCTACCTCCTGCAAAAATGCTATCCCGTATTCCCAATTCCTCCACCCCCGCCGTATCTGCTCCCAGTAGGACCAGTTCCACCACAGAACACACCAGAAGGCCTCTTTCTTTAAAGACCGTAATTTCCCTTCCCACATGGTTGAAGATGCCCTCCAATGCATCTTGTCTATGTCCCGCACCTCCACCCTCAAACCCCACCCCTCCAACTGCAACAAAGACAGAACCCCCTTGGTCCTCACCTTCTACCTCATGAATCTCCGCATAAACCATATCATCCACTGACATTTCCGCCACCTCCAAACAGACCCCACCACCAGGGATATATTTCCCTCCCTACCCCTTTCCGCTTTCCGCAAAGACCGTTCCCTCAGTGACTACCTGGTCAGGTCCATGCCCCCCCAACAACCCACCCTCCTGTCCTGGCATCTTCCTCTGCCACTGCAGGAATTGTACACACCTCCCCCTCACTTCCATCCAAGGTCCCAAAGGAGCCTTCTACATCCATCAAAGTTTCACCTGCACATTCACCAATGTATCTGTTGCGATGCGGTCTCCTTTACATTGGGGAGAATGGACACCTTCTCGCAGAGCGCTTGAGGAACATCTCCAGGACACCCACACCAATCAACCCCACTGCCCTGTGGCCAAACATTTCAACTCCCCCTCCCACTCTGCTGAGGACATGCAGATCCTGGGCCACCTCTCCCACCATTCCCTCACCATCCAACGCCTGGAGGAAGAACGCTTCATCTTCCGCCTCGGAACCTTCAACCCCAGGGTATCAATGTGGACTTCACTAGTTTCCTCATTTCCCCTCCCCCCACTTTACCCCAGTTCCAACCTGCCAGCTCAGTACCATCCTCATCCTCATGACCTGCCCTACCTGCCAATCTTCCTTCCCACCCATCCGTTCCACCCCTCTCTCCAACCTATCACCTTCATTCCCACTTCCATTTGCCTATTGCACTCTTAGCTACCTTCTCCCCAGCCCCATCCCCCTCTCATTTATCTCTCCACACTGGAGGTTCCCTACCTCATTCTTGATGAAGGGCTTTTGCCTAAAACGTTGATTTTCCTGCAACTCAGATGCTGCCTGACCTGCTGTGCTTTTCCAGCACCACTCTAATCTTGACTCTGATCTCCAGCATCTGCAGTCCTCACTTTCACCAAGGTTATCAGTCTTGTCTGGGGAGGACAAATACCTTTGTCTGAGGGTGCAGAGGAATCCACATGGGTGGCTCCAATCGATTCCTTCTCTAAGATTCAGTCAGCCTCCTCCCTACTGAGATGTTCTGTCTATTCTATAAGAGGACAGACATGCAATTGATACTGCAGTGAGTCTCATCAGTTGTTTAACCCTAGAGTCCCCAGTATGCTTTGAAAGAGAAGTAAAACATGGAACTGATCCCTTTGTGGTTTTCTAACTTCCTCAGTTGCAGTCTTGATGGGCCGCATGTCCTCTTTCTGCACTGTAGGGTTTCTACGATCATCTTTCGAGCAGTGAATTCCAGATTCTAACCACCCTATGGGTGAAAAAAAGGTTTTCTTCACATCTCCTCTGAACCCTCTGCCTCTTGCCTTAAATCAATGCTGCCCCCACCACTCCCCCCTCCACCCCAGTCAATCAATGATCCCTCCATCAAGGGGACAAGTTTATTCTTATCTAGGGTGTAGGTTTGCTCGCTGAGCTGTAGGTTTGATATCCAGACGTTTCATTACCTGGCTAGGTAACACCAACAATGGCGACCTCCAAGTGAAGCGAAGCTGTTGTCTCCTGCTTTCTATTTATATCTTTCGCCTGGATGGGGTTCCAGGGGTCTCTGGTGATGTAATTTCCTGTTCGTTTTCTGAGGGGTTGATAGATGGTATCTAGATCTATGTGCTTGCTTATGGCATTGTGGTTGGAGTGCCAGGCCTCTAGGAATTCTCTGGCATGTCTTTGCTTAGCCTGTCCCAGGATAGATGTGTTGTCCCAGTCAAAATTATTCTTTCTCATCCGTGTGTAGGGCTACAAGGGAGAGAGGGTCGTGTCTTTTTGTGGCTAGCTGGTGTTCGTGTATCCTAGTGGCTAACTTTCTTCCTGTTTGTCCTACGTAGTGTTTGTGGCAGTCCTTGCATGGAATTTTGTAGATGATGTTGGTTTTGTCCGTATGGGTCGTACTGGATATTTTAAGTTTGTTAGTTTTTGTTTGAGACTGTTGATGGGTTTGTGTGCTACTAGGGTTCCGAGGGGTCTTAGTAGTCTGGCTGTCATTTCTGAAACTTCTTTTGATGTATGGTAAGGTGGTTAGAGTTTCTGGTTATGTTTGGTCTGCTTGTCGTGGCTTGTTCTTGAGGAATCTGCGCACTGTATCTTTTGAGTATCCGTTCTTCTCGAATATTCCTATCTACCATGTCTCAGCCTCTCATAATTTTATACATCTCAATCACATCCCTTCTCAATCATCTCTGATCTAAGGAAAACAATCCCAAAGATAAAAAATGATTTCTTCATCTCTGTCTTAAATGGGTGACATCTTACTTTTAAACTATGACCCATAGCTTTACATTCTCCCACAAGAAGAAACATTTCCCCCCCACCACTCCCCATCTCCATCCAACTGGTCAAGTTCCCTCAGGTTCTTTTTTGTTTAAATTAAGTCGCCTTTGACTCATCTAAGCTACAGCAGATACAGCCCTAGCCTGTCCAGCCTTTCCTCACAAATCAATCCACAAATTCCAGGTATTCATTTTGGAATTCTTCTCTCAACTGCTTCAAATGCATTAACATCCACCCGTACACACGGTGACCAATGCTATACACAGTACTCCAGAAAACAGTGAGGACTGCAGATGTTGGAGATCAGAGTCAAAAGAGTGCGGTGCTGGAAAAGCACAGCAGGTCAGACAGCATCCGAGGAGCAGGAGAATCGATGTTTTGGGCATAAGCCCTTCATCAGGAATGACTTCAAAGTAGGCATCCTTGGAAGAGACTTCGCAGTAAGGTTATAATCAACTAGGAGAAAGTGAGAACTGCAGGGGCTGGAGATCAGAGTCGAAGAATGTGGTGCTGGAAAAGCACAGCAGGTCAAGTATATTCCAAGGACCAAGAGAGTCAACATTTCAGGGATAAGCCCTTCATCAAGAATGACATTCCTGATGAAGGGCTTATGCCCGAAACGTTGACTCTCCTGCTCCTCAGATGTTGCCTGACCGGCTGTGCTTTTCCAGCACCACACTCTTCGACAGTACTCCAGATGCAATCTCACCAATGCCTTGTATTGCTGAAGCATAATCGCCCTACTCTTACATTCAATTCCCCTCGCAATAAAACAAAATAGTCTGTTAGCTTTCCTAATTATGTGCAGTGCCTGCATACTGGCCTTCTGTGATTCATACATCTCAGAGCTCTGTAACATCCCACCATTGAGATAACATGCTTCTTTTTACATTATTTTTGCGAAATGAGAAAAAGACTGCTCTGTCTGCTGTCCCAGATAGCATTTTAAGCTTAACATGAGAAAATGTGACATAGTGGGGAAGAGTCCCTGCAGGTTTCATAAAGATTCTGAATCCTTCATAGCCACAGCTTCTGTCCCAGCCCTCACCCCTATTCTGTACCATCCCACAATCCCAACCAAACTGAATCTCTCCTTCCATAGCTGCTAGGGTCATTCCTCTTGCAAAATTCCAGTTCTCACCATCCAGCAAGAGATTTGGATTCAGGCTGATCAGCAAGAAGATTTATGGAAATTATTTTGCACTTCCTGGGATTTGCTGTCCAATTCTGTGCCCTCACTTTCCTTAAAATCACACTCAAAGAGCCTATAACCAAAAGAATAATTTAAATTCCTTCCCCGTATCAGACACTGACTGAGGCAATTTCTGTTTTTCTTCCTGATATCCATGTCAGCTTTGATTTATTTATCAGCACAGGTGCAATCTGTCAGTTCGGGTTTCAAAGATTAATACCTGACATTTTATTACCTTCTATCTAATAACCTGCTGTTTTTGTGTTGCAAGGTAGGCTATGTTCATATTTAATATGTATTTCCCAGTGCCAATGTACAACCTGAAAATCTGTCAATCACAAGCCGCCTTTGAATATCAATCACGCCGTCTGCTGGAGGAATAAAGTCAATGCAACTTGAAACAGCAGCACGCAGCTGAATGAACAGACACGCACATTCAACACTGATGCATGCATGGTGTAACATACACACAGAGAAATACATGTCAGCCAAGAAAAACACAGACATCAACAGCTCAGAAATTCCACCCAGAAGTCCTCATGAAAAATAACCTCTTGATGTCACTCCATAAAATCACCTATAAATACAATCTAAGTTTATAGATCATTTTCACTTAGACAATCATAATAAGTCACTTCAAAGAAACATCATCGTATAAATGCATATATGGCCACAAAGGAAAATGGAATCCGTGGCAAGGCACTGAGACTGATGGGGGCAGATGACAATGTCTTTCCCAAAGTTAACTGGAGAAAAATGTTTGCATCCAAGACAGGAAGTCAGGCAAGAAATGTGATAACAAAGAAGCAGGGAAAGGGTCAAGAAAATTTGTTTTTGAATTCATTCATTTGATGTGGACATTGCTGACTGGGTCAGCACTTATTATCCAGTCCTTGCAGATTTCCCACATCACTGCAGTCCGTGTGATGTAGATACTCCCACAAGGCTGTTAGGGAGGGGGTTTCCAGGATTTTAACCCAGCAACAGTGAACAATGATATATTTCCAAGTCAGGATGGTGAGTGGCTTACAGGTGGTAGCGTTCCCCACATATCTGCTGCCTTTGTCCTTCCAGATGGAAATGGCCATTGCTTTGGAAGGTGTGGTCTAAGAAGCCTTGGTAAATTTCTGCAGTGCATCTTGGAGATGGTACACACTGCTGCTATTGAGCATTGATGATGGAGGAAGGGGATGCTTGTGCATATGGCACTAATCAAGCAGACTGCTTTGCCCTGGATGGTGTCAAACTTCTTGAGAGTTGTTGGAGGTGCACCCATCCAGGCAAGTGGGGAGTATTCCATCACACTGTTGACTTGCGCCTCGTAGATGGTGGATAGACTTGGTGGGGTCAGGAGCTGAATAACTTTCTTCAGGATTTCCAGCTTCTAAACTGCTCATGTACCCACAAAATGTATATGGCAGTCCACTTTCTGTTAAAGTAGCCCCAGGATGTTGATTATAGGGAATCCAGCAACCTCAATGCCATGGGAAGTCAAGGCAAGATGATTAGATTCTTTCTTGTTGGGAGATGGTCATTGCCTGGCATTTGTGTATTATTTGCCACTTACCAGCCCAAACCTGAGCTTGCCCAGAGCTTGATGCATTTGGATGTAGATTTCTTTAGTACTTGAGGAGTCATGAATGGTGCTGAACACTGTTTAGTCGTAAGGGAGCTTAAATTGGAGGGGGAAGCATTAATGAAGCAGCTGAAGTCAAGGACATTGGGTTGGGTCAAGGACACTACCCTGACAAACTCCTGCAATGTTGCACTAGAGCTGAGTTCACGAATCTCCAGCAACCGTAGCCATCTTTTCTTTTGTGCCACATATGACTCTAGCCAGTGGAGAGCTTTCATCTTGATTTCCATTGACTCCAGTTTTGCCAGAGCTGGTTAATGCCTCATTCAGTCAAATGCAGCCTTGACGTCCAGGACAGTCATTCTCACCTCACCTCTGGAGCTCAGCTCTTATGTTTGAACCAAAGCTATAAGGAGACGTGTCTCTGAGCAGGTTATTGCTTAGCAAGTGCTGCTAATTGTGTTATTGATTACCCCTTCCACCAATTTACTGGATCAAGAGTGACTGCTGGGTAGCAATGGCTAGGTTGGATCTGCCTTACTTTTATGTACTGGATATATCTGGACAATTTCCCACATTGTTGTGTGATTGCCATAGCTGCAACTGTCCTGGAACAGCTTGGCTTGGGGTAGGCAAGTCTTGGAGCATAAGTCATCAGTACTAAGGCCAGAATGTGCGCAGTGCCTGTAACCCTTGAAGTCTCCAGTGCCTTCATACATTTATTGGTATCATGTGGAGTGAATCGCTTTGTCTGAAGACTGTCATTTGTGATGCTGGGGACTTCTGGAGGAGGCCGGGTGAGTCATCCACTCGGCACTTCTGGCTGAAGACATTTTTATTCACTTGTGGGACAGGGAAGTTGCTGTATGGGCCAGTCTTTATGGTCTATCCATAAAACTGCTTCAACCTTTTCTTTAGCACTGATGTGTTGGGCTCCCCCATCATCTTCCAGTGAGTTGTTTAATTATCCATCACCATTCACGACTGGATGTGGTAGGATTACAGAGCTTAAGTCTGATCCATTGGTTGTGTGATGGTTTAGCTCTGTCTATCAATTGTAGCTTATACTGTTTGGTGTAGTCCTGTTTTGTAGCTTCACCAGGTCGACACCTCATTTTTAGGTATGCCAGCTTCTGTTCCTGCCATGCCCTCCTGCATCTTTAAATGAACCAGGGTTGTTTCCCTGGCTCGATGTAGGGTGAGGGACATGCCAGGCCATTGGTGAGGATGAGGATAAGTATGTAGGGAATCTAATCTAATCGAAACTCCTTTCCGACTGTGTTCCATTATGCCGGCACATCGGCTGGGTCTGTCCTGAATTGGGAAGGGACATATCCAGCAATGATGATGGTGGTATCTGGGACAAGGTACGAATCCACAAGTATGGCTACGTTAGGCTGTTCGTTACCTAGGCTGTGAGACAGCTCTCCCAGTTTTGGCACTAGCACTAGCTGGTTAAGAGAATATCACAAGACCATCAGGACTGAGTTTTCTGTCATTGTTTCCAGTACTTAACTCAATGCCAGGTGGTCGATTGGTTTCATTCCATTTTTGAGAGTTTTTAACCATTTGATACAATTTAGTAGCTTGATAGGCCATTCCAGAGAGTAGTTAAGAGCCAAACACTTTGCTGTGCGTCTGGAGTCTAGAAGCAGATTTCCTTTCCCAAAGGACATTAGTGAACCGGATGTGTTTTTGCAACAATCAATAGTGGTCATATGCTTATCATTAGACATTTCATTCCAACTTCTTATTAAATTCACATTCTACCATATACCATGGTGGCTATGTAAAGCCAAGTGTAATCAAAGTACCTGTGAAAACTAATCCTGTATCTGCTGGAGATTTTAACAAGAGCCAACTTTTTATTAAGTTAGGAAAATAAAAGTAAAGTACTGGAGATGTTGTAGATTTGAAATGCCAACAGAAAATGCTGGAAAATCTCACAGGTCTGGCAGTATCTGTGCAGCAAGAAAGAGTTAATGTTTCAAGACCAGAGTAAAAATCTGTAGAAGAGTCACCAAACCCAAAACATTAACTCTGCTTCGTCTCCACAAATGTTGCCTGACTTGTTGAGTGTCTCCACCAATTTCTTTAGATTTTTTTTCAAATTTCCAGCATCCATAGTTCTTTGTTATGTACCCTAGGCACAGGAGAGCTACTCTGCAAAGTAGGCACCCAGTCTATGTTCGCCAGTGCAGAGGAGGCTGCATTATGACCAGTGAATACTGTAGACTAGATTGAAAGACATACAAGTCAATCACTGCTTCAGCTGGAAGGTGTGACTGGATCATTGGCCAGTGAGAAGGAAGGAGATAAAGGGACAACTTCAAAACCTTTTGCAATTGCATGGGAAAGTGCTATGGGTTGTGAAGAGATGTTGGGAGTGATGCAGGTGTGGACCAGGATGTCATAGAGGGAACTGGCCCTCTGGAATGCTGATTGATTTTAGATTTTATTGTCACGTACACTCAAGTACAGAAGTACAAGAGTACAGTAAAAAGTGTCTAATGTCATCACACATGTCACCATCTTAGGTACCAAGGTACCTAGGTACAAAAAAAGTTTAAGTATAAAGTAGTAAGAGAAACAAGATTTAAAAAGTTAAGCATTATTTTATAGAATAGTAGAAAAATAAAGAAATAATAGTTTGCAATAAAGTCTTTTGTAGTTTAAACTAGGAGAATAAAGGAATAAGTTAAAAGTTCAGCAGTCTCTGATGAGTCCTCTGCTTATCTCAGTTAGGGAAAGTAGAGAACCAGCATTAATTATATTTGATGGTGGCACCTTGAAGGATGGCAGAACTGGCAGACAATGATCCTTTCCATGTGGACTGTGATGGAGTTAAAAAGTGAGGACAAGTGCAGCCATACCATTGTTCAGGGAGGAAGGGGTGAGGCAGAGGTGTCGGAAATAGGTCAGACATGTCTGAGAGCCCTGTCAAGTTCAATGGGGTAAATCTTCATGTGAGGAAAAAGGAAGACATTTTGGAAGCACCCACGTGAAAGGTGGCATCATTAGAACAAATGCAAAGGAGGTGAAGAAACTGGGAGAATGGAATGGAATCCTTGCAAGACACAGAGAAGCATGAGGAAGTGCAGTTGAGGTAACCATGCAAGTCATAGAGTCATGGAGATATACAGCACAACAGAGCCTTCAGTCCGACTCATCCATGCGACCAGATATCCTAAATTAATCTAGTCCCATTTGCCAGTATTTGGCCCATATCCCGCTAAATCTTTCCAATTCATAAATCTATCTGCAGCTCATTCCATACACGCACCACCCTCTGCATGAAAACATTGCCCCTTAGGGCCTTTTAAATCTTTCCCCTCTCACACTAAACCTATGCCCTCTAGTTCTGGACTCCCCCACTCCTGGGAAAAGACTTTGCCTACTTACCCTATCCTTGCCTCTCATGGCTTTATAAATCTCTATAACATCATCCCTCAGCTTCTGATGCTCCAGGGAAAACATCCCCAGTCTATTCAACCTTTCCCCATAGCTCAAACTCTCCAAACCTGGCAACATCCTTGTTAATCTTTTCTGAACCCTTTCAAGTTTCACAACATCTTCCCGATAGGAAGGAGACCAGAATTGCATGCAATATTCCAACAGTGGCCTAATCAATGTCCTGTACAGCCACAACATGACCTCCCAACTCCTGTACTCAATACTCTGACCAATAAAGGAAAGCAAACCAAACGCCTTCTTCACAATCCTATCTACCTGAGACTCCACTTTCAAGGAACTATGAACCTGCACTCCAAGGTCTCTTTGTTTAGCAACACTCCCCAGGACCTTACCATTAAGTGTATAAGTCCTGTCCTGATTGGCCTTTGCAAAATGCAGCACTTCACATTTATCTAAGTTAAATTCCCATCTGCCACTCCTCAGCTCATTGGCCCATCTGATCAAGATTCCAATGTACTCTGGAGGCAGACTTCTTCGCTATTCACTACACCTCCAATTTTAGTGTCATCTGCCGACTTCCTAACTATAACTCTTATATTGACATCCAAATCATTTACATAAATGACGATAAGCAATCCTTGTGGCACAACTGTCAGTGGATTTGTGGTGGATACGAGTAGACAACCTACCCCCAGAAATGGAAACAGAGAATTCAAGGAAGGGAAGAGTCAGAGAGTTAGGTGACACGAGAAAAGGATGGAAATTGGATGCAAAGTTGATTAGATTTTCCAATTCTGGATGTGAGAGCAGGAAACAGCACTGGCATAAGTGTTGGTGTACTAGAAAAGGAATTGTTGGGTGAGGAGTGCCAAAGTAGGACTAGATTTAGTCATGTTCCACAAAGAGATAGGAATAGCACAGACCAAAGTGGGTACCTATAGGCATAACCTTTTATGAATTCATTCTTGCGAACAGCTTAAAAATACGGGGTAAACCATTTAGGACAGAGATGAGGAGAAACTTCTTCACCCAGAGAGTGGTGGGTGTGTGGAATGCTCTGCCCCAGAGGGCAGTGGAGGCCCAGTCTCTGGATTCATTTAAGAAAGAGTTGGATAGAGCTCTCAAAGATAGTGGAATCAAGGGTTATGGAGATAAGGCAGGAAGAGGATACTAATTAGGAATGATCAGCCATGATCATATTGAATGGCAGTGCAGGCTCAAAGGGCTGAATGGCCTATTCCTGCACCTATTGTCTATTGTATATTGTCTATTATCTCAGTATTGAAAGAAAACTAACTTCATGAGCCATTACTGTTATTGTGGTACATCCATAATGCTGTTAGGAACAATCTTGCCACGACTTTGTTCAGGTGACAGTGAGGGAAAACCAATATAGTTCCAAGTCAGGATGATGTGCGACTTGGAGAGGACTGGCAGGTGGAATAAAGGAGAGGCATCTGAATAGTGTCAGTCTTATTGACAAAGATATTCATGGTCCTTCACACTGTTAATGGTAATGGATCTGGGGAGAGAAGAACGAATTAACTAGCTGAACCCCAGAGGTGAGGTAAGTGTGACTTCCCTCAACAGCAAGACGACATTTTACCTAGTGTGGTATCAAGGAGCCCGAGCAGAACTGCAGTCAGTGAGAATTGGGGATGACTCTCCAATGCTTGGAGTCATATCTAGTACAAAAGAAGATGGTTGTGGTTGTTGGAGGTCAATCATCTCACATCAGGACTTCACGACAGGGTAGTATCTGAGGCCCAACTACATTCCGCTACTTCATCAATGGTTTTCCATTCATCATAAGGTCAGCTCCAATAACACTCAAAAACCTTAAAGCCACCCAGGACAAAACAAACCACCTGATTGGCACCACATCCACTACTTTCAATATTCACCATTGATGCACAGTTTGTACTATCTCCGGATGCACTGTAATAAGTCACCAACCTTCTTCAACAGCAGCTTTCAACTTACAAACTCTTCTACCTCGAAGGACAAGAACAGTAGATGTATGCAAACATTATTCCAAGCTACACAGCAGCCTAACTTGGAAGCATATCACCATTCCTTTATTGTGACATTCCTCATTGGAACAAATTCCTGAAACTTCTTTGCTACACCCCAGCAACTACAACTGTTCAAGAAGGTAGCTCATCACTATCTTCTCAAGGACAATTTGGACTGAGCAATAAGTACTAGGCCATGAACAAGGAAAACTAAGTTGCTGTTTGTGGTTGAATACACCTTCTGTTGATTTTGGGCCAGATTTTAGAGTTGTAGTGCCATAGAGATGTACGCTCAAAATGTGTTGCTGGTTAAAGCACAGCAGGTCAGGCAGCATCCAAGGAACAGGAAATTCGACGTTTCGGGCCAGAGCCCTTCATCAGGAAACGTCGAATTTCCTGTTCCTTGGATGCTGCCTGACCTGCTGTGCTTTAACCAGCAACACATTTTCAGCTCTGATCTCCAGCATCTGCAGACCTCACTTTTTACCCATAGAGATGTACAACATGGAAACAGAACCTTCGGTCCAACTCATCCATACCGACCAGATATCTGAAATTAATTCAGTCCTATTTGTCAGCATTTGACCCATATCCCTGTAAACTTTTCTTATTCACGTACCCATCCAGATGCCTTTTAAATATGTAATTGTACCAGCCTCCACCACATCCTCTGGCAGCTCATTCCATACACGCACCACCCTCTGCGTGAAAACATTGCCCCTTAGGTCCATTTTAAATCTTTCCCCTCTCACCCTAAACCCTCAAGTTCTGGACGCCCCCAACCCAGGGAAAAGACCTTGTCTATTTACCCTATCATAGCCCTTCATGGTTTTATAAATCTCTGTAAGGTCATCTCTCAGGCTCTGACACGCCAAGGAAATCAGCCCCAGCCTGTTCAGCTTCTCCCTATAGCTCACACCTCCAATCCCAGCCACATCCTTGTAAATCTTTTCTGAACCCTTTCAAGTTTCACAACATCCTTCCTGGAGGAGGGAGACCACAAATGCACACACTATACCAAAAGTGGCCTAACCAATATCCTGTACAGCTGCAACATGATGTCCCAAAACCTCAATGTTAGGCCAAATTCCTGATGAAGGGCTTATGCCCAAAATGTCGAATCTCCTGTTCCTCAGATGCTGTTTGACCTGCTGTGCTTTTCCAGTGTCAGCCTTTTCAACTCTGACTCTCCAGCATCTGTAGTCCTCACTTTTTCTCCCTGACCAATAAAGGAATGCATACTAAGCACCTTCTTCACTATCCTATCTACCTGAGACTCCACTTTCAAGAAACAATGAACCTGCACTCCAAGGTCTCTTTGTTCAGCAACACTCCCCAGGACCGAATCATTAAGTGTATAAGTCCTGCCCTGATTTGCCTTTCCAAAATGCAGCACCTCATGTTTATCTAAATTAAACTCCATCTGCCACTCCTCAGCCCATTGGCCCATCTGATCAAAATCCCATTGTACTTTGAGGTAACCTTCCTTGCTGTCCACTACACCTCCAATCTTGGGGTCATCTGCAAACCTACTAACTATATCTCCTATGTTCACATCCAAATCATTTATATAAACGACGAAAAGCAGTGGACGCAGCACCGATCCTTGTGGCACACTACTGGTCACAGGCCTCCAATCTGAAAAGCAACCCTCCACCGCCAGCACCCTCTGTTTTCTACCTTCGAAGTTTCTAATAGCAGAACATCCATATCTCTAGCGTCCTCAATACATCACTTTTATTTCAGTCTAGCAGCTGATTTCTTTAGGACTTATTCAGCTGAATCAGTAGTAGTGTACCCAACCACTCTTCATGATATTCATTGAAATCCCCTCACCTAGAGTATATTCAGTGACCTTGTCATGCTTAGTGCTTTCTCTAAGGTAATGTTCAAAATGCAGAGGAACTGATTCAACAACCAAGGCGGAGAAGAGCTTGGTATGTAATAAGTGGTAATCAACCGAAGTGATGTTTGACCTAATGCCATGAGACTTCATGGGGTGTGCAATCAAAGTTGAGGATTCCTGACCATCCAGTCCTGTGACACCACAGCTGGTGTGTCTGGCTTGCCTGTCAGATGGGACATATGGGAGCAGGAAAACAAAGAACTGCGGATGCTGGAAATCTGAAAAAAAAATAACAGGTCTGGCTGCACCAATAGAGAGAAAGACAGAGTTTAAGCTTTGAGTCTATTGGCCGTTTGTCAGAACAGTAATGATGAAGGGCCACTGGACTTGAAACATTGACACTGTTTTTCTCTCTACAGATGCTGCCATACCTGCTGAGTTTGTTCAGGGCCATTTTGGTTTGTGATGGGACATTGTCTGTAATGGGTGACCCTCTGATTCCTGAAGAAGGACTTATACCCGAAACATCGAGTCTCCTGCTCCTTGGATGCTGCCTGACCTGCTGCGCTTTTCCAACAACACATTTTCAGCTCTGATCTCCAGCATCTGCAGTCCTCACTTTCTCCTTTTGACCCTCTGAGAATGACTATGTCAGGCTGTTCCTCGACCAGTCCACAGAACAGCTCTCCCAATTCTGACGCAAGTACCCAAGAGGACTCCGGAAGGTCGATAGGGTATGGTTTACTATGGTCAGTTCCAATGCCTATGTCGATACCGGGTGATCTGATCAGTTTCATTCCTTTGTTTAGGCCTCACAGTAATTTGGTACAACTGAGTAGCTTGTTGGCCAATTCAGAGAGTGGTTAAGAGTCAGCCACATTGCTGCGGGTCTGGTGTCACACATAGGCCTGACCAGGTAATGTAGGCCTTCCTTGAAGAAGCTCTCTTCCTCCCTCTACAAGGATTTCAGTGAGTCCCTCTCTCACTGCAGACCCCAGGTCATCTCCTCTGCTCAGAAAAGCCTTCCCTGACCAGGTAATTGTCAACCAGATGAGTTTTTACAACAATTGACATTGGTTATCATTAGACGAGCTTTTTAGTTCATGTTTTTCACTAAATTCAAATTTCACCGTTGCCCCAGAACATTAACCTGGGGTTCTGGATTACCAGGCGAAAGTGAGCACTGCAGATAGAGATTAGAGTCGAGAGTGTGGTACTGGAAAACCACAGTAGGGCAGGCAGCATCCAAGGCACAGGAAAATCGACATTTTGGAATAAAGCCCTTCATCAGGAATGGATTACTAATCCAACAATATTACTGCTACACCACCAGCTCACCACAGATTCTCTGATTGTGCATTTTAACAGTACCGGCAATTCCTCAATTATGAACAGACAAAAACCCCCATAACTAAAATTAAATCAATTAGAAAATATCATAAAACTGTTGACTGATAAATATCTCCCTACTATATTGGATATTTTAAAATACTCACAAACAACTTCTAAATTGGTGCAATTTTATTATTAATTCTCTATCTAAACCATCTGTACACCCCTTTCCAAATCCTTGTTTCCTGTTGTTCTTTGGTCCTGTTGATCCCCGTCAATTTACATTGTCTTTCTTTCATACTACTTGGTTTTTCAATAGAGTTGACACAGTTAGCTTTTGAAGGTACTAATCAACTAGGACCCTAATTTCACTGGTTGATCTGCCCTCCTCAAGACAGCCTGTCGATGTAAAATCAGTTCTTACATATCTCAGAAGAGGCAGCAGATGAGATTTTTCTGAATCAGTTTTCTCTTTTTTTTTGCTGCACACCAGAATTGTTGATTCTTTTCTGCATTAATTTTCCACTGACAGCATTCATCATCTAAAGCCTCACTCAAGGGATTTGCGAGTCTGCATCATCAAGCTGATTTGTGCAAGGTAGATGGCCCAGCTGAAATTGGATTTCAAGTTGATTATTCCCTCCAAAGGCATCAATATCTATGGCAACACCAGCTAAGGTCATCCAGCATGAAAGAAAGACTGACGTTTATGTTGCTTTTTAAAGGTTTCAGGGATATTCCATAACAATACGATGTGAATGAAGTACCTTTCAAGTGTACTCACTCTTGTAATGTAGGGAAAAAAGCAGTCAATTTGTGTGCAACTATATCCCACAAGTGGGAATTAAGAAATATTTTTCAGGACACCAGGGAAAAGTCTCCTGCTCCTCTTTGAAGCAGCACCAAAAAGCATATTTCAGTGTCTCATCTGAAAGCCAGCATTTCTGAGACTGAAGAAAGCCCTCAGGGCTGCATTGGAGCATCACCATAAATCCCTGGTGGGACTTATCCTCACAACCTCCCAAATCAGAGACTGTTGCAACTGGTTGTTAGCAGATGTTTTACAGGGAATCGAGCCTGTACACTTACTGAAACGACATGAAGAGAGTGGAGGTTCCAGAGTTTCTGACCTCATTTCTTGTCTGTTAGATCTAATCTTAGAAGGTTAGGGTATGTGGGAGAACCTAATTACATGGGGTATGTGTGCACACTATCAAAGTGCACATTGAGAGATGGATGAAATAACAATGGATAGCTGATGCAGCAGTAAGATTCAAAGCCTGATAGAGCTTAAAAGGACTCTGGCAGCATCAGAGCAAACAGATTGAGAAACAGTCAAGGTTAGAGTGATGCTGGAAAAGCACAACAGGTCAGGCAGCATCCGAGGAGCAGGAAAATCAGGGCTTTTGCCCGAAACGTCGATTTTCCTGCTCCTCGGATGCTGCCTGACCTGCTGTGCTTTTCCAGCATCGCTCTAATCTCGACTCTAATCTCCAGCATTTGCAATACCTACCTCCGCCTAGATTGAGAAACAGCTGAGTGTAGCAACAATCGTAGACAAAAAACAATGACTGCAGATGCTGGAAACCAGATTCTGGATTAGTGGTGCTGGAAGAGCACAGCAGTTCAGGCAGCATCCAAAGTGCAGCGAAATCGACATTTCGGGCAAAAGCCCTTCATCAGGAATAAAGGCAGTGAGCCTGAAGCGTGGAGAGATAAGCTAGAGGAGCCTGCCTGGCAAGGATACTTGCCTTGAAGAAGTTTTCCTCCTCTCTCTACAAGAATCTCAGGAAGTCCCTCTCCCACTGCACTATGCTACTTTCTCCCCATCCCCACCCTCCTCTAGCTTATCTCTCCACACTTCAGGCTCACTGCCTTCATTCCTGATGAAGGGCTTTTGCCCGAAACGTCGATTTCGCTGCTCGTTGGATGCTGCCTGAACTGCTGTGCTCTTCCAGCACCACTGATCCAGAATCCCAAAAATATTCCAGCAGGTTTAACATTGACATTTCGCCCACAGAGTTAAAAAGCTTTATTAAGAAATTCTTCCAAAATAAAAACAACTAGTGGAATCAGAGGGGCTACCAGAAAGGTTAAGTTCATGGGGGAGCACTGAGACCATAATATTGGAGAGATTGTTCAGGGAAGGATATGGAGAAAACAGGATCATAGATTAAGATTAATCTGAGGGGAAAATAAAATCAACAAGTAAATATGAACGCAGAAAGGAAAACAAACAAAAAAAGCAGAGACGTGTGAAAGCACATTTAAAATAAGATGCAAATACATGACAGTACAACAATATTAGAAATAAAGTGCCAGAATTGGAACCTAAAATGGCAGTTAAGAACCATGATTCAATGGGAAAATTTGATCATGATCATGCCCTACTAGCTACCTGGTGAAGGAGCAGTGCTTCAAAAGCTTGCACTTGCAAAGAAACCTATTGGACAATATCCTGGCATTGCATGATTTTTAACTTTAAGAAAGTGAGGACAGCAGATGCAGGAGATCAGAGTCAAAAAGTGTGGCACTAGAAAAACATACCTGAGGAGCAGGAGAGTCGACGTTCCAAGCACCCTGATGAAGACCTTGTGCTCGAAATGTCAACTCTCCTGCTCCTCGGATGCTGCCTGACCAGCTGTGATTTTCCTGCACCACACTTTTTGATCTGATTTTTAACTTTGTCCACCCCAGTTCAACACCTGCACCTCCGCATCAAACCTGTGGTTAGGTGGGGCAGTAATGAATGCATATTAGAAGTGATAACGATGTTGCAAAGTGGGTCATAATGAGCAAAGTTACGGAAACAAAAGAGGTTTATGTGTTGCAGAGGGTGTGTGAAAACTGACAGGAGAATAGCAAAAGGTAAAGCTAAAATTGAAAGTTAGGCTCCAGTAGGCTGTGGATTTAAATGGAAGATCAGGGTCTTGATTACCGAAATAACACTGCTTAATAGAGCATTAGGCTTTTAAAGTGGTCACAGTTATGAGAACTTCAAAGTGAGCAATTTCAAACAGCAATAAGCAAGGCTAAGAGTTACAGAAATAGTAAGACTAGACTCAGTTAACCAACAAAAAGCTTTTACTGTTGTAAAACATCCAACCCTGTTAATGAAGGAACTTACATTTACACTTACAAATCCGTGATTGGTCAGCACCATGTGAGAGATGGTCTTCAGAGATTGACTGAGTCACCTCTCTCTCTCTCAACTACAGTAAGCAATTTTAAAAGCCACGGTTGTATGTACAGTTAAATCTTGTATGTGCTAAAATGGGGTAGATTCTCATTTTCAGGTCGTCATCAGGACTCAGTTTAGATTACAAATTAAGCAGTTATTCAGTGCATCCAGCTATTAGCTAATTATTAGTTGTGTTTATCAGGTCAGAGACATTGAAGGACACGTTCATACCTCTGTCTTTCTAGACTTCCAAGGCCAATTCCAATCAGTCTCTTTCCTCTTAGGTCTGATAAGGCCATCTAACTTAATCTGGGAACAAGGCAGTTCTCAAGGTTTGGAAGTCATGAGAAAAACAAGAAACAAACACAGAAAATGCTGGAGAAACTCAGCATATCCGTCTAAATCCATCCTATTCATATAAGCATTCTGATGCTTTTTAAATGTAGCAACTTTTAAATTGTAGCAACTCCACCACTTTGTCTGGCAGCTAATTCCATCCATGCATCACCCTTTGTATGAAAATGTTACTCCCCAGATCCTTTATAAATTTTACCCCTGTTACCATAAAACTAAGTCCTGTAATTTGGGAGTCCCCTAGTCTAGGAAAAAGACCTTGGCTATTCAACATACTCATGACTTTATGAACCTCTATAAGATCACCCCTCAGTCATAGAGTCATAGAGATGTACAGTATGGAAAAAATATGAAAACCTTCAGTCCAACTCATCCATGCTTACCAGATATCCTAATTGAATCTCGTCCCATTCACCAGCACTTAGGTCATATCCCTCTAAACCCTTCCTATTCGTATACCCATCCAGATGCCTTTTAAATGCTGTAATTGTACCAGCCTCCACCACTTCCTCTGGCAGTTTATTGCATACACACACCACCTTCAATGTGAAAAAGCTGTCCCTTTTAAATCTTATCCCTCTCACCCTCAACCTATGTCATCAGTTCTGGATTCCCCCACCCCAGGGAAAAAGGCCTTGTCTATTTACCCTATCCATGCCCCTCATGATTTTATGAACCTCTATAAGGTCACCCCTCAGCTTCTGACACTGCAGGGAAAACAACTCAAGCCTATTCAGTCTCTCCCTAACGTGCAAACCCTCCAACCCTGACAACATCCCTGTAAACTTTTTCTGAACAAGTTTCCAACATCCTTCCTAAAGGAGGGAGACCAGAACTGAATGCATTGTTCTAAAACTGGCCTAACCAATTTCATGTACAGCTGCAATATGACCTTCCAATTCCTATACTCAATGCTCTGACCAATAAAGGAAAGCATACCAAACTACATCTTCACTATCCTATTTACCCGTGACTCCACTTTCAAGGAACCATGAACCTGCACTCCAAAATCTCTTTGTTCAGCAACCCTTCCCAGGACCTTACCATTAAGTGTATAAATCCTGCCCTGACTTGCCTCTCCAAAATGCAGCACCTCACATTTATCTAAAATAAATTCCATCTGACATACCTTGGCCCATTGACCCTCTGATCAAGACCCCATTGTACTCTGAGATAACCTTATTTGTCATCCACTACATATTTTGGCATCATCTGTAAGCTTACTAACTATACTTCCTATATTCACATCTCAAACCCAACCTATTCAGCCTCCTCTCTGCAGCTCAAACCCTCCAGTTCTGGCAATATCCTTGTAAATCTTTTCTGCACCCTTTTCAATTTAACAACATTGCTCCTGTAAAAAGGCGACCAGAATTTTACACAGTATTCTAAAAGTGGTCTCATCAATGCCCTGACAGCCGCAACATGACACTCCTACACTCAATACTCTGACTAATTAAGGCAAGCATGCCAAACGCATTTTTCACCATCCTGTCTACCTGCATTAATTCTGTTTCTCTCTTCAGATGTGCTGTCAGATCTGCTGAGTTCCTCCAGCATTTCCTGTGCTTGGTTCAGGTTTTTAATATCTGCAAAAGTATTTTGATTTTATTTGAGAAAAACAGTGTTTCTCCCTGCTATTCTCAGTCGCTCAAAACTTGATGAACCAGATTGGTCAAGGTTAGACAATTTGCATATACCATCATGGCTGGGTAGTCAATGAGTGTCTGAACATCAGCTGCAATTCATTCTCCAGGATCCATGTCCCACCAGAATCTATGGCCTGAAATCCCCTTCCTAAGACATGACATTTGTTCCTTTAAAATACGCCTTAAAACCTCCCTCTTTGATCAAGTGTGCAGTGTACTAACACCTCTTTAAAAAAAAGGGCAAAAACTACTAGAAATACTCATAACTGGTAGCAGTTGGGGGCAAGGAAATAGATCAGACCTTTCAGGTCAGAACTAATTCAGCAGCAAATTGTTTTTATTTCAGATTTCCAGTATCCATTGTGTTGTTTTTATCGTAATGTCTCCTTCAGTGGTTCAATGTCAAATTTTGTTTTGATTATTGCTGCAGTGAACAGAGTTGAGACATTAAAGGTAGGTGGAAATTAGCAATGACTTGGTATGTTCTGTTATTTTCTTTCTTCAGTCACTAGTCAAAGGCAGATCCATATCTTAGCACAGCAAGGTGCGCCACAGCTAGGGCAAAGAAAGAGAAAGATCCAGAATCCATTCTTGGCAGAAAAGAAGTCAAACATCATGCTGTTAAACCACTCTGACCCAGGGCAGCCAACTAACCCCTGTGGAGTTGGGGTTTCCTTTTGTGACAATACGTACTTTTACAGACACATAGTAGCTATGAAGTAGTAGGAGTGGGATTTCAAATGAGAAAGCTTGTTGGCTCTGATTGATATTCATTATTCCTGATGAAGGGCTTTTGCCTGAAACGTCGATTCCTCTGATTGATATTGTCCACTTGTGCCACAAAGTTTCCTCTGTTAAGGAATGACAATTGGTTAGATAGCTTGAGGGGCACTATCCCATATCAAGATTAGATTACATTAAATTCCCTACAGTGTGGAAACAGGCCCTTCGACCCAACAAGTCCACCCTCTAAAGAGTAAACCACCCAGTCCCATTTCCCTCTGACTAATGCACCTAACACTACGGGCAATTTAGCATGGCCAATTCACCTGGCCTGCACATCTTTGGACTGTGGGAGGAAACCAGAGCAAACCCACACAGACACAGGGAGAATGTGCAAACTCAGCACAGACCTGGTACTTTGAGGCAGCAGTGCTAACCACTGGGCCCCTTGAGTCCCTATGATTATGTGAAGAGTAGGTCCAAAGTCTACCTCAGTCAGGAACAGGTATTGGATCCATGGTCTTGGTGTTATTCTAAGGTGTACGTCAGAAATGAAAACAGATCTATCCTGCCAGAGTCAAAAAGTGTGGCGCTGGACAAGCACAGCCAGTCAGGCAGCATCAGAGGTGCAGGTCAGTCGACATTTCGAGCACAAGCTCTTCATCAGGATGAACAGCTTATGCTCGAAACATCAACTGTCCTGCACCTCTGATGCTAGCTGACCTGCTGTGTTTTTGCAGTGCCACTTTTTGACTGATCTTCAGCATCTACAGTCCTCACTTTCTCCCAGATCTATCCAGCCCCTTTGTAGATCATTAAGCTTGCTATATAAATGGTGGTGTTTATTTATCTCTACTGCAACAATGTCTGTAAAGCACAATTCACTATTGATGTTACCAAAACAATGAAATATGACTGAGTCACTTTCAAGGATTAGCTGTGCTCACAGGACATATTTCAGAATGGTCTGCCCCAAACAAGTGTTTTATTTCCTTATAGTATTTCCCAGATATTAAAGTTAGCATCTGTGCTAAAATGTCTTGGAATTATGAGCATTAAACATGAACAATACAATCCTAAACAACTGTTCTGCTTATTTTTCACAGAACAAGAATTATAGCAATTAAATTTTCTGAATGAGTTAAAACAAAGGCAAATTCCAATTCAGTAACCTCACCACGAGGGCGCTTCCATCCTCATACAGGGAAGATTTATAACATAGATATAACAGCAGGAACCAATAACCTCGACAAACTTTTTGACTCTAACCAGAAAACAAGAATCTTATCGAATTTGATGATACTGAATTAGACTGATGCATATAACCAATATGCAGAAATGTTTTAAATTAACAATGTGCACGTCGACCCCCCTAAAGTAACAAATGGAAGATACCCGACGTGAGCATCGCATAGTATGGACGGCCGTCGGGGGGAAGAGGGTTCGCTGACGTTCCACACACCAAGTGGTGACGTTTAGAACAGAGCATGATGACGATTCACACGAACGCCCTGGGAGAGCGCGTGTGGTGAGGTCGTGGGCGCCATTTTGTGCGCGATTCTTCGCTGAGGAAAGAGGCAGCTGCTCGCTCTCCCTCCGTCCGTCCGCAGGGGTTCACCGCCAGTCAGCCCCCCCCCCCCCTCACACAGCTCTTCTTTTTTCTCTCTTTGTCCGTTTCAATCCCCAGCTTTCACCGTGGCGATGGCAGAGTATATCCGTGTGGCGGAGGAGGAGTCGGAGGAACCGATGGAGATACCGAGCGAGGACGACGGCACCGTGCTGTTGTCCACGGTGACGGCGCAGTTCCCGGGCGCCTGCGGCCTGCGCTACCGTAACCCCGACAACCAGTGCATGCGCGGCGTGCGCCTGGTGGAGGGCATCCTACACGCCCCGGACAACGGCTGGGGCAACCTGGTCTATGTGGTCAACTACCCGAAAGGTGCCTTTGTTCGGGAGGGTCGGTCTGGGGTAGACGGGGTGGGGGGAGGGTCGGTCGGTGCGGGGTAGACGGGGTGGGGGGGAAGGTCGGTCGGGGTGGGGGGAGGGACGGTCGGTCCAGGGGAGGGGGGGGAGGGACGGTCGGTCCGGGGTAGACGGGATGGGGGAGGGAGGGTCGGTCCAGGGGAGGGTCGGTCGGTGCTGGGGTGGGGCGGGAGGGAGAGGCGGGTTACTCCCACTCCCCGGGGAAGGGAGGGAGGGTAGGTGCGCGGAGGCGGGAGTTGGCGGTAATCGCTTTCTCCTTTCATTCAAATGCAGTTTAGCGACGCCGTTGTCTCAGCCTCGTGTGCTGTTGCCCGGGCGCCATTAACTCACTCCCCCCCCCCCCCCCAAGTCGCTTCCAGCAAGCGTAATGTCGCCTCAATGACTCCTTTCTTCTGTTCTGCAAGCTCACAGCCCACCTTTTTGAAAACTGATTTGCTCTTTACATTTTTTACACCCTCCTAATGGTTTTATGCTCGCGATATTCAACGAGTACGCCTGGTGTTGCCGTAATTGGTTGGCTTAAGATATTTCAGTAGCAATTCCTATCCCCAACTGATTTCTGTCTCCTTGAAAATCGTTGCATTTCTTTGGAAGGGCGACTGCTAGTGATCAGGAGTGGTTTCTCTACAGTTTTTCCTAATGTCTAAACTGCCTTTGCAATCAGATTTTGGGGCGGAGTGGATGGTAAATTTTTTACTACTAAAAATTGGGTATGATGTCCATCAAAATGTAAAACAAAATGCATAGGCTGAATATTACTAGCGTTTTGCCATCCCTTAAGCCGTAGAATAGATTGCTAAAATAAAACAATGCAGTTAATGGCGATATGAAGCCAAAGATTACTGGAGAAAGTCAGCAGGTTTGCCAACAGTTCTGAAAAAGTTCTTTTACTCTCTACACAGATACTACCAGATCTGAGTTTCTCTAGCAGTTTCTTGTTTGAGTGGTTTGTTAGGCTATCTGAGGCCAGTATAGTCACCATAAACAAAATTTAATTCCTCTGATGTGGAATTCTAACTGTCTAAACCAGTAAATGTCTGAATTATATTAACTGCTCGTCCCTACGTTCAAGTGATAAACTGCACTAGTGCAAATATTATGAATGTATTAAGATGTTACTGCACTCTTGGATGACCAAAACACATCACTGGGGTTATGAAATATGCAGTGATTATGGCACGTGAGTGAAAATCTAAATTCTGATGCTGGATGTTAGATCTGCATGCATATGTGCAGACATACTTGGGCGTTTTAACACTTTTACAAGTGGCATTTTCTCAGCCATTCAATGATATGAGTGATCCTCAACTCCACTTTTCTACTTTTCCCAATCGAAGTCCTTTTCTGATTAAGATCTATATTGCTCTTAAGTAATCAATGACCCTGCCTCCACAGCCCTCTGAGGAAAACAATTCCACAGATTCACTACCTTCTCAGAAGAAATTCATCCATGTCTCTGCCTCAGATCAGTGAACCCTCACTCTCAGTGTATTCCTAAACTGTCCCACAAGAGGAAACAACCTTTCTGCATCTACCCTGTCAACGTCCATATGAATTTTGTTGAATTTAATAGTAATCTCTGTTCTAAATTCCAGTGAATACAGGCACAATCTACTCAGTCTCTCAAGACTTGGTTGTTGGCAATCACTTGAGTATCATTGTCCACCCAGAAAATTCTGTATCATTGGGCATAGCTTCCATGGGTTCTTGCATGGTTTGTGTCAGACCAATGTACCCCCAGTGCCATTATATTGTGCCTTTAATAAGGGGTCCAAAACTCTTCACCCTATTCTACCTGTGGTTTGACTAGTGCTTTGAACAGTTTTGGCAAAACCTCCCAACTTTTTATACATACTTCCCATTGAAATAAAGGCCAACATTCCATTTATCTTCTCTATTGCTTTTGATTGTTACTTTTTGTGATTTGTGGACAAAGACTCCAAATCTTTCCCCTGTTGCATTTTTCAGTCTTTCTCCATTTAAGTAGAACTTAACTCCTATTTTCCTTACTAAAATGAGAAGCATTCAGCTTCCCACATTATTTTTAACATTTTTCCCTCGTGGCAAGCTTTGAGAAGATTTGTAGCTCCAGTTGAGATTCCGGAAGCTTGTCCGGTGACTTTCTGAAGATGTTACTGAGAATGGTGACGAAACATCTGAAAACGAACCTTCCCACTCAGCAAGATACCTACATGCAGAATTTTTCTCCCTTGTTTAACCTGTTCTAAACTCTGTTGTCTTCCTATATGTGCTTATCTGCCAACTTGGCTGTACTACATTTGCTGTTCTCATCAATATATAGTAAGTAATTGCAGCCCAGAAATGATTGCTGAGCCAGTCCACCAATCTCAGGTTTGCATCCTGAAATGCCCATCTCTCAACTCTGGCTTTTTGTTAGCCAGTCCTCTTTCCATGCTCAAGAACAAGAACTCAAATTACTGGAAAAGCTCAGCAGGTCTAGCAGCATCTATGAAGAAAAATCAGAGTTCAAGTTTCAAGTCTGGTGACCCTTCCTCTGAAGTCTATCTATGCTAATATATTGCCTTTTGATACCATGGGCTGCATTGGTAAGGATGGTTATATGCTGTACCTTATCGAACACTGAAGCACTTGATTAGTCAGATTTGCTTAGGATGCTGAGAAACAGGTAAATGATGACTCATTTTCTCTCTGTATCTAGATAACAAAAGGAAAATGGATGAAATTGATGCATCTTCAGCTGTGAAGGTGAAGAGAGCAGTCCAGAAAACATCGGACCTCATTGTTCTTGGACTTCCCTGGAAGACAACAGAACAGGACTTGAAGGATTATTTCAGTACTTTTGGAGAAGTGATTATGGTGCAGGTTGGGTGACAATTTAATTTTAAATTGATAGTGATGACGCTGTATATGGTAATCACAAGATGGAATCCTTGAATTCCTGTGTAGAGCTTGTTTTAGTTTGGGCTATTGAAACTGTTGTTGCGGTTAGTAGTTATAATTAATAATTTTCATGTTATGCAGGTTAAATTTATCAGTTGGATCAAGTTCAGGCTTTATGTAAATGAACAAGGATGTGAATAATGTGGAAACATTGCTACTGTTTTTGTATTCAGTCTTTTGAGGTTTACAGAGGAACCTCAATTATCTGGCATTTGATTAACTGAATTTCAGATATCTGAACAAGATGGCAAGGTCACAACGCATGGCTAACTGTTATCCGGTATTTGATTAACCGAGTGAAATACTCACCACTCATGTCCTTCAGATAATCAAGGTTCCTCTGTGTACAAATTCTTTGGGATGCTTGTAACTAGTGTTACAGAAAATACTTAGTGTATTTTCAAGTTTCCCATAACCACCGTAAAGGGATTGAAATAGGTACATCAGTTTTTCAAAATATTCAAATTCCAGATCAGTGTTTCTGTTCCTTGTTAAAAAATCACACAACACCAGGTTATAGCTATCACAATTGTTAGCAGCTAACCCGAGAAGGCAACTTCAAAAAGAAGGGTTTTGTGATTTACACATGAAAGAAGTGAAACTATCACTGTATTCTAACAGATGAAAGGCTTAACAGACAATCAATTTTTCGATGTATAATTTCAGTTACATCACACCGCAAATTTTTGTTATAAATTCTGTTACGATCGAGCCTTCCACAATCACCTGATGAAGGAGCGTCGCTCCGAAAGCTAGTGTGCTTCCACTATAACCTGGTGTTGTGATTTTTAACTTTGTACACTCTAGTCCAACACCGGTATCTCCAAATTTGTTTCTTGTAGTATTTAAAGATTGTATTGAAATATATTTGCCATCATATCAATAATGGGATTGCTGCTTATGAAGCATTTGGTATAGAGAGGTTACCATAAAAATCCTCCTTTCTGAACGGTGCCCGAGATGTGGTAACCCTTGGCTCAAATCCATCACTAGTTATCTCTGTACTGAGCGAGCAGACCTACTGTCCTCTGGGACAGTGGTGTCTTTGTCTTTTAATTCGTAAAGTAAGTGTGAAATACTGGTTTGCTGAACACAGTGAACACTGTGGTGGATGTACATCCCAGTGATGAAAGGTTGAAATCTTGTTTTTGGTAATGAGCTATCCTGGTCCTCACTTTCAACAACCAGATTGTAGAATATGAAGTTTTTCAGTGTGTATGGAAAATGACATTTTGCTGTTTTATTTATGTTTGTGACTGATTCTATCTCCTTATTCACAGGTAAAGAGGGACACGAAGACAGGGAACTCTAAAGGCTTTGGGTTTGTCAGATTCACAGAATATGAAACACAAGTGAAAGTGATGTCACAACGGCACATGATTGATGGGCGATGGTGTGACTGTAAACTGCCTAATTCCAAGGTAGAACTTTTTTCACTAAAGTAACTGAATGCAGTTTTCATAAGAGTAAGCTTAAAAAGAAAAGGAAGCAAATGGCATCCATTTGGAAAGTGCTTAGTATCTAAGTGATTGTTAGGTGTACAACCTAAATTTCGGGGAGTCCTAGAGACAGTCAGCACACTGAGTCTGATTCTGAAGATGTTGGCTGAACCAACATACTCATAATCAGGCACTTCATCTGGTCAGTCTTTTAGCCCAAAGAAAAGCCAAGTGTTCAGCAGATTCAAAACAGTGTCCTTAAGTCCAGCCTTCTTGTTTTCTGTATATGAGCATACGTTCACTGATTGTTGTCCCTTTTCTTGTAATGAAGTCTCCCAAGACATTTTACAAGTTTATTAGCAAACGATTTGACACAATGGAACACAACCTCTCGTCTTCCATCCTAATTTTATGTCAGAGATTGGTCCTCAAAATCAAAGTAAAGAATGGAAAGATGGGGCAAGGACTGAATTATGGCTGCCATTTATGGAGCAGTTTAAAATTGACATATTTAAGAGAATGGAATGCACAGATCTCAAAATATAATAGGGCCAGAGGAAACTGGAATATGGATGAGCTGAATGTATAGGTTTAAATATAAGGGTGATTAACTTTAAAATGGTGTTGCCAGGTGTGTCGGAATGATGAGTGAACTTGGTATAACGAAGAATGAGGGAAGTTTATGGCAGGTGCAAAGGTGGGTGGCTGTTGAGACAAGCATGTGAAATAATCACATCTAGAGGTAGCAGATATGAATGAGAGTTTCAGCAACTGAGTGGAGGCAGAATTGAGTCGTATTAAGGCAATTGAAGCAGATGTGTGATTTGAATTTTACGATTAAGTCCATGCTAAGGTTATGGAACAGTTTAGTTCAGGTTGTAAAGGGCTGCATGCAGTATTGAACAGATACTTAGGAATGCACTTGTCTACATCCTGTGTTTTTTATATATATTTCTCCCAATCCTAGCAATTGCGGCTTTTTCAGTATTGAATTTTGCGTTAGTAATTGATTTATAAACTGTTCACGTTTTTTTTCATTGGATTCGGATGCAGGATTCCCTTCAATCCTGCTCGCCCAATTTTATAAGATAATGGCTGATCTGTCTGTCTATAATTCCACTTCACTGACTCCAATAATTGACAATGAAAAATTTATTCTTAAAGGCACAATTTGCTTTTAAAATGTCCATTGATTTGTCTTTGGTGAAGTGATCCACAGACTCTAAATCCAATGTGAAGAAAAAAGAAGTCTTAATATCTCGCTCACTCTCACACCTTATTTTGAACTGTGCCCTATTGCTAGACACTCTCAAAAGGGGAAATTCTCCTCCAACACTCATGCTGTGAATTTGCCTTGGGTCCTGTATGTTTCAATGAGATTGCCCATCATTCTTCTAAACTTGTATACACATACTGAATCTTTCCTGAAGATAACCCTTCTCTGAAGTGCTTATGTATTTTATCCTTAAGTCAACAAAAGTTATACACATCACTCTAAATGTTGTTCACCAATGTACAATTGTAACAAAATACCCTACCTATAAATTGCATTTCCCTTGCAATACACAGTTAACATTCCATTTGCTTTCCTAATTTCTTTGTCAAAATGTTTCATGTACCTGACCCCTCTGTACCGCAGTTCTGCAATATCTGTTGAAATGGTATACAAATTTTCTATCCCTGAGAGCATCTCAATTATTCGGAGAAGCATTTGCCAATTTTTGACCCACTTATGTATCAAGTCCTTGTCCATTGCTGACTTCCTATGTCATCTTCACAGCTTGCTTTATTAACTATCTTAATGTTGACACCTCATACCATCATACATCCTTCATCCGTAGACTTGATTTTAAAAGGTGTGAATAGTTGCCCTTGATTGATGCCCTTTGGAAAGTTTAAAACACTGGATCCAACTGTTTCATTTCTCGTTGAACAATGTTATCGTCTCTCATAGCTCAGGTTATCTGCACTATGCAAAATTATTCCTGGCACATTGCAAGTTGCCAGTGGTAGAATGGCCTGTTCTCTGGTTGGCTGTGGAGCATACTGATGTAAGAAAGTTTCTGGGGTTAGAAATCAAGAAGAAAGCAATCTTTGGAAATAAAGTTTAATTATTTGTGATGGTCTTTCATTGTAGCAAAATGCCGATGAGCCTTTGAGAAGCAGAAAGGTATTTGTGGGTCGCTGCACTGAAGACATGAGTGCTGATGAACTTCGTCAGTTCTTTTCCCAGTTTGGTGACGTGACCGATGTATTTATCCCAAAACCATTCCGTGCTTTTGCTTTTGTCACATTTGCTGATGACCAGGTACCTGTTCTTAGTATATATTAAGATATAGTGTTTTTGGTAAAGTTTCGATTGTCTTGCGGATGAGTAGCTTGTGCATGTTTTTGAGGGGGGCAGGCAGGAAACTTTAAAAATCAGAAATTTGCTCATGCAGCTTCTTGGTGATCAACGCCTGTAACCATGTTATGGCTGTTGAGCAGAATTGAACGTGAAAACCTCAGACTGAAATGCCTAAATTTTAAATTTATATCAGTGTGTGCCATAGCAGATGGTTTTCCTTATGGTCGTTTGGACTTGCATCATGAAGCTGTCTGTAAAAGCAAGTGATAGGCCACGCATGTCTTTAGGGATACAGGACCATGTAAAACTATTTTGTGTGCCACCAAACATAATTGGGCACTCCTGAATGAACTAAATGCTGGTCAGTGTTCCCTCTAAGCTGTACATTTGTACATGAATCTCTGTCCGGGCACACTATTAATAAATCAATTCCCTAAATGCTTTAATGGAACGGAGTGTTTAACTTAACTGCATTCCAGCAAAATAAGCTTTTGGGTTGTAATTATTTAACTTGTATGGATTTCCCACAGTTCC
This sequence comes from Hemiscyllium ocellatum, assembly GCF_020745735.1. NCBI lineage: Eukaryota > Metazoa > Chordata > Chondrichthyes > Orectolobiformes > Hemiscylliidae > Hemiscyllium > Hemiscyllium ocellatum. Next base: position 12,805,040 of record NC_083437.1, read on the forward strand.
TGTAAGTGGTGTGAATGCATGAGAACACATATTTGAAAAGTACCATGCAGTCCACTAAAATATCATGACGTGCATGAATGACCATTTTCATAAAAAATGAACAAGTTCAAATTGGCAAGTACACAGTTTTAAAATATCTCAAAGGGTCATTTGACTTAATTTGTTTTGTAACCAAGCTACGAGTACTTGTGTTCAAGTATTATGTACATTTTTATGGGGCCTATATTTTTAACACAAAACTGGGATTTAAATAGAGAAATATCCCAAAAAGGGGTTGGGACCCAAAATGGGACTACCGGCTGAGATATTGGGCCATGAGCTTCAAAACGGCAATGTCTTCTGTAGAGATTTTCAGTTATAACAGTTGTCTCCATAGTTTCAACAGACATGTGACCCCATTCATGACCTTGCCCCCTTTCTGATCTCACTTTGGAATCGTGACAGTTTTTGTAAAGTGGGGTCACAGGGCAAAGATTTGAGAAGGACTGCTGTAAAGCCATTCCAAAAATGAGTATACGTTATATGTGTATTGATATTTTCAAATAAAGTGCAAAATAGCTGACTCCCATGATCCTGGTTTAAAATTAGGAATAAACCCCTAAAGAATGCTAAAGATGGCTTCTGGTATTTCTAAGACCATTCCTTATTTATCTCTTTACTCCAGCCTTGGCCATGGATGACTTGTATTCACTCATTGCTTTCCAACAGTCCAGTCATGTTGGAAGTTGATGTTAATTTCTGGATAATCTTGATCTTACAAGCTATCTTGGCTAACAATGCAGTAACATTAAAGTGTCTCACTAGACTTCCAATAAATACAATGGATTAAAATTTTTAGGGGGTTTTCTCTTTAAGATTAACCAATTTGAGTTTTGGGAACATGCCTAATTACTGAACAAGTTTGAGCTGTGAACAGTTAGAACAATAATGGCAGTTGTAGTAATGGAACATACTGGCTTTTGTTCTCTTCTTTCACTTTTGGTATGATAGTGTGACGAGTTACCATACATTATTTTAAGTTGCCCTGTGATTCCAGTTTGGTAAAAACAAGGCCTGCAGATGCTGGAATCCAGATTCTGGATTAGAGTGGTGCTGGACTTTTGCCTGAAATGTCAATTTTCCTGCTCCCTGGATGCTGCCTGAACTGCTGTTTTTCCAGCACCACTCTAATCCAGAACCTGTAATTCCAGTTTGTCTAATTTAAATTGGAACTGTTCCCTTGACATACATTCATGGAGACTGTGTGGGTTTTAGGTTTTGCTCACTGTTTAGTACTTTGTTAATTTGCACATGTAATTTCATTACAATTTGTTTTCTTTCACAGGTTGCACAGTCTCTCTGTGGTGAAGATCTGATCATTAAGGGGGTCAGCGTACACATTTCTAATGCAGAGCCTAAGCATTTGAATGCTAGACAGCAGCTAGATAGAGGACGATACAGTGTCAACACTGGAGGCTTTGGCAATCAGGGTGGGTTTGGTAACAACAGAGGTGGTGGGGGAGGCTTAGGTGGCAGTCCAAACAGTAATATGAGTGGAGGTGGAATGAATTTTGGGGCTTTTAGCATCAACCCAGCAATGATGGCTGCAGCGCAAGCAGCCCTACAGAGCAGTTGGGGAATGATGGGAATGCTAGCCAGTCAGCAGGGCCAATCAGGTGCAGGAGGGGCAAACCCTCAACAAAACCAGGGAAATGTACCAAGGGAACAGAATCAGCCATTTGGAACCAACAATAATTCATACAGCTCAAATTCTGGTGCATTAGGGTGGGGATCGGCATCCAACTCCGGTGGTCCTGGGTTTGGCTCTGGTTTTCCATCTAGCATGGAGTCCAAATCGTCAGGGTGGGGAATGTAAAATGAGTGTTAGGTGTTTAGCAAATGAGCAGATGGGAGTTTAGAATTCTAATAATGGTAAGTAAATAGTTTTTCCACGACATTTTTTTCTTGCTGCATAATTGAACATTTTTTTAAACGTGGTTGTGTTTTGTGATGTCGTTCAGGATACTGACAGTAAGGTGAATTTTGAAAGCTACTGTATTGAGGAACGGAACTTGCAATTCAGTAGTGCTCTCCCTGACTCATTGCAGTATGCAAATTTTGTCTCTGGTTGAAATCTTTAATATGCTTTATAATCTGTGTGCACATTGTTATTCCTTCTCCCTATGTTCTGGGTTTGTTAGTAAAGTAAGTCACATTGAGTCGAACAATGTGGGTAACTTCAGATTTTTCATGACTGCATTCTGATGCTATGCCTTCAATTATAAATTGCTAGCATGTTCTTCAATTAGATGCAACTTAATTCAAATGCATGGGAATGTTGCTACTTTTTATCTTATAGTAAACTGCATTCTCTTAGAAAAGTAACCTTTTCACTGAGTAAACTAGGTTTTCTCTTTTCTATGCAAGCTAAGTATCTGGAAGACCGTATCTTGTTTTTTAATCACGTTATATTGTATTTCCAAATACTGCATGTTGAATAGAGAAAATATTTTGTTAATCAAAAAATTGTAATAAGACCTGACAGTATGTAAACTAGGTAAGCTCACGGGTATCTTGTAAATCCCATTTTGGTAATGACTGGTTTGTTCAGATGCTGCACTGAATATAAATATTCTTAAGATTGATCAGCTAAACATCATTCTCTACCATTAGTTTTAAATGCCGTTAAAGACTAGTATTTAGTATCTGGCACTTTCTGGCTTTTTTTATCATTCTGGTCTGAAGTAATAATTCAAAACTAGCTTATTTAACTACATAATACAGTGAAGCAGAGGGTTGGGGTTAAGACATTCCATAAATTATTGTTAGGAACTTGAGTTGTGACCCACTCAGATTTTTGCAACTGTTTATTGTACCTTTGTGGAGTTGATCTGTTCTTCACCATTGCATATTTGGCTGAAGTGGAACCTACACTACCTAAGACACCTTTCAGTAAAAGGGATGAGTGAGTTTGCCTGTCTATGTAACTAGTTTCTTCAGAATAGCGAGTTTCGACCCTCAACGTTTACAAATAATGTTTCTTGTCTCAGATTCCTGGTTTACCCTCCAGTTTAGATGTTTTGATTATTGCCTTCTAATTCACTTACCCATACTATTTTTATTCTCTACGGTGACAGTACCATTTCCAGGGATACCACTTTCCTCCTTCCTGAGATGATTAGAAGGAGCATTCCAATTAGTCAAAAATATTACTCTGCTTGACCTGACTTAGATTTCTTGTATCATAAACATTTAATTATCTTTCCAAAATTCATATGCTTTTCAGTAGCTATCATAGTATATTTTGCCTAGTAACACTTAACGGTAATGGTTATGTCCAAAGGCTAGTATAATGTTTTTAATTTTAGCATCTTTAATGTATTCTTTGAGGTTTGCAGAGTCCATTATGAAATACCTAAAATGGGTTGCATGCTTTTTCTAAAGATGCAAGTGAATTGTGTGGGTAAACATGGCATTGTAAAACCGTTTTACTGTCGAGTCCAAATGGTATTCTTTCAACATTTTTGGGCCTTGTTTTAGAAAATAATATTGATAAGATTAAATGGCAGTCAACAAACTGCATATGCAATTTTGAAAGCAGTATGAAAAACCTGAAAATACCCTAGTTGAAGATATCTTTGGTTATTCTGTAGTGCTCATTTACTAAGCTTCTAGCATTTCAGTCTACATTGTCCTTTGCATATGAATGCAGTTGGTTAATCTCATCAGTATCTAGCAGTGCTTCCACGTGCACTTGGTTATGCTGTTTCATCCACATTCTATCCATCTTAAAATTAGTGAACTACTCCCACATTGTAAGCTATAAAGATAAAGAAGTGTGTCCATAATGTCACGACAGGTAAATGCAGCCTGACAAGGAATTGAAAGAACTATATTGTGGTGCAAGAAACTTTTTATATAAATATAGTTTGCAAAATCTTTAAGATGGCTGGAACATATTGAATGGTGTATTGTGTAGATTTTTCAAAAAAATTGAAATGTCTTTTTAAGGAAGTGGCCTGGATCGCCAAGCATGAACACCTACATACTGTATAGAAAATGCTTTCTCTAAACCATCTCTCTGCATTGCTTCAAGCTACATGGAGTTGCAGGTTCTGTTCAAAGGGACCACGGTGGGTGTTCCATTTTTGTCCTCTACTGTTCTTTTCAAGGATTCGTTTATCAGCGCTGTGAAACGAGATGATGTGCACAGAGCTGTGGTGACTTGATTTTGAAGCCTGGTGTGGGATTGATGCTTATGGTGTTGCCAACGAATGAGAGGGCTAGTATGAGCGAGGAAGGAGAGAGCGCGTGCAGAAACCTGGTGGTGCATTTTGAATTTTTAAACATGGCAAGATGTGGCTCTCAATCCCTTGGCATGGTGAGCGAATGCAGAGGAGAAGTGGGATACAGTACGAATGGTTTTTTCTTGCGTTCACAAAGGACTGTCCGTGACTGAGGGGCAAAAGACTCTAGTGTGGTGATACTTGCTTGTAACTTGAGTAATTGGAAACTGTTGGATGTGTTCAGTGAAATGAATATATCTAGGGGTTGAAACCGAGGAACATAGGGGCTCCACAAATTACAAAAATTGAGTTAAATTTACTTTATCTTATATTTCTTAAAACTAACGAGAATGTTTGAAAATTGATTTCAGAAAAGTTATTCTAAATTCTAATTCTGTCTTATTGGAGAACAAAAATTCTAAAGTGTGCATAAGGAATTGGTAACATAAATTACAGGTTGATATATAAAATTGGGCCAACTGTATTTGAGTTTAGTTTCAACCCCTGAATATTTTTTGTATCTTCCTTTTCCTTTCCCCTTCCCTTCCTGTTATTTGTGTGTGCCGAATGGTTGGTGATGTACTTTTGTATTACTGATATGTAAGTGTGAATAAGTGATATGATGTGGAGTTATGAAGGAACAATACTTTGTGGAGTGTATTGTGGCATTGCTGCCTGCCAGAGATGACTTGGGTGAGCTCAGTGTCCATCTCGAATAAGAGTGTACGATTGTCTGCTTTCTGCGAGTTTATTACGAATGCGGGGCTTAATAAATGATTGCTTGAGTTTAGTGTGTTTTGAAGCCCTTTTTTAATATCTGACTGTAGGGAATTCTTAATAAAATCTTGACTTGACTAAACATTTTTGTCTCTGCATCCTGACATGAAATGGGAAAAGCAACAAAACAGACTTTGATCAAAATGTCTATATGAAATATGCCAAAGCTACAAATCAATGTTCTGAACTATTTTATGCACAGATTTTACAATTCTAATGCTGAATCTGCATCCAGAACAATAACCAGTCTCTTGAATGTCAATGATTATGTATTGCAGGAATTTTAATCGGTAAATTCTACTTGTACATTCTGTCAAAGGTATTCATTTAGTGGTTTCTATTGGCCTATCCCCCTGAAAGTTAATGTGAAGTCCAGTTTCTCCCTATCGGGTTTATTTTTTCATGCTCTGATACAATTTCTATGGTGCTGACAACCCTCATCTCACCTAAGTGGGCAATCTATTCTCATCTGCCTGTACTATATCACTGTTTGTGGGCTGAAGAGCTGGGATAAAGATTTTCTGTGCATCGCAGCTATCTGCCACTGCTTAATATTTAATTAGAATCTGCATTCCTGGGTTAACTTGTTTCCAGACTAAGAATTGATCGTGTATCTTTTCTGTCAGCTTTAAGCACAATATATTCAAACATTGGACCAGATTTAACTTTGTTTTGATAACATTACCATTAATCTCATTTGGTTGAGTGTCCCATGGATTGCCAGTACAACAAATGAAAGACTAGGGAGAATCTACAGTAGAATTTGTAGATAGTGATAACTGCAGGTGCTGGAGATCAGAGTGGATAAAGATTTTTAACTTTGCACACCTCAGTCCAACGCCAGCAGCTCCAAATCAAAGCTTGATCTGCTGTGCTTTTTCCAGCTCCACTCTTTATCCATTCCTATCAATAGAATGACATGGAGAAATACAGCGCAGATGGTGTAAGGTGAATTTAGCTGAAGCTAGGGCTTGAAGATGGATTTTGTGGAGAATAATGAGCTTTTGGGTTACTTGAAGTTGGAATACTGTTTTCTCGATTGGTCCTCCAAATTCTAGAGTCTGTGGGGTTAATGCAGTGATTTGTGTCCTTAGGATATTTAAATAAAACTGACAGGAATGATCAGTACTGCTATTCCACTACTGTCAGTGACTCAGTTATAGAGTTAATAAGAGGAAGTGGTCAAATTAGCTGTGACTGACTTTGATGTAGGCATAACACCAGATGACATAACCTGCCAGTACTGTCAATAATCTTAATGCAGCCATTTGAGTCCATTCATTGTGGAACACTAATAGCAGATATGCAGGCTAGCAAAATGCTGGAGAAGTAATTGAAGGAAAATAATTACTAAAATCAATTAACTTAATTTAGATATTTATGCATTGCAGTTATGCAGATATGTATGTTTCTGATATTCTGACAATGGCAAGATATTAAGTTAGTATTTCTTTAAAATTAAGTGTCAAAAAACTCTTAATTCTGTAAGTGAAGCATTTACTAATGCAAACTTTATCTAAAGTATTTTGGAAGCTTTCTATTGATCATTTATTTGCAGGGATCTATTTATTGTCCAAATAAATTGACATTCCAAAACCAAAACCGAATACATAGGATGAGATGTCTGTTCTGCTTCCACCCTGGCGCTAATTAAAGAACAGTGGTGTCCTGGCCAAATCGACCCTCAGTCTACACCATTGAGATTAACTGACCGCTTAACTCTCCTAAATATGGGATTTTGTACAAAATGACTGTATACAGCAACTTTGAAAGAATTTATTTCCTGTGGTATTTGGTACATCAAGGAAGTGAAAGAAACTTGTACGTAAGTGATTTTGTTACAAGATATTCTACATGGTGGGGAATGTTGAAAGTTGTCTCTGTCTAGCCTTGTACATGTTTTGGTGATAGTATTTTGTTCTCGGCATATACAATTATAAATGTGAAGCTTTTCAATTTAAGAATTGTCATTTGTAAAATAATTCAGATATCGCAATGCCTCTGTAATAACTTGAGTACTGAGATGTAATGTCTGTCTCTGGCATTTTAAAACAGTGAGGCCATTTAAAATACCAGTGAACAATCTAGGAATAATCTATGGTTGTTGAAGTACAGGAGGGCGCTCAGAACCCAAGAAATCTATACTCTTGTCAAAATCTGCCTGACCACAATTCTCAAACTCCCCCGTCCCATTCCAATGTTGTAAAAAGCATACTGTATCCTACACAGAAGTTGTTGTTCTTCACTACATTATATGTATTGGTTGCCGAAAGGGCACCGCCATCACAGTTTATTTTGCTTGTTATCCACTTGGCAGTGTAATTCCTAGTATACGTACAAACATTTTAAGGAACCTTTGGCAGGTTTTATACCAAATATTCCACCCTCAAAGCCCTTACACCGTTTATTTAAAATTAGAGTTAAATGCCTCTCCTTGATGTCCTTCATGAATAATTGCATTTTCTAAAATGATTTTAACTGCAGGTAAACAGTGTTCCCACAAGTACTACACCATTTGAAATGGGCATCCACAATATGCAGCAGAAAAGGACTGAATATGACTCTGCCAGCAAAAACTTTATATTGGAAATTGTCAGGGAATTTCTTCCTTTTGTAAATCTACCAAAGATGCTTTGATCCTTTCACTCTACTGCAAAGGAATGTAAAAATAAATGTCATGGTTATGTCTATTTACTACCTTTTTTGAGATTGATAATTTGCTATCTGCTATAATGTTTCCTCTAGGACGAAGAGGATAGTGGACTTACATGCCTTTTCATCGACTGCTGTCTTTGCAGCTTTGTGAATGTCCAGTTATGGCCTCTCCCTACCCTGGCCCCAGTGAGATTTGAAAATCTAAGAATGAAGTGGTTTCTTCAGTCTATGGCTAACAACGTAGAAAACTTTCTAAGTGTGTATTAGTTTCTAGTGGTGTTTCAATAACTCCCCCTCAAATCAAACTTGTACATTTGGACATCATTCCCCAAAAATATGAACGTCTTGTGAAAACATGATAATCGGGCAGAATGATTTCACTTACCAAATTTTACATTGGCTTATTTATATTTTAGTGGTTCAGCACATCAGAATTGCTGTTTAATCAAACAGCTATTTAGAATGGATAATGTCACAGGAGGCTTCATGCGCAATTATGTCTGAAGACACAACTTGTGGGCCAAACCTGGCTCTGGTTATTTGAGGTAAGGTTCTTCGGGCTTATGCTACCTATTTGGTATTAAACATAAATAGTCTATTACATCTCCTCCAGTATGGATATTTGCATGTGTGGTGCATGTTTAAACTTTATAAATCAGTTTTGCGGTTTTACAGTTTACAAACCTACAATTCTAGTAATTATTTGCACATTGTCTTTTTGACAGTCAAGCTACACATTATATTGTGACTGTTGCCTCCATATTGACTTATCGGTTGTCTAACTTTAGGTTTTGTGACAAGGATGCCTTTTCTAATTTTTGGTAGCAAATGCATGCATGAAGCTGTTGTATGTTTGAAGTCTTTGTCATTTCTAAGCTTCAGTATACTTTCAAGTATTAGATTGTTGTCAACTATTTCAGTTATCACCCTAATACCATAAGATCTATGAAGACTTTGCTTCCCCTAATTCAGAAGTGACTTGCATTTTTATGGTTTGAGGAAAAACTGAAGTCACTTGTTTTTGTCCAATCCATTTGGCAGAACAGTTATATATCTGGCTGATTTGACCACTTAGTGACTTTTTTAAAAAAAAGTCACTAACTTCCATAATGTATGTAGAGGAGAGTGTTGATCTCTGTTTTGGAATTTCATTCTGAATGAGTAATTTCTAAATTGTATGTGTTTGCACCATATATACCTTCAAACATTCCTTTGCCTGGAGAAGGTGAAACCAGTATTGCAAAATTCAATGACTACGTTGAGTTTCAGAACACCCATTCACAATTTGCAGATCTGCACAAGGTTAATGTCGTCCAATGAAAGAGGTTAAGTGGAGCCAAGGGCTGCTCATTCTAACCAAAGAATTAGTTAACCAGAGAGACGCCTTTAGAAGTGTCTGGAGATAAGCTTTCCATTGAATTGGGAATAGAATATTCATGTCCACTTTTTAGATGAAATACAATAAATATTTAATGTTTTTAAGCATTATTTTCTTCATAACTGGGGAGTGTTAACCACTTATTGCTGCACTAATCTCAATAAAGAGTTCATTAAAAAGTTGTACGATGAAAGCCTTTTATTTTGTCATTGGCTCACCCTTCAAATATTCTTCCCGAACATTTAATGGGTTTGTTGTATGTTAGAGAAAACTAAATTAATCTACACACGAGGAAAGCGACTTGATATCACACTCTGCTGTGTCACATATTTACTTATCAATTACCTTATAGTCCTGACTCTTATTTACCCTACTATTGTATGATGTGTTTAAATTTGCTCACACCTTCCCAAGGTCTGAGCAATCAACCTCACTTCATCTTTTCTTAGTATGGATATGTCTGGAATTGACTCTTCCTTGAGCCTTGTTTATAAAGTAAATCAAAAATTGTTTCATTATGTTGTACTTTCTAATGTTTTAGGTTGGTGAGCTGCCATGGAAAATTCAGTTCTTGCCATTGCATGAACGAAACATATTGCCTCTCGAGTATGACAGCCAGTGTCAGAGTTCCTATTCAAAATACTACTTGTATCCTGTTTTAATGAGAGAGCGAGAGATGTTCCAGATTTAGCTATCACCATAACTCGTTCAAGTGCCTATCTTTATTCATTGAAAATGTCAGCTCACCAACTAAGGGGATAATTCAGCCAATAACCACTTGTTCTTCTCGAAATAGTCACTGTATAATATTTATGTCTGAAAACGTGGGCACATTACTGCTTATATAAAGAAAAGATTATGGTCTGAAGCAGAATTCTTTAAATTCATTGAATCCCACCAATTTTATGCTCACATTTTAATTCTTGGCAATATTGAAATTTAATGGTACAGTTTTCCTTCTGTATATTTGAGAGTTTGACCTGCAATCTGGTTCAAACCTATGCTTTTCTCGTAAAAGGGTTATTCAGTCTCATATCCATTTTGGCTGTCTGCAAGAACTCATTAAGTCTCATTCTGCAATCTTCACTGTGACCCTACTGTCCTGAACAGTTACTTCCAGATGCCAGTTACTAATGCAATTAGAAGTTTTCTTTCCTCTGGTAGCCTGTGACAAAAGAAACTAATCACGTTGATTACCTGTCAGTGGAGCTGTTTGTTTACTTATTGTTCATGTTGATTTTGAACATCTCCACAAAATTTCTGCTTGCCTGAAAACTAATTTCGCTGATGTCTTCATGAATGCTACGAAGTTTGTTGTCCTGAATTGGACACTTCCAGTGAGGCCAAAAATGTTACGTAAAGGTTTTCATGCCCAGTCTGGGCATGCACCTCCTGGACAGATGGGATTTTATCCTGTACATTCTGATCCAAACAGAGAATTGTGCTTTGTTAATTTATTTCAGTGTAAAATTAATTGACATTTGGCAACTCCTCAAAGAAAATGCCCTATGAGTTTTTTAGTTGGAAGAAAGTGAACAATGTCCATTTTTATTCCGACCACTAGCAAGCTCATAGTTTATAATGTTTTGAAATTGTCTCAACTCCAACTTTGGAACTGTTTTGTGTAAGAATAAAGTTAAAAGGTGAAATCCCATGTATTGATCAATAAGAGAATTCACTATTTGCTATTACCCTGTCACTAAATTTGCCTGGGAGTGGCACTTGCTCTTATGTAAACTAGTAAACGTGTTAGAATATGCTTCAAACACTTCTTGGAAGTACAAAAAAAGTGCTTCATTAGAATTAAATGCAGTACTTATTTGAGAGCATGAAATTAATAAATTCTTGTGCTTTTTGTTGCGGATTGTCTCTAAACTATTTCATAGTAAGAACATAAACAAAATTTTGTCCATTCACATTCATTGCCATTCAGTGAGATTTAACAGTAGGCAAGTGAAATGGTGGAACTTGCATATAAAGCTTCCTCTTGCATTTTTGTTATCCATAGTTAGTAACAATAGTTCAATCAAACAAATCTTCAACTGATGCCAAACAAAGATGGTTCAACTGATGAAACCAGTATTATGTAGAGTTGTTTCCTGTTGTTCAATCTCATTTTCTAATCTTTGACTAGCTTTGAATACGATCACTCTTTGGGACAAAAATACATTGAAGATTGCTGCAATTTGATACTAGTGTTGGATATTTGAGCTTTAAATGTACTTTTAAATTTAACCCAACTGTATCTGCTGACATATGAGTTAATCTATATTACTATTATGGATCATGTTGGCAAAGTAATAGAAAACTTTAGGAAATCAGGCAGTTCATGCACACTTACAAACAGGAAGCCTTAACACAGGTTTGAAGTTCATTCAGTTACAGTGAACTTCATACTGGTTGCAGCATGCATATAACTTCAGTAGATATTTTGTCTGTTCTTAATGTAAGGCTGCTTCTATGTCACTAGCCTTGACAGTCTGAGGAGATCAGAGTAAACAATATTCTATCACTTCTCCCACAACTCTACAGTGCAATAAACAATTTAATATTATCCAAAATTGGATTCCCTTCGGGAGGAAATGTTTCATTTCCAGCAAAGGGCGTAGATATTAACAGGAACATTGTATTTAACAGGCTTAAGTTGGTTAATAGTGTACTTACCATCCTCTTCTGTGATACTAAGATGTAAACTTCAAAGAAGTACAGTACCAAGGACTTCGGGCGAATAGCTTAAAAATAGAATCGAGCTGAGCAAAAACAAAGTGGGGAGTGTAGTAAAATTAGTAAGCTGTCAGAACAAGTCATTGCTTGGAATTGAGGTGGCAACATTGGCTGTTATTTAAGAATTGTGTACAGGACGTTTTGGGAAAGATACTGGGACAGATGTGGTTTTGAGCTGAGCACCAGTATTTAGTTCTAATTGGTAGGCTGTCTGCAATAAGCAAGTGGAGGAGGAAATTATAATATGATGTGAACTTTGGTAATCTGTGGCTTAAGTTAATGAAATATAGCCACATGGTAACAAGGTGAAGGACAATGAAAATAATTCCTGGAATGTATACTGATTATTGTGTTTTGATTGCAATGTAAAACTAGTGGGAAATTGTAAGCAGGAGTCTGACTGGAGAAGCGTACTCTTTCACAGATGCACACATGCACATGGGCAAGACATGACAGTCAACTTTACTGGTTACTAGAATGGCAGGCATGAACTTAATGGCTGGGTTTTTTTAAAATGGCTTGCTTCTTATCCTTGAAGTTTAACACAGCATTTTTTCTTGTCCTATGGATATAAGGTGTTTGATAGCTGTTCTATTAAAAATGATTATAATTTGGATTTTGTGGTGGCTTGTGAGTTTCCCCTCCGTAAATGTTTAATAGTTTCAGAAATACTAAGAATTCAATTATCATGTTTTCAAAGCGTGGCAGTGCTTTGGGTGATAGTTTGTTTGAATTCAGGGAGTTTACAAAGTAAATATTGAGAATTAGTTTTGTTTGTTTAAGGATGAGGAACTATTTCATGAGGGGTTTGAATGCATCGCTTTGAAGGCTTTTGTTTTTCAGTTGAGATCTTACTGGAAGATGGATACGTGAAATAGTTTTTCATGAAAAAATAAGATAGTTGAGAATGATAAGGAAACTGACTACCTTGCTGTAAGGATTTTAATTTGACAGTTCCAGTGCAGAAAAATTGGTTGGAAAGTTGATAAAATTTCAGTTGTGACTAATTGATGTAGAGACTCCTAAAGACTCGAGACTGGAAATTCAAAGAACAGTTTGGGACGCATGAGAAGGGAGCCCTTTCTGGTATTTGTATACAAAGCATGTTGGTGAGAAGGATTGTATTTTTTTTACTGTTTTGAACCCTTTCAAATTGTTATGTGTAGATAGTTTTATTCTATTTTATCTTTACATAATAAACAATTTATTGTTGAAACCAAATCTGCAAGATGGTTTGCTTGTTTCGGTGAAATACATTTTATTAAATGATGACATGATCTGTCAAGCCAAATTTCAGCCTGGTATTTGACTTGTCCAGCAATAACAGCTGAGATCATAACACCTATTTCGTTCAACCTTTCTGCAACTAATCCAGCAACCTTCAAGAAGTTTCCCGGTTTCTTTTTTTTTGCATTTAGCATTGTTTTCAGCATGGAGGTCCAGTCTTCCTACACTTGCATTGTTCTGGGGGTTAATGTTGGGTACTTCACTTCGTCCTCAGGTCAAATCTGGCCAGAATTATGTCGAACAATGTTTTCTTTAATTCCACTTGGTTTCTCCAAATGAAAAATGGCAGTCTTGAAAGATAAATTGGTCTTGGAATATGTACCTTTTTTGTCCATATGGAATATTATTTGTTGACACCCTATTCAAGATACCCCATTTCAGTCCTTTGTTCTTCATTTAGTACAATAACTCTTGTTAACACCAGTTTAATGCTGTCATCCCTCAAGATAGAAAATAACTGCTTTCAGTATTCAGATTCATCTTTTACATGGTACATAACTGTTTCTTCCTTATGATTATCTCCATTGTAAGCCCAACAACTCTTGCAGTTATCTCAATTAATTTCCTCAAAATTCTAGTTTCTCTATCTCCACAGCATTGGTTCTGCCAGCTTCCTGCTAGTGCTGCAATACGTCCTTTTTCTTCAACCAACGATTCCCTCCATGGAGGTTGACTGAAGTGACAGCCTGTCCACTTGCTACATTACTGCCATCATTCCTTTGTTTCTATCCTAGAAGCATCATATAGTCTGCTGCTTATTAACATCTGTCCAAGCAAAATCAATATTCAACTGATCTATTGCTATTTCCAATCCAATGCTACAGTTGTGGCACCTTCCCTTTCAATCCCATTTCTCCCAATGTTAAGGGAAAATCCTGTGTGCATCCACCATTTTTAACCTTTTAAGTGAGCTCTGCACTTAGCGGGTAAAATTTCATTACCTTTATTTCCAAACATCCACAATCTTCATTTCATGGTTTAACTTGTGTTTCAATTTCTGGTGGAAACAACCAATATCTGCAACAAATTGAGTATTTGGCTACTCTGTACTTTTTGTCCTCTCCTACTTCCTGTCAGGAATCTAACGCTTTGTTTTTTTTTCCCCATTCTAATTGTTTAAATAATAATGTCATCTTCCATGCCAGTGCTTCCATTATGTCTTTTTCTTCAGCTGAGAATTTTCCACCATTGTGACAACAGGACACTTGACTGCACCATTCTATTTCTACATTTCTGCTTTCATCAATTAACCTGTCTTGAGAACCTCCTTCACTTTAGTCACGAGCCTTCACATTCAATTAATCACTCTCCAAAGATCTTTTTCCTTCCCGATTCAACTCTGTAAGACTTGCTGAGATGCAATATGTTGGAGGAATGTGCAGTCACACTGGGAGGGTGGGAGTGTTATGCTGGGGCTTTTTTTGTGCTTGATTTCCAGCTGTAAGTCTGGATATGCCTTGCAAATACTACAACACCACAATGGGGCTAACAACATAGGCAAGGGTAGAATGGAGGACCTGTTTGAGGATTATCAAGCGCTAGAAATGAAATTAATGAACAAGTCCTCAAGGGTCATAATCTCCAGATTACTGCCTGAGCCCAATGCAAGTTGGCCTAGGGAACCAAAAAAAAACTTGACTAAGGGAATGGTGGGAAAGAGGGGTTCCATTGCATGGGACATTGGCATCGGTTTTGGAGCTGGGGAGGGTGATGGAGGAGAAGAGATCTGTACCGATGGGATGATCTCCACCTGAACTGTTCTGGAGCCTGTGTTCTAGAAAGAAGGTCATCACTAAGACTTCAGATTTCTCCAGCTTCCTCATTTCCCCTCCCCCCACCTTGTCTCAGTCGGTTCCCTCAACTCAGCACCGCCCTCCTAACCTGCAATCCTCTTCCTGACCTCTCCGCCCCCACCCCACTCCGGCCTATCACCCTCACCTTGACCTCCTTCCACCTATCCCACCTCCATCGCCCCTCCCCCTAGTCCCTCCTCCCTACCTTTTATCTCAGCCGGCTTGGCTCTCTCTCTCTTATTCCTGATGAAGGGCTTATGCTCGAAACGTCGAATTCTCTATTCCTGAGATGCTGCCTGGCCTGCTGTGCTTTGACCAGCAACACATTTGCAGCTGTGATCTCCAGCATCTGCAGACCTCATTTTTTACACTAAGACTTCAAACAAGAGTTGAAAAGGGAAAACAACAGGAAGTATGGTGATACACAAAAAGTTAAGCAGCAGGTTAGTATGTATGCAGGAGAGCAAGTTCAAGACAGACTATGAAAGAAGCAAAACTGAAGGATAACTTGGGAGGTATTAGAGATGTCAATCAAAATGGTAAGAAAGCTAGCATAAAGGCACTTTACCTGAATGCCCGTCGTTTTCATAACAAGGTTGTTGAGTTAATGGCACAAATCGTGAAGAAGGGCTCGTGTCCATTACGTCAATTCTCCTGCACCTTAGATGCTGCCTGACCTGCTGTGATTTTCCAGCAACACATTTTCAGCACAAATCATCGTGAACAAATATGATTTGATAGCCATCAAGGAGACATTGTTGTGGAATGGTCATGATTGGAAATTAAATATCCAGGGATACCAGACTACTCAATGAGACAGGAATGCAAGAGGTGGTGTAGCTCTGATATTCGAGGACAACATCAGAGTGGTGCTGAGAGATGATATAGGTTCTACGAAGCATCAGTCGAGTCTATTTGGAAGGGAATTAAGAATTCCAGGAAGAAAATGTCATTGATAGCCTATAGACTAAACCTATCAAATAATATCACATTCAGACAGGCAATATAAGGAATAACTAATGCCTGCAAAAATGGTACAGCTATTATGAGGAGATTTTAATCTGCATACAGATTGGTGGGGCCAACTCAAGTCGGATTAGCCTTGAGGGGTCAATTGAGAGTATCCATAATAGTTTTTGTGAACCACATGTAATGGAACTAATGAGGGAACAAGGGCAGGTCATGTTTCATGAATCTCCTGGAATTCTATGGAGACATTTCAAGCAAGGAGTAAAACGGCGATCCAGTCAATGGGATGTACCTAGATTTTCAAAAGGTCTTTGACAAGGTGCCACACATGAGGCTGCTGCATAAGATGAGGATGCATGATATTAGGGGTAGAGTATTAGCATGGATAGAGGGTTGTTTGACAGGAAGCAAAGAGTGAAGATAAATGAGTGTTATTCTGGCTGGCAATCAGTGACTAGTGGTGTGCCTCAGGGATAGGTGTTGGACTGCAATTATTTACAAATTATACAGATTTAGAGTTGTGGACCACATGTACGGTGTCAAAATTTGTTGATGCTGAGTGGAGAACAAAGTGTGCAGAGGAACATTGGTTCACTAGGTTGATTCTGGCGTTGGGGTTGACTTATGAAGAGAGGCTGAGTAGGTTGGAATTATATTCATTGATATTCAGAAGAATGGGGCGGGGTGGTTCTAATAGAAACATAAAATTATGAAGGGAATCGATAAAATAGAAGTATGATGTTTCCACTGGTAAGAAAGACTTGGACAAGAGGGCATGGCCTCAAGATTAGAGGAAACAAGTTTAGAACTGAACTGAGAAGGAACTTCTTCATACAGAGGGTTGTTAATGTATGGAATTCGTTGCCCAGGGAAGTAGTTGATGCTACTTCAGTAATCACCTTTTAAAGCTAAGATAATACTTAGAAAAATAAAGCAATTAAGGGTAAGTGGAGCTCAGTCCACAAAATTGCGTGGCGAAGCAGGCTCGAAGGCCTGGACGGCCTGCTCCTAGTTCTTATTTTCTTACACACTGTTTTGAACAACTGGTGGCCATAATTCTGCTATACCCACTTACACTCCTTTAAACACAAAATTTGTTTCTTGTCACATTGCCACCTCCTCTTGGCTTGCATCATTTGTTAATTCATCATCCTTGCTTTCCATCCTATTGGAGGTCTTCCTTTTGTTCCTCTGTTCCCCCTTTTCAAGCCTCTCTCTTTGCTTAATACCTATTACATTTCTAATCTTTGTCTACTGATGAAAAGTTATAGACCTAATAGGTTTCCATTTTTACAAATGTTGCCTGACTTGCTGAGTATTTTCATAATATTTTGCCTTTATTCATGATTGACATTCAGAGTGGGGGTTGTCAGAAATATTATACAAATAGGCTCGTCAGCCCCTCATTCTGCCAGTCATCAAGCATCTAACCTCTGGGATGCCCGGACCAACCAACCCAACCACCCCGTGGCTCAACACTTTAACTCTCCCTCCCACTCCACCATCGCCAGAACATAACACGACGGTTGGAGGAAGAGCGCCTCATCTTCCACCTGGGAACCCTCCAACCACAAGGGATGAACTCAGATTTCTTCAGTTTCCTCATTTCCCCTTTCCCCCCCCCCCCCCCCCCCATCTTGTCTCAGTCGATTCCCTCGAACTCAGCACCACCCTCCTAACCTGCAATTTTCTTCCTGACCTCTCCGCCCCCATCCCACTCTGGCCTATCACCCTCACCTTGACCTCCTTCCACCTATCTCATCTCCATTGCCCCTCCCCCAAGTCCCTCCTCCCTACCTTTTATCTTAGCCTGCTGGACACACTTTCCTCATTCCTGATGAAGGGCTTTTGCCCGAAACGTCGAATTTCCTCTTCCTTGGATGCTGCCTGACCTGCTGCGCTTTAACCAGCAACACATTTTCAGCTCTGATCTCCAGCATCTGCAGACCTCACTTTTTACTCATCTATTTATTGTAATTCTATTTTCAGTATTTGGCCCATAGCCTTGTATGTTGTCATAAGAAAAAGAACTGCAGATACTAAGATTTTAAAATAAAAATAGAAATTGCCAGCAATTCCTGATCTTGTATGTTATAGTGTTTCAAGCACCAATCTAAAATTTCTTAAATGTCTTTGAAGCTTCCTGTCTACTAGAATAAGACAATATCCTTTATTATAATAGAATATGCTGGCCTCTTTGGCAATGAATTCCAGACACCCTATGTGCTTGGTGTGTGAAAAAATGTTTTTTTTTCTCATTGACTCTCAACTGTCTGCTCCTTGCCTTTTAAGTCTGTGCTTCCTGGTTACTGACCCCTCTAATAAGGGGATAAATGTCTGCCTATTGATCCAATCAATGTCCCTCCACTTTGTATGCCTCAATCAGATTCTGTCTCCTCTTTCTTCCCCTACACACTCCCACTCTTCACTACTC
Organism: Hemiscyllium ocellatum; assembly: GCF_020745735.1. NCBI lineage: Eukaryota > Metazoa > Chordata > Chondrichthyes > Orectolobiformes > Hemiscylliidae > Hemiscyllium > Hemiscyllium ocellatum. The sequence continues at coordinate 12,823,322 of NC_083437.1, forward strand.
TGGGGGGTGGGGGGAAGAGAGGTTGTCTTTGAGAAGGTGGAGTGAGCTGCTTTCTTCAACCACTACTCTTTGTTTTTGGCAAGCCCACAATGGCATTAGGGAAGGAGCAGCAGAATTTTGACCCAGTGACCTTGAAGGAACAGCAATATGTCTTCAAGTCAAGAGGGCAACTTGCAAGTGCTGATGTTATCATGAACTGCTGTCCTTGATCTTCAAAATGGAAATGGTTGTGGGTTTGGAAGATGCTGTCTAAAGAATTTGGTGAATTTCTTCAGTGCATATTGTAGATGGTACGCACCACTGCTACTGATGGTCAGTGGTAGATGAGTGCTAAATTTCACAGGCACCGTTCCCAAAAACGTTCCTTCAGTTTTACTACTGCAATGTTATATTGCTGCTCAGAGTTGACTGAAGTCGATCCTTGCAACCAAAAGCTTATTAAATCATACACAATAATTACAAAGGTAAATAGGAGACACGGTTCTATAACCTCTGCTCAGTTTTCAGCTGTGCCTAATGATAGCAGGCATCACCAATGAGATATGCTACTCATTAGCAAAACAGGACTTAATGATTAACCTACCAATCTCAAGCAAACATTCCCCGAAAGTTAATCTTACATTTGAAAACTAGAAAAGTGATCACTCCTGCTTCAGTTTTTACTTGGTGCCTTATGTTCTCAATAAAATGTCAGTAAAAGCAACAGAAGATATTTGGTTAGTTTAATGCAGCTCAGTAGATTATGAATAATTGTCAGGCATCTCTCAAGCATTTCATTGCCATTTCCTGATGTACCAAGGCTGGCGTTTGGATTGCAATTTCGTGGTTACACTTTGCGGATGACTGGAAAAGAAGCAAAAGGTGGCGTTTTAATGGAAAAAGGAACTGTCAGTCTACACCAGTATCTGACACACGAACTGGCTATAAACTCTACTAGTACTAGTGGATCAGGGAAGTGATTGTCTCCCGAGGACTGGCACATTTTCAGCTCATTTATTTTATAATACTGAAAAATTGCCAATATGATCTTCCAACACGAGATGTGTTGATTATTGTAATTGCAATGCTAAAACTAAATGCCCCATGAATTTATAAAATATTGGCTTCTAAATGTTTTACAATTTTCCTATTTTGGTGACATTTTATCCTCTTGGTTCATTTCTTCTGTTTAGTTCAATTTTGACCTTTTTAATCTTGTCAATCCATTTTGCTTTTTTAGGAAATTTAGATTTTTCACTTGCCTGATTATTTCTGATGATTATATCTCTGCTTTGGAAGTGAAGTAAAGGTCTATGGTGTAGTTATATTGTAGCAATTGAGCTTACGTTTGTTATGACTGTTAATTTACTTGCACTGCCAGTAATAAGTTAGTCTCATTTCACATGATACAACAGCAACCTGCCTTTCTTGGAAAGGCAAATCAGGACAGGAATTATTCAGTTAATGGTAAGGTCCCGAACAAAGAGACCTTGGAGTGCAGGCTCACAGTACCGTGAAAGTAGAATCACAAGTAGACAGGGTAGTGAAGGAGGAGTTTTATATGCTTACCTTTATTAGTCAGTGCATTCAGTACAGGACATTGATTAGGCTATTATTGGAATACTGTGTTAAGTTCTGCTCTCCCTACTATAGGAAGGATGTTGTTCAGATAAGACTTACAAGGATGTTGGAAAGTTTGAGCTATAGGGCTAGGCTGAATAGGCTTGGGGCTATATTAACGAGAATGTCAATAGGCTGACATTTTAGAGGTTTATAAAATCATGAGAGTATGGATAGGTTAAGTAGAGAAGATTGTTTCTCTGGGGTGGTGAGAACTAGACAGCATAGCTTTAAGGTGAGAAGGGAAAGAGTTAAAAGAGACCTAAGATGTAACATTTTCATTGAGGGTGGTGCATGTGTGGAATGAGCTGCCAAAGGAAGTGGTGGAGACTGATACAATTAGAATGTTTGAAAGGTATCTGGATGGATATATGAATAGGAAGGATTTAGAGGGATTTGGGTCAAATGCTGGCAAATGGGACTAAATTAATTTTTTTAGGATGTGCTCACCATGGATAAGTTATAGACTGAAGTGTTTGTTTCCATGCTTTATAGCTCTATGACTCTTTGGTAATGCAACCCAACGCTGTATGTGGTTGAATTTTTTCTTGGAACATAAATTATATCACACTTTGATTTAAGATCAGAGTTTCAGTTTGTTGAACTTGACATTTAACAGGTTGTTGTCAATATAATAGCAGTGCATGTTAAGTTTCAGTAGAAGCTTATTTTTAATTACCTTTTTCAGGCAGGTCCATGACAAATCTGAGCCACAGACTTTCTGGCCCAGAAGTAAGAACACTACCACTACACCACATAGTAGAAGCTATGATGCCTGTATAAACCTTATAGATGAGGGAATTCTAAGCAATTTTAAAATCTCATTCCTGATCAAGACTTTGCTTCACTTACCGTAAACTAATGACTAATTTATGTTTTTATTGAAGATTCTGTTTCAAATACCAATTTAACTGGTTAAAAATTCCAGCTGTGAGACTTTGTAAAGTATTATTGATCACTTGACTAATTGGGATATATCAGAAAGAGTAGCCATACTCATAATAGAGCCTGCAGACACCTACAGCTTACTGTCCCATGAGCTATACTTTTGCTGGGAGCTCTTCTCTGATGAAAGAAGGCAAAGAACTATCCCTGAGATCAGTATTCAGTTTTCATTAAACAAGTGAAAGGCCCGTATCAAAATACCCTGTGCATTTTTTTTCTTTTTCTCCCCATTGATAAATACCCATTCACTACTTGAAATGAAAAGCCTATTTTGTGGGGAACTGTAGATACAGTTCTGTGTCCAGTTGCTTCATGGTGCTGTGTTTTCAAGTAGACCATTAACAGAAATGAGAAGCTGTGGGTCGAGGTTCAACTCTGAGCCCCACAATTCATTTCGATTTTCTTACCTCTGCAGATCTTGTTATCTGAGTCTAGGAAGTAACCTGGCTTACAGGAGCAGTAGTACCCTCCCAGATAGTTATGGCAGTAATGGTCACAGGATGGTTCTTCAAAAGCTGTCTGATCACACTCGTCAATGTCTAACAAGGCAAGATGAGATAGAAAATCAGTCCTAACCTAAATCAAAGGTGGAACACTTTCGAGAGCTCAATGGTTTCCTCTTTCTTTTGCTTTTATGAATCCTATCACCTTCCCGTTTACAGCATCTTACAGCATCGTTTTCAGAGTTGTAAATGAGTCCACTGTCCTATTATCAATTTGCCTTCACAACTATCATGGTCTGTGTAAAGAAATACTTCAACAACTTGCAATTCAATATAGATCTTCATGAGGTCACCAACAAGCCTTTTTTGTTTATAAAACTCTTTTAACTTAGTAAAACATCAAACTCTCTTGACAAAATTATCATCAAACTGACAGCATATTAAACCCTGAGGAATTGAAAGAAGACTAAATGCTTGACCAAAAAGATGGTGGATCCCAAAATAGGAGTGGGAAATAGTAAAGCAAAAAGGTGTATGGAGAATATTCCAGAACTTCCAGACTAGAAAGCCACAGGCACAGCCACCTATTGTGGGACGATAGAAATTGGGAATGCCAAAGAAACTTAGAATGGAGGATCACAGACATCTTGCAATATGAGGGGAGTTTACAAAACTAGGGAGAAGGTGAACCAAGTAGGGAATTGAACACAAAGAATGAAAATCTTCAGCATTTTTTGTAAAATATAGAATGCCTATGGTGTGGAAACAGGCCCTTTGACCCAACTCGTCCACACCGACCCTCCAAGACCCATTCTGCTATTACTCTACTTTTACCCCTGACTGATGCATCTAACCTACAAATCCCTGAACCTAAGAGGTAATTTAGTGCACAAACCCACATGAACCTTGCACTGTGGGAGGAAACCCAAGCAGGCACAGGGAGAATGTGCAAACTCCACACAGTTACCCGAGGCTGGAACAGAACACTGGTCCTTGCTGCTGTGAGGCGGTAGTGCTAACCACTGAGCCACCATGCCACCCAAACTTTATGCTCTCACTTTATGGCCTCATTGGGAGGCTTCCACTTGTACATTGACTACATTCAGCTATATCGCTCCTACTGCCAATTTAAGCCCCTTCACTGCTCCTGTGCTGTTTTAATGCTCATTTGACTACCCCGTGCTCTCCTGTACTGAGCACATTCACATCTATATATCTCAGTATAAACATTGTGCAGGATACTGTTCACTCAAACTTAAATAAGTGGGGAAGGTGATGGGGTATTATTGCTCAACTTCAGGAATTGACAGTCAAATGATGACTGTAAAATTGATTGCTGTAGAAACCAAGTGTGGTTCACTAATGCCCTTTAAATAAGAAACTATCCTCTTTATCTGATCTGACCGAAATGGGGCACCAGCAATGTGGTTGACTCTTGACTATCCTCTTGGCAACAAATGCCGACCCAGCCAACTACAATTTGATCTATTATGGACTGAGCACAAGGGTAATAAATGGATGGGATTTGTAGCAACATCTTACAGCATGTTATAGAAAGATGAAACAACAAAGAGGAGAGAAAATGAAAATAATGACAATGTTAGATGTCTAAAGCTTTGTGGGGGAAAAAAACAGGATTTTACAGAAGCTCTGGAAAACAGATGTGGAAGGATTTTGAGGAGGAGTTCCAGAAGACTGAGCAATAGCTGAATGAATGGTCACTGGTGGTAACACTGAGGACAAAGAAATCAATAGTCTCCATGCAGTGGAAGGTTCATGCGTTGTCCTGTTAGGAAGTCAAGGACCTTATAGTGAATGCATTTGGGTATAAGGTAACCTGCAGGGCCAGGCAAGGTTAAGATAGGAATCGCTTGCCATTTGTTCCATCCTAGCCCTTCACAGCTCTCTTGCATACAGATTACGTCTAAAATAACTTCTTACCTACGGCTGCATAATGTGCAGCAAATCCGGTGTAATTCTTCTCGTTTGAGTAATCAGTTCTGAATATCACTGTCATGTTGTTCCCTGTGGAGTAGAATCGTTTGTCACCGGGAACCTCTTCTGTATCTGTGCTAGTCTCGCCACACAGCTTGGCCAACTGTTTTCCATCTGTCAGGATCTGACCATAATTATAAAATATTTTGGGATTTCTTTTAAATTAGCTCCTTTTTTTTGTATCTGCTATTTTATGCCTACTTTTCTATGTTGCTCTAAGAATTAAAATCGATTGTATTAAAAACAGCATGTACATACAGTATACCTCTAGGACTTTAATGATTAACATTTTACACACTAGGGAATTTTATGCAAGCGACATGCTTATTAATTTCTGACAATTTTAAACCATTTTTCCAGCTTTTTTTTTTCTTTTTTATGATCCTTGTGCTATTGTTCATTCAGTTTTTTTACACTGAAATTGAAAGATACATTATTCTCTCAGTTCACAACTCTATCCCAATCAGCATAATGGGATGTCAGCTTTCATTCTGAACTCACTTTGTGGAATTAGCAGTTCCTGACTGCTCGTTCTCCAGCCTTCCATCACTCTAGAGTAATGTTAAGCACTTTGACTTTCACATGAAATAATCATCAACATGACCAGTTAGCTCATTGCATCTCTGTTTGCATCAGCTGCTGGTAATTACAGTAAACTCTGAGTCAAATCCCAGAGGATCTGTCTTCGAATCAGGTTAAGCACAGCTTAACCAGCCAAGACATGCCCATTTTCCACATGAATGTAACTTTAGGCAATCCAATTGGTTTACAAACGTTTCTAATACTTAAAACATTGAATTAGAAAGAACCTTTTTTTTTAATCTTTATTTTCATTTATTCATGCTGATGAACGTTATGTCCAATCTTGAGAAAGACTGGCATTTAAAATTGGAAAATTCCAAAGTAGTTTCTGTATAATGTGTTGATTTCTGACGAGTACAATGCAGTTTGTCACATCATCATTGGAGTCAAACATAGTACTGGTGTTTTGATCCTGCGTAATGGAATCCTGGAATATCTAATGTTCTTCAGAGCATTGGCCAGGGAGATAGGTGAGCAAGCAGGCAGTCATTCATCTGAATCTTCAGAACCATCTGCTGAAGAATCCACTGCAGCCATCATGCATTTCTTGGAATAACCTATTGCAGTCAAGATTGGACTCCACTCCAGTTTCCTGAGGGTGAGGGGAAAGTGTCTTGGTATTGGGTTGGTTGGCATCATCCTGCCCGTTGTTTTGTCTTGTGCAGCTGAAAGCTGCTTGAACCCTGTGTGGTTGGAGCCTCCTTGTGCTTGTGGCCTCTTTTGTCACCCTGCAGATCTTGTCTAGCATGAACGTAGCTGGCAAAGCAGTGAGATTGCTGTCCTGCTTCCAATCAGTGCACCCAATAGATTGTCATGGACTTTTCACATTCCTAATCATCCTGATACATGGGGCTAGAGCCTGGCCATGATGTTTGGAGGCAGGATTGTCATTTGATGATCTTCGGAACTGTGATGTCAGAGTTCGTGAGCAGTTGACGGAAATCTCCCTTTTCTTTTGTTGATTCATTGTTCCTCACACATGTCTCAATTTCTGGAAAGCATCCAGGTGTTTAATTTGTCTTGTACTGTGTGGGCAGTGTCTTCACTTTCACGAAGCCTCACAGCTTTTCAGTGCTATCCGTGTGGTCACAAAGCTATAATGCAGTCTTTGCCATCATATGTGCTCCCTTAAACATCAAACAGTGGCCTGCCAAAAGACAGTAAATACAACCCAATTTCATCCACATTAAAATGTCTTTCTGTCCAAATTCATTAAAGATAAGCATAAACCTATTTTGAGAGTCATTGCTGTCATAGCAACGGTGCTCTCACTTTTCACCAACCAAAAGACAATGTTGTGCCTTGTCTTGAAGTGGTTCAGCCATTTGTTGCTGCAGGTAAACTGTATGGTTGCCATGGAGATTTCCTTTCCTGCAGGATTGGGTTGAGATGGGAAAGTTCTCTAATGGCTGCCTTGAATTGCGTCAGTTTAGCTTCTCCAATATCTGGCAAAGCAGCCATTCTCACTCTCTTCTTATCGGAGACCATGTGTGTCATCGTTGAACCATTCCAAGATGCATCCTTGGTTTTCATAATGGTGGACAAACCTGAGGGTGGAACCTCACACTCTCCCATGAGGTCCACTTTCTGGTTCATGCAATGGGTTTTCCACTTGTCTTCTCTCCAATTTGGAACGCAGTTAACTTTCTCAAAAGTTTTGTCAATCCCACTACTTTGCAAGTTGCCTCGCCTGCGCATGTTTAGGCCCTACTGCTCCTTTTGATTGGCCAGGGAGATTGTGATCCTTTTTTGCCATGATTCCTTCTGGCAAAATTCAGATTACCTGAAATTCTGCACTGGTCAATCCAGGCTATCTGTGATCACCTGATTCTATAGTTTTTACTCTGCTGCTTGAGGTTAACTTTGATACAAGCAGAATTTTGTATCATCCAAGTGAGGGATATAGATAAGGTGAATGATAGGTGTCTTTTCCCCAGGGTGGAGAATATCAAGATGGTGGGGGTGGGGGGATAGCGGTGGTGGTATGTTTAAGGTGAGAGGATAAAGATTTAAAAAGGGCATGAGAGGCAACTATTTTACACGGAGTGGTTCATGTGTGGAATGAACTTCCAGACGAAATGGTGGATGTGGGTACAGTTACAAAGTTTAAAAGTTATTTGGATAAGTATATTAATAATAAAGGTTTGGAAGGATATGGGCCAACTGCAGGCATGTGGGGTTAGTTTAATTTGGGATTAGTTTATTTGGGATTATGGTCGGCATGGGCTGGTTGGTCTGAAGGGTCAGTTTCTGTGCTGTGTGACTGTCTGATTCTTTGCAGTTTCAGTTTATTAAATTTGCAACCGTATGAAAATAAACATTTTTGTACATGCTAAATTCAACAACAATCAACGCGTTTTTCATTATCATGCACAGTGATATGAATCTATTTTAAAAGCTCCACCACGTTTCTAGTAAAATCACGAACGTTTTTGACAATATAGATACTTTGTTGGCAACACCTGCAGCGAGAATCCTGTGAAAATGAATTCCAAATGTTGCTATAAAGACCAGATTAATTCTTACACCAATGTTGTTCCAGGATATCAGGTCTGTTGTTCAATCTATACCCAATACTTTCCTAAACTCAGTTATTCAATGGAAGTAGTGATACCTTAATGTGGTCATATTCACAGCGATAAGATGGTTCAAGGTTGAAGTGTGAGAAATACAGTTTTATCACAAATCCACTGGGGACAGAGATGTTCCAGGTCTGGTAGATATTATCTCCATATGCACTTGGAAAACCGGGAGATTGCAATTCCCCAAACCTCTCATTCAATGGAAAGCCAAGAAGTGCCGGAAGCATGGGTGAAACCCATAGGACTAACCTGGAAAAAACAATGACTTTAACTGAAATATACAATGTGGAATTGACTGGGCAGCAGCAGTTAGGAAAACTTTTATTTTCATGTATTTTTGTTCTCACTCCTGCCCAACTAGGTAGCCTCCAAGAACTCCATGCTCATCCAATTCCAGCTTCTTGTGAACACACCTGACTTTCTGCATGCCACCATTGGCATCAAGTCTTCAGCTGCTTGGGCCCTAAGATCTGGAATTTCATCATTAAATCTGTTACTCGTCCTTTAAGATGTTCCTTTCAATCTTCCCCTTAATCAACATTTTCTTCACCAACCCTGCTGCCTCCTTGCTTGTGATAGTGTCACATTCTGTCTGATGATCTGCCTGTGAAGTATCTTGGGATGTTTTATTATGCTAGAGATACTACGGAAGTGTAAGTTGTTGTTGCACGTTAGCTTGAAGATAGCCCATAGCAGGGAATTAAATATTTTTTCAATCTGATATTCCATGGCAACAATTAACTTTATAAAGCTCCATCTGCTTCAATGCTATTCCTCACCCACAGAGGATTACCAACTACTGCCTTGAATCATATAACACAGTGAGATCTCTTCTGGAGTACTGTGTCCAGTTCTGGTTGCCCTGTTAAAGGAAGGATATTATTAAGCTGGAGAGGGTTGAGAAGATATTTCCCAGGTTATTTCCAGGAATGGAGGGCTTTGAGTTATAATGAGAGGTTAGATAGGCTGGAACGCTTTTCACTGGAGCACAGAAAGTTGACTGGTGACCTTACTGAGTTTTATAAAATAATGAGGGGCATAGATAAGGTGAATGGCAGGTGTGTTTTCCCTGGATTGGGGGATTTCGAGACTAGAGGGCATATTATTAAGGTGAGAGGAGAAAGATTTAAAAAGACATGAGGAACTTTTTTTTATACAGTGGCTTGTGTGTGGAATGAACTTCCAGAGGAAGTGACGGAGACTGATGCAGTTACAATGTTCAAAAGACATTGGATAAGTACATGAATAAGGAAGATTTGGAGGGATGTGGGCCAAATGTAGGCAAATGGTATTCGTTTGAGATGATGGTCGACATGGGCTGGTTGAACCAAAGAGATCTTTCTGTGCTTTATGACTCCATCATAACATCAAGCTATTCAAATGTTCAGCCCATTATGTCTGTGCAAAATTAATTTCACTCCCCTGTGCGTCTCCCATTGTCGTCCACAAGATAGTGTATGGTTCATCCTGACAGTGCCAGTAAGTGGCATTGTTACTTTAACGCTGAGTTGTGTGGGCTGGTGCTCAACTGAAAGTAGCTTTCAGCAATCCCAAACAGATTTCCAATCGTCCCCTTAGAGCAGAAGGAGCCCCTCCCTGTCACAGCCACCCAAGTTAGGCTCAAAACCCAGGAACAGCAAGCTGAAATTCCAATTCATTCTGCTAAAAAACTGGCATTTTCCACTTGAATAAGTTTTTTTTTAAAGAAAGTTAAAAGCAGTATTTTATTTTTAAGCCTCCAAGTCATTCCAGCTCAAACCTGGTCTATTGATGGATGGTTTTACACCCCCTTGCCAAGTTAATGTTGTATCTGCTTCACTTACCACATTGTCAGAGATTGCTGCATTTTCTCCTGTCTAGTTGATAACCTCCCTGCTCACCCCAGTTTCAGTGAGCTCCTGTCATGTCTGCACATGAGCAGAAATGGTGAGTTTGTTTATTGTCTGATTAACCTTTTGCCTTTGTATCTGTGGTTATTGAACTGCACTATCACCTTCCCTGTCCAAATAAAAGTGGGATTTCTTAAAGGCATACTGCCTTCTTAAAGGTCTACGTCCTTCTTATCCTTGATACACAAGTGACTATCCTTCTCAACTCCTCCCCTTGCCTGTAGTGTGGTGACCCTCGGGTTAAACCAGTCATCTCCCCTTTTTTTTTGTAAATATTTTTGTTAAGAACAAAGACGTTAATTTTTTTTACACTATTTTGTAATTTTGTAACAACTTTATAATATGATGACAATAACAGAAAATAAACTACTACTCTATTCCACTGACCAGTGAGAAACAAAATCTACAAAAACTACAATTCAATGAATAACTAAGGAAAAAAACAATTAAACCAAGTCATACCAAGGTAACTTAAGTTATATTCAGTTAAATTACTACACTTAGTAATAGTAGTGTAATAGTCAAAGCAATAGTAAGCAAACCCGTATCCGTTCAGGATTCTTTTCCCCCCCCTCCGAGGACCCATAGACAGCCAGACATTGCCCTCACGACTGCAATGTTCTATAAAACAATTTCATTTTCTGGTGTACCATACTTGTAAGAAAGTCCATAGCTAATCCACAGCAGCCCGAAAGTCCCAGGGGTTTCTCTGATACCCAGCTCATTAGAATGTTCTTCCTTGCACACAGTGAAAGAATATTAAACAATTTCTTCCCATGCACGTCCAAAGGGGAAGATTTGGAATACCCAAGAGGAGGGACACTGGATCCAACCTTAACCTCAGTTCCCAAAATCAGTTCCAAAACACTCACACTGGCATCCCAATGCCCACAAAGCTTTTGGCATGACCACAAGCAATGATTAAGAATGCCAACATCTGTTTTACATTTGAGGCACATTAGAGTCACTCCTGTCTTAAATTTTGCTAGCTTCGGTGACAGATGAGCCCTGTGGAGTACCTTCAGTTGCTTAGCCTGCATCTAGTTACAGATCAAAATCTTAGTTACGTTCTCCCAAATATCCTCCCACACCTCTGACAAGATTTCCACCCCCAATTCCCGAGTCCAGATTCTGCTTAGTCGCTCAATGTCCTTTGAAACATTACCCTTTATCACTTGTTAGGAGGTATTGATCGAGAGAGCGCCCATAGATTGGAGCACTCTCTTCTCCATATCCAACTTGTAGAGACTAGTTTTTTTGTGTATAAAGTCCCTAATCTGAAAGTGATGGAAGAGGTCCTGCCTAAATAGCTCATATTTCTGACTCAGCTGCTCAAAAAACATCATAGCCTCCTCATTAAATACATTTCCCAAACAGCAGACTCCTTTAGACTCCTGGAACTTAAAGCCATAGTCCATAGACCCCTGGCAGAATCCTAACATTCCCACTATGGGAGTGAACAGGGAAGTTTTTTGTAAGTTGCCCTCACCATGCCACATCATTCTCCATGTTTTAACTGTGTTAAGGACAGTCGGGTTTCTGCAATGGTCCATAACAGTCCTCATCTTGTCCATAAACAACAAATTGATGAGGAGGCATTTTGCCTGGGAGGCCTCAATGTCCGTGGGTCCTGGTAGGCCCAGTCAGCTACATAGAATGGCAAGGAACTCAACTGATATTTCTTAAAGTCCGGGAACTCCAAACCTCCCATCCCCTGCGGAAGCTGCAATTTATCCAGCTTAATAAGAGGCTGCCTATGATGATAGATAAAAGATGCAAGCTGACAGAAAAGCCTGTGCAGTGCTTGTCTTGGCAGCATCAAAGGGAGCATTCACCTGGGATATTCTGCCCAACCGAGGTATTGGAAGATCCTGCCTTTTTTTTCTCTAGCAACTGTACAAAGTTAGCTTTATATAATTGATCAATGGCTGGGGTAATAAAAATGCCTAAATACAGGAAACCTCCCTGTGACCACCTGAAAGGGAAACAGGTTCCATCCCATAGGTTGGATATTCCAGTAAGGCCCCCTACAGGCATGGCCTCTGACAGAACAAACCAAATAGATTAATTACTTTTATTAAACAGATGTCATCACATCAGTTAAAAAGAGGAGACCATCATCCGCATAGAGGGTGATCCTATGCCTGCCTGACCCTACCTCCTGGGCAGTTATATTGGGATCCCTCTGAATGGCCTCCGCCAGCGGCTCAATCACCAATGTGCGTAACAGCAGCATGAGAGGGCACCCTTGTTGGCTGCCTGTGCCAATATTAAAATTATCTGACCTTATACCATTGGTGAGAACCAAGGCTTTCGGGTCACTATAAAACGCTGCCAACCACTTGGCAAAAACCCCTCCAAGACCAAACCACTCCAGTACATAAAAGAGATACGGCCACTCCGCTCAGTCAATTGCTTTCCCTGCAGCCAGGGAGACTACCAAGCCTGGAATTGACCCTTGCTGGCATACCTGGACCATGTTTAATACTCTCCTAATATTATTGGGAGATCTATGACTCTTGATAAAGCCTGTCATGTCCTCCTTTACAATGAATGGCAAAACCTTATCCAACCTTAACGCCAGCATTTTCGACAGGATTTTAAAATCCTTGTTCAGTAACGATTCGGGCCTGTACAAAATGCAATCCTCTGGGGCTTTTCCTTTCTTAAGAATAAGAGAGATATTTGCTTCTCTCAAAGAGGATGGGAGGCAGTCCTGACTGGATGAGTAGTTGTACATATCTAAGAGTGGCCCAGCCAGCACGTCCATAAACTCCTTATAAAATTCCCTTTGGGTGGGTGCTTTGCCACTGGAGCAGCCTCATCACCTCCTGTAATTCCTGGATTGTCAGGGGGGCATTCAAAAAAGATGGCTGCTCTGAAGTTACACTCGGAAGGTCCAGGGCCTTGACCTCCATACACACTGCCAAATGATCGGAAACAGCTATATTCCCTATTCTGCAAGATAGCACCGAATTCAAGAAAGTCAATGGGACAAAAAAAATGTCAGTTCTGGTCTAGAACTTACGTGGATTAGAGGAGAAGGTGAAATCCCTACCTTCGGGGTCCACACGTCCACCAACCCCAGCTCCCTGTTCAGGTCCACCAACTGCTTGGATTCTGGGAACATACCCGCATGACCTTTAGGCATCCTGTCCACTTCGAGGTCAATAAGATGATTAAAGTCTCCCCCTATAATTGTATAACGCGTCCCAAGGGCCATCAAGCTGGAAAGCGCATCAATGAGAAATGGAGTGTGCCGGGGGTGGGGGACAATATCCCATACATTCCAAATCCCCATATTCCTCTCCATGTATTAAAGCTTTAAGAATTATATATCGCTTCTATTCATCCTTACTTTGGTCTAACATTTGAAATGGGAGATTCTTCCAGGTGAGAATAACAACTCTACTTTTTGAATTAAAGAATGAGAAAAGCACCTGTCCAAATCCTACCTGCTGCAACTTCAAATGCTCCTTATCGGTTAAATGTGTTTCTTGCAGCAAGGCTACATTGACCCTCTCTTTTCTAAGGCTAGACAGTATCTTCTTACTGTAAATTAATAAATGACTCTCCTTAACATTCCAGATGCACCATTTAAATGAATGGCTAGCCATGATCATCCAAAACAGTCCGTGATCCTCCCTCCCCTGAGGAGGAAGAAGCCCACTCATAGCGCACAGAGTGAAAACTGTAAACAGTTCATATAAATTTTAAAATATAACTTGCAAATCTGCCAAATCAAAACTTCTAACAGCTACTTCTACAACACACCAACATAAAACATAAATGAAAGGAGACTTTCCCCCTTGCCCACAGAGGGCGCTCATACTCACCATTAATCTCTCCATGGCTCCTTCTAGCTGAAGCCATTCCCCTGCCCCAGACAACACAAAGTGAGAAAAAATACACACATCTTATAACAAGAACGTTAAAAGTGGGCACTCAACTCTCTGTACTATAACCGTAGGCACTCCTGGTAGAACAGAAATAAAAAACCTCTCCCCGCTTCCCCCAAACGAATCCCCCACCACCCTATACCAGAAAAGAAGAACAAAAGGAAATGATACGAAAGAAAAGGAAGAAAGGTTGATGGGAGAGGAGAGAGAAGAAGAAAAATGAAATAATTATGACCCTGACATATATTTAAAATAAACCCCCTGACAACCAGGTAAACCAGGCAAATTACAGAGAAAAACAAAATAAACATTATTGTCCATACTATTCAAGCGAGCCAGTCAATTTTAAAACATCCAGGAAGTCCTTTCCCTTTTTCAGTGAGTCAAAACTGAACACGGACCTTCCATGGCTGAAATGTAATATTGCCGGATATCTAATGGAATACTGGATATTCAAGTCCTTCAACCGCCTTTTTACCTCATCAAAGACCTCTTACAAATCACGACTGGAGAAAAGTCTTGGATAAGCATGATTTGTGATCCTTTGTATATCAGAGCCTGTGGATCCTTCTCCAGTACTCTAGAGGCTTCCAGCATCATTTGTTTATCTCTATAATGCTGGAGCACACAAGGACTGGGCGGGGGCGCTGGTCTGCTCCAGGCCTACGTTCTGTGACCCGGTGGGCCCGCTCAACCCGCACCCAGCCTACCTCAACTTCCAGCTTCAAAAACTGCGGAAGCTATTGCTCCAAGAAGCTGACAAGCTGGCCTTCCTCCTCCCCTTCAGGAAACCCCACCAGACAGATGTTCTTCCAACAACCTCGATTTTCGACACAATACCACTTCTTCAGACTTGTTTTATCAAAAGCTCCATTAACTCATGAATCTGTGCCCTATTTGAGGACATTAACCCACCAGGAAAATAATGGAAGTGATAAGGGAATTGTTAAATGGGAATCTCCAGAGGTAAAAAGTAAAATACAATTGGGCTAATGAATAAAAAGGAAAGGGCATTTTCAGGTGATTCAGTGGTTAGCATTGCTGCCTCACAGCACCAGAAACTGTGAACACCAGGAACAATTCCACCCTCAGGTGATTGTCTGTGTGGAGTTTGCACCATCTCCTTGTGTCTGTGTATGGGTTTCCTCCGGGTGCTCTGGTTTCCTCCTACAGTCCAAAGATGTGCAGGTTAGGTGGATTGCTATGCCACATTGATGCAAAGTGTCCAAGGTTGATTAGCCATGATAAATGCAGGGTTCTAGGAATGGTCAACCTGCTCCTTCAAGGCCCGTACCTGCCATTTCAAGGCCTGGACCCGATCCGTCAATAATTCCGCTGCGGTTTTGGAGGCCACAGCCTGTTACTCCATCCCCCCCCCCCAACACGCTGCCTGAGGAACCAGATCTCCTGCTCATGCCTATGCAGCATGACTGAGATTGGGTCAAGCCTGGCCCGGATCTCCTCCCTAGACAAATAAACCTTCTCTCGGAGTTTCACAAACTCCAAGCTCAGGCTCTGCTCCAAAGGTAAGTCCCCTGGGGCGACTGCGGAGACCAACTCTGTGGCCACGGGCGTGTCTGTTGTTGCGGGGGTTCCCTGCTTGTTGTAATCCTCATGGTCATTTAGTCATTTTCCTAATTATTTTAAACTGACACTAAACAATTTTAGCGGTAGAACATAACTCTTTCTACCACATTGGGTAATAAAGGGAGGGTGATAGCACCACTTTATCTGCCTTCTGATGCAAAGCTCAGCAGGGCAGACCTACTGGATCACCACCATCTTGAATCCCCCAATCATCTCCCTTTAATGAGAGTAGACCTGTGGTCTGTTAAGCCTATGGTGACTTACCTTACACCTTCATCCAATTGCTTATAAACACTATTACATAAATGTTAAAATACAGAATTAGCCATCTTCGACACAATTTAAAAGAAATTTCTCAAGACCAATCTAATTCTGCCAAGTGATGGGTTTCGCAAACACCTTCACTGAAGATGTGGCCCCTCTAAAGCAGCCCTGGTGGTCAGTCTACTGCATGAGCTGGCAAAAATCGTTGAATGCTGACTGTGCAGATAGAGGCTATGCAGCCCATTGAGTCTGCACCAATCTCTCAAAGAGTATCCCACCATTCCTAGAACCCTGCATTTATCATGGCTAATCAACCTTGGACACTTTGCATCAATGTGGCATAGCAATCCACCTAACCTGCACATCTTTGGACTGTGGGAGGAAACCAGAGCACCCGGAGGAAACCCATACACAGACACAGGGAGATGGTGCAAACTCCACACAGACAATCACCTGAGGGTGGAATTGTTCCTGGTGTTCACAGTTCCTGGTGCTGTGAGGCAGCAATGCTAACCACTGAATCACCTGAAAATGCCCTTTCCTTTTTATTCATTAGCCCGATTGTATTTTACTTTTTACCTCTGGAGATTCCCATTTAACAATTCCCTTATCACTTCCATTATTTTCCTGGTGGGTTAATGTCCTCAAATAGGGCACAGATTCATGAGTTAATGGAGCTTTTGATAAAACAAGTCTGACGAAGTGGTACTCTGTCCAAAATAATAATTTTGCTTTCTCTCCATCGATGCTGCCAGACCCACAGAGTTTCCCCAGGAACTTCTGTTTCTGTATCAGATTTCCAGCAACCACGGTTCTTTTTTCCCCTTTTTTCACTCATTTGTTCTTTTTATATAATAAATCACATGCTCGTGATGGAGACAGTAATTAATCCAGGAAGTAATTTCCAGAGCAGAGTGGAAAACAGCCCCAGCCTGTTCAGCCTCTCCCTGTAGCTCAGATCCTCCATGGCACACAAGCACCCATAGAGTCATAGAGATGTACAGCATGGAGACAGACCCTTTGGTCCAACCCGTCCATGCCGACCAGATATCCCAACCCAATCTAGTCCCACCTGCCAGCACCCGGCCCATATCCCTCCAAACCCTTCCTATTCATATACCCATCCAAATGCCTCTTAAATGTTGCAATTGTACCAGCCTCCACCACTTCCTCTGGCAGCTCATTCCATACACGTACCCACCCTCTGCGTGAAAATGTTGCCCCTTAGGTCTCTTTTATATCTTTCCCCTCTCACCCTAAACCTATACCTTCCAGTTCTGGACAATATCTTTGGACATTGGCATCTGATAAGTGCCAGCCTCTAAAAACCGTCATGGCACACCTCTGATCACTGATAGGACCGGCCCACAAAGCAAGGCATCCATTTCTCCCTGCCAACACCACCACCCCCTCCCCCACTCACCATGGCTAGGGCAAATGTCAGGAACCTTGCAGGGCAGCTTTGGACTGACAGCGCTGGTGAGGGAATTCCAGGATATCCACTGAGTGCGGGTTATTCTGGGAACAGCATCTGGTAGATGGGGTGAAAAGCAGATGTAATAGAGTACCATGGAACAGAGTAGGAAGTTACTGAGGTGTGTTTAGTAAGTTACAGCGAGAGAAATCGTTAGACCTCATGGTGACAAATCCTGCAAAATGCTTGATACCATAAGACATAGGAGCACAGTTAGGCCATTCAGCCCATCGCATCTGCTCCACCTTTCAATCATGGCTGATATGTTTCTCAACCCCATTCTCCTTCCTTCTCCCTACAACCTTTGACCCCCTTACCAATCAAGAACCTATCTATCTCTGTCTTAAATACACTCAAGGACTTGGCCTCCACAGCCTTCTGTGGCAATGGGTTCCACAGATTCACCACCCTCTGGCTGAAGAAATTCCTCCTCATATTGGTCTTAAAGGATTGTCCCTTAGGACTGAGCTATGCCCTCGGGTTCTATAGCGGAGACATCTTTTCCACATCCACTCTATCCAGACCTCTCAGTATCCTGTGGGTTTCAATCAGACTCCCCCTTATCCTTCTAAACTTCATTGAGTACAGACACAGAGTCCTTAACCACTCCTCACATGACAAGCCTTTCATCCCCGGGATCATTCTTGCGGATCTGCTCTGGATCCCTCCAAGGCCAGCACATCAGAAATAATACCCAAAACTGTTCACAATATAGAGTCATAGAGATGTACAGCATGGAAACAGACCCTTCGATCCAACCCGTCCATGCCGACCAGAAATCCCAACCCAATCTAGTCCTACCTGCCAGCACCCGGCCCATATCCCTCCAAACCCTTCCTATTCATATACCCATCCAAATGCCTCTTAAATGTTGCAATTGTACCAGCCTCCACCGCATCCTCTGGCAGGTCATTCCATACACGTAACACCCTCTGCATGAAAAAGTTGCCCCTTAGGTCTCTTTTATATCTTTCCCCTCTCACCCTAAACCTATGCCCTCTAGTTCTGGACTCCCTGACCCCAGAGAAAAGACTTTGCCTATTTATCCTATCCATGCCCCTCATAATTTTGTAAACCTCTATAAGGTCCCCCCTCAGCCTCCGACGCTCCAAGGAAAACAGCCTGTTCACCCCTCAGCCTCCAACACCCCAGCCTGTTCAGCCTCTCCCTGTAGCTCAGATCCTCCAACCCTGGCAACATCCTTGTAAATCTTTTCTGAACCCTTTCAAATTTCACAACATCTTTCCGATAGGAAGGAGACCAGAATTGCACGCAATATTCCAACAGTGGCCTAATCAATGTCCTGTACAGCCACCACATGACCTCCCAACTCCTGTACTCAGTACTCTGACCAATAAAGGAAAGCATACCCAAACGCCTTCTTCACTACCCTATCTACCTGCGACTCCACTTTCAAGGAGCTATGAACCTGCACTCCAAGGTCTCTTTGTTCAGCAACACTCCCTTGGACCTTACCATTAAGAGTATAAATCCTGCTAAGAAATATTTCCTATGCAGTCTAACCAGAGCCTTACACAGCCTCAGTGGTGCATCCCTGCTCTTATATTCTAACCCTCTCAAAATGAATGCTGAAATTGCATTTTTCTTCCTAACTGCCAACTGAACCTGTATATTAACTTTAAGAGAATTTGGATTCCTAAGTTCCGTCGTGCTTCGGACTTCGGAAGCTTTTCCCTGTTTAGAAAATAGTCCGGGTCTCTATTCTTCCTATCAAAGTGCGTAACCCCACACTTGCCCATATTGTTTTCCATCTGCTACTTCTTTGCCCACCCTTCGAGCCTGCCCAAGTCCTTCTGCAGCCTCCTTGTCTCCCGAACACTACCTGTCCCTTCAACCTGGATAGAACTCGGACTTAGCCAAAACAAAAATGTGATTCAGCCCATGATGATGCTTCCCGTTCAGACTGACCCCTGTACAGCATGAATGCCAATCTTACTTTCCCCCATTTGATATAAGCAGCTGGCGTTCAGGCTGATTACAAGATGATTGCTTTTGGAAGAACTTTCCGACAAATGGCTCCGAATGTCACAGGTGCTTGTCTGAAATTCAAATGAAATCTTAATGAGAAGGCTGTGCAAAATGTCACCATTAGATTAGCAGGAACAGAATGGAGATGTACAGTCAAAAGCATTTAAGTAAGAGTTGACAGCTTGCCGGAATTGAAGTCGATAGGTAAGGCCTCAATAGACTATAAATCACAATCCCATTCTACATCTTCTAACACATAATCTCAGCCGACTCTTCAGTGTATTATAAATCTAGTATCTTCAACCAAGTTCAGTAAACATATCAAGGCCGTGAGATATAGGTTATTCTCAGGTTAGTTGATTTGTGACAATGCTGCTGCTTTAATAAGGTTATACTGTCCTTGGCTTCTGGTTCAGGGAGGTCTTAAATGACACAGACACTGAAACGTCTGGGGGGTAGGGTTTTAGGGCCAGCTTGATTATAGCTAACAGATACTGTCTCAGGCAGAAGGCTGTCAAGTTAAAAAAAAAACTTGTACAATGAAAGGGGAGTGGCCAGTTCTCCCAGCTCAGCTTTTCTCTGGCTTGGTTTTTAGCAGGACTGTGGAAAAAGCTGCTGGACTGAAAGAAGCAGGTCCAGGCCTGTCTCTCTCTGACTTCTCTCCTGTAAGACCCCGTGTTTGATTTTTCCTTTTGTGCTAAGGCGTGTTTATGGGGATTGTCACATGTATTTGGAACAGCATCATTAAGTTGGGATGATCTGGTGGGTTTTCAGATAGGTTAAATTATTCGGTATTCTGTTCTCTTTTGTCTGTGTTTCATTCAGCAATCTTGTAAATAAATTCTGTTTTGTTTAAAACAAAGTGAATTAACCAGCTGCATCCCTCCTGGAATATCCACTTCACACCTGCTTAAAATAATCAGCAAAGTTAGGGTCTGGGCTACTCTCTTGAAATGTTTTGAGGGGTCTGGCCTGGTTCATAACAGATTTGAAAATGAATAACATCACCATATCACTAGATGAAGAGATAAGTGAAAACAAGCCAGGGAATGAGAGATCAGCAAGCCTGACATCAATGATGGGCAAGTTGTTGGAGGGAATCCTGAGGGACAGGATTTACATGTATTTGGAAAGGCAAGGACTGATTAGGATAGTCAACATGACTTTGTACATGGGAAATCATGTCTCACTAACTTGACTGAGGTTTTTTGAAGAAGTAACCTAGAGGATTGATGAGGGTAGAGCGGTGGACGTGATCTGTATGGACTTCAGTACGGCATTCAACAAGGTTCCTCATGGTAGACTGGTGAGCAATGTTAGATCATATGGAATACAGAGGGCAGTAGTGGAGAGTTTCTTTCCAGACTGGAGGCCTGTGGCCAGTGCAGTGCCACAAGGAACAGTGCTGGGTCCATTGCTTTTCATCATTTATATAAATGGATGTGGACATGGGAGGTATGATTAGTAAGTTTACAGATGACACCAAAATTGGAGGTGTAGGGGACAGCGAAGAAGGTTACCTCTGAGAATAAGGGGATACTGATGAGATGGACCAATTTGGATAAATGTGAGGTGCTGCATTTTGGAAAGGCAAATCAGGGCAGGACTTATACACTTAATGATAAGGTCCTGGGGAGTGTTGCTGAACAAAGAGACCTTGGAGTGCAGGTTCACAGTTCCTTGAAAGTAGAGTCGCAGGTAGATAGGATAGTGAAGAAGGCATTTGGCATGCTTTCCTTTATTGGTCAGAATATTGAGTACAGGGGTTGGGAGGTCATGTTGCAGCTGTACAGGACAGTGGTTAGGCCACCTTTTGAATATTGTGTGCAGTTCTGGTCTTCCTCCAATGGAAGGATGTTGTGGTACTTGAAAGATTTACAAGGATGTTGCCAGGGTTGAAGGGTTTGAGCTATAGGGAGATGCTAAATAGGCTGGGGCTGTTTTCCCTGGAGGGTTAAAGGCTGAGGGATGACCTTATAGAGATTTATAAAATCATAAGGGGCATGGACAGGGTAAATAGACAAGGTGAGAGGGGAAAGATTTAAAAGGGATCTAAGGAGCTATTATTTCATGCAGGGGGTTATGTGCTTATGGGATGAGCTGCCAGAGGAAGTGGTGGAGGCTGGTACAATTACATTTAAAAGGCATCTGGATGAGTATGTGAATAGGAAGAGTTTAGAGGGACATGGGCAAAGTGCTGGCAAATGGGACTACATTAATTTAGGATATTTGGTCGGCATGGAAGAGTTGGACCAAAGGCTCTGTTTCCATGCTGTATTATCTCTATAACTCTCTGACTCTACGAGATGTTTGTCTTAAAACCTTTTGGTGCACATTTTGTAACTCAGAAAAATCAGGCTGTTCCACTTGAATCCAGTCATATCTTGAAGGGGCTCTACTCTGCGTCTACCCACAACCTAGTTACCAGAAGAATAGTCTTCCGGCTGTGTCAGGTCAAGTCTCGAAAATGGAAATAGTGATCATGCATTGTTTTAAACGCCATGTTCTTGTTTAACTTTTAAAATGATCAGTGTTGGACTAAACAATGCTGCAGGCCAGGCAGCGTCCGAGGAGCAGGAGAATCGGCGTTTCGGGCATAAGCCCTTATACCTGAAACATCGATTCTCCTGCTCCTCGGATGCTACCTGCCCTGCTGTGTTTTTCCAGCACCACATTTTTCAACTCTGGTCTCCATCATCTGCAGTCCTCACTTTCTCCTAAACAATGCTGCAGCTGATCATACAATGCAAATTGACCACAATTTCTGGAAGTGTTTCAGTTAGTTGGTACCAGGACAGACTCAGACATCATTCTCTGGGATGTCCCACCCTTCTATTGTGGACAAACACACAGAGATCAATGGATAAGGGGTGTGCCCAGTCAATTCTGAACAAACGGGAACTTTTGAAGTTGTGATTGAATTGAGTTAACAGCTCACCATTACATCTCATACAAATGAACAATGGTGCTGGTTAGAGAGGTAGAAACCAATTGTTGCATGGAAACTACTTCTTTAAATTGAAAATGATTCATCCAGACAATCTATCACATGACCAAAAAGTCATGCTTTTTGACAACAAGTTTAATTTCTGTGCTGCCTCTGCCTGAGACCGCCATGAAGCAGTTTGCTGTTAACACTGAGGCAATCTACAGAAAAGCTAACAGATGACACACAGCCAATACCTTCACTGGCCCCAAACTTTCTGGACTCGGGTAATAAAATCATGTGATTCATGCCTATATCTTTGAGCTTGAAATTATTCTTAATGATAAACTGCTTTCCTTCACTTATTTTCGGCTTCCTGTACATGTCTGTGAGAGTGTGTGTGTGTGTGTGTGTGCGCGTGTCTGTGTGTGTGTGTGTGTGTCTGTCTGTCTGTCTGTCTATCTGTCTGTGTGTCTGTCTGTGTGTTGTGGCAGTCATTCCCCTGGTTTGGATGCATAGAGTGATTCAGCACATAGAAACAAACCCTACAGTCTAACTTCCGTTCTGACCAGATTTCCCAAACTAAACCCATTTGCCTGCATTTGGTCCATATCCCTCTAAATCTTTCCTATCTATATACCTGTCTAAATTTCTTTTAAATGTTGTAACTGTACCTTCATTTATCACTTCCTCTGGAAGTTCATTCCACATGCAAACTACTCTCCGTGTGAAAAAGTTGCCCCTCATGTTCCTTTTAAATTTTTCCCCTCTCACCTTAAAGTTATGCCCTTTAGTTTTGAACTTCTCCACCCTGGGGACAAGACCCTTGCCATTAACTCTATTCATGCCCCTCATGATTTTATAAACCTCTATAAAGCCACCCTCAACCTCCTACACTCCAGAAAAAAAAGTCCCAGTTTATTCAGCTCCTCCTTCTCACTCAAACCTTCTGATCTCAGTAATATCTTTGTAAGTCTTTTCTGCACCCTTTCCAATTTAATAACATCCTTCCTAATGCAGGCTGATTAGAATTGTACACGGTATTCCGAAGGCTTAAAGGGAGTATTTTGCTGGTCATTTTAAAAAATAATGCACTTCACAGACAGTGAGATTTGGAACACACTCAAAGTGTGGGGAACACAGCCAAGGCCAATTTCAAAAGGAAAGAGAGAAAAGAAAAAAAATGTTTCAGGCAGGAGAGAACAATAAAATAATTCATTCCACTTCTGTGGTTTATCTGTGACAATCTGAATATTCTATTCAGGATTGAAGCACTGCCTTCTCCAATATGATTCTGAGGCAGGGGGAGGAGGTGACTGTGGGGGAGGGACAGTCAGTTTGGAAAATAGCCTGTCCATGACGATCAGGGAGCTCACCCGACACTTTATTCAATAATATTGAGTCAGGTGTCATGACAAGGTTCCACTCAATTATGTGTGTCCTCATTGGATTAAAATTAACCACCTGGATTTTTCTTTAAAGGGGATTGACATGATATTTAAAGCACCCAGAGTAAACTGGTTAGCTGGCCGGCTGGTTAGCAATGCAGACTGATGCCAACAGCGAGGGTTCAATTCCCACACCAGCAGAGGTTACAATGAAGAACCCCCTTTCTCAACTTCTCCACTCGTCTGACTGTGATGACCCTCAGGTTCAACAACCACCCTGTCATCTTCATCTCTGGTAGTGACTGTAATGCGCTGATGCCCAAAATATGGGCGGCACGGTGGCACAGTGGTTAGCACTGTTGCCTCACAGCGCCAGAGACCTGGGTTCAATTCCCGCCTCAGGCGATTGACTGTGTGGAGTTTGCACATTCTGCGTGTGTTTCCTCCGGGTGCTCCAGTTTCCTCTCACAGTCCAAAAATGTGCAGGTTAGGTGAATTGGCCATTCCAAATTGCCTGTAGTGTTAGGTGCAGGGGTAAATGTAGGGGAATGGGTCTATGTGGGTTGCGCTTCGGCGGGTTGTTGTGGACTTGTTGGGCCGAAGGGCCTGTTTCCACACTGTAAGTAATCTAATCTAAAAAACCCAACAGTGGGGCTAAAATTTTTATCACCAGCTGTACACAAACACACTTGCTAACCTCTTGAATTATTAAAATGAGGTTTACTGTGCAATCACTGATCCAATTGCCAATTGGATCTCAAACCTGCCTTTGTGAAAAACATCCAGAATATTATGTTTGGAATGTCAACATAGTCAAAGGCCCCTCCCACCCCAGTTATAACCTCTTCCATCAGGCAAAAGATACAAAACCTTAAACACAAGTACCAACAGATTCAAGAACAGCTTCTTCCTTGCTGTTCTTGAATGGACCATTCAAAATTTAAATTTAATGTTGATCTCACTCTTTGTGCATCTTCTCTGCAGCCATAATAATGTATACCTCGCTCTGTTCTATTACTCTAATGTTCTTTGTGTGGCATGGTCTACCTGTACTGCACACAGAACAAAACATATCACTGTACTGAGATGCATGTGACAATAATAAATCAAATCAAATCAGAAACTGCACTACTGATCCAAGGAGACTCCCCACAGAACCAAATGGGTTTGTAACCTTTGGAGGCTCACTCTGACAAAAGTGCAGCTTGTTTATTGGAGGAATTCTTACCATTTTGCATAGAATGGAGAAGGTCATTTTGCCAACCCGACTCAATTCTATGATCAGAAATTGTTAGCAAAACTCAACAGGTCTGGCAGCACCTGTGGAGAGAGAGCAGAGTTAATATTGAGTTCAGTGACCCTTTTTCAGACTTGGATTGAAATGTTCAGTCTGCTTTCTCTCCATGGATGCTGTCAGACCTGCTGAGTTTCTTCAGCAATTTCTGATTTGGTTTCTGATTTCCAGTATCTGCAGTTCTTTGTTTCAATTTTGGTGTCAAATCTTTTTCTTCGTGTAATCTGTCCTGTGTTAATATGCGATCCTTGATTTGATTCCCATCTTTAACCAAACTCGTTTTGCCCCCTGACGTGCTGAACACTCTCCATTGCTAGTGACAGGGACAGAAACCAAGCTCCCCAGTGATGCTGCTGGTCTAAATCTTTGACCAAAGCACAGTGGGGTCTCCTAGAACTTCAAGCTCTAGTTATTGGGCTGTGCTGTACCCCTCTGGGTCCTGCTCCACACTAACTCCCCCCCTCCACACTAACTCCCCCCTCCACTCTCTGTTCTCATGTGGCCCCACACTGTTCCAAGTTGTGAAAGAGGGCATCAAACTACCAAGCATAAAATGGATATGGATTAGCAACTTGTGTTCTTGCTTTCTCTTAAGGACATGCACGATGCTTATCAAACTAGCAACTCCACTCCTAACAGCACCAAAGGGTCTGACAGACGGAAATTAGAGGAACGCATCAGGACATGAAAGCCCCTGCAGGCGTGTTCAGTCTGTCCTGGTTCTGTGGGATTTGCTTACAATGTAAGTGGGACAGAATTCATTTCAAGAGAAAGTATCAGCGAGCCAGTTAAAGTGAGACTCTCTGTAATTTAGACATGAGACAAATTCTAAATGAATGGTACAGGGTTCTAGGTTGTTCCTTACTCTGTGGAGGAAATTCACTCATTTCTCCTCCTGCAAGTTTTCCCAATAATTGTCACTCCTTACCATCCTTCTTCCAAAGGTATCCTGTGATCCTCTCTGATTTTCCATCATGACCCAATTTCCTTTGTACATGTGAATCTCAAAGGTGAACAGTGGCCAACTTTTCGACCACAGGGACCATCATGGCTGACCCCCACCATAATCCAGCTGAATAGCAATTCTCCAGGAGAAGGAGCAAGCTATCTTGG
This sequence comes from Hemiscyllium ocellatum, assembly GCF_020745735.1. NCBI lineage: Eukaryota > Metazoa > Chordata > Chondrichthyes > Orectolobiformes > Hemiscylliidae > Hemiscyllium > Hemiscyllium ocellatum. Next base: position 12,849,291 of record NC_083437.1, read on the forward strand.
CTAGGCTTTTACTGCCTCCTGACCCTCCTCTCCTGGTCCAGGAGCTTTGAAATGAATTGTGACAAGCCAACTACAGGCCAGCTCTGCACAGCTGCAGAATGAGGTGTTTGATGTGATGTTACAGCAGCTCAATACATTAACCCACAAACTCCGACTCCTACAGAAAAACAACTCGTGTGCGTAGGTTTCCAGTTTCCTATGACCCAAAAATTCCTGAAAACTTGCCACGATTGAATAACAACACAATATTTAAAAACCAGACCCAGAAAGAATTGTTAAGAGAGAGAATCTTCCCAAGGGATGCAAATGCTGAAGAATGCCAGAAGTATTAAAGAAATGGCTGATAAGTTTATTAAGTTCCCAGTCCACTGACTGGCAGTAAATCTCTTACAAATCTCGGCCCTGTGTGGCCTCGGCATGGATGTCCAACCTCAATATGATTCCAGAGCCTGCAGATGATGTCTGGGGCGGTCTGGAGGCAAGGCCTGATGCAGACTAGACACTAGGTGACAGCGTGGATTGGGTTGGAAGGACTGTTATTGTGAACTTTTTGTTTCTTATTCTATATGGTTTCCCCTACGAATTTGTATTTAAGGATCTGTACCTAGTTTCCTTTGTACCTAATATGGCACCATAACCGGCGACTTGTAAACTTTTCAAAACATCTGCAAGATACTTGGCAACCTGTAGCTGAACCTGCACAGCAAGGCTAAGGTTTATGAAGACACTGCTTTGGGTGCAATCTTCCTTCTCAATAACTTTAATAACATTCTGAAATCCATTTGAGTACATATGGCAATAGATCTAATTCTAATTCTACCCTTTAACATGTAAACAGTTAAAAATGCAAGTTTGCTTACTGCAAGCAACTCTTCCAATCAAAAGGGTGGCTGTTTATCCCCATCTACACTGAACCACATTGGCCCTTGTAGGATGTGTGACTGGAAGGTTTTGGTGGCAGCACAGATTGAAAGGGAGGGGGGTCCAGAGCAGGGGTGAGTTGGGGGGATGGTAGTTGGATGGCTGGCAAGATTCGGCCAAGTCTAATGGATAGGAGGATTGGTGGGGATTCCAGTCTGGTCTTGTCCGGGCTGTGGGGTCAGTTGCCCATAGTGGAGGGAAAGCAAGTCAAAGTGAGTGATTAGATGAGGGTGAGGGTATGAGTGTGAGTGTGAATGATTGAGAGTGAAAGTGAGTAATTGAGTGTTAGTGATGGGGTTGAGTGTGAGAGTTTCAGTATGAGTGAGTGATTGAGTGTGAGAGATGAAGCATGAGTAATTGAGCTTGATTGAGTGAATGTGAGTGATTGAGTGAGAGATTGGGTGCGAGTGTGAGAGATTGACTGTGAGTGATTAAATGTGAGTGTGTGATTGAGTGCTTGCGAGTGATTGAGTGTGTGTGAGTGATTGAGTTTGAATTATTGTGTGTGATTGAGTGAGTGTGTGTGATTGAGTTTGAGTGATTGAGTGTTAGTTTTATAGTGAGCCAGGAGTTAGGACAGGTTTTAATTCCTTAATTTATTTTAGCAAACTATTGAGGTAGTCAGAAGTCTCTGACTCTTACTCAGATTTGAGGATATCTTGGAGGATTGTAATTTCCAGGACAATTCCCAAGGAATCACCTGTATCAAGATGTCCTCTATGTCCCAGCATCCACCCTGCAGGCTGCGTGCATACTCTGTCAACCCAGAGACCAGAAGATCTGGGGAATTGATTCAGATCTGGTTACCTTGCTCTTGCAATAACTTGTTTTTACCACGAGGTGTCAGTATAAGCTGCAGCAAAGAGGGATGTCCCTGACAGCTGCTGTCGATTACCATTCAAAACATTTCCTGCCAGAACATAATAGAACATTTAGTGAGAAGATTGCTCCTGGATAATGGAATTATTATGTCTGTTAGGTATTTATGATTTTGCTGCAGAAAGCTTCTAAAGATAATAATCTCCTTCAGAGGGCTGGGTATTGTCTGCATTTGTAGCTCCCACAGAAGATTCACGTTTACAAACAACTTTCATTTGTTCTGTTAATTGCCAGTTGGAAGAAGAGAGTTCCCAGCTTTGGAGAACGTTGCTTGATGGATAAGAAATTGGACCCTGATTTGTTCTTTTTTCAGTTTCAAAACAAATCTAGAGGTACCTTTGCAATGCACTGCCCAACACCCCAACTTCACCTAGAGTATGTGACAACAGACAGGCAACGTAATATTGAGGTGGAGTAAGTTAAAAATCACACAACACCAGGTTATAGTCCAACAGGTTAGCTGGAAGCACTAACGTTTGGAGCACTGCTCCTTCATCACAACCACCTGACGAAGAAGCAACACTCCAAACGCTAGTGCTTCCAATTAAACCTGTTGGCCTATAACCTGGTGTTGTGTGATTTTTAACTTTGTACATCCCAGTCCAACACCAGCACCTCCAAATCATAATATTGAGGTGGACACATCAGATTTTGGGGGTCTTATGAGATGAGCATGAGGTATTTCCCAAGTGTTAATGAGGGGCCTAGTCCCTGTTAACCAACACCAGCGAAAGAATGAGAGAAAACAATGAATGAATCCCTGACAGAGATGAATATAGCAAAGGAGAAAGTGACGACTGCAGATGCTGGAGATCAGAGTCCAGAGTGTGGTGCTGGAAAAGCACAGCAGGTCAGACAGCATCAAAGGCGAGTCGACATTTTGGGCATAAGCCCTTCATTGTCCTGCTCCTCGGATGCTGCCTGACCTGCCGTGCTTTTCCTGCACCACACTCTGGGCAAAGGTATATCAAGGATCTGCAACTATCTTTCACTACTTCCAAACTGAGATCTGTAAACATACTAGTACAAAAACCTCACTTGGAAAGCCTTTGGATTAGGGGGTTCAGATTCCCATGGAAACCAGTGGTGATGGATCTGATGGTGGATTCAAACACAATGCACTGAAGATAACATGACAGAAAATAGTGGGGACGTTGGGCAGGTCAAGCAGCTGCTGTCTCTGAGAAAGAGAAACCAAGACACAGAATTGTATTTTGTGAGGGGCATCAGGACCCCAAGACCAAGGTGAAAAATGGGTCTCAGGTTCACATTTGCCACCAGCAGCAATTTTACCATAGCCACCGCATAATTGATCCACCATCTAATTAGTGGTGAGGTAGGGGGCTCCAGAGGTTTCTGGTCCATTCAGAGGGTCAGCAGATCTGAGGTTTTGGAAGTGAGAATCCTTGCTGATGATTGCACCATGTTCAGCACTATTTGTGACACCTCAGATACCGAAGCAGTCCATGTTTAAATGCAACAAAATCTAGATAATAGGGTGAAATATGGCTAGTAGCATTCACGCCACACAAATACCAGGCAATGACCATCTCCAACAAGACAGAATCTAACCATCATCTCTTGAAATTCAATGCTGTTATTGTCACTGAGTTTCCCACTAACTCTGGGGGTTCCCATTGACCAGAAACTGAATTGGACTAGTCATATAAAAAGTGTGGCTATAAGAGCAGCTCAGAAGCGTGGAATCCTCCAGCAAGTATCTCAAACCTTGACTCCCCAGAACCCGTCCACCATCTATAAAACATTAGGCAGGAGTGTGATAGAATACTCCCCACTTTCCTGGATAAGTGCAGCTCCAACTATACTTAAGAAGCGTGATACCATCCAGGGTAAAGCAGCCCGCAACCACAACCATTAAGACCCCTCAACACAAACGCTCTGTAGCAGCAGTGTGTACTATCTACAAGATGCATTGAAGAAATTCACCAAAATTCCTCAGACAGCACCTTCCAAACCTATGACCACTTCCATCTAGAAGGATGAGGGCAACAGATACATGGGAACACCATCACCTGCAAGTTCCCCTCCAAGCCACTCACAATCCTGACTTGGAAAATAACATTGTTCTTTCAGTTGAGCTGGACCACACTCTGGAACCCCCATCCCTAATGGCATTTTGGATGTACCCACAATGAATGGAGTGCAGCAGTTCGAGAAGGCAGCTCACCACCACTTTCTCAATGGCAACTAGGAACAGATAATAAATTCTGGCCCAGCCTGCAACATTCAAATGCCTTTAATGAATATAAAAAGGCATTTTATGCCCCCTTGCCTGATTATGTTCTCACTCCTCATATCCCTCCATGCCAAGCTGCAGTACTTTCATGCCCATTGACCTGCTCAACAAAGTGTAGAAATAATGAGTCTTTGTTCATTCACAGAATGAGGGTGACTCTGGCAAGGCAACATTTATTGCCCATCCCTAATTGCCCAGGTATCAGTTAAGAGTCGAGCACATTGTTATGGGTCTGGAGTCACATTTAAGCCAAATCAGATAAGGATGGCAGTTTCCTTCCCTAAAGGGCATCAGTGAAGCAGATGGGTTTTCCAACAGTGGCTTCACAATCATCACTAGACACTAACTTGAATGCCACCATGTTAGGATCTGAACCTGGAGCCTCAGAACATTATCTGGGTCCCTACATTGACAGCCCAGTGATAATACCACTAGGCCATTACCTCCCTAGAGTGACAATACAATGTGTATAACAAGTTTTCCAAATCAGTAATTCATTGATTACCTTCTACCAATATAGGTCATGTCAAACATTAACCACCTATTCTTATTAAATATCAACAGCAGAAACTGAAAGCACTTGAAACCCCTTAACTTTGTGTGAGCAAATTTCGTGAAAGAGTCTGGAGTGCCTGAGCTGTGACTCAAGCAAGGACTTTCCCTGAACCTCAGTGGTTTTGAATGTCACGAACTGGATGCTGAGTCCCTTAGCCAAGACTCATAATGCATTCTGGGTTATGTACTGAGGCTGTCGAACTGCTGCCCATACCCACAAGCACCCCTCACCCACTAGAGCTAAGGAGACTCGGACCAAGCTAGATATTTTCCCAACTCCCAATACCTGCCTCAACGAAGGAAAATCCAGGTCAAAGTAAAACAATCGGAAAATAGAAACTTCATTGAGTGGTGGCGGGAGTCAGAAATTTTCACTCCCTTCTCCCCCCCACCGCAAACAAAACATAAACAAGGGAACAAATGCGGGGGGTAAAATGGGTGAACTATAACTGAGTTGAGTTGAAGGGTATGTTTCCATGTTGTATGACTCCATGACTTTACAACCATTGGCAAAAATGGAATGTTATGTTACGGGAATATGAGACTTCATTCAGTACCCCTTTTGGCAGTGTGCATTTCTCCTGGGTGGACAAAAACAAATATCTTTCACATCCTTAACCGGCCCTGAATCAATGCAGCCAGGAAAGTAATGAAAAGAAGGGAGCAAAGGGGAGAGGTTAAGCAAATGATGCACTCAACAAAGACAGTGCTAAGATTCGCACACCTCTGCGCAAAACACTTTAATCTCAGCAATTTTAAGTTCCCCTCACCAGAATCTGGTCTCCAAATTTGAGGAAAGACATTCTGGCTATTGAGGGAGTGCAGCGTAGGTTCCCGAGGTCAATTCCTGGAATGGCGGGATTACCTTACACTGAAAGACTGAAGCGACTGGGCTTGTATACCCTTGAGTTTAGAAGACTGAGAGGGGATCTGATTGAGACATATAAGATTATGAAAGGATTGGACACTCTGGAGGCAGGAAACATGTTTCCACTGATGGGTGAGTGCCGAACCAGAGGACACAGCTTAAAAATACAGGGTAGACCATTTAGGACAGAGATGAGGAGAAACTTCTTCACCCAGAGAGTGGTGGCTGTGTGGAATGCTCTGCCCCAGAGGACAGTGGAGGCCCAGTCTCTGAATTCATTTAAGAAAGAGTTGGATAGAGCTCTCAAGGATTGTGGAATCAAGGGTTATGGAGATAAGGCAGGAAGAGGATACTAATTAGGAATGATCAGCCATGATCATATTGAATGATGGTCCAGGCTCTAAAGGCTGAATGGCCTACTCCTGCACCTATTGTCTATTGTCTATTGATGATGTAGACTGTAATACCTCAACTGGGGAAGTGGTGAATGTTACCAGGTGGCGTGTTTAAACTCTCCCCTCCGAGCCATATAGACCTGCTGTCTGGAATGTGTCGAAACATTCCTTCGTGACGAGGCTGGATGTCGGAGAAATTTGCCCAATAAGTTAGAGGTCACCAAGCGCAGTTCGATGTGAAATTGAAAGTGAAAGTTTATTACAAGCGATATCGCTGGAAGAGAAACAGACTAGGCTGACCCAGAACTGACAGTCTGTACAGGTAGGTCAGGATTTCTCTTCCCAGAGCTGAGGATGAAACCAGTTTTTTTTATAATAATGCTGTACAATAAGGCTAATTAGAAATGGGGAAAATACAATGTATCTGGAAATGGAGTAATCTAGTTACAAAGATGTTAATTGGAAAATAGTTATCGGATGAATGTCCTGTACTTCACACAATGCAATATTCTGACAGTATCGATGGTTCCATTCCTCCTGACAGTATCGATGGTTCCATTCCTCTTCACAGGTAGGTGTTAATGCCTCCTCTGAGTGGTGAGGTGCTTCTATTGTCTTGTCCTGGGAGCAATCCTCTTGCTGGTGCCTCTCTGTCTGACCTGTTCTTTGTGTGGCTTTGGTATTGCTGGGTTGTGAAACTGCCCTGAGGGCTTTGGGATATCTGTGATGCTCTGTCATCGTTAGTGGGAGGTTAAAGTGCATTCCCTTGTCTGTAAGTGCTGCCTAGTTTGGCTTGTCAGCCTGCTTGGTCCCTGCTGAGACAGTCTGGGTGTTTTTTGGTACCATTGGACAATTTTGCTTTTGTGGGCCCATCGTGGGTTGGCAGGGTGGCAGATCTTTTCCCACACTGGGACAGACATGTCTTGGTGAAGTCTGAAAGAATGTGGATTGAATTCCCATCCATCCTTCACCGTCCGCCTCCATGTGAAATCCTACCCACAGTCTTCCTTCTTCTGAGGTACGAGCTGGAAAATATTAAATGGGCTTCACGCCGAGAACTGGAATAACGTAGCTACAGAGATCGAGAATATACTGCTCACTGAAGCAAAGCCATAAGCCTATACATGGGCACCTTGTGACCTCGCCACTTTCTATTTCACAATAGCTGGAAGATACAAGCATTAAAAGCTTGTTCTTCCACAGAAGAACGAGGACCTGACACACAAAAGGGCAGCAATTGCATTTCCCCATCACAAATCACACAGTGTATGAATCTCCAAAGCTACGAGACTGAAGTGAACAATAATTGACAAGTCAAAGGTGACCATGCACAGCAAACCTCAAATGTAATGAAAGTAATTGACGCAGTCAGAAGTGAGATGGAAAAATAAATACATTTTTTGTCACCAACTTTTCACATGTCTATTCAAGCAGAAAACTAGCTCTTAGCCCTGGGGCTAACAATTGAGCAATTTCAAATTGGCTGCTGCTTTGAACATTTTGCATCAGTTTTTAACAATAATTTATTCACTTTGGCTAATTTTGTACCTTGCATGCTAACCTTCAGAGCTAGCGCTGTTTGTGCAAAGTGTAAATTAATTTTCTATTTAATCAGATACCTACAACAATCATTATAAAACCTCGATGCTGAATATTATCTGAGCAGCACATAAAAGGGACATGAAAGATTCTGGCAAAAGCATCATTGTTCCAGTGAACAGACCTGAACTTATAAATTTAAGACTTGCAAAGTTTTATAATATTTGCCCGTTAGAGTAAAATCATGAGCTATGGGGTCTGTGCTAGCTTTCTGCTCCCATGAACTAACAATGCACAAGTTAATGGTTAGTAAAGGTTAACCATACCTATATCTCAAGAACAAATGTAATCTTTTTTGAAAATGGACAGTTTTGAGATATTTTCATTTGAATTAATATTTATCATGAAGATGTAGATGGAGTTGTGTTAGTAGTTAATATCTTACCTGGGTATAAACAGAGACATTACAGAGGAGGATTCATGGCATTATGTTAGTGGCCATGAATAGTAATGTAAGTAAAGTATCCTGTGTAAATAACAGAAAGAGTTGGTGACCTTTATGATGACCAGAGTTATGTAGATTTGGATCAGTCATATTTCAGGTCTAGGTAGTGAAGTAACTCCAAGACAGCCAGTATCTCATCACCAATTCGCCCGTTATTTACATGTGCACAGACATGACACTTACCCAGCCAAGTCAGAGCTGACTCCTAGAGTGAACAGAATCTGTGACACTTCTGTTTATACCTGTCAGCCAGGACTCCCTGATTATACCAAGTTAACTGCCCCTATCAGGGAAGTCATATTCTACCAGGTCAAAGCAAATTGGTCTGAGCAATCTAGATGAACAGTCATCTAAACTCGAAACATTAGCTGTCTCTCTCTCTCTCCATGGAGGCTACCTGACCCACAATGATCTCCAGCACATTTTGTTTTCTACGAGGTCCACCTGGCTAACCTTGTTCCAATAACTATGAGTAGCAGCATTACAGAGTTACAAGTAATGGGAAAGTGCCTACTGTCTTTGAAAACTAGAAGGGTTAGGGCAGGAGTATGGGGTTGAGAAACATATCAGATAGGTAAAAACAAGGACTGCAGATGCTGGAAACCAGATTTCGGATTAGTGGTGCTGGAAGAGCACAGCAGTTCAGGCAACATCTGCTCCTCGGATGCTGCCTGAACTGCTGTGCTCTTCCAGCATCACTAATCCAAAATGAGAAGCATATCAGCCATGACTGAATGACAGAGCAGACTCGATGGGCCAAATGGCCTAATTCTGCTCCAATATCATTTGGTCTTATAGTATTTCCAGATACTGAAGTGACTCCCCAGCAATATTATTCACCAGGGCTGCGTAGCAAGACATGTCTACAAGGAATTTATCCCTCTATGGTCTGCGACATTTCATTGAGAATTAAAAGTTTCTACTTCCAAGAAAGAACTTTGAGAATGCAGAACACTCCTGTTCAGACATTGCTGAAAATGTGTTGCTGGAAAAGCACAGCAGGTCAGGCAGCATCCAAGGAACAGGAAATTCGATGTTTCGGGCATAAGCCCTTCATCAGGAAGAAACTCCTCTACTACTGCCTTCCTGTTCAGACATTGCACCCAGTACACACAATACCTAGCGGGACATGTTAACTGTTCAACCAGATTGTGCAGTTTCAAGACTGTGTTCCTTAGTAGCAGTTGTATTTAGTAATCTATCTCAGCAAATTCAAGTACATGTCTGTATTCCATTGAGAAGGATAACATGCTCAAAGGGATTGATTAAATGCTGTCTTCTTCTGAGGTACTGAGAAACAAATCAGAGAATGAGATTAATATATCCATTTGCAGCTACAGACTAGTGATACAATAATTCTGAAACAGGTTTACGATTCTGGTGTAGGCAGTTATCTTTACCCATGTCTTCAGACCAATAAACAATCAGTTCTTTTACTTGAAAGGAGAACAGCCTTTTCATCACAATTAGGGATACACGTGGGAGTATGCTGTTTGGAAAAGCGAAAGATTCAGAATGATTAGTCACGTAAATGCAAGCACTTTTGATGGTTACAGAGACAAACTATGCTGGGAAGGTAGGAAACCAATCATCCAATAAATGGAAGCTCATCTAAATTTGAGGGGTCACGGAGGAATACATGCATCAAAACCACTCTTACAAAAAGAAAGACGTGCATTTACATAGCACCGTCAAGACGACCAGACATCCCAAAGCATTTTATGGACAATGAAGTTTCTTTGAATTGTAGTCATTATTGTAATGTATGCAGCAACCAATTTTCACCCATTAATCTCCCAAAACAACTGTGCTGGAGACCATATAATCTATTTTGTAATACTAATTGGACAATAATTGCTGTTCAGAATACATGCCACAACTCCCGTCTATAAAGACAGAGAGCAAAAAGGTTCTCAATTTAAATTGTTCACGAATATTCTTTTGAAATAGTTGCAATTCAATTGTTTATAATTGAAAGCAGAAGGATCTTGGTTTAAAATCTCAACCTAAAGCTGCACCCTCAACAATATAATAGGTCCTCATTACTGCACTGAAATGTCAATCTTAATTATATGCTCAAGTCATGGAGTACAACTTTAGACCACCATCTCGGGATTCAAGCAGGAATCTTACCAGCTGAATCACAACTGATACATTCGAGGTAAAAGAAACAAAAATAGAGATTGCTGGAAAAGCTCAGCTCCACAGATCTGGCAGCAGCTGTGGAGAGAAATCTGATTAGCATTTCAGATCGAGAGACCCTTTCTCAGAACTAGTTGCCAAAGGGAAATAAAGTAATTGTACTTTGGTGGATTACTTCAGGACCCACAATGGCAAGATCATAATGTGATGTCAAACATACACTTCCTGGCAGAGTCATAGATTCATTGTGTCATACAGCACGAAAACAGACCCTTTAGTCCAACTTGTCCATGCCGACCAAGTTTCTCAAACTAAACTAAACCCTTTTGACTGCGTTTAGTCCATATCCCTCTAAACCTTTCCTATTTATGTAACTGGCATAACTCCTTTTAAATGTTGTAACTATTCTATATCTGCCACTTCCTTTGGCAGTTCATTCCACATATGAACTACCCTTAATGTGAAAATGTTGCCCCTCAGGTTACTTTTAAATCCCTCTCCTCTCACCTTATAAGTATGCCCTCTAGATTTGAACTCCCCTCCCTATTTATCTTATCTATGCACCTCATGATTTTATAAACCTCTATAAAGTCACCCCTCAGTGAAAAAAGTCCCAGCCTACCCACCCCACACCTACCTCACACCCTCTAGTTCCTGCTACATCCTTGTAAATGTTTTCAACCTCTCCAATTTAATAATATTTTCCCTAAAACAGGGGTGACCAGAACTTTCACAGTTCTCCAGAAGTAGCCTCACCAATGTCCTGTACAAGTAGCATGTTGACCCCCCACCCCTATACCCAATGGTCTGAACAGTGAAGGCGAGCACCTTCTTTACCACCCTGTCTATCTGTGACACAACTTTCAAAGAACCATGTCCCTGAACCCCTAGATCTCTCTGTTTGACAATAGTCCCCAAGGCCCCACCATTAATTATTTAAGTCCTGCCCTTGAGTAGTCTCCGAACTGGCAACTTCCACTATCCCATTAAGGACAGTGAGTGTGAGGTAAGCACTAGGAGCTTTCGAGGAGATATCAGAAAAAACTTCATCCAGAAGATGGTGAGAATCTGGAATTCACTGCCTGCAAGGGTAATAGAGGCAGAAATCCTCATAGCATTCAAGAACCATTTAGATGTACATTTGCAATTGCCAATGTATATAAAGCTGAAGTCTGATTGAAGATTTGTAGCTCGGGTATCCGTTGTTGTGGTTCTGCTCGCCGAGCTGGAAGTTTTTGCTGCAAACGTTTCGTTCCCTGGCTAGGGAACATCATCAGTGCTGTTGGAGCCTCGTGTGAAGCGCTGCTTTGATGTTTCTTCCGGTATTTATATTGGTTTGTTCTTGCCGCTTCCGGGTGTCAGTTTCAGCTGCAGTGATTTGTATGTGGGGTCCAGGTCGATGTGTCTGTTGATGGATATTCTTGCCGTTTCCGGGTGTCAGTTTCAGCTGTAGTGGTTTGTATATGGTGTCCAGGTCAATGTGTCTGTTGATGGAGTTTGGGGATGAATGCCATGCTTCTAGGAATTCTCTGGCTGTTCTCTGTCTGGCTTGTCCTATGATAGTGGTGTTTTCCCAGTCAAATTCATGTTGCTGGTTGTCTGAGTATATGGCTACTAGAGATAGCTGGTCGTGTCGTTTTGTGGCTAGCTGATGTTCATGGATGCGGATTGTTAGCTGTCTTCCTGTTTGTCCTATATAGTGTTTTGTGCAGTCCTTGCATGGTATTTTGTAAACTACGTTAGTTTGGCTCATGCTGGGTATTGGGTCCTTTGTTCTAGTGAGTTGTTGTGAGTTCATCAGACAACAACTCACTAGAACAAAGGACCCAATACCCAGCATGAGCCAAACTAACGTAGTTTACAAAATACCATGCAAGGACTGCACAAAACACTATATAGGACAAACAGGAAGACAGCTAACAATCCGCATCCATGAACATCAGCTAGCCACAAAACGACACGACCAGCTATCTCTAGTAGCCATACACTCAGACAACCAGCAACATGAATTTGACTGGGAAAACACCACTATCATAGGACAAGCCAGACAGAGAACAGCCAGAGAATTCCTAGAAGCATGGCATTCATCCCCAAACTCCATCAACAGACGCATTGACCTGGACACCATATACAAACCACTACAGCTGAAACTGACACCCGGAAACGGCAAGAACATCCATCAACAGACACATCGACCTGGACCCCACATACAAATCACTGCAGCTGAAACTGACACCCGGAAGCGGCAAGAACAAACCAATATAAATACCGGAAGAAACATCAAAGCAGCGCTTCACACGAGGCTCCAACAGCACTGATGATGTTCCCTAGCCAGGGAACGAAACGTTTGCAGCAAAAACTTCCAGCTCGGCGAGCAGAACCACAATAAAGCTGAAGGGCTGGAAAATGGGTGCCAGAAGACTGGAGAATTGCAAACATTCTGTCCTTGTTCAAGAAAGGTTGTAAAGGATAATCCCAGCAATTTCAGACTAGTCAGTTTATCTTCAGTGGTGGAAAATAATCTCAAGACATATCTTCAGGATAGAATTAGCAGTTACATGGAAAAGGGTGGGTTGATTAGGAAGAGTTAACTTGACCTTTTAAAGGAGAAATCATGTTTACCTAACTTGTTGGAGCCTTTTTAAAGACGTGACTGAAAAGCTTGTTAAATGGTAACACTGTTGATGTTGTGCTCATGAACGTTCAGAAGGTGTTTGACACGGTTCCACACAACAGACTTCTAAGGGATGGTATAGGTCATGGGATAGAAGTGCCAACAGGAATATGGAAACAAATTTGGCTGAGTTACAGAAAACAGATAGTAACGATCAACCGTTATTTTTCAGGCTGGGGGATGGTCTGTAGTGGCATTCCCCAGGGGTCAGTATTACTTTTCCTGATCAGTATTAATAATCCAGCTCTAGGTGTGGAGAAGGTAATTGCAAAATTCAAAACTTGGAAGAATTGTAAACTGTGAGGTGGAAAATGTTGATATAGACAGTTTGGTGAGATAAAGATTGATGGCTACAAGTTTCAATGTGGAGGAATATAAGATAATGCATTTTTGTTGAAGTGACATTGAATGACAAAATATAAAAGTGTGGGGGGGTGTACAACTCCAAGGGGAGCAGAGGAACAGTCATTATTTCACTTCTACAGTATTCGTGTTGTTTGATTAAATTTATTGATGAGAGGGCACAAAATAACGTGAAATCTCATAGAATATTGGAAACTTTCCCATCCTTTATTACCGGACCAGTCAGCTGTAACTTCACAAATCAAAAAGTAAGGCTGGAGGCAGATGCCAAACTGCTATGTGAGGTTGCTGAAAAATACAAGCAAGTCGATAACAACTAGGGACAATGCCAGAGAAACTCAGCAGGTTCAGTAGCGTTTGTGGGGAGAGAAACTGTCAACAATTCAAGTCATCAAGAGAGTTTGTCCAGCATTCCCAGTGTTTGTTTCAGATTCCTAACATTCGCAACTTTTTGCCTTTATTACTCAGCCATGATTTCCAACCAAGAACATTGATTTGGGGATTCCAAGATTTGGGAACCATGGATGACTAAAGGTATTGAAAGTTTAGTCAAAAAGGAAACGGAAGCATGTGTAATGTTTAGACAACCAAAAATGACAAGGCCCTTGAGGAACACAGTGTAAAGAAAGCAGAAAAGAACTTAATCAAGAACTCAGGACGGTGAGAAAGGACCATAAAATGTACTCGGCAAGTAGGATTTAAGGAGTATCCCACTGCATTTTAGACATATATTAGGAACAAGAGGCTAATGTGGCAAAGGGTAGGTCTACTCAAGGACAAAGGTGGGGGTTTATGCATGGAGCCAGAAGAAATAGGTGAGATTATTAATGAGTGCTTCACACTAGTATTCATTTAGGATAAAGAGATGGATGATTGTAAGATTAGGGAAGGGTTGTTGATGTTCTGGCATGTGTCAATATTAAGAAGGAGGAAGTGTTAGGGTGTGTTGAAAAATGTTGAGGTAGATACCTCCCCAGGGTCTGAGGGGATCTATCCCAGGTACTGAAGGAGGCAACAGAAGAGATTGCTGGGGCCTTGATAGAGATTCTTGTATCCTCTTTAGCCACAGGATATTTCCTGGAGAATAGCCAATGTGGTTCCTTTGCTTCAGAAGGGCAATCCAGGAAATTTCAGCTGATGAGCTTATACCAGTAGCAGGAAATTATTCGAGAAAAGTCCTAGGAAAAGGACACACTCGTGTTTGGAAAAGTGAGTTTATCAGGGACAGGCAGTATGCCTTTATGCAGGGGAGGTCTGACAAAGTTGATGGAGATTTTCGAGGAAGGGATGAAGATGACTGATGAGGGGAGGTCAGTGGATGCTGTCTATGTGGAATTTACTAAAGAATTTGACAAAGTCCCTCATGGTAGGCAGGTCCAGAAGATTAAGTTATTTCAGGTCCCTGTTAAGTTGGCAAATTGGATGTGAAGTTGGCATGGCTATAGGAGACTGAGCGGAGTTCTGGAAGGGTATTTTTTCTGACTGAAGGCCTGTGATCAATGGTGTTCCACAAGGATCAGTGCTGGGACCTCTGTTGTTTGTAATATATGTAAATGATTTGAATGAAAATATAGGTAGTCTGATTAATAAGTTTGCTGACGCCACAAAACATGGTGGAGTTGTGGATGGTGAGCAAGGTTATCAATGGATACAAAAGGATATAGATCAGTTAGAAATGTGGGTGGAAAAGGACAGGTGGAGTTTAATCAGACAAGTGTGAGATGATGTATTTTGGGAAATTAAATGCAAGAAGAAAGTGTACAGTTCATGGCAGGACACTTAGAAGCATTGGCAGGACTCTGAAGTGCATTGAAAGACAGAGGGATCTGAGGGTACGTGCATAGCTCCCTGAAAGGGGAAATACAAGTGAATAAGATGGTAAAGAAGGCATACAGGATGCTTGGCTTCATCAGTCGGTGCATTAAATATAAGAGTTGCCAAGTCGTGTTGCTGCAGTATAAGACTTTAGTTTGGTCACATTTGGAGTATTGTGTGCAGTTCTGGTCCCCATGCTATTGGAAGGACGTTGAAAATGTGGACATGGTGCAAAAGAAGTTTACCAGCATGTTGGCAGGATTGGAGTGTATTATCATTAAGGAAAGGTTAAACAAATTTGGATTATTTTTGCTCTAATGTTGGAAGCTTAGGGGCAACCTGATAGAAGTACATCAAATAATGAGGAGTACTGACAGTTGGAGTCTCTTTCCCAGGATAGAAATATTAAATACTAGGGTGTGTTGGTAGATTGTCAAGAAAAATAATTTACAAAGAGGGTGGTAGGTGAGTGGAGCGCACTGCCATTGGAGGTGTTAGAAGCAGATGTGTTAGCAGCATTTATTCAAGCAGGGAATGGAGGGATACAGACAATACACAGACAGATGGGATTAGTTGAGAATAGCATCATAGTCAGCACTGACACGATGAGCCAAAGGGCCTGTTCCTGTTCTATGTTTGATGGTCACCAGGATGGTATGTGTCCTGGCAATCTATACCTTCATTTTGTGGCCACGTTCCTGGGCAGACAGCTTTACCCCAAGCTAATCTCAAGAAAATTCACTCACTAGCTGACTAAACTGAATATTGAATAAGCAACCAAGAGTCTTAACTCTTACCACATACAAACTGAGTTCCAGTTGACTAAAATACAAATAGGAAAGTTCAAATACTCACTTCTTGAGTGGGTTTAAACTCCATTACAAACTAAATTTGCCCTTAGGGTAGCAAATTCAATTTCTCTAATCTTATCTGGAACTTCCTTACAATTATAACACAATTAAATTCTCTGTTTGCTTCTGGTTGTACGGAAATTTGATTACATTTCCAACCAATAGCCCGTCCTGGTGTGATGATAAATCTTGGTTCTGATAACAGTTGAAGCCTGGAGTTTAACAATTACTTATTACACTTGCTTCAGTCTAATGTACGGACTTCAAAAGCAGACTAATGCAGCTGTCTCACAGAATTACATTTGAAAACATCAAAGGTATTCATGAAAAGGCGTAGGAGCTGTGAAGGGACATGACTTAAAGGGATATTAAAATCATGTTTCTTCTCATCCTCTCCTGAAATTTCTACTCAAGCTTGGCTCCATAGAGACGCAGTGTGGGAAGAAGGGCAATGCCAATTAATCAGAATCCTGATTAAGTAAAGAAGCAGTGATTATGCACTTACTCTCCCCACATCAGTGCACAATGGAAACTATGTGTACAATCTACAAGATATCGTGCAGCAACTTGCCAAGCCTCCTTTGACAGTATCACCAGAACCTGTGAACCCTACCATCAAGACCAGCAGCAGACAGAGGAGGTCACCAACTCTTGCAAGTTCCCTTCCAAATCACACACCATCCTGACTTGGAAATATATCGTCTTACTTTCAGTGTGACTCGCCGCACAGTGGGTGTACCTACACCGCATGGACAAGAAGCAGCAGCTTCTTGAGGGCAATTAGGGATGTACAAAAAACATTGGTTTTAAGAGCAACTCCTAGATCTCATTCTACAATCAGATAAACACAATGTGGTTCCTTCAGCCTGTTCCAACATTGAAGGTCACAGCTGATCTTCTATATCAACTCCATTTTGCCACATGGTTCTTGATTTCCTTAATGCTCAGAATCTATCGATCTCAATCTTGCAAACTTAATGGTTCATCACACAATGTCTCTGGGATAGACAATTCTAAAAACCAAGAGATGCAAACTTCTGGCAGGTGTAGCTCCCTACAGCAAGCAACCACGTGTTAAATATCCCGTGATATTGTGTGGGAAATCCTTTTGATATCATGGTCTATAATCATCCTGCATCAACACCACACAACCATTAGTTGCTCATTTGTCTCATGGTTGGTAATGGTGTGTGTTTATTAAGTAACAATCCCTGCACTTCAGGGTAATTCATTAGACACAATGAGTTTGGAGGCATTTCCAAGTACATTGATCAGACACTAAAGCACCATAAAGGAGTTATGCTTTGCGAAAACAATGGACAATTATCTAACATTTTTATATGATGTTCCTCTCTCTATTTTCTCAGGAATACATCATACCCTGCTTCTTCTTGCAAAAGCAAAATACTTCAGATGCTGGAGATTCAAGTTAAAAATCCAGAGAGCCACAAATGGTCAGCCGGTCCATTGACTTTGTTTCTCTCTGCAGTCAGGTGAATGACAAAAGATCATTTTGAGCACTTCTGTTTTTTGTTTTATTGCTATTCTTATTTCTCTGTTGCTTGAAAAATCCATTATGCTGATGGGGATGGCAAGGGCTCTACAGTTAAACCTTCATCTGCTCATTTCACCAGCCGTTATCTCCAGGTTTATACGCAGGGAAGTCTTTCTTTCAACAATATAAAGCAGTTGGATGCAGGATTGTGACCTTTGCTCGTGATTGCTTTCATCCTCATCGGCTTTGAAAGGCCAAATGTGTTTGCTGTGAAGAAAATGGCTGATTTCTCTTCATATTTGAGTCACCCCTGGTGAGTCAATGTTGTTTCACATTATATCCAATATATCAGTAAGTAATAATGCCGGTACCTTGAAAACCCTTCTAGTACTGCACAATTGATTTAGATGAAAATTGAATGATTTATTTACCACAGAAACCACCTTTAAAGATTATTATCAAAGTGAGCAAGGGGAATACTCTTAAAGGAGCCACCCTGAAGGAACTGTTGATAAATAGAAGATTGGAGATGTTTTATCACTAATGTTCTCTCCAAGCTACATATTTGCCTGGTTGAACCAACTGGAATGTTCCATGCAGGAAACAAGTAGACCCCAGACCACCAGTGGTTCCTTGAGGCTAGCCATGCAAACAATAGGCCACAACTTAGAGGGTAACAGTAAATGAAAACTGGTAGGATCATAGAAACAGGAGGAGATAAGTTAGACCTTGAGTCTTTTCCTCATTCAATGGCTAATCTGCAACCTGACTCTAAATGTCACCTTTGCATGATTTACCTTAATGCCCTTGATTACAAAAATCCATTAATTTCCAATTTAAAATGAACAATTGATCTGGCATCGCTTGCTGTGTTTGGGCATTGCAAATGTTCATATCTTTTTGTGAGTAGTGTTATCTAATCTTTTCCCTCCAATACCTGACTCTAATGATTAAACTCTGCCACCTTGCCGTAAACTCCCCAAACACTGGAAATTACTTTTTGCTATCTCTTCTATCTGCTCCTGCTTTATTTCTCAAAAATTTCCATCAAGTCAACAGGATTACTGATCAAAAAAGAGAGAAATTGAGAAAGGCGAAGGTTTACATGCTTTTATAACTCCAGGATTTCCAAAATCAATTCCCAGCCAATGAAGCATTGTTAAAACACAGGAAATGCAGGAGCTACTGTGCACACAGCAAGGTTTCACAAAAATCAATGAGATAAATAATATGGTATATAGTTTTTGCGATGTTGATTGTGGGATAAATATTGGCCAGAACACCAGAAATATTCTGTTCTTCAAAACAATACTAGGCATGTTTTACATTGATCTGCAAGGGCTGACCAAACCTCAGTTACAATTCTAAGAGTGCGACCCTCCCATAATTCTGCTCTGGAGTGTCAGCTTGACCCATTGAGATCAAAATCAGGTAGTTTCTATAATAGGCGGCAGAACGGCAACAATTGTTCATGCACAGGAGTCAAGTTAAAAATCCATTCAAACGTTTCTTCCCCAGTTTCACATGAATCAGGATAGTTCAAGATCATCTCCAGAGCTTCATAATGTGGCCCTCGTCATTCACATTGAACAGTTTGGTGGTTGCATGGTGGCAGAAGACTGCTGCTATGAAATGGAATGGAAATGACCCTGGTGATATTGCCAACCTTAAACCTAATCCTAATCCCTCCTTGACCTGGTGCCTTTACCCAGTGTAATGGGAACTCATGTCCTCCATATCCTAGTGATATTGTCCAACATAGTGGGGAAACACTTCCTTCCTCTTTATCCAGATGTTATTCTCCAACATTATGACAAAACCATTACTCTCTCCTTATCCTAGTGGTATTATCCAACATAATGGGAAACTGTGACTCCCTCCTTATTTTAATGGTTCTGTCCAGTGTAGTGGGGAAACTGCTACTCCCTCCTTCTTCTAGTGGTACTGTCTAATATAGTGGGGAAACTGGTACTCCCTCCTTCTTCTAGTGGTATTGTCCAACATAATAGGGGAACTGCTACTCCCTCCTTCTTTTAGTGGTACTGTCCAATGTAGTGGGGAAACTGTTACTCCCTCTTTATTCTAATGGTACTGTCCAACGTAGTGGGGAAACTGGTACTCCCTCCTTATTCTAGTGGTACTGTCCAACGTAGTGGGGAAACTGGTACTCCCCCCTTATTCTAGTGGTACTGTCCAATGTAGTGGGGATACTGTTACTCCCCCCTTATTCTAGTGGTACTGTCCAACGTAGAGGGGAAGCTGCTACTCCCTCCTTATTCTAGTGTACTGTCCAATGTAGTGGGGAAACCACTCCCTCCTTTTTCTTTTGGGAATCATGGATGAATGCAAGTTTGCAGATTTTTCCCAATGTCCATGGTTTGGTCAATCTCCCCGGGACAGGAATGAAGACAAGTAAAACACCAAAAGGAACATTCCATTGTTTTATTTACTAACCAACTGAAACAAATACTTGTTTAAAAGAGATAGTGCAATGAGATGGGCCTCTATGGCCAGTTTCTGTCCTTCAAAATGATGGCCAGTAATCAGATTGGCGTAACATGAAAATTTGAGTGAGAAGTAAAAAAGAACATTGATAGAAAGAAAAAGCGAGAAGTGTCAATCCTTGCTCTATGCGACCTTTAGTGATGTCTCATGGGGCTGCTGTTGGAGGGAGAAAAAGTAATGGAAGAAAATTAGCAATGAGGAATCAACCTTGAATCTTTGGTTTAAAATTTTAATGCCTGCGTTCAGAAATCTATTGGGATTTCAATTTAGCACTTGACATCTGTTAGCTTACATTAAACCCTCCATATGTTATTTTCTAGTCTGACTGCCTGTTTAATGATCACATTTGTTTTAAATGAAATCTCTGTCAGCCTTTTCTTAATGAGGATGAATTAAGGCAATGACCAAAGGGAAAAAAAGGAAGGGTCCTGTCCTGGATCGTTCAAGATGTTTTAAAACAAAATATTTTACTTTCAATGAACTTTCAAATGAATATGAATCTTATTCTGGTGTTACACACATTTCAAGTGGAATTCTCTCATCTCATTATTCTTTGCAACTTTTGGTTGTCAAGACAACCAAGAATTTTGAATGTCTGGCCTTCTCCTGGTAACATCTCATTTTCTCAGAAAATCTGTTTCAGTCAAGGAACGAAACGTTAATTATATAGTCACAGTCGGTTATTGGATCTTCAGCAAGGCCGTTAAGTATTAATCCATTCAAAGTATTTATCTTGATTTTTTTAAAAATGTCAGTCTACATTTGCAGCTTGTCACCTCCAGAATAGATTGAAAGCAAAGTGTGTATCTGATAAAGAGTAAGGTTGACAAAAGCTAATGGAGGGGACTGACCTGATAGTAGTTAAGCATGCAACAGGTAGCAACAACTGTATATTGTCAAAATGTGTGGCGCTGGAAAAGCACAGTAGGTCAGGCAGTATCCATCGTGCACAGGGAATGAAGTTGGGAGGTTATTCTGATGGATTTGGGATCCGTAATTTGAGAATTTACATATTTTATAATGATTAGGAGGAACTCTTTTGGTTGACTATGCAGCTGAGTAACGGCAGATGAATCATAGGCAACAAAATACAAACTGCTCTATTAAACAATAATCCTGTGGATGCTGGAAATCTGAAACAAACACAGAAAATGCTGGAGGAACTCAGCAGATCTGGCCGCATCTGTAGAGTGAGAAGCAAAGTTAACGTTTTGAGCACAGTCATCAAAGAAGAATCATCGTGGTTTCAAAGCATGATCCACATTCACCTACGCAGGTTTTAAAGCACCTCGACATAGAATCCCAAAGTGTGAAAACCATCAAGTTCACACTGTCCCTCAGAACAGTATCCCATTCAGATCCACTCCTGCATTTCCCTATGCTAATCCACCTAGCCTGCACATCCCTTGACACTTTAGCGTGGCCAATCCACCTAATCTGCACACCTTTGGACTGTGGGAAGAAACCCACATGGACACGGGGCGGATGTGCAAACTGCACACAGATAGTCACCCAAGGCTGGGATTGAACTCAGGTCCCTGGTGTTGCGTGGCAACAGTGCTAACCACTGAGCCGCTGTACTGCTGTTGACATGTCCTGGGGTTGTGAAAAATGTTATGGAAATGTGAGTTATTTCATTCTATATGCCATCTTACTGTTTTCTCAGGATGTTCAAAGACATGTCATTGCAATGAAATACCTTAGAGGAAACAAAGGTATGAATTAGGAGCTGGAGGGGGTCTCTGCACCCTGAGAACCCTCTCTGCCATTAAATAAAACTATGGCTGATCTGATAGCTCCTCCCTCCAATAACCTTATAGAGAACCTATTTCCCATTACCTTTAAAGGATTAAAATACTCTTCTTCAACTGTATTTTGAGGAAGCAAGTTCTGAAGTTGCTCCTTGCCCTTTCTGCTGGGACCTCTCTGCCCATTTGCCACCTTCACCCCATTATTCACCTGCATCTGGCTCCCTGTTGGCACGACGAAGCAATGAAGAGCTGCTGGACTTTTATTCACTTGTGGGGCTGGCTGAGCCATCATTTATAGCACATCCCTTGTTGCCCTTGAGAAGTGACAATGAGCTGCCTTCTTGAATGGTAGCAGTCCACATGCTGTAGATCAACACACAATGCCCTTAAGGGCAGAATTCCAAGATTCTGACCCAGCGCCAGTGAAGGATACACGGTATATTTCCAGGTCAAGATATTGTACGGCTTGGAGGGGAACTTGCAGATGGTGGTGTACCCATGTAAGTGCTCAGTTTTGGAAGTCTGAGGACTTTTGGTGAATATCTGTAATTCATCTTGTACACAGTTACACACTGTTGCTACTCAGCGTCGGTGGAGAAGGGAGTGGATGCTGGATGCCAATCAAGTGGGCTGCTTTGTCTTGGATGGTGTCAAGCTTCATGCGTGTTATTGGCAAGTGGAGAATATTCTGTCACACTCCTGACTTGTACCTGGTAGATGACATACAGGTTTTGGAGAATAAGTAAGTCAGTTACACATTACAGTATCCTAGACTTTGACCTGCTTTTGTAGCCACTGTGTTTCTATTGTGAGCCCAACTGAGTTTCTGGTCAAAAGAAACCCCCAGGATGTTACTTGGCTCCTTGATGCCAGTGAAAGCCTGTTCCAAACAGAGGTGATACAACGCACTCAGGTGAAAGCTGAGACCCCCACTATTAGCCATCATCTCTGTACTGGTGTTTGAAACTTTCTGATTGAGAGGCAACAGCAGCAATAGTTGAGCCATGCTAACACATTAGAGATTGCATATCTATCCTGGGACAACACATCAATCCTGGGACAGACTAAGCAAAGACATGCCAGAGAATTCCTAGAAGCCTGGCACTCCAACCGCAACGCCATAAACAAACACATAGGTCTAGATACCATCTATCAACCCTGCAGAAAACGAACAGGAAATGACATCACCACAAACCCCAGGAACCCCATCCAGGACAAACATATAAATGGAAAGCAGGAGACAACAGCTTCACTTCACTTGGAGGTTGCCACTGATGATGTTACCTAGCCAGGTAATGAAACGTCTGGATATCAAACCTACAGCTCAGCGAGCAAACCTACACCCTAAACCTCAACCTGAGCTACAAACCTTCACAAACCTTGCAAAAAAGATTGCATATTGCATACATTTCTGGTCACTGCAGTACAGGAATTATGTGGAAGCTTTGGAAAGGCTTCATAGGAGATTTACTAGGATGTTGCCTGGTATGGAGGGAAGGTCTCGTGAGGAAAGGCTGAGGGACTTGAGGCTGTTTTTTTTAAGAGAAAAGCTTGAGTGGTGACTTAATTGAGACATAAAAGATAATCAGAGGGTTAGATAGGGTGGACAGTGAGAGCCTTTTTCTTTGAATAATGATGGCTAGCACAAGGGGACATAGCTTTAAATTGAGGGGTGATGCTCAGAGAGTTATAGGGGCGTGGAACACATGGCCTGCAACAGTAGTAGACCAACTTTAAGGGCATTTAAATGGTCATTGCATAAACATATGAATGAAAATGAAGTAGTGTAGGATAGATAGGCTTCAGATTGGTTCCACAGGTTGGCACAATATCATGAGCCAAAGGGCCTGTCCTACGCTTTAATGTTCTATGTTCTAGATCATTTTCCCGATCTACTAATCTAACTTTTTTGACTACCTTCAACTGCAGGTCATGTCTTACTCTTACACACAGCCACACGTTCTACTCTTTGCACCAATGTGCATTTTCCATAAACAATGTGTTAATTCAACAATGATGTACAGCTGAGCCCAATCCTGACACCCATTCCTGATGAAGGGCTTATGCCCGAAACATCGATTCTCTTGCTCCTCGGATGCTCCTGACCGGCTGTGCTTTTCCAGCACCTTAAGACCACAAGACATAGGAGTGGAAGTAAGGCCATTTGATCAATCAAGTCCACTCCACCATACAGTCATGGCTGATGGGCATTTCAACTCAACTTACCTTCACTCTCCCCATAGCCCTTAATACCTAGAGAGATCAAGAATTTATCAATCTCTGCCTTGAAGACATTCAACATCCCGGCATCCACTGCAATCTGTGGCAATGAATTCCACAGGCCCACCACTCTCTGGCTGAAGAAATATCACTTCATTTCCGTTCTAAATTGACACCCTCTAATTCTAAGACTGTGCCCACGGGTACTGGTCTCTTCGCCTAACGGAAACAATTTCCCAGCGTCCACCCTTTCTAAGCCATGCATTATCTTGTAAGTTTCTACTAGCTCTCCCCTCAACCATCTAACCTCCAATGAATACAATCCCAGGATCCACCACACTCATGAACCATTTTACAAGAAATTTCCACCAGAGTCACTGGACCTCTCTCAGAAATGGGAACACTGACTGACCTTTACTACCCCATCACTAGCCTAAGAGTCCTGAAATGTCCAGGACCAGAGGCCATCATCTCAGGGGTCGCCTACATAAGACAAAAATGAGGAGGAATCTTTTGCTCTCAGAGGGCCATGTATCTGTGGAATTCCTTACCACAGTGGCCTGTACAGGGTGGGTCATGAAGGATATTCAAGGCTGAGATAGCCAGATTTTTAATCAGGAAAGAAATCAAGGATTATGGAGAAAAAGCAGGAAAGTGGAGTTGTGAATGATGAGATCAGCCATGGGATCACTGAACGACAGAGCCGGCATAATGGGTTGAATGGTCTATCTTTGCTCCTACGGTTTATGATGTTATAATCTAAGCCACCTGTGGGCAGCCTGCACATCTAATAAGATGTTTAATATTTATGTTGACACACATCATATGAACTGCTGCAAATATGTTGCTGGTCAAAGCACAGCAGGTCAGGCAGCATCTCAGGAATAGAGAATTCGACGTTTCGAGCATAAGCCCTTCATCAGGAATAAGAGAGAGAGCCAAGCAGGCTAAGATAAAAGGTAGGGAGGAGGGACTAGGGGGAGGGGCGATGGAGGTGGGATAGGTGGAAGGAGGTCAAGGTGAGGGTGATAGGCCGGAGTGGGGTGGGGGCGGAGAGGTCAGGAAGAGGATTGCAGGTTAGGAGGGCGGTGCTGAGTTGAGGGAACCGACTGAGACAAGGTGGGGGGAGGGGAAATGAGGAAACTGGAGAAATCTGAATTCATACCTTGTGGTTGGAGGGTTCCCAGGCGGAAGATGAGGCACTCCTCCTCCAGCCGTCGTGTTGTTGTGTTCTGCCGGTGGAGGAGTCCAAGGACCTGCATGTCCTCGGTGGAGTGGGAGGGAGAGTTAAAGTGTTGAGCCACGGGGTGATTGGGTTGGTTGGTTCGGGCGGCCCGGAGGTGTTCTCTGAAGCGTTCCGCAAGTAAGCGGCCTGTCTCAGCAATATAGAGGAGGCCACATCGGGTGCAGCGGATGCAATAGATGATGTGTGTGGAGGTACAGGTGAACTTGTGGCGGATATGGAAGGATCCCTTGGGGCCTTGGAGGGAAGTGAGTGTGGAGGTGTGGGCGCAAGTTTTACATTTCCTGCGGTTGCAGGGGAAGGTGCCGGGGGTGGAGGTTGGGTTGGTGGGGGGTGTGGATCTGACGAGGGAGTCACGAAGGGAGTGGTCCTTGCGGAACGCTGATAGGGGAGGGGAGGGAAATATATCCTTGGTGGTGGGGTCCGTTTGGAGGTGGCGGAAATGGCGGCGGATGATACCTTGTATGCGGAGGTTGGTGGGGTGGTAGGTGAGAACCAGTGGGGTTCTGTCTTGGTGGCGGTTGGAGGAGCGGGGCTCAAGGGCGGAGGAGCGGGAAGTGGAGGAGATGCGGTGGAGGGCATCGTCGATCACGTCTGGGGGGAATCTGCGGTCCTTGAAGAAGGAGGCCATCTGGGCTGTGCGGTGTTGGAATTGGTCCTCCTGGGAGCAGATGCGGCGGTCATATGAAGATGATTATTTTGATTTGCTTGATTCAGATCATTTTAAGAAGGATGTCAAAGTCATAAAGAGTATCCGGAAGTGATCCAGTTAACTGATACTAAGATCTGGATTTTAGCCACTATGGAAGGCTGTCATAGCACTCATTATGTTTGCAGTGGGGTTGAGTTTGGATCGCATTTTGTACCTACGCATTTTGTGGAGGCAGTTGATAAATAATTCTCATGATTTGGAGATGCAGGTGTTGGACTGGGATGTACAAAGTTAAAAATCACACACCACCAGGTTATAGTCCAACAGGTTTAATTCAACAGTCACCTTGATTCCTGCCTGATTTTGATGACCCAGGCGTGTGTAACACAAAGTGTAAAGATTACACCGGGTAGAATGAACATCTTAACACACTTAGCCTGTGTCATCTCAATAAACGAGGTGACAGTCATTCACTTGGGTTCAAGTGGGCGGCATGGTGGCACAGTGGTTAGCACTGCTATCTCACAGCGTTTGAGACCCGGGTTCAATTCCCGACTCAGGCGACTGACTGTGTGGAGTTTGCACGTTGTCTGCGTGGGTTTCCTCCCACAGTCCAAAGATGTGCGGGTCAGGTGAATTGGCCATGCTAAATTGCCCGTAGTGTTAGGTAAGGGGTAAATGTAGGGGTATGGGTGGGTTGCGCTTCGGCGGGTCGGTGTGGACTTGTTGGGCCGAAGGGCCTGTTTCCACACTGTAAGTAATCTAATCTAATTCTCAGGAAAATCTCTTGACCGATAAGGACTAACAAAATTTAAATTTAAACAAAGCTGGGCAGTTAGCTATCTCTCATCAATTACTTAGTGCATTCTCCATGGTAACACTCCCATCAATCAGAGGCCACTTCCAACTAATCGAGAATCCTCTTCTCAGACAATATTAACATTGGTTTCCTGTCACATTGGTCTGTTGTCCTGATGAGTGCAGGAGGAAAAGCTTTGGCAAGATATAACTCCTTTCGGTAATATTCAAATTTTATCAAATAACCTCTAGAATAAATGCATACCAGCCTTTAATTTCCAAGACGGTTTACCAATTTCTCAAACCTTGTGTGTTTGTGGAAGAGATACAGTTACAAAGTAAGGGGACACTCAGTTAAAACTGAGATGAGAAGGCATTCCTTCTCCCAAAGGGTTGTGAGTGTTTGGAATTCCCTACCCCAGACAGATATTTGAAATATTCAAAAGTTGAGGGCAATGATTGACCAGAGGAGTCAAGGCCTGGATCAGACCAGCCATGATCCTGTCGAAAAGTAGGGTAGAATGACAGAATGGCCTACTCTTATTTGTCATCAACTATCTTGACAAATTCCAATTCCCAAACTAGATGTTATACTCTACAAACCAGGAATCAAAACAAAAAGTTAGATATAGATTGAGTGGATAGCCAGAGTCTTTTTACTCAAGGCGGAAATGGCTATCACTAGGGGGCATCATTTTAAGGTGATTGGAGGAAGGTTTAGGGGAGATGTCAGAGGTAGGTTCTTTACACAGAGAGTGGTGGGTACGCAGAATGCACTGCCAACAGTAGTAGTAGAGTCAGATACATTAGGGACATTTAAGCAACTTTTGGAAGAGAGTTCAATGAAAGGTATGCAGGTTAGTCTGATCTTAGATCCGGATAAAAGCTTGGCACAACATTGAGGGCTAAAGAATTCTATGTTCTATGATCTATTTGGAACAGTTCCAAGCATACTATCCTACCTGCTGCTCTTTTTCCAATGGCCCCACTGTTTTCAAATCTAAACCCATCACATCAGGTTCAATTGCAAGAAAGGATTTGATTAAAGTTGGACCTTTTTTTTGTTCTACCTCTGTCCTTGTAGAGAAGTACTTGCCTTCCACTTGGCACCGTGTCACTGCAACATGATTGGAACCAAGAGCTCACTATGTGAGTAATCATTGCACACTTCTTCTGAGAATGAGCCTCAGCAAATCCTTTGACACTCACTGGAGAAGCTCTGCTCTAGTCTATTATGTATCGACACACATCCATAATACCCTGAACACACTGAGGATTGACAAGGTCTGCAAATGGAATAATAACAGCGTGTACAGCCACAAAGCTAAATCACCCATTACAGTACATCCCTCCATTACAAAGGAAGCTGGGTGAAGGGCCATGAAACAGAACATTGGCAAGGTTGCAAAAGAGTGGGAGAAAATATGAGATAAACAAAGAAACAGTGAATAGATGAAGTGTAGTGTACAATCCCAGGGGGGAGCAGAATTCTAAAACAGGTAATGGGTGCACAATTTCAAGAACATGTCAACATGAACTTTGCTCTCTCTAGATGTCACAGGCTTGTCACTTCATGCCACAATTTACTCTGAATTGCTCTGTTTTTATTTTTGTCTATTGACTTTTTTACAATAATCCATCCATGCCATGAATGTGAAATGAGAAAAGCAATGCTTTTGAATATCAAAATACACAAAACAACAGTGCACTGAATAAGGTCACTTCAAACTGGAAAAATTAGGAGGTTGTGACTTAGTGGCACACAAATTCAGAAGATAATGCATCTTTATTCTTCTTAGTTTGAAAGGAACAATCTTGCATTGGGATAAATTATCCTTTAATTGCGTTAATTTAAAAATAAGATGAGTAATCTTAGACTATTGTACACAATAGCTGAGAAATAGTGCTCTAATGGTGCAGTAGTAATGCCCCTACCTCTGAGCCAGGTAGACCCAGGTTCAAGCCCCACCTAATAATATCTCTGAACAGGTTCATTAGAATATATCAAGAGGCTGAGAGAGTGCTAGTTTAAATCTTTGTGTAGATCATTGAATCCCTCCAGGGTGGAAGCAGGCCATTCAGCCTATCTAGACCAAACCAACCCTCTAAAGAGCATTACACCCAAACCCACCCCCATGCCACCCTGCGTTTCCCATAGCTAATTCACCTAGCCTGGACATCCATAAGCATTAGGAGTAATTTAGCAAATCTACCTAACCTGCACATCCTTGGATTGTGAGAGGAAACCAGTGCAGACACAGGAAGAGCTTGCAAACTCCACACAGACAGTTGCCTGAGGGTGGAACCAAACCCAAGTCCCTGGTCCTGTGAGGTAGCAGTGCTAACCACTGAGCCACTGTTTCATCTCAGAGTCCTGAAAAGAGTTTGTTGCTTTCAGCTAGGATAGAATCAGTCTCAATCCACCTCTGGAAAGGAAAGGGAAGTGTATGGATTTTCCAGCTTCTTAATGATCAAAAATATCAGGCTTAGCTGAACCATTCTTCCCCTTCCCTCCACTCCACATCACCAGTTCATAGTGTGTGGTCAACTGAGCTGCTACTGCCTCTAAAAAGGAAGTTGAACAGGACCCATTAATGTCGAAGGAGAGAGAAATATTTATGAGTTTGTGCCGATTAATCCCTTCTGTCCAAACTCTTGGCTCTGAACCATTTCAAGGGATAATTGATTGTCCTTTCAGCCCGTCCAAGTCTATTTAATAACAGCAGTAATTTCCTGGGGTTTTTATGCAGATTCATAGCTTTGTTTTGTTGCCAATTATGTTTGCTAATTACACCCAATTATAACTGTTTATGTTATTTGCTAAGTGGAATATAGACTCTGACAAAAACATCTGCAAAATACACAGTTTGAAGAGTCATTCACCCACTGCTCACAGTACAACCTGAGGACCCAGTACTGGAGGTTGAGAAAATGGATGTGGACAGGCAGTTTGTTGAGTGAGATCAACACCCATCTCGACCGATATCTTAGAACAATGTTTTCAAAGCAAAACACAGGCAAGTCTTTTTCCATTGCATAATTGCCTGAGTTTTATTGATACTAATATGGTCGTTTTCCCTTTGATTTCATCTTCCTTTTATGACCCAAGTGGTAAATGTTGATGAATATCTCCCCCATTGTTTGCCTCTCATGTTTTCTCATCGAATTGAAAGCAAGACTCATTGCATTGCATTGATTGGTTGAGGGATAAATATTGGTCAGACACTGGGGATTTCTGCTGCTCTTCTTCCAGATAGTGCTTTCTTTTTTAAATTCATTCACAAGGACATCAATGGCTAGGCCAGCATTTATTGCCCAACCCTAATTGCCTCGGAGGAATTAAAATTTAACCACATTGCTGTGGGTCCGGAGTCACATGTAGGCCAGACCAGGTAAGGATGGCAGTTTACTTCCCTAAAGGATATTAGTGAACCGGATGGGTTTTTCCAACAATCAACAATAGATTCATAGTCATCTTTAGACTTCTTACTCCCAATATTTATTGAATTCAAATTCCACTATCTGCCATGGCAGGATTTGAGCCTGGTTTCCCATAACAATACCTGGCTCTCTAGATTAACAGTCCAGTGATCATACCACTAGCTCATCACCACCCTTCTACATCAACCTGAAACATCAGAGAGCTTAACATCTCATCTCTGGAAGCCAACGTCACTGGCAATACAGCACTCTCCAAGTATGGCACTTGGCTCTTTGCCTAGATTATGAGCTCAAGTCACTGAAGTAGAACATTGAACCCACAACCTACTGTATATATCACTGTCAGGCACAGCGGATACTAAACCTTGATTAACTTGTGCCCTCTC
This sequence comes from Hemiscyllium ocellatum, assembly GCF_020745735.1. Taxonomy (NCBI): domain Eukaryota; kingdom Metazoa; phylum Chordata; class Chondrichthyes; order Orectolobiformes; family Hemiscylliidae; genus Hemiscyllium; species Hemiscyllium ocellatum. The sequence goes on from NC_083437.1 coordinate 12,879,546, forward strand.
CTCCTCTTAACAGTATTTTGTACAAGTGGCCTAAACTAATCATGTCTTTCCCTGAATAAATACAATGTAAGGAAAAAAAGGTTTTTCTCTCAATTTTCAATGAGCAAAATGCAAATGATTGACCTTAGTGCGTGAACATGATTATAAAGGTCAGAAAACTATTGAAAGGTAGCACAGCTATGCACAATCCTGCCTGAACCCACATTCATTAACAATCAGGAGCTAATGTTGTCTCATTGTCCCAAAATCGCATTGTCAGCATTTTTTAAAAAGTTACGATTTTATTGAATTTCTCACAGACAATGAAACTTGATGTGAAATCATCTTGAGCATCAATATTGTATAAAGGGCTTCACAAAATTGTTAGATTGTGCTTGCTGTGAATTCATAGAAAACTGAGACAGCAAAAGTGACAGATTGATTCAGACAAGCAGGACATATGAAATGCAATAGCTTAAACGAGAAGCATAAATAGCTGGTGAAGAGTCATCACACCTTGCTGATAGACTGTGAAATAAACTGCTCTGTTCACTGATAGACTGTGGAATAAACTGTTCTTTTCAGAACACATGTCTCGTTCAATAACTCCGAACATAATTCAGCCCCTAAGATCAAAATACATCACTGCCAGGGCAGATCCAACTATTCGGGCTTTTCTGTTATGTCGGTAGAGACTGTTATTGTTCAGCATCATTGATTAGATGTCATCATGTTCAGTATTTTTATCAGCAGTTAAATGATATGTTACTGACAGTGGTTGCGACCGTGTATTTGAATACTGCCCAGTTTCTCCAGGAATACAACATTCAGAGTTTAATCTGTACATTCCCTCCAAAAAAAATCACATTCACTTTTAATTGTATCATTGAAAAGAACCAAAAATCACAGGGAAAAATAGAGCATTTTTAAAAAACCTCATTCTTTATTAATTCTAAACTTTATCCCAATTTCTTACGATCAGGAGGAATTTCCCCATAAGTTTAGTTTTTGAATTTAATTTAGGATTTAAGGCTGAGATAGAAAGATTCTTGACTAATAGGGGAATCAAGGGCCGGGGCAGGGGGTTGGAGGGGGGAACCTCTGGGAAATGGATATATTAAACGGCAACATAGGCAGGAGGGGCTGAATGGCCTGTTCCTGTTCCTATTAGTGTGTGGGTAGAATTGAGGAACCACAAAGGTAAAAAAAACCATAGCTGGAGTTATGTACAGGCCTCCAAAGAGTAGTCAGGAGCTGGGCACAAGATATACCAGTAGATAGAAAAGGGATGTAAAAAAAGGCAAAACTACTGTGATCATGGGCAATTTCAATATGGAGGTGAACTTGGAAAATCAGGTTGGTAATGGATAACAGGAAAAGGAATTTGTGGAATGTCTACAAGATGGCTTTTTGGAGCAGCTGAAAATGGAGCCCACTAGGGAACAGGCAATTCTGGATTTAGTGTTGGGCAATGAGGCAGACTTGAGAAGGGAGCTTAAGGTGAAGGAACCCTTCATAATATGGTTGAATTTTCTCTGCAATTTGAGAGGGAGAGGATAGAGCCAGAGGTCACAGTATTACAACTGAATAAAGGTAACTACAGAGGCATGAGGGAGGAGCTAGGTTGAATTACATGGGAGAGGAGCCCAGCAGGAGAGGCAGTGGATTAGCAATGGCAGGAGTTTCTGGGAGTAATTCAGGAGACACAGCAGAGATTCATCCCAAGGAAAAGAAACATGGTACAGGGAGGATGAAGCAACCAAGGCTGACTAGGGAAGTTAGGGATAGTATAAAAGCAAAAGTGAAAGCATATAATGTGGTGAAGGGTAGTGGGAAATCAAAGGATTGGGTAGCTTACAAAGACCAACAGAGGGCAAATAAAAAAGAAATAAGGAGGGAGAAGATTAAATATGAGGGTAAGCTAGTGAGTAATATAAAGGAAGACTATAAGAGTTTCTTTAGATACATAAAGGGTATAGGAGAGACAAAAATGGACATTAGGCTGCTAGAAAATGACGCTGGAGAAATAGTGTTGGTAGGCGGAAGTGAGTACTGGAGATCAGAGTCAAGATTAGAGTGGTGCTGGAAAAGCACAGCAGGTCAGGCAGCATCCGAGGAGCAGGAAAATTAACATTTCAGGCAAAGCCCTTCATCAGAAATGAGATAGTATTGGGAAACAAGGAACTGAATAGTTACTTTGTGTCTTCATGGTGGAAGACCCGAGTAATATCCTAAAAATTCAAGAGTGTGAGGGTGCCAAGCTGAATATGGTGGCCATCACCAAGGAGAAGGTGCTAGAAAAACTAAATGGCCTGAAGGTGGATATATCATCTGGACCAAATAGACAATGCCCCAGAGTTCTAAGGGACATAGCTGAAGAGATAGTGGAAGCGTTAGTGGTGATCTTTCAGGAGTCACTAGAGTTGGGGAGGTTCCCAGAGGACTGGAAAATTGTTAATGTGACACCCCTGTTTAAAAAGGGAGTAAAGAAAAAGATGGAAAATTACAGACCAATTAGCCTAATCTCAATCTTGGGTAAGATTTTAGAGTCCATTGCAAAGGATGAGATTTCTGAATACTTGGAAGTGTATGGTTGAAATAGGACACAGTCAGTTTGCTTTGATCAAGGGGAGGTCATGCCTGACAAATCTGCAAGGCTTTTAAGGAAGCAAGAAGCAGGTTAGATCAAGAAGAGCCAATAGATGTTATCTCTCTGGACTTCGAAGAGGCCTTTGACAAGGTGCCGCACGGGAGGCTACTGAGTAAGATAAGCGCCCATGGTGTTAGAGGCAAGGTGCTAATGTGGCTAGAAGTTGGTTGTCTGGCAGGAAGCAAAGAGTGGAGATAAAAGGGTCCTTCTCAGGATGGCAGCTGGTGACAAGTGGCATCACACAAGAGTCAGTATTGGGACCACAACTTTTCACTTTGTACATTAACGATCTAGATGAAGGAATTGAGGGCATTCTGGCTAAGTTTGCAGACAATACAAAGATAGGTAGAGGGGTAGGTCACATTGAGAAGGCAGGGAGGCTGTAGAAGGATTTGGACAGTTAAGAGAATGGGCAAACAAGTGGCAGATGAAATACAATATGGGAAAGTGTGAGGTTATGCATTTTGGCAAGAAGAATTGAAGCATGGACTGTTTTCTAAATGGGGAGAAAATTCAGAAATCTGAAGCGCAAAGAGACTTGAGATTTCTAGTCCAGGATTCTCTCAAGGTAAACTTGCAGGTTGTGTCCGTAGCTAAGAAGGCAAATGCAATCTTGGCATTTATTTCAAGAGGATGTGAATATAAAATCAGGGATGTACATCTGAGTCTCCAAAATGGTCTGGTCAGACCACATTTGGAGTATTGTGTGCAGTTTTTGGCGGGATATCTCAGGAAGGATGTACTGGTTCTGAAGCTGTTCAGAGGAGGTCCATGAGAATGATCCCATAACTGGGAAGCTTAACATATGAGGAACTTTTGAGGACTCTGGGTTTACACTCAATGGAGTTTAGAAGGATGAGGGGGAATCTAACTGAAACTTACAGAATACTGAATGGCCTGGACAGAGTGAATGTTGGGAAGATGGTTCCATTGGTAGAAGAGACTAGGACTTGAGGGCACAGCCTTAGAGTAAAGGGAAGGCCTTTTAGCATGGAGATAAGGAGGAACTTCTTCAGCCAGAGAATGGTGAATCTTTGGAATCCATTGCTACAGAAGGCTATGGAGGCCAGGTCAATGAGTATATTTAAGACTGAGATAGATAGGTTCTTAATTGTTAAGGGGATCAAAGGTTACAGGGAGAAAGAGGGAGAATGGGGTTGGGAAACATATCAGCCATGATTGAATGCCAGAGCAGACTCAATGAGCTGGATGGCCTAATTTCTGTTCTTATATCTTATTGTCTAATTATACGGTGTAATTTCCTTCCCCTTTCAAAAACGTTTTGTGCCTGATTTTGTTTTTAGAAATGTTCTGCATATATAATAGATCTTGATTACCTCATGAAGGGAGGTTTTTCAGAGCAGTGGTGACAAGGAGTAGAGTCACTTTTATGTTGCAACCCTAGAAATGAATAACTTGAGAATCAGGATCTCAGATTAGGTCCAATTGTCTTCTGATACGTTATTTTTAGGCTCTCCCTTAACACGTGCCCAGTTGCGTCATGACTCAGGCTTCATGTGTTCAGGCTAAGTGGGACAAAACACAGCATTGATTCCTTTTTTAAATTCTTTGTGCTTCAGGGCCATTTTGAGTGAAGCAAATTTCACCTCTTGAGTGGATAATCAATTTATACAATGAATCAAATTATTTGAGAAGAAGTGGTAGAGGCAGGTTCAATTACAACATTGGAAAGACATTTGGTACAAGAAAAGGAAAAATTTAGTAGGATATGGGCCAAATGCAGGCAAATGGGGCTGGCTTAGTTTGGGAAAACTGGTTAGCATGAATAAAAAGGCTCTGTTCCACGCTGTATGATTCTATGACTCAAAGTTATCTCAATAAACTGACCCTGATTGTTTTTTATTCAGGCATGGGATGTGACTTAGCTGGTACATTTATTCTGTCTGACTCAATGAGTATTGACAAGACTTAACCAAGAGGTGCAGAAGAGATGATTTCGGAACCACGGCACACGTACAGGATCATTTTCCATCAGGGCTGTGATCAAGGGCAAAAATTAAAGGCTACTTATCTTTTTTTTTAAACAGATTCCAGCACCAAAACAGATTTAGGGTGGCACGGTGGCACAGTGGTTAGCACTGCTGCCTCACAGCGCCAGGGACCTGGGTTCAATTCCCGCCTCAGGTGACTGACTGTGTGGAGTTTGCACGTTCTCCCTGTGTCTGCGTGGGTTTCCTCCGGGTGCTCTGGTTTCCTCCCACAGTCCAAAAATGTGCGGGTCAGGTGAATTGGCCATGCTAAATTGCCCGTAGTGTTAGGTAAGGGGTATATGTAGGGGTATGGGTGGGTTGCGCTTCGGCGGGTCGGTGTGGACTTGTTGGGCCGAAGGGCCTGTTTCCACACTGTAAGTAATCTAAAAAAGTGATACAATAGATTTACCTGAGAATAACCTCAATGAACTACAGGATGCTGGGAATCTGAAACAAAAATAGAAAAGGCTGGAAACACTCAGTCAATCGTGCGGTCCCTGTGGAGAGCAGAAGGCATGGTTTCCATTTCAGCTCGATGGCCCTCCATTAGAATTGCTGTGGAATTTAGTTTTGATTATTGTTGATACGTGGTCAATCCTAGCGAGATTAGTATTTATTCTCCAGTTGTAGAGGTGGTGATAAATCTTCTCCAAGCTCCACACTCAGAACGGTGAAGGTGTTGATATTCAGGGGAGCAATGGTGTGAAGTTGCAAAAAGCACAGCAGGTCAAGCAGCATCAGAAGAGCAGGAGAGTCAACATTTCAGGTCAGGACCCTTTATCAGGAAACTGCTCCTCTGATGCTGCTTGACCTGCTGTGCTTTTTCCAGCTACGCGCTTTATCGACTCTGACTTTCCATTATCTGCAGCCCTCACTATCTCCAGGGAAGCAATGGTCACTCATGTCCAATTCAGGACGGTGAGTGACTTGGGGAGCAGTCAGAGCGGGAGACAGTTGCTGGGGAAAGAAAAACAGGTTGTCACGCTGTGAATGGGTTTTAGTTTTAGATTAAGTTTTAAACACTTGATCAAACCACTAGAAGCAAAAAAGAATGTGAATGAACAAGGTAAAAGAGACAAATTAAAGTCCTTCGCAGAGGAGAGCAGAATTCAAGCTGGCCGTTCTGAGAAAGGAACTGACTGTAAGCTAAACAACAAAGCAATCTTGTTTTCATAATCCTGAGTGAAACAAGTGTCGCCCCAGGAGGATGCAGCAGTTGGCAGTAACCTGCCAGGAACACCCGAACCCTCTGAGGCACCACCGTCAAACTCACTGAGAGTCATAGAGTCATAGAGGCTCTTCGGCCCAACTTGCCCATGCTGTCCTGTTTTCACAATTAACCAAGTCCCACTTGCTGCATTTGGTTCATATCCCTCCATCACTATCCCATCCATGTACCAATTTAAATATTTCCTAACTGACAAAATTGTACTCGTCACCACCAGCAGCTCTGGCAGTCTGTTCCAGACAGTCGCCAACTTCTATGTGAATAAATTGTCCCTCTGGACCCTTCTCTATCTCTCCCCTTTCTCCTTAACCCTCTAGTTTTATACTTTTCTATCATGGGAAAAAGCTGTTAGCTATCTACCTTTCCTATAGAGGTCTATAAAATCGTGAGATCTATAAGATCACCTCTCAGTCTCCTAGGCTCAGGGATTCCAGCCTCTCCTTATAGCTCAAACCATCCAGTCCAGGTAGCATCCTTGTAAATATTTTCTGCATTGTTTCTAGTTTAATAATATCCTTTCTACAGTAGGATGATCAGAACTGCATGCAGTACTCCAAATGCAGCCTTACCAACATCTTGTATAGCTGCAACAAGACATTCGAGCTCCTATACTCATTGCTCTGACTGATGGAAGCAAGCATGTCGAAAGGTTTCTTCACTGCCCTGTCTACCCATGAATCCAGTTTCAAGGAGATATGAACCTATACCCCGAGATGTCGTTGTTCTATAACACTCTCAAAGGCCCTACCATTAACTATGCAAGTTCTACCCTGGTTTGGCGGATGACATGTTTAGTTTTGGAACAGGTAACTTAATCACACACACATACAAACACACAGACACACACACACACACACACACACACACAGATGCACATACACACAGACACACACAGGCACACACACATATACAGACACACACACACACACACAGATACACGCACACAGACACACACAGACATACACACACACATATACAGACACACACACACAGATACATGCACACAGATACCCACACACACAGATACATGCACACAGACACACACACACACACACACACACACACACAGAGATACACGCACACAGACACCCACACACACGCTGCAAGATCACAAAACAGGAGACTCTTTATTCCACTGCCAACAATCCTTCAGAAACATTAAAGGCAAGAGTGTAAATTGGAGGAATGAACTAATATGATGGATAAAAGAAAATACTGCAAATGCTGGCAATCTAATACAGACATGGAGAATGCTGGAGAAACTCAGCAGATCTAGCAACATCTGTGGAGATAGAAATAAAATTAACAACTTGAGTCTGGCCTGACTGAAGAAGAAGATTGAAGAAGTCCAGTTCTGAAGAACATTCATATTGGACTGTAAACATTGACTTTGTTTCTCTCTTCACAGATACAGCCAGACCTGCTGAGTTTCTCCAGCATTCTATGTGTTTGCTTCCAATGGATGGTCGCCCGATGTTCCTGATCCATCAGGATATAACTGTAGAGCTGGACTCCAGATCAACCATTTACCACCCCCTGAGAAAAAGAATCGGAAATGACATCACCATAGGAGATGATATCACCACAGGAAATGACATCACTTATCCAAGGAAACTCAAACATACAAATAGTAAGGGGGCTACACCACCAGTGCTTCATTCAGAGGCTCACTGAAAATGTTACTTAGTATGGTGACGTAACATCTGAAAACAAACTTTCCAGCTCAGCGAGCAAACCCACATCCTGATCAACCTTGTGGGAAAGTTCATAAGATCATAAGACATGGGAGTAGAAATTAGGCCATCCAGCCCATCGAGTCTGCTCCGCCATTCAATCATGTTTGAAAAGTCTCTCAACCCCATTCTCCCGCTATAGAAACTGGAGCTCTGACAACTTACCTCTGGTGACTACTGTGTCCCAGGCAGAAAGAAGACCTTCATCCCACAGTGGGCCCTTAAACTCAGCAGTATTGCCCAGATGGTGTGCCCACCAGACCATATCATTGCATCTGTCTACCCACCAACATGCCAAGGACACTACCCCCTGCAGATAGCAGCTCAGAGGGACTGACTAGTTCTCTCTGCTCTGTGTTGTTACATTCTGTTGGAGGCCCCACTACATGTTAATGTCAAATATTTGTTTTTCTGAGGAAAGGCAAACAAAGTTACTTCTGGGGAATACATCAGAATTTCAGCACAAAGCACAATTCCAGCACATCAGAGTTTCAGCTTAAAATGCTCCTTTAAAGTAATGTTTACAGCTGGTGAGTTGGAGGCAGGGTTTTACAGGACTAAAATTAGTCCTGACCATCAGAAATAAGTCTTGTAGAGGGCTAGACAAGGTCATTTATCGCATCGAGCCTTATCTTTCAAAGGTTTCCGAAGTCCCAGTAGTTAATCCTATACTTTTTCTCCATCCACTCTGACTCCTTAAAACATTTCTTATTCATGTACTTATCCAAATGTCTTTTAAACATTATAGTTGTTCATCCACTATTCCACTCATGAACCATGCTCCATGTAAAAAAGTTGCCCCTCAAGTCTATTTTAAATCTTTCTTCCCTCACCTTAAAAGTGTGCCCCTTAGTCTTGTAATTCCTCAACTTAGGGGAAAAGACACCTGTCATTCACCTTATCTATACCTCTCATCTATAAATTTCTCTAAGGTCACCCCTCAACTTCCTATGCTCCAGTGAATAAAGTAAAAAATGAGGTCTGCAGATGCTGGAGATCACAGCTGAAAATGTGTTGCTGGTAAAAACACAGCAGGTTAGGCAGCATCTCAGGAATAGGGAATTCGACGTTTCGAGCATAAGCCCTTTCTCCAGTGAATAAAGTCCCAGCCCACACAGCCTCACCTTAGAACTCAAACTCTCCATTCCCAGCAACATCCTGGTAAATCTCTTCTCAATCCTCTCCAGCTTAATAATATCCTTCCTTTAACAGAGAGACCAGAACTGGACACAGGACTCCAGGAGAGGCCTCACCAGCATCCTGTATAACCTCAACGTGATGTCCCAACTCCGACACTGTACGTGACATAAACTTCAAATAATTATGTGCCAATTTGCCAATGACTCTATCGGCAGCAAATGTGGGAGGGAAACAGTCTGCGGTTGAGGGACCAATGAAGATGTGAAGGTAAATGGTTTTGCTGCCTACCTGGCCACTCTGTCTCCTCACCCTCCTCATGCAGATACTGGGCCCCTATAGGATCACTAACATCACAATAACGAGGTGAGCTTTGGAGGTCTAGAGGAGCCGAAATTTCAGGGACAACATTTATTCAGGCAGCTGGAGTCTTCGAGTGGACTGAGCCAGAGCCCTTCAACGTCCGTTCTGCTCCTCAGCGGTAAAACTTCCAACCCTTGTCAACCTGAGGAGAATGAGTTCACGCACAGAATTTTTCAGGTTCTGAACAACGTGGGTTACAGTGAGAATCAGTGGCAGAATCAGGCGAGCTGTGAGTGAGTGAGTGAGTGAGGCAGAGTCTGTGTGTTGCCATAAAGAAATCAGACCAATCCAGGACAGACTTGGACACGGCACTCCTTTAGGAATGCATGACTGCAGGCCTGGAAATTAGCCCAGTCCAAAGCCTTATGTCCCACTGCACATGATAGCCCAAAGTACTCACAGGCAGGAGTGGCAAGAGCAAAATGAAACGATAAAGAATTTATAGAGCTGTCAAGTCATTGCCAGAACTGAGCACTGGAGACAAGAACAGAAATTGCTTGAAAAGTTCAGCAGGTCTGGCAGCATCTGTGGACAGAAATCCGAGTTAACGTTTTGGGTCTTTTTAAAAGCCTTAGCACTGGAAAGCCAGTCACAGTACAAATGTTCAAGACTCTCAGCAAAGGTCAGCCCATCTGGTAACTTGGGACCTTTGTGAAGCAGATGTTATCTTGATTGTATATGATGAATATAAAAGAGCAGATATATTGTCACAAGCACAGACATCAACAGTCATTAAAAGAAATTGTCTTCGTTGCAGGCAGCATGACCAGTTACCACTGAGCACAAACAACCATCAGGTTCAGACGTTCATGGTTTCCCAGCAACAGAAATGTATCAGCAACAACAGTTACCATAGCAACAGCACTCATGCATGGGAGCAACACTTTGAGAGAAGGAATATCACCTTAAAAATGAGGAGATCCAAGAGGAACAGTCAACAACACCACGCACAAACACCATTAAGAGGTCTGCACGATTTCAAGACATTTGGATGAGTCTCAGTATCATCAAGTTTTATGAAAGATGTCTCCACAAGGCCTAGCGAGACCTCTCACCATATGTCACTAAATGTGCTTTATTACCTACCCCACATGGTGCTCCCCTGCCTGATTCTAGCACGGCTCCACCACTTGCCAGCCCCAGAACAAACCACCACCAGGATATACCCGAATCCATCAGCATCACTGGCACTGGTGCCAGCTTTAAGAAGCTGGGAGTGGGAGACCTTGGTTCAAGTCCCACCTGCTCCAGGGGTGTGTAGTAACAGCTCTGAACAGGTCAATTAGAAAGACCAGTTAATAAGAACACAGCAAATTTATATTTTAAAAAATGTGAGACAGAAGCTGAAAGAGAAGATTAGACTTGAAGGTACTAACCTTGATTTATAAGACACTGGAGGGGATTTCCCTTTACATATCATTCCATCATCTTGTAGTTGTTAATTTCTTTTGATGTGGAGGATTACTGATACGGTCTGAATTCGCAAGTAGGACCTTGTGGCCCGGGACCATTGTGTGTTTCAGGCATTTCAGTTTTTTGATCCCTCTCTTGTCACAAGAGATTAGAGAGTGATTCACTCTCCATCTTGTCTAATTCTAGCCATTTATCATTTTCTTATCTCTGTATAAGTAGAAGTGACTGGTCCGTAAATGAAAGACAGAATTGTCTGCTTCTGCCCCGATCATTGCAGACTCACTGCTCTGAAATGGACATTTTCACAGATCAGCTCCAGTTTAAGGGGAAACCTCAATTCAGAGAAGGTGTTTTGCTGAAATGCTTTTACTTCCTTTGCATGCACAAGAGCAAAATAACATTGAGCTCAAAAATACGACATTTCCAAGTGCTTGGTTATCTAGGCTGTTTTCCTTTAATATCCAGTCTGCTGGTGTGTACAATATCATTCGTGCATGAGTCGGTCATAAACACACATTCCTAAGCACAACATTGTCAAACCTACACTCGATGCACACATACACCCCAGTGCACAAATACAAACTCCGACACAGAAATGCATCCATGTTCATGCATTCACACTTATCAAAGCATTAGTAATGGTGTGTCAGTCAAGGACAGAATGTTGGCTCAGTTATAAGCATTCCTGCCTCACAACACCAAGGACCTGGGTTCGATTCCAGCCTCGACTCCAGTCTGTGGAGTTTGCACATTCTCCCTGTGTCTGTGCGGGTTTCCGTCTGGTGTTCCGGTTACCTCCCACAGTCCAAAGAGCACAGGTTAGGTGGGTTGGCCTTCCTAAATTGCCAGTAGTATCCAGGGACATGCAGGCTCAGTGGATTAGCCATGGGAAATACAGGGATAGGGTAACGGGATGGTCCTCAGAGGTTGGGCAGACTCAATGGCCTGCTTCCATAATGTGGGGATTCTAAGGAACTTTCAATGTTAATCAAACATGACTTTCAAATTTGATAAGTGTGACATCTACTGTACCACTCAGTTAGGTTCATGGGCTTTATTCAAATACAGTAGTGCCTCAACATACGAATGACCCCGTTCACAAACAAATCGGTTTACAAACAGGATTGTACATTAAAATTTTGCTGCAACATGTGTACGGAATTCAAGGTATAAATGAAGGTACGAATGCAAAAAGCCCGTGTGCGACCACGTGGTTTCATTGTTCTGCTTTGCTATGTGGACTTTGAACGCAAAAGCTCTCGGGCCCCGCGTGATCTCATTCAGTTCGTCATTGGCGCGCGCTGTAAGCATCATTCGTTGCTACGTCCAAGCATTCTTACGCTCTTTGTTTTGATTTTTGCATTAAATTAGCCCTCATTATGGCTCCCAAGAAAGTGAAAAGTAATAGTGATAGTGTGTTAAGAAGCCTAAGCATATTACTGTGGAAAATAATAGCTAACCACGAGAATGGTGCTCACATATCTGATCTCGCTAAGCAGGAAGACATGGCAAAATAACATAAAAAAAGTATGTTTTTGGGGCTGGGGAATGGATCAATTGAAATTACATTAATTCAAATGGGAAAAATTGCTTTAGTTCGCGAATGTTTTGCTTTGCGAACCGGATCCTGAAACGGATTAAGTTCATAAATCGAGGCGCTACTGGATTATAAATCACTGTCACTATAAGAAATGTCCAAGGGAGGGGCTCCATTTGCATCCTTTACTCTATGACTGAGGGCTGGGAGTAATAGAGAAAGAGTTCAAAGATTGGAGCTTGTTTTTAAATGTTACAAGGTGGGGTTCATATCCTGTTCAGTCCCACTGTGACATCACAAATTACAAGCTTGATACTCACGAGGATGGCCTCAACAGGAACCCTGGGTTAATGTCACACTACAAGTGACCCCACTGCACTATACACACAGATACACTCATACTCTTACACTCAATCACACTCACACACTCATGCAGACCCGGTCTCAGACACATACTCTCTCTCAGACACACATACACACCCCCACACTCACATGCGCACCCTCTCACCGGCATATACTCCGTCACACTCACGCACACACACATGCTCATACACTCCCTCTTCTCTGTCACTCTCTCACACACATACCCACACTCTCTGTCCCTCACATGCACGCACACTATATATATATATATATCAATGGGGTGAATGTGTATTTGCAGATACATTCAATTTTGATCAAAAAGCGCAAAATCTATAGGCAGTCAGTCCATGTGACATTTTATAAATTCCTACTTTGGAAATTAAACCAAGAAACCTAGGCATGTTGCACCTCATTACAGGTGGGAGGTTAGAGTCTGACTCAAGTTGGAATATGTACAGACTCTAACCTCCCACCTGTAATGCATTGTCTGAGCTGAGATATTAAGTTTTTATAAAACCTTAAGTTATCTTGAGAATGTGACTTGAAAAAGGTTCTGAGATTTACATATTAATGAATCGAAACTGCAACCCATTCTATGTGATTAAAGATCTAACAGCAATCTAGGTTTGTTCAATATATTAGTTGTATGACATTTTGATCTTTAACTATAAATTCTGTATCCTATGATCCTGTCCCACTAGCTACCTGATGAAGGAGCAGCGCTTTGAAAGCTTGTGCTTCCAAATAAACTTGTTGGACCATAACCTGATGGTGTGTGATTTTTGACTTTGTTCACTCAGCCCAACACCAGCATCCTCCACACCATCACAAATCCAAACTTTCTCCTTTTCAATTTACTTCCACAGCTTGGGACAATCCTTTCCTGACTCTGCCTTTAGACATTGAGTTGTTAAATCTGGAATGTATAATCTGGAAGAGCGGAAGAAGTAGATTCAGTGGTAACTTGCAAGAGGAATTTGATTAAATCATTGAAAGGGATATAATTTGCATTCTTCTTTTGCTCTGATAAACCATGTCACCAACCCACCCATGTCTGATTTAATCCACCTCTTTACTCTTCCATGTAGTTTTCACCAAGAAAGAGGCCAGACGGGGCTGCATTTTTCAGTTTGTAGTGTCACTTAGACATTTTGCAGGTTTCATTGCAAATCGATAAAAGAACTACAGGTCTTCAATAATAGTCAAGGTTAATGATGTGAAAAATTCCCATTTAAGTATCTATACAGGTCCCTTGATGCGTGCTTAATGTGTTTTGACAAGAAAATAGCCATCAGTTGTCCATGAATGTGAAGATTGCGCAGAGGAAAAATGACACTAAATACAGGGCAGTGATTAAGAGAATATTTGCAAGTGCTTAGAAGACAAGAGAGAAAATGTTAAAAGCAAGGAGGAGGTCTGCTCACATAGGGCAGAACCATAACGTGGCAAGGAGTGGGTTTCAAGTGTGGGCAGGATTGAAACACCCAAAGCTGCATCAGCCTGATTTGCCCACTTTTAAAGTTAAACTCAGCCGAAGGTGGAGGAGAATGGGAAATTTCCATTTGGCTGTCCAGTGAGTAATTACAATATTTACATCTTCGATTTGCTAAGAACTTAATGCAGGCATTCTGGATTTATTCAGCAGAGCTGAGATTCCCAATGCTGTTGGCAACCTATCAGGCAAGAGCACAGTTTCATCAGTAAAATTGACAGCCAGGGAAGCCATTAAAGAGCGAAACCGATGAGGTGCAACAATGCCTAGGGTGTACAGAAGCCCATTGGGAGTGTGTTTTCACTATCTGACTGGCAGTTTCCAATTTCTTGGAAGGCAGTTCACCTGCTGTGGAACAGTTTTGATCTTGCACTTTCCTGCTGTCAGCTTTCAGCAAAGCGTGGCAGTACATGTGTAAAGACCAGTCCATCCGACTTTCACTGCAGCTTGCTGACCATCACCTCCTTCCCAATGGACTACACATGACCAGGAGCTGTCAAGATGGCCTCCGCTAACCTCTCGAATCCCCCACTTCGGCACCACACCACATGCCCGTCAGGCCTCTTCTGCTTCCTTGGACTGTGCACTCTCTTGTCTTACAAGCAGAGAAGACGGAGAGTGTTTGAAATGAATTGAACGGAAAGAAGGAAAGGTCAGAACTTGTGGAGTTGAGAGTGTGTTGCTGGAAAAGCACAACTGGTTGGGCAGCATCCGAGGAGCAGGAAAATTGGCGTTTTGGGTCAGAGCCCTTCATCAGGAATTCCTGATGCTGCCTGACCTGCTGAGCTTTTCCAGCAACATAGTCTCAACTCTGATTTCCAGCATCTGCAGACCTCACTGTCTCCCAGCACTTGTGGAGGCTGACTTGGAGGCATGAGGGTGAGCGTCACTTGTCAGCATCGTCTGTGAGAATGTACCGAGAGAGGGGAAGGAATCAATGTAGCTGCAGGGCGTGCTGTTCTCTCCAGGGCTATGGAGGAGGACACTGGAAAAGGTGAAGTGACACCTTTAAAGCCTCTCACTTTGCCTTGGCTTTCTGAGGTCCTTGAATATCTTTTGGCATTGTAGTTAAGTTCTGGTTAAAGGGACTGCTCCCCCAGCCAGTTCCATCCATCCTATCTTGGTTTGACAAGCTGCTTCAGGACCTCAGGAAAAACCCACACACAAACAGTTCTTCAGATCTCACAGCAGTTCCTGTAGAGGAGAGTCCGAGACCAGGGGGCAGCCTTCCCAGGTCTCTTTCCCATTCCTGTGATTGCTGAAGCCTTAGGCATGAATGTATAGTTCAGCCAAACTGCCTCGTGCTCAGATCCCTTTCACTAAAAGACTGTCCTTTGAAAGATGTGGCACTTCATTACCCCCCGCTCCCCCCCCCCACTCCTCCTGGTTGGAAGAATGCTACAAATGAGATGCCAATGCTAGATCTGAATTAAACAGCTACAGCAAATCCATTAAAAAAATCCCACAGGTTCCTGACCTATTCCCAGTCACTCTGTAATGTGCAGGTCTTTTGTATTATAATCCCACTCAACAAGCAGAGCTGAAAATGTGTTGCTGGTTAAAGCGCAGCATGTCAGGCAGCATCCAAGGAACAGGAAATTCGACGTTTCGGGCATAAGCCCTTCATCAGGAATGAATAAATGAATGAATCAGAATTTTCAGCTCTGATCTCCAGCATCTGCAGACCTCACTTTTTACCCACTCAACAAGCAATCAACATTTGAAATATGTACCCAGGAAAGGGCCAGATCAAAAGACCTGAAATCCATCAAGAAATAACTAGCTCTGTTTATGATAAGGGGATTCTGACTGACCTAGGACTGAGCAATCTTAATCTCCTGCAATTATTTTGTTCCTACTTGGCTTTGTCAGAAAATGAGTTCCATATTTCAGATAGGGCCCCTCCTGAGTTCCAGCAAGACCAGGCCAGTGGCGCACCCTGCTGGACTAGCCATGACAGGACAGGAGATGCCCAAGGTATTCCACTCAAGAAGAAGAATTGTCGGAGGTTAAAGTTCAAATCTAGTAGCTACTCCTCATTTTTGACATGTTACTTTCAGTGCATATTTCTTCTGACAACTCAATTGGCATCGGTGATGGAGGAATGAGGCTAAGTGACTGCATTAGATTCAAAATCGCACAACACCAGGTGACAATCACCTGATGAAGGAGCGTCGCTCCAAAAGCTAGTGTGCTTCCAATTAAACCTGTTGGACTATAACCTGGTGTTGTGTGATTTTTAACTTTGTACACCCCAGTCCAACACTGGCATCTCCAAACCATGACTGCATTAGGACTCTGTAAGTCTCCCTCCTCATAGAAGTAAAAACAAAGACAGCAGATGCTGTAAACCAGAGTCGAGATTAGAGTGGTGCTGGAAAAGCACAGCAGGTCAGGCAGCATCCGAGGAGCAGGAAAATCGACCTGATGAAGGGCTTTTGCCCGAAACGTCGACTTTCCTGCTCCTAGGGTTCTGCCTGACTTGCTGTGCTTTTCCAGCACCACCCTCCGTCCTCAGAGTCATAGAGTCATAAAGATGTACAGCATGGAAACAGACCCTTCAGTCCAACCCATCCATGCTGACCAGATATCCCAACCCAATCTAGTCCCACCAGCAAGCACCCAGTCCATATCCCTCCAAACCCTTCCTATTCATATACCCATCCAAATGCCTCTTAAATGTTGCAATTATACCAGCCTCCACCACTGCCTTTGGCAGCTCATTCCATACACGTACCACCCTTTGCGTGAAAACGTTGCCCCTTAGGTCTGTTTTATATCTTGCCCCCCTCACCCTAAACCTAAGCCCTCGAGTTCTGGACTCCCCAACTCCAGGGAAAAGATTTTGTCTATTTACACTATCCATGCCCCTCATAATTTTGTAAACCTCTATAACATCACCCCTCAGCCTCCAACTCCAAGGAAAACAGCCCCAGCCTGTTCAGCCTCTCCCTATAGCTCAAACCCTCCAACCCTGGCAAAATCTTTGTAAATCTTTTCTGAACTCTTTCAAGTTTCACAACATCTTTCCGATAGGAAGGAGACCAGAATTGCATGCAATATTCCAACAGTGGCCTAACCAATGTCCTGTACAGCCGCAACCTGACCTCCCAACCCCTGTACTCAATGCTCTGACCAATAAAGGAAAGCAAACCAAATGCCACCTTCACTATCCTATCTACCTGCGACTCCACTTTCAAGGAGTTATGAACCTAAACTCCAAGGTCTCTTTGTTCAACAACACTCCCCAGGACTTTACCATTAAGTGTATAAGTCCTGCTAAGATTTGCTTTCCCAAAATGCAACACCTCGTATTTATCTGAATTAAACTTTATCTGCCACTTCTCAGCCCATTGGCTCATGTGGTCCAGATCCTGTTGTAATCTGAGGTAACCCTTTCCGCTGTCCACTACACCTCCAATTTTGGCATCATCTGCAAACTTACTAACTGTACCTCTTATACTCGCATCCAAATCATTTATGTAATTAACAAAAAATAGAGGACCCAGCACCAATCCTTATGGCACTCCACTGGTCACAGGTCTCCAGTCTGAAAAACAACCCTCCAACACCATCCTCTGTCTTCTACCTTTGAGCCAGTTCTGTATCCAAATGGCTAGTTCTCCCTGTATTCCGTGAGATCTAACCTTGCTAATCAGTCTCCTCCTTTCCAATTGTGCACTCTCTATCATACCACTGCATCTCTTTATCATTTTCCTCAAGTTTAAGCTGATTGACAATTCCATTAGAAGGGAAATGGTGCATGTTGGTATTTTCACTGGACTAGTCATCCAGAAAACTCGGCTAATATTTGGAGCAAAAACAGAGAGTGCTGGAGAAACTCAACAGATCTGATGTCATCCATGTAGAGGGAAACAAAGTGAGCATTTTGAGTGCAGTAACTCGGCTTCAGAACTGATATCAAGTTGTTTATCTTGACAATTGTTGGGGGGGAGGTGTGGTAGATGAATAGAAGGGAAAAGGATTGACTGGCTTGGTGGACAGAGTCCCGAGATAGGAAGAGAGGAGAAAAGTTAGTCAAAGGGATTATTGATAGTAAGCCAGGGAAAAAGAAAAGGTGATAATGGAGACCATGAGAGGGTGAAATTGGGATGACTGTTATAAGCAGGCTATATCATGACAGGACCTGGGGGGTTTGGCTCTAAAATGATTGAATTTGATATTGAGTCCAGAAGCCTGTAGAGTTCCCAAGCAGAAAAGGAGATGCTGATCTTCCAGCTTGTGCCGAGATTTGCTGGAGCACAACAGCAAGCCTGAGGCAGAGATGTTGTCCAGGCAATAGGGTGTGGGCAAGTGGCAGGCAACTGGAAGTTAAGGTTCATTTTTGCAGACAGAACATAAGTGTTCTGCTAAGTGGACATGCAATCAGTGTTTCATCTCCCCGGCGAAGTGGAGACCACAATGTGAGCAGCAAATGATTGAGTGAAGTGCAGATAAAGTGCTGCTGCACCTGGAAGACATGTCTGGAGCCTTGGATAGAGAGAAAGGAGTTAAAAGGGTAGGTGTGGCTCCTTCCACAATTACATGAGAAGGGTGTTGGGGGTGAAGGAGGGATGGACCAGGGTGTCACAGAGGGAATGGTCCTTGCAGAAGGCAGACAAGGGAAGGGAGGGGAAAGTGTGTTTGGTGGCGGTATCCCACTGGGAGGTGATGGAAATGGCAGCTAATGATTCTCTGGATGTGGATGATGGTGGGATGGTAGGTGAGAACAAGGGGGTCTTTATCGCTGTTGCGGAGCGAAGATTGGGGTGAGGGCCAAAGTGCAAGAGAAGGGTCAGGCCCAGCTAAGGGCCCTGTCAATTACAGTGCTGTGGTAGCCCTGGTTGAAGAAGATAGTGGACATTTCTCATACTACCCCGTGGAATGTGACATCATCAATAAGACGTACGCGGAGGTACTAGGGAGAATGGAACAGAGTCTTTACAGGAAGCAGGGTGTAAGGATGTACAGTCAAGGTAACTGTGGGAGTCAGTGGGTTTGTAATGGATATTGTGTATATCCTATCCCCAGCAATTGAAACAGATGTTGAAGAAGAGATGGACCAGGTGAAGGTGAGTGCAGGATGGAAATTGCAAACAAAACTTATACAGTTATGAACAAGCAAGGGAAGCAGCACCAATGATGTCATTGAAAGAGTTTTGGGGAGTGGGGAACCTGAGTAGGATTTGAACAAGGAATGTTCCACCTGCCCCACAACAAGACAGGCAGAACTGGGGCCTAGGTGGGTGCCCAGGGCCACCCATTTGATTTGAAGAAGGCGGAAGGAGTTAAAGGAGAAGTTCTTCAAAGTGAGGACAAGCTGGCCCAGACAAAGGCACGGTTGTTGCCGATCGGAATGGTTCAGGGCTTTACTCTGGAAAAAAGCAGAGAACCCGGAGATCATCCTGGTGGGGGATGGACATGTGAAGGGAATTACCATGTCCATAGTAAAGCTGAAACCCGAGAACTGGAAATTCTGGGGTAAATCATCGGAAAGATCATGGATATAATTGGGGAAGGACTGGATAAGAGAAGAGATTGAGTCAAGGCAGGAAGGGATGAGTTCTGTGGACAGGTGCAGACAGAAGCAATGAGTTTTGTCCGGTTAGGGTGGTGTGTGGATTCTAGGGAGAAGGTGGAAGTGGGCCGTGAGGTGTTAAGGGAGTATGAGTCTGGAGGCTGATCTAGGGATGCTCACAGATGATATAAGGTTGATCACATTCGTGGACACAACAATCTGATATTTGATGGTGGGGTGATAGTCCGGGGGATATAGGAGGATGTGGCGGAGAGCTGAAGCTCAGCCTCTGTAATGTAAAGGTCAGTCCGCCAGACAACAACAGCACCTCCCTGGTTAGCATCCTTCATTACAAGGTCAGGGTTGAACTAGAGAGCACTGAGTGCTGTGCGTTCAGAGGGTTGGAATGGGTAAGGGGGGGGGGGCAGAACAATTAAAGAGCTGACCGATGTCACATTGACAGGTCTCGATCAACATGTTGAGTGCAGATAAAAGGTCAAAGGGAGGGGTCGTGGTATTGGAGTGGGTGAAGTGGGTCTGTGGGACAGAGAGAGGACTTTGTCCAAAGATATGGGCATGGAGGTGGAAGCGATGAAAGGAGAGTTCATGTCTTGCCGTGCCCCAAATTTATTGAGGTGGTGAGGCAGAGGGATAAAACGGAGACCTTTGCCCAGTATAGAATGTTCAGCATCAGACAACAGAAGAGATGGGAAATAAGTAAACTCCTGGCAAGAGGTAGGGATAGGAGAGGGAACAGAGTCCGAGGGGAGAGGAGGGGATGAAGACTCGAGAGGGGCATGTTGAAATGTTGCATCTTGTGTTCCTTAATGCCTGAAGAAGAGAAAAAAAGTTTCTTGTTAGAACAAGGGTTACGGGGAGAAAGCAGGAGAATGGAGATGTGAAAAACTCACCTGTTATGATTGAATGGTTGAGAAAACTTGATGGGCTGAATGGCCTAATTTCTGCTCATGTATCTTATGGTCATTAAATAGGTCAGAGAATGAAGTGGAACTGGAGGCCAGCTCTTAGCCAACATGAGATGGTGCTGATGGAGAGAGCGTATTCGAGAATGTGCATATGGCAGGGCATGAATGTGGATTGGATGGTGTCTTGGAGCTGACAATTCTGTGTTGTAATCACTGAGCTATCCACAATAGGAACAGAAGTGCTAATATAGATACCTTTGTCAGTGCATCACTTGCTTTTCCTATGTTTGTATTTTAGTGTGAAATCAGATAAAGTGGTGGCATCCAAACTTTGGACTGTGGACTGCATCAAGTCTATTTCCCAATTTGGACCAGTGTGTCATGTACATCTTCACTGAAAGAAAATCACTCCAATCCTGAACAATCCCTTCCATTCACAACTGGGAGCTTCAGAATGTGTTCTATCCCAACAAGGCCAGAGAAGAAACAATCCTTCAATGGAGAATACCAGAGGTAATGCTGCTGGTTCTCTCATGGAGACAACAACATTGGAGCATGCCTGTCAGTTCCAGGAGCATTCCTCTCCTCCTCCTCCTCCTCCTCCTCCTCCTCTTTTCAGACTTTGCTCAGGGACCCGAACAGCAGTGCCTTAAACAAGATGGCAGAAGCTGCATGTGTGTTCAGTCTACCATGCCCATGTGCTCCCTCTATCACCAACCTTCTTCCTTCTTTTTATTTATTTAATTTTATTTTCTTCATTTAACTTTTGAATCAAATTTAGCTTGTCTTCCTTTTGCTGCTGTGGTGGTGGAGACAGGTTGCGGGAGCTGTCGAGCGATGGATCCAGTCCATTCCTCTTGGCCAACCTCTCGTGCCAATGAACTGGGTCTGTTCCTTTCCTCTGGTGTTTTGCCAGCATCTGCAATGGAGGCAGAGTGAATGATCCCTCCATCCTTGGGGGGTTAATTTGGGCGGTCCGTTGGTCCTTGGAGGTTGAGAATGGTTCCTGGTCCTTGAGAGGTGAGACAGCCTCCTGGCTATGGTGGCAGCTGGAGTACCAGCAGTGATGAGGCAGCTTTGGCAGAGGCGAAACTCTGGGTCTGGTCAGCAGCAGCAGGGGCTACTTGAGCGTGTCTCCTCCTTGGGTTTGCAACCTCAGGGAGAGCTTAAGAAATCCTGAAGCCACTTAAGAAATTAAGAAGCTGTGGATGGAAATAAAGAGAAATTTGTCTTAACTATGTGCGTTATTCGTTTCTAATCTAATTAAAATAGCGCTGGATAATTATGGTAACTTCTACACATTTTACCATATTTTCATAAATACTTGTAACAATAAATTATTATATATTATGGAAGTTTGAGAATAATTGTTATGATACCAGCAGTGGAAATGCACTTGACTTGTTTGTGTCTCTAAGCCTTTTTTTTAAAACGGAGGTGTTAATCTATTTAAAATGAGCAATTTAATACTGGAGCACTGAACAGGTTAGTATCGAGTGAATGTATTAAGATGGTGACTTCACAAGACTGAATAACGTAAAATAGCAACGGGAGGAAGGATAGCAACTAGGTTTAAGATGTCTCACACAAAATAAGCAGGGGAGATAAGGAAAATAGTTAAATGTGGAAAGGTGTCACGATTTTGGATGCACCACCTGGAAGGGTGACAGAAGAAGAATCTTTAGAAATTTTCTAAAAAGGAATTGGACAATTTCACAAAAAGCAATTATTTGCAGAGCTACTGAAGCATGTGTGGGGCTAATTGGATAACTCAGCCATAATGGTTCAATGCCTATTGCACAATTTGATGGTGGTTGGAGTTATGATCCGAAAGTGTGGCTAATAACGTGCTCAAATGTATGAGATGCACTTCCTGCAGGAATTGCTCATTATGAGTTCCTACATGGACATTAATTTCAACTTTTATGTTGATTTGTGGAACACAGACCCAAGCTGCTGTCTCAAAAGATTGCTGCTTCCTTTGTTGAACAACTTCTGTATGGCAATTGATCCAATGAGAAACAGAGTTGAATAGCCACCTAGCTCACGTTCATTTCACCTTCAGATAATCATGTATCTAATGGGTGGCCTACTGTGTTTTCTGCCTTGCGAACAGTTTAGCTCTCCCTTGCATTGCAAACCACAGCCTTCTTCAGTCAACCGTTGTCCACCTCATGGACATCTTTGCCACCTCCTTACTATCTTCCCAGATCCTAAGACCAATAACGTTTGCATAATGTAGGCAAATGCCAGTGTGTCAATGGTGTGGGGCAACCCCTTAGCATGGAAGAAGGACTTGCATTTATACAGCAACTTTCATAGCCTTCGGATGTTCAAAGACATTTTACAATCAACGAGGTACCTTTGAAATATAGCTCTGGTGGCAATGGAGGAAATAGCTACTTTACAAAATCCTACTATCAAAATGTGATAACAGCTAGACAGCATGTTTTAATGATGTGGATTAAGGGATAATTCCACCACTTTGTTGAAAAAAATGCCACAGTTCTTTTTGCAACCATACATGAGTGCACCTGGACCTTTCGTTTAACTTCTCATTCAACAATGCAGCATTCCCTCTGTACTATACTTGTCCATATTACGTTCTTGCAGAACAGGAGCCCACAGCATCCAAGACTCAGAGGTGAGAGTGCTAGCTGAACTCAAAATCTTTGGAAGTGTTTTGATGAGATGTGCTGCTTCCCCAGTGCAAATCAGTGGCTCGGTAATGTGGACAACAGGCTTGAGAATGAGAAAAATTCAACCCAGGATGTAGTACAGGGAGTATTAGCATTTCTGCTTTATCTGGACACTAACAAATATAGGGATACTAAGACGGTAATAACTGTGGCTTGTTGAGATGAATGGCTACATTATCACGTCAGCCAATCTTGGGACTGAAAAACTAGACCAAATTGCCTCTGGGTTAAAGAAGACTGGTTTGCCCAACTTTAAATCTCTAATGGTCTGGGGAGGAATTACCTTGTTTACTAGTTATGCAAGAGTCAAGATTTAAAAACGGTACTTTTTATTTCTGTGCACTTCAGCAGGATTTAGAATGGCTAATACCATCTCACAGGTCCTTTTTCTTATGTGTGGCTGTGGAACTCAACAGAGAGCAGTATAGCAAAGGAACAGGCTCTTCGGCCCACAATGTTGTTCCAAACATAACACCAAATTAAATTAATCCCTTCTGCTTGCCCTTGGTTCATATCCCTACATTCCCTGTATATTCATGTGCTTATCTAAAATTCCCATAAACCCCCCTAATGTATCTGCCAAAGTCTTATAAAGCTACACATGACATCCAACTCTCGGACTCAATTCCCCAATCAATAAAGGCAACCATGCCATTCACCTCCTTTCCCACCCTAAATACTTGTGTGGCCATTTTCAGGGAGGTATGGACATGAACCCCAAGATCCCTCTGCACATCAATGCTGTTCAGGGTCCTGCCATTAACTGTATACTTTTTCTTAACATTTGATCCCCCAAAGTGCAGCACCTCACATTTACACAAATTAAATTCCACCAGCCATTTCTCCACCCATATCTGCAACTGATCTATATTCTGCGCTATCCTTTAACAAACCTTCTACATTATCCACAACTCCACTGACCTTTATGTCATCTGCAAACTTACTAACCCACCCATCTATGCTTTCATCCAAGTTATTTATATCACAAACAGCAAAGGTCCCAATACGGATCCCGATGGAGCATCACTAGTTACAGACCTCCGACCAGAAAAGCACCCTTCCACCATTACCCTTTACCTTCTATGGGCAAGCCAATTCTGAATCCATGCAGCCAAGTCACTGTGGATTCCATACATCTTAATCTTCTGGTTGAGCCTACCATGAGGAACCTTGTTGAAAGGGGAAGATTTGCATGAAATACTGGTGTAATTTTGCCTTTAAAAGGTTTTGAAGATCCAGAATAGTTTGGATGTGGCCCAGATTCTATTGCTTCTGGTCCAGAGAGCGATGGCTTTGTATTCTTAAAGCACCAGGCGTCTCAGGGATGTGCTGTAATTAGGTAGATCGAATGTAAGAAATCAAAGATTAGAAAAAAGGAGAATGGGAAAAATTTAAGTTACTTAGGAGAAAGTTACCTAGTTTCCTCTTTTTTTATATTGATAGTTTTATATTCATTTTAACTTAAAATTAATAACTGGCCATCAGAATTCACATTCCCTGTACTCTGATGTTCTACCTTGCAATTAATGATGACAGATTTCATGATTCAGGCAATTGGCACAAACATTGTTGTTTGGCATTAGCAGCCCCGGGGTGCTCGTGTGTTGCAAATTGCTACTGGTAATGTATGCAGGAGTTTCTGGTTCCTAGGTTTAAGCATGTTATAAGTTAGTCAGAGGCACATCTCTGGTGATTCAATAGGTCACAGTGATTCCAGCCACTGAGTGGCATGGTGGCTCAGTGGTTAGCACTGCTGCCTCACAGCGCCAGGAACCTGGGTTCAATTCCAGCCTCAGGCGACTGTGTGTATTGGTGTCCTCCCACAATCCAAAGATGTGCAGTTAGGTGGATTGGCCCAAGTTAAATTGCCTGTAGTGATAGGGGAATGGATCTGGGTGGGTTACTCTTCGGAGAGTTGGTGTTGGGTCGATGGGTCTGTTTCTGCACTGTAGGGAATCTAATCTACTCAGACTTGATACTAAATACCAGAAAATTAATTGTCTTTGTTAGCTTCTGACATATTGAAAAGTTGTTTCTTTTTCTATCATTTCTATTCTTTTTCTTCACATTTTGTGACAGATGATAGTCATGGCATTTGAAATAGTTTTCATATTCTCCAAGTAAAGTTATCCATTAGAATTTGTGTCCCCTTTATTGCTTCCATATGTTCTTTTGTCAACAGGATATAGATAGGAGTCAAAACGTGTGGTGCTGGAAAAGCACAGCCGGTCAGACAGCATCTGAGGAGCAGGAGAGTTGACGTTTCAAGTATAAGCTCTTCATCAGGAATGTGGTGGCGACCCAAGGGGGCTGAGAGATAAATGGGAGGGGGGGTGGGGTTGGGGGGGGCAAGATAGCTGGGAATGCGATAGGTAGATGAATGTGGGAGGGTGATGGTGATAAGTCGGAGTGGAGATTGGAGCAGATAGGTGAGAAAGAAGATGGGCAGGTAGGACAATTCAAGGGGGAGGTGCCAAGTTGGAGGGTTTGATCTAGGATAAGGTGAGGGGAGGGGAGATGAGGAAACTGGTGAAATAAACATTAATTCCGTGTGGTGGGAGGGTCCCAAGGCAGAAGATGAGGGATTCTTCCTCTAGTTGTTGGGTGGCTAAGGTTTGGCGATGGAGGCGGCCCAGGATTTGCATGTCCTTGGCAGAGTGGGAGCGGGGGTTGAAGTGATTGGCCACAGGGCGGTGGGGTTGTTTTGGTGCGTGTCCCCCCGCACGTTGGTGCCCTGTCTGCCCAATATAATGCACCTGCAGTCACCACTTTCTCCTAGGATTATAGATAAGTTAAGTGAATGGACAAAATTTGGCAGGGCAAGTAAAATGTGGTAAAAGTTGAGAATCAGATCACAAATAGTTAACAGCAAATAATTAGGAAGACAAATGGGATGTGCCTAGACCAGGGAAGGATGGTTGGACTTAAACCATTCAATATCGTTAACCATCTTGATCCTTCCTTGACGCAGATCACCTATGTTACATCACATCAGGTTGATTTACATCAACATCTGTAGTCAAGGATGTTACAGAAGCTAAAGCAAAGGGAGTGGAGGCGTTTATTCCTTTTTCTCAGAAGCAACTATAA
This sequence comes from Hemiscyllium ocellatum, assembly GCF_020745735.1. NCBI lineage: Eukaryota > Metazoa > Chordata > Chondrichthyes > Orectolobiformes > Hemiscylliidae > Hemiscyllium > Hemiscyllium ocellatum. Next base: position 12,905,665 of record NC_083437.1, read on the forward strand.
CTTCAAGATGTCAGATTTCATAATCCTGTCAAAAAGATGAAACTGAAGACTTTCAAGGGTGCAGGAACATAAAATGGTAACCAGGGTTAAAGATTGAGAGATTGTTCTAGAAGAAGATTGGAATTTATTTGCCAGACTATTAGTTATTGGAATGAGCAAAGTGGACACTAATTAAATACGGCTTCACACATTGGGAATGTTACCTTTTCTGAAAATGTGTTGCTGGAAAAGCGCAGCAGGTCAGGCAGCATCCAAGGAGCAGGAGAATCGACGTTTCGGGCATGAGCCCTTTTCCAGCAACACATTTTCAGCTTTGATCTCCAGCATCTGCAGTCCTCACTTTTTCCTAGGATGTTACCTTTTCCTCTGGCTAATCACAGTGGGGCCCTCATTAAGACAATGAAAATTCTCATACTTTCTAGAGGCATGAGTTAACCCACTTTCATCCATTAATGTGATCCCAATTGGTTCAACATGGATATGGGTTACTTTGGCATTAATTCAAGTCAATTACTGAAAGTTCTAGTGAGGTGAGTGGAAAAGGATGTCAAGAATGGTATTTTGATTCTGAGTCAATACAAGGCCAACAACATCATGTCTGCTGAAAAGGTTTGAGGCCAGTTGGAGGAACACAATTTTTTCTCTTCTGGTCACGTATCCCAAACAGCATGCAATATTGCAATTGACAAGAAATATCTCCAACAGTTCTTGCAATAAGAAATGGCACAACCCAACAGCATTACACTCATTATTGGACATGGAAGAGAGTGCCATATTCCTCAGGAGACAGCGATATAGATCTACATCTGGTACCAATGTCCACAATGTTCTCCAGAACGTTCATAGAAGATGCTCATATAAAATGAATGGTTCTGATTGCATTTGCAGCCTGACCCAGTAAGCAGGTGATTATAAACAATACTGGCTTTGGGCTCTTTGTAATGTGAAAAAAGAGCCCTTCAGGCCCATTGAGTCTATATAGTTGATCTCCCACTTTCCAGCACTTGGTCCATATCCTTGGTTGTTATGATATTTCAAGTGCTCATCCAAGTACCTTTTCAAGTTTGAGAGCTTTCCCGCATCTACTACCCTCCCTTGCAGTATATTCTGGATTGCACCACCACCCTCGCTTCCCCCAAAAGAGGTGAAAAACATTTCCCCCACTCCCTTCTAAACCTCCTGCCTTTCACCTTAAAAGTGTAACGCCTTGCTATTTGTTGTGTTGCCACAGGGCCTGCTCTCTCACTGGGGAGAAATGACTAGTGGTGATTTAACCTGAGGGCCACCAGACCTCTAGAACTGCATACAATACTCCAGCCATAGCCTAACCAAAGTTCTGTGCTGCTCCAACATAACTTCCCTGCTCTTATAATCTGTGGCATGACTCAAAGACAAATGTCCATTTGCTTTCTTAACTGCTCACTTACGTTCAATGATCTGTGAACTTGCACCTCAAGATCCCTCTGTTCCTCTGAGCTTCCTCATGTTTTACCATTCATTGAGAACTCCCTTGTCTTGTTATCCCTTCTCACACTTAGAGAGATAGAGTTGTACAGTGTGGAAACAGACCCTTTGGTCCAACTCGTCCATGCCAACTAGATATCCTAACCTAATCTAGTCCCATTTCCTGGCTCTTGGCCTATATCCCTCTAAACCTTTCCTATTCAGATATCCATCCAGATGCCTTTTGAATGTTGTAATTGTACCAGCCTCTACCACTTCCTCTGGCAGCTCATTCCATGCACACATCACCCTCTGCATGAAGAAGTTGCCCCTTTTTAAATCTTTCCCCTCTCACCCTCTAGTTCTGGACTCCTCCACCCCAGGGAAAAGACCTGGGGGTCTATTTATCCTATCCATATCCCTTAGGATTTTATAAAGTCCAAGATGGAGATTGGGAAAAAGTTGTAGCTGTACGAGCTGCTCCTTTTGAGGTATTTTAGGTGTTGGAGGTGATTCCCTTGAAGTCCAGGAGCTGCAATTACTGTTTTATATGCTGTTGCATTGTTTTGACTTTTTTCCCCAAAGTTCCAAAACAATGGCACTATTAAGAAGGAGAAAGACAGATAAAAGGCAGTGAGCATATGGTCAGTGAGGGACAGAGAGAGAAAGAACCCTACACTGTTAACTAACACAGCAGTGAGTCTGCACAGTTACTGCCTTGGCTGTTTGAGTTCACTTAACAAGGTTAAATTCCATCAACCACTGATTTGTGCTTGGCATTCTGCAAGAACATTGATACCAGTTCCTACTTTCAAACAATAAGTGGAAATAGCCACATAATCAGTGTCCATTGTAACTTTGATCTCTTGGTCAAGTTACTTTTGTTCAAAAAAACTGCAGATGCTGGAAATCAAAAACAAAACCAAACCAGAAAAGCTCTGGAAAAACTCAGCAGCTTTAGTAGCATCTGTGAAGAGATAAACAGAGTTAATATTTTGAATCCAGTGACCCTTTTTCAGAAGGGATACTGTTCCAGGAACATTAACTCTGATTTCTCCCCACAGATGCTGCCAGACCCACTGAGTTTTTCTAGCGATTTCCATTTTATCTTTACTGTTTCACTAGGATGCCATTCAGTGAAAGCTCTTTATAGGTATCAGCCCCAAAGTCTTGATCACCAGAAAAGTGTGCTGTGCTATATTTGAGAAACTGGGGACAAAATTCACTGTGTTACAATCTCCATGTGAAGTCTAACTGCAGGATAGATCTCAGAATGTGAAATGGTCAAACGATCAGGACTGAAAATTATAGACATGTGGAGGAGCCGGTGTTGGACTGGTGTGGACAAAGTTAAAAATCACACAACACCAAGTTACAGTCAAACCTGTTGGACGATAACATGGTGTTGTGAGAAAATCATAGAGAGCAGTACTCAGCACCAAATGTTCATTGTTCAAACATATACAGTGTGCCAATGACTAGTCTAAAATACATAAGTGATATCTTCAGATGATGATGGAAATTCCATCTCTTTAAGACTGAAATAACTGCAGATGCCAGTATCCCATCACCAAGCCACTCTTTATTTACTTGTGCACAATACTGACTGTGGCCAGCCAGCTCAGGGTCAGTACCCTAAACTGAGGAGATTCTAAACTTCCTGGTTATATTTATTTTTTTCTCTCCTGGTTATATGTTTTTTTTTAACCAGTACAAATTATGATCAGTTAACATAAACAGTCATATACAGAGAAACAGCAACTTACAGGGAAAGGGACGGCAAAGCCAAGCCTCAAACCCAACCGTACACCCAATTCACAGGGAAACGAGAGCAAATCCCACTTTCAGTCATCACCAAAGTAGCAGTAACAAATACATACAAGACAGTCCAATCAGAGAAGGAACAGTGCAATAAAACAGACACCATTAGCAACCCAGCAAGCCACCCGTCCCTTCCACTTTCCAGCCACTCTATGACAGCCCACCCCTATGTCCCTTCCAGCTCTTGGTCCGCCCCATGTCCCTTCCGGCTCTTGGTCTGCCCTGACACACCTTCTGGCCACCTCAAGGGCAGTCCATCCCTCTTCCCCATCTATCCCCAGAGGACAACAGTGATCAGGACTGCTTACCCATCTTCCAGCTTTTCTCCTGGTTATAGTTTTCTAAGCGGAAAGCAACAGCAGCAGGAAGACACTGACTGTGGCCCAAGCAGCTCAAGGTCAGTCCCCTAAACTGAGGAGATTCTAAATCTCCTGGTTATATCGGTCAACTAGGGCTTTCCTGATTGTCCCAGGTTAACAACCCCAATCCAAGTTTTTCATACTGAATGAGGTCCAATTGGTTCCAATCACTACAAGGACCATGGTGAAAAATGTAACATGATTGACTTCCTCCAGCACCAGCAACAAGGGTAATGGACCTCACCCTTGTTCATATAAAACATGGTGTGCTCAAGAATGGCGTCCTTAATTATCTTCTCAGAAAAGTAACCTGTACTGACAGCTCCTCGTGTGCAGATTCGGAGAATGCCACATTCTCAGAGAATCATAGAATACCTGCAGCGTGAAAGCAGTCCATTCGGCCTATTGAGTCTACACTGATCGTCCGAACAGCATCCCACCCAGAACCATTCCTCCAATCTTATCCCTGCAATCCCGCATTTCTCATGGCGAATCCACCTCATCTGCACATCCCTGGACACTATGGGGAATTTAGCATGGCCAATCCACCCTAACCTGACATCTTTGGACTGTGGGAGGAAACCAGGTGAAATCCATGCAGAAACGGGAGCATGTGCAAACTCCACACATTACAGTTGCCCAAGTGTGGAATTGAACCCAGATCCCTGGTGCTGTGAGGCAGCAGTTTTCACCTGAGATTTGTCAGGCTCATGAAGTTGGTACTCTCACTCAGCTGACGATGATTCATAAATATGCAATGTTTAAGGAAAAGTAGTAGGAGAAAAGATATCTTGGAGCAAGATATTCCTACCACATCTCAACTATTAATCTCCAGTCCCCATCCTTTTATGACCTAAAGAACAATTTACGATTAAATGAATGAATATGGCAATGTTAGATGATAAATGTGTACAAGTGTCCCTCTGAAGTTTAAATTATCTTGCACAGAGTAAATTATTGCTATGGTAGATGCCATGATTTGCAATAGATATGAAAAATAACTTGGATTTATGCACAGAATGATTCTAGATTTCAACTATCCACACTCATAATTTATTTGACCATTTCATGCACAATCCATGTTCAAGGTTTAGCAGATCTGCTGCCATTGCCATTGTAAAGGTAATCCACACTATGTTGACATTTTTCACTTCTCTTCAATTATGACAAAATACCATCAACATAAAATGGTAACGTAGTTTTTCTCTCTCCAAGCATATGGCTTACCTCCTGGGTATTTCCAGAATTTTCTGTTTTTATTTCAGCTTTCCATCATTTGCGATATTTTTCTTTTCTGATATATGCTAACCCAGTAGCACTGGTGGCAGTCTTAACACGCCCACTAGCGCTGTGGCTCAACATGTTAACACACCACAGTCCTAATGCGTGCTGTCCTAATGCATACAATTCCATTCCACACTTAACAATCTATCTATCAACTGTGAGATCAGGGATTTATTTTTGGTATTAACAAAGCTTAGTAAACCACCTGATTAGTTACTACATCATTTAGAACATAGAACATAGAAAAATACAGCGCAGTACAGGCCCTTCGGCCCTCGATGTTGTGCCGGCCAAAGCCCACCTAACCTACACTAGCCCACTTTCCTCCATATGCCTATCCAATGCCCGTTTAAATGCCCATAAAGAGGGAGAGTCCACCACTGTTACTGGCAGGGCATTCCATGAACTCACAACTCACTGAGTAAAGAATCTACTCCTAACATCTGTCCTATACCTACCACCCCTTAATTTAAAGCTATGCCCCCTCGTAATATCTGACTCCATATTTTCCCATTTCCACTGACAGTGAAGGCTATTATCCAGCTTCTATAGCCAGTGTAGGGAGATTGGCAGAAAGGGAAGGAATTCAAGAAAAATAAACAGATGGGGTAAAGAATGGCAGATAGTAATTAACTGATACACTTACAGCAATACTCAGGGGAGTTGACTGGTTGGCACAATGGACTGCTATTTTAGCAAAGTGAAGAGGGAATACAAGTCATAGAGTCAGAGTTATAGAAGTGTACAGCACAGAAACAGACCCTCTGATCCAACTCATCTGTGCCGACCAGATATCCCAACCCAATCTAGTCCCACTTGCCAGAACCCGGCCCATATCTCTCCAAATTTTTCCTATTCATATACTCATCTGGCTGCCCTTTCAAAGGTTGCAATTGTACCAGCCTCCACCTTCTTCTGGCAGCTCATTCCATACACGTACCACCCTCTGCTTGAAAAAGTTGCCCCTTAGGTCTCTTATATTTTTCCCCTCTCACCCTAAACCTATGTCCTCTAGTTCTGGACTCCCCAATCCCAGAAAAAGACTTTGTCTATTTATCCTATCCATGCCCTTCATGATTTTATAAACTTCTGTAAGGTCACCCCTCAGCCTCCAACGCTCCAGGGAAAACAACCCCAGTCTATTCAGCCTCTCCCTATAACTCAAATCCTCCAACCCTGGCAACATCCTTGTAAATCTTTTCTGAACCCTTTCAAGTTTCACAACATCCTTCCTATTGGAAGGAGACCAGAATTGCATGCAATATTCCAAAAACAGTCTAACCAATGTCCTGTACAGCTGCAACATGACCTCCCAACCCCTGTACTCAATACTCTGACCAATAAAGGAAAGCATACCAAACGCCTTCTTCACTATCCTATCTATCTGCGACTCCACTTTCAAGGAGCTATGAATCTGCACTCCAAGGTCTCTTTGTTCAGCAACGCTCCCTAGGACCTTACCATTAAGTGTATAAGTCCTGCTAAGATTTGCTTTCCCAAAATGCAGCACCTCGCATTTCTCTAAATTAAACTCCATTTGCCACCTCTCAGCCCATTGGCCCATCTGATCCCGTTATAATCTGAAGTAACCTTCTTCACTGTTCACTACACCTTAAGTTATTCTAAATTCCTTTCTTTGGTCGTATTTTAACTATAGAGTTCGAGTAAATTGTGTTTTGCTTAACCTTAAGTTAACCGTCATATAAGTAATAAACTGGAGGTTGACCCCCTCTGTGAATTAAACACCCAAAGAGAAGCATCTTATCCAACAATCTTATCCAACCAGTCAACTCCCCTGAGTATTGCTGTGTAAAAAGTGGTGTAAGCATCTTTCAACATCTCTTAGTGGTTAAATAAAATAAATTTCTGACACTCACTTTAAAATCAACAAGTGATTATTTGCTTATCTAACTCGAACAGTGAACAAATTGACTAAACTTTTAACAAACTGAATAAATCCCTTCTAGCTACTAACTATTCTTGAATGAAATAAGAATTGCACAGCTATGGACACAAACCCCTCGGTCCAACTCGGCCATGCCGATCAGATATCCTAAATCGCTCTAGCCCCTTTTGCCATCACTTGGTCCATATCCCTCGAAACCCTTCCTATTCATACACCCATCCAGATGCCTTTTAAATATTATCATTGTACCAGCCTCCACCACTTTGACTGACAACTCATTTCATATACGCACCACATGCTGTGTGAAAAAAACTGCCCCTTGGGCCCTTTAAAATATTTCCCTTCTCACCCTACAATGTGGACACAGACCCTTCGACCCAACTCGTCCATGCTGACCAGATATCCCAAATTAATCTCGTCCCATTTGCCAGCACTTGGCCCATACGCCTCTTAACCCTTCCTATTCATATACCCATCCAGATGCCTTTTAAATGTTGCAACTGTACCAGCCTCCACCACTTCCTCTGGCAGCTCACTGTATACATGCACCACCCTCGGATGAAAAAGTTACCCCTGAGGTCCCTTTTAGATCTTTCCTCTCTCACCCTAAACCTATGCCCTCTAGTTCTGGGTTCCCCCAACCCAGGGAATAGACCTTGTCTATTTATCCTATCCATGCTCCTCATGATTTTATAAACTTCTGTAAGGTCATCCCTCAGCATTTGACACTCCAGGGAAAATAGCTTCAGCCTATTCAGCCTCTCCCTGTAGCTCAAATCCTCCAACACTGACAATATCCTTGTAAGTCTTTTCTGTGACAGTTGGACAAGGGATTAAGGATGTTAAAAAATAAAAATCTGAATTTCAACACTGCTACCTACTTATTTCCTATTTTCTGCTAACTATCAGGTTCCTAAGCACCTTATTTTTTAAAATATGTAACTAGATCTGTTTCAATTCACCTGCAAGTTTTGTTTACAGATCCAGACCTCAGTCATCATTCAATTTCCACTTACATTGTTTCTTTTAAACTCCTTTCCTCTTTAGCCTCCTAGAACTCTCTTCTCAAGGGCATAGGTTTAGGGTGAGACGGGAAAAATTTAAAAGGGACCTAAGGGGCAACTTTTTTGAACAGAGGGTGGTGCATGAATGGAATGAGCTGCCAGAGGAAGTGGTAAGAGGCTAGTACAATTACAGCATTTAAAAGGCATCTGGTTGGGTATGTGAATAGGAAGAGTTTAGAGGGTTTGGGACTAGATTAGGTTGGGATATCTGGTCAGCATGGATAAGTTGGACCGAAGGGTCTGTTTCCGTGCTGAACATCTCTATGACTCTATTCGCTTGCCTACTGTCAGTTCTCCACTCTCAGGTGCATGTGTCCATCCAATTCCCTACTTCAATCTATCAGTATTCCTGGATCTTCCCACCCTTTTGACCCTGTTCCAGGTTTGGATTTCTGGTCACAAAGCCAACAATTTCCATTGTGCCTCTCTTTGCATCCTCTGATAGGCTTACGGAGGCATTTGGAACAATTCCTCCGATTATTCTCTTCCTGAACTTGTTACCCAATGTGCCGTCTGCAGGCTAAACCTGGCAACCTACTTCCTATCTGACTCTCTCCTCCCACTGCTGACCCTGTGGGCTCTGGCAATAGATTAATCTCACCATCCCTCTCGCCATAATGTCCATTTACTTGTGAATAAAACCTTTGCCATCCAACTATGGATTAGTCAAGAGACATCATAAGCTTAACAAAACCTGGCTGAGAAATTACAACACCTAGTCCCATAAAGAAGCCTCCCTTTCCTGGCTGCATATTCTCAGAAAGTCTGTTGCAGTGCTGGTCTGCTATTTATGATCAGATCCCAACTTGGCCTTAGCCTCTTTTCCTGTGGCATGTTTCCTGGACCACCTTGTATTATTCCACCTCTCCAACCTCTTTTTCAAACTCAGCATTCTCTATCATACTCCCAAGAACAAGAACATTTCCCCAAGGAGATATTTTCACTGTTTTCTCTCATCGCTAAGATTCTGCATCAAATGCATTCTCACCCTCAGCATTTTCAAGCTGCTTCTCAACTCATCATGTTTCCTCAGCTGAGTGAATTGCCCCCTTATTCCCTCTCCCTCCATGTAAGCTACCCAATCCATATTCATGGACAGCATCTAGACCTTGCCATCTTAGGGTATCCTAATAATGCCATTGTATCAAATACAGATAAAGTCATCTCTTCTCTCTTATTTGTATTGTTCATTACCCACATGCTTTCATACCACAGTCCTATCTCCCTCTGTATCTATCCCAGGGAATAACAAAAAGAAAATCATAATTCACTTTTAGCTGTACTTTCAGAATCCCAGCTGTCAATTCTTTGATCCTTTCTGTGCTGCAACCTTTCTGCCATTACTGATTTGTAGATCTGCCTTCAATGTCCTAGTTTTCAAAAACATCATTCATCTCTCTCACCCTGATATTCCCCTGCTACTGCTCTCATCTCTCCTCCTTAAAGTCTAAGGGACACAGAGTTGAGTGGAAATGGTGGATTACTGGCTCATCGGATCAGTTGGACCAGTTAAAAACTTTTGGTCCTGCTCTTGTTTGCTAATACTGCTCCCTGTTCTTGGATGATCCTAGATTAAAAGAATACCCACTCTCCCAATTTCTTTTGTCCTCTGCAAATTATCTTTCTACACCCCTTTCCCCTTTCCCCTCACCTCCAACAACAAACATGAGGAGACCATAGACTCCATTGTATCTACGTCTGGATTTTTAAAAAATTCAATCGTCAACCATACCCTAGTTCTGAACTCAAATCTCCCCTGTCTTTTTTCTCCTAACTCCTTTCATACTCTCTCTGAGATCATCTTGTCCATGAGATCCACCTCCTGCCTCCTCAATCTGACGAATTACCAACCTCCCATCTAGCTCCCCATAGGCCTAACCAATCTTTCCTTTCAGATGCTGTCCTCCCGCCTTGAAATCTGCTTACCACCCTCTACTCAAAACAAAAGTAAAACTCGATGTAATCCTCCCTGCAAATGACCATCCCATCTCCATTCTACATCTCCTCTCCTAAGTCCTTGGATCTGCTGTTGTCTCCCTAATGCACTCAAACTTTGAGATCTCAACATTTGAATATTTCCAATCATGTTTCCAGTGCTACAGAAATTTTCTGTCCAAAATTACATTCCATGTAACTGTGGCAAAGTTAAACTCTCCCTCCTCTTCCTTCTTAACCTGCCTTTAACACCACTGGTCAGACCATCCTCCCCCAACACTTTTACAATGTCATCCAGCTGGGTAGGATTGCTTTTGCCTGCGTCCATTCTGATGAATCCAACTATAATCAGAGTAACTCCTACAATGGTTTCATTGTATTCTCCTGCACTGTTACCTCTGCTGTTCTCCATTGACCTACTTATAGAATCCCTGCAATGTGGAGAGAGGCCATTTGGACCACCAGATCTGTACGACTCTCTGAAGAGCATCCCACCCACCTAGACCCCCACTCTTATTTCTATAACCCAACATTTAATCCATGGCTAATCTGTCAAACTACCCAATCTACACATCCCTGGACACTACAGGGCAATTTAACATGCCCAATTCACCTAACATACTCATCTCTGTTGTATGGGAGGAAACTGGCGTATCCACACAGACACAGGGAGAATGTGCAAGCTCCACACAGACAGTTGCCCAAGACTGGAATTGTACTCAGTTCCCTGGCACCATGAGGCAGCAGTGCTAGCCACTGAGCCATCGCGTGTATTTCTCGTCAATCTCTCAACACCTACATCAGGAAGTGGGCAGGTTAGCTTTCACATGTACACTGACAACTGCTAGCCCTACCTCACCAGAAACTCTTGTCAATTCCTCAACTATTGCGAAATTGTCAGCCTACTAACCTGACAGCCAGTGCTGAGTGAGCAGAAATCTCCTTCATTTCAATATGGGGAAAACATGACCATTGTTTACACTTCCTGCTCCAAATCCCCCTCCCTACTTACTGACTCCATGGCAACTGTCTGAGATTAATCCAGATGGATTGCAAACACATTTAACTCTTTGATGACCTTCCAGTCTCCTGTCTATGCTGTCTCTATGACTGCCTGACTCTACCCTGTAGCAAAGAACAAAGAAAATTTACAGCCCAGGAACAGGCCCTTCAGCCCTCCAAGCCTGAGCTGATCCAAATCTACTGTCTAAACCTGTCACCCAATTCGTAAGTATTTGTATCCCTCTGCTCCCTACCTACTCATGCATCTGTCCAGACGCATCTTAAATAAATCTACCGTGCCTGCCTCTCCCACCTCTGCTGGCAATGCGTTCCAGACTCCCAATACTCTCTGTGTAAAGTACTTGCCGCATGTATCCCCCTTAAACGTTTCATTTCTCACCTGGAAAGTGTGACCTCTCGTTATTGAATCCTTCACCCTGGGAAAAAGCTTATCTCTATCTACCCTGTCTATGCCCTTCATGATTTTGTAGACCTCAATCAGGTACCCCCTCAATCTCCTTTTTTCTATTGAAAACAAACCTAACCTACTCAACGTCTCTTCATAGCTAGCACCTTCCATACCAGGCAACATCTTTGTAAACCTTCTCTGCACCCTCTCCAAAGTGTCCAGATCCTTTTGGTAATGTGGTGACCAGAACTGTACACAGTATTCTAAATGTGGCCGAACCAAATTCATGAACAATTTTAACATGACCTGCCAGCTCTTATACTCAATACCCTGGCCGATGAAGGCAAGGATACCATATGCTTTCTTGACCACTCTATTCACCTGTGCAGCAACTTCAGGGTACAATGGACCTGCACTCCCAGATCTCTCTGCCCACCAACTTGTCCCAAGGTTCTTCCGTACACTACATAATTCGCTCTAGAATTAGTCTTGCCAAAATGCGTCACCTCACATTTGTTTGGATTGAATTCCATCTGCCACTTCTCCACCCAATCCTCCAGTCTATCTATATCCTCCTGTATTCTTTGACAGTCCCTTGTGCTTTCTGCTATCTTTGTGTCATCTGCAAACTTGCTGATCATACCAACAGTGCCCTCTTCCAGATCATTTATGTATATCACAAACAACAGTGGCCCCAGTACTGATCCCTGTGGAACACCACTGGTCAGCTTTCTCCATTTTGAGAAACTCCCTTCAACTACTACTCTCTATCTCCTGTTGCTCAACCAATTCTTTATCCACCTAGCTAGAACATCCTGCACACCATGTGACTTCACTTTCTCTATTAGTTTACCATGGGGAACCTTATCAAATGCCTTACTAAAATCTATATATATGATATCAACACCCTTTCCTTCATCTATCAACTTGGTCACTTCCTCAAAGAACTCTATTAAGTTGGTAAGGCACGACCTCACCTGCACAAAACCATGTTGCCTATCACTGATAAGCCCATTCTTTTCTAAATATAAATAGATCCTATCCCTCAGTACCCTCTCCAGCAACTTTCCCACCACCAACATGAGGCTCTCTGGTCTGTAGTTACCCGGAATATCCCTACTAACCTTCTTGTGTTCTGGGGAACAACATGAGCAACCCCCCAGTCCTCCGGCACCTCACCTGTGTTAAAGGACGCCACAAAGATATCTGTCAGGGCCCCAGCTATTTCCTCTCTTGCCTCCTTCAGCAACCTGGGATAGATCCCATCTGGTCGTGGGGATTTGTCCACCTTAATAACCTTTAGCCTACCCAACACATCTACCCTACTTATATCAATGTGATCCAAACTAATCAAATTTCTATCACTAATCTCAAGATTCATCATGTCCCTCTTCTCAGTGAGCACTGGTGCAAAGTAATCATTCAGAATCTCACCCATTCTCTCAGGTTCAACACACAGCCTTCCTTCATTATCCTTTACTGGACCAATCCTTTCTCTAGTTACCCACTTGCTTCTTATATAAGAATAAAAGGCTTTGGGATTCTCCTTAATTCTGCTCGCTAAAGCTATTTCATGACCCCGTTTAGCCCACTTGATTTCTTATTAAAGACTAGACCCACTCTTCCAATATTCCTCCAGAGCCCATTCTGTTCTTAGCTGCATGGACCTTGTGTTCGCTTCCCTTTTCCTCTTGGCTAATCTTACAATTTCTCCTGTCATCCATGGTTGACAAATCTTGCTTTCAATGGGACATGCCTATCCTGCACTATCTTTAAACTATCAGATGTGGACTTCCCTTCAAAGAGCTGTGTCCAATCCACATTTCCCAGCTCCTGCCTAATTCTGATATAATTGGCCTTGGCCCAGTTTAGTACTCTTCCCTTAGGACCACTCTCATCTTTGTCTACGAGTATTCTAAAACTTACAGAATTGTGGCCATTGTTCTCAAAGAGATCCCCCACCACAACTTCTACCACCTGCCTGGCTCATTCCCCAATACCAAGTCTAGTATGGCCCCTTCCCTCGTCGGACTATTGACATACTGCTCTAGAAAACTCTCCTGGACGCTTCTCACAAATTCTACATAATCCAGAACCCTGACGCTAAGTGCATCCCAGTCAATGTTGGGAATATTAAAAACTCCCAATACCACTACCCTCTTGCCTTTACATCTTTCCATAATCTGTTTACCTATTTGTTCTTCCACCTCACCCTCACTGTTGGGAGGCCTGTAATACAGCCCCAACAATGCAACAGCACCCTTCTTATTTCTCAGCTCCATCCATAATGCCTCACTACTCAAGCCCTCCATAATGTCCTCATTCAGCATGGCCATGATATCATCCCTGACCAGCAAAACATTGACCGGTTTTACTCTGTCTCAGCTTGCACACTGTTACAACACTCACTTGTGCTCTGGTTATCTCTGACTATTTGAGTGCACTCAAGCCCTCTGCAAGCTTGAGCTGATCTGAAACTCTGCTGCCTGCATCATCACTGGCATCAAGTTCCATTTGCATGTCGCTCTTGGGCTCACTGACATTTGCTTCCAATCAAGCAATATCTTCATTTTAAAAGATTCCTGTCCAAGTTTTCAAGTCTCTCTGTGACCTCAACCCTCTCCACTTCTTTAATCTTTTCCAGCCCCATTAATGTCCAAGGTCTCTGTACTCCTCCAAATCTGGGGTCTTGCACAACCTTGACCTAAATTGCTCCATCATTTGGATCCACTCCTTCAATGTTGTAGACCTAAACTCTACAGTGTCTCCTCCTTACATCTCTCCAGCTCCCCCTCCCTTTTTTCCTTTAATGTCTTCTTTAAGACATATCTCTTTGACCAAGCTTTTAGTCATCTGTCCTAAAATCTCCTTATGTGCCTCTGTAGCATATTTTGTTGTATAAGCTCTGTGAGATGCCTTGCTGCATTTTATTACATCAGAGAAACTGTATAAATGTAATTTGTTGTTGATATCTATTGTAAAGTCCAAGTAGGTTTTGCTCCAGGAATCATTTTCTTGTGATTTCAGGAGGAAAGGTTATGAAATTACCTGTTGTTACATGTACTCAATGTGCTTTATTTATGTACATCTGAGAACCCAAGAGGCAATTCAGTGACATCCTGGTACTCCAAATGGACATCACTCTGCAATTAAGATTCCATTAACAAACACTAAAGACTGTCATTAACTGCATGAGGCATCCAGAGACCTTTGTCCTTATGGCATTGGTGTAGTATTGAGGAAGTGAGTCACTTCACTGAATGTACCCTACTGTGATTAGCTCAGCAACTGTTCCTCTCTGCATGGACGTGTCTGGATACTTCTCAGTTCTTGCCTTCTAAACATCTGGCCAAGTTACAAACTGCTTTATGAGCAGTCACAGAACAAGCTAACTTTGATGGGATCATTCCGATCTTAAAATTGTTGTAAAGTTCAGGAAAAATACAGGCATCTGCAAAACACACAGTCATGGATGCAATAATATGATTATACCTCTGCCAATTTGGCCCACCTCTGGATTGTCAACTTTATGGTATTATAGTCATCCATGTCCTATCTCTGACAAATTGAAAATATGGTCATAACAAATTCATTAACTGAATAGGGCAGAGAGCGTAGAGTCCTACAGCACAGAAACGGATCCTTTATTCCAAATGTGATGACCAGACTTCCCAGTCTGACCCAGTCCCATTTTCCAGTACTTGGCCCATATTCCTCTAAACCCTTCCTATTCATATAGCCACCCAGATGCCTTTTAAATGTTGTAATTATACCAGCCTCCGCCACTTCCTCTGGAGCCTCATTACAAGCACACACCATCCTCTGCGTGAATAAGTAACCCCTCAGGTCTTCTTAAATCTATGTCCTCTCCTTTTGGACTCCCCACCCTTTCACCCTTTTCATGATTTCATAAACCTCTATAAGGCCACTCTTCAGTCTCCAATGCTCCAGGGGAAACAGCTCAACTTCTCCCTACAGCTCAAACCTTCCAGTCCATTCTTGTAAACCTTTTCTGCACCCTCTCAAGCGTTACAACATCCTTCCCATAGAAGGGTAACCAGGACTGTATGAGGTATTTGCACCATACAAATGCCAGGCAATTACCATCTCCAACAACAGACAATCTAACCACCACCTCTTGGCATTCAACAGTGTTACCATCACTGAATTCCCCACCATCACCATCCTGGGTGTTGCCATTGGCCAGTAACTCAAGGAAGGAATGAATGAAAAAATCCCCTTATCACTAATGCCCAATGTTGTCAAATCCTCTAATTTAATTAAGTTTATGGATGGTGTACTGGCCATTTTCATATGATTCACAGGATAAGTGGGAAAGGGTATTTGGCACATCTGCTGAATCAAACACATAAGATCAACAAATCCTTCTGGGATTGGAAACAATGGCTATGCTGACCACCTCACAATATAGTAGGAGAAAGTGAGGACTGCAGATGCTGGAGATCAGAGCTGAAAATGTGTTGCTGGAAAAGCGCAGCAGGTCAGGCAGCATCCAAGGAACAGGAGATTCTACCAACCCAACCACCCCGTGGCTCAACACTTCAACTCCCCCTCCCACTCCACCAAGGACATGCAGGTCCTTGGACTCCTCCATTGTCAGACCATAAAACACGACGGTTGGAGGAAGAGCGCCTCATCTTCCACCTAGGAACCCTCCAACCACAAGGGATGAACTCAGATTTCTTCAGTTTCCTCATTTGCCCTCCCCCCACCTTGTCTCAGTCAAATCCCTCGAACTCAGCACCGCCTTCCTAGCCTGCAATCTTCTTCCTGACCTCTCCGCCCCCACTCCACTCCGGCCTATCACCCTCAGCTTGACCTCCTTCCACCTATCGCATCTCCAACGCCCCTCCTCCAAGTCCCTCCTCCCTACCTTTTATCTTAGCCTGCTTGGCACACTTTCCTCATTCCTGAAAAAGGGCTTATGCCCAAAACGTCGAATATCCTGTTCCTTGGATGCTGCCTGACCTGCTGTGCTTTTCCAGCAACACATATTCAGCACCTCACAATATTAAAGAAAGATCTTCCATTTGCTTGACTCAACAAGTCTTGTAAAAGATATCACGAATCTTGGCACTGCTAAACAACAATTGTGGGTTTATTATTGTATCAGAAGCAACCAAACATGACAAATGTCATTAATTACATGTAGGAAAGTTTCAAACAACAGTATTTTCTTTTGTTTCCATCTTACAGATTCACAGCAGAGTCTGTAGGACCTGGACATGCTGAGTCATTATAGACATGATGAATCAGTTTAAAAAGTGGAAGAACCGCGGATGCCATAAACCAGAAACAAAAACAGAAGTTGCTGGAAAAGTTCAGCAGGTTTGGCAGCATTTGTGGAGACAAATCAGAGTTAACATTTCAGGTTGAGTGACCTTTCCTCAGAACTGATGGTAGCTAGGAAAATGTTGGTTGATATGCAGAAGATAGGGTAGGGGTGAGGGGCTAAGGACTAAACAATAGGAGGGGATAGAGCCCAAAGAAAGAGAAGAACAGTTGGACAGACAACGGAGTGGGTAACAATCTATCCAGGAGAGTGAATAGTTATTAATGGCAACTGTTTGTGGCTAACAATGGGTTGGATGTAATAGCAGACTCTGTGATAACAAGGCCTTGTGGGTAGAGTTAGGGGTAAGGGCAGGGGAAGGCTCAAGTCCTAAAGTTGTTGAACTCGATATTAAGTCCGGAGTGCTTCAGGGTTCCCAAGTGGAAAATGAGGCGCTGTTCTTCCAGCTTGCACTGAGCTCCACTGGAGCACTGCAGCAATCCTGAGACAAAGGTGTTGGCCAGGGAACAGGGAACTGATGGATCAGTTTGTTGGACAAGAAAGTTGGAATAGAACCTTCATACAGAAGGTTTTTGTTTACATAAAAGTTGTGTCACATCAAGAACTGTGAGGGTCAGTAGGCTTGATGAAGCTGAGTTATTCAAAGTCAGAGTCCATCTTTAACAATCCTGAAATGTTATTCTTTTAAAAATCAGGGGCAAGTAAAATTCACAGAAATGGATCCAGACACACACAACGTTAACTCTCTGACCCATTCACGTGGGACAGCATGTCAGGTTTCAGTAGAGGGTTTGTCAGTGCTTTTTAACAAATTATTGCATTTGTATCTGACCTCCAAGTTTCGTAAACAATTATAGAGACTGGGCTTCCTGAGGAATCTACACCTCCACTACAGTATATTTCAGCTGAAGTATTTACTGGAACCCTCTGCGGGCCAGTGTTGAAGAATGGCTGAAGAGTCAAAAGATATAGGTAAATGTGACAGAACCAATCAAGGTGGATCATTATTTCAGTGACAGATCACCAGGCATCTGATTGAGACATATAAGATTATGACAGGATTGGACACTCTGGAGGCAGGAAACATGTTTCCGCTGATGGGTGAGTGCCGAACCAGAGAACACAGCTTAAAAATAAAGGGTAGACCATTTAGGACAGAGATGAGGAGAAACTTCTTCACCCAGAGAGTGGTGGCTGTGTGGAATGCTCTGCCCCAAAGGGCAGTGGAGGCCCAGTCTCTGGATTCATTTACGAAAGAGTTGGATAGAGCTCTCAAAGATAGTGGAATCAAGGGTTATGGAGATAAGGCAGGAAGAGGATACTAATTAGGAATGATCAGCCATGATCATATTGAATGGCGGTGCAGGCTCGAAGGGCTGAATGGCCTACTCCTGCACCTATTGTCTATTGTCTATTGTATAGAGTCATAGAGATATACAGCACAGAAACAAACCCTTCCGTGCAACTTACCCGTGCCGACCAGATATCCTAAATTAATCTAGTCCCATTTGCTAGCACTTGGTCCACATCCCTCTGAACCCTTCCTATTCATATACACATCCAGGTACCTTTTAAATGTTGTAATTGTACCAGCCTCCACCACTTCCATCAGCAGCTCATTCCATTCATGTATCCCCCTTTACATGAAGATGTTGCCCCTTGCTTTCTTTTTAAAGTTTTCCTCTCTCACCCTCAACCTATGGCCTCTAGTTCTGGGCTCACCCACCGCAGAGAAAAATCTTGTCTATTTATCCTATCTATGCCCCTCATGATTTTATAAACCTCTGTAAGGTCACCCCTCAGCCTCCAATGCCCCAGGGAAAACAGCTCCATCTTTTCAGCTTCTCCCTATAGCTCAAACCCTCCAACCCTAGTAAATCTTTTCTGAACCCTTCAAGTTTCACAACATCCTTCTGATAGGAGGATGATGCTACTGTAAGTTCTCTGGGATATTCAGTATTCTTTGGATCTGGGGAAGGAACTAGGTATTGGTCAAAAGTCATTCAGAAAATCCGTAGCATTTGTGTGATCTCACACTCCGGGACACAATGCCACAAGGTTTAATTCACTAATTAGGGCAGGAAAGGTAAGTAATCTGAAATATTTGACTATATCCTGAAATGTATCTAAACCCAACAACTCTCCAAACAAAGTCATACTGTAAGAATAGGAGCAAATTACTGCAGATGCTGGAATCTGTACTGAAAACAACAAACCTTGAAGATCACAGCAAGTCCGACAGCGTCCATGGAGAGAGAGCAAGTTGGTGTTTCAATTCTAGATGACTCTTGATCGGAGCTATGATGAAGAGTCATCTACACTCAAAAGTATAGCTTGCTTTCTTTCCATGGCTGCTGTCTGACTTGCTGGGATCTCCAGCATTTGTTGTTTTCATAGTGTAGAGTATCTTTATACTTCATTATACCAGACTTGCTGAGTTCCTCCAGCACTTTCTGTTTTTGTTTCAGATCTCCAGCATCTGCAGTTATGCTTGACCACTCTCACAAGAACTTCCTTTCCTGCATGCAGTACCAACAGATCCTGAGGATGCAACCTCTTATCTCTGTATAAACAACTCCTCAAAACCCCATTTGACTAGCTACCATTGACAATCAGTCTCATCTCAATATATATAATATGCTTCTGTCTCATTATATTGTCGCAGCAATCCCTCACCACGACCCTTCACAAATGCCCATTCAACCTTTCAAAACTTAACATTTCTCACACTTATATGTCTCTCACGTTTCATCCTTCCAGTAGGCGCGAGCACTCAACAGCACAAACAGGCAGAGAATTGATGGTGGTCACCTCCATCAGTTTTCCATTGGCAGACACATAGGATATGCCAGATCTAGACATGCCTCAGGTTAGGAGTCCTCAGCTACTTGGTGACAGAATTGAATATTACACAACAATAAACTTTGTAGACACCACTGGCACTGTAGGAGAGAGAATGAACTATAAAGGTGCCAATCAAGTGGGTTTCTTGTGCTGGATGGTTTCAAGCTTCTTGGATAGTTTTGAAGCTGCGTCCATTCAGGCAAATGGGAAGTATTCCGTCACCCTCCTGACTTGTGCCTTGTAGATAGTGGACAGGCTTGGGGGAGTCAGGTAAGTTACTTACTGCAGGATTCCCCGTCTTTGTCTTCAAAGTTTCTAGTCAATGGTAACCCCCCATGATGTTGATAATGGGGTTTCAATGATGGTAATGTTATTGAATGTCAAGGGGTGATGGTTAGATTCCCCATTGCTGGAACAGTCATCACCACTAATGTGGGGCAAATATAACTTGTCAGTTATTAGTCCAGGCCCAACAATTGTCCAGATTGTTTTTGCATATGAGCACAGATTGCTTCAGTATCTGAGATGTTGCGAATGGTGCAACACATTGTGCAGCCATCAGTGACCTTATGAAGGAGAGAAAGTCATTGATAATGCATTGGGCCAAGAGGAACTCCTGCAGGCATGTATTGGAACAGCCATCTTCCTTTGTGCCAGGTGTGATTCCAGGGTTTATCCCCAGGTCCCATTGACTCCAGTTTCGCTAGGGCTCCTTGATGCCACACTCGGTTCAAATGCTGCCTTGATGTCAAGGGCATTTTGTCTCTTCACACCTCTGGAGTTCAGCTCTTTTGTCTATTTTGGGAAGATGGCTGCAATCAGGTCAGGAGTCAAATAACCTAAACTGAATCACAGCGGGCAGGAGAACTCTAAGAAGCTTGGGAAATGGCTGCACAAAATGTGAAAGTCAGAATTCAGGGTTCGAGAAGCCAATAACAAGTAGTCCGTACATGAACATAATTTTCCTGTCTAAGTTGGGCACTGCACTTCATACTCAGGATAAAGGTGAAGTTGGCAAATTGCCTTTGTAGCCAAGGATCTATCAGTATTATTGATAAGTTGTCAGACAACTGGTTAAAGCACAAGGTAAGATCACACAGGGCTTGGGGAATTTTCTTTTGTTTGGCTAGAGGAATGGCTAACCAACAGAAAGCACAGAGTCAGGATAATTTTTTAAAAATGTAACTCTAGGGATGCCAAATGGTTCAATCCGCAAGTCCCAACTATTACGGTGGCTCAGTGGTTAACGCTGCTGCCTCTAAGCACAAGGGACCTGGGTTTGATTCCAACCTCAGGTGACTGCCTGCATGGAGTTTGCACATCCTCCCCGGGTCTGTGTGGGTTTTCTCTGGGTGCTCCAGTTTCCTCCTACAGTCCAAGGATGTTCAGGGTAGGTGGATTGGCCATGCTAAATTGGCCACAGTGTGCAGTGCTGTGCAGGCTATGTGGATTAGCCATGGGAAATGCAGGATTACAGTGATAGGGTGGGATGCTCTTTGGAGGGTTGGTGTGGACTTTATGGGCTGGTTGGCCTGCTTCTACGCTGTAGAGATTCTACTTACAATCTATATTAATGATTTGGATGCTGGGATAGAAAGTACCACAGCCAAAACAGCAGATGACACTAAAATAGGTGGGAAATATGTTCCAATGAAGAATTAAGAGGTTTACAAATGGATATGGGGATCTTAGGCAAATTGCCAAAAGTTGGCAGATGGTGTTTTAACATAGATAAGTGTGAAGTGATCCATTTTCGTTAGAGGAATAAAAAGGGGGACTTATTATTCAAAGGAAGAGAATTGGTTTGGTGCTAATTTAAAGGAGGTTCACTTGATTGGTTCCACAGATGAGCGGGTTTGTTTTAGGAAGAGAAATTGAGCAGTTTAGGCCTAGAAAGGCCTTAGGCCTAAGCTTCTCTCAAGCTTAGAAGAATGAGATGAGCTCTCATTGAGTGAATAAGATGCTAAAGGGGATTGACAAGTAGATATGGAGAAGATGATTCCTCATGTGGGGCAATCCAAAATGAGAGGTGACAGTTTTAGGATAAAGGGTGGCAAAAATAAGGGATTTAAAACAGGGAGGAGGAGAAATGGCTTATTTCAAAGGGTCATGAATTTGTGAATCCACTACCCAGACCCCAGGATACTGAGTAAGTTTAAGGAGGAAGACATAGATAGATTGTTAATGAGTAATGGGTTGAATGGTTATGGGGAGCAGGCTGAAAAGTGAAGTTGAGGCTGAGGTGTGATCAGCCATGATTGTCTAAAATGGGGGAGCAGGCCCGAGAGGCTGAATTGCCTACTTCTGCTTCGAGTTCTTAGGTTACTGTTTTTCTCTTTTACCATCTCTTCTCTCCTAAGCTTTTTAATCTTGGTGAGAGGCGGGAGTGTGGCACTACTAGCCTTTTGGCTGGTAAGATCTAACACACTGAGTGTCAATTCTCTGAGCCACAACTACTTACAATCTATATTCATGATTTGGAGGCAGGGTTAGAATGTACTGGAACAAAATCTGCAGGCAACAGTAAATTAGGTGGGAAAATATGTTGCAATGAAGAAATAAGAAATTTACAAATGGATATGGATAGGTTAGGCCATTCACCTATTTATTACAAGAGTTGGAAGAAAACATTTAGAAGAATTATTTCCCTTGTAACTTGGGACTTAATGCCCTCCTGTGAATTGTGTGACAGTATTCTTCTACCACACTGACATCACAATGGCCTCTCACAGTTCGTGTGAATATAGCTCTGTTTTTTTAACTATCACCAGCATTGTTTTCATTCTAAAGAGCCCACAGTATATGTATCATAAAAAATTATAGATGTTGCAACGTGAGTGATTAGACTGTAATTTAATCGAGAAATTCAAGTGACGTCTGTGAACCTTTTGGCCTGGCTTTGATGACTTATGATGTCATCCAAATGCCTCAATTAGATTATAACCTTGTTGTTCTCTCCCAACCATCCATTATTCTGTATATTTAAAATTTTTAAATCTGAGTGGATGATAATTATGTGGCATCAGGCAGATATATGGAACAGATAAACTTCTAAATCCAGGTTTGTGTCTATAGCATTCAAATGCAATCCATTTAATGTTGTCTGCTTCCCTGTGGGCTGCAGAATTTTATAAATATTATTTGTTTTTTTTTACTGGTTGTATATTTAGAATGTCCAATTAGATTGAGGGTTCCCTGTTGTTCTGCTTTCCTCAGTTTAGTGTAGTGTGGCTCTGTTGATATTACTTCTCGCTGCGCTTAGAACTTCAAGTTAAGACACTCACACAGTTATTTCATAACAAATGTAAAATTTCACAGTCTGGGGACCCTTTAAGTGCCCAAAGTGACAGCTCCAGGGATTTTTTTCTCCTTTCCTTTTTCAGTTTCTCCCAATGTCAATTAAGCAGCTGAAACGCATCAACCTGAAACATCAACTTCAATTTTCTACGCACTGATTGTCTTGCAAACTAACAGTTTTTTGGTGATGGAAAAGATACGTGCAGTTGTAGTTGAAAGCACTTCTGTATACAAAACAAAACTTTGATTTACTCTCCCTGGCTGCTACCAGGACCTACTGAGTACTTCCAGCATTTTCTGCTTTTATGTGTTTTATTTAGGGGAGGCAAGTGGGTATTATCACTAGACTGTTAATCCCCAGACCCAACTACCGTTCTGTGGACCTGAGTTTGAATCCTGTCATGGTGGATTTCGAATTTAATTAAAATCTGGAATTAAGAGTCTAACAATGATGATGAATCCATTGTCAATTGTGGGGAGAACTCATTTATTTCACTAATATGAAACTGCTATCCTTCCCTGGTCTGGCCTACATGTGAGGAGAAAGTGAGGTCTGCAGATGCTGGAGATCAGAGCTGAAAATGTGTTGCTGGAAAAGCGCAGCAGGTCGGGCAGCATCCAAGGAGCAGGAGAATTGACGTTTCGGGCACATAAGCCTTCCTGAAGAAGGGCTCATGCCCGAAACGTCAACTCTCCTGCTCCTTGGAACTCATTTATTTCACTAATATGAAACTGCTATCCTTCCCTGGTCTGGCCTACATGTGAGGAGAAAGTGAGGTCTGCAGATGCTGGAGATCAGAGCTGAAAATGTGTTGCTGGAAAAGCGCAGCAGGTCGGGCAGCATCCAAGGAGCAGGAGAATTGACGTTTCGGGCACATAAGCCTTCCTGAAGAAGGGCTCATGCCCGAAACGTCAACTCTCCTGCTCCTTGGATACTGCCTGACCTGCTGCGCTTTTCCAGCAACACATTTTCAGCTCTGGCCTACATGTGACTCCAGACCCACAGCAATGTGGTTGACTCTTAACTGCACTCTGAGCAATTAGGGATTGGCCATAAATGCTGGACTAGCCAGCAACTCCAACATGCTGTGAATAAATAAAACAAATAATAAAGCCGACTATTTGTTTATTATCTCAGTAGATTTTGAGGGAGTTTGCTGTTTAGAAATTGGCTACTACACCTCTAGCATTACAACAGTGACCACACTGCCAACATACTTGATTGGTTGTAAATTGCTTTGGGATATTTTGATGTAGGAAACACTATAGAAAATTCAAGTATTTATTCCTTTCTTTTACATGGGGTCAGGGCTTCGAGGAGCTTATCCAAGTAGGCATCCCACAAATGTTTACCGCATTATTGAATATCGATGAGAGTGCTCAAAATTCCACACCATTAACATGTGGCTGGCTTTTATTTGCCCTCTGAAATCGCTAAGAAAGGCCACACAATTAATGGCGTTAGGGATGGGCAATAAATGTCAGTAATGACCGCCTCCGATTAATGATTTTAGATACCCTTATCAAATTGTTACTTGAAGCTTCCAAATAATGCTGTTAAGCCATACTTATGCTGGTGCTTGTTTAGTTCAAATCCCAAGATTTCCATCCAACTCCTGATGAAACAGAAATGTAGGTATGAAAAACAGCAATATATGGCAAACAAATAAATGAATAAAATGGCTATCAGAGACTCAATGAGGCCTCACTCACACATACTATAAAATTACCTGGCTTGTTATCATTTTACAATGCTGCATAGAATGTTCAGGCCATGTTTACATACAAGGCAAGTTTCCTCACTCTCATTTTCACCCAAACCTTTAAGTCCATTCGATCTCATATGCTTCCCCTTAAATATATCTATGCAATAAAATCAATCATAGTCAATAGTTTTGAGGGCATATGATGTGATACCTGGCATCTGGACGTGATTTCTTTTGTAAACAGATATGTTTGATAACCAAGGCCTGTCCTGTCCTCATGATCTGCCAAAGATGTAATCGTGAGCTCTTTCCCTTCAACAGGGTATATGTACAACAAAGTCAAGTGGATGAAGGCTTCAATAAAATTTTATCATAGCTCCTAATATCTAAATATAGAGGAACCTTGATTAGCCGGCATTCAATTACCTGAACATTCAATTATCCAAACAAAATACACCCCACCCATGTCGTCCAGATAATTGAGGCTCCTCTGTACATTATGTTTACAGACACTCACTTGTCTGGGCTTAAGCTAAGTAATTCAGATGTAAACTGTAATAAGCTTCTCTTGGTACATCATGCTGCCAGAGGCCTCAGTAAGATGGAGACTGATGGCTCAGTAAGATAGCTATCACATCACATGCTAGGATAGCAATGATACCATGATATGTTCCTTAAAGGCATATTTATTCATATTCATTCATAGAATCTGGACCTTGATGGCTGGACCAGCATTAATTGCCTGTCCCTAATCGCCGTTGAGAAGGTGGTAGTGAGCTGCCTTCTTGAACCGCTGCAGTTCATTTGGTGAAAGTAAATGCACAGTGCATTAAGGAGGGAGTTCCAGGATTTCGACCCAGCGACACTGAAGGAATGGCAGTACATTTCCAAGACAGGATGGTGAGTGGCTTGGAGAGGAAAGTGCAGGAAGTGGTGTTGCTATGTATCTGCTGCCACTATCCTTCTAGACGGTAGTGGCCACATATTTAGAACATGCTAACCAGAGCCTTGGTGAACTTATGCAGTGTATCTTGTAGATATCATACACTGCTGCTTCAGAGTATTGTTGGTGGATGGAGTGAATGTTTGTGGATGTGGTGCCAATCAAATACCTTGTTTTGTCCTGCATGAGTATCAAGCTTCTTGAGTGTTGTTGGAATTCAACTATCCAGGGAAATGGTGAGTGTGCCATCACACTCCTGATTTGCTCCTTATAGATGGTGGACAGGCTCTGGGCAGTCAAAAAGTGAATGACTGAGTTGAGACTCCAACCGGCAGAGAGGGGTGCCTGATTCCCATTGGCTCTAATTCTGTCTGGGTTCCCTGATGCCACATTTGATCAAATGTAGCCTTGGACCCAAGGACAGTCACTGTCACTCTTCCATGTTAACTATGAGATTATAACACAACAGATTTTATCCATGACATTGGCTTTTTGTTGCATGTTTTGGAAGCTGGGAGAATATAATGTGCCCCCACCATTTATATTCAGCGGAACTTGAAGCAATGTTCCCATAATCTTGTACTTGTTTCACATTGCTCAAGCTACAGTGCTTTCAGTTTAACCTAGGATTTATCCATCAGTGAGGGAATAGTAATTAAAAGCTAGCCTTCTCAAACTCCTTAAGTCTATATTATTGCAAAATGAACAATATCCCGGTAACCTCCGAGTTACCTCAGCTCCTACAGCTGGTTGTTCGGGCTCAGACCGTGAGCCTGGAACTGCAGGCTGGATGTGCCTGTGCGGCTACAGCAACATGGATTTATATAATGCCTGCAAAAATTGCAATGTTTCAAAGCCCTTACCAGCAACAATTTCAAACAAAATTCACTGAGCCACATATTGAGATACGCCTAAGTCAAAAAGGATGAGAGAGAGAGGTGGAGAGACAAAGAGGTTTAGGGATGGATTTCCACAGGTTAGAGAAAAGGCATGCGTGCTAGTGCTGGGGTGACTGCAGTTTAGGAAACTCCGGAGGTCTATGAGTGAAATTCTCATTGATGAACTAGCCAAGAACTACACATCACTGTTGTTGGCAAACTAGTCTCCAAAATGCAAGGTTCTTGCTTTAAATTGAACTCCAGGATTTGAACTCAAAAATCACAGCTGACACAGCAGTGACTGTCAGTGATGCTTATTGTATTATTGTGCAGATCCCAAGTCAAACAGGCAGATACCTTGAAGCCCATTGGCTGTCATAGGAAGATAATGGCCTAATGCTATTATCACTAGATTATTACTCCAGAGATGATGAAGTGTGATGCTGGAAAAAAACACAGCAGGTCAGGCAGCATCCAAGAGGCAAGAGAGTCAACGTTTCAGACATAACCCTTCTTCAGGACCAGGGAGGGGGAAAGGGGCTGAGAGATAAATGAGGGAAAGGTGGGGCTAGGGGAAAGGTAGATGGGAGGCAATAAGTGGGTCCAGAGACCCAGATGATATTATGGGGACCTGGGTTCAAATCTTGCCAGGGCAGATAGTGACATGTGAATTCAATAGGTGGAGAAAAATTTGGAGTTAAGAGTCTCATGATTATCATGAAGCAATAATTGATCAACAAGGAAAGCCTATTTGGTTCACTACTATCCTTTAGGGAAGGGAATCTGGTCATGTGATTCCAGTCCAACAGCAACATGGTTAATTCTTAACTGTCCTATGGACAATTAGAGATGGAAAATAAATGCTGGCCTAGCCAGTGATATTCACATGTTATGAACAAATAAGAAAAAGTAATCTTTTGAATGCAATGTTAAACTGAAGCTCCACTCTGCTCTGATAGATGTAACTGATCCCATGTGCTATATTTGAAGAAGTGCAGAGCAGTCTTTCTTGATGAACAAAGAACAAGCAACAAAGAACAATACAGCACAGGAACAGGCCATTCAGCCCTCCAAGCCTGACTGCCACTTGCTGCCCTTCCATACTAAATCAGTCTTTACTTACAGGATCTGTATCCCTCTATTCCCTTCCTATTCATGTATTTGTCCAGGTGCTTCTTGAATGCTGCTATTGTGTCTGCTTCTATCACCTCCTCTGGCAGCACCTGCCTGGCACTCACCACCCTTTGTGTGAAAAACATGCCTCACACATCTCTTTTAAACTTCGCCCCTCGCACCTTGAACCTGTGTCACCTAATAAGTGACCCCTCTGCCCTGGGAACAAGCCTCATACTTTCCACTCTATCCTGCCATTCACAATCTTATAAACTTCTATTGAGTCGCCCCCTCGAACTCCTGCAGTGCGATGAAAACAAACCCAGTTTATCCAACCTTTCTTCATAGCTAAAATCCACCATACCATGCAACATCTTGTTAGCCTTTCCTGTACCCTCTCCAAAGCATCCACATCCTTCTGATAGTGTGGTGACCAGAAGTGTATGCAATATTCCAAGTGTGGTCTAATTAAAATTTATAAAGCTGCCGCATAACTTATCTATCTCTATACCCAATGCCCCTTCCAATGAAGGCAAGCATGCAATAGGCCTTTTTTACTACCTTATCTACCTGCACTACTACCTTCAGTGATCTGTGAACCTACTCACTCAGATTCCTCTATATATCAATACTCCTAATAGTTCTGCTATTCACTGTATAATTTCCACCTGTACTTGACCTTCCAAAATGCATCACCTCACATTTGTCCGGATTAAACTCCATTTGCCATTTTTCTGCCCATGCCTCCAACTGATCTATATCCTCCTGTATCCTCTGACAATCCTCCTCACTATCCACAACACCACCAATCTTTGTATCGTCCACAAACTTACTAATTACACCAGCTACATTTTCCTCCAAATCATTTATGTAGATCACAAACAGCAGAGATCCCAGCACTGATCCCTGCGGAACACCACTAGTCACAAACTTCCATTCCAAAACACAGCCTGCCACCACTACCCTTTGTCTCCTATGATTAAGCCAGTTCTGTATCCATCTTGCCTGCTGACTCCTTCCAATGACTTTACCTTTTGTACCAGTCTAACATGAGGGATCATGCCAAAGGCTTTACTGAAGTCCATGTAGACAACATCAACCACTTTTCCCTCATCAATCATCTTCATCACCTCCTCAAAAAACACAATGTTAATGAGGCACGACTTCCCCTGCACAAACCCATGCTGTCCATCACTAATAAGTTCATTTGCTTCTAAATGCATATACATCTTGTCCCTGAGAATCCTTTCCAATAATTTCCTTTCCAATGATATGGGGCTCACAGGTCTAGTAATTTCCTGATTGTCCCTGCTACCCTTCTTAAACAAGGGAACAACATTGACTATTCTCCAATCCTCTGGGACCTCACCTGTAGTCAAAGAAGCCACAAAGATGTCTGTCAATGCTCCAGCAATTTGTTCTCTTGCCTCCCTCAATGTTCTGGGATAGATCCCATCAGGACCCACTGACTTACCTACTACCTTAATATTTTTTAAGATGGCCAACACTTCTTCCTTTTCAATAGCAACTTGGCTTAGGAACTCAACCCTCCCTTATCTGAGACCATCCTCCACCAATAACTCCTCTTTGGTGAATACTGACACAAAGTATTCATTTAGGGCCTCACCTACCTCTTCTAGCTGTCCACATGGATTCCCTCCTTTGCCTTGAGTGGGACAACCCTTTCCCTGGCTACCCTCCTCCTTTTTATATATGTGTAAAATGCCTTTGGATTCTCCTTAATCCTGTTTGCTAACAACTTTTCATGATCCTTTTAGTCCTTCTAATTCCTTTTTTAAGTTCTTTCCTACTTTCCTTATATACTTAAAATTATAGAGTCATAGAGCTGTACAGCATGGAAACAGACCTTTTGGACCAACTCGTCCATGCTGACCAGATATCCCAACCCAATCTAGTCCCATCTGCCAGCACCCAGCCCATATTTCTCCAAACCCTTCCTAATCATATATCCATCTAGATGCCTTTTAAATGTTGCAATTGTACTAGCCTCCACCACTTCCTCTGGCAGCCCATTCCACACACGCACCACCCGCTGAGTGAAAAAGTTGCTTGTATGGCTTTATCAGTTCCTATCATCCTAGACCTTATGTTTTTCTTTTGACCAAGATCATCACATACCTGGTCATCCAAGGTTCAGGTAACTTGCCATACCTATCCTTCATTCTCACAGGAACATGCCACCTTCTGAATTCTTATCAACTGCCGTTTGAAATATTCCCATATATCAATTGTAGATTTACCCTCAAACAGCCACTGCCAACCAAAATTCACCAGTTCCTGCCTATTATTGTTGTAATTCGCCTTTCCCCAATTTAACACATTCACCCTAGGACTTTGTTATTATCCCTATCCACGAGTAACTTAAAACTGACAGTATTGTGGTCACTACTCCCAAAACGCTCCCCCATTGAAACTTCACTCACCTGGCCAGACTCTTTTCCCAAAATCAGGTCTAGTATAACCCCTTCCCTGGTTGGACTGTTTGCATAATGTGCCAAGAAACGCTCCTAAATGGTCCTTCCAAACTCTGCCCTATCCAAGACCCTGGCACGAAGTGAGTCCCAGTCAATATAGGGGAAGTTAAAATCATCCACCACAACAACTCTGCTGTTCTTGCATCTTTCCAAAATCTATCTAAGTATTCTCTCCTCTATCTCCTGCTGGGTACTGGGAAGTCTGTGGTGTACCCCCAGCATTGTGATTTCACCTTTCCTAGTTCTGCATTCTACATACGTTACCTCACTACATGAGTCCTCTGATGTGTCCTCCCTCAGTATAGCTGTGAGATACTCCTTTACCAGTAATACAAGTCCCCCACCCCTTTTACCTCTCTTTTTTTCACATGTAAATCCTGGGAGAGTCAGCTGCCCTTCCTATCTCTCTTTCAGCTAAGTCTCTGTAATTGCAATTACTGTCATAGTTCCAAGTACTAACCAAAGTTCTAAGTTCATCTACCTTGCCCATTAAACTTCTCACATTGAAACACATACATTTCAGACCACCTCCCCTGCTCTTTTCAGCAATTTTTCCCTGCCTGTTTCTTTTCTTAGTAATGTTTACCTCTCCCTCAATTTCTGCATCCAATACTCCTCTGGTTCCCATTCTCCTCCCAATATTTGACCAATACTTGTCGCCAACTGAACATCACAAAAAAAAGATGGTCTGGTCAATATCACATTGCTGTTTGTGACATTGTGAAGCTCTTTCCTACATTACAGCAATAACTACACGTCACAAATGATTTTCTTGGCTATAAAGTGCTTTGAGACATTCAGTGGCCTTAAAGAGAGCTGCACAAATGCAAGTCTTTCTCTGAAATTATGCATATTACTCCATGCTCCTAATGATGTATCCATCCACCTTGACTGTAGGTGGACTCCTATGGCCCTGTAACCCCTTCAAAGAGCTAAAACAAGAACTGCTTTTTAAAGATAATACTAGTGCAATTCAGTGGAGAGAAAATTATGGAAATTCCTCTCCAACCTCTGAAAATGATCAAAAAGAAGATCACAGTGACCACAAAGTACTTGGGCAGTGTTCCAATGGCCGTAACAATTAGTATTATTAGTTAAAGAAAGAAATTCCTTTTTGAACTACTGTAGCCAAATTATTTAAACAACTAAGTTGTAAAAAGTTTTAGTTTAAAAAAAAACCTTCTGATATCTAATTCTTTCCCTTTGCACCTAACCAGGCCCCTAAATGCTTGTGAAAAACAATCATTCCATAAAAATGTAACATAGTCTATAATAATCATTTTAACCACTCGTTTATTTCACGACAAAGCTTATGCTTTTCTGAAGCAGAAAGATCAAGTTATCTCAGCCTATTATCTCAGCTTAAAGACCAGGGATCATTATTATGACGCATTGCTGAACAAATTCCAGACCTTCATATTACCAACTACATGGGGGGTCCAAAACTTATGAAGATGATATTCCAGTTATGGTCTGATTAAATCCTTGTACAAGGACAGTCACAATCTTTTAATTTTATACTGACTAGTCCTTGCAATGATGCAATTGTGATATGGCCAAAGCAGTTGACCGTCGGCCTCTAAATCCTCCCAATATGCCTGATGGTGGTTGGTAAGGCTGGGGGAGTATCCTGGTCAGTCACTGCAGGAAGAGATGGCAAGCCACGGCAAAAGGATGAGAGAAAAGGCAGACGGACAATCCTGACAGCATAGTAGCACCTACAGCACATGGACTGCAGTAATTCAAGAAGGGTGTGTTAGCTTTTGTTGGTGGAGAGATTATGTTTCAGATCCATGAGGTTATGTTGCAGCTGTAGAAAACTCTGGCGGGGCTGCACTTGGAGTATTGCGTACAGTTCTGGCCGCCGCATTGTAGGAAGGATGTGGAAGCATTGGAAAGGGTGCAGAGGAGATTTACCAGGATGTTGCCTGGTATGGAGGGAAGGTCTTATCAGGAAAGGCTGAGGGACTTGAAGCTGTTTTTGTTAGAGAGAAGAAGGTTGAGAGGTGACATAATAGAGATATATAGGATGATCAGAGGATTAGTAGGGTGGACCCTGAGAGCCTTTTTCCTTGAATAGTGTTGGTGAGCACACGGGGACATAGCTTTAAATTGAGGGATCATAGATATAGGACAGATGTCAGAGCAGGTTCTTTAGTCAGAATAGTAAGGGCGTGGAACACCCTGTCTGCAACAGTAGTTGACTCATCAATTTTAAGGGTATTTAAATGGCCATTGAATAAATATATGGATGATAATGGAATAATGTAGGTTAGATTGGTTTCACAGGTCGGCACAACACCGAGGGCTGAAGGGCCTGAATTGCGTTGTAATGTTCTACGTTCTAAGTTCTAAGTCAGCTCACTCACTCAAGGGCAAATAGGGATGAGCAATATGCTGGGCCAGCCAGCAACATCCATGTCCCATGAGTAAAGCATGTATCTTAATACTTTAACTGTTTAACTTCATGTCACTTGTGATGCACTCTTGCATGCATTACAACAGATACATATTAACAGCAAAAATTACTGAATAGTCCGGACAAAGTCACAATTTACTTTGTGCATCCTTGACTTGCCAATAAATTCAAGTAGGCAGTGAAAAGTGAAAGCTGTGCAACACCATTAAAGCCAACAAACTATCCTAGAATCAGTGCACATCACAGCATCAAGACATCAAGAAGCACATTAAAACTTCATTATCTGTTTACTGGTGCGAGTTTGATTCTGTCCCTTCCTTAAACATTCGCTGGTAAGTTGATTCAATGACTGTGTCTCAAAGGACAACATTTAAAATGTCATTGCACATTTAATCGATCATCAACTACAAATTACTTCTTGCATGACACCAGCACCAAAACCAACTCCCCCTCCTCTCTGCTTTCAGCATTCTGGGGATGCATCCATGCACAGCAACTCTTCAATCAACACTAACACCTCCACCCCTTCCTATGGCAACTTCCTTTGTCAGCACATGAAATGCCATACCTGTCCCTTTTATGCCTTCTCCACTACCATCCAGTGCTTGAAACTTTCCTACCTGGTGAAACATGTTTCTTTGTTCAGTTAAGTTTGCTGCTTACAATGTAGTCTGCCCTCCATTGGTAGGGCCAAGCCAGATTGGGTCACTACTTTGGGGAACACCTCCACTGAGTTATGAAGAATGACCTAAAGCCTCCTGTGGTATGCCAAAGTAATTCCCTACCTTAATTTCACACATACCTCCCTGTCTTTGCCTCCGGCAGTAATGAGGTTTTACTCTAGATTGATGAACAGCTCCTCATGTTTTGATTAGGCGCTTTGCAGTCTTCCAGGCTCAGCATTGAGTTCACCAACTTCACACTGTAATCTTGGTCCTCAGTTTGTTTCAGTTCTTTTGCATGTTTCAGGCTGAATTGTGCTTTCCTCTTGATTTTGCTTTTGGCACTTGTTTATCTGGCTGCCATTCGCACCTCCTCGAGACAGATTATTTTATTCTCTACTTGTCTCATTGCTGTTCTGCAGCACCAATGTTTCTGTTATTTGTATTTCCACTCTTCCACCCTATCTTCCATTTTGTTTTCTCTCCATCCTTCTCCATTTCACTTCACGAAGCAATTACATGTTCTAACTTTCCCTAACGTCAATGAGAAGCCATCGACCTGAAACATTAACTCAGTTACTTTCTCCATAGATGTTGTCTGACCTTTTGAGTTTATGAAGCATTTCCTGTCTTATGTCAAAATACCAGCATCTACAGTGAGTCTGCTTTTGTGGGATCTTGCTTTAACTCCTCATCTGAAAGTTAGTGGCTCTGATAATCTGCCTCATTCCTTTGAGACATTGAATGATCTGCAGTTCATTTTCTGTTTTTATTTCAACATGCAACGTTGCCCATTTCTCTGCCTTTTAACAAACATCCTCTGGACCTGACTTTGGTCTTGCCTCAGAATGTGAACTTATTGAAACTATTCACAAATTGCAGAATGAATGAATGATAATAGCAAGGAAGGCAGAACTTTTGAAAGCATCTTTTTTTGTAGAAAATCTGTTTAGACCCAAATTGAGTACATATCCAATTCACAAATAGCCATGTTTTAGAAAGTTCTGCCTTAACATTTTAAAAATGGTTCAAAAAGAACAATGGGAAAAGATTAATATATGCACTTGGATCATTGTCTATCTTAGATTTGGCTGTTTTAAATTATCATGATGGTTTTTTCTATAAATTCTGTTTCTTATGATCCTGCTCTACAGCTACCTGATGACGGAACAGTGCTCCGAAAGCTAGCACTTGCAAAAATAACCTGCAGGACTATAACCTGGCGTTGTATGATTTTTAACTTAAATGCTCATTCCTCTGCTGCAACATTTATGTGCATGAGAGTAGGTCATTCTTTTAAACTTGAATTCAGTTTATTGTTGATGGGTAAAATTGAAATAACCACTGTTTTTACAAATGAGGAATCTTTGTGGAGGATTAAACTGCTCTGAATCTCTGCTATCGATTTCTAAGTTCAGCTAAAAACTGGAGACAATCAGCTCTGAGTTGATGAAGGAGAATATTTCTATCCTCACTTTTCTCTCTAATGCTGTTTTACTTTTATGAATCTAAAGATGCTCTCCTCATGTCCCATTTTTACTCACCTTGGACTATTACGCACTGTTTTAGTCTCCTCCCTGTCTCTCTTCCTCACTGATGATGTGTTACCAGTCTTGATATCTGTTGTTCTGGCTTTCTTTCTTTCCTTATCTGTGTCTCTTACTATCACTCACAGTTTGCCATTCTCCATCTATCCCTTGTATCTTTTCCATGATTTCTCTCTTTGTCTCTGTCACCAGCCTCTGTGGTTACAGTCCCTTCATTATATATTTTTTATTCATTAACGGGATTAAAATCTCACCATCTAAGCCAACAATTATTGGTCATCCCTAATTGCCCAGGGGGCAGTTAAAATTCAACCGCATTCCTGTGGAATCTGGAATCACATGTAGGCCAGACTGGGTAAGGATGGCAGTTTCCTTCCCTAAAAGACATTAGTGAATCAGATGTGTTTTACCCACAATAATTAATAACAAACATCATTGATTCCAGATTATTTTCTTTTATATTGAAATCAAATTCCACAATCTGCCATTGTAGGATTTGAACCCAGGTCCCCAGAACTGTACCTGGATCTCTGGATCAACAGTCCACCTATAATACCACTAGGCCTTCGCCTCCCCTATACCTTTGGTTATGACCCCCCTCTTTCGCTCAAGATTGTTAATCCCATGAACAGATCTCAAACAGAGCTTTAGAAAAGCCGAGTCAATAAACGATCAAATCAAATGCGATTATTTCGGATCCACTTTATTGCTCTAACAGAACGAGCAGCACCACACTGCTGGAAAAGAAATACATACAGGTTGCAGCGAAATTACACACATCTCATGCTTTTTTTTAGTTTTCAAGTGCATTAAAGAAATATTACCCCCAAGAAACAAAGAAAATAAACAGCAGCAGCTTTTGTACAGTGCTAAATCAGTTCCTTGCGACGTAGCATCGTCTGATGTTAGCAGGAAGTAAAGGTCTTCCAGAAGAAGTTTTTGCAGGAAGTCTTCCGCTCTCGCTGTGGTAACTGACTGAAGCGGGTCCTGTCCTCCACTTTCATCTCTTCCACATCTTCCTGATCCGGGAACGTGTTCTCAATCCCCATTTGATTGCTGCTGGAGTCAAGCAGTCCAGATAACAGCTTGAGAATGACTTCTTTCCTTTCTTTGTTCAGCTCCTGTCAAGACAAACACAAGACTATTCGTAAAAACTGGAAGAAGCTCAATAAGTCTGTGGCGAGAAATCAGAGGTGACATTTTGGATCCAGTCACCCTTCCTTAGAACTCTTCATGCTTTCTGCTCTGTGTTGACCTATGCCAAACTGCAATCTGAAGGATTAAGTCCATTTATTTGGTTGAGGTGGTTGTTTTATTTTGTGCATACTATGTCTAAAAGTATAATTTTTCCCCACCTTGCTCCTTTGTGATCTTACATTCTTGGTTATAGAAATAATTTGTAACTCTATTGCAACTTTTATAACACAATGCTCTCCCACTTTATTAGCAACTACCTGTTTCTTTTTCAAAAATGCAGCAACCAATTTACACCCAGGAAGGGCTGAGTAATAATAAAGTAGGTTCGAAGTTAAATAGTGACCAGGACACACATAGGGTAGTTTACCATTCTTAAGCAGGGTCACTGGACTTGAAACAATAACCTTGTTCCTATCTCTTAGACACTGCCAGACCTGCTGAGCTTCTCCAGCAATTTCTGTCTTGATTTGTGATAGTTTACGTTCTCTTTTAAGGTCTCTGTCTGACATCTCCCCTTGAAAAGAGCATCTCAAACAGGATACCCTTGCAGTCACTTCTTAGCCTGGATTATGTGGTCAATTCTGTGGATTGGAGTGTGAACACTCTGACTCAGACATGACAGTGCTAAATAAAAGTACTACACAGTTTCCATTACCCCAATCCCCTGCCCAGCTCCTCCACCAAATGTGGCATCGTTTGTTGGTTGAATAGTTTGCTCAGTATATGCTATCTTTTAAAACATCAGCTGAGCATTGGAGTCCAGAGAGTGAGGGTCAGCAAACTCTTTGTTCATGGAGGCTTCTCCACAAGTGTTGCAGGATGATGACCAGGACTTTTTTCTTTATCCTTTAATGGGATGAGGGCTTCACTGGCAAGGCAACATTTATTGCTTATCCCTAATTGCCCAGAGGGTAGTTAAGAGTCAGCCATACTGCTGTAGGTCTGGAGTCAGACTGGCCATGCAGGTCAGACTGGCGAGCACGGCCATTTCCCTTCCCTGAAGGACATTCGTGAGCCAGATTTGCGTTTCGAACAATTGACAATAATTTTCATAAACACTTAATTTCAGATATTTATTGAATTCAAATTGCATCTTCTGCCATGGCAAGAATTGAACCCAGGTCCCCTGAATATTACCTGGGACTCTGGATTAACAAACCAACAATAATACCACTAGGCCATCACCTCCCCATTTTAGCCCTCCCTTAGTCCTGATGGGTTCAACCAACTGTAACATCCAAGCCACTTTTCCAGCTATGATTAACCAATCCAGCAGAGCCCAAGGAATAATCCAGAGTATTCAGATTAGATCGTTTACCAGTAAGTAAAAGCTGGGAGTAGGACTTATTAGATCTTTCTAAAACTTATTACTGATGCAATGGGCTGAATGGCCTCCTCTGCTATAAGATCCTACAATAACTGTGAATATGCATTTGCTTTAAATGAAATCACTGACTATCCTTTAGCAGTGCAGGATTTAAGATACTGTCAGATTTGTGTTGCTGATCTAATGACGTCATTTGTAAATGTTTTTTAATAACCTGTGGAGAGGCTTCACCACAGGAATTCAGGGTAATTTTCCTCAGAGGCAGGAATAAGTGTGAAGGGTTCCTGCATGTGCACAAAGTAAAGCTGCACCCAGGATATTAAAGGTGAACCACTATTACCTTCCATGGAAAGTGGTGTCGTGAAATCAAGCCCTCTGCCATTTCAATATTTTAATAAAGTAATACAGACTGTTGGACAGAATTTCTTCAGTCATTCTGCAGTTGCTGTATAATGCTTCCTCTGGTGACCAGGTTGTTTGGAGCCTTGAGGTTAGCTGAATAACAGCTCAGTAAAATACGAACAATCCCAAATATGAACTTTCGTACGGCGTAACAGAAACAATGTACCGAGAGCTAAAAAGAGATGATGGTCATAATAATACACAAATCAGTCATCGGGCACCGTGAGCAACGCAGTCT
The DNA here is from genome assembly GCF_020745735.1 of Hemiscyllium ocellatum. Lineage (NCBI taxonomy): Eukaryota > Metazoa > Chordata > Chondrichthyes > Orectolobiformes > Hemiscylliidae > Hemiscyllium > Hemiscyllium ocellatum. Next base: position 12,943,270 of record NC_083437.1, read on the forward strand.
CAGAATACTTTCAGCTGACCTCAAACAAAGCATTCAGGCTGCAAACTGACCACAGAGTGTCCATTAACATTTTACATTCCAATAGAAAACTAATGTTTGTGGACTCCAAGAGAAAATAAAATAATGTTTAGTTGGTAATTATTCCCCTCCCTAGACCTACACTCACATATGATCAGATATTCATGGTCCAGCCTCATTCTCAAGTAGGTCATTAGGAAGTCCCCACATTTTGCCATTCATCGCCACTTTCAGGATCAGAGTGGAGAAATCATAGAATCCCTATAGTGTGGAAAAAGGCTATTCGGCCCATTGAGTACATCCAGCCATCTGAAGAACATCATATCCAGAGCCACCCTATCCCTATAACTTTGTATTTCCCACGGGTAATCTACTTAGCCTTCACACCCTGGGCAATTTAGCATGACCAATCCACCTAACTTGCACATCTTTAGACTGTGGGAGGAAACAGGAACACTTGGAGGAAATCCACACAGACACAGGGAGAATGTGTAAACACCACACAGACGGTTGCCCGGGGCTGGAATCGAACCCAGGTCCCTAGCACTGTGAGACAGCAGTGCTAGCCACTAAACCACCGTGTAGCCCTGTCTGACCACTGCTAGAGAAATTGGACTAAGGCCAATTTCAATAAAAGGCAGTCATATCCTGAAGCTGTAACATTCTGCCATTTATGACAAAACCAAGCAATGACTGAGTTTAGTCTGAAAGGGAGATCATTCAGTGGTATCTATGAAGCATTTAGCCTTAATCCAGTGGATTATAACCTCAGCAATGTTACTTATTTGAGATTTTAGGGACAGATTTTTCCTACCGTTTTTTGGGACAGAGCCAGACTCAGCTGGGGGTCCTGTTCTCATGGCTACAAGGCACAGCCAATAGTTAAACCAGTGGGTGTTTGTTGGCAATGTTGGTAGAACCTCTTGAAGCAACCTGGTCACAGGCAGGAGAGCGTTTGCGATTTCTTTAAGCACACAATGAAGATGGAGAAAACCAGCTCCTGTCCTCTCCTGCCCAGTCAGATTGTTTATCAGCAACCCAAGAGTTGAGTCCAGTAGCACAAAGCAAAGAGAAATAGGCAGGAGGCCTGCCTTGGGTACATAACTACCATCACTATCCATTCCTTCTGCACATTAATGTTGATCTTGAGTCTTATTTTGTGGAAAACGTCTTGAGGTGGAATAATTGGGGAGAAAGATTTCTTAAGCCAAGAAAGATTATGCTTCTTTGCTTCCCTCAACTCTCTGTAGAAACTATGGGATTCACCCATTTGTCTCATTTACCTGTTTCCCCAGTACACAATATTCCCCTTTAACAAGAGATTTGATTGCCCAGCAACTTACAATTGATACAACATCACTTCTGGAGTGGACTCAACCACAACCCAACCCACCTCAAAACTCCCTTGATGTTCCCTGCCCCTCATAAAGAAAAAGGTTTGTATGAGATGTGACATTTCCTACTGCCCAAATCCCAGCGATACGGGGAAGTTGAGCTGACATTACTGTGCTCCAAGGTACACTCAACCTGCAAACATTATACTCAATATTCTAATGGATTTAATAACTCCAGCTTGTAATACATTAAATTAATGGCCCAATATACTTGCCTTTAAAGGACAGGATAATTTAGATGTTGTCAGCATTTCAATTTTGTCAGCTTCTGCTAAACAAGAAAGCTCAGCCAATGCTTTTCAGAGATTCATCTACTGAACTACATTAGCAGCAACTGGACACACAGAAAGACCGCAAGATGACTGGAGTGGAAAAAGAAATCTTTACTCTCGCGCCTGTTTTGACCAGGGAGACCGAATTTGAAGGTATATTGTTTGGACAGCACAGAAGGAGCTGTATCTGTGTCAGGTCTGACCTGTGAGAGGACATTGCTCCCCTAAGCTGAGAGCACTGGTCGTTTTGATAGACACAGAAGTTCATCAAAATCAAGTCTGATTGATGAGCCTTTGAATTGATGCACAGAATCCTCAAATTTGTCATCTAAAACTGTAGCAAGAGGTCTATGAATGCTCACTCATCGACTCATCCTGAGGTGTAAGGTGAAAATGGGTGACTGTATGGATTAAGTACCGCTGGTCATTTGGTAATGTAAATGGAGATCAGCATATGGTAGGCATATCAGATTTAATAAAGGCTGATCTCAACAGCAGGACTGTCCCTTGGCTCCGAATCTCTCCTTACCAATGCATCCAACACAAATTTGTTACACCTGCCTGGGACCTTATCCCTTTATCTCAACAAGAGGGAGAGTCTTGGTCTTGCTTTTCTTGCTTCTTTATAATTAAATAGAAATGCATATGACAATGGGATCAATTTACCAGGACAGGAACACCTGTTGGAGATAACAGCAAAGGTAAAATTAACCTGGAATGTACACAATAAAATCTACAATCTCTACTTGGAACTCCAGACATGCATTCACACTGTAGTATTATTAATGTTTTAACAGCTCTGCTGAGCCAGAGGAGAGTCAGATATGAGTGCATGAAATGTTCATACAATTACAACACTGACAGTAATTTGTAGTTTGGGGATCATTTTCAGCTACACGGCACTGAGCACTGAACAATAAGGGGAATGATGTGGCATCAATGAGCAGAGCTGGTGAGTAAGCTCCCGTGTCACTAACAGTGACTGAAGTGACTTATTAGTCTAATAACAAGGGGCAGTCTTCGCAGAGATTGTGCACCGGGGAGGTCAGAACACACAGTTTGCAATGTTATTGCTTGTCAGAGCCAAGTGTCTCTGCTTATTAATTCTCCATCTGTCTTCCACTGTTTTTCTTTGTCTCTTTCATTCACTCTCCTACTCACCTTGAAGCCTCAATACTTTTCAAAGGATATTCTGCGTGAGAGAATGAAAGGGTTATTTTCATTACTCCCTGCTCTTTTTCATTTCTATTCTCTTTCACTCTCATTCTTTTCCTACTTTTACAGAGACGCAGATTTAAGTCAAATTCTGAGAAACTGGTTGTGTGAACATAGTGTGTTTGCAGTATTAACTCTGATTCTCTTATTCCAGGGGTTATCTCAAGCACTGAGTTTATGTGGGTTTACAAACTTACCACAGCTTTAACTATTGGAGAATATAATGCAAGAGACTCATCTTGTAAATCAGTTTCTGACATCCAAACAAACCAAGCCCCTGTGTAAAAGCAGTTTTTCTCTGCTGCTATTCACCATCTCTGTCATTCTCAGTTTCTGATATGCATCCTTCTGCTCACTTTTTGTGTTTTTCTCTTTAACACTTGTCGGTTATAATTTACTATTTCCACTACTGCCTCTCTCATCTTCTATTTTCTTCTATTGTCACTTTCTATTTTTTTTTTCGTTTTTTCTGTCTCACACACTTGTTCCCTCTTGTTCTGACTTCCTCACTCTCTTACTGCCCGCCTGTGACTTACATGCTATTTTCTTTTACTCTCATTTTAGCCCCAGTCTCTGTCCCTGTTACTTTCAGATCCTCTCCATCTGATTCACACACTGGTTTCCTCTTCTGAAGGGTTATTTCTTTCTGCGCAGCAGGTTTGTAAACAAACTATTTCACTGAACCGTAATAAAATCATATACTACTCACATTTTCTATCTCAAGTTGACACCCCTATGTATGTCATTTTATTGTTTGCAACTTTCACTTTCCATAGTTGCCAACTAAATTCAACTACCTTTCTCCCACACTGTCTGTTTCTCACTCCTTATTTCCTTTAAAGTTCTTACTCATTCTCTCCATCGATCTATCTTTTGATCATATACAGGTCGCACATTTTAAGGCTTTACTCACCTGATTTGCCCGAAGATTCAGTCTGTCTTCGAAAGGTGCTGTGGCCCTCACAGTGGACACAATGAGCAGTATGGACACAAAGCTCACTGTCCCCAGTAGCTGCATACTGGCTCTTCACTCGGTCGCTTGGAATTGGATTGAAGAGGTGCCTTTTCAAGATTTTTGCAATGCGCCTCGACCCTGTGTGGTTTTGACAATCTCCAACCCCCTTTTTATAACCCAGTACAGCCCCAGTCACTGACGCACAGACCAAAGCTTCATTAAACATCAGGAGTCCATCAAAGCCACACAATTACACCCAGTCCAAGATTAACCATTCGCTGACCAGACTTAGTTTAGAACCAGGTCATTCAATCGGATGTGTTGAATTTCTGCAATTCTCTGACTGCAGAATACTGAGGAGAAAGTCTTCAATTTGGAATTAAATTCAATGCTGAATCTCTGTCTCCAGATTTAAGGCAGGAGCCTTTTCTTCGGGAACAATCTTAAAATTGTTGGTCATTTCTCAGTCAGAATTTCATTTGTGCTAAGGGTTTTGAAAGGTTAACACTGAGCAAATACAAATGACTGTCACCGTGTCTAATAAGGTATTTAAAATATGATTAAAAAATCTTACTAGTGATATTCATGAGATAATATTTGATTACTGAACTGTTTGAAACATGCCTAATCTAATGGTATATTTGTGTCAAAAAGTGATTCCCAGTGAATTGCATTATATGTTTTCACAACATAAGCAGGTTCTCTTTTTGTTCACCTGGTTTCCCTGAATGTATTTTTATCTTTGCTGGTAACGGTTTCGCAGAAGCTCATTGTAATCTAGCATTCCTCTTGAGTGCCCCTTCTTCACATGTGAGCCTAGACCATGGATGCTGGCAAACTATTCAACTGTGCCAGCATCACAGCCGGTTCCTGATGCTTTGCAAGTAATTGCTGTTGAGCAATTAGGAATTTGGACATTGGTACATTATCTCTTTCCTATGCCAAGGGACTGATGCCAATGTTTGAACAACCTGCCAGAGATGGCTCACTCAAAAGAAACTGGAGATCGTACCCAAAGTGTACCTGTAGTGCAATGTAGTATCAGATTGTGCCATTATCACCAGTTTTCCTTGGAAAATAAGCTCTGAATTTAAATAGGCCATTTTCAAATCTCTTTCCTGCTTTATTTTTTTGACTTCTGTTGGATTTCTTTCATCAGTAACAGGAACATATACACCCTAAAGAAGCCAGTGAATTTCCTTAGGCTGGCTCTGCAGTTTTGAGGAGCGCCCAGATTGTTCAGTCAGAGGTTATTGCCCCTTCCAGAAGATTGCATGGGTGAAAATTAAAAGGAGCAGGGAATGCTCAGTTTGAGCATGTGGTTGTGTGGTATGGGGTGCATAGACAAAGGGGTAGGACATACACTAGGCATCATAGTGTGCAGAAGGCTTGAATAATTAGTCTTTTCTACATTTATCAATTTTTGTGGTTGTAGATTCTTTTCATACATACAGTCATTTCTTTTATTCCTCTCTTTACCAATATACGTACAGCCAGAGGCAGAGAGAGTTATACTTAAACTCTTTAATCTGGACTATTTACAAGATTAGCTACTAGAGTTGAAGATCAGGGTCTCACAAATATATAAACCAGTTTTCTGTTCAATGTTTCCGATAGTAGCAGAATGAAAGTAAAGAAAATTATATTAGCCTCTTGTCACATATTACAGTACAATTTAACCTTGTTCATTCAAAATGATTATTGCACAAAATTTCAAATGCTCCAGTCATTCAACTGAAGTGAAACCTATGTTGTTCAAAAAAATTGAACAAAAGGAGCAACTTTCAATAAAAAGGTGTAATTTGTATCTGAAATGCTTCAGACACAATCTGTTCATCTTTGGAGTGCAGTGATTTGTCATGTGGATAATGCAGCAATCAATCTGCGTCATGAACATGCTTCAATGAGATTTTGGTGATATTAATTCAATGAGGAACGTTATTCCAGATATCAAAGGGATCTCTCCACTGCTTTTTGGCAAGCAATCTTAAATACTTGTTTCAACAGGAAGAGCATCTTTTGAAGAACAGCACCTCCAACAAGGCAACATTTCCTCAGTACTTTCGTGAAATATCAGGCTACATTATGTACTCAGATCTCGGTTCAACCTATTGACAACTGAGATTAGTTTAAAAAAAACACTGAAAGAAATGAAATCTGAAACAAAAACAGAAATTGCTGGAAAATCTTCAGATGAAGGGTCACTGGACATTTAACTCGGTTTTCTCTCCACAGATGCTACCAGACCTGCAGAGCCTTTCCAGGAATTTTTGAGATATCTTTCTGCCTGATGGAAGAGGATGGGAGAGAGTATAACTGGGGTGGGAAGGGTCTTTGATTTTGTTGGCTGCCTTCCAGAGGCAATGGAGAGTGTAGATGGAGTCAATGGAAGGAAGGCTGGTTTGTGTGATGGACTGGGCTGTGTTCACAACTGTCTCTAGTTTCCTGCAGTCTTGGGAGAAGTAGCTGCCATACCATGCTTTGATACATGCTTTCTGAGGTGCATCCATAAAAATTGGTAAGACTCTTTGTGGATATGTTGAATTTCCTGAGCCTCCCCAATTAGTAGAGATGTTGTTGTGCTTTGTTAACTGGATTGAGAGCTGGAGGAAAAGGGAGAGAGAGAGAGAGACCCACATTGCCTCTTCCAGCGACTGCCCACTGACTCACATGCCAATCAAGCACTGTTGAGGTTACTGACAGGCTTTGCTACTGAGTGCCCAGGGGCAGGAGTCCCACCCAATGAGAGCTGTCAGTCAGTCACAGGCCAGCAGCTCTTGCAATCAACAGAGTCAAAGGAGACTCTGTGACTGCTCCCAGAAGAGCACCCCCTGCATTCCGGGTTCCAGGAATAACCAATGGAAAGGAGTTTATCAGGTAGTGGGATCAGCGTCAGAAAAGGGAAAAGATGGGTGGAAATCCAAGGCTCTTATAAGGACCTCCCAGGAAGAAAAATCAGGAAAACTGTCTAAATGATTAAATTCACTCTTAATCCCTCAGAATGTAGCTTTAGCATGACCAGTACATTCAATTTCAAGCCATACAGGTTTTGTCTTACTGGCTTGTCTCTCTGGGAGCTTTGTTCAGTCCCTAAATAAGACATTGAGTGCCATTGATCAGATCTTTCTCTCCCCACCCCCACAGCTGATAAGCTGCATACACTGGTTGACCTGCTGGGTATGCACAAGTCAAGTTGCAAGTGAATTAATCCAAGTGGCAGTGAGCTGAAGCATCTAAGAGGTCCTTCACTGACTACTCAAGAGCTTCAACTGAGGGCAGGGCCTATAGATCAATCCTGACCTTCCTGCCCAGAACTTACATTCCAGTACAGGTCAGAGATTGTGGGACCTGGATACCACAGCACCTAAAAATGAGGCCTTCCCGCTTCCACACCTGCCAGCTCCAGGAGAAGAGGATTCTGCTAAGGGCCTCACAAATGCTTGGTTAGCACAGGAGTTGAGAGTGTGGTGTTGGAAAAGCACAGCAGATCAGGCAGCATCCGAAGAGCAGGGGAATCGACGTTTCAGGCATAAGCCCTTCATCAGCTTGGTTGGCACAGGAGTTGGACAGCCTTCCCTGGAATAGGCAGAAAAAGTTTCTCACCAGCTTCACAAATGGCATACACGACCTCGCCTTCATAACAAGACTTTACCTTTGTGTATCTCATAGTCCGATCCCTGAATAAAGACACAGAACCAAGTGACCAAATGGGTATTGAAATTAGCCCTCAGTTTTTCTGTCCAACTTGATGCTGACACCAGAGACTTAAATCAAATATGTGTTCCATTTCTAAGCTTTTACAGAGTACAAGAGAAAGGAACTGACAGATTAAAAAATATCTCTGTCAGCTCAATTAAGGAAAAGCAAGTAAAATTTGTGGATGGTGTATATTGGTCTTACTTGTCTGGAATACTTCAAAATAGAGTTCCTGTACAATTAATTTCCAAGTATTACTAGTTTTCCCTCTGGGAAAGTGCAACTAATGACCTTACCACAATGCACTGAGGCAGAGACTAATGCTTCAATGATTTTCCTGACTCTTGCTGTTCCTGCAAAGGAGCAAGCAGAGATGAGGCCTAATTTAGCAATGTAAAATGGACAGATGGCCTTCGGTTCTAACTTTGTGCAATCAGGCAATTGCCAAGTTGCATTGACAGCTCAGAACAGAAGCTGGAATCTAATAGAGACCTGAACAGTATGAGCTATGACAGAAACTCCAGCAAGGTCCCTCTTCACATTAGGAGCAACATGCTACATTATTTCAGCAGGTCCAGGATGTGAGGGAGATTCTCAAACAAAAACAGAAACCCAACAGGTCAGACAATTCTGAAGACAGGTCAATGGGCTCGAAACATTGACTCTACTTTCAGATACTGACAGACCTGCTGAGTTTCTCCAGCACCTTCTGCTTTTGTCTCAGATCTTCAGTGGTTCTTTATTTTAGAAGAGGAGAGATTCTCACTAGGACTGCAGCAAGTTGTCTATTAAGGGGCATATTTGCTTCTCAGTGACCTTATTAACAGCAGATCTCATCTCATTAATAATCAGCTTCCTATATTACCACACAACGTAAGCAAACTAAATGCTGAGAATTCTCAATATGGAAGTCAGAATGGGTACCTGACCACTTCAGGTCACTGCAAAAGTCCATCTTGTTGGACACTAGGCACCAACATCCCAACATATGCTCCATGGGTCCATCCACACCCACCCCACATCCATGGACATTGGCATCCAACGTGTACTAGTCATGGCTCATTCTAATCCACTTACAGGACACTTCTACACCTCAGGCTGACAACTCTCATTGTAATACTGCAGCAAGGTTACTGTGCATTCAGGGACACATGACCACTCAAGGACTGGACCAGGCTGCATCTCAGAGCTGTTTGCTTACTCTCTTACTGCCCACTCATGCTGAGACGACTCAGACACTCACAGCATCCCTGCCTTGTTTCGCCTTGCCAGGAGTGGCATGGTGACTCAATGGTTAGCACTGCTGCCTCACAGAACCAGGGACCCAGGTTCGATTCCAGCCTTGGGCAACTGTTTGTGTGGAGTTTGCACATTCTTCCCATGTCTATGTAGGTTTCCTCTGGGTGCTCCATTTTCCCCCACAGTCCAAAGATGTGCAGGTTAGGTGAATTGGCCATGCTAAATTGTCCATTGTGTTAGGTACATTAGTCAGGGATAAATACATGGTAGGGGAATGGGTCTGGGTGGATTACTCTTTGGAGGGTCATTGTGGACTTGTTGGGCCAAAGGGCCTGTTTCCACACTGTATGGAATCTAAGCAATCTTTGCACCATGCCTCTAGCCAGAAATACCAGGCTCATATTATTGCAGTATTGCCAATTTAACACAGACACAAAGCCAGGAAGTTTGTCACGGTCATCAACAATCCTGAGTCAAGCCAAGGAAGTTAGCTTTCAGTCAGGGAGTCAAGGGCATAAGAGATGAAGAGCAGAATGCCAGACATCCTACCAGCAGTTTCAACTCTTGCTGCCCCATAGTAGGCTGTTTCCCTTCTGAAATGAGAGAAAGGCAGGTATTAGGGAAGGTGAAAGTAGGTAACAGAAGTAGGGAAGATGGTGAGGGTCATAGTGAGAATGATGGAGCATGAAGCTTGATGAGAGGTGGGTACAAAGACAGAGATAGGTCTGCAATAACATGTATGCCAGACCAGGTAAGAATGGCAGCTTTCTTTCCAAAAGGACATGAGTGAACCAGATGGGTGTTTCTGACAATCAGTAATGGATTCATGGTCATCATTAGACCCTTAATTCCATATACTTTATGGAATTCAAATTCCACTATTTGCCGTTGGTGGGATTTGAACCCAAATCCCGAGAACATTAGTTGAGTTTCTGGATTAACATTCTAACAAAAATACCACCAGGCTGTTGCCTCCCCTAATGTCATTGGCCTTTTCCCTGCAGCCTTGGTATTTAGGACAGCATCTAATCATTAACCCAGATGGCAAACTTGAACCAGCTTGGCATGATTGGGAGCCATGACCTTCTCTGCTGGTCCTGGGCGAAGATGGCACCTGCAACACCCTGTCTACCAGGACTTTCAGGTTGCTGTCTGCAAAGTGAGGCACTGATATTCCCCTCTCTACCACATCCAGGCCATATGTCCGGAGCCATACAGGGTGGCTAGAGACTGACTGTACCTCTCTTGGTGCACAGCAGGCTATAAAAATGGTGTGGGTGCTGGGGATACAAGTCAATTCTGGGATATCCCAGCAGCAGCGACCTCTTCCAGGAAACAGCGGTTGGAAGGAGAGGGCCATAATCGGGCAAGAGTGACACCATTTTGGGGAAGGGATTGCGCAGTTGGTAGATAACGAGGCAAGTTCCGTAAGGTATGGTCACAGATCTTGCTAGACCTCACTGAGGAACATGGATTACAAGGACCACAACGATTCATCAAAGTTTGAAAACTCTGCTGGCAAGGCAAAATACCATAGAACCTGGAAAACCTGGAATAAAAGCAAGAACTACTGAAACACTCTGTAGGTCTGACAGCATTTGTGTTAAGAGAAACAGGGTTAGGGAGTTTGATATTAAATGAGGAGGTGGGGAGGAAATGAGCACATCGTGGAAGAAACCAGCAAATTCAAATCTGATAAAGTCCACCTGCTTCACCAATGTCATTTAGGAAGGGAAATCTGCCATTCTTACTTGGACTGGTCTCAGCAATGTCATTGACTTGTAACCATCATCTGGGCAATTAAGGATGGGCAATGAGTGTTGACCTTGCTTGGAATGCCCACGTCCCATGAACAAATAAAAAGAATTATAGAGGTTTATAAAATCATGAGGGGCATGGATAGGATAAATAGACAAGGTCTTTTCCCTAGAGTGGGGGAATCCAGAACTCAAGGGCATAGGTGAGAGGGGAAAAATTTAAAAGGGACCTAAGGGGCAACCTTTACACACACAGTGTGGTGCATGTATGGAATGAGCTGCCAGAGGAAGTGGTAGAGGCCGGTACAGTTACAACATTTAAAAAACATCTGGAAGGGTATATGAATAGGGAAGGTTTAGAGGGATATGTGCCAAGTGCTGGCAAATGGGGCTAGATTAGGTTAGAATATCTGGTTGACATGGATGAGTTGGACCGAAGGGTCTGTTTCAGTGCTGTACGTCTCTATGACTCTAAATCATAATTTTCTTCCTGCTTGGTAGATTGTCAGATAAGCTGGAGTTTGATCTTAGATTCAGGAAAGTTTGCAGTTTTCTGGGGCAGACTTAGAGATGACTACAGGAAAGAATGAAGGGAGATGGGCAGCACGGTGGCACAGTGGTTAGCAATGTTGCCTCACAGCGCCAGAGACCCGGGTTCAATTCCCGCCTCAGGCGACTGTGTGGAGTTTCCACATTCTCCCTGTGTCTGCGAGGATTTCCTCCCACAGTCCAAAGATGTGCAGGCCAGGTGAATTGGCCATGCTAAATTGCCCGTAGTGTTAGGTGCAGGGGTAAATGTAGGGGAATGGGTCCGGGTGGGTTGCGCTTCAGTGGGTCGGTGTGGACTTGTTGGGCCGAAGGGCCTGTTTCCACACTGTAAGTAATCGAATCTAAAAGGAATGATTGGGGTCCTGCACAGGGCACTGAAGAGGGTGATGTCAGAGCCTAGCACTGGCTGGGGTGGGAGGCAGAGATTTTGAGGGGTGGAGTGAGTTGGGGGGAGGTTGAGTACTGGCGAGGCTGGTGCTAGCTGCAACTCAAGCAGTTGGAGATGGAGAAGGCTTGTCAAACGAGGTAGAGAGATGGTAACTGCAATTGGCAGAAGCCTTGCTTGAGGTGCTTAGGCAACACTCCTGATCTTCTTGACCCACAAGGATTGCTGTAGAAAGCACTGAATTTGCTTTCAGTATCTTCAGTAGTCAGTATCTTCTACCTTTAGCTTGCTGCTAGATTTCCTGAGTCCTTGATATCCCAATCAGGAACTGCAACACTTTATAAGGAGCTCCCAAATACTCTGTGTGAGTCTGATTCGGATACGTTAACAAAGTGAGTTGCTTCTCCAAGACAGGACACACACACACACACACACACACACGACAAACGAACTGATCCAAAAGTGATGATGTTCTTGGCTCATTGAGGACACTTAATGTTTCTAATATTAACCCTCTCCTGCCCATCATGGCAGAGATATCAGCCCAGAGTTCAAGGCTGATGACACTTCGTCAGAGTTGTAACATTGTGTGTAAGTCCTTATCTAAAGTAACTCAAGCTAAACCATAGTTTTTTTAAAAAATTCACTCACAGGATGCGGGCATCACTGGCCCAGCCATGATATATTGCCTAAGATTTACAAAGATGTTGCCAGGGTTGGAGGATTTGAGCTATAGGGAGAGGCTGATTAGGCTGGGGCTGTTTTCCCTGGAGCTTTGGAAGCTGGTGGGTGACCTTACAGGGGTTTATGAGGGGCATGGATAGAATAAATAGACAAAGTCTTTTCCCTGGGGTCGGGGAGTCCAGAACTAGAGGACATAGCGTGAGAGGGGAAAGATATAACAGAGACCTAAGGAGCAACATTTTCACATCGAGGGAAGTACGTGTATGGAATGAACTGCCAGAGGAAGTGGGGGAGGCTGGTACAATTGCAACATTTAAGAGGCATTTGGATGGGTATATGAATAGGAAGGGTTTGGAGGGATATAGGCCGGGTGCTGGCAGGTGGGACTAGATTGGGCTGGGATATCTGGGTTGGCATGGACAGGTTGGACCGAAGGGGCTCTTTCCGTGCTGTACATCTCTATGGCACTATGACTATCCCCCTAACTGCTCAGAGGCCAGTTGAGAGTCAACCACATTGCTGTGGGTCTGGAGTCACATGTAGGCCAAACCAGATGCGGACAGCAGATTTCCTTTCATAGGGTCATAGAGATGTACAGCATGGAAACAGACCCTTCAGTCCAACCCATCCATGCCAACCAGATATCCCAACCCAATCTACTCCCACCTGCTAGCACCTGGCCCAAACCCTTCCTATTCATATACCCACCAAATGCTTCTTAAATGTTGCAATTGTACCAGCCTCCACCACTTCCTCTGGCAGCTCATTCCATACACGTACCACCCTCTGCATGAAAAAGTTGCTCCTTAGGTCTCTGTTATATCTTTCCCCTCTCATGCTATGCCCTCTAGTTCTGGACTCCCCAGTCCCAGGGAAAAGACTTTGCTTATTTACCCTATCCATGCCCCTCACAATTTTGTAAACTTCTATAAGATCACCCCTCAGCCTCCAACGCTGCAGGGAAAACAGCCCCAGCCTGTTCAGCCACTCCCTATAGCTCAAATCTTCCAACCCTGGCAACATCCTTGTAAATCTTTTCACAACATCTTTCAAATAGGAAGGAGATCAGAATTGCACGCAATATTCCAACAGTGGCTTAACCAATGTCTTGTACAGCCGCAACATTACCTCCCAACTCCTGTACACACCACTCTGACCAATAAAGGAAAGCATACCAAATGCCTTCTTCACTATCCTATCTACCTGCGATTCCACTTTCAAGGAGTTATGAACCTGCACTCCAAGGTCTCTTTGTTCAGAAACGCTCTCCAGGACCTTACCATCAAATGTATAAGTCCTGCTAAGATTTGCTTGCCAAAAATGCAGCACCTCGCATTTATCTGAATTAAACTCCATCTGCCACTTCTCAGACCTTTGGCCCATCTGGTCAAGATTCTGTTGAAAGCTGAGGTAACCCTCTTCGCTGTCCACTACATCTCCAATTTTGGTGTCATCTGCAAACTTACTAACTGTACCTCTTATGCTCACATCCAAATAATTTATATAAATGACAAAAAGTAGAGGACCCCGCACTAATCCTTGTGGCACTCCACTGGTCACAGGCCTCCAGTCTGAAAAACAACCCTCCATCACCACCCCCTGTCTTATACCTTTGAGCCAGTTCTGTATTCAAATGGCTAGTGAACCAAATGTTTTTTTTCAATAAGCAACAATGCTTTCCAGGTCATCAGCAGATTCCTAATGCCAGATTCCTTTTTATTATTGAATTCGAATTCCACCAACTGCTGCAGCAGGATTCAAACCCAGGTCCTCAGAACATTAGCTGAGTTTCTGGATTAAATGTCTCACAATGATACCACGAGGCCATCACCTCCCTCTTGTACCTATATCGCGACTTTTGCATCTTAATTCCAACTTTCTAACATCTACATTTTCTTTTCCATCACTAATAACTGACTAATTGGAGTCTGCAGGAGGAGAGATTAGAAAAGTTTGGGAAATAAAGCGTGATATTTCAAAAATGTCTTTTCACAGGTGAGGGAAACACCATGAGATAAATGAAAGTGTGACATTTAAGAGCTCCAAATTACTTTTGTAACCTTTTAACTAGCCCTTTGCAAATATGAAAGCACGTTCCGCAAAACACAAAATTCTCTTAGTTTTGGGAATTGATTGCTGACACATACTAAAGGTCTTTGGTTCTAAGCAAACACGAGTCTGAACACAGTCATGGTGCCTCCAGGGGTAGAGTGGGAGGAGGGATACAGGGAGTGGAGCCGCTGGATTGGATTTCATTTTGACATTTTGTGTGACGTAAACTCCTTTCTCAAAAAAGGAGCATTCGAGTAACTATCCAGTCTCCTTTTCCCTACGGGAAACTAAGTGCAACCATCCAGTGCAGTCATACGGTATGGCTCAATACATCCCTCCCTTCAGCCCAGCATGGGACTGAGCTATCTACGCCAGATGGTCCAAGTTTGATTTCCCCCCATCGTTTCAGCTGAGATGCAACATTCTTGGCAGGGCAGTGTCAGGGAGGAGACACTGTGGACCTTAATTCTTTCAGATAAGAAACAACACAATTAATGTAATCTCTGGCTTCTGAGTGTAGCTCAAGAACTCCTGCTGGATAATTTGAATCAGACGTTGATCGAGGGCAAAAGCGAAAGTGAGCTTTTTGTGTGATACTCCACAAGGATGAGTCATTAGCCAACATTGTCCAGCCCTGGAAAAGTCCTGGGTGGCTGTTAATCCTCATAGGCTGATGAGTCTAGGCTGATACTCCAGTGTAGAACCAAGGTGGAAGTGTTAAACTCCAATTGCTGTCTCAGGTGAAAAATATCCACAGACAATATTCAAAAAGCACAGCACAGCTCTTCTTGCTGTTTGGGCTCATTGTTACCTTTCAAGCAACAACACTATAAAAAAAGCAGTTTAAATAGTCATTGTCTCATTGCTACGTATGAGGGCTCCCTGTGTGAAAATTCACTGCAGTTTGTCCATTACAATATGGCCTCACTGGCGTAACACAACAGAAACCAAGCAAGCCTCTTTATTCTCAGAGACAACAATTTTTAAAATATGCAGAATTCCCAAATTTGCCTGTCTTTTATATCCGGGTTGACAGAAAACACTGCTGCAAATGTGTTGCTGGTCAAAGCACAGCAGGCCAGGCAGCATCTCAGGAATCTCTATTCCTGAGATGCTGCCTGGCCTGCTGTGCTTTGATCAGCAACACATTTGCAGCTGTGATCTCCAGCATCTGCAGACCTCATTTTTTACTGACAGAAAACACTGACCCAGTTTCTGTACTTAAACAGAATTAAAAATTACTACATATGAATAGATTGTAGCCAAACAATTATGAACCCTATTGGTGTATAACTCTACTAGTTACAGCTGTAATCCCTTTGTAAACTTCCCTTGCACACGTGTGCACACACATACACGCACACAGCAGAGAGAGAAAGAGAGAGGGAGAGAGACTAGCAAGGCAGATTAGATCACATTTGCTGAAATGATTCTTGCCCTGATCAGAGCGATATTTATCAATTTCCTTCTCTGTATGCTTTTCACTCGTTTGTAGGAGGCACAGGGTAACTAGTTCACACTTATCGATGGTTCTAATTTAAATTGGTTTTCTTCAGGCTTAAAGTGGGTTTTGCTACAGAGATCAGAGACAGCTCCTGGGCTGGTGGAATTCTGATAATGTTGCAGTATTTTGTTCACAGGTTCCAAGCTGTTCAGCTGTTTGAGAACCAATTATGTAGCTGTTGGCAGGTAGAGGGCCTTTACCATAAATACCTGGTTCCCAGACCAATCAGCTACCTGTTGCAAACTGAATCTCCATTTGCACACTACTCTAAGCTCTTGCAGGCCTGTACATCCCCCTATTAGGGCGGCATGGTGGCTTAGTGGTTAGCATGGCTGCCTCACAGCGCCAGGATCCTGGGTTCAATTCCAGCCTTGGGTGACTGTGTGGAGTTTGCACATTCTCCCCATGTCCACTTGGATTTCCTCCAGGTACTCCGTTTCCTCCCACAGTCCAAAGATGTGCAGGTCAGGTGAATTGCCCATAGCGTTAGGTGCATTGGTCAGAGGGGGGTGTATCTGGATGGGTTGCTCTTCAGAGGGTCAGTGTGGACTTGTTGGGCTGAAGGGCTTGTTTCCACACTATAGGGAATCTAATCTAATCTATTGCTGCTTGAACAAGCAGCTATGTAAACAGTATTTACAATGAGTGTCAGGTCATAGAATCAGAGAGTCCTACAGCACGGAAACAGGCCCTTTGGCACAAACTGGTCCTTCCCCAGCAACATGTCCATCCACACTAACACTATTTCCCTGCACCTGACCATATCTTCTAAATGTTTCCTACCCATGTATTTGTCCAAATGTCTTTTAAATGGTGTTAATGTACCCACCTCAACTACTTCCGTTGCTAGCTCATTCCATATTTGTACCAATCTCTGTGTAAAAGAGTTAACCCTCAGGTTCCTTTTTATTCTTTCTCCTCTAAACATAGACTGATGCCCTTTCGTCCGTGATTCCCCAATCCTAGGAAAAAGCCTGAGAGCATTCACCCTATCCATGCATCTCATGATCTTATACACTTCTATAAGGTCCCCCCTAAGCCTCCTCCACACAATTAAACTACTCTCATTTGCCCGCATTTGGTCCAGATCTCTCCATACCTATCCCATCCATGTACCTATCCAAATGTTTCTTAAATGACAAAATTGTACCAACCTCCACCACCACATCTGGCAGCCCATTCCAGACACTCACCATCCTCTGTGTGATAAAATTGCCCTCTGAACCCTTTTATATCTTCCCCCTTTCACCTTATACCTATGCCTCTAGTTTTAGACTCCACTACTCTGGGGAAAAGCTGTTGGATTATCTATCTTATCTATGCCTCTCATGACTTTATGATGTCACCCATCACTCTCAGCTGTCAAGGGAAGAAAGTACCAACCTATTCAGCCTCTCTTTATAACTCAAACCTTCCAGTCCAGCATCCTTGTAAGTCGTTCCTGTCCTTTTTCCAGTTTAATAATACCCTTTCTACAGTAAAGTGACCAGAACTGCACACAGTTCTCCAAATGTGGCCTTATGCTGGCACTTGTATGTTTTGAATGTTACTTGTACACCTGCAACAAGACATCCCAACTCTCATACTCAATGCTCTCACCAATGAAAGCAAGTGTGCCAAAAGCTTTCTTCCCCACCCTGTCTACTGTGACTCCACTTTCAATGAACTATGAACCTGTTTACCCCTAGACCTCTTTGTTCTACCCAGCGCTCTTCCATTGACTGTGTAAGTCTTGCCCTGGTTTGACCTACCAAAATGCAACATCTTGCATTTATCTAAATTAAACTCCTTCTGCCATTCCTTGGTCCACTGGTCCAATTGATCACAATCTCATGTTATTCCCAGATAACCTTCTTCACTGTCCACTATGAACAATTGTTCAAATAAAAGCAGCCCTTTGGTGAAGCAGGCAAGGTGACACTGGGTTAAAAACAGCTCCACAACCAGTTCTTCTTAAATATTTCAAAAATCACTATAACTGCTGCTGACTGCTGACTGGAGAGGTGTCAGGAATAGTTACACCAAGTGACGTTGGCCATATTGCAGGCCAAGTGCACCTGTGTTTCTCTCTGGTTGGCAGCAGAAGACAGAGTGAGGCTGGCTTTACTTGGATGCTGTTGTTCAGTCACTGGCCAGCAGTGAAGGTGGCAGGTTGGCACTGATCAAAGAATGCTGCTGGCATCAAAGTCAGTCACAGAGTTAAGGTGAGGCAATGTTCCAAGTGGAAGTGGAAGCCTATAGAATCATAGCGTCCAACTGGAAACAATGAGGCCATTCAGCCAATCCTGCCTGCACTGACCCTCTTGAAAGGATTAACCAGTTTTGCTCCTTTACCCTACTTTTTTTTATTACAGTCTTGCAAATATCTCCTCTTCAAACATATTTCATTTTCTTTTGAAAATTACCATTCAATCTGTTTCCACCACCCTCTCAGTCAATGTCTTCCAGATCACACAAATTCTCCTCCTGAGGACCCTCTAATTCTGTGTGCCTCAGTTAGCAACTTTCTTTCCAGTCGATACTGTTTCTCCCTATTTCATTGGTTGAAATTCTTCATCAGTGTGACAACCACTGTTAAATCTAAATTAATTAAGAAATAGGAAATGTATAGAGCAAAAACAACTCTTTTTGGAAGTATTCCCACATCAATTTGAGATGTAGACGGGATCACATTAGTAATGACTGAAATGGTTTCGAACATCCTGCTGATCTTCACTGTTAGCAATGTCCACCTGTTGAGACAGATCTTCTGTCCCCGTGTTCGTTTGGAGGAGAGAGACACCGGGTCTGATTAAAAGTATAAACAGGTTTAATGAGAGAGAATCGTACACAGTACAGTGAGGTGTCTAGCTCACTGGAGAAGGCGCATTCTGACTTTTTTTAATTTGTCTATCCTTTTGTTCTCTCACATTCCAGAGTTACATCCTTATTTGGTAAAATGCAGAATTATAGTATGTCATTGGTTCTCACCTGATAACATTCTATTACCTCAGTTTGAGCTACGTGCATTTAGACACGGCTCCAATGTCCTGTTATCTCTCACCCTCCCTGGGGCCTCTTCAGGCTATGCCATCAGCTTTTCAGTCTGTTCTTAGTTTAACATAATGGCTTACTGTTGTCTAGTGAAGCTAACAAGTTCCAGACCTG
The DNA here is from genome assembly GCF_020745735.1 of Hemiscyllium ocellatum. Lineage (NCBI taxonomy): Eukaryota > Metazoa > Chordata > Chondrichthyes > Orectolobiformes > Hemiscylliidae > Hemiscyllium > Hemiscyllium ocellatum. Next base: position 12,962,137 of record NC_083437.1, read on the forward strand.
CTAATACTACCTTACGTGAGCACTACCTAACAATAAAGTTTCTTACACTACCTAACCTTAATAATGGATCCCAACACACCTTAGTAACATTCTCCACATCAGCTCCTCCCTCAGATCATCCACCTCCAAAACACTCTGTCACATCTTTGTTTCCTCTTGATGTAACTATTCTCATGTCTTGTATGTCACTTTGCGCACACTTGAGCCCATCTACTTTTTAACTTATTTCTTTATTTTTCTGTTTGTGTACCTAAGATTTTGTACCTAGCTGGTACAAAATGGCACCGGGAATGGCGACATTATACACTTTTCATTGTACCCCTGTACTTGAGTACATTGGTAATAAAACCTAAATCTAAATCTAAATCTAAACCTGAAAATTCTACTGCCCATACCCTAACTCACACCGAATTCCTTTTGCCCTTCACCCTTGTGCTTCCTGACCTACAATAGCTCCAAGTTGGGCAACACCTCGATATTAAAATTCTGACCTTTGTTTTCTAATCCTTTCATAGTTTCCCTCTCCTGCTGACTCAAATCTCTGTGCAACTCTGGATTGTTAAGCACTCCTACAGTTCTTCTCTCCAGCATTGGCTGCAGATAGGGTCATTTCTCTGGAGCTACCACCCAGAACCTCTTGCTCTCTCTCCTTCTTTAACAACCTCTGGGGTACTTCTCCAGTACAGTGATGGAGGAGACACTTTCAGGAGATGAGAGTGAGAGATAAAGTGGAGCAATACCCAGTTGATTCTGTGTGTGTATAATCAGCGTAGCAGCCTCTCAGTGGCCAAGCGCTGGTCCTTAGATCCATTGTGGCAGTGCCTTGTCTGGGCTTGGCGGTCTTTCAGCCCAGTGTGGCCTCAGTGTGGATTTCCGAAGTGATCCCAGAGTGGTCCCCCGGCCCCAAGATCCTTAAGGTGAAGCCTGGCACAGTCTGGAGTCAAGACCCAGTGAGGACTGAAGGCTAGGTGCCAGCGTGGACTGGGATGGAAGGACAATTGTTCTGAACTTTTTATTCCTCTATTTTCTAATTTATTCCAACAAACTGCAATGCTGTACTTCTTACTTGCTTGTTTTTCTCACTTTTTCCACCCCCCCCCCCCCCCCAGAACATGTACTGAAGGATCTGTACCTAGGTACCTTTACCTAAGATGGCGTTGCAAATGGCCACATATACACTTTTCGCTTTACAGAGGAACCTCAATTATCCAGCATTTGATTATCCGAATTTCGTGTTATCCAAACAAGATCGCAAGATTCCCATGCTTAGCTAACTATGTTATCCGGCAATCGATTAACTGAGCAAAATACTTCCCAGTCGTGTCCTTCGGATAATTTGAGGTTCCTCCGTACTCATTTGAGTACAGGCGACAATAACGCTAATTCATTCATTCATTCATGTGTTAGTTTCTGTCATGAAATTTGTTTCCTTGAAAGATGGGAAGAAAATCCAAGCATAGGATTGCGTGAGTTTACATTACTGAGCCCTCCAAGGGATTTTATAGTGTGTCGAGAACAGCGAGCAGGGAGCAGGTCCCTCAGCCACTCTGTTAGCTGCAAAAAGCTCCATATGAGTAGATTTCAACAGTCAATGCCAATGTGAAAATTGCAAATTAAATAAGGTGAGAGGACCCAGGCATCATTACTTGGCTTTTTTGATAACTTCAATAAAGCTGCAGAACACAATTTACCTTTAGCAGGGAAAAGTGAGAAAAGATAAACTCAACCAAAACTGACAATGTAAAATAAAAAGGTTGAGCATTTTAAAGGAGTAAGTGTTTGAGTATTTTCAGGTCCAGCTGAGAACAGGTTCAATACTGGGTAGGAACAATACTTTCCATGGCTTCAATCAATCAGGATGTCAGCAGCTCACTTTGCTTTCACAGTCGGCAGAAAAACCAAATCAAATAGAAAGTGCCACAGGCGTTCTCAATGAACATGGTCATATCACACTGAGATCCATGTGGTGCCCTATTTGTACAATCTAAGAACTAGAAAACGTCAGGTCACTCATTGTGTTTTCTATCCTGTTCATAAAGTACTTTTTAAAAGTGATGTGCTCATTCACAGTGTGTCATCCTTCACAATTTCTTCATGAGGGGCATTGATAGGGTGAATAGGTCTTCTCTCCAGGGTGCGGGACTCCAAAACTAGACTGCATAGGTGTAAGCTGAGAGGGGAATGATTGAAAGGGACCTAAGGGGCAACTTTTTCACACAGAAGGTGGTGCATGTATAGAACAGACTGCCAGAGGAAGAGGAGGAGGCTGGTATAATTACAACATTTAAAAGGCATCTGGATGGATAAATGAATCGAAAGAGGTTAGAGGGATATGCCAAATGCTTGCAAATGGGACTAAATTAATTTAAGCTATCTGGTCGGCATGGATGAGTTGGACTGAAGGGTCTGTTTCCATGCTGTGCAGCTCAATGACTCTATAATTTGGAAATGGAGCCCAATGTGTGGCTATCGCTTATGCGTAACTAAAGTTCGATAACCAGTCTCTCTTCTGTTTTAATCCACCTGCATCAGGAAGTAATTCAGCTACTGAAAACTGTGAAAAATATATCAGTTTACAAAATAAGCATGATTGGAGAGACCTCAGACCCCTTCCTCCGGTCTTATCATTTTATTTTTGTCCCAGGGAATTATTTTGTAAAGGTGATTTTTAGTCTTTTACTCTTTAGTCTCTGGTGTTGTGCATCATCCTGAGGAGAGCAGTTGAACCAAGGCTTCCCATGTTCCCATTCTGGACCATGAAGCCCCAGTCAATGTTTAAAAGTAATTGAGGAGGGGTGGGGGAGAGGAAGAGGGGTTATTGAGGGTGTTACTGAGGGGAAAAGGAACACAGTTTGGGGGAAGGGGAGGGAAAGTGGGAGTGGTGATTCTTCCTCTTCCTTCCTGTCAGGGTGTGAAAACATAAAGCTGGGATTTATGATCTTCAAAGTTGTGCTTTACCCCTCAGCATCACTCAACTGTGTTTCAGCAATGACTTATTGCAGTAACACTTTATCATGTTCCTGGCCGTGACTGACTCTTTCAGCTGAGTTCATTTGGTTTCATAGAATCTCTGCAGTGTGGAAACAAACCATTCGACCCAACAAGTCCACACCAACCCTCTGAGGAGTAACCCACCCAGACTCATTTCTCGACATTTACCCCTGACTAATGCACTAAACATACACATCCCTGAACACTACTGGCAATTTAGCATGGCCAATCCACCTAACCTTTGTGGAAAGAAACCAGAGCACCCAGAGGAAACTCGCACAGACACAGGGAGAATATGCAAACTTCACACAGTCGCCCGAGGAATCAAACCAAGGTCCCTGGGACTGTAAGGCAGCAGTGCTAATCACTGAGCCACTGTGCCATCCATTGATTTATTATTGTCACATGTACTGAGATATAGTGAAATGTATTGTTTTGCATGCTAACCAGACAAATCACACTTTGCATAAGTACATCAGGGTAATAGAGCAGAATATAGAATATAATGTTACAGCTACAGAGAAAGATCAACTCTAATATATGCGAGATCCACTCATAAGTCTGACAACAGCAAATTCCCAATGCTGAACCTGTTTGTTGAGTGGACAGAGAATCTCCAGGATTTCCTGGCTCAGCTCTGTGTTTGCCATCTTGTGGATAGAAAAGGTGATTCTAATCTTCAATTCAATTCATCACAGGTACAACTGGCAAAGATGGACTGGATCATTTTGATCCATCTTACAGATCAGGAACATCCCATGCTTAAACTAAGTATGATATCAACTCAATACCACCCTGCCAGAGAAAGAGAAAATGGGCAGTGTTCCTGCTCTTGTGTGCTATCCAGGAATTACACTTTGTTCCACTGGGTTCATGTGGGCCAATGAGCAGTATGATGCCACCACCTGGTGACCCTGAACCATTGTAATCCTTCTTTTGTTCCAGCACAGGTGGAGGTCCTTGGAGGTCCTCCATAAATGTACTTCTCCAGGCCTTCAGACCCACCTGGTAGTATCCATCCAAAAGCTTGTGACACCACGGGACAACTGGGCATGCCTGTGTAGGAAATCTGGTTCAAAAGTTCCAAACTGGAGCCTAGAACAAACACAGATAACCAACAAGATGGTACCACACCGTTATACGGCCAGCAAGGAGAGGGTTAAAACTGTCTGCAAACACATTGAATCAAACAGAATCAACCAAGGTGGTATGTACTCGATGGGCCAAATGGCCTTGCTTCCACATTGTAGGGATTCGATGAAGTTTCAGAAGATGATCAAGTTTTCCATATTGTTCCCTTTACCCATCGTGTTGATGATGTAAGGTGATCCGAAATCTTCACAACTACTAACATCATACATCTTAAAAAACAGAACAATGCACACTAAAAGCTAAAATTAATACAGGAGTTAGTGCCAAAGTATTACCACTATACTTACCTCAGCAAATAGTGCTCCATGGTCCAAGCCTTGGAGAGACCATCTCTCGGCAGACATATAAAAGATCTCCAGTTCTGCACATTGTCAGAATCACAATGCTCAAGCTCATCTGCCTGCCTAAAGAAGATCAGGGGGCCCATGCAGTCATTTGGGCTCTGCTGACGCCTCAGCTCAATATATGAGTGAGAAATGCACAGACCTGTATGAAATAATGATAATTCTGAGCTGTGTATGTAAATGTTGACATATGTATGGCATTACCTAATGTACAGTGTATCAAATTATTTTATGAATATTTTACGAATAAAGTATATTTTTGAAATAAAAAAAATGCTCAAGCTCATCTTGGCTTCCTGAAATATTCCACCTCATAGATACCAATTGTCTAGCAGTGGCAGGATTACCAAATGCTCAGATCTCACTGTAGTTACAATTCACAAGGTACAAACCCACACGCACTGTGGTGGAACAGAAGCTATATAACATAAATTGAATCAATTAATGATCTCGGATCAGTGGTGCTGGAAGAGCACAGCAGCTCAGGCAGCATCCAACGAGCAGCGAAATCGACGTTTCGGGCAAAAGCCCTTCAAGCCGTTGGATGCTGCCTGAACGGCTGTGCTCTTCCAGCACCACTGATCCAGAATCTGGTTTCCAGCATCTGCAGTCATTGTTTTTACCTCAATTAATGATCTCCCATGCTATGACTTTGAAATGAAATTTCAGCCAGCTACTAGGATGATTACACCCAACACACTGAGCGGATTACTCAGTTCGAACAAAGACCATGAAATTCCTCTCAATGCTCGAGGTTGTGAAATTAAGACTTCCGCAAGGTTAATCTGTTACACCTTGGTCAGAGCCAGCGCGTACAGTTGTAATCAGTGGCTGCTGAAGATGAGCCTCTACAAGATGAAAATATCATTATCCAGATATGGTCTTTAAATGAATATCTGAGAACATTTGTTTATTTTGGTCATACAGATGCAAACTTAGTACATGACAACAAGTAATTTTCAAGGGTAAACAAGTCCTAATAACAAAAGGGCTAAACCAAAATTTCCAGTTTATACCGTGGACCAGTGTATATTGAATATACAAGATGGCAAGCATATGAGTTTGTATGTCAAGGATGAAGCAGGACAGTCAACAATTTGTGAATGCATATGAGCCATGCCAAACATATCAACTTTAGAAGCAGATGGAGTGTCTATAACCACAAAATGTTCTGCCACTCCTTGGATGAAAGGAGCAACAGAATCATCCATCGCGTGTGGAGGTGATGATATCTCACTTTTCCATTGCTCAGTGACATAACGACATGGTGAGTCACAGAGGTTTACAGCATGGAAATAGGCTCTTTGGCCCAACTTGTCAATGTTGCCTAGTTTTCATTATTAATCTAGTCCCATTTGCCTGCAATTGGTGCTCATCCCTCTACATCTATCCCATTCATGTTCTTGTCCAAATGTTTCTTAAATGACAAAATAGTACTGGCCTCCACCACTACCCCTGGCAGCCTGTTCCAGACATTCATCACCCTTTGTGTGAAAATGATTGCTCCTCTGGACTCTTTTGTATCTCTCCCTTTCACCTTAAGTCAATGCCCTCTAGTTTTAGACTCCCCTACCATGGGGGAAAGCTGAGTGTAGCAGTTGTTGACACAATGAGCCCTCTCTTTAATTTCTGCAGTGTCCCAGATCAGGCATTGTCTGATAATGGACCTCAGTGCACTGTCAAAACATTTCAAGACATGTGTAGTGTTTGGGGAGTGACTCATGTTGCATCCTCACTTCATTAATCATGCTCATATGGTCCAGCAGAATGCATAGGAACAGCTAACAACCTCCAAAGGACTTTGAACACCCAAGCACCTATCCCATGTACAAATGATAATTCATGAACCAGCAGTGGCAGGTTCTATTGGTGCATGACTTCTTGTTTCAGTTAGGTTTAAAATGGGAAAAGCTTCTTGTAAATTAGCACCAATCAAATCAATGACCATTTAGTGTCAAGCAACAAAGCAAGATCTTCATTTTGCATTCCTGCTATTCTATGCAACATCAGTGGAAAAAGGTTTATCATCCCGAGCACAATGTATGTTTGGGAGGAAAATGCAGATGCACCTTGCCCAGTGACCAATTGTCTAACCACTTCTAGACACAGGATATTCTTCTTTCAATGGAAGAGATACATGATGAGTGAGCAGTGAGGGAGCTACCAAAACTGTGCACTGAGCAGAGAGTGTGAGTTAGTTAGAGATCTAAATCCAAATACTAGAGTACCAGGAAAGGTTTTGAAAATATACAACTTGGCCAAGGTCATACGCAATCAAATTTCATCATGGTTCTACATTGCAAAGGAACAGAAGTCAGCTTAGATCAATGTACAATAAACCAGTCCCATTGATGAAGAGATTGAGGAAGAAATCTCTGTTGGTGATGATAATGTTGATGATGAAATGTTGTGCGGTGACGTGACAGCAATCAGCAGCAATACAACCAAGTTGTCAAACATTTGCAGCAGAGAACAACATATACCCCTCCAGAGGTGTACACAGTCACTAGATCAAGATAACTTGGAGGTTAAGGTAGGGGACAGCAGGTACAGCAAGATGTTGCATGCAATAGTGAGAGTAGTAGAGTATGCGTCTTGGTAGGAGATGGATGCAATAGCAGAGAGAGAGTGAGCATGAGGTATTGGAGTGGAGATAGTGGCACTTACACTGGCAGAGTGGCAAAGCTTGTTGACCTTCTTACTACCTTGCTGAGCATTCCTCCAGAAACTAAGACTACTCTGGTCCAAGTGGTAACCTTGGACCAGTCTAGTATGGTCTGGTGTTATGGTCTTGTACTACAGGAAGATGACTTCCCATGTTTGTAAAACCCCACTCATCACAACCTCCAGGGCCCTGTGCCCAAAATGGGTCCCCAGTGCCCTCTTCTCTGCCATGTTCAGGAACGGTGGGGCTGCTCTGCCCTGACAGTACTTGTCCATGTGCACAATGGGCTTTTAAGGATGGCGCCAGCACCAGAGATTCCAGTCCATTCCCATATATCTCAGCAATGGCAAATTGTTGTGGGTACATTGCATGGTAGAAAGGGGCTAGATTCACACAAGAGTGGGAACTGTAAGGACAGGGTAGGTTATTAAGGAGGTAAGTTTGGTGAGGTGCAAGCAGAGACCTTGCTTGACCTCATGGTGAGAAACAGTCCATGAAACTTGACTTTTAATGAAAAATCATGAAATTCCGCCCCAGGTGCCTGTATTGATTAGATTACTTACAGTGTGGAAACAGGCCCTTCGGCCCAACAAGTCCACACCGACCCGCCGAAGCGCAACCCACCCATACCCCTCCATTTACCTCTTACCTAACACTACGGGCAATTTAGCATGGCCAATTCACCTGACCCGCACATCTTTGGAGGCTTGTATAAAATAATTAATTCTAATGAATTTCAGTTGGATTCTTCAATACTACAATGTGCACACAGCTTCTGATGTGACAGGATATAACGGAAGCATTGCTACATAAGATGAAAACATCATGTTCTAGGCAAACTCACACTGCTTAGAAATGCTTGTGAAAGAGATATTAAGTTTCATTAAAAGCATTCACTAAAAAGCTCAAAGTTGACAGCTGTTATTTTGCACATCTGTTTTACTATCATTCAGGGTTTGTGATCTGATTTGTTCTTTTGGCTTTGAATATCCTAATAATTTCCACAATATTGATGTTTCTGACCTTCAGATTCAGAAGTTTTACTTCAGTGCTGAAATGAAAAACAACACTGAAGATTTTAATCTTCACATCACACATCAGAGAAGCAATTAGATTTTAAAATCAAAGTTTTCTTGGCCTGGTTATGTACTTGGATAATTTCCGGGTACCTTACTCAAATCTGAGTCCAAAGGAACACCATGGCCTCCAGGCTTTCTGTTTCTTCCTCTCCAACCAACCCATCCAGCCGCCCTCCATCAATACCCTCCTCTGCCTTGCCGAACTGGTCCTCAGCCTTAATAACTTTTCCTTTAACTCCTCCCATTTCCTCCAAATCCAGGGGGTGGCCTTGGGCACACAGATGGGCTCCAGCTATGCCTCTTTGTTGGCTATATCGAACAGTCCCTCCTCAGTACCTACACAGGTACTGTACCCCAAATCTTCTGCATATCCATGACTGAATCGGTGCAGTATCCTGTACCCAGGCTGAACTGGAGCAGTTCTCTGGCTTTGCCCACAACTTCCACCACCTTCCCCCCATCCCCACTTTGAATTCTCTTGGTCAATCTCAGACATCTCCCTCTCCTTCCTTGACCGCTCCATTTCCATCTGTGGTGACAGTCTCCAGGCAGACATTTACTACAAAACCACAGATTTCCATAACTACCTGGACTACACCTCCTCACATCCAGTTTCCTGCAAGAACTCCATCTCATTTTCCCAATTCCTCCGACTTCACCTCATCTGCTCAAACGAGGAGATATTCCACTCGCGAGCATCCAAGATTATTAGATTAGATTAGATTACTTACAGTGTGGAATCAGGCCCTTCGGTCCAACAAGTCCACACCGACCCACCGAAGTGCAACCCACCCATATCCCTACATTTACCCCTTACCTAACACTACGGGCAATTTAGCATGGCCAATTCACCTGACCCGCACATCTTTGGACTGTGGGAGGAAACCGGAGCACCCGGAGGAAACCACACAGACACGGGGAGAACGTGCAAAGTCCACACAGTCAGTCACCTGAGTTGGGAATTGAACCCGGGTCTCAGGCGCTGTGAGGCTACAGTGCTAACCACTGTGCCACCGTGCCGCCCATGTGCACCAATTTTGAACAATGTGCTTTTCCTCCCTCTGTCATTCTGCTGCACCACTTCCATTCCCCTTTCCACTGCTCTAAACCCCCTCTCCCAAAACAATAAAGACAGAGTCTCCTTTGTCCTCACCTACCACGTCACCAATCTCCGCATCCAACACACCACTGTGGACGCTCAGCCTTGAGCTCCTGGGCTTCTTGTGAACGCCTGTCCAAGAACAGAGAACCACCACTTGATTAACATTTCAACAGCACTGTTTTTATTCAAGATTGTCAGTATACGAATATACAAACAAGGCTTGGGAGAAAAGCCACCTTAGACCACGTCAGGTACTAAAGAGTGGATTCTCTCACTCTCGATAGGGAAAGTTGTTACATTTATACATAACTTCTCACGCAATACAGAGTCCCGTGTCATTAGGCTATCGAAAAGTATATTAATCAAAGCATACTTAATTGTAAGCTTACACATCAAAAAAAATGCTCTAAATCTAACATACACAGATACCAACAGCCATCTGGTTAAGATATTAACACCATCTTTAAAGTCAGACATTAGCCCCCATTATTCTTCTCCTGCTCTTCAAGGTAACAGTCAGATCTCAGAGATGCTCTTAAATGTAAACATTCAAACCTCATTACTGTGTTACAGCTAGACCGTGAGGCACCAGTACTCCTCTGATGGCTGCCCTTTGACCTGGTGCTATATCATTCTCGGATCTGTGGGGAGGATTGTTTATACAGCTAGGCTGGCTTCTTACAAATTGCTATGTTAGCAATTAGTTTCGCTTAGCCTGTCGCTTAGGATGCAGGGAATTTCAGCCAATATGCCGGGGCCATTTTAGTTAACATTTCTGAGCTCCATTTTCTATATGGTCACTATATCTATTTCCAACTTATCATTCCTCCCTTTTTATCATTTTATGATAACCCTCAGATATTAATACATTGAAGTCGAGCAAACTCTTTTCCTGTTTCTACATCTGAATTGTCTTTCCAACTTATCACCATCCTTAAACACTTCCGCCAACTCCAACTAGACCCCACGACCAAGAACATCTTCTCCTCCCCACTCCTCTCTGCTTTCCGCAAGGACCGTTCCCTTCGCTAGTCCCTGGCTTGTGCCACTCTCCCTACCAACCCCCCCTGAACTCCCAGGCACCTTCCCCTGCAAAGATACACCACTTCCCTTACCTTCATCCAGGGCCCCAAACAGTCCTTCTGGAGTTCACCTGCCTCTCTTCCAACCTAGTTTACTGGTCTTCTCTATATCAGGGAGACCAAAGGTTTGCCTAGTATCTCATCTGGGCCCACAGGGGCCAACCAAATCTCCCAGTCACCACCCATTTCAATTTCCCTAAACACCCCTTTCCAACATGACCATCCTTGGCCTCCTCCATTGCCACAATGAACCAAACCACAAAATGGAGGAACAATACCTCATCTTCCACCTGGGACAGTCTATAGCCTGGGGGACTCAACATTGATTTCTCCCATTTCAAATAATCTCCCTTCCCAACTCCTGGCTCTCTTCCAAGTCCCTCCCCTTCCCTTCCACTCCTCCCTGTCACGAACTGGATTCATTTCTCTCATTGACCAACCACAGCGTACCCTCTATCTGTCCTCACCTATCCCCACTTCACCACCCTGTCCCCGCCACCTACTTTATCAGCAGCTCCCCCTACACCCACTCCCAGTCCTGAAGAACGGTTACACATGAAATGTCAACAACTCCACCTCCTGATGCTGCCTGGTTTGCTAAGTTTAGATTAGATTAGATTCCGTACAGTGTGGCAACAGGCCCTTCGGCCCAACAAGTCCACGCTGATCCTCCAAAGAGTAACCCACCTAGACCCATCTCCCTCTGACTAATGCACCTAACACTATGGGAAATTTAGCACAGACAATTCACCTGACCTGCACATCTTTGGACTATGGGAGGAAACCGGAGCAAACCCACACAGACAAGGGGAAATGTGGAAACTCCACACAGACAGTCACCCAAGGCTGGAATTGAACCTGGGACCCTGGTGCTGTGAGACAGCAGTGCTAACCACTGAGTCACCGTATGTTCTTCCAGCTACCTGCCTGTCTACTTTGGATTCCAGCTTCTGCAGTTTTTTTTTGTCCCTAGGTATCAAAATCAATCAATGGAAATCTGTGGGGATTGTGGTAGAGGTGGATACAATTACAACATTTGGAAGAAATTTGGATAGGTATAGGGATAGGAAAGGTTTAGAGGGATATGTGCTAAATCCAGGCAAATGGGAATTAGTTCAGTTTAGGAAATTGGGTCAGCATGAACAAGTTGGGCCAAAGATCTGTTTCCATACTGTACCTCTCTATGACTAATTTATTTTCAGAAACCATTTGAGGTTGAGGGTGTTGATGGCTAGGCCAGCATTTATTGTTCAGCCCTAATACCTTGGAGAAGGTGGGCAAATCACTGAAGCACAAATAAATATAGAGCTTAGAGTCCTACAACATGGAAACAGACCCTTCAGCCCAACTTGTCTCTGCCGACCAGGTATCTTAAACTAACAACACAAAATAAAATATAAATAGCATTAATTATATATGATAAAGCTACAAACACCAGTTTAATTCAATCACCGAAGAAGTTCCTGTTCCACAAAAAGCTAGTTTCACTTCAGACAGCACCCTCTGGTGACACAACAGGCTTAGCCTGTTGACTTGTGTTGCTAATAGCAACCAGGTTTTAATAGTGCTCCTGTGAGCTGCAGCAGGCCTCTGGTGGTGTTGGTATAAAGTCAGCTAATGCCTCCGAAAAAGAAAACTTTTGTCAAGAGAAAGAAAAAAAAGGTGACCAAAAAAGAGACTCAGAAAACATCTGAGAATAACAAGACTCTTCCAGAGGCTCTTAAAGCTGATTTTGTACCATCGCCCTCAGTGCTGAGGGAAAAGGTAAGGCTACACTTAATCCTCAAGACTCATTGTCAAGAGTTGATTTGAGAATTTTTGAGGCTGCTCAGTGGGTTTTGTCATTGTCATCTTTGCTGAGTATTCTTTCCATCTGCTCTATTGTGTATGACACTTAGAGTCTGAAAGGTACCCCCTGCAATTGTGTGACTCAGAATAAACCTTTCACCTTTCCATTTTTCACTGTCGTCTTAGTCTTATTTTTGCTTAATGTTTTATTATATTCTTTTCTTCCCCAATTCACCCCTCTCCCCTTCCTCTCTGAATGAAGATGCTTCTCTGTCAGATACCAACCATGCCACCCATCACCTCAATCCCTGCCCTTGCACATCTGATGGTAACCTAGCTACTGACTATTATTCACATGTAATTCTCAGGTGAAGGTGAGATGAAAGTAAATAATAAAATGATTAAAGTATTAAAAGTTGTTTATACTAGTTTGATCCTGGTTGGTGTTAAAGTTATATGTGAGTAGTGTGTGTTTCTGTGAGTGAGTGTGCATCTCTGTATGTTTGTACATCTGTGTGGGTCTCTGAGTGTGTGAGTGCAGGGCCCAGGAGAGAAATTCGGGTGTTCTTTCTCATTTCCTGGTGCCTTTACAACCACCTCTGCCCCTTTAAGCATCCCATCACATCCTTCTGGAACAATACTCACTCTAGGGTTGAATTCTTACATGACACTCTGAGGTTTGAGATTAATAAGTTCTGAAGAACAGTCATACCAGACTTGAGGTGTGAACTCTGTTTTTCTCTCCACAGAAGTTGCCAGACCTGCTAAGTTTCTCTGTCTCTATTTATAAAGCACTTGGAAAGCTCAGTTTTCTATATGATTTGCACTTTACAGTCATGACTTACACATGACTTAGTCAACATAGTGTGCAACCTACTTCACTTTTTTGTACCTAGCCGTACGCAATACCAAAACAGCTATGTCTAAAAGACTTGAATCACACAAGCACTCAAACAACAATCCCATGCACCTACACATTACTCCTGGTTTTATTTAGATTTAAAAATGGAAAAGGCTTCAAGTAAATAAGCTCCAATCAAGTGGGGAACTGAAGTTAGTAGTGAGTGGCCCTATTCTCTCCCTAGTTACCCTTTTGTCCTTAATGTATTTGTAAAAACTTTTTGGGGTCTCCTTAATTCTATTTGCCAAAGCTATCTCATGTCCCCTTTTTGCCCTCCTGATTTCCCTCTAAAGTATACTCCTACTTCCTTTATACTCTTCTAAGGATAATGAGGAGAAGGTGAGGACTGCAGATGCTGGAGATCAGAGTCGAAGAGTGTGGTGCTGGAAAAGCACAGCAGGTCAAGCTGCATCCAAGGAGCAGGAGAATGGATGTTTCAGGCACAAGCCCTTCATCAGGAATGAGGCTTGCAGGCCAAAGGGGCTGAGAGATAAATGGGAGGGGGGTGGGGCTGGGGGCAAGGTAGCTGGGAGTGCAATAGTTAGATGAATGTGGTGAGTCATGGTGATAGGTCGGAGTGGAGGGTGGAGGAGATAAGTGGGAAGGAAGATGGACAGGTAGGACCGTTCAAGAGGGGGTGCCGTGTTGGAACATTGAGAGTGGGATAAGGTTAGGGGAGAGGAAATGGGGAAACTGGTGAAATCCACCTTCATCCTGGGTGGTTGGAGGATCCCAATGTGGAAGATGAGGCATTCTTCCTCCAAGTGACGGGTCATTGGGGTTTGGCGATGGAACCAGGAACTGCATGGCCTTGGCAGAGTGGGAGGGGCTGTTGAAGTGTTCACCAACAGGGTGGTGGAGTTGGTCAGTACGGGTGTCCCAGAGATGTTCTCTGAAACGTTCCGCAAGTTGGCGTCCTGTCTCCCCAATGTGGAGGAGACCACATCGAGTGCAATAGATGCAGTAGATGGCGTGTGTAGAATTACAAGTAAATTTCTGTTGAATGTGGAAAGATCCTTTGGGGCCTTTGACAGAGGTGAGGGGGGAGGTGTGGGCACAAGTTTTGCACTTCCTGCAATGGCGGGGAAGGCACCAGGATTGGGATGTGGGTTGGTGGGGGGGCATGGACCTGACCAGAAAGTTGCGGTCTCTCCAAAACAAAGATAGGGGTGGGGAGGGAAACATATCTCTGGTGGTGGGGTCTGTTTTGTAAGTGGCGGAAATGGCGGAGGATGATGTGGTGTATCTGGAGGTTGGTGTGGTGGAAGGTGAGGACCAGGGCGATTCTGTGAAATGAATGGTCAACTTTGCTTCATTGACATCCTTAAGTGTTGACAATAAATTGTTTTCTCTTTGATCTGAAACTAAAAGAGAAATGCTGGAAAATCTCAGTAGGTCTGGCAGCATCTATAAGGAGAGAAAAGAGTTGACGTTTCGAGTCTAACTGACCCTTTGTCAAATTTCTCTGTGATCTCTTTTGTCAATGTCTGTGTTTATCATCAAACAAGATAATGGGAGTGCAATATTTGAAGGTCCTGTTATTTGTTCTTTAATCGCCCGCCTGTTTGAAATTTTTACAAGGTTATCGGAATATTGGTTTTGTTTTCACATGAAATTGTACTTTCTTTCTTTCTTTGCTGTTTCATACTTGTCATTGTTTCTCTACATCTCATTGGTTATGTACATAGTGCATCCTGGGCATCCTGAGTACAAGTTGACAGGTTGGCAAGATTTTGTGAAGGATGAGGTTCCTGAATACTCAGAAGTGTATGGTAACATAGGGCAAAGTCAGCAAGCAAAGGTCATGCCTGACAAATCTGTTGGAATTCTTTGAGGAGGTAACAGTCAAGCAGAGTTAATGGATTTTATCTACCTGGACTTCAAGAAGGCCTTTGACAAGGTGCCGCACAGGAGGCTCCTGAGTAAGATAAGGGTCTTAGAGGCAAAATGCTAGCATTGATAGAAGCTGGGCTATCTGGCAGAAAGCAGAGAGTGAGGATAAAAGGGTTCTTCTCAGGATGGCAGCCGGTGACAAGTGGTGTTCAGCAGGGCTCAGTGTTGGGACCAAAGCTTTTCACTTTATGCATTTACAGGAAATGAGGGCATTCTGACTAAGTTTGCAAATAATACAAAGATAGGTAGAGGGACAGGTAGATTTAGAAGGCAGGGAGGCTGTAAAAGGATTTGGACAGGTTCGGAAAATGGGCAAAGAAGTGGCAGATGAAATACAACATGGCAAAGTTGCACTTTGGTAGGAAGAATAGAGGAATGGACTATTTCTAAAATGAGGAGAAAATTCAGAAATCTGAAATGCAGAGGGACTTGGGAGTCTTCATCCAGGTTTTTCTTAAGGTAAATGTGTAGGTTGAGTTGTTAGTTAGGAAGGCAAATACAATGTTGTCATTCACATCAAGAGGTCGAGAATATAGAGGCAGGGATGTCCTTCTGAGGCTTTATAATGCTCTGGTCAGATTACACATTTAGAGTATTGTGAGCAACTTTGGGCCCCATACCTCAAGAAGGATGGATTGGCCCTGGTGCAGGTCCAGAGGAGGTTCATGCAAATGACCCCAGGAATACAAAGCTTACATATGAGGATTGTTTGAAGACTCTAGGACTACACTCAGTGGAGTTTAGAAGGATGAGGCAGGATCTGATTGAAACTTACAGAATACTGAGTGGCCTGGACAGAGTGGATTTTGGGAAGATGTTTCCATTGGCAGGAGAGATGAGGACCCAAGGCCTTAGAGTAAAGGGAAGTAAGGAGAATGAAGATAAAGTGGAACGTCTTTAGCTGGAGAGTGGTGAATCTCTGGAATTAACTGCCACAGAAGGCTGTGGAGGCCAGGTCATTGAGTATATTTAAAACAGAGATAGATACGTTCTTGATTGCCAAGGGGATCAAAGGTCATGGGGGGAAAGTGGTAAAATGGGGTCGAAAAGCCTATCAGCCATGATCAAATGACAGAGCTGACTCGATGGGCCAAATGGCCTAACTTCTGCTCCTATGTCTAATGGACATAGATGGGGTGTAGCAAGTCCTTTGGAAAAATCTTTCAAAAGGTTCCCAGATCCAGACTATGGTTCATGATTGCTCTGAAGGGTTATTAATCACAACTGGGAGGTCCAAATCGATGAAAGTTATTGGGGGTTGGGGGAAGTAGAATGCCAGGAAATGCATGCCAGGTTATGAAGCTAGTTGGATCAGGAATACAGTACAAAGTGCAGATTCTTATCATGTGCCAGCAAAATGTGGGAGCACTAAAAATTCTTAGTTAAGGTCCTGTTTGCCATTTCTAAATGTCCCTAGAGTGATTCCGACTCTGCAAAATTCCAAGACTTTTACCCACTTTTTTTAAAGTCATTTCTTAAAACCTACCCTTTTGACCAAGCTTTTAGTCATTTATCTGAATGTTTCTTTTATCTATGTGGTGCAAATTTCTTCTGACCATGCCCTACTTTAATGGGCCTTGAGTCATTTTACTATATCAAAGGTGCTCTATAAATGCAAATCATTGTCTTTTGTACTGTTGAAATATTGGACAACTTTGATGACCTGTGATCCCCTGAATCTTCTTTTCACTACAGATACTGGCTTTTCTGCAGGAATGGAAAGATGAACAGCAGGAGATGGCTAAGAGAGAACTGTCAGACAAAATTCACCAGGAACTGACAGCCCAGGACATAAGGGATCTCAGGCTAGTGTTTGACACTACTGACACAAGGAATGCAGGGTAAATGTCAGAGGAACTGCTATATACCTCAGGACTAACAGAGAAAAAAAATAGCAAGACTGAAACAAGAACATAAAATGCTGAACATATACAGCAAACTAGTCAGCGTCTATAAGGGGAGAAGTGCCTCATCATGTGTTTGCGTATATATTTTTTATATACCACTGGCTTGGTGTCAGATTTCATAGAGTTATACAGCACAGAAACAGACCCTTCAGTCCAACTCACCTGCACCAATCAGACATTCCAATTTGGCCCAATCCCATTTGCCAGCACTTGGCCCATACTCCTCTAAACCCATCCAGATGCCTTTTAAATGCTGTAATTGTACCACTTCCTCTGGCAGCTCATTCTGTACACCCTGTGCATGAATAATTACCCCTCAGGCCCTTTTTAAATCTTTCCCCTCTCATCTAAAGCGTATGCCCTCTAGTTTTGGGCACCCTCACCCCAGGAAATAGACTTTGGCTATTTAGACTATTCATTGCCTCTCATGATTATATAAACCTCTATAAGGTCACCTCTCAGCCTCTGCCATTCCAGGGAAGAAAGGTCCAGCCTCTCCCTATATCTCAAACCTCCATTCCCGGCAACTTCCTTATAAATCTTTTCTGCATCCTGTCAAGTTTAACAAAATCATTCTTATAGAAGGGTGATCAGAATTATATGCAGTATTTCAAAAGTGACCTCACCAAGTGACATCCCAACCCCTGTACTCAATGCGCTGACCAATAAATGCAAGCATGTCAAACGCCTTCTTCACCACCCTGTCTACCTGCAACTCCACGTTCAAGGAACTATGCACATGTATCCCTAGGTCTCTTTAGCAACTCTCCCCAGGCTCTTCAATTAACTGTGTAAGTCCTGCCTTGGCTTGCCTTACCAAAATACAACACCTCACATTTATCAGAATTAAACTTCATCTGCCACTCCTCAGTCCATTGGCCCATCTAATCAGGGTCCTGTTGTACTCTTGAGACAACCTTTCTCACTGTGCATGACACCACATATTTTGGTGTCACCTGCAAACTAACTAACCATACCTCCCATATTCATGCCCAAATCATTTATATATGTAAAAAAAAAGCAGTGGACCCAGCATCAGTCCTTGTAGCACACCGCTGGTCACAGGCCTCCAGTGCGAAAAACAACCCTCCACCATCACCACCACCACCTTCTGTGTCCTACAGACAAGCCAATTTTGTATTCAATTAGTTAGCCTCTTATGGATCCCATGTGATCTAATCTTACTGGTCAGTCTACCATGCGGAACCTTGTCAAATGCTTTGCTGAAGTCCATATGGACAATGTCTGTCACTCTGCCTTTATCAATCTTAGTCACATCTTCAAAAACCGCAATCAACTTAGCGAGACATGATTTCCAAAGTACAAAGCCATATTGACCATCCCTAATCAGCCCTTGCCTTTCCAAATACTGCCCCTTAGAGTGCCCTCCACCACTGACATAAGGCTCATTGGTCAATAGTTCTCTGTCTTTTCCTTACACCCTTTCTTAAATAATGGCACCACATTAGACACCCTCCAATCTGCCGGCACCTCACCCATGATTATTGATGATACAAATATCTCAACAAGGGGCCCAGCAATCTTTTCCCCAGCTTCTCATAAATTCTGAAAAACACCAATCAGGTCTCAGGGATTTATCTACCTTTATGTTTTTTATGACTTTCAGCACCTCCTCTTCTGTAATACAAACACTTTTCACAACATCATTTATTCTCCTTATTCACTACATGTCTTTCTCCACAGTAAATACCGACGCCAAATATTTGTTTAATATCTCACCCATCTCCTGTGGTTCCACAAACTGACAACCACATTGAACTTTAAGGGCCTTATTCTCTCCCTAGTTACTCTTTTTGCCCTTAACGTACTTACAGAATCCCTTTGGATTCTCCTTAACTCTCATGTCCCCTTTCTGTCCTCCTGATTTCCCTTTTAAGTATACTCCTACCGCCCTTATATAGATCTAGGGATTCACTCAATCCCAGCTCTCTACAGCTGATAAATGCCTCCTTCCTTTTCTTGACCACAGCCTCAGTCTTTAGTCATCCAGCATTCTGTACACACATCAACTTGCCCTTCATCCTAACAGGAACACATGTCTCTGAACATTAGCTGTGCCTTTTGTCATATTCAGCACAGGATATATACAACAGAATGTCATGTGTTGCCATTAAGAACAATGTATAACTTAAAGTTATTTCAGATTTTTGTATTTTTTTGTGTTCAGAAGGGGAAAACATAGTGAGTTATTTTCAAGTTTCATTCGTGAACCTTGGTGACAGACGTCTGGGAGTATGTTTTGTTTACATACATTTTCGTGAGGTTTTACAACCTGAAAGTAGCGATAGGGTTAATGGTTCAATGTATTACTAAAACATTGGAGAGAAAAAGAATTGTTTCATAGCAACTGATGTTCCCTCTCTGCTCAGAGGGTCCACACGTGTCTATTGGTATGTGGACATACTGACCTCCGGTCCTGAAAATCATTGCCAAGTATGGACCTCAGAGATCTGGGCAGCAGCAAGAAAAGTTAAAGGGAATGTAGCTAGCAACAGGTGTCCAGGAACACGGGAAGGCAAAACAATCCAGAAAGTCAGTCAGTCTGTGTGTGAGTTTGCCATGAAGCTGAGGCTGAACTATTAAACTCTCTGGCAAGAAAGCTGGCAAGAAAGCTGAATTCAGGGGCACCTGTCTTTGCTCTGAAGTTAAAGTAATAATAAGTTTAATTTGTAGGTTGTTTTATGTGTTTCAGGGAGGTACTGCAGAAAGGAAATTGGTTACAGTTTTGCTAACTTGAGTAAGATTTCTTGGTGTGGAGATAGCAGTGGCTTCTTGCTGAGATTATAGTATGGCTAGGATAAAATGAAAAATGTGACTTGAATTTTTTTGCTGTTAAAATCTTTCCAACATTTTGTCTACTGTAACAGAGTTCATGTTGTTCCCCTTGTTTAATAATTATTTAATTCAACATTGCTAAAAGGAGAATAGAAGTTGGAGCTTTTTGTTTTACTCTCATCAGAACTAGGAAGCAAGAAACAGACTTTGAAAGAAAGAGACATCATTTTTGACATGGAGATGCAACAATAACTGTTAACTGTCACTCTTAATTTTTATACCAGGCAGGTAAATTCTGATTGGTCAGGGAGTTGCCAAGGAGTTGCAGCAGAGGTTGACTGACTCCATACTCCCGATTTATAATATGTACAAATTCCTTTTGCCCATATGGCTGTATAGCCCCTGATAAATCCTGCACATGGCAACAAGTGTTCCATTTCCAGGCTTCTTCCTCCAGAAGCTGCTGCTACACATGGACCTCAAAGCAAAAAGCACTACAGGGAACATTGGTGTTTAGTATGCATTTATGTGTGTGGCTTCTTGCATGTACATCACATTACAAGCCTAGCTAATGATCTTAAATTGGTTTCCAGCGTAACTCTTCGCACAGTCTTGATTATTTATCCAATGACTTCCAATGACAAAATTGCACCTAATGGTGGATATACGTTCCTGAGGGACGTAAACAGGAGTAACAGTGACTTTCTGGTGGTTGAAATATTGCAAATGCGCATATTGCAGGGGGCAGGAAGTTAATGGTCTTTCCATCAAAGATGCACTTGTCTCAGAAACCGGCAAAGATGTTAGCAAGTGCTGGATCTAGAGGGGATCCACAGTGATGATATCTATGTGAGAGTACATGCTGTCATTGAAATCAAACTCAACTGCATGAGTTGTGAAGTTTGTGAATTCATTGAACATAGATTTGGATACATTCTAGATTGTCATGATAAAGTGAATTAGTGCAGCTTCTTTGAGTGGCATGTTGGTAAGTAAGCTGGCAGTATGATCACGTAGGCGTGCTACTGGTCTCAATGTGTATGTCTTGTATGGTCTTAGCAAATGTGAAGTAGTTTGGTAGCTCAGTTAAGGACCCTGTAAAATGTGACAAATCTCTCCAAACATGTCCTTTTTCCAAACAAAGCATTTATTCTCATTTATGGGCTCAATTTTACAAGATGAAGAATCAAAGGGAGGTACCTGACAACTGAGCAAACATAGTAACAACCACTGAACTATGCCTCAGTCCTGATAATGGCCCTATGAAGCCAGTGCGGTATGTATACCCAGATTGTGTTCTGCAATGACGTCAAGCCAGGAATATGAGAAAAAGAATAAAATTCATGGGTGCAGCAATTGGGAAAAAAAAATTCTTCAATTAAGAAATTCAACAAAATTAATTTGCAATTCATTCTCTCAGTCACCAAAATGCTGAGCCCAAAGGGTCAATAATACCAGGGTAACTAGAGCAATTGTATTCTTTAGTGGGGTAAGCTGCAGATAATTAAGAGTTCCTTAACAGCACTGTTAGCCTTTCACCTTCTGTGACTGGTTATTTCTGCAAATTGTGGGATCTTCGTGTTGGTATCTTATTTCCGATCCATTTATGTGTGCTCAGCTTATATTCGCTCCTATTCAAGATTTTCATCCTCATTTTCAAATGCCTCCCCAACTTAGTCCTCCACATCTTTGTAACCTATTCCAGCTTTAAAACTCTCTGAGATGAGATCAGCTGCGATCATATAAAATGAGGGAGCAGGTTCAAGTTGCCTTCTTCCGCTTCTAGTTCTTATGAGAAATCTGTGCTGCCTCCTATTATTTGAGGTCGCATGGTGGCTCAGTGGTTAGCACTGCTGCCTCACAGCACTAGGGTCCCAGGTTCAATTCCAGCTCTGGGAGACCCTCTCTGTGGAATTTGCACATTCTCCCTGTGTCTGCATGGGTTTCCTCCCACAGTCCAAAGATGTGCAGGTCAGGTGAATTTGCCATGCTAAATTGCCCCTAGTGTTAGGTGCATTAGTCAGAGGGAAATGGGTCTGGGTGGGTTACTCTTCAGTGGGTCGGTGTGGACTTGTTGGGCTGAAGGGCCTGTTTCTACACTGTAGGGAATCTAATCTATTATCAGATTCTCGTTATACTTTCAAGTATCTGGAACAAAACTCTGGAATTTACTGTGTCAAACCTCACTGCCCCTCAGCCTTTTGTCCTGACTTTAAGATGCAATTAAATCCTATTTCTCTGAAAGCTTTTGGTCACCTTCCTTAACACTATCTCATGTGAATCAATAATTACATTTGCTTGGTGATGCTCCTATGAAGCGTTTGGAACATTTTTCAAAGATAAAGACACTTTATAAATGCATATTGCTGTTTTTGCTAAAGCAGAACAATTTTTTGATTGATTCTAATCAGACACACATATTGAAAACAGTGAACCAGTACAATCAGAATTTAATTTATCTAACTGAGGAAAATGCTTCATCTATGCAAATTACTAATTTTATTCAGGTATCTTAGTTCCAATGAAGTCTGTACAGCTCTGCAGACCTTAGGATTTCTTGTCAACCAACAAGACCTGAAGAAAACGATGAGGAATTTGAGACTTTCTAAAGAAGAGTAAGTAGAACAATTGCCACATTTCCTAGTCGGAATCAACATTTTAAGTCCAGCTCTCCTCGTATTACACAATCCATTCAATGCATCTCCACCACCAACAATCAGACCCCACCACCATACATATACTTCCATCCCCACCCCTATCTGTGTTCCACAGATTACCTCCATGATGCCCTCGTTAGGTCCACCACCCCGCCCCCACCAATGCACCCTCCACATCTGGCACCTTCCCTTGCTGCAGTACGAGATGCAAAACCTGTGCCCATACCTCACTCTTACCTCTGTCTCAGGCCCCAAAGGATCCTTCCACATCCGGCAGACCATTTTCCTGCACATTCAAACACCTCATCTACTGTAAATATTGATCCCAATGTGGTCTCCTATACACTGGGGAGACAAGACGCCAACTCATGGAGCATTTCAGGGAACATCTCTGGGACACACGCACCAAACAACTCCACCATCCCATGGCTGAATACTTCAACTCCCCCTCCCACTCCCCCAAGGTCATGCAAGTCCTGGGCCTCCTCCACCACCAAATCAAAGCCACCCACCAACTGGAGGAAGAATCTCATCTTCCGCCTTGGGACCCTTCAACCAAACGGCATCAACATCGACTTCATGAGTTTCCAAACTCCTCCTCCCCCCTCAACTTATCCCAGATCCAACCATCCAACTAGCAACACCCTCTTGAACTATCCTATCTGTCCATCTTCCTTACTACCTATCTACTCCACCATTCAGCCCAATCTCTCACTATTACACCTCACCTGCATTCACCTATCATCTTCCCAGCTACCTTCACCCCAGCCTACCCCCACCCCTCCATTTATCTCTTGGCCCCCTTCCCCCACCACATTCCTGATGAAGGGCTTATGCCCAAAATGTCGACTGCCCTGCTCCTAGAATGCTGCCTGACCTACTGTGCTTTTCCAGTGCTACACTTTCTGACTCTCAATCCTTTTAATGCAGCTAGACAGAACTCATTTGCTGCTTATTCCCTTTGATTTTACATTTTACTAAAAGTGATGACACCAAAATTGGAGGTGTAGTGGACAGTGAAGAAGGTTACCTCAGAGCACAATGGGATCTTGATCAGACGGCCAATGGGCCGAGGATGGCAGATGGAGTTTAATTTAGATAAATGTGAGGTGCTGTAATTTGGAAAGGCAAATCAGGGCAGGACTTATACACTTAACAATAAGGTCAAGAGTAAAAAATGAGGTCTGCAGATGCTGGAGATCACAGCTGCAAATGTGTTGCTGGTCAAAGCACAGCAGGCCAGGCAGCATCTCAGGAATAGAGAATTCGACGTTTCGAGCATAAGCCCTTCATCAGGAATAAGAGAGAGAGCCAAGCAGGCTAAGATAAAAGGTAGGGAGGAGGGACTAGGGGGAGGGGCGATGGAGGTGGGATAGGTGGAAGGAGGTCAAGGTGAGGGTGATAGGCCGGAGTGGGGTGGGGGCGGAGAGGTCAGGAAGAGGATTGCAGGTTAGGAGGGCGGTGCTGAGTTGAGGGAACCGACTGAGACAAGGTGGGGGAGGGGAAATGAGGAAACTGGAGAAATCTGAATTCATACCTTGTGGTTGGAGGGTTCCCAGGCGGAAGATGAGGCGCTCCTCCTCCAGCCATCGTGTTGTTATGTTCTGTCGGTGGAGGAGTCCAAGGACCTGCATGTCCTCGGTGGAGTGGGAGGGAGAGTTGAAGTGTTGAGCCACGGGGTGATTGGGTTGGTTGGTTCGGGCGGCCCGGAGGTGTTCTCTGAAGCGTTCCGCAAGTAAGCGGCCTGTCTCACCAATATAGAGGAGGCCACATCGGGTGCAGCGGATGCAATAGATGATGTGTGTGGAGGTACAGGTGAACTTATGGCGGATATGGAAGGATCCCTTGGGGCCTTGGAGGGAAGTGAGTGTGGAGGTGTGGGCACAAGTTTTACATTTCCTGCAGGAGTGTTGTTGAACAAAGAGACCTTGGAGTGCAAGTTTATAGTTCCTTCAAAGTGGAGTCACAGATAGACTGAGAAGTGAAGAAAGCATTTGGTGTGTTTGCCTTTTTTGGTCAAAAATGCATTGAATATAAAAAGGGTACAGTGGCTCACTGGTTAGCACTGCTGCCTCGTAGGGCCAGGACCCAGGTTTGATTCCAACCTCGGGCGACTGTCTGTATGGAGTTTGCACATTCTCCCTGCATCTGCGTAGGTTTCCTCCGGGTGCTCCGGTTTCCTCCCACAGTCCAACAGATGTGTGGGCCAATTGAATTGGCTATGTTAAATTGCCCATAGTGATAGGTGCATTAGTAGGGAGTAGGTGAATGGGTCTGGGTGGGTTACTCTCGGAGGGTCAGTGTGGATTGTTGGGCCGAAGGGCATGTTTCTACACTGTAGGGAATCTAATCTAATCATAAGAGTTGGGATATCATGCTGTGGCTGTACAGGACACTGGTTAGGCCACTTCTGGAATACTGCGTGCAACTTTGGTCTCCCAACAACAGGAAGGATATTGTGAAAATTGGAAGGGTTCAGAAAAGAGA
This sequence comes from Hemiscyllium ocellatum, assembly GCF_020745735.1. Lineage (NCBI taxonomy): Eukaryota > Metazoa > Chordata > Chondrichthyes > Orectolobiformes > Hemiscylliidae > Hemiscyllium > Hemiscyllium ocellatum. The sequence continues at coordinate 12,986,981 of NC_083437.1, forward strand.
GAGCCTAATAGGCTGGGGCTATTTTCCCTGGAGCATCAGAGGCTGAGGGGTGATCTTATCGAGGTTTATAAAATCATGAGGGGCATGGACAGGGAAAATAGACAAGTCCTTTCCCCAGGGTGGGGAAGTCCAGAACTAGAGGACACAGGTTTAAGGTGAGAGGGGACAAGGGGCACCCTTTTCACACAAAGTGCGGTATGTGTATGGAATGAGTTGCCAGTGGAAGCTGGTATAATTACAACATTTATTAGGCATCTGGATGGGTATATGAATAGGAAAGGTTTAAAGGGATACGGGGCAAATGCTGGCAAGTGGAACTGGATTTATTTGGGATATCTGGTTGGCATGGACAAGTTGGAAGAAGGGTCTGTTTCCACGCTGTACATGTCTATGACTCTATGTTAACTTATGATGGCGAGGGTTTATTGGGTACCAACTGTCGTGTATAGAATGAGCAGCCAGAGGAAGTGGTAGGGGGCAAGTACATTACAACATTTGGACAGGTACATGGATAGTCTAGGTTTCGAGGGATATGGGCCAAACATAGACAACCAGACTCATTCAGTTTAGGAAACCTGGTCAGCATGGATGAGTTGGGCGGAAAGGCCTGATTTATGATGTTCCGAGATCACAGGAGGTGGAAATTTCATGGGTTACTTGATGGTAGGAATACTCATTGTACTTATAAGATGTCCACTGCATGTGCACGCTTTGCTGATGCCAATTAATGCAGCTTAGGAGTGGAAATCTGGTTGATATTATTCCTGTCATAATCCTCATGGACAGGGGTCCAAATATCAATTTGTCTGGTATGAGTATGGATGAGGTAAAAGGACCACATTAGCTTGTCTGTTCAGTATCCTACCACATATCACCCACTTACTGAGAAAACCGGGAAACTAATAACTTCCATTTTTCTTGTCTATGATGAATGGTTCAATTGCCTTGGTCTTACTTCAGCTGCAATTTCTTTGCTACCATTCTGTGATGTTTTTTGGAGTGGAATAAGGGTTAGAGTATCGGAAAACTTCCCAACTTTCTGATGTTTGTATTTTCCACAGGGGAGTAAGTTTCTCTGATTTCCTTCAGATTGTAATGGAGCACCAGGGAGATTCGAGAGACACTTACGAGGAGATTAAACTGGGATTTAGTCTCTTTGACTGTGGTAGGTAATGTAAGTTCAAATTTAAAAATTGAAGCAGAAATTCTCACCAGACCTAAAATTGAAGGATATAACATTGCACCAAGATGCAGAATGACAAAATGGTAGATTGTCTGCCTGAAAGAATATCTGTTACTTGCAGATATTATTAAGCTGAGGTCCAACTGGAAAAGAAAACCATGGCAAAAGTTTAAAGACAAGCAGAAGAGTAATCCCTAATGTCCTGACAAATATTATTCTTTCAATTGATAATCTTGTCAATATTGCATTACTGGTTGTACACGCTTGATGTATGCCAACTGGCTATTGGGTTTCAACCATCTACGCTTCAAAAATATTAAATCTGGCTCTAAAGCACTTAGAATCATAAAGACATACAGCATGGAAACAGACCCTTCGGTCCAACCAGTCCATGTCGACCATAATCCCAAACTAAACTATTCCAACCTGTCTTCACTTGGCCCATAGTCCACCAAACATTTCTTAGTCTACTTATCCAAATGTCTTTTAAATGCTGTAATTGTAGCTGCATCCATCGCTTCCTCTAGAAGTTCTTTTCACACACAAACAACTCTTTGTATAAACATGTTCCCCCACATGTCTTTTTAAAATCTTTCTCCTCGACCTCAGGAATATCTACCCTAATCTTGAAAACCCCCACTCTCAGGAAAAGACACCTGCCATTCACCTTATCTATACCCCTCATGATTTTGTAAACCTCCATAAGGCCACTCCTCAACCTCCTACACTCCAGTGAAAAAAGCTGCAACCCACCCAGCCTCTTCCTGTAATGCAAGCCAGGCAACATCTAATAAATCTTTTCTGCATTCTCTCCAGCTTAATAATATCCTAATTTTCAATCATTTTGAGATGTCTGTAAACGTGCTGTACAAATGACTGTAAAAACTGGGGCTTTTACAATGATTCAGTAGTTTTATAATCATCATTTCTTGAAATGAACATTCTTTTCCCAAGATTACTTAATTAATTGATTTTAAATTCCTCAGATGCCTTTGTGAGATATAAACTCATGTCTACTAAATCATTATAGTGTCATAGAGTCACACAGATATACATCATGGAAACAGACCCTTCGGTCCAACCCGTCCATGCCGACCAGATATCCCAACCCAATCTAGTCTCATCTGCCAGCACCCTGCCCATTTCCCTCCAAACCCTTCCTATTCATATACCCACCCAAATGCCTCTTAAATGTTGCAATTGTACCAGCCTTCACCACATCCTCTGACAGCTCATTCCATACATGTACCACCCTCTGCGTGAAAAAGTTGCCCCTTAAGTCTCTTTTATATCTTTCCCCTCTCACCCTAAACCTGTGCCCTCTAGTTCTGGACTCCCCGATCCCAGGGAAAAGACTGTCTATTTATTCCTATCCATGCCCCTCATAATTTTGTAAACTGCTATAAGGTCACCCCTCAGCCTCCGACACTCCAGGGAAAACAGCCCCAGCCTGTTCAGCCACTCTCTATAGCTCAAATCCTCCAACCCTGGCAACATCCTTGTAAATCTTTTCTGAACCCTTTCAAGTTTCACAACATCTTTCCGATAGGAAGGAGACTAGAATTGCCCACAGTATTCCAACAGTGGCCTAACCAATGTCCTGTACAGCCGCAACATGATCTCCCAAATCCTTTACTCAATACTCTGACCAATAAAGAAAGCATACCAAACGCCTTTTTCACTATCTTATCTACCTGCGACTCCACTTTCAAGAAGCTATGAACCTGCACTCCAAGGTCTCTTTGTTCAGCAACACTCCCTAGGACCTTACCATTAGGTGTATACGTCCTACTAAGATTTGCTTTCCCAAAATGCAGCATCTCACATTTATCTGAATTAAACTCCATCTGCCACTTCTCAGTTCATTGGCACATCTGGTCCAGATCCTGTTGTAATCTGAGGTAACCCTCTTCGCTGTCCACTACACCTCCAATTTTGGTGTCATCTGCAAACTTACTAACTGTACCTCTTATGATCGCATCCAAATAATTTATATAAATGACAAAAAGTAGAGGACCCAGCACCGATCCATGTGGCACTCCACTGGTCACAGGCCTCCAGTCTGAAAAACAACCCTCCACCACCACCCTCTGTCTTCTACCTTTGAGCCAGTTCTGTATCCAAATGGCTAGTTCTCCCTGTATTCTATGAGATCTAACCTTGCTAATCAGTCTCCCATGGGGAACCTTGTCGAACGCCTTACTGAAGTCCATACAGATCACATCTACTGCTCTGCCCTCATCAATCTTCTTTGTTACTTCTTCAAAAAACTCAATCAAGTTTGTGAGACATGATTTCTCACGCACAAGCCATGTTGACTATCCCTAATCAGTCCTTGCGTTTCCAAATACATGTACATCCTGTCCCTCAGGATTCCCTCCAACAACTTGCCCACCACCGAGGTCAGGCTCACTGGTCTATAGTTCCCTGGCTTGTCCTTACCACCCTTCTTAAACAGTGGCATCACGTTTGCCAACTCCAGTCTTCCGGCACCTCACCTGTGACCATCGATGATACAAATATCTCAGCAAGAGGCCCAGCAATCACTTCTCTAGCTTCCCATAGAGTTCTCAGGTACACCTGATCAGGTCCTGGGGATTTATCCACTTTTAACCGTTTCAAGACATCCAGTACTTCCTCCTCTGTAATCTATTTCCCTACAGTCTATATCTTCCATATCCTTTTCCGCAGTAAATACTGATGCAAAATATTTATTTAGTACTTCCCCCATTTTCTGTGGCTCCACACAAAGGCAGCCTTCCTGATCTTTGAGGGGCCTTATTCACTCCCTAGTTACCCTTTTGTCCTTAATGTATTTGTAAAAACGCTTTGGATTCTCCTTAATTCTATTTGCCAACACTATCTCATGTCGCCTTTTTGCCCTCCTGATTTCCCTCTTAAGTATACTCCTACTGCCTTTATACTCTTCTAAGGATTCACTTGATCTATCCTGTCTATATCTGACATATGCTTCCTTCTTTTTCTTAACCAAACCCTCAATTTCTTTAGTCATCCAGCATTCCCTATACCTACCAGCCTTCCCTTTCACCCTGACAGGAATATACTTTCTCTAGATTCTTGTTATCTCATTTCTGAAGGCTTCCCATTTTCCAGTTGTCCCTTTACCTGTGAATATCTGCCTCAATCAGCTTTTTGAAAGGTCTTACCTAATACTGTCAAAATTGGCCTTTCTCCAATTTAGAACTTCAACTTTTAAATCTAGTGTATCCTTTTCCATCACTATTTTAAAACGAATAGAATTATGGTCGCTGGCCTCAAAGTGCTCCCCCACTGACACCTCAGTCACCTGCCCTGGATTTTAGCCTGACAGCTGGATTACTAATACAGTAACATAACCATTTTGATACCTTACTTTCTGACGATACATGTTGTGAGATTTTGTTTTAAACAGTGATAGCTTAATGAAGATAAGTAGTGATTGTGTAATTCAACTGAAGTTTACGCAATTCTGCCAGCTTTTTACAAATAGTAATTGGATAACACCATTCTCATGTTGTCCTCAAAGTGGTACTCAGCAACTCATTAATATTAGTACTGATTGTTTAGATAATAGCAGTTTATTTTTGTAAACTATTCAATTCAATCTATCAAATTTAACCCTCAATATCTTCCTAGAAGGCATTCCTTTGCATTTGTAACTAAATTTCATGTCAACATTTTGCAGTTTCATTCCTCCACCCAGTTCTAAAGACACTGGCTCATGCAAGTGTTTTTAAATCCCTCACTCAAATTGCTTCCCCAAGTCAATAAAGCTTGGCAAAAAGATCACGGCCAATTGCAATTCCATACAGCGCACCTTACCTTATCAAGGAAGACAGAGCAGAAGTGCTTTCTGTAGCTTAGAGCAAATATGAATAATTAGGTTGATTGATTCATTGCAGTACAGCATCCCAGAAATATCAACTTTTGATGTTGTGGTGTGATTTGCTGACCAATTTTACATAAAATGCCCTGCTGTCAGTTTCTGAGTAGGTCTGCAGGAACAAAGTATCTGTTGCAATAAGTATTTTGTTCTCTCCCTGACAACAAGATTGCAAAGAAAAATGGAAAAAACAAAAATCAAAAAGAAATATTGTTCGTTATATAAGCGTATCAATATGATTATTTACAGATGGTGATGGGAAGATTACTTTTGACAATCTTAAAGATGCTTGCAAATCTGCAGGCGTCCACTTTTCACATCATGATTTGCGGGAGATGATCAAGGAAGTGGACACAAATGGTGATGGTACAGTTGACATGGAAGAGTTCATCAATCTCATGCTACAAACAAATTTGTTCTGACTGGTGAACCACTTGGACATTTTCATTCTGTTGGCATGTTCACTCCCATTCAAATTTTAACCATTTCTCTCTGTATCTGGTCAAATCTGCCTGAGGATGAACAAAAAAGGGCACAGCTGTTTTCAAGGTACAAATAAAAACTTTACACCTTCATCTGTTGTCGAACACTTTGAAATGCAATCAGAAGTAATTCACCTTTTCATACAAGACAATAAGAAATGGGAACAAAGTACGCCATTCAGCCCCCTCGAGCCTGCTCCTGCATACAATAAGATCATGGCTAATCTGAATTTCTCACATCCACCTTTCTGCATTTTTCCAGTAAACTTTGATTCTCCGACTGATCAATAATTTGTCTATCTCAGCTTTAAATATGCACAAGCCCTCCCAGCTCTCTGTGCAAAGGAGTTCCAAAGGCTCATAACTCGAGGAAAGAAACGCCCCCTCTTTCCAGTCTGAAATTGGCCATAGTCTCTCTATTCTGTGAGTGTACTCTCTGATCCCAGACTCTCCCGTGAAGGGAAGCATCCTCTCAGCATTTGTCCTGTTAAAGCCCTTTAAGAATCCTACAGATTTCAAAAAGAATGTCTCTTATTCTGCTAGGTCCAGAGAGTTGAGTCAAAATACAATTCCTCATAATATAGTGAACCTTCCCTGAATTGCATTCAATGAAATATCCCTCCTTAAAAAAGACCAAAACAATCTCAGTCCTCCAGATGTAGTTTCATCAGCACCTTGTACAGTTGCAATAAGATGTCCCCTACACTTTTAACTCCAACCCCTTTAACTAAGGGTCAATTATTCCATTAGTCTTTCTGATTACCTGCTGTATCTATATGCTGGCTTTCTGTGTTTCATGAACAAGAATCCCCAAACCCCTTTGTGTTACAGCTTTCTGGAGTTTTTCTCCACTTAAAGCTGCATTCTCTATATTCATTGTAGATTCTGAAATATTAGAATGAACTCTATGTTTACTGGGGATGTTTCTCAGGAAGCCCAATAGTGGAGTTGAATTTCACCGGAGTTTCTAGTGGCCCACTGCCATAACTCGACTGAATTTTTGTTTATGTTTACATCATGGTTCTGCCAAATATTTCACTGAAGGTATGACAGCAGAGGCCCCAAGGAGATGATGACATTTACTTTGTAGTTCTATTCACACTTCAATCTTTCAACAAAATGTTAGTCCTCGCTCCAATATTTGGACTAGAATTGTTTAAGTTCCAATCTCATGTTACTATTTTTCTTGAGCTTCCAATCAGGACATTTTCTAGACTGGTTGATCTTTTTGTAGATTTGTTAGATTTTACCTGTCATTCAGCTTTCTATATATGCACTCGGAATATTCCCTTGTTTTGTTATTTCTTCCAACATACATCGGGACACTAGGAAACTCAGAGGAATCTTGGGGTGATTGTCCTCAGATCCCTGAAGATGGTTATTAACTTGAGTAAGGCGACCTAAGGGACACCTTTATCTGTCATGGCATAGAATGCATAAGCAGGGAGGTTATTTTGGAGCTGCACAAAATTTTGCTTAGCCCACAACTGGAGTACTGTGTGTAGTTCTAGTCATATTATTGTAAAACGAATATCTCTCTATTCCAGTGGCTTCAACTTTTGTAGTTTCCAGTTACGTGTACACCATGGACAGTATCAAACCATTCTGAGACGATGAGCAAATCAGGTCAATATTCTTTGGACTTTAGAAGAATGAACAGTGATGGAGAATGATAGAGACTGAAATGTTTACAATTCTAAAAAGAGATTTGTCAGGATAGACTCTGACAAACTGTTTTCTTTGCTTATTCTCAGGATAAGGGGCTAATCATTTAGGACTGAGGTGAAGAGACATTTCTTCACTCAAACAGCATATCTCCAAGAATTGTCAAGCTCAATTGTTGAACATGCTCAAACCAATGTTTGACCCCTCAAGGAGTCAAGGGATATGGAGAATGGGTATGAGCATGGAGTTTTCAAATTGATGATCAGCTAATATCATATTGAAAGCTGTAACTGGCTCAATGGAGTCTTCCCCCTACTCCCATTTCTTCTGTCCTTTCTCCCTACCAGATGCAGTTATGCTGCACAGCTTTGAACTGATCTGTGGAATTGTTTAGCTCTGTCCATGATGTATTTTCGGTTCAGCATCCTTGCAGTCCTGAGTTGCACCTTCCTCAGATTGGCAGCTATGATATTAAGTAATCAGATTATAAATCTGTCTCTGGCAGATCACATGACCTATTTTGATGTTGGAAATGTCCATTATTCAAAATGAAATGTTTTTTGTTGCCATATAGTACAAGGATACCAGCAACATCCTGGTGTTACCAAATAGGCATCATTATACTCCCTCAGTTAACTGCATTACATATGAGCATTAGGATAATGACTGTAGCATTAGGTCGTAGCAGTGTTCCCCTTTCTATCGACTGAAAACCTTTCAACCTGTTATTTTTGCATTTAAGTAACAGAAAACCTGTTCACAGTAAGGTGAAATGGGTATCATTGTTTAATAATGCAATTGTGCAACACATGAATTGGCACTGAGCTGCTGTTGTTTGTCAGTGTCCTTTCAAGAACTTAGCTTGTTATCTGGCATGGTAATATTCTGAACCAAATCAGCACAATTAGAGATCAGAAACAAAGGGACAGCTCCATACCCATACTTGAGTTTATAGTGTCAGTGCTTAAATGATTTATGTTCACGACTGTCAAAGTATAGACCTACAACCAGTAATGCTCTAGCTACTCTGAGTAAAGGGCCCTACCACTGAGTTGGGCAATAGAACAGGGATTTTGAAGCAAGAAGATCTGGTATCTTATCAAAACTACAAATGTTGATGATGATAAAGAGGAATAGTACTATAATCAAAGGTGTGAATAATATCATTCATGACATTAGATTGTAGAGCTATGGCAGGGGCAGAAATCTAATTGGGGAGATTCAAGTTAGAGTCATAGAACCCCTACCATGTCTAAATGGGGCCATTCGGTAAATCGAGTCCACACAGATCCTACAAAGAGCATCCCACCCAAACCCCTCTCTCCCCTGAAATCCTGCATTTTCTATCTGTAATCCATCGAGCCTGCACAGCCCAGGACACTTTGGGCGATTTTGCATGGCCAATCCACGTAACCTGCACATCTTTGGTGTGTGAATGGAGACCAGGGCAAACCCACACAGACACAGGGAAAACATGCAAACTCCACACAGACTGTCACCAGAGGCTGGAATTGAACCCAAGTCCCTGGCACTGTAAGGCAGCAGTGCTAACCACTGAACCACTATACCACCCTCATGGGAGAGCTCAAAATGGCTGAAAAAGACAACATATTCAAAGGAAGCAGCTTGACACATGTACAAGATTCAATTTCAACGCAAAACTCTTGTCATGTGGAAATGCTAATGACACTTTTATAACAAACCCTTTCCAAATATTCTCGGTACAAGATACGTATTGAGCTATTAACATAAATAATGAGTTACAAAATGTCCACATAAACATTAATGAACTGTGAGAAATGCAATCTAATTGAATAGCTGTGCTATGCTGTGGTTGTTATTCAAAGATGGAAGTGCTTGTCCTGATGTCCAGCTGCATCAGCTCCTTAAGTGGGTGGAGATGATTGCACGTTGGAGATTAGCTATAGTGTCTTCACAGCTGATGGCACAGCCTGAATTGGATCAGGTTTGTGCATAGCTAATTCCCTTCCGCTGTTGCTAAATAGGTGCAGCAGGCATTGTAGGTACAGTCAGCTGACATGCTTTTAATTATCTTTAAGAGTATGAGTGCTTTGAAAGAAAATGAAACAGAAGATTTAACAAATGAGCTAATATGATGCATAACTTGTATTCTTTTCCCCAATGTGACAACTGTTGTCCAATGTTATCAACTTTTAAAAGGCAGACAAGGGAGGACTGGTACTTGATTCTGCCAGTCAAATGAAAAGTGAAACAGAGGCACCTTCTCAAGTTGTGGTCTATCCCTCAACTGGTACGTTTAAAATAGATTTGATTTGTTACAAAATAGACCTGCAGACCACCTTGCACAATTAACAACCCTTATTCTTTCCCATGCAGACAGCATGTGAACCTCATGCTCCCTGTGCATCATGTGATTACAGCTTGCAGCCAGCGATAACTGCACTCCTGAATGACTGCGCACCTAAATACAGAACACAACATTGAAAGGCTAGCACCACTTAAAGCTAGCTAGATATACAAATTTCCAGCAACATCCTGTTACATTTGAGCCTTTTCCATCCATCTTCACTAGGTCCTATGTTAAAGATTACTCACATCATTGCACTCAGTGCATCGCCACTAGCCAAAATTTAAGATAAATATTTAGTAACATGGCCAATATAATAAACAGAAAACTTTGCTTATAAATTACTTCATCTACAGAAGCTACTGTGTAGTTTCTAAGAAACACTTCTGTTTTCAAAAAGCAATTAAGTCATGACATCAGATTGTGCTCTAGAGTTTAATTAAATGAATGGTAATATCTAGGGTAGGATGAAACATACTTTAACAATAAATAGATTGTATATTAACCATTAAATAAATAGTTCCTCTTCATTAACAGTGTAGAGATTCAGATTTTATTTTTCATGGAACCACGTGCTTGGATCATTGCAGTGATTGATAGTTCAGATGTGTGTTAGCCTTTGAAACACTGAAATAGATGGGAGGGTTCTTTAATTAATTGGTTTGTTATTGATTCAGCTATTATTTTCCTACTTCAAAAGTTTCAATATATTCAACTTTGGAGGCTTTTGTGACCCAGTGTGCAACAGAACTTCATTATGAATACCTGGCTAAACTCCTAATCTTACTATTTGATTTATCTCAGGTGGGGATGTTAATATAGTTTTAAGGATAATTGTGATATATTTTGATTGACAGTTTTAGAAATCTCAGAAAGATTATGCTGTTTCCAAACCAAGTTGAATAAAAGTTCATTTCCACAGTTCCCTAAGTTATAGGGTGAAAAAATTCTGTCTATATTCATGACAGACTAGGACGTCTAACATTTACTCTCAAAACTAGGCCGACACCCTGCCTGCATTAGCTCACCTCAGTTTGTGTTTCAGGAGGTAGTGGCCTAGACACCAGCCAATCTCTGCCCTTTCCTTATGAAAGTAGCATGGGTGGGCATTGCCAGACCAGAGGCAGCATTGCTACTCATGATTTCCATCTCAGATAAAGTTCTGACCCCTTGTTTCGTAACAGTTGCCAAACTAAACATGACCACATTATTTGTTTTTGGAAAGCTTCCATGAAAACTCAGCTTTTATTGTAACCGTGGTTTTGGACAGATGTGGCTAACTCTGGCCTCTGGCACAGGGGTTTGAGTAACCAAATACATGCAACAACGGAAGCATAGAAAAGCTATGGCATTGACAGAGGCAATTCAGCTCATGTCTGCATCAGATGAATAAACCAGCCATCTATCCTAGTCTCGTTTACCAGTACCTACTCTGTAGTCTTGTAGATGACAGCACTTCAGGTACAGATCAAGGTTCCTTTTAAATGATCTCAAATCTCGCAGGGTTCCACTCAAAATTAGCACGAAAGGCATTTAAATGGATGGCTATTACTCAATACCATTAGCTTACTAGAGATGACCAATTTATCATCTCAGAACAGCAGGCCTCAATACATCCTCCTCAGGGACAGATATGACATGTTATCTAGGCACCTTAAACCCAATGACCACTGTAGCTATGCATCTTACAGTACTGTTACAATGCATACATTGAAGCAGAAATAGAAGGAAATAACAGAATGGAGGTAGTTATTGAGTTTCAATAATGCCAGTGGAGCTGCAAGAATAGGAACCAGACCAGTGCCAGTAGATTAGCATTTGTGCGAAGGAAAAGCAAGATTTGGGTAAGACCATTCAAGCATTAGGTAAATGCGTTCTTTGCTCACAAATACTCCTTACTAAAAACATTAGTTCTGGTTGACAGATCCTTGGAATGACCTTTTTTGGCCTACCCTGAGGATGCCACTTCTCAAGATATCATCCTACAGACCCTGAAGGCCTGTAGGAGCACCTGAACCACCACTCAGTGTATGCGAAAGTAGCAGATGACAATCCAAAAATAAGCACAGAGGTCATTAGCTTTTTATTTCATGGGTAGAACCCATCAATTTTGTTTCTAGTTGAGAGCATTGATAGAAAAGACCATCTTAAAAATACAACATCATGGTATCATTGAAGCACACAAGTAAAATGTTCACTTTCTTAATCAGGGGCATTAGTCACAAACTAGCTGGACATGAGCATACATATAATCTTTTCCAGTGATACATTTAATGGAATTTGCAATAACTTAATTGAAGAACTCCCCAAAAGCACAAAGTTAAAATGTGGCAAATCTGGTCAATGTTAAAAATGATTTCACAGTCCAATAGATATCCATTCCTAGCCCAACAGAACATTGCATTTAAAAATCAGAAAATATTTGAGGGCAAATCTAGCCTAGTTCCTTTTCTTTTGGATTCATTGTTTCATCTCAAGATTTTTTTATCTCAAGTTCAGACAGCAGAAAGTTATAAACAGAGAATAGAATTAAGAAATAGGTTTGCGCGTAATAGCAAGGCTTTTCTCTAAGAATTTTACGTTCAAATACCTGAAGGAAAGTAGCAAATATTTCAATGGTTGGGCCCTGATTAGATCAACTCTCCAATCAAATTGAACATAACGGTCCATTTTGATGATTAAAATTTAAAATTTTCATTATTATTAGGTGTATATTAAACAATGGTAGCAATTATCAAATAATTGAGCACCAGTTATACAACAGCTTTTCAGAATAAACTCAGATTGCCTGGCCACAGTGTATGTGAAACAGCAAATTTTGAACGTGTAACATTATTTTCTGTAATGGCCCAGAAACATGCTGTTGTGGGAATGCCTTGGGGTGTGTGTTAATACTTTTATTTTTCATAGTATCTCTAGTGAGGAAATGATGGCCCAACAAGTTGACACCGCTCCTGTGAAGAGTCACCCACCCAGACCCATCCCCCCTACCCTACTACTCTACATTTACCCCTGACTAATGTACCTAACCTACACATCCCTGAACACTAATGACAATTTAGCATGGCCAACTCAGCTAGGAATGCCCTCACCATCTGTTCATGGAAAATTTGCAAGTCAAGTACAAATCAAATATTGCAAGTAAAGTTAGAGGTACTTTGGGAAATGGCACAGAACAGAATGTAATAAAGTGATTCTAAATTAGAGAAAAGCTGGAGTATTTAAAGTTTTATTTTCTCATGAACATTAGTACTAATAACTGTAGCATTAAAAAGTTTTATACATCGCCAAGTCGAATGAATAAATAATGAAACACATTATGGTACAACACAAAATCTTTATGTCGATGAAAATCCAACAAGCAGCGGCTAGAAGTTGCTGTTAAAAAGACTGTCTGGGTCATACTTTGTAGAACTGTTTAAATGTCCACCTCTTTCCATATCAATTTAACGTCATGGTAATCTAAGCCATTCCAACATAGGTGAAAACTGATGTGCGAGGACATAGGAGATCACTCAGAGAATGAATTTACAAACTTGGTTACTTAGTACAGCAGGAGGAAACCTTGTTCATACTTTCTGGCTCATTGGAATGTCAGGTTACCACTCATGACCAAACAAAGGAGGCACTAAAGGCTTTGATCCAATCTCACTCAAAAGAATAGCATACCAGAAAACTAAACAATTTAAGGTGAAAATCCAAGACAACAAAATGTAAGCTGCAGATGTCAAAAATCCAAACCAGGAAACATTAGTGGGCATATACATAAAAGCCCACCTAGAAGTCACGCCTCTACAGAGCAGTTTATTGTAAAACCTGAACAATCTGTAGGATCGTTGAAACCAAAATAGGGACTAAAATTGGGAAAGCCTCGTGGATTGGAGCATTACTTGTTTACCAAAAACAATTGTCTGTTTCATCAGTATTAAATGAAACACACCAAAATATGCTGAAGACACCATACAACATCTACAAAAAAAGGTTAATTAACCTCTCAGATTCCTCCAACAGTACAACAAAACATTAGTCTGTCTTTTTCCTATAAATATCCATAGACCTGTGCTGTATTTTCAGTATGTTATGTTTTAGATTTTCTGAATTCAGCTCCCAACTTTCCTGGCACCCCGACCTCAGACTGGCAGAAATTGGGAAACTACCAAACCATTTCAAATTTACATGATTACACTCAAGAAGCTACAGCTCAAGAACTAATTCATCCATCGAGAGTCAGCAAAAAAAAGAAAAATTAGAGCCAAATTTACAAGAGACTTTGAAAACTGTTGAATGCATATGAGAGAATCCTTTGTAAAAGTACTAAAACATTTGTACAACACTAAAATCACTAAAGGAAAGTTAGGTATTATTATCAGCATTTAGTAATTAGAGTGTAGATTCTACTTTAAAGTTTTATAATAGAAATATAAGTCAGCAAAAAAGGCCACTTTTGTCAGAAATTCTTTTCATCTTTAATATTTTTTTCATCTAGATTAATTTAGTATTTTAAAGCCTTAAAATAGTCTTTCTGAACTCAGGCTGCCCTTTCTCTCCTCATGATAAGAAATTAAACACTATTGCCAATGTTCAGATCTTTAAAAATTAGCCAAAACCAATGGCAAGCAGGTTCCCTTTAAGATGAATTGTATTTAAAAAGTAAAGTGCCTGTATTTAGGGCTGGAACACTTGCCTTATTTCAGGCACCTAGCTGGCAGAATTAAGCATTCCCCAGATCAGATACTTTACCATGGGATGTAATAAGGGTCCTATTATTTTGCCTAATGATTATTCTATCAGGTTTTTAGTCTCCCATACCAACTTTCTGACTTCCAAAAAGGTATATACTTTGGTGTCAAATTTTATGAAGGAAATGAAGGTTTGTGCCCTTTGTAATATTTGTAATGCAGAAAAATATTGAACTTTGTTGGATTTAAACCACAGAGGTGAAGCTGTGCATCTGCTACAATATAGCAACAAATGCAGGAAACCACAAAGAGAATTCAAATGCCCAATTCTACTTTGGAAAACAAGACTCGAAATATGTATTGAAATTGCATATAAATACAATTATACTCTATTCAGATGAAGAAAATTCCTGACTAAAGATCAAATTCCGTCAAAAGCTGCTGACATTTGATGCTAATCTTACAAACATTAATCCTTAAATACATAATTCAAATCATACAAGTTAAATTAGTTTAAATAGTTAAATTACGACAAACAAGTTAGAACCCCAAAGAGGTAGAAAATTCCTACATGACAGCTCTTTGGTGCTAAATTCAGATTAGCAGTTATTCCTCTGTCTAAACTATTGCTTTTGAAATGGCAACGTAGATTCTTGAAATTTATAAAAAGGTGCATAAGGCTCTTCATTAGTACCATTATATTGGAAATAGTTTAATAATACACATTATTACTTCCTCTTCAGAATGCTTGAGCATGATATTGTCGATCTCGTATTCAGACTAGCCTTTTAAAAAGGCTTAATGTAGTTATTTCAATTGATGCCCCTAACAGGGCTCTTGTAGAACATGGTAGTCTCCCTACCTGTGAGCCAAAAGGACCAGATTCAGATCCTACCTGCTCCAGAATTGTGGCACAAGTCTAAGCAGTTTGTTATATTAAAAGGAAAAAAAGGTTTACTGCAATCAAACTGAATTCTGCAAAACCTTTCAATTGCTGAATACTTACAGAAATGTAAACAATGTTGTGTTTCTTTTAGAAGATTAGCTTAGATAACAATGACACCCTACATAATCACGTCTTGCTGTTATGGTCATGGACAGCATACTTATGCTGATTTCCTAATGTACATAGTAAGTTAAAATTCTCTTTTCATTATTAGTATTGGAGATGTTTAAGCATCTTTTGGACTACAATCTGTTCACCAAAATGGAAAATCTGCAATTGTAACTAAATGCTTAAAGTCAATAATTACTGTAAATTAATGTCCAAAGTCAAATGACATTTTATAACATTAAATTCCTACCAGCATACTGAGGATCATATTCTATTTTTATGAAACAAGCAGTGCGGATTTGAGAGGATTCTATTAGAATATTGCACAAAACTCAACACTTTCAAAAAATCAAATCCCTATCTGAAGGCTCAAAGAATCAGTCACCTTACTCATTCCACAATGGAGAACCAGTATCAGTATTGAAAAGGAGGCCAGTGGTAGTCATAACGGAGAGCTGATCAATGGCTACAGACTGTAGAAAAGTCACCGATTTGGATAATTAAAAAAAAACTCCTGGAGTATTCCTTCGCCCAAGATGTACAATAACTCAAAACCACAAGTCCAAGTTGAGGTACTGAACCAGAAGACTAACAATGTTAAAGACAAGGTGACTTAACGAAATGCTGAAATTGACTTGCCTCTGCTGACAAGTTTTAACAATTGACCAGAATGCTATAATCTAAAAACTATTCAGAGTTCTGACCTCCCTCACACTAACACCTCTTCTCTCCATATTTCATTAATGTGGAGGGTGAGTAAAAGCCACCCTAGTCAGTGGATCACAGGTTCCGCTCAGAGGAATGATTGGTGATGTGCTTAACTTTATGGTTACCACGTCTCAAGCAAGGGGCAAGGTTGGAACGGCAGTATCTACAAGGGGAAATAACCTCTCTGCGTCTACCCAGTCAAGTCTAAGTGTCTTGTATGTTTCAGGAAGGTAGCCTCTCATTCTTCTAAACTCCAGTGACTGCAAGCCTAACCTCCTCAACCTCTAAGAAAACCCCTCCACACCCAGAATCAACCTACTGAATCTTTGCTGAAGTGACTCCAATGCCAACATATCTCGCTTTAGATAAGGGGGACCAAAACTATTCAGAGTATTCCAGCTGTAGTCTGACTAGCAAGACTTCCTTATTTTTATTTCAAAACTAAGAGGAGGGTAAAGGCCAGTCCATCTGTCTTCCCTACTACCTACAACACTTGGATGCTAGATTTATAAGATTCGTGCAAGAGGACATCTAAATCTGTTTCTGCTGCAGCTTTCTGCACTTGCTCCCTATTTAAGGAATATTCAGCACTTCTTTTTCCCCTGCCAAAATGCATAGCTTTACATTTTCCTACATTGGTCAATAGCTGATACTACTCATTTAATCTGTCTATACCCCTCTAGTAAGGAAATCACACTTGCCTTCCCACCCACGTAGGTCATCTACAAACTTGGCAACAAGACATTCACTTCCCTCATTCAAGTCAATAACATTTGCTTGGTAAATAATTGCAGCCCAAACTCCTGTGGCAATTCGCTAGCTACAGGGTGCCATTCTGAGAATGCCACTTTTACCCCAACTTTGTCTTTTATGAGTTAGCCAATCCTCTATGCTAACCTACTACCACAGGCTTATATTAAGTAGCCTTATGTGGGACATCTTTTGGAAATCCAAATATATTACATCCACTGGTTCCCCTTTATTTATCCTGTTACCTCCTCAAAAAAATTGTAATAAATTTGTCTGGTATGAAATCCCCTTCATGAAGGCATGCTGATACAGCTTGATAATATTATTTCTAAATGTTCTGCCACAATATTCTTTGGAACAGACTTGAATATGTTCCTAATGACAAATGACTGGACTATAATTACTGGTTTTGTACCAATGTTTGGGAGAAGATTTGTAGCTCGGGTGCTCGTTGTTGTGGTTCTGTTTGCCGAGCTGGGTTTTGTACCATTCTCCCTTTTTTGAAGAAGGGTCTTAGTAGTTTTGCTACTGTCTGGGATTTTCATCC
Source organism: Hemiscyllium ocellatum (assembly GCF_020745735.1). Lineage (NCBI taxonomy): Eukaryota > Metazoa > Chordata > Chondrichthyes > Orectolobiformes > Hemiscylliidae > Hemiscyllium > Hemiscyllium ocellatum. The sequence goes on from NC_083437.1 coordinate 13,004,261, forward strand.
CCCAGAATCTCAGGATTCTTGGATGCAACCAATTAGGTACAGGATTCTCATCAACCTTTAATGCCGTTGATTTTCCTTGTACTTTTTTCCTCTATTAATAGTTGCATTTATTTTCTTCATCCTTTCTGCTATTAGTACCTACTTCTGTGAAGACTGAAGCACAAGTATTTATTCAATTCCTTTATAATTTTCTGTTTCTCCACTATATCTCCAGTCTTGTTCTCTAAAGGGTCTACGTTCTCTCCCTTTTAAAATATTTTAAAAAGCCCTGAATGTCTATTTTTTTTAATAATCTTATTAATTTGTCCTTATATTATGCATGCCATTTTTTTCCGGAATCTTTTGTTGGCTTTTAAAACACTTTCATTTCCCCAGTTTACCACTCAGCTTTGCCACACTGTCCTCAAGAATCAGCCCCTAATTCTGAGACTGTCCCACTGTGTTCTAGATTCTCCAGAAAGGGGAAACAATTGCTAATTTTCTAACCTGTCAACATCTTTATAATCCATTAGTACATTAATAAAACTATTAAATATGGAAGTCACTCATTAATTTAGCTGGTTTGAAAAATTTCAGTACATACAAAGGCTGCTTTGGGGTGAGGTAGATGGGAGAAGAAAGAGTCAAACTCACACATTGTATGTGTTTGCCTATCCAAAAAAAAAAGAGAATTAAAATAATGCGACAGGGAAAGTAAAAAGGTGATGCTCAAAGGAAAAACAACAATGAAAAGCAGGGGGTCAAGACGCAATTCATTCCATATTGAGTTAATTGTGATTAGCTACTTCAACACAAAAGTAGTGAATCCTACTGAAGAGAGCATTACACTTTAAACCACAAATATCCCACTTGATTTATGTCCAATCAGAAATTTGTGTCCCTTTTTTTTCTCATTATGAAAGCACTTGATGTCAAAAGTTTTCACACAAGTTCAAGTTCCAAGTATTATCTGGTTGCATTTTTATTAATATTTTCTTTAAAATTTTAACCCTTTCCAGTCTAGGGCCATCATAGATTTAAGCCTCAGCGGTCCACGCTGTCAGCCACGTGCAGTATCTAGAAATGGAGTTTATTGATTAGTCAGCTGATCTTACAAGGTCGTGAAGCCAACTCCACAAGAATTAGAGATCACCCAGGGGGAAAAAAAAATCACAGTGACTTTCTTTAAAAAGAACTGAACACATGGTCTTTTATTCCCACCAAGAGCTGCTGTTTCCTGGCTTCCTGGGCAGTTGAAGAATAATTTTCCTCGTTGTAGACAGGAAAGGGTTAATTTCAGTATAGAACATTATGAATCCATTACAAACCGATGATAGAATTTGTAAAAATGTTTTTCAGTATTGATGACATCAAACATCAGGCAATAGAGTTGGCTTTATGCATCAAGTGCCTGCAAGGTAAAAGGAAAACACATTTAATTCTCAAGCAAGAACTCAGCTTTCAAAAAACTACAAAATAAAGGAGTAAGCCTGCAGAACGTGATCCTCAAACTGCAGGAATTTTGTGCAAGGAAGTTCAGTTACCACAAAATGTTGTTTTTGGAATATAGCAGATAGCAGTCTTGATTGCAAGGATACTTCCAATTTGATATCATTTTGTTTGAAAAGGTATTGGTATAAGTTCCAGAATAATACTTACATGTTTGTAGCAATAACAGACTCAATTTAGTCATGGCAAAAGTAGCCCATCAATATTTGCATTTTTAAAAAATGTATTCATTTTATGGGATGTGGGTGTTGTTGGCTGGCATATTGTCTGTCCCTAGTTACCCTTGAGGTGGTGGTGAGCTGCCTCCTTGAGCTGCTGCAGTCCACTGGCTGAAGGTTGACTCACAATGCCATCAAGAAGGCAATTCCAGGATTTTGACCCAGTGACAGTGAAGGAACGGAGATTTATTTCCAAGTCAGGATGGTGAGTGACTTGGAGGGGAACTTGAAGATGGTGGTGCTCCCATACATCTATTGTCCTTTGTCCTTCTAGATGGAAAGCAAATCTTAGCAGGACTTATACACTTAATGGTAAGGTCCTAGGGAGTGTTACTGAACAAAGAGACCTTGGAGTGCAGGTTCATAGCTCCTTGAAAGTGGAGTCGCAGGTAGATAGGATAGTGAAGGCGGTATTTGGTAGGCTTTCCTTTATTGGTCAGAGTATTGAGTACAGGAGTTGGGAGGTCATGTTGCTACTGTACAGGACATTGGTTAGGCCACTGTTGGAATATTGCATGCAATTCTGGTCTCCTTCCTATCGGAAAGATGTTGTGAAACTTGAAAGGGTTCAAAAAAGATTTACAAGGATGTTGCCAGGTTTGGAGAATTTGAATGATAGGGAGAGGCTGAACAAGCTGGGGCTGTTTTCCCTGGAGCAGAGGCTGGGGGGTGACCTTGTAGAGGTTTACAAAATTGTGAGGGGCATGGATAGGGTAAATAGACAAAGTCTTTCCCCTGGCGTCGGGGAGTCCAGAACTAGAGGGCATAGGTTTAGGGTGAGAGGGGAAAGATATAAAAGAGACCTACAGGGCAACTTTTGCACACAGAGGATGTACGCGTATGGAATGAGCTGCCAGAGGAAGTGGTGGAGGCTGGTACAACTGCAACATTTAAGAGGCATTTGGATGTGTATATGAATAGGAAGGATTTGGAGGGATATGGGCCGGGTGCTGGCAGGTGGGATTAGATTGGGTTGGGATATCTGATCGGTATGGACGGTTTGGACCGAAGGGTCTGTTTCCATGCTGTACATCTCCATGACTCTATGATTGTAGGTATAGAAGGGGCTGTCTGAGGATCTTAGGTGAATTTCTGCAGTGCATCTTGTAGATAGTACACACTGCTGCTTCTGAGCATCGGTCGTGGAGAGAGTGAATGCTTTTGGATGTGGTGCCAATCAAGCTGCTTGTCCTGGATGGTGTCAAGCTTCTTGAGTATTGTTGGGGCTGCACCCATCCAGGCTAGTGTGAAGTATTCCATCACACTCTTGACTTGTGCCTTGGAGATGCTGAACAGGCTTTGGAGGAGCCAGGAGGTGAGTTATTCGCCACCGTATTCCTAATGTCTGACCTGCTCTTATAGCCACTATGTTTGAAGTGAGTCCAGTTCAGTCTCACATGCTGAATGCATTTCACACATGATTGAAAAACTAATGTAAAGCACCACAAAATTTTGTAAACGTGGGTGAAGACGTCTGCTTTTTAAAAAGTATTTCAAGTGGGCTATCAGAACAGGCAACAATTGAATTATTTCCTCAGTAAGGGAAAGCTACATTGGCAAAATAAGTGAAAACATGTTTGAATATAGGGTTTATCATTGCTAACCAAATCTGATGAGCTCAGTTAAGAGTCACAATAGCAGTGTACCCACAGCATGCAAAGAAACAGGAAACATTTAAACCAAATCAATCTAAACTTGAAGCTTAGCTGAACTAAGCTAATTGTGGCAGATTACCTTTCTGGCAAACTCAGGCAAAACAAATGCTGCCCGGTGCATATTTGCATTGTAATATTTCAGTTGCATTCTGTCCACTTCCTCCGCTGATAGCTGTCTCACAGGTTCACGAAAATTAGTGTCCTATAAAACATAATCCAATTATCAAACTTCCATTGAATAATGAACCCATGGTAAAACATTTTACATCAAAAAGCCAGGATATTCATCTGCATCATTTCCAATATTCAATTGCTACTCCTAATCGAATAGCCTCTGCATGCACACAACTCCACTTTCCCTGTTGGTCTGTCCAGGCAATGCACACGGAAATTATTTTCTAACATTTGTATTTCAGATCTTCAAAGTTAATAATGTTCACTGTGAAATAGGGAGTGAATGGTTAGTTGATAGGTCAGCAAATAATGTCCACTTTTATTTCCAAAATTATTAGTTCCAAATTTATCATTTATACTGGAAAACAGTACATATAATTACAATAAAATCATTACTGTCTGCAGATTTGTCTTAATGTTAGAAGGTCTGCAGAGACTAACAATATCGAAAACCACACATCGACGTTGTAAATCTGCTGACAAGTGATGCAAATGGAAATATGCATCCTCAGCTGCCAGTTTCCCACCCTCCCCGAAAATAGTTGGAGGTGATTTGCACTGTTGTTGGGACCAGTTCATAGAGTCAGATGTACAGCACAGAAAGAGACCCTATGATCCAACTCGTCATGCCGACCAGATATCCTAAACTAATCTAGTCCCATTTTCTAGCACTTAGCCCATATCCTCTAAACCCTTCCTATTCATAAACCCATTCGGATGCCTGTTAAATGCTGTAATTGTACCAGCCTCCACCACTTCCTCTGGCAGCTCACTCTATCCCTTATTTTGATGTTTGCTACCCCACACCATTTCGGCTTGTATGACTCATATCTGACTGCTCAAAATATATCAGTATAGTTTCTTGCTTCATAGATTCAGCCCCCATGTTGTGCTTTTTATTTCAGATTTATTAACTTCACACAAGCAAAATGTTAGAAAAGTCAGGAATTGTGCTCATTTGGTCTGAGCTAAGAATGGCTGTTTCACCATCAGATGCTGATATTCCACTGTCTCTACTTATTATTTTGTATTGTAAGCAGCACTAATAGCAGCAAACATTATCATTTCACTATTGCATTATGACTAATCTGTGTCAAGTCTCAATAAAGAAGGGCTTATGCCCGAAACGTCGATTCTCCTGCTCCTTTGATGCTGCCTGACCTGCTGCACTTTTCCAGCAACACATTTTTCAGCTCTGATCTCCAGCATCTGCAGTCCTCACTTTCTCCAAGTCTCAATGAGCACCAGTATCTAGCATTTATTTCACTTTATTTGAGAATTAATTATTGAACTGGTCTCAGCAACATTGGAAATCACTTCCAAGTATTTTTTTGAGGGGGTGAGGAACTGGCAGCTGAGGGTGTAGATTTCCATTTGTGTCGCTTGTCAACAATTTTTACATTGTCTACGTGGTTTTTGATTTTGTTGGCCTTTGCAGACCTTCTAATATTAGGACAAATCTGCAGACAGGGTAATGATACCATGATTTTATTGAGCTGTATGCACTGTTTTCCAGTATAAATGATAAATTTGGCACTAAGATAACTTTGGAAATAAAAATGGACATTTGCTGTTCTATCAAACTAATCATCCACTGTTTATTTCACAGTGAAGATTGTTAACTTTGAATATCTTAAGTGCAAATGTTAGAAAATAATTTATAAGTGCCTCAGATGTTGACGGCTAGCACGAGGGGACAGATCTTTAAATTGAGGGATAATCGATATAGGACAGTTGTCAGAGGTAGTTTCTTTACTCAGAAAGTAGCAAGGGCATGGAAATGCCTTGCTTGCAGCAGTAGTAGACTCGCCAACTTTAAGGGCACTTAAGTGGTCATTGGTAAAATATATGAATGATAATGAAATAGTGTAGGTTAGATGGTTTCACAGATCGGCGCAACATTGAGGGCCAAAGGGCCTGTAATGCGCTGTAATGTTCTATGCATTGCCTGGACAGACCAGCAGGGAAAGTGGCATTGTGTGCATGCAGAAGCTTTTCGGCTAAGAGTAGCGATTACTGGAAATGATGCAGATGCATATTGGGTAAGCCTGGCTTCTTGACGTAAAATATCGCAAAAGTCTATTGCAGAATGAACCCTCATGAAGGACCTATGCCCGAAACGACAATTCTTCTGCTCCTTAGAAGCTGCCTGACCTGCTGTGCTTTGCAAGCACCACAATCTCAATTCTGGTCTCCAACATCTGCAGTCCTCACTTTCTCCTTACTCAATATATATCCGCATCATTTCCAGTAATGTATTCTTTACTTTGACTAAAGAGCCCACCTCTGACATTTGCCCTATGTCTATCACCCCTCAGTTTAAAGCTATGTCCCCTTGTGCTTGCCATCACCATCCGAGGCACATGTAAACAATTTTCTAACATTTGCACTTCAGATATTCAAAGTTAACAATCTTCACTGTGAAGTAGGCTGTGGATGGTTAGTTTGATAGATTAGCAAATAATGTCCCCTTTCATTTCCAAAGTTTTCTTAATGCCAAATTTATCATTTATACTGGAGAACAGTACATATAGCTACAATAAAATCATGGTATCATTACCCTGTCTGAAGGCCTGCAGAGGCCAACAATATCGAAAATCACACAAAGACAATGTAAAATCTGCTAGCAAGCGATGAAAATGGAAATCTGCATTCAGCTGTTAGATCCCCACCTCCCACCCCCACCACTGAAAAATAAAGTACTTGGAGGTGATTTGCAATGTTGCTGAGACCAGTTCAATGTTTAATTGTCAAGCGACGCAAATGGAAATCTACACCTTCAGCTGCCAGTTCCTCCCCCCCCCCAAAAAATGCTTGGAAGTGATTTGCAATGTTGCTTAGACCAGTTCAATGGTTAATTCTCAAATAAAGCGAAATAAATGCTAGGTATTGGTGCTCATTGAGACTTGTAACAGATTAGTCATAATCCAATAGTGAAATGATAATGCCTGCTGTTATTAGTGCTGCTTACAATACAAATAATAGGTAGAGACAGTGGAATATCAGCATCTGATGGTGAAACAGCCATTCTTAGCTCAGACCAAATGAGCACAATTCCTGACAAAAGCAAAATGCTAGAAATCTGAAATGAAAAGCAAAATGTGCGGGCTGCATCTATGAAGCAAGAAACCATACTGATGTATTTTTTAAAAGTCAGAACAGTCAGTTATGAGTCATGCAAGCAGAGACAGGGCAGGGGAACAAACATCAAAACATGGAATAGAGTGGAAAACAAGAGAAATTAAACTGCAATGATCAAATGTCGGCTTTACTCAGGAGGAGGATGATGATGCAAGTACAGAATTCAAGAAGATGAACTGAGAAGTTCACGAGCAAACTGATAGAAGCAGCAAGGAGGTATCGGAGGTTTTGAATATTTAAAAGTGGACAAATTACCGGAAGAATTACAATCCAGATAGCTTGGAGAGATGAGGGAGAAAATAATACACAAATCTTTAAAATCATCTCTGGCCACAGGAAAGATGCTAGAGGACAGCTAATATTGTTTCACTTTACAAGAGGGAGGTACAGGTAGACCAAGGAATATAAACCAGCGAGCCTCAGTGATAGGGGAACTATTGGAGAAAATAGTGAAGGAGAAAACTCATCTCTATTTAGAAAGGCAAGGGTTGATTATAGTCAGCATTACTTTGTCAGAGGGTGGTCATGCCTAACAAATCGGATTGAATTTTGAGGTGGTGACCAATGAGGGTCGGGTAGTTGATGTTGTTTATTTGGATTTTAGCAAGGCTTCTGACAAGGTTCCACATGGCAAACTGATAAAGATAGAAGCTCATGGGATCCAGTTTAATTCGACAAGTTGGATCTAAAATTGGCTTATGGGCAAGAGACAAAAGGTTGGTAGTAGAAGGCCATTTCTGGAAGCAGTATCCTGTGTGCAGTGGCAAATTGTTTGTAATAATCATGAAAAGTGAGCATGAGATTGCTAAGTTAAAAATTGATTGATCACATGAACAGATCAGTGGCAGGTGGAATTTAGTCATAGAGTAACATCAGCATACAGCATAGAAAGATTCCCTTCAGCCCACCAAGTTATACCACCAAAATATCAAACTATACTCAACCCATTTACTTACACTTGGTCCACAGACTACTATGTCCTGGTATTTTAAAATGCTTGTCCAGATGTTTCTTAAATGTTGCACCTTTCCAGGGGTGCATTCTCTATTAATACCACCCTCTGGGCAAGAAGAATATTTCCCCAGATTCTCTCTAAACCACTGCTCATCTAGGAATGTCTGCCATGGGGAAGAGATTCTCAATCTACTCTGTATATGCTTTTCAATTTTGTCCATCACAATTCACATTCCCTGCTCCAATGAAAACAATCCCAGCCTATCTAGTCTCTCCTCATAATGGAGACTTTCTACCCAGCCAACATTCTGGTGAATCTCCTCTGCATCCTTTCCAATGTAATATGTACTCCCAACAGTGTGGTGAACAGAACTGCACAAAGTATTCCTAACCAATGTTCTATAAAAATTTGAAACAAGACTTCCCTGGTCCTATATTCTATGTCCTTGTTAATGAAGGCAAGCCTTCTTCACCACATTATCTACCTGTACTGACACTTTCAGGGATCTATGGACTGGTATATCGAGGTCCCTTTGTTCTTCAATATTCCCTGGGGACAGATCTTTCATGGTGTAAATCCTTCCCTTTTTAGACCACCTAAAATGCTTCACTTCAGACTCATCAGGATTAAATTCCATCTGCCTCTGCTCTGCCAATTTACTAGCTGGTCAATGTCAGACTGTAGCCCAAGACCATCTCAACGACACCGATTTTCATCTCTCTGAAAACTTACTAATTATACTTTCAACATTCACAGTTATTAATGTACATTAAAAAAAAATCAGTACTGGACCCTACGGTACACCACTGGTCACAGGCTTTCAATCACAAAGGCAATGCTACACCATTGCTCTTTGCCTTCTATTTGCAAGCCAATTTTGGATCAACCTACAAAGATGTGCAGGTTAGGTGACTTGGCCATGTTCAATTGCCGAAAGTGTTCAGGGATGTGTAGGTTAGGTGCATTAATTAGGGGTAAAATGTAAAGTAATAGGAGAATGGGTCTAGGAGGGTTACTCTTTGGAGGGTTGTGGGGACTTGTTGGGCCAAAGGGTCTGTTTCCACACTTTAGGGATTCCATCTAAAAAAGGTTCGCCAACTTGTCTGGGATCCCACAAGCTTTTACTTGTTGGATCAGCCTTCCATTGGAGACCTTGTCAAAAGGCTTTTCCAAAATCTATGTAAACATCATCAACTGCACTGTCCTCACTACATTGATTAATTTTGTCCCTCAGAACTTTTTTTGCAATAATTTCCCTACCACTGATGTCAGACTAACCGATCTATAATTACTTGGCCCATCCCTGGTGCATTGTTGAACTAAGGAAGCACGTTAGCTATCCTCCAGTAATCTGGCAGTTCACTGGTGGCCGGCAAAGTATTAAATATCTCATTCAGGGTCCCAGCAATGCCCTCCCTCGACTCCTATCTCAGTCTGGGATACATCTCATCAGGTCCAGGGATTTATGCACCTTTATGCCCACTAAAGCATCTAATACTCCTTCCTTACTAATCTTTACATGCTCAAGAACCTCACTATCCCAAATGAAATCCCCAATTATAACGTCTTTCTCCTTTGTGAATAAAGATGAGAAATATTAATTTAAAAAGACCTTATCCACATCCTTTAGATCCAGGCACAAATTGCCCCTTTGATTTCTAATAGGCTCCACCCTTTCCCTAGTAATCCTCTTGCTCTAACTATAGCAATGAAATGTGTGCAGTTTTTCTCATTTCTAAAAGTCAAAAATATTTAATGGCCCCTTGTTGCCCTCTTAATTTGTTTATTTGAGCATGCCTATACTCCTGAAGGGCCACCCATTTTTATTGTTCTGTACCTAACATATACTTCCTCCTTTTTCTCAGAGGCTCCAAAGATCCAAAGAAAAGGAATTCATGGAATGCTTACAGGATGGCTTTTTGGAACAGCTTGTCATGGAGCCCACAAGGGAACAGGCTATTCTGGACCTAGTGCTTTGCAATGAAGCAGACTCTATAAATGATCTTAAAGTAAGGGAACCTTTAGGAAGTAGCGATCATAATATGGTAGAGTTCAGTCTGGAATTTGAAAGAGAGAAGGCAAAATCAGATGTAATGGTGTTACAGTTAAATAAAGGTAATTATGAGGGCATGAGAGAGGAACTGACAAAAATAGACTGGAAGCAGAGGCTAGCGGGGAAGACAGTAGAGCAAAAATGGCAGGAGCTTGTGGGTATAATTGAGGACACTGTACAGAGGTTCATCCCCAAGAAAAGAAAGGTTATCCGGGAAGGGATAACCATGGCTGACAAAGGAAGTCAGGAAATGTAATTAAAGAAAAAGAGAGATCCTATAAAGTGGCCAAGAGCAGTGGGAAATCAGAAGATTGGGAAGGCTACAAAAACAAACAGAGGATAACAAAGAGAGTAATAAGAAAGGAGAGGATCAAATATGAAGATAGGCTAGCCAGTAATATTAGAAATGATAGTAAAAGTTTCTTTCAATACATAAGAAACAAATGACAGGCAAAAGTAGACATTGGGCCACTTCAAACTGATGCAGGAAGCCAAGTGATGGGAGATAAGCAAATAGCAAGAGAACTTAACAAGTACTTTGCGTCAGTTTTCACAGTGGAAGACATGAGTAATATCCCAACAATTAAAGGGAGTCAGGGGGCTGAGTTGAGTATGGTTGCCATTACAAAAGAGATAGTGCTAGAAAAGTTAAAAAGTCTTAAAATTGATAAATCTCCTGGCCCCGATGGGATACACCCTAGAGTTCTGAGAGAGGTGGCTGAGGAAATAGCGGAGGCATTGGTTGAGATCTTTCAAGAGTCACTGGAGTCAGGAAAGGTCCCGGATGATTGGAAGGTCGCTGTTGTAACCCCCTTGTTCAAGAAAGAATCAAGACAAAAGATGGAAAATTATAGGCCAATTAGCCTAAACTCGGTTGTTGGTAACATTCTAGAATCCATCATTAAGGATGAGGTTTTTAAATTCTTAGAAGAACAGAGTCTGATTAGAACAAGTCAACATGGATTTAGTAAGGGGAGGTCATGCCTGACAAACCTGTTGGAATTCTTTGAAGAGGTGACAAGTAGGTTAGACCAGGGAAACCCTTGTAGATGTGGTCTATCTAGACTTCCAAAAGGCCTTTGATAAGGTACCACACGGGAGGCTGCTGAGCAAGGTGAGGGCCCATGGTGTTCGAGGTGAGCTACTGGGATGGATTGAGGATTGGCTGTCTGACAGAAGGCAGAGAGTTGGGATAAAAGGTTCTTTTTCGGAATGGCAGCCAGTGACGAGCAGTGTCCCGCAGGGTTCAGTGTTGGGGCCATAGCTGTTCGCATTATATATTAATGATTTGGATGAAGGGACTGGGGGCATTCTAGCGAAGTTTGCAGATGATACGAAGTTAGGTGGACAGGCAGGTAGTACTGAGGAAGTGGGGAGGCTACAGAAGGATCTAGACAGTTTGGGAAGAGTGGTCCAGGAAATGGTTGATTGAATTCAATGTGAGCAAATGCAAGGTCTTGCACTTTGGCAAAAAGAATAAAAGCATAGACTACTTTCTAAATGGTGAGAAAATTCGTAAAGCCAAAGTACAAAGGGATCTGGGAGTGCCAGTCGAGGATTCTCTAAAGGTAAACATGCAGGTTGAGTCCGTGATTAAGAAAGTGAATGCAATGTTGTCACTTATCTCAAGAGGGTTTGGAATATAAAAGCAGCGATGTGCAACTGAGGCTTTATAAAGCTCTGGTTAGGCCCCATTTGGAGTACTGTGCCCAGTTTTGGTCCCCACACCTCAGGAAGGACATACTGGCACTGGAACGTGTCCAGCAGAGATTCACACAGATGATCCCTGGAATGGTAGGTCTAACATATGAGGAACGGCTGAGGATCCTGGGATTGTATTCATTGGAGTTTAGAAGATTAAGGGGAGACTTAATAGAGACGTACAAGATAATACATGGCTTGAAAAGGGTGGATGCTAGGAAATTGTTTCCATTAGGCGAGGAGACTAGGACCCGTGGACACAGCCTTAGGATTAGAGGGGGTCAATTCAGAACAGAAATGCGGAGACATTTCTTCAGCCAGAGAGTGGTGGGCCTGTGGAATTCATTGCCACAGGGTGCAGTGGAGGCCGGTATGCTAAATGTCTTCAAGGCAGAGATTGATAATTCCTTGAGACAACAAGAATCTAAGGCCTATGGGGAGAACGCTGGTAAGTGTAGTTGAAATGCCCATCAGCCATGATTGAATGGCAGAGTGGACTTGATGGCCCGAATGGCCTTACTTCCACTCCTGTCTTATGGTCTTAAAGTGTCATAACATTCAAGGTTATGGGCCTAGAGTGGGGAAGTGGGACCGGTGTAGGTAGCATGTAGCAGTATATTTTTGAAGGTACAGACCCAGTGAGCCAAAGGGCTTCTTTTGAACTGTATTATTCTATAATGTCTGGATCATCCCTGTAGACTGAATGCAGGCATTTGGTTTCCCCAAGCGAAAATGTTCGTCATTTAACTTTCATCCTGCTCCCTGTTGATCTGTCCTTAGCATTCTCAATAAAGCTAAATAAAAAACCTATTACATCTTTCAAGTAGGACCTTTAACATCTCCTACACAAAGATATACTACTTTTTTTCGGGAAAGATGCTGTTGAAAACGATTTTAATGATGCCATTTGCAACTCCTCTCGACCCATTTCATTGCTTTTCTCTTTTCCAACTATAGCTTTTATCATTTAATCTCTCCTGCTTCTGTAAATTAAATATGGATTTCATTTCTAAATATTTCTAGTTGCTTTGCAAGGTTATTGTCCTGAAATGTTTTCTCAATTTCTCTTCCTGCAGGTGCCACTTTACCTGCTGAGTAATTCAGCCTTTTTGCTTTTACTATCCACCCCACACACTACCTGACAGCAGATAGAACAATCTAGAATTGAACATTAGAATCGAACGTAACTGAAAGGCACTTGACTCACAGGATTTTTACTGCACAACATAAAACCAATCTGTCCACTGGGGTACGTAGGGATTGTGCTGTATGCATATTCAACTACAGGAAACAAAGATTTACAGAATCTCCGCATCTCCTTTATGAGTTCAAGGTGCAGCCACTGACATTCACCTGCAGAAATCACAATTAGATCAGGTTCAAATCTAGGTTTCCTTTAAAAACAAATTGTTAACTTGTAAAACATTTTTCTCCAACATTATCCCTTCAATTCGCACGATCTGACATCTAATAGTGCTTTAAATTCACATTAAAAGCAGAAAACTAGTTTGGCTTTGATCTATTTCTAGGTCACTGAAGCCTTTACTGAGATTAGCTATCTCAGATGAAACCTGAAACTTTTGTAATTTGTATGGCTCATTACTCATTTGAATAGTGGGTTAACTTCTAAAGCAAACACTTCAAAAAAATTATAGATGCCCAACATCTTACAGGCTTAAAATTTGAATCGCTTTTTCCATTTAAGAGATCAGGTAGTGCCTTTGGCCAAAAGATCAATCTGGCTCATTTCCTTATTTCAACAGCAATAGTATTGTTTCTGTACGAAGGAAAATTGATTCATTTCATGTTGTAGACTTTTAAATGAAAGGAACAGACATGCAAAGCATTCATATCTTCTAGTACATGCGCCACTGCAGTTTACATCTTTTAGTAATTGCATTATAAATGTATGGTGTAGGTCTTAAATCTACAACATTAGAGTTCTCAAAAACAATGTTGGCAGGGTATCTGAAAAAAGGTGTTTTCAAAATGCTGAAATTGATTAGACAAGTTATTCAGTTTATGCCATGCAAGAGGGAACAGCATGCATAAATTGTTGCTAATATTATGAAAAAAAGGGGGAATACCCAATGAACAAAATGCTAATATTATATTGCTAGTGGAGAAACTGAATAGTGGATCTGTTAAAGGGGTAATTGAACAATTGAAGATTTCCTCACAGAATAAATATTTTTTTAAAACCATAGACAGATATCTTGGCCTCTGACTTGAAGTATATTGTTAATCTAACAGCCCTAGAATTGCAGTGGTTCACAGCAGCCCATCACATTCAAGAAAATTAGTGATGGGCATTAGCCTAGCCAGCAACACCCACAATTCATGAATTAATAAATAAGAAAATGCAACAAATTAAATTTACTGCAGAAAATTGTCACATTTTGATAGGAAGAACGAGGAGAAGCAATACAAAAGGATATAATTCTAAAGGAAGGTGTAAAGGTATGTGAACAAATTGTTGAAACACAGTAGTTAATAAAACGTGTGAAATTCTGGGCTCCAAAAATTGGGCACGCTGCTCAATGTAGGAATATTCTTTGGGATCCAAGAGCAAAAAACACCTACCTTGCGCACCAAGGATTCCATCTTCATGCAGAGCATTCTTCATCAGCTGGTAGTAAGACTCCTGAAACAAACTCTCAGCAGGTCCTTGACGTTAGACAGAAAGGTAGGAGCATGGAGAGGAGCCATGGAAAAAAAAGTGGAATAGATTATAAGCAGGCTGGACTATACAAATGTAGAACTGATTTATATATTCATCCACTTCATTTTTAAATTTTCAGCTTCTGGATTTCTTCCATTTGTTTGTAAATCAGGTTACCAAATTGTTAGCAGCAGCTATGACAAGCAATTTTCTTCACAACTTGTTAAAAAAAATTAAAAATCTCGAAGTGAAAGCCCAGTAATCATGAGTATTTCAAAAATGTCTTAAGCAAATTCCACATAACTCATTCTAGCACAGTATTGCCAGTTCTTGAAAAGTGGGTTAACCAGAATAGACTGTCAAGGATAAATGCGAAACTGGGAATCACAGGTGCCATTCAGCCTGGAAGACCTGTTGAAAATAGGCTTTGCCTAGACTCATTTTACCAAGTCTCAGGAACTGTTGGCAGAAATGCAGTTGTGCCATGCAAAACCAGTTTTGTTTAGGCCACAACACGAAGACAACATTTATATGATTAACAAAATAGCTGGTCATATTCAAAGGGTTAAGTAGCGGGAAATGTGTAGCAAATTACTTTTCATTTTAAATGTGCTGTTGACCGATCAGGACCGAGAATCCATTTAACCCTGCTGAAGAACCAAAGTTAAAGAACTGTCTTCCAACTGTGATGACACCTCAGCTGAGTCAGGCCATTTGACCAATTTTACTTCACCTTCCAGGAAGGTCCAACAGTGCCCTCCTCTCTACAGTGTTCAAATGTTATCAAATAATACCATGTTTTGAACACTATAAGATGCATAAATCTGTTCCAAATGCTGATCACTGTCAGAAGAATCAGTGCCAACTTGGCATTTTTTTTTAAAACTACTATTCACGTTTTTGCTTGAAGTAACTTCCAATTTACTTTTCTAGTTTACAGTTCAATATTGACAAGGCAGCGTCTCCTGAAATCATCAAAAGATTGATATTGCACATGCAAAGTTCTGTGCATGCACACATGTAGAATACTCTGCCTGTGTAAAGCATGATGATGCCCAAATAAGCACAATAAATGAGCAATCAGGACAGAACGACGTCACTGCACATGTATATCAACTGTTTTCAGGGTGCCAGACACATTCGCTATTTACAATCATGTGCTATAAAATTGAAGCTCTCTTTCAAACAAAATGTCAACCATGCAAAATTTTAAAAGCCTAAGAGATTGACAGGGATATTTCATGATCAACAACCCTTGTCAATAACAAAGTAATCAGCCTTTCAATCAAACGTCAAAGACTACATAACATTCGAGAATATCTCCACCTGGTTATCGAGAAGACAGCTGAAAGAGACCCATAGCTAGTTAACATCACTCAATGTCAACTGAACTTATCAGAATTCGTACCTACTGGATCTGAGGAATCAGTGATAATTACATCAAATGCATCCTGGTTCTCTTTCATGAACTCAAAGCCATCACCAACATGAAGTTTCAACTTGGGGCTTGAGAAACCCACTGCCATACTAGGAAGGTACTGTTTGGAAACCTTTATTACATCCTAAATATTAAAAAAAATACAAATTACACAGGTATGCATTACAGTGTTAGCATTCAGTTAATGGTCCATTCAAATTTCACCATAATGCTACAGTGGAAAAGTAAGAGAAAGGCAGAGTGAAAATTGGATGTGCCACGCACTGGCCTGTTAACTCTGGGATCAGGTTTGATTAAGTTAACATCTCTTGATTCTTAAAAAGGTCTGAGTGGAACACAATTGGGAATGTGTCACTTCATCCAATCTGGGAATATGCAATTAATGTGGAAAATGAGAAGAGTTCAATTTCCTCTCAATGTAATTTGACAGCTTGATAAGCAAAAAATTGAAATACAGAATGTACAGCAAAAGGGAATTGAATATTGAAGAACAGCTTGTGACATTAGAAATTGAATTGTCAAATTAAAACTACTAGATCTATAGCTAGGACACCCAATTCAAATCCGCTCAAAAAAAATCACAAAAAAGAATTGGAAATAAAGAGGAATCATGGGACACTCCTTTTGTCACAGCTAATAAACCACCTCAGTTCATGTGATGGAACTGATCAAATTTAGAAATAGATAACATGTTTGTGCACAGAATACATAACTGGAAATTGTCTGTTTTACTGAAGCTAAGGATTGTACTAGCCCTTAATTCAATTGTCACACAAATAAACTATACAGAAATAGCAGTAAAGAACAAATGATCAAGTATGAATGATGTGTTGTGCATTCTATAAAGTTTCAAATGCTTTTGGTTACATCAAAAATTAACTTAAATAGAACACTGATCATCACTTGTCTGCCTCAGATGGTAAAAGGGTTTAAATCTGCAAGTAAATGGATCATTGTCATTCATGAAACATAGGCAGCAATCTTTTTGACAGATTGAAAAACAAAAAAACACTATGTAGCCATAAATATTATTTTAAATACAAACTAAGTGTATGATAAAGCTGCTCCTCTACATAGCTAAGGGTTAGGTTTTACTGGAACTGCTGCAACACAGAATCAATCATATATGATTGACATTAGTCAATTAACAAGGGCAGAATTCACATTTAAGGTCAGAAAGTTTGTTTGGGCGTAATTTCATGCCAAGTCTGACACAGGGTCCAGAGGACCAGGTTAGTACCAATCAGCTAGGTCACCATCTCTCCAGCTAGTAGTTTGCCTATACACCTTGCAATTCAAAAGTTACTTTCCTGTCTATTCAGTTCATGCGTTCCTGATTCAGGAAAGAGAAGGAATAAGTGGGAGGAACAGGAAATAGGAAACAATTAGTAAGTCAGGATACATTTTATGTTTTCACAAAACATAGAAATTTAGAAATGCCATGTTTAAATATTTTAACACAGTTATCATTCAGAACAAGGTACAAAGAGATAAATGAATATGATCTCATTGCCCATTACAGAAACATGGTTACTGGAAGATCAAAACCGGGATCTTAACAGTTGATATTTGGAGAGATAGGACGGATGGAGAAGGTAGTGAGATAGCATTGTTAAGAAGAAACAAAATGAGAACATTTGAGAAAGATGATCTAAGCTCAGATGATGTTGAATCCCCATTTGGGTAGATGTAAGAAGAAACAGCAAGGGAAAGAAGATTGGTAGGAGTAAATGTCCCGACTGCCAACAGTAGCAATTCCATAGGCAAGGCTATAAAATCAACATATAGAAGCACATAAAATGAAGAGTAATAATTATGAGGGACATTAATCTTCATGTTGATTGGGTGAATCAAATTGGAAAACAAATCTATGGCAATAACTTATTAGCACATTAGGGATAGTTTCCAAGAGCAATGTTACGGAGTCAGTCAAGGAGCAGGCCGTCTTGGATCTGGCAATGGGGATCTACGCAGATTTAATAAATGAATTTCAAATAAAAGATCCCATAGGAGGTAGTGATCATAACTGGAGTTTAGAAAGATAAATACTGAGAGGAGGTTTCCCCTTCATGGGAGTCTAGGACCAGAGGGCACAGTTGCGGAATAAAAGGGGCACCAACTTAGAACTGAGAGATAGAGGCATTTTTCTTCTGAGGGTTGAATGTCTTTGAAAGTCCTTTTCCTGGAGAGATGTGGGACAGAGTCCTTGGATAGATCAGATAGATTCTTGATCAGCAAGAGTTATAGGGAAAGCACAAAAACGTGAAAGCAAGGAATATCAGATCAACCGTGATTTTATTGCATGATGGAGTAGGTTCAAGAGGCCAAATGGCCTATTCCTACTTCGTATGGTTTTATTGTTCAGAGTAGAAGTAGGCCACTCAGCCCCTTGAGAATCGGGCCAGAAAAAGGTCCTGAAGATGGGTTACACCTAAAATGTCAACATCTCCACTCCTGATGCTGCTTGGCTTGTTGTGTTCTTCTAGCCCCCTGCCTGTCTATATAAACTAAAGAAGCAAAAAAAGGTCATTTGGCCTAATGCATCTGCTCTGCCTTTTGATCATGGCTGACAAGTTTCTCAACCCCATTCTCCTGCCTTCTCCCTGTAACCCTCGGTTCCCTCATCAAGAACCTATCTAGCCATTTTGGCATTAATGACTTTGCTTCAGAAGGCTGTGGAAGCTATGAGTTCCACAAAGTTACCACCTTCTGGCTGAAGAAATTCCTCCACATCTCAAATCTAAAGGGATGGCCCCCTCAGATTCAAGTCTCTCTTACTAGTCTACTTAACAATAATGTATCCAGGACACTCAATATTCTTGTATCAATCAGATCACTCTCAACCTTCTAAACTCCATTGAGTACAGACTCGGAGTCCTCAATCACTCCTCCTATGTCAAGCCCTTTTTCATCCCAGAGATCATTCTCAAGAACCCCTCCAAGGCCAGCACATCCTTTCTTAAATGCAGGACCCAAATGCAGTTTGACCAAATGCCTTATATTGCTGAGGTTACACATCCTTGGTCTTGTATTCTAAACCTCTTGAAATGAATGCTCATATTGCATTTGCCTTCCTAACTGGCAAGTGAACCTTCACATTAATCTTAAGAGAATTCTGAACTAGGACACCCAAGTTTTCCAAAGCCTTTGCTCATTTAGAAAATAGTCTGTCTATAATCGTCCTACCAAAGGGCATAATTTCTCACTTACTCACATTATATTCCATTTGCCGCTTCTTTGCTCACTCTCCTAACCGGTCATTCTGCAGCATGTCAGCTTCCTCAACAACACCTGTTCCTCCAACTATCTTTGTGTCATCAGCAAACTCACCAATAATGCATTCAGCTCCTTCGCCAATAATGTGCAACATGAATGATAGTGCGCCCAACAACGTTCTTGTGGATCTCTACTGATTACTCGCTACAATCCTGCAAGACCCCTTTCTCCCTACTCACTGTCTTCTATCAGATAGCTAATCCTCTATCCATGCCTGTACCCTGCCCCTAACACCACAGCTCTTCTCTTATTTAGCAATCTTGTGTGGCACCTCCTCAAAAGCCTTCGGGAAATCCAAACGTATCACATCCACTGGTTCATCTCTCTGACTTCTCTGTTGCCTCCTCAAAAGAAAAGAACGCTAACAATTTTTAGGCATGACCTTCTCTTGGTGAAGCCATATTGACTCAACCCTATTTTACCATGCACTTTCAAGTCTCCACAATCTCTTCCTTAATAATGAACTCTAAAATCTTACTAACAACTGAGGTCAGTCCAATAGTTTCCGGTCTTGTTTCACCAACCCATCTTAAAACAGTGTGTTACATTAGCTATTTTCCAGTCCTGTGAGACCCGCTCTGACTTTGATTTCTAAAGGATCACCACCAATGCCTCCACAATCTCCCCAGGTTTCTACTTCAGAACATGCTTCACCATTCATGACTGACTTTTCTTTGTATGTGGAGTAGGCCAGAGCATAAGTAATCCCTTCAACTCCTCAAGCCCCACCCTGCAATTCATCAAGATCATGGCTGATCTGACTGCAATCACCACTCCGCATTCCCACCTACTCCAGGTAACGTTTCACACTCCTGTTCAACAAGAATCTACCTATCTCTGCCATAAAAATATTCAAGGGCTCTGATTCCACTGGCTTTTCAGGAAAAGCCTAGCAAAAACTTTTTTGCCTCATCTCTATTTTAAAATGACAGTCTTGATTTTTAAACAGTGACCCCCCACCTCAGACTCAGACTCTGTTAGCTTTCCGAATTACTTGATTACTTGCATAAAAGCCTTATGATTCACGTGCTAGAGCACCCAGATCCCTCTAAATCTCAGATCTGCAACCTCTCAATCTCTTTTCTGATGAGAAGTCCTACTGAATCAAATCAGAGCTTTTACACTGTTATAAATGGAAAAGTCCAACTCATTTAACAACTTTAACTGAACCAATATTACCTGAAATGCAGCCATAATATTAAAGACTTGCTGTACATGTTTGCACACAATGATAAAAGCTTACAATTTGCTACCAAAGGAGTAGTTTGAGGGAGATTCCATAGATGTGCTCAAGGAAAAACTGGAAACGTACATGAAGGAAAACAGTTGAAACATACCCTCATGCAGAGAGACAAGTGTGACAAGTATTTTAATGATTCATAAACAGTGGCACATAGAAACTGGTCAAATGGTCTGTGTTGTATGATAGGTTTTCTAATTTTTAGGTCACTGCAGAATAAATAGAGGTGCACAGCAGAAGAAAATAGTTTCTTGCTCAATCAACTGTTTATTTTCATTACCTCATCGATTTCACATTGTGCTACAGACTCTACAGCAGAATGTTTGACCACTTCTCGCAGCACACCACCATCACCACCTCCAATAATAAGTACCTAAAATTGGAAAGAAAAAAAAAACTAACCTGAGCAATTATATTTCTATTCAGCATACATTTCTAACAAATTCCTTTAACCATCAAGAATGTAAACTCAACAGCAATTTCATCAAATTTCAGATTGCCTAAATGCCTGTAGCATTTGCTCACAAAAGAGCATGGCTTAGTGTTTGCAATATCACCCGAGAACCCTTTCCAGGATTCGTGTGCATAATCCCTGTTGATACATACTACAGGAGAGAGACAGTACATAAATACTGGCAAGCCACCCTCCTGGATAAAGCATTAAGTAGACACCCGCACTTGAAAGATATGAACAGCTCAGAGTCAGAGAGATGTACAGCACAGAACTAGGCCCTTTGGTTCAAGCTGTCCGTGCCGACCAAATATTCCAAACCAATCTAATCCCACCTGCCAGCACCTGGTCCGTATCCCTCCAAACCCTTCCTGTTCATATACCCATCCAGATGCTTTTTAAATGTTGCAATTGTATACCACTTCCTCTGGCAGCTCATTTCATTCATGTATCACCCTCTGCGTGAAAACGTTGCCCTTTAGGTCTCTTTTATATCTTTCCCCTCTCGCCCTAAACTTATGCCCTCTAGTTCTGGACTCTCCCACCCCAGGGAAGAGCCATTGTCTATTTATCTTATCCATGCCCCTCAATTTTGTAAACCTCTATAATGTCACCCCTCAGCCTCCGGCACTCTGGGGAAAGCAACCCAAACCTATTTAGTCTCTCCCTCTAGCTCAAATCCTCCAACCCTGGCAACATCCTTGTAAATCTTTTCTGAACCCTTTCAAGTTTCACAATATCGCTCCATTAGGAAGGAGACCAGAATTGCACACAATATTCCAAAAGTAGCATAACCATCGTCCTGTACAGCCGTAACATGACCTCCCAATTCCTTAAGTGTATACGTCCTGCTAAGATTTGCTTTCCCAAAATGCAGCACTTTGCATTTGTCTAAATTAAACTCCATCTGTCACTTCTCAGCCCATTGGCCCATCTGATCAAGATCCCGCTGTAATCTGAGGTAATCTTCTTCGCTGTCCATGACACATCCAATTTTGGTGTCATCTGCAAGCTTACTAACTATACCTCGTCTGCTCACATCTAAATCATTTATATAAAATGATGAAAAGTAGTGGACCCAGCACCGATCCTTGTGGCACTCCACTGGTCAGAGTCCTCCAGTCTGAAAAATAAACCCTACTACAACCCTCTGTCTTCTACCTCTGAGCCAGTTCTGTATCTAAATGGCGAGTTCTCCCTGTATTTCATGAGATCTAATCTTACTTACCAGTCTCCCATGGGGAACCTTGTCAAACGCCTTACTGAAGTCCATATAGATCACAGCTACTGCTCTGCCCTCATCAATCCTCTTTGTTACTTCTTCAAAAAAGAAACTCAATCAAGTTTGTGAGACACAGAAAGCCATGTTGACTATCCCAAACCAGTCCCTGCTTTTTCAAATACATTTATATCCTGTCCCTCAGGATTCCCTCCAACAACTGCCCACCACTGGCATCAGGCTCACTGGTCTATAGTTCCCTGGCTTGTCCTTACCACCTTTCTTAAACAGTGGCACCACGTTCACCAACCTCCAATATTCTGGCACCTCACCTGTGACTTTCGTTGATGCAAATATCTCAGTAAGAGGCCCAGCAATCACTTCCCTCTTCCCACAGAGTTCTACAGTGTAATACTTGCTCATAAATAACTCACAACCAACAATACTAAATAGTTTTACGTAATTTAAATCGAATTGCTTTTCACAAATAGGCTATCATATTTTGCAACATAGTCACATGATTATTCTGTAAATTCTATTTGGTTAACTGAGTCTGTGCTGACACAGTATGAACAATGTAGCTAATACAAATCTCTCGACTTTCATTTGTATTCTAGGAAAAACCACTTCAGGTGGCTAATCATCTTAAAGAATTCTTCAAATTCAGTTCGAGTGCTTCCAAAAACCACATATGAACATCAACACAGAAGGTATTACCACGACGGCCTGAAGTCACCTAAACAAATGAGTAAGAATGGAAAGTAACACCAAGAAGTAGCCTTCAAGAAAATCTTAAGAGCCCTCAAAAGACTTCGTTGTGCACTGAACCAGGGCACTTATTCCACTCATCAAACCAGGATTTATTCTATCCTCATCCATCCAACTGCCATGACATGGATAAAACTATTTTCAGTATGGTTTTTGTTTAATATTACAACAGACCTTAAATTTGCAGTGAGTACTGCCGTGCAAGTTGTGCTCATGTCCTGCTGTTGTCTTTATAGCTGTTTGAATCTTTCCTTTCCACAACTTGGCTGCTGAGCATTTCATCCTCAACATGGTAAATACTGCTTAGATATTACAAGAGTTGCTGGCTCACCCTTTCAGGGCAGTGAGTTCCAGACTTCGAGCACCCTCTGGGTGGAAAATGTTCCCAACTCTCAGTGTTTACCACTTACCTTAAATTTACATCATTTAGTTACTGATCCCTCTTCTAATAGCAAAAAGAAAGTGCTCTCTAACCTAGTTAATGCCCTGCTAAATCTTATGCACATCTATCGGGTACCCTCTCAACCTTTGCAGTTCCAAGGAAAACACCACTGGCCTATCCAATCATAGTCAGACCTTCTAGCTCGGCCAGCAAGCATCCTGGTAAAACTTTCCTCTGAACCTTCTCTAGTAAAATAACATCATTCTTATAATTCGGTGATTCAAATTGTATTTAGTACTTCAGTTTTGGGCTAATCAGTGTTTTATACTGGTCCAACATACCCTCTTTGTTGTTGACTTGATTAATAAGTATCCCATATGCCCTCTTAACCACCTGCCTTTATTTATCTACCCTGATCTCTAGATTCAGTGATCTCCAGATAACCACACCAAAGTCCCGCTGATTTTCATTACTACATCACCAAATTCCCTCACTGCAGGAGCTATTTGATGAATTTGGTGATTATTTGCTTGAAATGAGTTTGTACTTCATACTTTTATTGGAGGACTCATTTCTGCCCCTTGATTACTATACAACATGGATTCAAGTAGATGAGATACTCCACAAGTTGACTCTAGGTAATAAAACATGTATTGCTGGGGAAAAAGCTAGAACAACGCAATGACAGGATAACATTTCTTAGCAGAAACTTAGTGCGCAGAGTCAATGAAATTACATGCTAAAAGGAGTCTAAATATGATTTAAACTGCTAAAAAGATTAGATGCTCCGTACCCAGTTATCTATGCTGCCTTTCTTCATAGGACTGATTGCATACTTGAGCACCAGAAGGGAGATTGAGTGGTACAGTCAGTACTTGTGAGAAAAAAAAAGAACAAACGGTTGCATATTCTCTTGTCTAATGCAGTTAATAACTGTCATTTATTTGGCAACTTTAAAAATAAAGGCATCATAAGCAGCTCACTAGATTTCACACGTTTCGTTACTCGACATAAATGCAAGCTGTTTCAGTGCATCAATCTTGTCCATCTGTAGACACCCAATGAATTATTGTTAAAGAACATAGTCACTTCTGTTACATAGGTAAACTGACAATGTGTAATGAACAAAGTCAAATACAAACAATTAAAGTCACTGGATAATCGGTAGTGACGGTTGAGAATTGGCTAGGAACAACATTCCTTGATTCCAAACGGATTATGCAGAGAATGCTAACAATGCATTCAATGTTTTCTTTAAAAAAAAATCAAACAGTGACATTTTTATTCCCAAAGATTCCAAAAAGATTCATTGAATCATACCTTTTTAGGATTAGGATGGCTGCACAGAGTTAGATTTGCGATCATCTCTTGGTAAGCAAATTCATCCCTTTCAGTGCACTGTATCACACCATCCAGCACTAAGACATTGCCATAGGTTTTGCTGCACCAAGAAAAACAATTTTAGTTTGCGAGGGCATCTCAAGCTCTCCAGTCTAATGCAGTCATGTCACAAAGCAGTTGAAAAATATTTTGTAGTTAAGAAGTATCTTGTGAAAACTCAAGCTAGGCACGCTTCCAAAAAAGAAAGAAGAGACAGAATTCCATAAAAACACAATGGGTAAAACTTATCAGTTTGGTACCGAATATAACATCAAATCTGCATTAGACTGGAGTCAAGACAGTAGTTAGGGGGATACGATCAGTCATAGTGTACTTGGAGGAGGAAAAAGGGGAAGGAGATAACAAGGGTTCTAAGGGAATCAGGCAAGTTCAGCATCACCTGCAATTACTACATTCAATACGTAGGTTCAGCCATACACAGTGACCATTTTAGCATTCAATATCACACCTCAGAAACCAGCCAGACAACTGGAAAGAAGTTTAAAAATGCAAGTGTAATTTTAGCCCTGAGCACTGACTTTTATTTTCTTCAGTGATTGACCATAACAACAGAGTTTCAAGAAATCACAGAATCCCTACAGTGTGGAAATAGGCCATTCAGCCCAACAAGTCCAAACTGACTCTCTGAAGAGCATCCCACCTCGACTTACTCCTACCCTATTCCTGTAACCCAATGGCTAATCCACCAAACCTACACATCCATGGACACAATGTGCAATTTAGCATGGCTAATCTACATAACCTGCACATATCCTCTGGCTGGTTTCTGAGGTGTGATATTGAATGATAAAATGGTCACTGTGTATGGCTGAACCTACGTATTGAATGTAGTAATTGCAGGTGATGCTGAACTTGCCTGATTCCTTTAGAACCCTTGTTATCTCCTTCCCCTTTTTCCTCCTCCAAGTACACTGTGACTGATAGTATCCCCCTAACTACTGTCTTGACTCCAACCTAACACAGATTTCATGTTATATTTGGTACCAAACTGATACATTTTACCCATTGTGCTTTTATGGGCGGCACGGTAGCACAGTGGTTAGCACTGCTGCCTCTCAGCACCAGAGACCGGGTTCAATTCCCACCTCAGGCAACTGTCTTGTGGAGTTGGCACATTCTTCCCGTGTCTGCGCGGGTTTCCTCCGGGTGCTCCTGTTTCCTCCCACAGTTCAAAAATGTGCAGCTTAGGTGAATTGGTCATGATAAATTGCCTGTAGTGTTAGGTGAAGGGGTAAAATGTAGGGGAATGGGTCTGGGTGGGTTGCGCTTTGGCGGGTCGGTGTGAACTTGTTGGCCGAAGGGCCTGTTTCCACACTAAGTAATCTAATCTAATATCTGGACTGTGGAAAGAAAACAGAGCACCCAGAGGCTGGAATTGAACCTGGGTCCCTGGTGCCATTAGGCCACTGAGCCACCATGCTGCCCCTAATGTTGATCAGAAACATTAAAATTGGGTAAATTTGTTCACTAGACTCATGACGCAGAACGAATGCACAGCAATGAGAATCTCCAATAAGAGACGATCTAACAACCACCCTTCTCATTTAATAGTTTACCATCACTGAATCAATCCCCCATTATCAACATGATTGGAGTTACCATTAACCAAAAATTCAACTGGACACATCACAGTGACTATAATAGCAGGTTAGAAGCTAGGAATACTGCAGTAACTCCTCTCCTGACTCCCCAAAGCCTGTCAATCATCAATATAGCACAGGTCAGGAGTGTGATGGAATATCCCCACTTGCCTGGATGAGCACAGCTTCAACAACACGAGAAGCTTGACACCGTACAGGGTAAGATTAGAGTGGTGCTGGAAAAACACAGCAGGTCAGGCAGCATCCGAAGAGCACAAAAATCTATGTTTTGGGTAAAAGCCCTTCATTAAGAAACAGGATTCCTAATGAAGGGCTTTTGTCTGAAATGTCGATTTTCCTGCTCCTCGGATGCTGCTGGTACCTGCTGTGCTTTTCCAGCACCACTCTAATCTTGACTCTAATCTCCAGCATCTGCAGTACTCACTTTCACCGTACAGGACAAAGCAGCTGCTTGATTGATGCCACATCCACAACATCTACTGCCCTCACCATTGATGCTCAGTAGCAGAGTGTGCTACCTACAATATCCATGCAGAAATTCACCAACGATCCTTAAACAGCACCTTCCAAACCTACAACCATTTACATCTTAAAAGGTAGCAGTTCCCTGGGAACACCACCAGCTGCAAGTTTCCTCCAAGCCACTCATCATCCTGACTTGAGAGATATTGCTGTTTCTTTAGTATAGCTGGGTTACTATTCTGGAACTCCCTCCTGTATGGGCATTATGGGTTAATGTACAGCATGTGAACTGCCCCCTTCTGAAGGGCAACAAGGGACAGGCAATAAACGCTGGTCAGCCAGTGACATCCATGGGTCAAAAAATGTGGTGCTGGAAAAGCACAGCCAGTCAGGCAGCATCCAAGGGGCAGAAGATTTGACATGTCGAGCATAAGCTCTTCATCAGGAATGTCCCATGACCCATGAGTGATTAAAGAAAAGATCATAAGAAGTGGAAGTGAGACTTAGCATAGGAAAAGGATCCACCTCAGCAGAGACTGGGTTCATAGTCCCTGGAACTATGGAATTTGCGAATGATCTTAATTTGTGATATATGAAAATCATTGTTCCCTAATTATAAAAAGCTAGAAAAATATTAATGCAAATATTAAGGTCCATTCTAAAATAAACTTCTAAAATAAATGTGATAGTAAATATTGTGCTACAACTTGCCTTGGCCTTCCTGACACTGAGATGGATAGTTGGGAATAGGGAACCATTCATCAGCCAGAAGATGAAAACGTACATCAGGTGAAAATAGCAGGCTCAGCTGCAATGACCTCCTACAGGTAGAAGGGCTTTCATTCACACAGCACCAATTATGACCCAAACAAATGAACAAGCACTTTATAGGCTGTAGAAAACATTAAAATGTAGTCACTGATTCAATGTCAAGAGAAAAAAAATTACTCCAAAAGTATATAGTTTGAAACTTATTGTCTACATTCATTAAGTGTGAATGGTCAATTGAGAAGGGTACACACAATGGAAGGGGCAGCCCCCAGAGTAGAGCAGCTACAATCTCTGTCTCCAGAAGTGATATAAATCAAAAAAGAAAAAAATAGTTCTCAAAGGCACTTCTGTAGAATAGTTTGTTAAATGCTCCATCAAGGAATAATTTAATGTTTAATTAATGTAAAATGAGATACTAAAATGTACATTAAAGATCTAGTTAAATGCATCTCAGTCAGGCAAGAGAAAAAAAATGAGAAAAACACAGCATCATGTGTAAGCAGAGCATGATAAACATGCACCTCACGAAAAAAAAACTGCTATTATTCAGATCTATGCACTAAGCACGAATTTGAGAGCTTCTGAGAGTCTGATAAAAGGTTATGGCCTGAGATGCTGTTTTGCTCTCAGATGCTACTTACCATCAGTTTATTTTCAACATTTTCCATTTTGTCAAATGGTTCAGTTTTGTTCATTAAAGAGACTACAAAAAATTTACAAGAAATTAAACACTAGATTTAAAAACCTAAAGGTAACTTTACAACAAGTAAGATGGGATTAATGTTGAAATAAGTTTAAAATATTTTGTTGCACCTAATATTTAAAAAGAAAAATCAAGCACTTTAAATGCAGCAAGTGTTTAAAAAAAATCATATGAATTCAAAAAGCCCAGGTTTGGTTCAATCACAATTTTTAAAATTCATTTTTGTGAGATGTGGGTGTCATTGGCTGGCTCGCATTTATTACCTAGCCCTACATGTCCTTCAGAAGGTGGTGGTGAGCTGCCTTTGTGAATTGCTGCAGTCCACCTGCTGTGAGATGACCCACAGTGCTGTTTGGAAGGAAATTCCAGTATATTGATCCAGCAACAGTGAAGGAATTTGTGAAGGCAATACATTTCCAGGTCAGGATGGTGAGCGGCTTGGAGGGGGATCTTGCAGGTGGTGGTGTTCCCATGTATCTGCTACTTACGTATTAGCTACTCTAAGCATAAGGGTGATACAGAGGGGTGATGTACTGCGCTCAATACTCTCGGTTGAAGGATCTCTATTGACTATCTCATCTTGGGGCGTGTATTATGATGGGAATGACAGGAAACATTCAAGAGACCAGAACTGTTAAATTGAACCTAGTGAGACCCATGTGTACCAAGCTACATAGTTACTGTGTAAATCACAGCAGATAGGATACAAGCAGAAAAAGCTGACAGCTGAAAATGTGTTGCTGGAAGAGCGCAGCAGGTCAGGCAGCATCCAAGGAGCAGGAGAGTTGACGTTTCGGGCATGAGCCCTTCTTCAGGAATGAGGAAAGTGTGAAAGTGAGAAAGCCCTTCCTGAAGAAGGGCTCATGCCCAAAACGCTGACTCTCCTGCTCCTTGGATGCTGCCTGACCTGCTGCGCTTTTCCAGCAACACATTTTCAGCTCTGATCTCCAGCATCTGCAGTCCTCACTTTCTCCTAGAAAACGCTGACAGGTTTGGAGTAGTTACTGCTTTAAAAAAAATGACAAAGTTCATTTCAGTAAAATAGCAGCAAGAACTTAAATAACTACAATCCAAGAATGCTGTTTGTATTAGCGAGTGAGCCAAGTCATCAGAAGCTCTGTTGATTCAGTTCCCATCTGCCACAGTGTGCAAAATCAAATGCCACGTGTAGGGAATCCAGCATTAAAAAAAGGAAGCTGACAGATACCACAGGACTTAAATTACATTCATTTAAAAAAAATGACAAAAATGTACGAATGCAAGAAAAGTTAATCAATTAAAAGATTGTAGTAAAGTATGAGATACCTAACAGAGAATCTCAATTATTAGAAACAAAGATATATTGCTTAGAAGAGGGACATTAGTTCATTATGTCAGAGTTATCTAGTCTGTTACATTAAGAAAACGAGGGTCTCCAAAAACTATCCATTGACTCAAAGTCATTCTACAGACCCACGACATTCATGCACACTATTCACACAGTTCAGTTATTCAGTTCATGTATTCATGTCTGTTCAGTTTTGAGAAAAGATACAAGAGTATACAGTATTTAAAATCCAATCTTGATTAATTACACAAACACTTGAGTGAAGGATTCATTCATAACCGCAACACTGAGTAGTAGAAAATCACAGATCCATCATGTCCCATAACTCTGGTGAAAGATACTTTTCTATTGTTTTAACTTCATTTTGAAGTAAACTCAAGAGGTGGACTGGTTTCCCTAAAAGGTTTCATCAGGGCTTCTATGGAAAGAGGGAAGCACTGATTGTATTGTACTAAGGAAGCATCTAAGCACACCTCTGAAAGTTCTTAATCTACCACCATGCATAGCACTCTTAAAAAGCAACGTCAGAATTACACATTATTTAACAATGTCTAGTCTCTCCAGTTCTTCTGAAATTGCTGTACAAAAACAAAGTGGAAAGAATAGGCTGTTTTCTTTCAATTATAACTGCAATCAGTGCTACTCTTCTCAAGCTCACTGAGTTTCGTCTGCTCCCCTTCCACATTAACAGTTTTGATTAAGTACAACTTTTTTATATAAAATTTATGAAATGGATTTGGGAACACAGGGGACAATTTCAAAAAGTCTGCAAACAAGAAAATTCGTGGGATCAACAGTGAAGATGATAAAAGCAAACGTTAAGACTGATGAAAATGGCAGTCACTAGTCAATGAAAACTATCACAGAAATGATAGTGATTTACTTTGGTAGCAGGAATGAGGGGATGCAACATATAAACTAAACAAACAAAACTTTGAAAAAGGGGGTCAAGGATAAACAACAATAGGAGGGGTGAATGAAGGTGCATTTATGTGGTAGGATAAGGCAAGTTGGGAAAACTGATAAAAGGTATATAAAAAATAATGATTCAGGAATATCACTGGGTAGATCTAAGTTTCAGCATTGTGACCAACACTAAGAACACTTTTTAAGACTTTGATATTTGTCCTAAAGTAGGTGCAATGGTAATATAATACAGGAATAATATATTTCAGTTAAGTAGAATTAGCAGAGAAATTGATTTGCTGCTCCTCAAGATTTGATCGAGATAGAGAGGACAGGAGCCTTCCTGTCTCAACATTATTTTATTTAGGTTAACCAGAAATGTACCAAGAAGTAACAGAAAGGGAAAAATGAATTATAGATGTGTTATAATCTGCAGTAGACATCACAAAGGATTGATGCAAGTGAATACTATAAACTCCAATGGACAATTTAAAAGATTAAGCAGAGCTACAAATTAAACTCAAGATCTTATTGATTTGATGCTAATTGCCTTGTGACTCATGTCACGGTCCACAGATTATTAACATCACAATTGCATGTTTTAGTTTAGGTCCCCATGTGATCATACCCCTCAGCACAACGTCTTAGTCCCACACATCACTGGTTCGTACTTAGCATCTCAATCATAGGAACTAGACCCTTCCCTATTTACAAAATCCTGCTCCCAACTATTCTGTCCTTTGCCACTACTGCATTCTCTATTTCCCACCCCCCAGCTTGACTGACTCCCTGTACCATGGGGATGTAGTCATTGGGTACCAACTCTGCCATGGGTACAGAGTTGAAGCTGGACTGCCCAGTGACTTCATTTAGTGGCTGCTGAGAAAATCCACTGAATAATGAAGGAATTGGCAGAGGACTGAGAGAACCAGATTGAGCAAAACCAAACACATCTCGAGACTAAACAACGAAAGGCAGATTTTTATTTTAAAAAGAGAGGGGAAATCAGCAAATGGAGAAGAAAACAGACCTTACTGTTTAAAGAACTAGGGTAGAGACTGTGTGATCTGTCAGCACAGTGGAGGCCTGGACTATGCCTCAGGGATGTACATTCGTCCTCATTCAGAACAAGCTCCTTTTTCATTCAGAAGCTTATTTTTAAAAAAAAAATGAAAATACAACAGTATGTTTCAGAACGTGCTGACCTTTTGAAGACAACCACATCTTGGAAAGGGGATTTCTGGTTGTAAAGGACCTCATCCACCTCCAGGGACATGGCCTGGCCCGGCCACAAGGTAGAGGTTTCGGTGAACCAGCCGCGCTTGATGGTGTCCATGGCTGAGCTTGCGGCCGCTCTCGGTGGTGGGTGAGTGAGGGTGTCGGTGTGGACCCTCAGAGGCCGGCCTCACTGACTGACGGAGCAGGAGGGCTGGGGCCTACAGGGGCCTCGCCGCCCAACGACACCCCCGCGAGGCGCCGGCTGAGTGACGGCCCGCACCGCCAATCGGCAGCCGCGCCCCGGCCGCGCGCTCAAGCAGCGGCCAATCGACGGGGCGATGGGCGGGGCTAGATCCTGAACTGATCAAGAGTGGGTTTGTGTGAGAGAGAGAGAGGGGGAAAGGGGCGAGAGAGGGGGAAGGGGCAAGAGTGGGTGTGAGAGAGAGTGAGGGGGAAAGGGGCAAGAGTGGGTGTGAGAGAGAGAGGGGGAAAGGGGTAAGAGTGGGTGTGAGAGAGGGGGAAAAGGGGCAAGAGTAGGAGTGAGGGGGAAAGGGGCAAGAGTGGGTGTGAGAGAGGGGGGAAAAGGGGCAAGAGTGGATGTGAGAGAGTGTGAGGGGGAAGGGGCGAGAATGAGGGGGAAGGGGCAAGAGTGGGTGTGAGAGAGAGTGAGGGGGAAGGGGCAAGAGTGGGTGTGAGAGAGAGTGAGGGGGAAGGGGCAAGAGTGGGTGTGAGAGAGAGTGAGGGGGAAGGGGCAAGAGTGGGTGTGTGAGAGAGAGTGAGGGGCAAAGGGGCAAGAGTGGGTGTGTGAGAGAGAGTGAGGGGGAAATGGGCAAGAGTGGGTGTGTGAGAGAGAGGGGGAAAGGGGCAAGAGTGGGAGTGAGGGGGGAAAGGGGCAAGAGTGGGAGTGAGAGAGAGTGAGGGGGGAAGGGGCGAGAATGAGGGGGAAGGGGCAAGAGTGGGTGTGAGAGAGAGTGAGGGGGGAAGGAGAGAGAGTGAGGGGGGAAGGGGCGAGAATGAGGGGGAAGGGGCGAGAATGAGGGGGAAGGGGCAAGAGTGGGTGTGAGAGAGAGTGAGGGGGAAAGGGGCAAGAGTGGGTGTGTGAGAGAGAGAGGGGGAAGAGGGGGAAAAGGGGCAAGAGTAGGAGTGAGGGGGAAAGGGGCAAGAGTAGGAGTGAGGGGGGAAAGGGGCAAGAGTGGATGTGAGAGAGGGGGGAAAAGGGGCAAGAGTGGATGTGAGAGAGTGTGAGGGGGGAAGGGGCGAGAATGAGGGGGAAGGGGCAAGAGTGGGTGTGAGAGAGAGTGAGGGGGAAGGGGCAAGAGTGGGTGTGAGAGAGAGTGAGGGGGAAGGGGCAAGAGTGGGTGTGAGAGAGAGTGAGGGGGAAGGGGCAAGAGTGGGTGTGTGAGAGAGAGTGAGGGGCAAAGGGGCAAGAGTGGGTGTGTGAGAGAGAGTGAGGGGGAAATGGGCAAGAGTGGGTGTGTGAGAGAGAGGGGGAAAGGGGCAAGAGTGGGAGTGAGGGGGGAAAGGGGCAAGAGTGGGAGTGAGAGAGAGTGAGGGGGGAAGGGGCGAGAATGAGGGGGAAGGGGCAAGAGTGGGTGTGAGAGAGAGTGAGGGGGGAAGGAGAGAGAGTGAGGGGGGAAGGGGCGAGAATGAGGGGGAAGGGGCGAGAATGAGGGGGAAGGGGCAAGAGTGGGTGTGAGAGAGAGTGAGGGGGAAAGGGGCAAGAGTGGGTGTGTGAGAGAGAGAGGGGGAAGAGGGGGAAAAGGGGCAAGAGTAGGAGTGAGGGGGAAAGGGGCAAGAGTAGGAGTGAGGGGGGAAAGGGGCAAGAGTGGATGTGAGAGAGAGTGAGGGGGAAAGGGGCAAGAGTGGGAGTGAGAGAGAGTGAGGGGCAAAGGGGCAAGAGTGGGTGTGTGAGAGAGAGGGGGAAAGGGGGCAAGAGTGGGAGTGAGGGGGGAAAGGGGCAAGAGTGGATGTGAGAGAGAGTGAGGGGGAAGGGGCAAGAGTGGGTGTGAGAGAGAGTGAGGGGGAAGGGGCAAGAGTGGGTGTGTGAGAGAGAGGGGGAAAGGGGCAAGAGTGGGAGTGAGGGGGAAAGGGGCAAGAGTGGATGTGAGAGAGAGTGAGGGGGAAGGGGCAAGAGTGGGTGTGAGAGAGAGTGAGGGGGAAGGGGCAAGAGTGGGTGTGAGAGAGAGTGAGGGGGAAGGGGCAAGAGTGGGTGTGTGAGAGAGAGTGAGGGGCAAAGGGACAAGAGTGGGTGTGTGAGAGAGGGGAAAGGGGCAAGAGTGGGAGTGAGGGGGAAAGGGGCAAGAGTGGATGTGAGAGAGAGTGAGGGGGGAAGGGGCGAGAATGAGGGGGAAGGGGCAAGAGTGGGTGTGAGAGAGAGTGAGGGGGGAAGGGGCGAGAATGAGGGGGAAGGGGCGAGAATGAGGGGGAAGGGGCGAGAATGAGGGGGAAGGGGCAAGAGTGGGTGTGTGAGAGAGAGTGAGGGGGAAGGGGCGAGAATGAGGGGGAAGGGGCAAGAGTGGGTGTGTGAGAGAGAGTGAGGGGCAAAGGGGCAAGAGTGGGTGTGTGAGAGAGAGTGAGGGGGAAATGGGCAAGAGTGGGTGTGTGAGAGAGAGGGGGAAAGGGGCAAGAGTGGGAGTGAGGGGGGAAAGGGGCAAGAGTGGGAGTGAGGGGGGAAAGGGGCAAGAGTGGATGTGAGAGAGAGTGAGGGGGGAAGGGGCGAGAATGAGGGGAAGGGGCAAGAGTGGGTGTGAGAGAGAGTGAGGGGGGAAGGGGCGAGAATGAGGGGGAAGGGGCGAGAATGAGGGGGAAGGGGCAAGAGTGGGTGTGAGAGAGAGTGAGGGGGAAAGGGGCAAGAGTGGGTGTGTGAGAGAGAGAGGGGGAAAAGGGGCAAGAGTGGGAATGAGGGGGAAAAGGGGCAAGAGTGGATGTGAGAGAGAGTGAGGGGGGAAGGGGCGAGAGAGGGGGAAGGGGCAAGAGTGGGTGTGAGAGAGAGTGAGGGGGAAAGGGGCAAGAGTGGGTGTGAGAGAGAGAGGGGGAAAGGGGCAAGAGTGGGTGTGAGAGAGAGAGGGGGAAAGGGGCAAGAGTGGGTGTGAGAGAGAGAGGGGGAAAGGGGCAAGAGTGGGTGTGAGAGAGGGGGGAAAAGGGGCAAGAGTGGGTGTGAGAGAGGGGGGAAAAGGGGCAAGAGTGGGAATGAGGGGGAAAAGGGGCAAGAGTGGGTGTGAGAGAGGGGGAAAGGGGCAAGAGTGGATGTGAGAGAGAGTGAGGGGAAAGGGGCAAGAGTGGGTGTGAGAGAGAGTGAGGGGGAAGGGGCAAGAGTGGGTGTGAGAGAGAGTGAGGGGGAAGGGGCAAGAGTGGGTGTGTGAGAGAGAGTGAGGGGCAAAGGGGCAAGAGTGGGTGTGTGAGAGAGAGGGGGAAAGGGGCAAGAGTGGGAGTGAGGGGGGAAAGGGGCAAGAGTGGATGTGAGAGAGAGTGAGGGGGGAAGGGGCGAGAATGAGGGGGAAGGGGCAAGAGTGGGTGTGAGAGAGAGTGAGGGGGGAAGGGGCGAGAATGAGGGGGAAGGGGCGAGAATGAGGGGGAAGGGGCAAGAGTGGGTGTGAGAGAGAGTGAGGGGGAAAGGGGCAAGAGTGGGTGTGTGAGAGAGAGAGGGGGAAAAGGGGCAAGAGTAGGAGTGAGGGGGGAAAGGGGCAAGAGTGGATGTGAGAGAGAGTGAGGGGGAAAGGGGCAAGAGTGGGAGTGAGGGGGAAAGGGGCAAGAGTGGGAGTGAGGGGGAAAAGGGGCAAGAGTAGGAGTGAGGGGGGAAAGGGGCAAGAGTGGGTGTGTGAGAGAGAGTGAGGGGGAAAGGGGCAAGAGTGGGTGTGAGAGAGAGTGAGGGGGAAAGGGGCAAGAGTGGGTGTGAGAGAGAGTGAGGGGGAAAGGGGCAAGAGTGGGTGTGTGAGAGAGAGGGGGAAAGGGGCAAGAGTGGGTGAGAGAGAGAGAGTGAGGGGGGAGAGGTGCAAGAGTGGGTGTGAGAGAGAGAGTGAGGGGGAGAGGAGAGAGAGTGGGTGAGAGAGAGAGTGAGGTGGTAAGAGAGAGTGGGTGTGAGAGGAGGGGAAGGGGCAAGAGTGGGTGTGAGAGAGAGTGAGTGTGTGTGAGAGAGAGTGAGGGGGCAAGGGGCGAGAGTGAGGGGCGGGTAAGGGGCGAGAGTGTTAGGGGGAAGGGGCAAGAGTGTGGGGGGAAGGGGCAAGAGTGGGTGTGAGAGGAGGGGAAGGGGCAAGCGTGGGTGTGAGAGGAGTGCGGGGGGAAAGGGGCAAGAGTGGTTGTGTGTGTGAAAGGGGTAAGAGAGAGTGAGGGGAGAAAGGGGCAAGAATGGGTGTGAGAGAGTGAGGGGGGGGAAAGGGGCAAGAGTGGGTGTGAGAGAGAGGGGGAAAAGGGGCAAGAGTAGGAGAGAGGGAGAAAGGGGCAAGAGTGGGTGTGAGAGAGAGTGAGGGGGGAAGGGGCGAGAAAAGGTGTGAGAGAGAGTGGGGGGGAAAGGGGCAAGAGTGGGTGTGAGAGAGATGGGAGGGGTAAGAGAGGGCGAAAGGGGTAAGAGAGAGTGGGGGGAAAGGGGCAAGAGTGGGTGTGAGAGAGTGGATAAGGGGCAAGAGTGGGTGTGAGAGAGTGGGGAAGGGGCAAGAGTGGGTGTGAGAGTGAGTGAGGGGGAAAGGGGCAAGAGTGGGTGTGAGAGTGAGGGGGAAAGGGGCAAGAGTGGGTGCGAGAGAGAGTGAGGGGGAAAGGGACTAGAGTGGGTGCGAGAGAGAGTGAGGGGGGAAAGGGGCGAGAGTGAGGGGGGAAAGGGGCAAGAGTGGGTGAGAGAGAGAGTGAGGGGGAAAGGGGCAAGAGTGGGTGAGAGAGAGGGGGAATGGGGCAAGAGTGGGTGCGAGAGAGAGGGGGAGAAAGGGGCAAGAGTGGGTGTGAGAGAGAGGGGGAGAAAGGGGCAAGAGTGGAGGTGTGAGAGAGGGGGAGAAAGGGGCAAGAGTGGAGGTGTGAGAGAGGGGGAGAAAGGGGCAAGAGTGGAGGTGTGAGAGAGGGGGAGAAAGGGGCAAGAGTGGAGGTGTGAGAGAGAGAGGGGGAAAGGGGCAAGGGTGGGTGTGTGAGAGAGCGGGGAAAAGGGGCAAGAGTGGGTGTGTGAGAGAGAGTGAGGGGGAAAGGGGCAAGAGTGGAGGTGTGAGAGAGGGGGAGAAAGGGGCAAGAGTGGAGGTGTGAGAGAGGGGGAGAAAGGGGCAAGAGTGGAGGTGTGAGAGAGAGAGGGGGAAAGGGGCAAGAGTGAGTGTGTGAGAGAGGGGGAAAGGGGCAAGAATAGGAGTGAGGGGGGAAAGGGGCAAGAGTAGGAGTTGGCGGGAAAAGGGGCAAGAGTGGATGTGGGAGATAGTGAGGGGGTAAGGGGCGAGAGTGAGTGGGAAGGGGCGAGAGTGGGTGTGAGAGAGAGGGTAAGAGAGAGTGATGGGGAAAGGGGCAACGGTGGGAGTGTGTGAGATAGAGGGGGGGAGAGAGAGTGAGGGGGAAAGCAGCCAGAGTGGGAGTGTGTGAGAGAGAGAGGGTGAAAGGGCAAGAATTGATGTGTGTGTGAGAGGGGGTGGGGGTGGTAAGGGGGCAAGAATGGGTGTGAGAGAGAGTGTGGGGTAAAGGGGCAAAAATGGGTGTTAGAGTGAAGGTGAAGGGGGCAAGATTGGGTGTGAGAGGGGGAAAGGGGCAAGAATGGTGGAGTTGTGGATAGTGAGGAAGGAAGTGGTAGGTTACAGCGGGATATAGATAAGTTGCAGAGCTGGGCGGAAATGTGGCAAATGGAATTCAATGTAGCTAAGTGCGAAGTCGTTCACTTTGGTAGGAATAACAAGATGATGGATTACTGGGCTAATGGTAG
This sequence comes from Hemiscyllium ocellatum, assembly GCF_020745735.1. Classification (NCBI taxonomy): domain Eukaryota; kingdom Metazoa; phylum Chordata; class Chondrichthyes; order Orectolobiformes; family Hemiscylliidae; genus Hemiscyllium; species Hemiscyllium ocellatum. Next base: position 13,041,349 of record NC_083437.1, read on the forward strand.
GCTACTTGGTAGTGTGGATGAGCAGAGGGATCTTGGTGTCTATGTACACAGATCTCTGAAAGTTGCCACCCAGGTAAATAGTGCTGTGAGGAAGGCATATGGTGTACTGGGCTTTATTGGCAGAGGAATTGAGTTCCGGAGTCCTGAGGTCATGTTGCAGTTGTATAAGACTCTGGTGAGGCCTCATCTGGAGTATTGTGTGCAGTTTTGGTCGCCATACTATAGGAAGGATGTGGAAGCTTTAGAACGAGTGCAGAGGAGGTTTACCAGGATGTTGCCTGGAATGGTAGGAAAATCTTATGAGGAAAGGCTGAGGCACTTGGGGCTGTTCTCATTGGAGAAGAGAAGGTTTAGGGGAGATCTGATAGAAGTGTATAAGATGATTAGGGGTTTGGATAGGGTAGATACTAAGAACCTTTTACCGCTAATGGAGTCAGGTGTTACTAGGGGACATAGCTTTAAATTAAGGGGTGGTAGGTATAGGACAGATGTTAGGGGTAGATTCTTCACACAGCGGGTTGTGAGTTCATGGAATGCCCTGCCCGTATCAGTGGTGAACTCTCCTTCTTTATGGTCATTTAAGCGGGCATTGGATAGGCATTTGGAAGTTATTGGGCTAGTATAGGTTAGGTAGGATTCGGTCGGCGCAACATCGAGGGCCGAAGGGCCTGTACTGCGCTGTATCCTTCTATGTTCTATGTTCTAATGGGTGTGAGAGAGACCGAGGGGGGGAAAGGGGCAACAGTGGGTGTGTGAGAGCGAGTGGTAAGAGAGGGTTAAGGGGGAAAGAGGCAAGAGAGGGTGTGAGAGAGAGAGAGTGAGGGGAGTAACAGCGAGTGAGGGGAGAAGGGGCAAGAGTGGGTGTGAGAGAGTGTGAGGGGGAAAGGGGTGGGTGAGGGGGAAAGGGGTGGGTGAGGGGGGAAGGGGTAAGTGTGGGTGTGAGAGAGTGAGGAGGGAAAGGGGCAAGAGTGGCTGTGGGAGGGTGAGTGGGAAAGGGGCAAGAGTGGGTGTGAGAGAGAGTGAGTAGGGAAAGGTGTCGGAGTGGGTGTGAGAGAGAGAGTGAGGGGGAAAGAGGTGGAGTGGGTGTTAGAATGAGGGGGGGAAACGGGCAAGAGTGGGTATGAGGGGTAAGAGAGAGTGAGGAGAGAAGGGGCAAGAGTGGATGTGAGAGGAGGAGAAGGGGAAGCGTGGGTGTGAGAGAGAGAGGGGGAAAAGGGGCAAGAGTAGGAGCGAGGGGGAAAAGGGGCAAGAATAGGAGTGAGGGGGAAAGGGGCAAGAATAGGAGTGAGGGGGAAAGGGGCAAGAGTGGATGTGAGAGAGAGTGAGGGGGGAAGGGGCTGGAGTGAGGGGAAAGGGGCAAGAGTGGGTGTGAGAGAGAGAGGGGGGGAAGGGGCAAGAGTGGGTGTGAGAGAGAGAGTGGGGTAAAGGGACAAAAATGGGTGTTAGAGTGAAGGCGAAGGGGGCAAGATTGGGTGTGAGAGGGGGAAAGGGGCAAGAATGGGTGAGAGAGAGAGTGAGGGGGGAAAGGGGCAAGAGTGGATGTGAGAGAGAGGGGGGGAAGGGGCAAGAGTGGGTGTGTGAGAGAGAGTGGGGTAAAGGGACAAAAATGGGTGTTAGAGTGAAGGCGAAGGGGGCAAGATTGGGTGTGAGAGGGGGAAAAGGGCAAGAATGGGTGAGAGAGAGACCGAGGGGGGGAAAGGGGCAAGAGTGGGTGTGAGAGTGAGGGGGAAAGGGGCAAGAGTGGGTGTGAGAGAGAGTGAGGGGGGAAAGGGGCAAGAGTGGGTGCGAGAGAGAGTGAGGGGGAAAGGGACTAGAGTGGGTGCGAGAGAGAGTGAGGGGGGAAAGGGGCAAGAGTGGGTGTGAGAGAGAGTGAGGGGGGAAAGGGGCAAGAGTGGGTGTGAGAGAGAGGGGGGAGAAAGGGGCAAGAGTGGGTGTGTGAGAGAGAGGGGGAAAGGGGCAAGAGTGGAGGTGTGAGAGAGGGGGAGAAAGGGGCAAGAGTGAGTGTGAGAGAGCGGGGGGAAGGGGCAAGAGTAGGAGTGAGGGGGAAAGGGGCAAGAGTAGGAGTGAGGGGGGAAAGGGGCAAGAGTAGGATTGAGTGGGAAAAGGGGCAAGAATAGGAGTGGGGGGAAAAGGGGCAAGAGTGGATGTGGGAGATAGTGAGGGGGTAAGGGGCGAGAGTGAGTGGTAAGGGGCAAGAGTGGGTGTGAGAGAGAGAGAAGGGGAAAGGGGCAAGAGTGGGTGTGTGAGAGAGGAGGGGAAAGGGGCAAGAGTAGGAGTGAGGGGGAAAGGGGCAAGAGTAGGAGTGAGGGGGGAAAGGGGCAAGAATAGGAGTGAGGGGGGAAAGGGGCAAGAGTAGGAGTGAGTGGGAAAAGGGGCAAGAATAGGAGTGAGGGGGAAAAGGGACAAGCGTGGATGTGAGAGAGAGTGAGGGGGTAAGGGGCGAGAGTGAGTGGTAAGGGGCAAGAGTGGGTGTGAGAGAGAGAGAAGGGGAAAGGGGCAAGAGTGGGTGTGAGAGTGAGGGGGGAAGGGGCAAGAGTGGGTGTGAGAGAGAGTAAGAGAGAGTGATGGGGAAAGGGGCAACGGTGGGAGTGTGTGAGATAGAGGGGGGGAGAGAGAGTGAGGGGGAAAGCAGCCAGAGTGGGAGTGTGTGAGAGAGAGAGGGTGAAAGGGCAAGAATTGATGTGTGTGTGAGAGGGGGTGGGGGTGGTAAGGGGGCAAGAATGGGTGTGAGAGAGAGTGTGGGGTAAAGGGGCAAAAATGGGTGTTAGAGTGAAGGTGAAGGGGGCAAGATTGGGTGTGAGAGGGGGAAAGGGGCAAGAGTGGGCAAGATTGGGTGTGAGAGGGTGAAAGGGGCAAGAATGGGTGAGAGAGAGACCGAGGGGGGGAAAGGGGCAACAGTGGGTGTGTGAGAGCGAGTGGTAAGAGAAGGTTAAGGGGGAAAGAGGCAAGAGAGGGTGTGAGAGAGAGAGAGGGGAGTAACAGCGAGTGAGGGGAGAAGGGACAAGAGTGGGTGTGAGAGAGAGTGTGGGTGTGAGAGAGTGAGGGGGAAAGGGGCAAGAGTGGGTGTGAGGGGGGAAAGGGGTGGGTGAGGGGGGAAGGGGTAAGTGTGGGTGTGAGAGAGTGAGGAGGGAAAGGGGCAAGAGTGGCTGTGGGAGGGTGAGGGGGAAAGGGGCAAGAGTGGGTGTGAGAGAGAGTGAGGGGGAAAGAGGTGGAGTGGGTGTTAGAGAGAATGGGGGGAAACGGGCAAGAGTGGGTATGAGGGGGTAAGAGAGAGTGAGGAGAGAAGGGGCAAGAGTGGATGTGAGAGACAGTGAGGAGGTAAGAGAGAGTGAGGGGGAAAGGGGCAAGAGTAGGTGTGAGAGAGAGTGAGGGGGAAAGGGGCAAGAGTAGGTGTGAGAGAGAGTGAGGGGGGAATGGGGGAAGAATGGGTGTGAGGGGGAAAAGGGCAAGAGTGGGTGTGAGAGAGTGAGGGGGAGAGGGGCAAGAGTGGGTGTGAGAGAGTGTGAGGGGGAGAGGAGCAAAAGTGGGTGTGAGAGAGAGTGAGGGGGAGAGGAGCAAGAGTGGGTGAGAGAGAGAGAGTGAGGTGGTAAGAGAGAGTGGGTGTGAGAGGGGGAAGGGGCAAGAGTGGGTGTGAGAGGGGGAGAGGAGCAAAAGTGGGTGTGAGAGAGAGTGAGGGGGAAAGGCGCAAGAGTCGGTGTGAGAGAGAGTGTGGGCGGAAAGGAGCAAGAGTGGTTGCGTGTGTGAAAGGGGTAAGAGAGAGTGAGGGGAGAAAGGGGCAAGAATGGGTGTGAGGGGGGTAGAGGCAAGAGTCAGTGTGAGAGAGAGTGAGGGGAAAGGGGTAAGAGGGAGTGAGGGGGAAAGGGGCAAGAGTGGGAGTGAGGGGGAAAGGGGCAAGAGTGGGTGTGAGGGGGGGAAGGGGCAAGAGTGGGAGTGAGAGAGAGTGAGGGGGCAAAGGGGCAAGAGTGGGAGTGAGAGTGAGGGGGCAAAGGGGCATGAGTGGGAGTGAGAGAGTGAGGGGGCAAAGGGGCAAGAGTGGGTGTGAGAGAGTGAGGGGGCAAAGGGGCAAGAGTGGGTGTGAGAGAGAGTGAGGGGGAAAGGGGCAAGAGTGGGTGCGAGAGAGAGTGAGGGGGAAAGGGGCAAGAGTGGGTGTGAGAGAGAGTGAGGGGGGAAAGGGGCAAGAGTGGGTGTGTGAGAGAGAGGGGGAAAGGGGCAAGAGTGGGAGTGAGGGGGGAAAGGGGCAAGAGTAGGAGTGAGGGGGGAAAGGGGCAAGAGTAGGAGTGAGTGGGAAAAGGGGCAAGAATAGGAGTGAGGGGGAAAGAGGCAAGAGTAGGTGTGAGAGAGAGTGAGGGGGAAAGGGGCAAGAGTAGGTGTGAGAGAGAGTGAGGGGGAAAGGGGCAAGAGTAGGTGTGAGAGAGAGTGAGGGGGGAATGGGGGAAGAATGGGTGTGAGGGGGAAAAGGGCAAGAGTGGGTGTGAGAGGGGCAAGAGTGGGTGAGAGAGAGAGAGTGAGGTGGTAAGAGAGAGTGGGTGTGAGAGGGGGAAGGGGCAAGAGTGGGTGTGAGAGGGGGAGAGGAGCAAAAGTGGGTGTGAGAGAGAGTGAGGGGGAAAGGCGCAAGAGTCGGTGTGAGAGAGAGTGTGGGCGGAAAGGAGCAAGAGTGGTTGCGTGTGTGAAAGGGGTAAGAGAGAGTGAGGGGAGAAAGGGGCAAGAATGGGTGTGAGGGGGGTAGAGGCAAGAGTCAGTGTGAGAGAGAGTGAGGGGAAAGGGGTAAGAGGGAGTGAGGGGGAAAGGGGCAAGAGTGGGTGTGAGAGAGAGTGAGGGGGCAAAGGGGCAAGAGTGGGAGTGAGAGTGAGGGGGCAAAGGGGCATGAGTGGGAGTGAGAGAGTGAGGGGGCAAAGGGGCAAGAGTGGGTGTGAGAGAGTGAGGGGGCAAAGGGGCAAGAGTGGGTGTGAGAGAGAGTGAGGGGGCAAAGGGGCAAGAGTGGGTGTGAGAGAGAGTGAGGGGGAAAGGGGCAAGAGTGGGTGTGAGAGAGAGTGAGGGGGAAAGGGGCAAGAGTGGGTGTGAGAGAGAGTGAGGGGGGAAAGGGGCAAGAGTGGGTGTGTGAGAGAGAGGGGGAAAGGGGCAAGAGTGGAGGTGTGAGAGAGGGGGAGAAAGGGGCAAGAGTGAGTGTGTGAGAGAGCGGGGGAAAGGGGCAAGAGTAGGAGTGAGGGGGGAAAGGGGCAAGAGTAGGAGTGAGGGGGAAAGGGGCAAGAGTAGGAGTGAGTGGGAAAAGGGGCAAGAATAGGAGTGAGGGGGAAAGAGGCAAGAGTAGGTGTGAGAGAGAGTGAGGGGGAAAGGGGCAAGAGTGGGTGTGAGAGAGAGTGAGGGGGAGAGGGGCAAGAGTAGGTTGGAGAGAGAGTGAGGGGGGAATGGGGGAAGAATGGGTGTGAGGGGGAAAAGGGCAAGAGTGGGTGTGAGAGGGGCAAGAGTGGGTGTGAGAGAGTGTGAGGGGGAGAGGAGCAAAAGTGGGTGTGAGAGAGAGTGAGGGGGAGAGGAGCAAGAGTGGGTGAGAGAGAGAGAGTGAGGTGGTAAGAGAGAGTGGGTGTGAGAGGGGGAAGGGGCAAGAGTGGGTGTGAGAGGGGGAGAGGAGCAAAAGTGGGTGTGAGAGAGAGTGAGGGGGAAAGGCGCAAGAGTCGGTGTGAGAGAGAGTGTGGGCGGAAAGGGGCAAGAGTGGTTGTGTGTGTGAAAGGGGTAAGAGAGAGTGAGGGGAGAAAGGAGCAAGAATGGGTGTGAGGGGGGTAGAGGCAAGAGTCAGTGTGAGAGAGAGTGAGGGGAAAGGGGTAAGAGGGAGTGAGGGGGAAAGGGGCAAGAGTGGGTGTGAGGGGGGGGAAGGGGCAAGAGTGGGAGTGAGAGAGTGAGGGGGCAAAGGGGCAAGAGTGAGAGTGAGGGGGCAAAGGGGCAAGAGTGGGAGAGAGAGTGAGGGGGCAAAGGGGCATGAGTGGGAGTGGGAGTGAGAGTGTGAGGGGGCAAAGGGGCAAGAGTGGGTGTGAGAGAGAGTGAGGGGGCAAAGGGGCAAGAGTGGGTGTGAAGAGAGTGAGGGGGCAAAGGGGCAAGAGTGGGTGTGAAGAGAGTGAGGGGGCAAAGGGGCAAGAGTGGGTGTGAGAGAGAGGGGGAAAGGGGCAAGAGTGGGTGTGAGAGAGAGGGGGAAAGGGGCAAGAGTGGGTGTGAGAGAGAGGGGGAAAGGGGCAAGAGTGGGTGTGAGAGAGAGGGGGAAAGGGGCAAGAGTGGGTGTGAGAGAGAGGGGGGAAAGGGGCAAGAGTGGGTGTGAGGGGGGGGAAGGGGCAAGAGTGGGAGTGAGAGAGTGAGGGGGCAAAGGGGCAAGAGTGAGAGTGAGGGGGCAAAGGGGCAAGAGTGGGAGAGAGAGTGAGGGGGCAAAGGGGCATGAGTGGGAGTGGGAGTGAGAGTGTGAGGGGGCAAAGGGGCAAGAGTGGGTGTGAGAGAGAGTGAGGGGGCAAAGGGGCAAGAGTGGGTGTGAAGAGAGTGAGGGGGCAAAGGGGCAAGAGTGGGTGTGAAGAGAGTGAGGGGGCAAAGGGGCAAGAGTGGGTGTGAGAGAGAGGGGGAAAGGGGCAAGAGTGGGTGTGAGAGTGAGGGGGGGAAGGGGCAAGAGTGGGTGTGAGAGAGAGGGGGAAAGGGGCAAGAGTGGGTGTGAGAGAGAGGGGGAAAGGGGCAAGAGTGGGTGTGAGAGAGAGGGGGGAAAGGGGCAAGAGTGGGTGTGAGAGAGAGGGGGGAAAGGGGCAAGAGTGGGTGCGAGAGAGAGTGAGGGGGAGAGGAGCAAGAGTGGGTGAGAGAGAGAGAGTGAGGTGGTAAGAGAGAGTGGGTGTGAGAGGGGGAAGGGGCAAGAGTGGGTGTGAGAGGGGGAGAGGAGCAAAAGTGGGTGTGAGAGAGAGTGAGGGGGGAAGGCGCAAGAGTGGGTGTGAGAGAGAGTGAGTGTGTGAGAGAGTGTGAGTGGGCAAGGGGCGAGAGTGAGGGGCGGGTAAGGGGCAAGAGTGGGTGTGAGAGGAGGAGAAGGGCAAGCGTGGGTGTGAGAGGAGTGCGGGGGGAAAGGGGCAAGAGTGGGAGAGAGAGTGAGGGGGGTAGAGGCAAGAGTCAGTGTGAGAGAGAGAGTGAGGGGAATGGGGTAAGAGGGAGTGAGGGGGGAAAGGGGCAAGAGTGGGTGTGAGAGGGGGGAAGGGGCAAGAGTGGGAGTGAGAGAGAGTGAGGGGGCAAAGGGGCAAGAGTGGGAGTGAGAGAGTGAGGGGGCAAAGGGGCAAGAGTGGGAGTGAGAGTGAGGGGGCAAAGGGGCAAGAGTGGGTGTGAGAGTGAGGGGGTAAGGGGCAAGAGTGGGTGCGAGAGAGTGCGAGTGGGGAAGGGGCAAGAGTGGGTGTGAGAGAGTGAGGGGGGAAAGGGGCAAGAGTGGGTGTGAGAGAGTGAGGGGGAAAGGGGCAAGAGTGGGTGTGAGAGAGTGAGGGGGTCGGGACAAGAGTGGGTGTGAGAGAGAGTGAGGGAAAAGGGGCAAGAGTGGGTGTGTGAGAGAGGAGGGGAAAGGGGCAAGAGTAGGAGTGAGGGGGAAAGGGGCAAGAGTAGGAGTGAGGGGGGAAAGGGGCAAGAATAGGAGTGAGGGGGGAAAGGGGCAAGAGTAGGAGTGAGTGGGAAAAGGGGCAAGAATAGGAGTGAGGGGGAAAAGGGACAAGAATAGGAGTGAGGGGGAAAAGGGGCAAGCGTGGATGTGAGAGAGAGTGAGGGGGTAAGGGGCGAGAGTGAGTGGTAAGGGGCAAGAGTGGGTGTGAGAGAGAGAGAAGGGGAAAGGGGCAAGAGTGGGTGTGAGAGTGAGGGGGGAAGGGGCAAGAGTGGGTGTGAGAGAGAGTAAGAGAGAGTGATGGGGAAAGGGGCAACGGTGGGAGTGTGTGAGATAGAGGGGGGGAGAGAGAGTGAGGGGGAAAGCAGCCAGAGTGGGAGTGTGTGAGAGAGAGAGGGTGAAAGGGCAAGAATTGATGTGTGTGTGAGAGGGGGTGGGGGTGGTAAGGGGGCAAGAATGGGTGTGAGAGAGAGTGTGGGGTAAAGGGGCAAAAATGGGTGTTAGAGTGAAGGTGAAGGGGGCAAGATTGGGTGTGAGAGGGGGAAAGGGGCAAGAGTGGGCAAGATTGGGTGTGAGAGGGTGAAAGGGGCAAGAATGGGTGAGAGAGAGACCGAGGGGGGGAAAGGGGCAACAGTGGGTGTGTGAGAGCGAGTGGTAAGAGAAGGTTAAGGGGGAAAGAGGCAAGAGAGGGTGTGAGAGAGAGAGAGGGGAGTAACAGCGAGTGAGGGGAGAAGGGACAAGAGTGGGTGTGAGAGAGAGTGTGGGTGTGAGAGAGTGAGGGGGAAAGGGGCAAGAGTGGGTGTGAGGGGGGAAAGGGGTGGGTGAGGGGGGAAGGGGTAAGTGTGGGTGTGAGAGAGTGAGGAGGGAAAGGGGCAAGAGTGGCTGTGGGAGGGTGAGGGGGAAAGGGGCAAGAGTGGGTGTGAGAGAGAGTGAGGGGGAAAGAGGTGGAGTGGGTGTTAGAGAGAATGGGGGGGAAACGGGCAAGAGTGGGTATGAGGGGGTAAGAGAGAGTGAGGAGAGAAGGGGCAAGAGTGGATGTGAGAGACAGTGAGGAGGTAAGAGAGAGTGAGGGGGAAAGGGGCAAGAGTAGGTGTGAGAGAGAGTGAGGGGGAAAGGGGCAAGAGTAGGTGTGAGAGAGAGTGAGGGGGGAATGGGGGAAGAATGGGTGTGAGGGGGAAAAGGGCAAGAGTGGGTGTGAGAGAGTGAGGGGGAGAGGGGCAAGAGTGGGTGTGAGAGAGTGTGAGGGGGAGAGGGGCAAGAGTGGGTGTGAGAGAGTGTGAGGGGGAGAGGAGCAAAAGTGGGTGTGAGAGAGAGTGAGGGGGAGAGGAGCAAGAGTGGGTGAGAGAGAGAGAGTGAGGTGGTAAGAGAGAGTGGGTGTGAGAGGGGGAAGGGGCAAGAGTGGGTGTGAGAGGGGGAGAGGAGCAAAAGTGGGTGTGAGAGAGAGTGAGGGGGAAAGGCGCAAGAGTCGGTGTGAGAGAGAGTGTGGGCGGAAAGGAGCAAGAGTGGTTGCGTGTGTGAAAGGGGTAAGAGAGAGTGAGGGGAGAAAGGGGCAAGAATGGGTGTGAGGGGGGTAGAGGCAAGAGTCAGTGTGAGAGAGAGTGAGGGGAAAGGGGTAAGAGGGAGTGAGGGGGGAAAGGGGCAAGAGTGGGTGTGTGAGAGAGAGGGGGAAAGGGGCAAGAGTGGGTGTGTGAGAGAGGGGGAGAAAGGGGCAAGAGTGAGTGTGTGAGAGAGCGGGGGAAAGGGGCAAGAGTAGGAGTGAGGGGGGAAAGGGGCAAGAGTAGGAGTGAGTGGGAAAAGGGGCAAGAATAGGAGTGAGGGGGAAAGAGGCAAGAGTAGGTGTGAGAGAGAGTGAGGGGGAAAGGGGCAAGAGTAGGTGTGAGAGAGAGTGAGGGGGGAATGGGGGAAGAATGGGTGTGAGGGGGAAAAGGGCAAGAGTGGGTGTGAGAGGGGCAAGAGTGGGTGTGAGAGAGTGTGAGGGGGAGAGGAGCAAAAGTGGGTGTGAGAGAGAGTGAGGGGGAGAGGAGCAAGAGTGGGTGAGAGAGAGAGAGTGAGGTGGTAAGAGAGAGTGGGTGTGAGAGGGGGAAGGGGCAAGAGTGGGTGTGAGAGGGGGAGAGGAGCAAAAGTGGGTGTGAGAGAGAGTGAGGGGGAAAGGCGCAAGAGTCGGTGTGAGAGAGAGTGTGGGCGGAAAGGAGCAAGAGTGGTTGCGTGTGTGAAAGGGGTAAGAGAGAGTGAGGGGAGAAAGGGGCAAGAATGGGTGTGAGGGGGGTAGAGGCAAGAGTCAGTGTGAGAGAGAGTGAGGGGAAAGGGGTAAGAGGGAGTGAGGGGGAAAGGGGCAAGAGTGGGTGTGAGGGGGGGAAGGGGCAAGAGTGGGAGTGAGAGAGAGTGTGGGGGCAAAGGGGCAAGAGTGGGAGTGAGAGTGAGGGGGCAAAGGGGCATGAGTGGGAGTGAGAGAGTGAGGGGGCAAAGGGGCAAGAGTGGGTGTGAGAGAGTGAGGGGGCAAAGGGGCAAGAGTGGGTGTGAGAGAGTGAGGGGGCAAAGGGGCAAGAGTGGGTGTGAGAGAGAGTGAGGGGGCAAAGGGGCAAGAGTGGGTGCGAGAGAGAGTGAGGGGGAAAGGGGCAAGAGTGGGTGCGAGAGAGAGTGAGGGGGAAAGGGGCAAGAGTGGGTGCGAGAGAGAGTGAGGGGGAAAGGGGCAAGAGTGGGTGTGAGAGAGAGTGAGGGGGGAAAGGGGCAAGAGTGGGTGTGTGAGAGAGAGGGGGAAAGGGGCAAGAGTGGAGGTGTGAGAGAGGGGGAGAAAGGGGCAAGAGTGAGTGTGTGAGAGAGCGGGGGAAAGGGGCAAGAGTAGGAGTGAGGGGGGAAAGGGGCAAGAGTAGGAGTGAGGGGGAAAGGGGCAAGAGTAGGAGTGAGTGGGAAAAGGGGCAAGAATAGGAGTGAGGGGGAAAGAGGCAAGAGTAGGTGTGAGAGAGAGTGAGGGGGAAAGGGGCAAGAGTAGGTGTGAGAGAGAGTGAGGGGGAAAGGGGCAAGAGTAGGTTGGAGAGAGAGTGAGGGGGGAATGGGGGAAGAATGGGTGTGAGGGGGAAAAGGGCAAGAGTGGGTGTGAGAGGGGCAAGAGTGGGTGTGAGAGAGTGTGAGGGGGAGAGGAGCAAAAGTGGGTGTGAGAGAGAGTGAGGGGGAGAGGAGCAAGAGTGGGTGAGAGAGAGAGAGTGAGGTGGTAAGAGAGAGTGGGTGTGAGAGGGGGAAGGGGCAAGAGTGGATGTGAGAGGGGGAGAGGAGCAAAAGTGGGTGTGAGAGAGAGTGAGGGGGAAAGGCGCAAGAGTCAGTGTGAGAGAGAGTGTGGGCGGAAAGGGGCAAGAGTGGTTGTGTGTGTGAAAGGGGTAAGAGAGAGTGAGGGGAGAAAGGAGCAAGAATGGGTGTGAGGGGGGTAGAGGCAAGAGTCAGTGTGAGAGAGAGTGAGGGGAAAGGGGTAAGAGGGAGTGAGGGGGAAAGGGGCAAGAGTGGGTGTGAGGGGGGGGGAAGGGGCAAGAGTGGGAGTGAGAGAGTGAGGGGGCAAAGGGGCAAGAGTGAGAGTGAGGGGGCAAAGGGGCAAGAGTGGGAGTGGGAGTGAGAGTGTGAGGGGGCAAAGGGGCAAGAGTGGGTGTGAGAGAGAGTGAGGGGGCAAAGGGGCAAGAGTGGGTGTGAAGAGAGTGAGGGGGCAAAGGGGCAAGAGTGGGTGTGAGAGAGAGGGGGAAAGGGGCAAGAGTGGGTGTGAGAGAGAGGGGGGAAAGGGGCAAGAGTGGGTGTGAGAGAGAGGGGGGAAAGGGGCAAGAGTGGGTGCGAGAGAGAGTGAGGGGGAGAGGAGCAAGAGTGGGTGAGAGAGAGAGAGTGAGGTGGTAAGAGAGAGTGGGTGTGAGAGGGGGAAGGGGCAAGAGTGGGTGTGAGAGGGGGAGAGGAGCAAAAGTGGGTGTGAGAGAGAGTGAGGGGGAGAGGAGCAAGAGTGGGTGAGAGAGAGAGAGTGAGGTGGTAAGAGAGAGTGGGTGTGAGAGGGGGAAGGGGCAAGAGTGGGTGTGAGAGGAGAAGAGGAGCAAAAGTGGGTGTGAGAGAGAGTGAGGGGGGAAGGCGCAAGAGTGGGTGTGAGAGAGAGTGAGTGTGTGAGAGAGTGTGAGTGGGCAAGGGGCGAGAGTGAGGGGCGGGTAAGGGGCAAGAGTGGGTGTGAGAGGAGGAGAAGGGCAAGCGTGGGTGTGAGAGGAGTGCGGGGGAAAGGGGCAAGAGTGAGAGTGAGGGGGCAAAGGGGCAAGAGTGGGAGAGAGAGTGAGGGGGGTAGAGGCAAGAGTCAGTGTGAGAGAGAGAGTGAGGGGAATGGGGTAAGAGGGAGTGAGGGGGAAAGGGGCAAGAGTGGGTGTGAGAGGGGGGAAGGGGCAAGAGTGGGAGTGAGAGAGAGTGAGGGGGCAAAGGGGCAAGAGTGGGAGTGAGAGAGTGAGGGGGCAAAGGGGCAAGAGTGGGAGTGAGAGTGAGGGGGCAAAGGGGCAAGAGTGGGAGTGAGAGTGAGGGGGCAAAGGGGCAAGAGTGGGTGTGAGAGTGAGGGGGAAAGGAGCAAGAGTGGGTGCGAGAGAGTGCGAGTGGGGAAGGGGCAAGAGTGGGTGTGAGAGAGTGAGGGGGGAAGGGGCAAGAGTGGGTGTGAGAGAATGAGGGGGGAAAGGGGCAAGAGTGGGTGCGAGAGAGTGCGAGGGGGGAAGGGGCAAGAGTGGGTGTGAGAGAGTGAGTGGGGAAAGGGGCAAGAGTGGGTGTGAGAGTGAGGGGGGTAAGGGGCAAGAGTGGGTGCGAGAGAGTGCGAGTGGGGAAGGGGCAAGAGTGGGTGTGAGAGAGTGAGGGGGGTAAGGGGCAAGAGTGGGTGCGAGAGAGTGCGAGTGGGGAAGGGGCAAGAGTGGGTGTGAGAGAGTGAGGGGGGAAGGGGCAAGAGTGGGTGTGAGAGAATGAGGGGGAAAGGGGCAAGAGTGGGTGCGAGAGAGTGAGGGGGGAAAGGGGCAAGAGTGGGTGTGAGAGAGTGAGGGGGGAAAGGGGCAAGAGTGGGTGTGAGAGAGTGAGGGGGGAAAGGGGCAAGAGTGGGTGTGAGAGAGTGCGAGTGGGGAAGGGGCAAGAGTGGGTGTGAGAGAGTGAGGGGGAAGGGGCAAGAGTGGGTGTGAGAGAATGAGGGGGGAAAGGGGCAAGAGTGGGTGCGAGAGAGTGCGAGGGGGGGAAGGGGCAAGAGTGGGTGTGAGGGAGTGAGGGGGGAAAGGGGCAAGAGTGGGTGTGAGAGAGTGAGGGGGGAAAGGGGCAAGAGTGGGTGTGAGAGAATGAGGGGGAAAGGGGCAAGAGTGGGTCTGAGAGTGAGGGGAAGGGGCAAGAGTGGGTGTGAGAGAGAGTGAGGGGGGAAGGGGCAAGAGTGGGTGAGAGAGAGAGTGAGGGGGGAAGGGGCAAGAGTGGGTGAGAGAGAGAGTGAGGGGGGAAGGGGCAAGAGTGGGTGAGAGAGAGAGTGAGGGGGGAAGGGGCAAGAGTGGGTGTGAGAGTGAGGGGGGAAAGGGGCAAGAGTGGGTGCGAGAGAGTGCGAGGGGGGAAGGGGCAAGAGTGGGTGTGAGAGTGAGGGGGGGAAGGGGCAAGAGTGGGTGTGAGAGTGAGGGGGGAAGGGGCAAGAGTGGGTGTGAGAGTGAGGGGGGGAAGGGGCAAGAGTGGGTGTGAGAGTGAGGGGGAAAGGGGCAAGAGTGGGTGTGAGAGTGAGGGGGGAAAGGGGCAAGAGTGGGTGTGACAGAGTGAGGGGGAAAGGGGCAAGAGTGGGTGTGAGAGAGAGTGAGGGGGAAGGGGCAAGAGTGGGTGTGAGAGAGAGTGAGGGGGGAAGGGGCAAGAGTGGATGTGAGAGAGAGTGAGGGGGAAAGGGGCAAGAGTGGGTGTGAGAGAGAGTGAGGGGGAAAGGGGCAAGAGTGGGTGTGAGAGAGAGTGAGGGGGGAAGGGGCAAGAGTGGGTGTGAGAGTGAGGGGGAAGGGGCAAGAGTGGGTGTGAGAGTGAGGGGGGAAGGGGCAAGAGTGGGTGTGAGAGTGAGGGGGGAAGGGGCAAGAGTGGGTGTGAGAGTGAGGGGGGAAGGGGCAAGAGTGGGTGTGAGAGTGAGGGGGGAAGGGGCAAGAGTGGGTGTGAGAGTGAGGGGGGAAGGGGCAAGAGTGGGTGTGAGAGTGAGGGGGGAAGGGGCAAGAGTGGGTGTGAGAGTGAGGGGGGAAGGGGCAAGAGTGGGTGCGAGAGAGCGCGAGGGTGGAAAGGGGCAAGAGTGGGTGTGTGAGACAGGGGGGAAGGGGCAAGAGTGGGTATGAGAGTGAGGGGGCAAAGGGGCAAGGGTGGGTGTGAGAGAGCGAGGGGGAAGGGGCAACAGTGGGTGTGAGAGAGAGCGAGTTGTAAGAGAGGGTTAAGGGGGCAAGAGGCAAAAGAGGGTGTGAGAGTGAGGGTAAAGGGTCAAGAGTGGGTGTGAGAGAGAATGAGGTGAGAAAAGGCAAGAGTGGGTGTGAGAGAGAGGGGGAAAGGAGCAAGAGTGGGTGTGAGAGAGAGTGAGGGGGGAAAGGGGCACGAGTGGGTGCGAGAGAGAGTGAGGGGGGGAAAGGGGCAAGAGTGGGTGTGAGAGTGAGGGGGAAAGGGGCAAGAGTGGGTGTGAGGAGGAGAAGGGCAAGCGTGGGTGTGAGAGGAGTGCGGGGGGAAAGGGGCAAGAGTGGTTGCGTGTGTGAAATGGGTAAGAGAGTGTGAGGGGAGAAAGGGGCAAGAATGGGTGTCAGAGGGAGTAGGGGCAAGAGTCTGTGTGAGAGAGAGTGAGGGGGGAAAGGGGTAAGAGGGAGTGAGGGGGAAAGGGCCAAGAGTGAGTGTAAGAGAGAGTGAGGGCAAAAGTGGGTGTGAGAGAGTGTGAGGGGAGAAAGGTAGGGTGAGGGGGGAAAGGGATGGGTGAGGGGGGAAAGGGATGGGTGAGGGGGGAAGGGGTAAGTGTGGGTGTGAGTGAGTGAGGAGGGAAAGGGGCAAGAGTGGGTGTGAGAGAGAGTGAGGGGAGAAGAGGCAAGAGTGGGTGTGAGAGAGAGTGAGGGGAGAAGAGGCAAGAGTGGGTGTGAGAGAGAGTGAGGAGGTAAGAGAGAGTGAGGGGAGTAACAGCGAGTGGGGGGAAAGGGGCAAGTGTAGGTGTGAGGGGGAAAAGGGCAAGAGTGGGTGTGAGAGAGAGTGAGAGAGGAAAGGGGCAAGTGAGGGGGTAAGAGAGAGTAGGGGGAAAGGGGCAAGTGTGAGGGGAGAAAGGGGCAAGTGTGAGGGGAGAAAGGGGCAAGAGTGGGTGTGAGAGAGAGTGAGGGGGAAAGGGGCAAGAGTGGGTGTGAGAGAGAGTGAGGGGGAAAGGGGCAAGAGTGGGTGTGAGAGAGAGTGAGGGGGAAAGGGGCAAGAGTGGGTGTGAGAGAGAGTGAGGGGGAAAGGGGCAAGAGTGGGTGTGAGAGAGAGTGAGGGGGAAAGGGGCAAGAGTGGGTGAGAGAGAGAGTGAGGGGGGAAGGGGCAAGAGTGGGTGTGAGAGTGAGGGGGGAAAGGGGCAAGAGTGGGTGCGAGAGAGTGCGAGGGGGGAAGGGGCAAGAGTGGGTGTGAGAGTGAGGGGGGGAAGGGGCAAGAGTGGGTGTGAGAGTGAGGGGGGGAAGGGGCAAGAGTGGGTGTGAGAGTGAGGGGGGAAAGGGGCAAGAGTGGGTGTGAGAGTGAGGGGGGAAAGGGGCAAGAGTGGGTGTGAGAGTGAGGGGGGAAAGGGGCAAGAATGGGTGTGAGAGAGAGTGAGAGGGGAAGGGGCAAGAGTGGGTGTGAGAGAGAGTGAGAGGGGAAGGGGCAAGAGTGGGTGTGAGAGAGAGTAAGGGGGAAAGGGGCAAGAGTGGGTGTGAGAGAGAGTGAGGGGGAAAGGGGCAAGAGTGGGTGAGAGAGAGAGTGAGGGGGGAAGGGGCAAGAGTGGGTGTGAGAGTGAGGGGGGAAAGGGGCAAGAGTGGGTGCGAGAGAGTGCGAGGGGGGAAGGGGCAAGAGTGGGTGTGAGAGTGAGGGGGGGAAGGGGCAAGAGTGGGTGTGAGAGTGAGGGGGAAAGGGGCAAGAGTGGGTGTGAGAGTGAGGGGGAAAGGGGCAAGAGTGGGTGTGAGAGTGAGGGGGGAAAGGGGCAAGAGTGGGTGTGAGAGAGAGTGAGAGGGGAAGGGGCAAGAGTGGGTGTGAGAGAGAGTGAGAGGGGAAGGGGCAAGAGTGGGTGTGAGAGAGAGTGAGGGGGAAAGGGGCAAGAGTGGGTGTGAGAGAGAGTGAGGGGGGAAGGCAAGAGTGGGTGTGAGAGAGAGTGAGGGGGGAAGGGGCAAGAGTGGGTGTGAGAGAGAGTGAGGGGGGAAGGGGCAAGAGTGGGTGTGAGAGAGAGTGAGGGGGGAAAGGGGCAAGAGTGGGTGTGACAGAGTGAAGGGGGAAAGGGGCAAGAGTGGGTGTGACAGAGTGAGGGGGAAAGGGGCAAGAGTGGGTGTGAGAGAGAGTGAGGGGGGAAAGGGCAAGAGTGGGTGTGAGAGAGAGTGAGGGGGGAAGGGGCAAGAGTGGGTGTGAGAGAGAGTGAGGGTGAAGGGGCAAGAGTGGGTGTGAGAGAGAGTGAGAGGGGAAGGGGCAAGAGTGGGTGTGAGAGAGAGTGAGGGGGGGAAGGGGCAAGAGTGGGTGTGAGAGAGAGTGAGGGGGGAAGGCAAGAGTGGGTGTGAGAGAGAGAGAGGGGGGAAGGGGCAAGAGTGGGTGTGAGAGAGAGTGAGGGGGGAAAGGGGCAAGAGTGGGTGTGACAGAGTGAAGGGGGAAAGGGGCAAGAGTGGGTGTGAGAGAGAGTGAGGGGGGAAGGGGCAAGAGTGGGTGTGAGAGAGAGTGAGGGGGGAAGGGGCAAGAGTGGGTGTGAGAGAGAGTGAGGGGGGAAGGGGCAAGAGTGGGTGTGAGAGTGAGGGGGAAGGGGCAAGAGTGGGTGTGAGAGTGAGGGGGGAAGGGGCAAGAGTGGGTGTGAGAGTGAGGGGGGAAAGGGGCAAGAGTGGGTGCGAGAGAGCGCGAGGGTGGAAAGGGGCAACAGTGGGTGTGTGAGACAGGGGGGAAGGGGCAAAAGTGGGTATGAGAGTGAGGGGGCAAAGGGGCAAGGGTGGGTGTGAGAGAGCGAGGGGGAAGGGGCAACAGTGGGTGTGAGAGAGAGCGAGTTGTAAGAGAGGGTTAAGGGGGCAAGAGGCAAAAGAGGGTGTGAGAGTGAGGGTAAAGGGTCAAGAGTGGGTGTGAGAGAGAATGAGGTGAGAAAAGGCAAGAGTGGGTGTGAGAGAGAGGGGGAAAGGAGCAAGAGTGGGTGTGAGAGAGAGTGAGGGGGAAAGGGGCACGAGTGGGTGCGAGAGAGAGTGAGGGGGGGAAAGGGGCAAGAGTGGGTGTGAGAGTGAGGGGGAAAGGGGCAAGAGTGGGTGTGAGGAGGAGAAGGGCAAGCGTGGGTGTGAGAGGAGTGCGGGGGGAAAGGGGCAAGAGTGGTTGCGTGTGTGAAATGGGTAAGAGAGTGTGAGGGGAGAAAGGGGCAAGAATGGGTGTCAGAGGGAGTAGGGGCAAGAGTCTGTGTGAGAGAGAGTGAGGGGGGAAAGGGGTAAGAGGGAGTGAGGGGGAAAGGGCCAAGAGTGAGTGTAAGAGAGAGTGAGGGCAAAAGTGGGTGTGAGAGAGTGTGAGGGGAGAAAGGTAGGGTGAGGGGGGAAAGGGATGGGTGAGGGGGGAAAGGGATGGGTGAGGGGGGAAGGGGTAAGTGTGGGTGTGAGTGAGTGAGGAGGGAAAGGGGCAAGAGTGGGTGTGAGAGAGAGTGAGGGGAGAAGAGGCAAGAGTGGGTGTGAGAGAGAGTGAGGGGAGAAGAGGCAAGAGTGGGTGTGAGAGAGAGTGAGGAGGTAAGAGAGAGTGAGGGGAGTAACAGCGAGTGGGGGGAAGGGGCAAGAGTAGGTGTGAGGGGGAAAAGGGCAAGAGTGGGTGTGAGAGAGAGTGAGAGAGGAAAGGGGCAAGTGAGGGGGTAAGAGAGAGTAGGGGGAAAGGGGCAAGTGTGAGGGGAGAAAGGGGCAAGTGTGAGGGGAGAAAGGGGCAAGAGTGGGTGTGAGAGAGAGTGAGGGGGAAAGGGGCAAGAGTGGGTGTGAGAGAGAGTGAGGGGGAAAGGGGCAAGAGTGGGTGAGAGAGAGAGTGAGGGGGGAAGGGGCAAGAGTGGGTGTGAGAGTGAGGGGGGAAAGGGGCAAGAGTGGGTGCGAGAGAGTGCGAGGGGGGAAGGGGCAAGAGTGGGTGTGAGAGTGAGGGGGGGAAGGGGCAAGAGTGGGTGTGAGAGTGAGGGGGGGAAGGGGCAAGAGTGGGTGTGAGAGTGAGGGGGGAAAGGGGCAAGAGTGGGTGTGAGAGTGAGGGGGAAAGGGGCAAGAGTGGGTGTGAGAGTGAGGGGGGAAAGGGGCAAGAATGGGTGTGAGAGAGAGTGAGAGGGGAAGGGGCAAGAGTGGGTGTGAGAGAGAGTGAGAGGGGAAGGGGCAAGAGTGGGTGTGAGAGAGAGTAAGGGGGAAAGGGGCAAGAGTGGGTGTGAGAGAGAGTGAGGGGGAAAGGGGCAAGAGTGGGTGAGAGAGAGAGTGAGGGGGGAAGGGGCAAGAGTGGGTGTGAGAGTGAGGGGGAAAGGGGCAAGAGTGGGTGCGAGAGAGTGCGAGGGGGGAAGGGGCAAGAGTGGGTGTGAGAGTGAGGGGGGGAAGGGGCAAGAGTGGGTGTGAGAGTGAGGGGGAAAGGGGCAAGAGTGGGTGTGAGAGTGAGGGGGGAAAGGGGCAAGAGTGGGTGTGAGAGTGAGGGGGGAAAGGGGCAAGAGTGGGTGTGAGAGAGAGTGAGAGGGGAAGGGGCAAGAGTGGGTGTGAGAGAGAGTGAGAGGGGAAGGGGCAAGAGTGGGTGTGAGAGAGAGTGAGGGGGGAAAGGGGCAAGAGTGGGTGTGAGAGAGAGTGAGGGGGGAAGGCAAGAGTGGGTGTGAGAGAGAGTGAGGGGGGAAGGGGCAAGAGTGGGTGTGAGAGAGAGTGAGGGGGGAAGGGGCAAGAGTGGGTGTGAGAGAGAGTGAGGGGGGAAAGGGGCAAGAGTGGGTGTGACAGAGTGAAGGGGGAAAGGGGCAAGAGTGGGTGTGACAGAGTGAGGGGGAAAGGGGCAAGAGTGGGTGTGAGAGAGAGTGAGGGGGGAAAGGGCAAGAGTGGGTGTGAGAGAGAGTGAGGGGGGAAGGGGCAAGAGTGGGTGTGAGAGAGAGTGAGGGTGAAGGGGCAAGAGTGGGTGTGAGAGAGAGTGAGAGGGGAAGGGGCAAGAGTGGGTGTGAGAGAGAGTGAGGGGGGAAAGGGGCAAGAGTGGGTGTGAGAGAGAGTGAGGGGGGAAGGCAAGAGTGGGTGTGAGAGAGAGAGAGGGGGGAAGGGGCAAGAGTGGGTGTGAGAGAGAGTGAGGGGGGAAAGGGGCAAGAGTGGGTGTGACAGAGTGAAGGGGGAAAGGGGCAAGAGTGGGTGTGAGAGAGAGTGAGGGGGGAAGGGGCAAGAGTGGGTGTGAGAGAGAGTGAGGGGGGAAGGGGCAAGAGTGGGTGTGAGAGAGAGTGAGGGGGGAAGGGGCAAGAGTGGGTGTGAGAGTGAGGGGGGAAGGGGCAAGAGTGGGTGTGAGAGTGAGGGGGGAAGGGGCAAGAGTGGGTGTGAGAGTGAGGGGGGAAAGGGGCAAGAGTGGGTGCGAGAGAGCGCGAGGGTGGAAAGGGGCAACAGTGGGTGTGTGAGACAGGGGGGAAGGGGCAAGAGTGGGTATGAGAGTGAGGGGGCAAAGGGGCAAGGGTGGGTGTGAGAGAGCGAGGGGGAAGGGGCAACAGTGGGTGTGAGAGAGAGCGAGTTGTAAGAGAGGGTTAAGGGGGCAAGAGGCAAAAGAGGGTGTGAGAGTGAGGGTAAAGGGTCAAGAGTGGGTGTGAGAGAGAATGAGGTGAGAAAAGGCAAGAGTGGGTGTGAGAGAGAGGGGGAAAGGAGCAAGAGTGGGTGTGAGAGAGAGTGAGGGGGGAAAGGGGCACGAGTGGGTGCGAGAGAGAGTGAGGGGGGGAAAGGGGCAAGAGTGGGTGTGAGAGTGAGGGGGAAAGGGGCAAGAGTGGGTGTGAGAGTGAGGGGGAAAGGGGCAAGAGTGGGTGCGAGAGTGAGGGGGGAAGGGGCAAGAGTGGGTGTGAGAGTGAGGGGGGAAGGGGCAAGAGTGGGTGTGAGAGAGAGTGAGTGTGTGAGAGAGTGTGAG
Source organism: Hemiscyllium ocellatum (assembly GCF_020745735.1). Classification (NCBI taxonomy): domain Eukaryota; kingdom Metazoa; phylum Chordata; class Chondrichthyes; order Orectolobiformes; family Hemiscylliidae; genus Hemiscyllium; species Hemiscyllium ocellatum. The sequence continues at coordinate 13,061,177 of NC_083437.1, forward strand.
GGGGCAATGGGCGAGAGTGAGGGGTGGGCAAGGGGCAAGAGTGTGGGGGGAAGGGGCAAGAGTGGGTGTGAGGAGGAGAAGGGCAAGCGTGGGTGTGAGAGGAGTGCGGGGGGAAAGGGGCAAGAGTGGTTGCGTGTGTGAAATGGGTAAGAGAGTGTGAGGGGAGAAAGGGGCAAGAATGGGTGTCAGAGGGAGTAGGGGCAAGAGTCTGTGTGAGAGAGAGTGAGGGGGGAAAGGGGTAAGAGGGAGTGAGGGGGAAAGGGCCAAGAGTGAGTGTGAGAGTGAGGGGGAAAGCGGCCAGAGTGGGTGTAAGAGAGAGTGAGGGCAAAAGTGGGTGTGAGAGGGGGTGAGGGGAGAAAGGTAGGGTGAGGGGGGAAAGGGATGGGTGAGGGGGGAAAGGGATGGGTGAGGGGGGAAGGGGTAAGTGTGGGTGTGAGTGAGTGAGGAGGGAAAGGGGCAAGAGTGGGTGTGAGAGAGAGTGAGGGGAGAAGAGGCAAGAGTGGGTGTGAGAGAGAGTGAGGAGGTAAGAGAGAGTGAGGGGAGTAACAACGAGTGGGGGGAAAGGGGCAAGAGTAGGTGTGAGGGGGAAAAGGGCAAGAGTGGGTGTGAGAGAGAGTGAGGAGGTAAGAGAGAGTGAGGGGAGTAACAACGAGTGGGGGGAAAGGGGCAAGAGTAGGTGTGAGGGGGAAAAGGGCAAGAGTGGGTGTGAGAGAGAGTGAGAGAGGAAAGGGGTAAGAGAGAGTAGGGGGAAAGGGGCAAGTGTGAGGGGAGAAAGGGGCAAGAGTGGGTGTGAGAGAGTGAGAGGGGAAAGGGGCAAGAGTGGGTGTGAGAGAGAGTGAGGGGGGAAGGGGCAAGAGTGGGTGCGAGAGAGAGTGAGGGGGAAAGGGGCAAGAGTGGGTGTGAGAGAGAGTGAGGGGGAAAGGGGCAAGAGTGGGTGTGAGAGAGAGTGAGGGGGAAAGGGGCAAGAGTGGGTGTGAGAGAGAGTGAGGGGGAAAGGGGCAAGAGTGGGTGTGAGAGAGAGTGAGGGGGAAAGGGGCAAGAGTGGGTGAGAGAGAGAGTGAGGGGGGAAGGGGCAAGAGTGGGTGTGAGAGTGAGGGGGGAAAGGGGCAAGAGTGGGTGCGAGAGAGTGCGAGGGGGGAAGGGGCAAGAGTGGGTGTGAGAGTGAGGGGGGGAAGGGGCAAGAGTGGGTGTGAGAGTGAGGGGGGGAAGGGGCAAGAGTGGGTGTGAGAGTGAGGGGGGAAAGGGGCAAGAGTGGGTGTGAGAGTGAGGGGGGAAAGGGGCAAGAGTGGGTGTGAGAGTGAGGGGGGAAAGGGGCAAGAATGGGTGTGAGAGAGAGTGAGAGGGGAAGGGGCAAGAGTGGGTGTGAGAGAGAGTGAGAGGGGAAGGGGCAAGAGTGGGTGTGAGAGAGAGTAAGGGGGAAAGGGGCAAGAGTGGGTGTGAGAGAGAGTGAGGGGGAAAGGGGCAAGAGTGGGTGAGAGAGAGAGTGAGGGGGGAAGGGGCAAGAGTGGGTGTGAGAGTGAGGGGGGAAAGGGGCAAGAGTGGGTGCGAGAGAGTGCGAGGGGGGAAGGGGCAAGAGTGGGTGTGAGAGTGAGGGGGGGAAGGGGCAAGAGTGGGTGTGAGAGTGAGGGGGAAAGGGGCAAGAGTGGGTGTGAGAGTGAGGGGGGAAAGGGGCAAGAGTGGGTGTGAGAGTGAGGGGGGAAAGGGGCAAGAGTGGGTGTGAGAGAGAGTGAGAGGGGAAGGGGCAAGAGTGGGTGTGAGAGAGAGTGAGAGGGGAAGGGGCAAGAGTGGGTGTGAGAGAGAGTGAGGGGGGAAAGGGGCAAGAGTGGGTGTGAGAGAGAGTGAGGGGGGAAGGCAAGAGTGGGTGTGAGAGAGAGTGAGGGGGGAAGGGGCAAGAGTGGGTGTGAGAGAGAGTGAGGGGGGAAGGGGCAAGAGTGGGTGTGAGAGAGAGTGAGGGGGGAAAGGGGCAAGAGTGGGTGTGACAGAGTGAAGGGGGAAAGGGGCAAGAGTGGGTGTGACAGAGTGAGGGGGAAAGGGGCAAGAGTGGGTGTGAGAGAGAGTGAGGGGGAAAGGGCAAGAGTGGGTGTGAGAGAGAGTGAGGGGGGAAGGGGCAAGAGTGGGTGTGAGAGAGAGTGAGGGTGAAGGGGCAAGAGTGGGTGTGAGAGAGAGTGAGAGGGGAAGGGGCAAGAGTGGGTGTGAGAGAGAGTGAGGGGGGAAAGGGGCAAGAGTGGGTGTGAGAGAGAGTGAGGGGGGAAGGCAAGAGTGGGTGTGAGAGAGAGAGAGGGGGGAAGGGGCAAGAGTGGGTGTGAGAGAGAGTGAGGGGGGAAAGGGGCAAGAGTGGGTGTGACAGAGTGAAGGGGGAAAGGGGCAAGAGTGGGTGTGAGAGAGAGTGAGGGGGGAAGGGGCAAGAGTGGGTGTGAGAGAGAGTGAGGGGGGAAGGGGCAAGAGTGGGTGTGAGAGAGAGTGAGGGGGGAAGGGGCAAGAGTGGGTGTGAGAGTGAGGGGGGAAGGGGCAAGAGTGGGTGTGAGAGTGAGGGGGGAAGGGGCAAGAGTGGGTGTGAGAGTGAGGGGGGAAAGGGGCAAGAGTGGGTGCGAGAGAGCGCGAGGGTGGAAAGGGGCAACAGTGGGTGTGTGAGACAGGGGGGAAGGGGCAAGAGTGGGTATGAGAGTGAGGGGGCAAAGGGGCAAGGGTGGGTGTGAGAGAGCGAGGGGGAAGGGGCAACAGTGGGTGTGAGAGAGAGCGAGTTGTAAGAGAGGGTTAAGGGGGCAAGAGGCAAAAGAGGGTGTGAGAGTGAGGGTAAAGGGTCAAGAGTGGGTGTGAGAGAGAATGAGGTGAGAAAAGGCAAGAGTGGGTGTGAGAGAGAGGGGGAAAGGAGCAAGAGTGGGTGTGAGAGAGAGTGAGGGGGGGAAAGGGGCACGAGTGGGTGCGAGAGAGAGTGAGGGGGGGAAAGGGGCAAGAGTGGGTGTGAGAGTGAGGGGGAAAGGGGCAAGAGTGGGTGTGAGAGTGAGGGGGAAAGGGGCAAGAGTGGGTGCGAGAGTGAGGGGGGAAGGGGCAAGAGTGGGTGTGAGAGTGAGGGGGGAAGGGGCAAGAGTGGGTGTGAGAGAGAGTGAGTGTGTGAGAGAGTGTGAGGGGGCAATGGGCGAGAGTGAGGGGTGGGCAAGGGGCAAGAGTGTGGGGGGAAGGGGCAAGAGTGGGTGTGAGGAGGAGAAGGGCAAGCGTGGGTGTGAGAGGAGTGCGGGGGGAAAGGGGCAAGAGTGGTTGCGTGTGTGAAATGGGTAAGAGAGTGTGAGGGGAGAAAGGGGCAAGAATGGGTGTCAGAGGGAGTAGGGGCAAGAGTCTGTGTGAGAGAGAGTGAGGGGGGAAAGGGGTAAGAGGGAGTGAGGGGGAAAGGGCCAAGAGTGAGTGTGAGAGTGAGGGGGAAAGCGGCCAGAGTGGGTGTAAGAGAGAGTGAGGGCAAAAGTGGGTGTGAGAGGGGGTGAGGGGAGAAAGGTAGGGTGAGGGGGGAAAGGGATGGGTGAGGGGGGAAAGGGATGGGTGAGGGGGGAAGGGGTAAGTGTGGGTGTGAGTGAGTGAGGAGGGAAAGGGGCAAGAGTGGGTGTGAGAGAGAGTGAGGGGAGAAGAGGCAAGAGTGGGTGTGAGAGAGAGTGAGGAGGTAAGAGAGAGTGAGGGGAGTAACAACGAGTGGGGGGAAAGGGGCAAGAGTAGGTGTGAGGGGGAAAAGGGCAAGAGTGGGTGTGAGAGAGAGTGAGGAGGTAAGAGAGAGTGAGGGGAGTAACAACGAGTGGGGGGAAAGGGGCAAGAGTAGGTGTGAGGGGGAAAAGGGCAAGAGTGGGTGTGAGAGAGAGTGAGAGAGGAAAGGGGTAAGAGAGAGTAGGGGGAAAGGGGCAAGTGTGAGGGGAGAAAGGGGCAAGAGTGGGTGTGAGAGAGTGAGAGGGGAAAGGGGCAAGAGTGGGTGTGAGAGAGAGTGAGGGGGGAAGGGGCAAGAGTGGGTGCGAGAGAGAGTGAGGGGGGAAAGGGGCAAGAGTGGGTGTGAGAGAGAGGGGGGAATGGGGCAAGTGAGGGGGTAAGGGGCAAGAGTGGGGGTAAGAGAGAGTGAGGGGGGAAGAGGCAAGAGTGGGTGTGAGAGAGACTGAGGGGGTAAGAGAGAGTGACAGGGAAAGGGACAATGGTGGGAGTGTGTGAGATAAAGGGGGTGAGAGAGAGTGAGGGGGAAAGCAGCCAGAGTGTGTGTGAGAGAGAGAGTGAAAGGGACAAGAATGGGTGTGAGAGAGAGAGAGAGTGTGAAAGGGGCAAGAATGGGTGTGAGAGAGAGTGTGGGGGAAAGGGGCAAGAATGGGTGTGAGGGAGAGAGAGATAGAGAGAGAGTGAAAGGGGCAAGAATGGGTGTGAGAGAGAGTGAGGGGGAAAGGGGCAAGAATGGTTGTGACAGTGAGGGGGAAGGGGCAAGAGTGGGTGTGAGAGAGGGGGAAGGGGCAAGAGTGGGTGTGAGAGAGGGGGAAAAGGGGCAAGAGTGGGTGTGAGAGTGAGTGGGAAAAGGGGCAAGAGTGGGTGTGAGAGAGAGTGGTAAGAGAGGGTTAAGGGGGAAAGAGGCAAGAGAGGGTGAGAGTGTGAAGGTAAAGGGTCAAGAGTGGGTGTGAGAGAGTGTGAGGGGGGGAAGAGGCAAGAGGGGGTAAGAGAGAGTGACGGGGGAAAGGGGTAAGAGAGAGTGAGGGGGAAAGGGGTAAGAGAGCGTGAGGGAGGAAAGGGATAAGAGAGAGTGAGGGGGGAAAGGATCAAGAGTGGGTGTGAGAGAGTGAGGGGGGAAAGGGGCAAGAGTGGGTGTGAGAGTGAGGGGGTAAGAGAGTGAAGAGAAAGGGGTAAGAGTGGGTGTGAGAGAGTGGGGGTAAGAAAGAGTGAGGTGAGAAAAGGCAAGAGTGGGTGTAAGAGAGTGAGGGGGTGAGAGTGAGGGGGTAAGAGAGAGTGAGGGGGGAAAGGGGCAAGATTGGCTGTGAGAGAGAGTGAGGAGGAAAGGGGAAAGAGTGCGTGTGAGAGAGAATGAGGGGTGGAAGAGGCAAGAGTGGATGTGAGGGGGGGAGGGGCAAGAGTGGGTGTGAGGGGGTAAGAGAGAGTGACAGGGAAAGGGGCAATGGTGGGAGTGTGTGAGATAAAGGGGGTGAGAGAGAGTGAGGGGGAAAGCGGCCAGAGTGTGTGTGAGAGAGAGAGTGAAAGGGACAAGAATGGGTGTGAGAGAGAGAGAGAGGGTGTGGAAAGGGGCAAGAGTGGGTGTGAGAGAGAGTGAGGGGGGAAAGGGGCAAGAGTGGGTGTGAGAGGGAAAGAGAGAGTGAGGAGAGAAGGGGCAAGAGTGGATGTGAGAGAGTGAGGGGGTAAGAGAGTGAGAGGAGAGGGAGCAAGAGTGGGTGTGAGAGTGAGGGGAGAGGGAGCAAGAGTGGGTGTGAGAGAGATGGGGGGGAGAGAGAGTAAGGAGGTCAAAGAGAGTGAGGGGAGAAGGGGAAAGAGTGGGTGTGAGAAATAGTGAGGGGGAAAGGGGAAAGAGTGGGTGTGGGCGAGAGTGAGGGGTAAAGGGACAAGTGTGGGTATGAGAGGGTAATAGAGAGTGAGGAGGAGAGGAGCAAGAGTGGGTGTGAGAGAGTGTGAGGGGGGAAAGGGGAAAGAGTGGGTGTGAGAGAGAGTGAGGAGGAGAGAGGCAAGAGTGGGTTTGAGAGTGAGGGGGGAGGGTGAAAGAGTGGTTGTGAGAGAGAGTGACTTGGAAAGGGTCAAGAGTGGGTAAGAGAAAGCGAGTGGGGAAAGGGGCAAGAGTAGGTGTGGGCGAGAGTGAGGGGGAAAGGGGCAAGAGTGGGTGTGAGAGAGAATGAGGGGGAAAGGGGCAAGAGTGGGTGTGAGAGGGAGTGAGGGGGAAAGGGGCAAGAGTGGGTGTGAGAGGGAGTGAGGGGAGAAAGAGGCAAGAGTGGGTGTGAGAGGGAGTGAGGGGAGAAAGGGGCAAGTGTGTGTGAGTGAGAGTGAGGGGGGAAAGAGGCAAGAGTTGATGTGAGAGAGGGTGAGGGGGAAAAGGGCAAGAGTGAGGGGGAAAGGGGCAAGAGTGGGTGTGAGAGTGAGTGGGGAAAGGGGCAAGAGTGGGTGTGAGAGAGAGTGAGGGGGAAAGGGGCAAGAGTGGGTGTGAGAGAGAGTGAGAGGAGAAAGGGTGAGAGTGAGGGGGAAAGGGGCAAGAGTGGGTATGTGAGAGAGTAAGGGGGGAAAGGGGCAAGAGTGGGTGTGAGAGAGATTGATGGGGGAAGGGGCAAGAGTGGGTGTGAGAGAGTGTGAGGGGGGAAAGGGGCAACAGTGGGTGTGAGAGAGAGTGAGGGGGGTAAGGGCGAGAGTGAGGGGGAAAGGGGCAAGAGAGGGTGTGAGCGAGAGTGAGGGGGGAAAGGGGCAAGTGTGAGTGAGAGTGAGGGGGGAAAGAGGCAAGAGTGGGTGTGAGAGTGAGGGGAGAAAGGGGCAAGAGTGGATGTGAGAGAGGGGTTAAGAGAGTGAGGGGAGAGGGAGCAAGAGTGGGTGTGAGAGAGAGTGAGGGGAGAACGGTGCAAGAGTGGGTGTGAGAGAGAGGGGGCAAAGGGGCAAGAGTGGGTGTGAGGGAGTGAGGGGGGAAAGGGTGAGAGTGAGGGGGAAAGGGGCAAAAGTGGGTGAGAGAGTGTGGGGGGAAAGGGGCAAGAGTGGATGTAAGAGAGTGAGGGGGTGAGAGAGTGAGGGGAGAGGGAGCAAGAGTGGGTGTGAGAGAGAGTGAGGGGGTGAGAGAGTGAGGGGAGAAGGGGAAAGAGTGAGTGTGAGAAATAGTGAGGGGGAAAGAGGCAAGAGTGGGTGTGAGAGAGTGTGAGGGGGGAAGGGGAAAGAGTGGGTGTGAGAGAGAGTGAGGAGGAGAGGGGCAAGAGTGGGTGTAAGAGTGAGAGGGGAGAGTAAAAGATTGGGTGTGAGAGAGAGTGACTTGGAAAGGGTCAAGAGTGGGTAAGAGAAAGCGAGTGGGGAAAGGGGCAAGAGTGGGTGTGAGGGTGGGGAAAAGGGGCAAGAGTGGGTGTGAGGGAGAGTGAGGGGGAAAGGGGCAAGAGTGGGTGTGAGAGAGAATGAGGGGGAAAGGGTGAGAGTGAGGTGGAAAGGAGCAAGAGTGGGTGTGAGAGAGAGTGAGGGGGGTAAGGGCGAGAGTGAGGGGGAAAGGGGCAAGAGAGGGTGTGGGCGAGAGTGAGGGGGAAAGGGGCAAGAGAGGGTGTGAGTGAGAGTGAGGGGGGAAAGGGGCAAGTGTGAGTGAGAGTGAGGGGGGAAAGGGGCAAGAGTGGGTGTGAGAGAGAGGGGAGAAAGGGGCCAGAGTGCGTGTGAGAGGGAGTGAGGGGGGAAAGGGGCAAGAGTGGGTGTGAGAGGGTAATAGTGAGTGAGGAGAGAAGGGGCAAGAGTGGATGTGAGAGAGTGAGGGGGTAAGAGAGTGAGGGGAGAGGGAGCAAGAGTGGGTGTGAGAGAGTGTGAGGGGGGAAGGGGAAAGAGTGGGTGTGAGAGAGAGTGAGGAGGAGAGGGGCAAGAGTGGGTGTAAGAGTGAGAGGGGAGGGTAAAAGATTGGGTGTGAGAGAGAGTGACTTGGAAAGGGTCAAGAGTGGGTAAGAGAAAGCGAGTGGGGAAAGGGGCAAGAGTGGGTGTGAGGGTGGGGGAAAGGGGCAAGAGTGGGTGTGAGGGTGGGGAAAAGGGGCAAGAGTGGGTGTGAGGGAGAGTGAGGGGGGAAAGGGGCAAGAGTGGGTGTGAGAGGGTAATAGTGAGTGAGGAGAGAAGGGGCAAGAGTGGATGTGAGAGAGTGAGGGGGTAAGAGAGTGAGGGGAGAGGGAGCAAGAGTGGGTGTGAGAGAGTGAGGGGGTAAGAGAGTGAGGGGAGAGGGAGCAAGAGTGGGTGTGAGAGAGAGTGAGGGGATGAGAGAGTAAGGAGGTCAGAGAGAGTGAGGGGGAAAGGGGGGAGAGTGAAAGATTGGGTGTGAGAGAGAGTGAGGGGGAAAGGGGCAAGTGTGTGTGTGAGTGAGTGTGATGGGGGAAGGGGCAAGAGTGGGAGGTAAGAGAGAGTGGGGGGGATGTGGCAAGTGTGGGTGTGGTTGTGAGGGTTAGGAAAGGGGCAAGAGTGGGTGTGAGAGAGTGAGGGGGTGAGAGAGAGTAAGGAGGTCAGAGAGAGTGAGGGGAGAAAGGGGCGAGAGTGGGTGTGAGAGAGTGAGGGGAGAAAGGGGCAAGAGTGGGTGTGAGAGAGAGTGAGGGGGAAAGGGGCAAGAGTGGGTGTGAGAGAGTGAGGGGTAAGAGAGAGTGTGGGGTAAGAGAGAGTGAGGGGGGGATGTGGCAAGTGTGAGAGTGGGTGTGAGAGAGAGCGATGGGTGAAAGGGGCAAGAGTGGGTGTGGGCGAGTGTGAGGGGGAAAGGGGCACGAGTGGGTGTGGGCGAGTGTGAGGGGGAAAGGGGCAAGAGTGGGTGTGGGCGAGTGTGAGGGGGAAAGGGGCAAGAGTGGGTGTGGGCGAGTGTGAGGGGGAAAGGGGCAAGAGTGGGTGTGGGCAAGTGTGAGGGGGAAAGGGGCAAGAGTGGGTGTGGGCGAGTGTGAGGGGGAAAGGGGCAAGAGTGGGTGTGGGCGAGTGTGAGGGGGAAAGGGGCAAGAGTGGGTGTGGGCGAGTGTGAGGGGGAAAGGGGCACGAGTGGGTGTGGGCGAGTGTGAGGGGGAAAGGGGCACGAGGGTGTGGGCGAGTGTGAGGGGGAAAGGGGCACGAGTGGGTGTGGGCGAGTGTGAGGGGGTAAGGGGCAAGAGTGGGTGTGGGCGAGAGTGACGGGGAAAGGGGCAAGAGTGAGAGAGAGTGAGGGGGTAAGGGGCAAGAGTGGGTGTGGGTGAGAGTGAGGGGGAAAGGGGCAAGAGTGGGTGTGAGAGAGTGATGGGGAAAGGGGCAAGAGTGAGAGAGAGTGAGGGGGAAAGGGGCAAGAGTGGGTGTGAGAGAGTGAGGGGGAAGGGGCAAGAGTGTGTGAGAGAGAGTGAGGGGGGAAAGGTGGAAAGTGAGGGGGAAACGGGCAAGAGTGGGTGTGGGCGAGTGTGAGGGGGAAAAGGGCAAGAGTGGGTGTGAGAGAGTGACGGGGAAAGGGGCAAGAGTGATAGAGTGTGAGGAGGAAAGGGGCAAGAGTGGGTGTGTGAGACAGTGAGGGGGGAAATGGGCAATACTGGGTGTGAGGGGGAAAGGGGCAAGAGTGGGAGGTAAGAGAGAGTGAGGGGGGGATGTGGCAAGTGTGGGTGTGGTTGTGAGGGTTAGGAAAGGGGCAAGAGTGGGTGTGAGAGGGTGAGAGAGAGTGAGGAGAGAAGGGGCAAGAGTGGGTGTGAGAGAGTGAGGGGAGAAAGGGGCGAGAGTGGGTGTGAGAGAGTGAGGGGGTAAGAGAATGAGGGGAGAAGGGGAAAGAGTGGGTGTGAGAGAGAGTGAGGGGGAAAGGGGCAAGAGTGGGTGTGAGAGAGTGAGGGGTAAGAGAGAGTGTGGGGTAAGAGAGAGTGAGGGGGGGATGTGGCAAGTGTGAGAGTGGGTGTGAGAGAGCGATGGGTGAAAGGGGCAAGAGTGGGTGTTGGCGAGTGTGAGGGGGAAAGGGGCACGAGTGGGTGTGGGCGAGTGTGAGGGGGAAAGGGGCACGAGTGGGTGTGGGCGAGTGTGAGGGGGAAAGGGGCAAGAGTGGGTGTGGGCGAGTGTGAGGGGGAAAGGGGCAAGAGTGGGTGTGGGCGAGTGTGAGGGGGAAAGGGGCAAGAGTGGGTGTGGGCGAGTGTGAGGGGGAAAGGGGCACGAGTGGGTGTGGGCGAGTGTGAGGGGGAAAGGGGCACGAGTGGGTGTGGGCGAGAGTGACGGGGAAAGGGGCAAGAGTGAGAGAGAGTGAGGGGGTAAGGGGCAAGAGTGGGTGTGGGCGAGAGTGAGGGGGAAAGGGGCAAGAGTGGGTGTGAGAGAGTGACGGGGAAAGGGGCAAGAGTGAGAGAGAGTGAGGGGGAAAGGGGCAAGAGTGGGTGTGAGAGAGTGACGGGGAAAGGGGCAAGAGTGAGAGAGAGTGAGGGGGAAAGGGGCAAGAGTGGGTGTGAGAGAGTGAGGGGGGAAGGGGCAAGAGTGTGTGAGAGAGAGTGAGGGGGAAAGGTGGAAAGTGAGGGGGAAACGGGCAAGAGTGGGTGTGGGCGAGTGTGAGGGGGAAAAGGGCAAGAGTGGGTGTGAGAGAGTGACGGGGAAAGGGGCAAGAGTGGGTGTGAGTGAGAGTGAGGGAAAGGGGCAAGAGTGGGTGTGTGAGAGAGGGGGTGAGATAGAGTAAGGAGGTCAGAGAGAGTGAGGGGAGAAGGGGAAAGAGTGGGAATGAGGAGGGTAAGGGGCAAGTGTAGGTGTTAGAGAGTGGGGGTGAAGGGGCAAGAGTGTGCGTGAGCCAGACTGGGGGGGAAAGGGGCAAGAATGGGTGTGTGAGAGGGTAAGAGAGAGTGAGGGGAGAAAGGGCAAGAGTGGGTGTGAGAGAGTGAGGGGGTGAGAGAGGGGGAGGGGAAAGGGGTAGGAGGGGGTGACAGAGTGAGGGGGAGTGGGGCAGGAGGGATTAAGAGAGAAAGAGTGAGGGACTCAGAGAGAGTGTGAGGGAGAATGGGCAGGAGGGGTGAGAGAGAGAGTGAGGGGGAAAGGAGCAGCGGAGTAAGAGAGAGACTGAGGGGGTAAGGTGCAAGAGGGGGTGAGAGAGAGTGGGGGGGGGGAAGGGGCAGGAGGGGGTGTATTAGAGAGTGAGGGGGAAATGTGGCAGCCAGGGGTGAGAGAGTGAGGGGGAAAGGGGCAGGAGGAGAGAGAGAGTGAGGGGGAAAGGGCAGGAGGAGAGAGAGAGTGAGGGGGAAAGGGCAGGAGGAGAGAGAGAGAGTGAGGGGGGAAAGGGCAGGAGGAGAGAGAGAGAGTGAGGGGGGAAAAGGGGCAGGAGGGGATGTGAGAGAGGTAAGGGGGAAAGGGGCAGCGGAGTAAGAGAGAGAGTGAGGCGGAAACGTGCAAGAGGGGGTGAGAGAGAGAGAGTGTGGGGGGAAGGGGCAGGAGGGGGTGAGAGAGTGAGGGGGAGGGGCAGGAGGGGCTAAGAGAGAGTGAAGGGGAAAGGGGCAGGAGGATGAGAGAGAGAGTGAGGAGGAAAGGGGTAGGACGGTGAGAATGAGCGGGAAAGGGGCAGGAGGGTGAGAGTGAGGGAGAAAGGGACAGGAGAGGTAACAAAGAGGGAGGGTAGCAGAGAATGAGGGCTATGAGTTGTGAAGACGGGGGATAACAGATTGGGAGGGGCAAGGTGTAACAGAAATTGAGGGGCAAAGATAACAGATGGAGGGGTGAAAGGAAGGGGTGAGAGTGTGGGGTAAGGGGTAACAGAGAGGGGGAGTATTAGAGAGGAAGAGGTAATAGAATGGCAGCATGGGGGCAAGCAGCAGGAGGGGGCTAGACAGAGTGAGGGGGCACGGTTCAGGAGTGTTAAAGAGAGTAAGAAGGAAAGGGACAGGAGGGGGTAACAGAGTGAGGGGTAAAGGGGGCAGGAGGTGGTACAGTGAAGAGGCGCAGGGCAGGAGGGGTTACTAGAGTGAGGGAGAGAGGGGCAGAATGGTCCAACAAAGTGAGGGAGAAAGGGGCAGGAGGTGTTAATAGAGTGAACGTGAAAGGGCATGAGTGGGAACGGGGCAGGCAGGTGTATCATAGAGAGGGAAAGGGGCAGGAAGGGGTAACAAAGTGAGAGGGAAAGTGACAGGGGCGGGTCACAGGGAGGGAGCTGCGAAAGACAGGAGGAGTATCAGGGAGTGATGGGTAATGGACGGGGTAACAGAAAGGAAGGGTATCAGAGAGGGAGGGGTAGGACTGGGTAACACGGGGGTTAAAAGAGAGGGGGTGTATCAGAAAGGGAGGGGTAACAGAATGGTGGTAACAGAGAGTGGGGCAAGGAGCAGGAGGGTGTATGAGAGAGGGAGGGGTGAGGGACAGGACAAGCTAATAGGGAAGAGTAACGGAGAGGTAGCAGTGAAGGAGATAAGAGGGATGGGCAAGGGGCTGGAGAGGATAACACAGGGTGGGCAAGGGGTAAGAGACAGTGAGAGGGCAAGAGGCAGGAGGTGGTAACTGTGGGGGAAAGGGCATGAGGGCAGTAACAATGAGGGGGAAAGGGGCAAGAGGGGTTAAGAGACTGAGTCGGTAACAGAGTGAGGGGGAAAGGGGTTGGAGAGAGTAACAGAGAATGAGGGGACAAGGGCCAGGTGAGGGTAAGAGAGTGAGGGGGAAAGGGGCAGGAAGGGATAAGAGAGTGAGGGGGAAAGGGGCAGGAAGGGATAAGAGAGTGAGGGGGAAAGGGGCAGGAAGGGATAAGAGAGTGAGGGGGAAAGGGGCAGGAAGGGATAAGAGAGTGAGGGGGAAAGGGGCAAGAAACAGCTGGAAAGAATGAGGGAGAAAAGGCGTAGGAAGAGGCTAGAGAGAGGGAGGGGACAAGGGCCAGGTGGGGTAACTTTTGGGGTAAAGGGGCAGGAAGGAGTAACAGACTGAGGGAGGAAAGTGGCAGGAGGGGGGTAAGAGAGAGTGAGGGGGAAAGAGAGAGAGTGAAGGGCAAGTGGCAGAAGGGAGTGAGAGGAAAGGGGTAGGAGCAGGTAAGGGAGAGTGAGGGGGAAAGGGGCAGGAGGAGGTAATAGTCTGAGGGTGAAAGGGGCAGTAAGTGGCAATAGAGTGAGGGGGAAAGGGGCAGGAAAGAGTAAAGTGAGGGAGAAATGGGTAGGAGTGGTAAGAGGGAGTGAGGGGCAAAGGAGCAGGTGGGTGTAAATAATAATCATAATTCTACTTGTTTTAAGATTAAATTTAAACTTTTAATTGCAGTTAAGCACCTGTTAATGGGATGAGACAAAAACTTTTAGGTCACATGGAATCCAGAGAGCTCGCCATTTGGATACAAAATTGGCTTGAAGGTAGGAAACAGAGGTGGAGAGTTGCTTTTTGGACTGGACGTCAGTGACCAGTGGTGTGCCATAAGGAAAGATGCTGGCTGCAGTGCTTTTCGTCATTTATATAAATGACTGGGATATGAATATAAGAGGATTGCCTTGTAGGTTTGCAGATGACACCAAAATTGTAGGTGTTGTGGACAGTGAAGAAGGTTATCTCAGGATACAACGGGACTTTGATCAGGTAGGCCAATGGGCCAAGGAGTGGTAGGTGGATTTTAATTTAAATAAATGTAAGATGCTGCATTTTGGAAAGGCAAATCAGGGCAGAACTTATACAGTTAATGTTAGGGTCTTGGGCAATCTTGCCAAACAAGCCTTGGGATGCAGGTTCATAGAGCCATTGAGATAGACAGCATGGAAACACACCCTGAAAACTAACTCATCCATGCTGCATAGATATCCGATATGAATCTAGTCCCGTTTTAGTCTTCCCTACACCAGGGAAAAGACTTTGTCTATTTATCCTATCCATGCCCCTCATGATTTTGTAAGCCTCACTCCTCAGCCTCTGACACTCCAGGGAAAATAGCCCCAGCCCATTCAGCCTCTCCCGATAGCTCACACCCTCCAACTCTGGCAACATCCTTGTAAGTCTTTTCTGAACCCTTTCATGTTTCACAACATCCTTCCGATAGGAGGGGGACCAGAATTGCACCCAATACTCCAAAAGTGGCTGAACCAATTTCGTGTATAGCAGCAACATGACCTCCCAACTCCTATACTCAGTACACTGACCAATAAAGCATACCAAGTGCCTTCTTCACTATCTTATCTATTTGCAACTCCTGGTTAGCACAGCTGCCTCACAGCACCAGAGATTCCAGCCTCAGGCAACTGTCTTTGTGGAGTTAGCATGTTCTCTCCGTGTCTATGTCGGCTTCCTCCGGGTGCTCCCGTTTCCTCCCACGTTCTAAAGATGTGCAGGTTAGGTGAATTGGCCATGCTACATTGCCCATAGTGTTCCGGGATGTGTAGGTTAAGTGCATTAGTCAAAGGTAAATGTAGGGTAGGGGGAATGGGTCTGGGTGGGTTACTGTTTGGAAGGTTGGTGTGGACTTGTTGGGCCAAAGGGCCTGTTTCCACACAGTAGGGATTCTATGATTCCACTTTCAAGGAACAATGAATCTCTAATCCAAGGTCTTTGTTCAGCAACCCTCCCTAGATCCTTACCATGAGGTGCATAAGTCCTGCTCAGATTTGCCTTTCCAAAATGCAGCATCTCACAATTAAACTCTTACCTGCCACTCCTTGGCCCTTTGGCCCATCTGACCAAGATCCCGGTATACTCTGAGGTAATCTTCTTCGCTGTAGTTTGGTGTTATCTGCAAACTTATTAAGCATACGTCCAATGTTCCACATCCAAATCATTTACATACTTGAGAAAGAGCAGTGGACCCAGTCTGAAAAGCAACCCTCCACCTCTACCTTCGAACCAGCTCTGTATCCAAGTAGCTAGTTCTCCTTGTATTCCATATGATCTAACATTGTTTAGCAGGAGAAAGTGAGGACTGCAGATGCTGTAGGTCAGAATCAAAGTGTGTGGTCCTGATGAAAGGCTTATAATCGAAACGTCGACTCTCCGGCTCCTCGGACGCTGCCTGACTGGCTATGCTTTTCCAGCACCACACTCTTCGACTAACATTGCTAACCAGTCTACCATGAGGAATGTTGTTGAACGCCTTAATGAAGTCCATATAGATCACATCGACTGCTCTCCTCTCATCAATGATCTTTGTTACTTCTTCAAAAAGCTTAATCAAGACATGATTTCCCACACACAAAGCTATGCTGACTATCCCTAATCAGTCCAAGTACATGTAAATCCTGTCCCTCAGGATTTTCAACAACTTGCCCATCACCAATGTCAGGCTCACTAGTCCGTAGTTCCATGGCTTTGCTTTACCACCTTTCTTAAACAGTGGTACCACGTTAGCCAACCTCCAGTCTTCTGGAACCTCATCTGTGGCTATCGATGATACAATTATCCTCAGCAAGGGACCCAGCAATCGTTTCCTAGCTTCCCACAGAGTTCCAGGGTACACCTGATCAGGTCCTGGGATTTATCCACCTTTATGTATTTAAAGATATTCAACACCTCTTCTGTAATATGGATATTTTTCAAGATATTGCTATTTATTTCCCCATGTTCTATATCTTCCATATCCTCCACAGTAAACACTTGCAAAATACTTGTTTAGTATCTCCCCCATCTCCTGCAGTTCCCTATTCTCTCCTTAGTTTCTCTTTTGTCCTTAATGTATTTGTAAAACTCCTATTGGTTTTCAATTTCATGCTATTGGGGAGGTCTATAGTACAATCCCAATAAAGTGATGATCCCTTTCTTATTTCTCAGTTCTTCCCAAATAATGACTCTGGACACATTCCCAGGAATATTCTCCCTAAGTACACAGCAGTAATATTATCCTTAGTCAAAAACACCATTCCCCCTCCTCTTTTGCCCCCCTTTCTATCCATCCTGTCACACCTATACCCTGGAAAATGAAGTTGCCAGTCCCGTCTATCCCTGAGCCACATCTCTGGAATTGCTATGATATCCCAATCCCATGTTCCCAACCATGCTGTCAGTACATCTGCCTTACCTGTTAGGCCTCTTGCATTGAAATAAATGCAGTTGAGTCGATCAGCCCTACCTCGTTCTCTGCGTTGTTCCTGCCTGCCCTGACTGACTTACTAATTTTCTCAACTGTTTCAGTATCCGACAGCTCTCTTTCCTCATTGTCTCCTGTGGAGGGGAGCGCTCTCTCTCTCTCTCTCACTCACACACAAATGTACAGACATACACACACACACACAAAATAGTTTAAATCCTCCCGAGCAACTCTAGCTAATCTCTTCGCCAATATATTTGTTCCTTTCCAATAGAGGTGCAATCGTTCCTTATTGTACAAGTCACTTCCATCTGAAGAAATTACAGTGATCCAAATAAATGAACCCTTCTACCCTGCACCAGCTCCTCAGCCACACATTCATCTGCTCTATCCTCTACACCTACCTTCACTAGCGTGTGCACTGGGACTAATCTAGATACTACCACCCTCAAGGACTGCCTTTTTAAATTACTGCCTAACTTCCTATGTTCACCCTTCAGAATCTTGTCCTTACCTTTTCCTATGTCATTAGTTCCAAAGTGTACAACAACCTCCTGCTGATCCCTCACCCCTCTGAGAATATTCTGCACTCTCTGAGACATCTTTGACCCTGGCAGCAGGAAGGCAACACACCAGTCTAATGTATCATTGTCGTTCTTAGTTCCATGAAAGTAGAGTTGCAGATAGACAGGATAGTGAAGAAAGCATGTGGTTTACTTGTCTTTATTGGTCAATAAATTGAGTAAAGAAGTTGGGATCGAGAGTGTGTTGCTGGAAAAGCACAGCAGGCCAGGCAGCATCCAAGGAGCAGGAGAATCATCGTTTCAGGCAGAAGCCCTTTATCAGGATTGAAGGGCTTATGTCCGAAATATCGATTCCCCTGCTCTTTTGTTGTTGCCTGACCTACTGTGCTTTTTCAGCACCACACTTTCGACTCTGATCTCTAGCATCTGCAGTCCTCACTTTCTCCTGTAGAAGTTGGGATATCATGTTGTGGCTGTACAGGAGATTGGTTAGGCCACTTTTGGAATACTGCATTAAATTATGGTCTCCTTGCTAAAGGAACGATGTTGTTAAACTTGAAAGGGTGCAGGAAGGACTTACAAGAATATTGCTGGGGTTGGAGGGTTTGAGCTATAGGGAGAGACTGAATAGGCTGGGTTATTTTCCCTGGACTGTTGGAGGTTGAGGGCTGATCTTATAGAGGTTCATAAAATCATGAGGGGCATGGATAGGGCGAATGGCCAAGTTCTTTTTTCCAGAGTAGGGAAGTAGAAGACATGGGTTTAGTTTGAGAGGGGAAAGTTTTTTAAAAGATACCTAAGGATCATTTTTTCATGCAGAGCGTGGTGAGTGTATGGAATGAGCTGCCAGAGGAAGTGGTGGAGATTGGTACAATCACAACACTTAAAAGGCATCTGGATGAGTACATGAATAGGAAGGGTTTAGAGGGATATGGGCCAAATGTTGGCAATGGGACTAGATTAGGATATCCGATGGCATGAATGAGTTGGACTGAAGGGTCTGTATCCTTGCTCTACAACTCTGTAACTCTATGAATTTTCAAACGTTGATTGAAGTAGACTGTTCGCAGGTAAAGGGACATCTGATAAGTGGGCAGCTTTCAAAAGTATAATAATGAGAGTTCAGAGTAACTATGTTCCATTGGAGTGAAAGGTAAGGATGGTAGGATTAGAGAATAATGGATGAATAAAGATATTGAGGTCCTCGTGAAGAATTAAAAAGAATCATACATTAGATACAGACAGCAGAGTGAATCTCTTGATCAGTATAAAGAGTGTAGAGCATTCTTAAGAGGGAGATCAGGAAGGCAAAGAGAAGATATGAGGTAGTCTTGACAAATAACATTAAGGATAATCCAAGGAGATTCTACAAATTCATTACGAGCTAGAGACAGATTATGGCCTGTTAGTGATCAAAGAGGTCATCGTTGTGTTGAACCCCAGGAGATGGAAGAGATATTAAATGAATATTTCACATCAGTTTTTACTGTGGAGAAAGAAATGGAGGTTTGAGAACTCGAGGAAATAAATAATGATGTTTTGAAAACAGTTTACATTACACAGAGGAAGTTCTGGAGGTCTTAGAAAATATAAAAAGTGGATAAATCACAAATACCTGAACTAGTGTACACAAGGACGTTGTGGGAAGTTAGGGAGGAAATTGTGTGAGGTGCCGGGTGATTGGGGAGTGGCTAATGTTGTGCTTTTGTTTAAAAATGGAAGTAAGGAGAAGCCTAGGAACGATAGACCTGTGAGTTTGACTTTGGTGATGGGTTAGCTGTTGGAGGTGATTCTGAAAAACAATTTATTTGTATTGGGAGTGTTGAGGAATGATTAGAGAGAATCAGCATGGTTTTATCTGAGGGAAATTGTGTCTCACGAGCTTTTTTGAGGAAGATTAATGAGGACAGAGTGGTCGACATTGTTTACTTAGACTTTAGTAAAGCCTCTAACATGGTTCCACATGATAGACTAATTAATAAAGTTAGATCACCTGGGATTCAGGGAGACCTTGCCAATTGGATACAAATTGAATTAATGGGAGGAGATAGAGAGTGATGTTGGAGGATTATTTTTTGAACTGGATGCCTGTGACCATAGTTATAGAGATATACAGCACAGAAACAAACACTTTGGTCCAACTCGTCCATGCCGACCAGATATCTTAACCTAATCTAATCCCATTTGCCAGCACTTGGCCCATATTCCTCCAAACCCTTCCTATTCATATACCCATCCAGATGCCTTTTAAATGCTGTAATTGTACCAGCCTCCACACTTCCTCTGGCAGCTCATTCCAAACACGCATGAAAAAGATGCCCCTTCAGTCCCTTTTATACCTTTCCCTTCTCATCCTAAATTTATGCCCTCTCTGGACTCCCCCCTTCTGAGGGAAAAGACCTTGCCTACTTATCCTATCCATGCCCGTCATGATTTTATAAACCTCTGATGCTCTAGGGAAAACAGCCCCAGCCTATTTAGCTTCTCCCTGTAGCTCAAAATCCTCCAATCCTGGCAATATCCTTATAAAGCTTTTCTGAACCCTTGTAAATTTCGCAATAACTTTCCGACAGGAAGGAGACCAGAATTGCACACAACCAGTGTCCTGTACAGCCGCAACATGACCTCCTAATTCTATATTCAATGCTCTGACCAATAACGGAGAACATACCAAACACCTTCTTCATTATCCTATCTACCTGCTACTCTAAGGAACCATGAACCTGCACTCCAAGGTCTCTTCATTCAGCAACATACCCGAGGACCTTACTATTAAGTGTATAATGCCCTGATTTACCTTTCTAAAATGCAGCACCTCACATTTACCTAAATTAAACTCTGCTACTCCTCAGCCCATTGGCTATTCTGATCAAGATCCCGTTGTACTCTGAGGTAGCCTTCTTAGCTGTCCACTACACCTCCAATTTTGGTGTCCACAATGGTGCGAGATCCACTTTTGTTTGTCTTTGATATAAATGATGGAGGTGAGAATCTGGAAGGCATCGTTAGTAAATTTGTGGATAACACCAAAATTGGTGGACAGTGAAGAAGGGTATCTAAGATTACAAAAAGATTTCGATCCCTGGGTCAATGGGCTGAAGATTGGCAGATGTAATTTAAATTGTATAAATGCGAGGTATTTCATTTTGATAAAACAAACAAGGGCAGGACTTGCACAGGTAAAAGTAGGGCCTTGGGTGGTGTTGAAGGACAGTGGGACCGAGGGATTCAGGTACATAATTCTTTGAAGTTTGCATCACACACAGGTAAGGTGGTTAAGAAGGTTTTTACGACACATGCTTTCGTTGTACAGACCTTTGAGAATAGGAGTTACTTCAATGGCAACGAGAGCAAGGCATGGTCCTGAACAAATTCCCTCATAAATAGCCTTTGAGTTGGGGTAAGCATTTCTAGCATCATGCCATTATTTGGGAAGTTTGGCTTGTTTGATCCTACAGTCAAAGGCTGGGCCCAGTACGTGGAAAGAATGCGTTATTTTTTTTCTGGGCAAATAACATTGGGGCCGATGAAAAGCAATGAATAATTCTCCTGATGGCTTGTGGATGAACAGCTTTTTCAGTTATTAAGAGCCTAGCTTTCCCTTAGTTGATGGATTTAGCTATGGAATATTATGACTCTAAGCCTCCTCTAATCCTGAGATGCTATTGGTTTTACTCAGCAATTCAACAACTAGTGTAAGATTTTTGATCAAGTTAAGATGACTTGTGACTTTTGTTTAACCCTTAATGAGATGCTGAGAGACCATTTAGTATGTGCCTACTAGCTGAAACCCAACTGGACTTCAAAGAGGCACTACAACTGGCTTTCTCATTGGAAAATGTGGCAAGTGAAGCATATGATTTGCATGGTATTTTGATGGAAGTGGACACCCCTGTCAGTCTGACTGAACTTGGGGAATACCACTTGAGTGAAGGCAATTACATCGTCTCACTCAGGACATATTCTGAACAGAGGGACTCCAGGTCAGCCCCAGCAAAATGCCAAAACAAAGCTAAGCCTTGGCCAACTGGTTAAAGTTTGCTTCAGGATCTGTGGCGGTAAGCCGTTGTAATTGCTGCCAGTATGTGGACTCAGGACAGCAAAAGAGCCCCACTAGATCTCAATTGAGTCAGAGAACTCCTAGGCCGGTATCCAAGAGAGTACAACTCTGGAAAATCCACCGACATCTGGTTTGGAGCAGTTAAATTGCTTAGCAACATCCAACTTAGAACCAATCAAGATAAACATCTGGTTAAATGGTCATGCAGTTCTCATGGAGGTTGATATCGGCACATCCATTTCAGTGATCGCAGAACCTGTGTTTAACAAAATTCACTCCGGACGCCAACCTTTAGTTTGTGCAAGGCCTCGGCTAGACTGAGGAGCAACTGGTTCCGTTACCAGTGAACTATTAGGACCAAGCTAGAAGCAGTGAAATCCACCTGGGCTTGTTCAGCATTTTTCGATGAGAAAATGATTGCCTGAGTGAAGTTCTAATTAAATACCTGGAAGTTTGTCAGGAAGGTCTAAGTACTTAGATTAGATTACTTACAGTGTGGAAACAGGCCCTTCGGCCCAAGAAGTCCACACCGACCCGCCGAAGCGCAACCCACCCATACCCCTACATATACCCCTTACCTAACACTACGGGCAATTTAGCATGGCCAATTCACCTGACCCGCACATCTTTGGACTGTGGGAGGAAACCGGAGCACCCAGAGGAAACTCACACAGACACTGGGAGAACGTGCAAACTCCACACAGTCAGTTGCCTGAGGCGGGAATTGAACCCAGGTCCCTGGCGCTGTGAGGCAGCAGTGCTAACCACTGTGCCACTGTGCCATGTCAAGGAACCAAGGCTACATTGCCTGGGAAGTCACGTAGCAAATGCGAATGCATTGAGCTGTCTCCCACTGACAGATATACCATCAGTGGTACTATCACTGGAACAGTCCGTAGTAGTTTTAAATTTTCTGGACACACTTCTAGTCACAGCTGACAATATCAGATTTGGACCTGGCAAAACTGAAACAGTGACAGGGGAAACCAAAGGGCTGTCACAACCAGAACTGAAACCTTATTGGACCCGGACGGACTAGATCACAGGAGGGGACGATGCAGAGCCAGAGTGATTGTTTTGGCTGAACTTCACCAGGGTCATCCTCGGGTTTCCAAAATGGAAGTGTCGGTGAGAAGTTATATCTGGTGAGCAGGATTGGATGCAGACAGACAGACAGAACTGCATTGGTAGGGCAGTGCCCAGAGGGCCAGCAATGTCAAAAACTATCGTGAGCAGCTCATCCACATTCATGGGAATGGCTGGGTAAACTCTGGACTTGGTTACGCATCAACTATGAAAAGGTGAGGACTACAGATGCTGGA
The DNA here is from genome assembly GCF_020745735.1 of Hemiscyllium ocellatum. Lineage (NCBI taxonomy): Eukaryota > Metazoa > Chordata > Chondrichthyes > Orectolobiformes > Hemiscylliidae > Hemiscyllium > Hemiscyllium ocellatum. The sequence goes on from NC_083437.1 coordinate 13,082,654, forward strand.
AACCAGAGTTTAGATTAGAGTGGTGCTGGAAAAGCACAGCAGGTCAGGCAGCATCCGAGGAGCAGGAAAATCGATGTTTTGGGAAGGGATTTTGCCCGAAACGTCGATTTTCCTGCTCCTCGGATGCTGCATGACCTGCTGTGCTTTTCCAGCACCACTCTAATCTAAACTATGCATCACCTATGCCAGTCCTTTCATGGGCACAATGTTCTTAGTCATTGTGGATGTCCACTTACAAAGTTGCTGGACACGCATAAAATTCATTCGTCAAACACCAAGACGACGATAGATAAAGTGCACGCATCGTTTGCAATACCTGGACTCCTGGGAGAGTTGGTTCAGATATTGCACCATTGTTTACCAGCAGGGAATTTGAGTATTTCCTAATTTCAAATAGCATTTGACATATAAGAACTGCTCAACATTATCCATCATCAAATGGTCTGGCAGAAAGAGCAATCTAAACTTTGAAGGTAGGCTTAAAGAGACAGCCTACAGCTTCACTAGATACCAAACTGTCCCAGTTCCTAATTATTTATAGGACCATTCCTCATGGAACTATAGGGATAGCTCCAGCAGAGTCACAAATGAGGAGAATTGTCTGCTTCAGGTTAAATCTGACCTTCCTGACCTAAGGCAGCATCAGGGCTGCCAATGCCGCTAAAATTCGGCTAAGGGGTCAAGTAAAGTTTGGTGTAGAAAACATGGAAATGGCCCTGCATGGTCAACATGAGGTCGATATGAGGTGGGGTCCAGCGATGGACGACGTTCAGGTAGGTGTGATAGTCCTGACCAAGCATGTGAACTATATGAATGCTGTAAACTTGCAAACGGTGCTGGAACAAAACATGCTGGGTTCCTTGACAGCCTTTTTAACTGTTTGGGAATCCGTGGGTACTCCCTTTTTGTTAAATGTTGAAGGTATCTCAGATTCTGAGGTGGACATGGTGGATGTCACCACCTTGACACCTTTACTGGCTGAAGAAGAGAATTAATTTCTTCTGAGATGCTCTGGGTGCAAGAGGCAAGCTACTGTGTGTGTTACAGGCCGCCTGTATCAGAGCCAAAGTTGGAAGAACCTGACCTGGTGCTAAAACGTCTCCGGAGGAGCTACAAAAAAAGAGAACTGGTCGATGTTTTAGGATTCCGAGGGGGAGGGATGTAGTGATTGTAACAAGGTCAGCCAGGTGGACAAATGGAGAGCTGGGTCTGAGGGTACTGGATGAGTGTCAAGGACTTTCCACACGTAAATAAAGGGTGACTGGGTGACAGGTTACCTGCCTGTATGGAGTTATTTTAGGTTACATAGTGGGAGGCAATTGAAGGTGGAAGTAAGAATTCTTTGTAACGTACAGAATGTGGGACTAGAAGCCTAAATCAAATCAGATCAACCATGCTTTTATGAAATGATGGAGCAGACTTGGGGGGCCAAGGCTGTTCTGTTCCTAATTCAGATGTTCATGTGTTTGCTTGTATGTAAACTTAGTTTGGTGTCAAATAGGTTTTCAAGGTTAGAACAGTCTGGTTCAATCCAAGATGGTGGCTGAAAGGGTCAGTGCATTGTTTATAGTCAAGATCAAGGGAGGAACTTCAATCTTCCCAATTTTTAATTAGAGGCAATTGCATTTCACGTTGGAATGGAATGGCAGACGAACAATCTTAAAACACAGAGGCATTGCCGGGTACAAGATTAAACTGGCAGAGCGGCTTCTTGTGTGAATCATGACAGCAACTTAACTTTTACGTTTTACCACTCGGAGACATACCATATTGCTGAGTTCCCTTGATTCTGATTCTGATTCTGATTCTGAAAGGGCATTCCAAATTGACACTATAATTTGGAATTCCAGTGCAACAAGGGAAGGTGGCACTATCCTTTGATGGAGATAGCTAAGACTTCCATCAGTCTCTTCCAGATAGAGTTTAAAGATCCTATGATATTTTTTAAAAAAGGCAAGCCTTCAGCTGCATTATCTAATATAACTTCATCATTCAATACCACAATTTGATAAAAATGCTCAAGTATGATTTGCTTTTCATAAATTCATATTAATTAACTTTAATTAATCAATATCCTTCTAAATCTTTACAGTTTCAATTCCTTGTGAAGTATGGCAATTTTCAACTGCTAAAGTGAGCCTTTAATAGGAGGCTTACCTATAATATTACAAAATGATTATAATGTTATTAAGTTATATAATGGATGTTCAAAACACAAGCTTAAAGTAACTTTTGAGAACAGATGTGGGAAGACCAGCTTTGTCTACTAAAATGAACAAAGCAGTGGCTTCAAAAGTCTGTTTTGTGGCCTGGATGAAAATATATCCCGGATCTTATGCTCTTTTATAGCGCCATGGGTTTTAACTTCTTTCATGATCTAAAAGATTGCTTTATCAAATTCTGAATGCATTTCAGTTTCTCTCAATGTCTGATTTTTCTTCAATTGATCTTAAATTTTTACCAGTTTAACAGGTATGCCTGCCTGTTTTGTCAGAAAAATTGGGGGAGCCACTTGAAGATCCCATCCTGGACCTTTGTAAAAACTGTCATTCATAGGTAAGGTTACATAGAATCAGTGGTAGGATTTTCCTGTATCTCATATTAGTCTTTTGGCCTTAGAGAGGTGCTGCAGAGTGTTGGCTAGTGGAGTTCAGCCTTCTGTGACCACCAAAGAAAGAAACAGTATTAATTATTCAGGGATTTCTGCTCAATTTTTGTTGTTTCTGTGCCTATGTATATAATGTGGAAATCTGATGGGGCAGGTTCATATGTGAGAACACCAATGGAATCCAAACCCAGCATGGAGTCAATATGGATAGAGGAGAAAATTGAAAATGGAAAAAAAAGGAACAATTTCAACTCCTGTCTAATATTCTTTGTCTATTGATTTTGACACACATCTGTTTTTGAGAGATGCATTCAGACAAAGGACCTCCACTTTTCCATTCACTTCAACCTTTACTGATATTTCTTTTGGTCGTAATCCTCTTTTTAAAATAACAGCTCTGATCGAAATACTTCTCTCAATCGAGTGTTCTTTAGAGTTTTTATTCTTTGCAGAACAAAGAACCCCATGCATGATCTCCAAGCAGATTGTAAAATAAAAAATAACCTGAATGGCTTACCACTGAGAAGCTTTATTGTTAAGACAGGATTTACCAGCATGCTTTCAGCCTTTGTGATGGATATACCTCAGTTCCAGCACCTTTTGAACTATATTCCTGCTATAACTCAAAGAACAAAATGCTTTTTTCTCAGCAAGCATTTATATAATCCTCCACACAAAGTCTAAAGACAAACATTTAGTGGGGAAAAAAAAGCAGAAAGCTAGAGATTGATAAGGAGATTAAAGTTATTGGATTTAACAAAGACAACAAAGCTAATTGAGCTGCACTTGGACTTGTGCACCTTAGGTTTTGTGTTCTACTTTAAGAACTGTATCAAAGCAATGGAGACGTTGAGGAAGAGTTCCAATATGTTGATAACAAAAGATCCAGGATTACAAACAAAAGCGGCTGTAGTTCTACTGACTACAGTAAAGGGTATTAAAAGGAGATCTTAATTAGGCGTTGGAAGCTATTAAAAAAATGAGAAAATGTTTTGACTCTTTGGTAACATTGATAATCAGTTTCTGTTCAGTCCAGAAATGCTTTTGGGATATTCCAGCGATGGCAGTTGTGTTCCTTTAAAGAGCCTCTGCTATGCCAGTCAGTCTTTTACTGTTTCTCCAGTAACTAAAGAGCATAAATTTAAGACAGTCATCAAAACTGTATAAAAATGAAGTGGGATAGGAATGTGTCTTGGATAAGTCTTTGGGGGAGAATTATCGAAAGTAGGATATGGTGCAGCGACAAACAAATCAATGGAGGAATAATAGGTTGAGCAGAGAGTGGTTGAAGATAAATAAATTTGGTGTTTAGAAACCTCGTAATGTTGCATTGCATAATGAAACCACATAACTGTAGACCACAATAATGGGGAGGCAGGAAATGGCAGAGGATTGAATAAATACTTTGCTTCGGTCTCCACAGTAGAGAATATTAATAGCAAATGAAAATACTACATAATAAAGGACTAATTGTAGAGGGAGAAGGAAGTGAACACAGTAACTAACTCTGGAGAAAAAAGTAGTCTGAAAACTAGTTAGCTAAACGCTGATAAGTCCCCTGGACCTGATGGGGTGTTCCCTAGAATTTTAAGGGAATTTAAGGGAAGTAACTTCAAAGATAGCAGATGCATTGGCAGTAATTTAAGTTCTGAGAGATTTGGAAAACTGCCATTGTAACCTGTTTATTCAAAATGGGAGGGAGGTAAACAAAACTGGTAACGTGGGCCAGTTATCTTAATATCTGCCATTGGGAAAAGGCTAGAGTCTTAAAAGGTAAAGTTAAAAATCACAGCACCAGGTTATATTCCAACAGGTTTATTTGGAAGCACTAGCTTTCGGAGCGCTGCTATTTCATCAGGTGGTTGTGAAGTATAAGATCGTAAGGCACAGAATTCCCCTTTACATTCACACTCACTCACACTCACACTCACACTCACACTCACACTCACACACACACTCACACACACTCACACACACACACTCACACACACACACTCACACACACACACTCACACACACACGTACGTGAATTTGTACTTGCAGAATTACATTTTATTTGCTCAAAAACTGCATGAATCCATGTAAAATTCTGTAAATCTATTTTTTAGATTAAAATTAGTCTGAACGTTGTGGCCAGACTGTCTCACAAGGGGCACCTCACACCTTAGGTGTATTATCTGGGCCAACATGACACCAGTTGTTAAAGTTCACTCGAGATTGTAACTTTCAGACGTAAATTGCAGAACTTTAAAGAACTGAAACCAACGTATTCATTATAAAAAATGAGACACTTAATAAACAATCCAGGTCTTTCTCAATATATAATTGCTGTTGCATCACACTGTAAACTTTTGCTATAAATTCTATGTCTTATGACCTTATACTCCACAACCACCTGATGAAGGAGCAGTGCTCTGAAAGCTAGTGCTTTCAAATAAAACTGTTGGGAGTATAACCTGGTGTTGTATTATTTTTAACTTTCTACACCCCAGTCCAACACTGGCATCTCCAAATCATGACTACAAGGTAAAGTTACCATAGGGCTGTTCTCTCATGAGAGAAACAGAAACAACTTGTAGTGGTTTAATCTGGGGTTACCGTGCCTCAGGTGAGGTTGAGAAGGTGAACTTTCATGGTAAACCAGGCATTACAGGAAATGAACCTGTGCTGTTGCTGACATTCTGCATCACAAAACAGCTGTCCAGCCAACTGAGCTAACCACCTGCTGCTGCTCCTGTATTTTTCATGGCATATATTACTGTCTAATATTTCATGGTCTACCTTACCTGCCACCCTACTCCTTCACTACCTTTCTCTGTCAAAGTATGGAGTATGGCACCTATTGCTATATACTAGGGTGTTAGAGATTGGTATCAGAACCAATACATTTTGCTGCTGGTTGTGCACATTACTGAACTGCAGTAGGTTGCATCAGTTAGGAAGATGATTGATTGGAAAATTCAAGCAAAGTGGCCAATCTTGTCTAGGTCAGAAAAGTGACAGTAACTAGATTACTACCGTATAGTTCCTGTCACAGGCAACAATGGCGAAATTACCTCCTACCATGCTGTAAGATTAAACTCTCTCCCTTTAAGCAATTGTTGAATGGATCTACGTACAAAACTATTTAACCTGGGAGAAAGTGAGAGCTGCAGATGCTGGAAAAGCACAGCCGGTCGGGCAGCATCCGACGAGCAGGAGAATTGATGTTTTGAGCATAAGGTCTTCATCAGGAATCCTTGAATGCTGCCTGACTGACTGTTTTTAACTTGGAGAAAATGAGGTCTGCAGATGCTGGAGATCAGAGCTGAAAAATGTGTTGCTGGAAAAGCGCAGCAGGTCAGGCAGCATCCAAGGAGGAGAATTGACGTTTCGGGCATAAGCCCTTCTTCAGGAATGAGGAAGGTGTGCCAAGCAGGCTAAGATAAAAGGTAGGGAGGAGGGACTTGGGGGAGGGGTGTTGGGAATGCGATAGGTGGAAGGAGGTTAAGGTGAGGGTGATAGGCTGGAGAGGGGGTGGGGGCGGAGAGGTTGGGAAGAAGATTTCAGGTCAAGAAGGTGGTGCTGAGTCCGAGGGTTGAGACTGAGATAAGGTGGGGGGAGGGGAAATGAGGAAGCTGGAGAAATCTGCATTCATCCCTTGTAGAGGGTTCCTAAGCGGAAGATGAGGCACTCTTCCTCCAGGTGTCGTGTTGCCATGGTCTGGCAATGGAGGAGGCCAAGAACCTGCATATCCTTGGCAGAGTGGGAAGGGGAGTTAAAGTGTGCAGCCACAGGGCGGTTGGGTTGGTTGGTGCGGGTGTCCCAGAGGTGTTCTCTGAAATGTTCCGCAAGTAGGGGAGACAGGCCGCCTAGGAACCCTCCAATTGCAGAAGACCTGCAATCTTCTTCCCGAACTCTCCGCTCCCACCCCCTCTCCGGCCTATCACCATCACCTTAACCTCCTTCCACCTATCATATTCCTAACGCCCCTCCCCCAAGTCCCTCCTCCCTACCTTTTTATCTTAGCCTGCTTGACAAACCTTCCTCATTCCTGAAGAAGGGCTTATGCCCGAAATGTCGATTCTCCTGCTCCTTGGATGGTGCCTGACCTGCTGCGCTTTTCCAGCAACACATTTTTCAGCTGTTTTTAACTTGGTCCAAAAAGTGGTCTTTTCTCGAGGTACTGTGGGAAATGGAAAATATGTTGAACTATAGAGAAAAGGAGGCATTTTTTAGTCCAGTGTCTACATAATGAGGGATCCAAAGCTGTACACATTGTCTCATACCATCTCTGTAACTCTGCATCAATTGTTTATACCTTTTTAAAGAAAAAGCAAATCATGGTCTCAGCCTCATTGAAAATGGCTCTGACAGAAGGTATCCTATATAAGTGCAGGTAGAACCAGTGCAGAATGAATACACTCACCATTTACTGGGAATGATACATAAAGCAATTGAAAAAAAATACATTGACAATGATAGACATTGTTAGAATCTAGGAGGACCTCCTTAGGTGTTTGCATCGTCAGTATTTTTCAGATCCATTCACAGAAGTGAAAGGTGCATTATAAATACAAGTCTTACTTTTTAACCTGTATCTGAACTTTATTTGACTTAGTATCAGGTGTTAAAACCATAAGACAATCGTGAGATTTAGGTGTAAAAGCAGACCATGTAGCCCATTGAAGCTGTTCTGCTATTCGCTGAGAATACTGATTTGATAATTCTCAACTCTACATTCCTGCCTCATCCAAATAACCCACATCCCTTTGTGGTTAAAAAAAATCACACATCACTACGTTCAGAAAAAAGTCTTCTCAATTTGGTCTTAAATGGGAGATCCCTCACTGAGATTAGGCTCTCCAGTCCTAGACACACTCTTTGTGGGAGAGTGTGTTCATATATATTAACACCACCAAAAATCTTACATGTATCAATACGATCTCCTCTTATTTTTCTATACTCCAATAAATAGACACAACCTACTCAACTCTCTTCATAAGAAAATCCCTCCATACCCGGGATCAGCGCTTCCAATACTAGTCTATTTTCCTTTAGATGAGGGGACTAAAATTATTCACATTATTCCAGGTGTGGTCTGACTAGTGACTTGTCCAGTTTTAGCAACACTTCCTTAGTTTTATATTCCATTCAGATTGAAATAAATTGCCTTTCTTATTATCTGGTAAACTTGCATGCTAGTTTTCGGTCCTTCATTCACTAGGATACCCAAATCCCTTAATACTACAGTTTTCCCATTTAAATAATATCCATCTCGTGTTCTTCCTATTAAATGTATAGCTCCAGATTTTTATGCATTATATTCCATTTGTCAAGTTTTTGCCCACTCACTTAACCTGTCTGTATCCCTCTGTAGATTCCTGGTGTCATCCCCACTACTCGATCTCCACCCATTGTTTCTGTCATTTGCAAACTTGACTATAGTGTCACTTACCTTACTTAAGTCACATTTATGTAAATAATTGTGATCCCAATACTGTTCCTTGTGGCCCTCCACTAGATACAGGTTATCTTTAAGAAATACCCCCTTTATACCAACTGTCTTCTATTAGTTAGTATATTAACATGATAGAGAATTGACTATCTTCAACATAATTGGCTCATATTAAGTAAACTTACACCTGGCACCTTATCAAAGGCCTTTTAGAAAATTCACATATATTGTTTCCCCTCTATCCACTGTTTGTTACCTCCTCAACAACCTGTATACTCATTCCTAGTTACCTACAGATGCACAGAGGCCAGCCTCAGACCACAATTATATTTGATTCATCCAGCCTGATTTGCACAGTCCTTTTACAGATTTTGCTGCAGTGTAAATCAACTGTATTTTTGTTAACCCAGGAAATCCGTACCCCTGTTCTCTGAGAATAACAAAGATTTGGTGTAATAAATTTATCAGGTGGGATTTCACCTCCTTAACACCATGCTAACTTCACTTGATCAGATTATAAATCTTTAAATGCTTTGCTATTACATCCTTTACAACAGAATTTAACATTCTCCACATGACAGACATCAAGCCAACTGGCCTATAGTTCTGCCAACAGACTTTGTGGTGAAAGATGTCAGCATAATTTCACATTGTACACTTTTAGCTTGGTCCAGTTGCTATTTTAGAAAATGTTTATAAATACCATCAGAGTCTGTTCGTAACAGATTTATCAAAGTACCCCTTTCCGCTCCATTTGCGATCAACTTCGTACTTCATTGCCCTTTTATGCTCTATTTTATACATTGACACCAGTTGCCATTTCAATATCCTGTGGTCAAATCTTTCAGTGGGCGGATATGCTGTCAAATCACTTTTTGATCCTGTGAGCTAGATTTCAATTGCAGCAAAATGGTTACGCAAGTAGTTCTGGTGTTTATATATCACTGCTTGCCAAGCTGTTTTAATGATAAGCTTTCTTCTATTGATAGAGGACTGGAAATTTTGTAAAATTTAAACAAAATTACTCAGCAGCTGCTAATCAGCTTTTTAACATCTCACCAATCATTGTATCGGAGAAACAAGCATTAAATGCACAGACAGCAGTTACCTGGAGGTGCCAATTCAATGCTGCAATAAAATTAATAACCAAAGAAAACTAAACAACATTTTTTAAAAGGTTTATTGTATAAAGCTTCTGTCACAGTGCAACAATGTCCAAGAAATTCTAGAAATTAAAACCAATCAAGTACATAATATTGACATGGAAATATTAATAGTCTTGACAGCAAAGGTGGTCTTGATCAGTGCAGTCTGACCTCAATGCTCTATCTCTTTGGCCAACTGTGCTTGAAGCCTCTATAGAACAGAGAATAGGAAAAATACATGAAATTAGTATGACACAATATAACTAGATTTTAAATTTCTGACCATTCAGGACAGGTGGGAGGGAATAAAATAAAGCTAGGGTGTTTACAGTGATATTATAGAACATTCCTTCTTTCCATAACTTGTGAAAATCTCTTCCAATTGAAAACTTTAAATCTGAGACTGGTAAATTTCTGTTAAGCAAGACAATTAAGATATAAGGAACCAAGAAAGGCAAATTGAAATTAATTACGTATCAGGCATGATCTAACTGTGTCCTAGGCCCAACTATCTTCAACAACTTCATCAATGACCTTCCTTCTATCATCAGGGCAGAAGTGAGGATGTTTGTTGATGTGACTGCACCATTCCTGACTTCTCAGATACTAATGCAGTAAGACTTGGACAATATTAAGTTTGGGTTGAAAAATGGCAAATAACAAACATTCACACCACGTAAAACATGAGGCAATGATTATCTCCAACCAGAGAGAATTCAACCATGCTGACATTCAATGGTGTTACTGTCACTGAATCCTCCATTATTAATTAGGGATGGACCACCACGGCTATATCTCAGAAACCGAATGGAAGAATAGTGCAGGAAACTGAGGGGTTTTCTCTTAGGAGGAGAACTAAGCCATGTGTTAAATTTGCCATTTATCATGAGTTACATACATTTTCAAATACAAATAGAAATGACGTAGAAATTCAAGTCTGGCAGTATCCACCAAGTGAGAAACAAAGAACATTTTGAGTCTGATACGACTTCTTCAAATTTGGACATTACAAATCTGTCAATGTCAGATTGAAATTTTCAACTGTCCACAGCCCCAACAGCTTTATGGAAGAGAAATTTTAATTTCACTTTGTGTGAAACACATTTTCACTTATTCATTGAGAGGAGGACACAAGCTTATGATGGGTACTTAAGTCAAATATCTGCTTTTAATTACCAGATTTCAGGCTTTTCACCAGTATTCTTGCAATTTTATTCAGTGATTCTGTTTGTTTTACCATGAATGGGGAATCTGTGGCTTCACTTAGAATCTACAAAAATAAATGCACACTTGAAAATACTGGGGTGTTTTTAACATGAAACCACTTAACCCAAGTTTCTTCTGCGTTATTGCATGTGTTGACTATACACTTGTAGCATTCAATATTACTCCATAATATAAATGCCCAGTGACCAGCAAAGCTGAACACTGCTGTAAGGACAAGACTTCAAGTGGAAGCTACTGTACAAACACTAACCTGTCGGATTTGCTATTAGTGAAAGTCATGCTTCTGTTTCCTGCAGATTGACGATTCTTCTTTCCGGTTTTCTAATATGAGAAAAGTTTAGTTAGGATAGAGTAACATTACCTAAAGCCTTCAATTTCTAAACATTGATAAAACCAAATGACTGTATATTGTGTTTCTTTAACTGGCAAAATGAGGTCAACATCACAAAAATACTAATTGCTTTTTTAAAAGTCTACTTAAAAAAAATTACTAGAAGTCATTTTATTAGGAACCATGTGGAAGTGTATTTTTCCATCTAGTTATGGAATTAATGTAACATAGGAACTTGTAAGTAAAAATGCTTGAATCTTACTGAAACAAAACCCTGGTATATGAATACATTTGGGCACAAGTTTGGACAGTTACAGTCCTGACCAATATGGCTGGCATATTTTCTCCTTCAATCTTCTCCAAATTAGTTTGAACATTGCAGTGATAAGAATCTGGTAAGTTCTGTCTCAAATAATTGGCTACCCAAATAAAATGAGGGGAGCTGATGGTGTATTGGTAATGTCAATGGGCCAGTAATCTAAAACACACACACTAATGCCCATGGGACTTTTAAGTCCGAACACTACCATCAATTGTTGCAAAAATTCATCTGCTTCACTGATGTCTTATATGGAGGAAAATCTGCCAACTTCATCAGGTTTGGCCTGTATTGACTCTCGAGTCCAGAAACATGATTAATTCTCAAAGTGCCCTCTGAAATGGCTAGCAGGCCATTCAAATTCAAAAAGCTACCCCAATACAATCTACTCCAGGGCACTGGGGATGGGCATTGACAATGACTTCCACATCCCACTCGAAAATTAAAAGAAATCAGCTGAAAATTATTTTTCTAAAATAAAGGGTTGGATAAATGCTAGAAAAATAATTATTTTAAGAGTACCCTCTTAAAAATGAGAGGGTAAATGAGGTAAATGAGACTAGGTGGACACAATTCAGAAAGCTGATGGAAATGCAATCAGCTCCTGTGCAGCAAAATTCAATGTCTCACTGAAAATCCATACAGCATCGCTTAAAATTCTGAAATATGGAACAAGCTATTGATATGTCTAGACCACGATCCGAACATAACTGAAATTGCAGCCAGGTTTAAAACAGTGATCCCACATGTGCATGAGATATTATGCATTTTTAAATAAGTAATACAGATGCCCTATTGTTGTTGATTTTGTGGTTTAAAAACTTATGCATGGGTCTGGGTGACTAGTTAATCATAGATGATGTTCAACAATTAAGGATAATAGCTCGTAATATCATAGGAGAACAAAGACAATAGGCCTCTCACATCTGAGTGCAGTTCACAGAAAAACATTTACAATGATGTAGTTTAAAATCTACATGGAAGGACAGGATCTGTCAAATATCACACGTCAATACTTTCTTATCAACTATGTCAACACACACTTGACTGAGTACATACTCAATGTCATCCATGTTACAGAAAAAATGTTTATTGTTATACAAAAGCTGTCACAATTTTAGGGTATCCTAAAATACTTTTCAAAAATCAATCAATATCTTGAAATGCAATTATTGTTAAGATCAGATTTATGCTATGAATGACAAGAGGCAGCCAATGAACGATTGCCCTGTTAAATTGTTTTGGTAGAGGGTATTCAGGGATAAATATTGGTCAGGATAATGGGAAAATTAATTGTTCTTCAAAAATGATAGTCATTTAACCCTTTCTAAAACATGAACAAGAAGTTGGGGCCTTGACTTAACAGCTAATTCAGGGAACAGCACTTCAGAATGCTATATTCCCTCAGTATAGCTCTGAAACATTAATCATGTGGTGGTTTGTAGCCTCAAACATTTTGATGAGTGTTAAAAGTCCTTAGATATGCTAAACTCTCACACCAACCACTATTAATGGTTTGAGGAGAAATATTTTGCTTTAAAATGTTCAATTATGTTTGGATATTTATTTTATTACTCAGATTCCTAATTTTATCATAAAATCTTTGAGCATATGCAGACTATGTAAAATTAAGAGCCAGCCTCTCGACTTTATGCTTAGACTTTTCTTCCTCTAATTTGATCTGTTTTGGTTCCTCTCGGTCTCTTGCTGGGATACAATGTCACTGGTATACACTGCCTCTTTGCTACTTTATCAAAATGCTTATTCTTCATGACTGACGCTGGACACCAAACCCTAAAAATTCCCTGGGGTCATGAAAGGTTGTGCAAAGTATACCGAGGAATATTTTGGGAAAGATCTCATTCCACCAAGTTTTCAATCCCCGTCCACGGCAGAAAACCAACAGGATAACTGTAGGCCTTTGCCATTCACCTGTCTGTGCTGATGCTGGAGGACAAGGTAGGACTGGCAGGATAACACCACCCCAAATCCATTCCAATACCTTCTCTGCAAGGTCAGCATGCAGGATACAGATGAATGCATGTCAGGATAAGATCCTTGCAATCACAAAGTCAAAATTGCCAATTTCCAAATAGCTTCTTTAAAATGAATAATAAGAATTTTTAAAACAAGTTTTTAACTGATCTTCAACAGGAAAGGTACAGGATTTATATGTGCCAATTCACTAAAATTAAAATGAATTGCATGAATGTGAGAGTTGGCCTTTATCTATAAGGAACAAAAGCTTGTAAAATGGTGCAATTTATGTGTCATATTCAGAACAGTAATTTTACCTTAGAATGAGGCACATCTGCTTCATAATTGGGATCAAACTGTGTGGATTCCTTAGACTTGTTGCCAGCTGGAAGGATGAAAATATTGTAACAAATGAACATTTTACATGATAAGTACATGTATCTCCTATCAGTTGAGCTGTTTTGACTATAAACTTGTTTATGTATGTTTATGGGGAAAGGAAGTTGAACAATTTGAAGTTGAACCCTTTGCAGCCCCATTACTCAAAGGCATAAGATTGCCAGGGAATAATTGGAGGATATTGGTCGGTCACTCCTCTCTCTTACCCAAAACTGCCATGCTCCAAGCACAGCCATGCACTGAATGCCAAGCTATGCAACATGGAAGGTGTCACAGCTCAGCCTATTCCTTTCCATCTGACGTGTGCAATTAGAGACAACAATCTGACAAGAATCCTTGTGTGGAGCAGAAACATGCAATGAATTTCCCCCTGCCCAGTTAAGGTGGTTGAGGCTAACCCTAATTCTCTCTCCACCCCCCCCCCCCCCCCCACTGCCTTCTCAACTGATTAAAAACTAACTTGGTAAAAACAAGACTGAATCTGAGATTTTCCTAATTTTCATTGAAATGGGAGATGGCACAGGGCAGGGCGACACTAGGCTCACAGACACACAAGATGGCCACTGAGCCATAAGTTGGCCACTTGACACACAAGATGGCCACTGCACCACAATATGGAGAGAGACAGCAGAGCAAACGCTGACACTGCCTGGGGTCACCAGAATGCCAGCACAATGCACTCACAACCTAGTTGATTAGTTTAAAGAGGGTGGGGGAGAGAATACACGAATAGCGTATACTGCCCGCCAAAGTGTCTGGGTCCAGCCAACACCTTTGATAGAAAAACTAACAGCTTGATACGGACTCACTTCAGAGTGCTTATAGCCAGGGCTGCCGTAATTGTCTTTCTCAGGAAGAGAAATTAGCGCCCATTACTACAGCAATGGACTTCCACGCAGACATTGAAACTGACAATATCTGCATTGAAACTGACAACGACCACACTGAAATTAACAAAGGCTGCACTGGAACTAACAATGACTGTATCAAAACTATCAACGATTCTGCAATGTTTACAATAAACAAACGATGTTACAAAGAACCTCATCACTAACCTATTATTTACAAAATGAGTTGGTATTATCCTACCGGTCCTATCCTGACACGTGCTCCGGGTCAAGAGAAGACTTGTAGCTGACCACTGTGCTGTTGGTGTCTTTCTCTTCCCCCCGGAGCTGCGGTATTTCCTTGTAAAATAAACTGCTGTTGCACCTGACTGACAAGAGGCTGGTGATTTTCCCCACAATGATTGGCGCTGCGAGAAGGGTTCTTATTACTGGTGCCCTGGTCGAAGGCCACGATTGGGGGACCGGGGTAAGAACCAATTTGTACCTGCAAAGGGGAAGAGTCAGACTGGGCCAAGAACACAGTTTAAAAGGTGTACCCATTGTAATGTCTAACTTGCTACAGTGCTGAGTTAAAAAGAAAAAATTAAGCGTATGTCTGTGGAGAATAAGTGTTAACTAAATTAACTATTTAAGAACTTGCTGCTTGTGATGAAACAGCCAGAGGACAGGGTAGTGCGTGTCTCAAAACACTGCCCTAAACCGGCTGTTAAGAGGAGTAGCCCTACCCACCCAGGGGTTGGGTTTGAAGTGGGAATTGAGGCGCTGAGGGCACTAGGAGTTGTGAAGCACAAGTGGTAAAGTCAGGTAACCTTGGACTCTGGAGAGGTGAACAACAGAGTCCAGTTAGAGTTTAAGTTAAAAGTTGGATGCTGTTTGTCTTTGTAATTTCCAGTGTGGTGAGGAATAGGAGCTGACCAAGAGCCAAACGTCAGTGGAGCGCACGTTATCAAGGTGGGGAGCTTGGACACTGAGTAACCGTGATATCCTTTCAGTTCGTAGTAGAATGACAGAGCTTGAATACTGGCAGTAACTGGGAGGGTAAAGAATCTCACTGGTAGAGAGCATACCAGACTAGAAGCAGGTTTCTGGGCTGATCGGGAGGTGTTGGGTCAGTCAAGGTGGCCGGGAGAATGGAGGAGTCCAGGCAGAGAGTATACCCTATTGAGCCAGCATTCCCAGCCGACCGGTAGGTACTGACTAGTGGTGGCCAGGAGGGTAGAGATGTCCCACCGGTAGAGAGCACACCTTCCTAGGAGGCTGCTACAGCTGTATGGACGGTGCTGAGACAGTATTATTGGCTAGGGGGTGGAGAAGTCCCCACAGATTAGGGGCACTTTGCTGTTGGTGGGAACTGGGGGTACACAATCTGCTAAACGGCAGATCAAAAATTTTAAGGGGTTACTGCAGATTCCCTTACTGAGAAATACATGGCAGACAGCCAAGGGTTGACAGAGCAACTGAAGAAAAGTGTTTGGGATCCATTCCAGACATTAGCACAACAGAGAGAGAGAGAGAGAGTGTGGATAGATACACAAAAACAAAATAAAACGAAAAAGATTGAGGTATTGTTAACGTACCAATCAGCAGGCCTAATTGAACAAGTGAGTGCCTCCACGTGTAGGTGGAGAAAGAAGCAGGAACAAGTTAAAGAGCTGGAGGACAGAATACAAGAGTTAGAGCAGGGAACAATGTAAAATACTGTAGCCACTGCAACAGAAGCAGTGGGGAATGCACGGGGCACCCCCAAACATTATCCGGAACACCGCGGAACCACAGGAATCCTGAGGTCAGCAGAGCTGACAACCAGCTGCCATACATTCGTGAGGGTAAGGGAGAGGGGAGAATTTATGTGCCCGCAGTAACAGGAGGGAGGAAATGTGAAATGCTGGTAGACATAGGAACGGCTGTATCCATCACAAACTTACCCTTATCCCACACAAATAAAATGATTCACTTAACTGGGGTAGGAGGGGATAAAACACCAGCTTACCTAAGCGAAACTACCCTTGTATATGTTTATTTCTACATATCTCCATGAAACTCTACGCAGGTCAAAATAATGAGGGCACCATAATGGGCAAATAATCTCATGAGAGAATATAACGTTCTAATCAGTTGAGCAAAAGGGAAATTGATTTGGCGCAGACAGGGTGGTCGAAAGCCTGATACTGGTAAACTTACAAGTCACCTTGAAACTATTAAAGTGGCTACCGTCACCAGTCGGGGCTGGGACCTTGAAAAGGGGATTCGGAGCCAGCCGTGCCTCAGTCCCTGGGGCATGGGTAGAAACAAAGTTAGATACAGGTCTAGTTAACATAGACCCAATAAGGGTTCCTGGATCGGAGCATAAGCCCCACCGACAATACCCAATAAAACCCGAAGCAGAACAAGCAATTGTGAAGATAGTGCAAGGACTAGTGAGACAGGGAACCCGGAAAGAAACCGCAAGTACAACTAATTCCCCAATGAGGCCAGTACTAAAGCCTGATGGGAGCTACAGGCTCACTATTGACTATACAGGACTAAATAAGTTCACCCCCAAATTACACCCCATTGTAGCAGACCCCTGCACTATTTTAAATGGCTTGATCCCTGAGCACAAGATTTTTACTGTTTTAGACATAGCCAACGGATTCTGGTCTATCCCTTTGCACCGAGTCTCAGAAAAGAAGATCACTTTTACAGTAAGGGACAGACTGTATACGTGCTGCCACAAGGGTGCCACAACAGGCCACTGTTTTTCACAGGGTATTGAGCGACATTCTGAAGAGAATGGATTTACCAGAGGGTAGCACTGCCCTCCAATATGTAGACGTTCCAACTGTTCTATAGGTGTACAATAATGTATCTGAGCAGATTGATTAGAAAATAATACCTTAAAGTCAAAGAGTAAGCAGATGATAGATGTTACTTGATTAATGGATTGTCTGTGAGTGCATGTAAAGAGGAGAAAGGGCATTTGTAGTGTAGTGGTAGTGGCAGCAGAAAGACTGGGTTTAAGTCCCACCTGTAGAATTCCTATAATAATGAAAAGAAGTCATTTGGCCCGTTGTGTCTGCACTGACCCTTTGAACTGCATCCTACCCAAACTCAGTCACCCTCCCTCTCTCTCAACTCTGCACACCCCTAGACACTATGGGCAATTTACCACAGCCAGTCCACCTAACCTGCACATCTTTGGACTGTGGGAGGAAACTGGAACATTCCCATGTAGACATGGGGAAGTACAAAGTGCAAACTCTACACAGTCACCAGAGGGTGAAATTGAGCCCAGTCCCTGGTGCTAACCACTGAGCCACCTGCTCCAGAGATGTGTAATAAAGTTTCTGAAAAGGTTGATTAGAAAATATTATACAAAGAGGAGACAGCTGTGACTAGGAGAAAATTGTGAACGAGTCAATAAACTGTTGCAGAGAAGGTCCATATCCCATTCATATTTAAGTTCGAAAGCTTGAGTCCATTTAACATCTACCAGTGGGAGCATATTTAAATGTTAACTGATTAAGAAATGCCTCAATACCATTGTGCAGACTTCTACTTTATGAATCAGCATTTTGCACGACACAGTGATGCAATAACAATCAATAGTGAAGGTAATGCCACAGTGGCACCATCATTCTACAGCCCACAGTTAGGGAAAGTGGGGCTGCAATAGCAAGTGAGCTTCTGATCTCAAACATGGCACATCCAAAACTGCACCTAGTCCAGATGCTTCAAAAAAAAGGGAGAGAAAACTGATACTTTTGTTTAAAAATACAACAAAGATACAACTATACAATGGATACAATTTACAGGCAGTACCCACATTAAGAATAGGTTCCGTCTGGACCTCGTTTGCGAGTAAATTTGTACGCAAGTTGGAATGCATTGCAAGACAGCCATTTGTAAATAAAGGAAATATTTTATATGACGGATCTTTAAAATTAAATCCCTGTATGGGATTCGTAAGTCATACATTTATAAATTGTGGACCTCTTGTCAAGAAAATCCTTTCTTGTGGTCAATGGAAACACACTACTTTTTGCCAAGCTTCACCTGCTGACCCATTCGAGGGGAGGGAGGAGGAGATAACATGCAATTACCAGGTGAAGGACAATCTGGTCCCAGAATAAGCGTGAGTATTAAAACTGAAGGGTAAGCCAGGCTGACCTGCAAAAACTTTGAAATCAGACTTGCTGTAATCGAACGGTTTGATGTTTTTGGGATTTTTTGGCTCCTCTGTTCCCGATTTTGACTTCTTCTTTTCTGGAGGTACTGCCTCTGTTCCTGTTCCACTCTTTGTTCGCTCCCTCTTCACCGATTGCTGTTCTGCAGCCATCTGAGAGTGGGGGTGGGTGGGTGGAGACATACTTGAGTTTGGATATACACTGGACAAAAACCCACTCCCAGCCACTTACCTTCTTCCCAAAAGTGACCTGGTCATGTAATACTTAAAGCAATCTATGAGACACAGTTTTTTGAAGATTTGAACCACAAATCAATAAGGCATTCAAAAGTAGGACACATGTTTTCTTGAAGTTTTAATATTTGATTTTTTAAATATTGAGTCTGAGATCTGAGTAGACTTGGTTTTGCTGATGGAAAGGGAACAAATGGAAGATGACACAAAAGCACCATTGATACCGTGGCCTCCAAGCTGAAGAGAAACAAAGCAAGTCAGAAACAGAGGAAGTGGATAAAAACACAACACTCTAAGGAGAGACAGAAAGCTATAGTGTGGATGACCTACCCAAACTGGTATGATTACAGTAGTTAATAAGAGAACAAACAATGCTACACATAACAATAAGAATCTATACCAGTATGAACTAATGACAACTTAACTGTCTCTAACCTGGGTAGAAGCTCCTACTGAGTATTGTAATATAAGTGGAAATGTGACAAGTGAACAACAAAAACAGAAACACAATAGATAAGTCAGGCAGCATCTGTTGAGAGCTATATTTTGAGGAAGCATCTGGAACCAAATCTTTGAGGTAGTTGTATTTTCATAGCAGATGTGGCCTGAGCTGATCAATGCCATTAGTGTGCTGTGCTGTTTCAGAATTTGCAGTTTTATGTTATTAAAATAACTTCTTGTAAAAAAATACTTCTTTGTTGTCGGTTGTACATTTTTCAGCATTAGATTCAAGGGGGTTAGTTTGGTTGTGAGCTTTAACTTCTGAGCCTTGGGTGCAGAAAAGAAGCTGAGATTGAAGAATGGTAGGAGAGAGAGAGACAGAGAGAGAGAGAGAGAGAGAGAGACAGAGAGAGAGAGAGACAGAGAGAGAGAGAGACAGAGAGAGAGAGAGAGAGACAGAGAGAGAGAGAGAGAGAGAGACAGAGAGAGAGAGAGAGAGAGAGAGAGAGACAGAGACAGAGAGAGTTGGGGTCCTACTTGGGTCCAGAGCACAAAAGCAAGTAGAAGAGACAACTCGACTTATAGAAAGTAGAAATGACAGATTGTCATAATAAGTTAAGTTCCTCTGTTACAATTGAAGCACAATGTTAGGGCTAAACAAGGATAAATCGCTATTTATGATTGCTAAACCCAAATCTCAGGAATATTGAGTGACTGAAACAAAATGCCCTATTTTGCAGGATTAAATTCCTTGTAGTGACTCCAACGGTGTTTAAAAATACACTGCAACACACCTCCTCCCTTCCCCCATCCCTACCAACCATCCAACTACTCATTTCACACATGGTTGGAGCAGCACTTTTACGCAACAATTTCATAAATATAACTCTGGTACTGATTAGTTTTAAATTGTCCCTTTTGTGCTATTGATGGGATCAATAGAGCTATTACTAAGAGACAGTGCTTAAGTACTTCATATGAAAACACTGCAAACATCAATACAGAAAATCAATTTCGGGAAAATCTGTTCGTTAGGCCTTGCTGATAGAATCTGTGCACCTTTATCAAAGCCTAATTTAACCTAAGATTGCCTCATTTTGAACTCAAATAAAGAGAAACAGTTGTGTGTAGCTATATTTTCAGTACTACCAAAGGCACCAAACCTAACATGAAAATAGATAATACATGAACAATACTCAGCAACAGTTATTATTGGTTCTGACATTAAGATTAGATTAGATTCCCTATAGTATGGAAACAGGCCCTTCGGCCCAACAAGTCCACATTGACCCTTCAAACAGCAACCCACCCAGACCCATGCCTCCACCTTAATATTTACCCCTGACTAATGCACCTAACACGATGGGCAATTTAGCATGGTCAATTCACCTGGCCCACCTGGAGGAAACCCACACAGACACGGGAAGAATGTCCAAACTCCGCACAGTCGCTTGAGACAGGAATCAAACCTGGGTCCCTGATGCTGTGGGGGAGCAGTGCTAACCACTGAGCCACTGTGCTGCCCACTAAAATGAGTAGATGCAGTATTACAGGGTGGGCACTAACTATGTGAAATGGACTGGGAAGTTCACTTTTTTTTTCAACAACAGACAAGCTGTGGAGTTGCCATCTCATTATGAGCTGCATCATTTAAAGATTTCTAAATATAATTGGTGCTGTAAATGTATTTATCTTCAGCCACATATTCTGCTCAGCATATTCTTCCTCCATACAATCACTTATTATATTAGCACATCCTACTTCAAGTAATTCTCTGCTGAAACTTGAAAATGGCACACTTTCACATTTGACCTCTTCACACAATCTACGTCCTTTCAAGCCCAAGTCTATCTCTCTTCATAACTTTTCTGCCAAACTCTTGTTATATTATGGACACTAGCTCCAAGCTTCTCAATTAAAAAAAATTCCCCAACCTTACAATATTTTCTTCAGTAGATTTTACCATGTTCCAAAAATTCTACTTGAGACATTTATTCTCTCAAAGTTAATTTTTCCCTTTCTCAGTCAAATATCTACCATTACTTAATTGTTCCATAACTCAAGTCCAGGTGGCCTAACTGACCTGATTTCTCTGCCATTATAGGCCTACCTGGGCTAGGTTTTTATTTTCCCATGGGGTCAGGAACTGAATGGTGAAGTAAAGATAGTAACAGGTGGAAGATTCATTTGTGTTGAAATCACAAAAATATCCAAATTAAAGCATCACATTTGGTTCATCTTCAAATTAAACTCAAACTAACAAAGTAGACTTAAGTAAAGAAACAAATGGACTTACAGCAGCCTGCTGTCTGACTGAAGGAATCTCTTGTACTTCAGCAATATAATCCTGTTTTATCTGTTGTCGCACAACTAAAAGGCAATGACATAGTTCTCAGATAAACATCAATAACAATGAATTTCTCTCATTCGCAGCTCCTTTTCAGGAGACTTGTTGTGTAAATTGCTATGAAACAAGATAGTGCAACTGCAATTATAGAGAACATACAACCTTTAGTCGGAAAAGTGTGTGCTGATTTTTTTTGGCCACTCACCTTAGGATGGTTTTACCAGGCAATGAGAAACACAGCAACAATAATGTTAGGGATAAAAGGGACTGTGCTGCAAAAACAGATTGGGTCGGTGTAAGTATATTTCCGATGACAAGCATGTTCAGAAGTAATCTGATTAGTTGTGAAATAAAGAGAATTGAGAGCACATGTACGGAATGGTCTTTTCCTCCAGGAAGTAAAAAGTGAGGTCTGCAGATGCTGGAGATCAGAGCTGAAAATGTGTTGCTGGTTAAAGCGCAGCAGGTCAGGCAGCATCCTAGGAACAGGAAATTCGATGTTTCAGGCCAGAGCCCTTCATCAGGAATGGGGAGAGTGTGCCAGGCAGGCTAAGATAAAAGGTAGGGAGGAGGGACTTGGGGGAGGGGCGATGGAGATGTGATAGGTGAAAGGAGGTCAAGGTGAGGGTGATAGGCTGGAATGGGGTGGGGGCGGAGAGGTCAGGAAGAAGATTGCAGGTTAGGAGGGCAGTGCTGAGTTGAGGGAACCAAATGAGACAAGGTGGGGGGAGGGGAAATGAGGAAACTGGAGAAATCTGAGTTCATTCCTTGTGGTTGGAGGGTTCCCAGGCAGAAGATGAGGCGCTCTTCCTCCAACCGTCGTGTTGTTATGTTCTGCCGATGGAGGATTCCAAGGACCTGCATGTCCTCGGTGGAGTGGGAGGGAGAGTTAAAGTGTTGAGCCACGGGGTGGTTGGGTTGGTTGGTCCGGGTGTCCCAGAGGTGTTCCCTGAAGCGTTCCGCAAGTAGGCGGCCCGTCTCCCCAATATAGAGGAGGCCACATCGGGTGCAGCGGATGCAATAGATGATGTGTGTGGAGGTGCAGGTGAATTTGTGGCGGATATGGAGAGAAGTAAGGGAGGAGGTGTGGGCGCAAGTTTTATATTTCCTGCGGTTGCAGGGGAAGGTGCCGGAAATGGAGGTTGGGTTGGTGGGGGGTGTGGACCTGACGAGGGAGTCACGAAGGGAGTGGTCTTTGCGGAACGCTGATAGGGGAGGGGAGGGAAATATATCCCTGGTGGTGGGGTCCGTTTGGAGGTGGCGGAAATGACGGCGGATGATACGCTGTATATGGAGGTTGGTGGAGTGGTAGGTGAGAACCAGTGGGGTTCTGTCTTGGTGGCGGTTGGAGGAGCGGGGCTCAAGGGCGGAGGAGCAGGAAGTGGAGGAGATGCGGTGGAGGGCATCGTCGATCACGTCTGGGGGGAATCTGCGGTCCTTGAAGAAGGAGGCCATCTGGGCTGTACGGTATTGGAACTGGTCCTCCTGGGAGCAGATGCGGCGGAGACGAAGGAATTGGGAATATGGGATGGCGTTTTTACAGGGGGCAGGGTGGGAGGAGGTGTAGTTCAGGTAGCTGTGGGAGTCAGTCGGTTTATAGCAGATGTCTGTGTTGAGTCGGTCGCCCAAGATAGAAATGGAAAGGTCTAGGGAGGGGAGAGAGGAGTCTGAGACAGTCCTCCAGGTAGCTGTGGGAGTGAGTCGGTTTATATCCAGGTAGCTGTGGGAGTCAGCACCACCCTCCTAACCTGCAATCTTCTTCCTGACCTCTCCACCCCCACCCCACACCAGCCTATCACCCTCACCTTGATCTCCTTTCACCTATCACATCTCCATCGCCCCTCCCCCAAGTCCCTCCTCCCTACCTTTTATCTTAGCCTGCCTGGCACACTCTCCTCATTCCTGATGAAGGGCTCTGGCCCGAAACGTCGAATTTCCTGTTCCTAGGATGCTGCCTGACCTGCTGTGCTTTAACCAGCAACACATTTTCAGCTTTTCCTCCAGGAATCCAGAATAAGGGGACAAAGCCCGAGAATTTAAGATAAACTAAGTGGCAAAAGAAATTTCCACATGGTAGCCAGAATAAGGAACACTGCCACCAAGTAAAATAGCTAGACTGCAAGAATATGTGAATTATCTCCATTGAAGAATTATGGAACCAAGGCAGGTAAATGGAATTAGGACACAGATCAGCCAATAATCTATTTGGAAAGAACTTAATATCTAGTCCTGTTCTTGCATTTTATCAATGGAACCAATAGATGGCTTGTCGCTTTGTGTATCAATAAATCAACCTATGTGGTGAGTTGTGGACAAAAATTGATTTACTAACTCTACAGTTCAGTACTTTCTGCTATTCTGTTGATCCAGTTTGTGATCAACTGCCAGATGAACATCAAAAAAAAGAAAACTACAGTCATAGAATTTTGATAGATATTGATTGTGTAATTGATTAAATTGTTTCTGACAACCTTCAGGCTTTGGTGTGCTCTTTGCTTCCTTGGTTTGTTCTTGCCTTTTGGTGGCCTCTTTCTGTAGGTGCTCCTGGCTCAGCAACTTCCACCTGTTGCTGACCTGAAATTACAGAAGAATATTTAGTTTAGATTGTATGATGCATACATTAGCTTTTTTTCACCAAACTGTAAGTATGAAGCATCAATGCCTGCTATTTTAAAATAAACAATGACAAACAGTTTTGGTAATTCTGTATAAACTGTCGATTATTATGTGACTGGGCTGAAGTTATAGTACAACTGATTGTGTTACTATCATTGCTATAACTCAACGAATTCAAGAAATTGTCATAAGCTATAAGATAATGCAATCTTCCCTCATTCCTTCAAATCCAAATTTGTTAGTCATAACTAGCAGAATCTTGTGGGAAAGACTCAAGTTCCTCAATCAGTTTCACTTTTAGGGGCATTTACACTGTTGGCCACTATACAATCACTGTATGACCCAGTGCAAATGATTACCCTTAAAAGCTGAGTATTATTCGCAGTCAGGAATATTAACATTTGTGTTCTGTCCTCAAAATAGCTTCCGCCTGTGTTTTACTCTTTATTTAATAACACTTAATTCCATGGATCCTGAAAGTGTGTGTTGTGGATCCCCTATAAATACTGAGAAGGTCACCAAGGATTCCTTCTATACAGCTGACAGCTTCAGGAGATTTGCTGCAAACAGCATTGTACTCTTGGGATCTCCTGTAAATACTGGCATGCTCTAAAGAGACCTGTAAAAGACAGAAACTTCCAAGGGAAAACCTGTAGAAAATGCATAATCCCAGGGGACCTCCGCCAAATATAGATACCCTCTTAGGCAACATAAGAAAGTGCACATATAAATACTCGTATATGCCCTGGGTATATCTTGTAAATAGTGAAACACTCCCTGGGGATCACATGTAGATAATGAAGCAACCTCTGGGAACTTCTTGTAAATACTGAAACACTCCCAAGGACATTCCAAGAGGACCTCCTATAAATACAGGCATATGCTGGAGTTCTCCTTTAACGTGACATATTCCCAGGTGAGTCCCCTCTAAATATTGACATTCACTTTCTCAACTTCCATTTGGAATACATTTACATAACATCTATTAATATTGATGTGAAACAGGAACCATTTCCCAGTAATAAACAGGATGATCTATTTGATGTGCAGATCTAAATGCCCATGTCCTGCTGCTAACACATTCTGCCTGCAGTGCAACCACAGTTTTCTGGTGTGCAGCTCCCAAAACAAAGATCTCATCTGGGTCAGAAAAGTAACTTATTTCCCGCAACTTCTGAAAGTGTTGCAATGTTTTTAATTTAATCCAGATCAAAGTCTCCAAATGTAACCTAACATTTGGTGTATGTGACCAAACAGACCTCCACAAACTGTGTTTTGAATATGGCTCTGTACATATGAGTTTGGCAGCAAGTTATTGCAAGTTCAATCGTTTCAATATTAACGAGCCTTTAGTTGCCAGTGGTACGTACTTCATAGATCTTGGTGGAAGGGTCAAACTTTGCTGCTTGTGAGATGTATATATTACTGTCCTTGGAAGGCAGATACTGCAAAAGAAAAGAAAGAAATCTTAACATAGAAAGACGCCATCCTGACCATCATGCCTGTGCTGGCACTCTACAAGAACAAATCACCTCTTTACAATCTCAATTTCTGTGAACCTGCAAATATTCTCTCTTCAGATGCTGTAATCATTCAATTTTACTTCAAAGTCCTCATTGAATCAGCCTCCACCACCGTTGCAGGCAGTGCATTTCAGATCCTAAAAAATGTTTTGATGGCACTCTTGCTTCTTTAGCTAATCACCTTAAATCAGTTTTCTCTGGTTCTGGATTCTTCTGCCAATGGGAATAGTTTTCAGTGCAAGCACAACAGATTTAATAGCTGCTGCCCATTCTACCTCCTTGCTTTTCATTATTCAAGGCTCCGAATATTTCTTCCAGGTGAATGTGACTAATGAAGGCAAACATGCCAAAGTCACCTTTACCACCCTGTCTACGTGCAGTTCCACTTTTAAGGAACTATGCACCCTCACCCCCAAGTCTTTTTGTTCAGATCTGGCAATCTGTTGCAATTTCAAGTGAGGGATGCACCGGTGACTCCCCAAAGCCTGAATACCATCTACAAGACACAAGTCAGGAGTACAGTGGAATATCCCCACTTGCTTGGATGAGTGGTCCCTCAACAACAATCAAAAAGCTTGACATCATCCAGGACAAAGCAGTCCGCTTGACTGGCACAACATCCACAAGCAACCACTCCCTCCACCACTGACAGTCAGTAGCAGTGTACACCATCTACAAGATGCACTTTACAAATTCAAAGATCCTCGACAACACCTTCCGAACACACGATCACTTCCATCTCGAAGGACAAGGGCAGTAGAAGTTTGAGAACACCACATTCATGTTCTCCTCCAAGCCACGAACCATCCTGACTTGGAAATACATCACTGTTCCTTCACTGTCACTGGGTCAAACTCCTGGAATTCCTCCCATAATGGCATTGTGGGTCAACCACAGCAGGTGGATTACAGCGGTTCAAGAAGGCAGCTCACCACCACCTTCTTAAGGGCAACTAAGGACGGGCAATAAATGCGGAATCAAAAAGTATGGTCCTGGAAAAGCACAGCAGGTCAGGCAGCAACTGAGGAGCAGGACAGTTGACATTTCGGACATGAAACCTTCATCAGGAAAGGGGTCAGTCAGTGACGCTCACTTTCCACAAATTAATAAAATCAATAAAATGAATAGAGTTTATAATTCCTGGCTGCTATGAATCTGTAGATACCTTAAGCTCACACTACCAGTTCTTGGTGCTGAGAATGTAACATTTACAGAGCAAGAGCAACAATAATTGCCCTTTTCAAGTCTCTACTCCCAGGGTCTTTGAAGAACACAGGGCTAGTGAGCAGGGAATTGATGCAGTTTGCAAATCCTGAACTAATCCATTCAAAAAGGTGATTAGTAATTTAGAAACAGAACTGGACTTTATAAACCAATATCAAAGTCTCCTGAGTGACTATGGCAATAATTTTCATTTTTTTTTCATTTATAGATCTTGTGTAATCTATCCGGCCATATTAAAAATATAGCAGGATAGATTACACGAGATCTATAAATGAAAAATAAATCATTGTTCACCTTACTGCATAATCTATATGTGCCAAAAGGACTCTCTCAGCACGATATGTAAGCTAGCAAAATCCAATAAATAGAATAAATAATCAATCTTTTCTCAAAACTAAGAACTCTTGATTTTTCTGCCTATGTGAGGGTTGGCACTAATTTTCAAAACAGATTATCTGAATTACCTCATTAGCAAAAGTAGGTTTTCTGTATCTACTTACTGACTCATTTTAACATTTTAAATATCTGTACTAAATCACTCCTCAATATTGCGTAGCAATCTCATTTAACATTTCATCCAGAGGATTGTACCTTCAACAATGTAGCACTTTGTTTTTGGGAGTGTCAGACAAAATTAGGTATTAACATCCACATCTAAAGACGAGTGCCCTACTTCGTAAAATGTGCTAAAACCTGATGAAAAATTTGAGTTTTAATGAACTGCTCCCATTCAATATTTCTTCACACAGCTTATGAAGTACATATAAACTTTTGAACATGCAAATTCTAGGAGTCTAAGCTTACCATTCTGAAAGGATTTTCAAATGATTCTAAAATAGTTCTCGCTTTCTGTTGTGCTGTTGTCAATGTTTCATGGTTCTTCTCATTTGCAAGAGAATCCTGAGGGGACAGAAGAGTCAGTTCACCCACACTAATGAAAAACATGGAAAGGATTCTGGACAAACAACTTAAAAAAATTAATGTTCAATTGAGACTGGTCCCATATCTAAATAGCTAACAATGCTATTGTGATCAACGTTGTTCTGATTATCAGAATAAAGCAAATCTGGGATCACATGGTAATGAGATGTGACGTGACTGCACTGACTGTCATCATCTGATTATAGCCTGAATAAAGTAAAGCAAAATATACAAGGCTATGAGCCAATGCTAGAAAATGAGATTAGAATAACTAGCTGGTTGCTTTTGAACTGTGCAGACCAAAGAATGGTTTTCTGTGTTGTTAACCTCACTGACTCTAAATATAATTAGAAATTAACCCTGGTTTAGTTTATGCATCTCTAACACAGGCGAAACAAACACATTTACTAATTTATTCAACTATCAGCAATTCCTTGCTCATTAACTGGGATGGAATGGGGTGGAATGGGCGGGTGGGGGGGAGAGAGAGAGAGGCACGAGAAAGGGGGGGTGCAAAGGGGAGAGCAAGACAGAGGGCACGAGCCCAAGAAAGAGACAGACTAATGACATTAATGGATTCAGATGACTGGCCATTTTGGTGAGGTACAGGGTGACTTCTGGTACCCATAAAACCATAACTGCATTAGGCATCACCTTCCTAAAAGTGCGCGACTGGAATTTGGATAAAGATGTGAAAAAATTCTTTGGACTGTCAAGATTGATCTTCTATTTTTCCTTGAGTCTACCACCTCTGCAGCTGTTCACAGTTATGGATTGTCTCTCTATTTTGAGATAAAGTATGGTTTTATGGTTAATGTAGCTAATAGAATTCACTCCTCAGGACCTGGGAAAAAACTCATCCCTTACTCAATCGCTTTGCTGAGTTCCACTAAACCCCACATCAAACTAATTTAAAATCAGCAACTGGAACCTTCAAAAAGTACACAAATACATTTTACTTCAGTTCAGGACACACCATTATTAAACAGAATTTAGAGTCAAAAAGTATGGTGTTGCACATATCCGATGAAGAGGCAGGCATAGCTGGGGCCCATGGCTAGTGGTAAGGTTGGCAGAAGTGGAATAAACAAAGGGTTTGGAGGCCTTCACCATGGCAGATGGATGTGTACAGGGGCTGGATGTCCACGGTACTGTTAAGGCGTTGGGGCTTGGGGAAAATGAAAGTCATGGAGGAGCAGGAGGGCATGGGTGGTAGCCTGAATGTATGTGGGGAGTTCCTGGATCAAGGGGGACAGAATGGCCATGATATGAGGAGATAAGTTTGTTGGTACAGAAGCAGGCAGAGATGATGGGTCAACTGGGGCAGTGTGGTTTGTGTGTTTTGGGTAAGGGCTAAAATTGGGCAGTGCAGGGTTCCAGCACGATGATAGGATTTAGCACAGCAGTTACACTTACGTCAAATATGGTTATGATTGCTTTGGCAGAGGTGAGTGTTAAGCTCGTATCGCCATCCTCCAAATCAGGGAACAGTTTACTGGTTTGTATCAGTGGCACTGAAAGTAAAAAGAATAGGGCACAAAGTTTACTTGTTGAACCTATGTTGGACTTGCCTTGGCGAAATCCTATCTTTTTTTTAACCTTAGATTCTTGTTTTGCATTTTGAGGAAAAGGGTTAATTTGAAAAAAAAAGCGTCAAAGGATAGGTGGAGTATGTGCAGGTTTACTGCTGCTGAATGTCTAAGCTCAGAGCTTGGGAAAACACAAGCCACGGCCAAACATTTGCATTGAGTTCAGAATGTCAGTAATTGATGTTCACAGAACATTATAGAACATTGAACATTACAGCGCAATACAGGCCCTTCGGCCCTTGATGTTGCACCGACCTGTCATACCAATCTGACTCCCATCTAATCTACACTATTCCACGTACGTCCATGTGCTTGTCCAATGACGACTTAAATGTACTTAAAGTTGGCGAATCTACTACCGTTGCAGGCAAAGCATTACATACCCTTATTACTCTCTGACTAAAGAAACTATCTCTGACATATGTTCTATATCTACCACCCCTCAATTTAAAGCTAGCCCTCTCGTCCTCATTCTTGGAAAAAGGTTCTCCCTGTCCACCCTATCTAACCCTCTGATTATCTTATATGTCTCTATTAAGTCACCTCTCAATAATCTTCTCTCTAACGAAAATAGCCTCAAGCCCCTCAGCCTTTCCTCCTAAGACCTTCCCTCCATACCAGGCAACATCCTAGTAAATCTCCTCTGCATCTTTTCCAAAGTTTCCATATCCTTCTTATAATGCAGTGACCAGAACTGTACATAATACTCCTAAGTGCAGCCACACCAGAGTTTTGTACAGCTGTAGCATAACCTCATAGTTCTGGAAATCGAACCCTCTATTAATAAAAGCTAAAACACTGTATGCCTTCTTAACAACCCTGTCAACTTGGGTGGCAACTTTCAAGGATCTGTGTACCTGGACACCGAGATCTCTCTGCTCATCTACACTACCAAGAATCTTACCAGTACTTTGCATTCCGGTTACTCTGACCAAAATGAATCACCTCACACTTGTCCGCATTAAACTCCATTTGCCACCTCTCAGCCCAGCTCTGCAGCTTATCTATGTCTCTCTGTAACCTACAACGTCCTTCATCACTATCCACAACTCCACCGATCTTAGTGTCGTCTGCAAATTTACTAACCCACCCTTCTATGCCCTCATCCAGGTCGTTTATAATAATAACGAACAGCAGTAGACCCAACACTGACCCTTGCGGTCCACCACTGGTAACTGGACTCCAGGATGAACATTTCCCATCAACCACCATACTGTCTTCTTTCAGCAAGCTAATTACTGATCCAAACTGCTATATTTCCCACAATCCCATTCTTCCGCATTTTGTACAATAGCCTACTGTTGAATGCCTTGCTGAAATCCATATACACAACAATCAACCAGTTTCCTTTCATCTACCTGTTTGGTCACCTTCTCAAAGAACTCAAAAAGGTTTGTGAGGCATGACCTACCCTTCACAAAACCGTGCTGACTATCCCTAATCAAATTATTCTTTTCTAGATGATTATAAATCCTATCTCTTATAACCTTTTCCAACACTTTACCAACAACTGAAGTAAGGCTCACAGGTCTATAATTACCAGGGTTGTCTCCACTCCCCTTCTTGTACAGGGGAACCACATTTGCTATCCTCCAGTCTTCCTGTAGACAACGACGATTTAAAGGTCAATGCCAAAGGCTTGGCAATCTCCTACGATCCTCTGGGAAGCCAGGGAGGATAAATCCCATCTGGCCCAGGGTACTTATCTATTTTCTCACACTGCAGGATTTCTAATAGCTCTTCCTTGTGAACCTCAATCACACCTAGTCCAGGAGCCTGTATCTCAGTAATCTCGACAACATTGTCGTTTTCTAGAGTGAATATTGTCGTAAAATATTCATTTAGTGCTTCCTCTATCGCCTCTGACTCTACACACAACTTCCCGTTACTATCCTTAATTGGCCCTAATCTTACTCGTCATTCTTTTATTCCTTAAATACCTATAGAAAGCCTTATGGTTTACCCTGATCCTATCTGCCAACAACTTCATATGTCTTCTCCTGGCTCTTTTGAGCCCTATCTTTAGGTCTTTCCTGGCTACCTTATAACCTTCAAGTGCCCTAACTGAGCCTTAAGCTTTCTTCTTCCTCTTGACCAGAGATTCCACTTCCATCATAAACCATGGCCCCCGCACTCTACAGCTTCCTCCCTGCCTGACAGGCACATACTTATCTAGGACAGACAGTCGCTTTTCCTTGAATAAGCTCCACATTTCTAATGTGCCCACCCCCTGTAGTTTCCTTCCCCATCCTATGTTTCCTAAATCTTGCCTAATCGCATCGTAATTGCCTTTCCCCCAGCTGTAACTCTTGCCCATCGGTATACACCTATCCCTTTCTGTCACTAAAGTAAACATAACAGAATTGTGATCACTATCACCAAAGTGCTCACACTAACACCTGACCGGCACATTACCCAGTATCAAATCTAAAGTGGCTTCGCCCCTTGTTGGCCTGTCTACATACTGTATCAGGAAGCCCTTCTGTGCACACTGGACAAAAACTGACCCAACTATAGTACTCATACTATAGTGTTCCCAGTCAATATTTGGAAAGTTGAAGTCCCCCATGACAACCACCCTGTCTCTCTCACTCCTATCAAGAATCATCTTTGCTATCCCTTCCTCTACACCTCTGGAACTATTCGGAAGCCTATAGAAAACTCCCAACAGGGTGACCTCTACTTTCCTGTTTCTAACTTCAGCCCATACTACCTCAGCTGACGAGTCCCCAAACATCCTTTCTGCAACTGTAATACTGTCCTTGACCAACAGTGCCACACCTCCCCCTCTTTTACCATCTTCTCTTTTCTTACTGAAACATGTTCATGAACAGTTCAGATACCCAATCATTTCAGCACTGTAGAAAGGAGGTAAAACCAATAAATATGAAAGCTGCAAAGCCCTGGGTGTATTTCCCATCTTAGCCTGCTCCTGAAATACTGCAGCAATTTCCATAATACTAAATCTGTTAGCTCATTTGCAATTAAGCAGGTGGATGGGTATCCAATTACTTTATCTTATCTTAAAAATTTGATCTACCTTAATATTCAACTAAACATTAAGTGCTTATTTGCTGACTTCTGTAATTTTTTATTTCTACTAGGGTTCCATACGTATGCAATTTAGGTAGCTCGAAGTGACAACATGGAATAAAATAATGTTTATGTAGAAGGCATCAGTTTAAAATCTCTTTCCTAGTATCTTACTGGAGATACTTTAAATGAGATTAACTCTAATATGGAAACAGTAAAGGAATTTATGATGAATCATAAGAATAATTCAAGCTCACATAACTTTACAGTTCATAGAATCCCTACAGTATTGAAGCAGGCCATTCGGCCCAAGGTCCATACCATCCTTCAAGAGAACCACCACCTCCTTCGCACCTCTCCCCAACCCAATAACTGTATCCCAGTAACTCTGCATTTCCCATGGCTAATCCAGCTAGCCTGTACATCCCTGGATACTATGGGCAATTTAGCATGGCCAATCCTCCTAACCTGGTGGACTGAGGACGAAAACCCACACAAGAATGGGGAGAATGTGCTAACTTCACACAGACACTCGAGGCTGGAATCGAACCTGGGTCCCTGGCATTGTAGGGCAGTGGTGCTAACCACTGAGCCACCTTAACTTTGAAAACCCTTGCAATACAGAAAAGATATAACCCTCCAAAATGTAATGTGATAGACTTGCTGAGAGGCAGGGAGACAGAGAGAGAGACAGACACAGAGAGAGAGACAGACACAGACAGAGAGACAGACAGACAGAGAGACAGACAGAGAGACAAACAGACAGAGAGACAGACAGACAGACAGAGAGACAGACAGACAGACAGACAGAGAGACAGACAGAGAGAGACAGACAGAGAGACAGACAGCGACACAACACATTATCGTGGAATAATAAATTACCAACATAAAGATTTAGACAATACTTGGAAGAGATTATCTGACTTATTCAATATCATTGCATTAAACAAGTGAATAAATAACTTCATCTTACCTGATATGACATTTGCTATTAACATTTTTACTTGTGCATATGCATTTACTTTATAGACTAACGCTGGCTAATAACACACAGGTGCTAACCATTTATGACAACACTTTTGGACCCATGTAGCAGATTGATTTAAGATGTTGGTGGACCACATGTTAGGGCAACACATTAATATGTCTTGCATGCTGAGTAATAATAAATTGTACTATCAATATTCCTTCTTTAATCAGTACTTTTCAAAAAAAACCAAATATGAGAATAGCAAAATCCTAAAACTCGTTTTAATTTGAAGAATGGCCCATAACCATCTACATGATATCAGCTGTCCCACTCCCTCTTCTATGAAGCACACACAAATTCACATTTTTAAAGACAAATTACAAGAATTTAGTATGTATAACCATGGTAATGATAGGTATCACAACTAGTTTTGAAAACAGTTTTCAGTGACAGTTGCTTCTCTACAAGATTGGAAGAAGAGCTTATGCCCGAAACGTCGATTCTCCTGCTCCTTGGATGCTGCCTGACTGCAGATCTCCAGCATCTGCAGTCCTCACTTCCTTCAAGATTGGAAGGTTAGTCCAGTATCATGAATACATTTTAGTTTGAATTGGTAGTCTATTGAAAATGGTTGCACAATCTGTTAAACACTTCAGTGTGGACATTCAGGTTCCATAGCCTTGGAAGTTGCTGTTTTCTAACTGCTTTCATAATGGTGTGCATTGGTGCGACGCAAGGTTCAACATCATTACTAGCCTTAGCTGCAGCAGATAAAGTTATTTTTATTAACCTGGCTTGGAGAAGACGCCATCTTCAGTTACATCAAAATGGTGAAAGTTGCTATCATTACCTTTAAACAAAATTGCACATACTTAGCAATTTTTTGGTTGTTTCCTACTTCACCAGATTCTTCAGAGTGTTCACTGCTTAAAACAATTCTACATTGAAGTTTTCACTGCATTTAAGCTGGCCATTTTCTTAATTTTCAGGACAGCAAACACTTTGTACACAACCTAAATCGACATGGGACAAAATTCCAATTGCCTTGGGCATCTAATCCTTTTGAAACACTAATTGATGAGGGACACTTTCACTAGCTTCCTTAAATTGCAGGCTGTGGTTGGTCTTAAGGTTGGTTTTCTAAAACTTGAAACATTAAACACCACAAATGTCAAAATATGCATGTTATTTCAAATAGAAAACTGTCGTCAGGTCAAACAAAAACTGCTCATCACCTCACCAGGTTATCCCAGTGTGTTGATGTCAAGATAACAAAGTATAAATTGCAGACAGAAACAGATCAGGAGTTTGCATGGTTGACAAAGGCAGGATGTCAATTTATATGGGGGTAAAAGTAAGTGGACACAGTCAGATAGATGTACACCAAGGAACCAGACACTTCGGTCCAACTTGTTCATGCCAACCCCAGATATCCGAAACAAATCTACTCCCAGCACCCGGCCCATATCACTCTAAACCGTTCCTATTCATATACCCATCCAAATCCTTTTTAAATGCTGTAACTGTACTAGCCTCCACCACTTACTCTGGCAGCTCATTCCTTAAATGCATACCACTGTGCATGAAAACGTTGCCCCTTCGGTCCCTTTTAAATCATTTTACTCTCATCTTAAACCTATGCGCTCTAGTTTTGGATTCCCCCACCCCAGTAAAACAAACCTTGTCTATTTACCCTATCCAAGCCCCTATTGACCTTATAAATCTCAATAAAGACACCCCTCAGCTTCCAAGACTCCAGGGAAAATTGCCCCAGTCTATTCAGCCTCTTCCTATAGATCACAACCTACAGCCCTGGCAACATCCTACATTTAAAATCTGATTGAAGATTTGTAGCTCGGGTATCCGTTGTTGTGGTTCTGCTCGCCGAGCTGGAAGTTTTTGCTGCAAACGTTTCGTTCCCTGGCTAGGGAACATCATCAGTGCTGTTGGAGCCTCGTGTGAAGCGCTGCAAGGGAACAAAATGTTTGCAGCAAAAACTTCCAGCTCGGCGAGCAGAACCACAACAACATCCTACATTGATTCAATTTTCAATTGAGAGGTCCATGTGCTTTAGATTGGTGGGTGGAGATTAATTTCTTCTGGTTATTCACTAACTAATGTTTACATTTAAAATTCAGTTAAATAACCAACATGTGCTCTGTAATTGCTATACAAATATTATGGACAGAAATATATTATTATTTGTATAGTCCTTCCCACAGTACCATGGAGTTCTAAATTGTTTTATAGCCAATTAAATACTTTGAAGTGCACAGATTATCACAATGTGGGAAAATACAGCAGCAAAGTTGCACATGGCAGCAAACTGATAATGATCAAATAATGCCTTGAGTTGTGTTGTTGATTGAAGGATAAATATTATCAAAACACTGACTATCTCCCATGTACTTCTTCAGAATAATAGAAAAGGATTATTTACGTCCATCTTAACAGAATGGACCCGACCTCAGTTTAACATCATATCCAAAAGACCTCCAAACAACAAAACTCCATCAGGCATGGACTATGACAGCCTAGATTCTTAGGCACAACTCATGTCATGTGACTTGAATCCACAAACTTCTAAATCAAGAGATAACAGTAATATTAATGACGCATGGGTGAAACCTAGTCCAAATTTCTTTACAGACCCCTGTAAAACAGTCCCTATCTTTTTAACAAAGATTAAAATGTATGAATAAATGTTCTGTAAATACATTTAAACAATGCTTCGCCAGAGAAAAACAAGTCCGTTAAGAAAATATTCTCGAAAACTCTCTGCACTGGAAGTGGAATGACAAAAGGGAAAACCTGAAATCAGCTTCAGACCGCTTACCTACTTTGGGTCATTCAAACATAGCAGGTTCTTTCTGGAATGTACTGCAATCATTACCAGTTGAAGGATAAACTATTTTAAAACTAATACTACTTTTGGTTTTGAAGACTGTTAATGTCACATAATAAACGTTAACAAGCATATCTGGAAACACTCCACTATTTCAGTCAGTGCCATAAAAGCTCTTCTTTGCTTCAAAGTACTCTGCCTCTTTGCTCTTTTGTGCAGCTTCATTTACAACATGGTCATAGCTCAGTGAATTCACCCTGCTGCTTTCATAAATTGCTTCAACCCTCTGATCAAATGGTCTCTGAGGTGAGTCCAGATGAGAAGAAAATGATTTAATTCTACCAGTAAGTGTGCAAAGTACCTCAAATCCTTTAACAAATAGTTATGAAGTACTGAGAAAAAAAAGTCTGAAAATGATTGAGAAATGTACCACTTTATGAAATGGCCTTATCCATACAGAATTGATTTACAAGAATTTTTCTTTAGCACAAAAGCCATTGGAGCAAGGCATCAGGCTACTGCTACTGAACCTGGAACAACTACCAGAGTCACGGAGAATCAGACAGGGAAAGGAGATTTCACCCAGACAGCAGAATCATGGAAGAACAGTGCCAAATTGTAGTGCAGAAACATCATTAGTTTGCTGGACAAAATGTTATATGCATCACACTAAATGAACAGAGTTTGAGGAAATGTGGATTTACTAGTTATTATCTTAATCCCGATAGACCATAGGCATTGTCAAGTGAACTGAATCTACAATGCCCTCCAGAAGCAGCAGTGATATGCACAAATAAGACCAGCTATAACCCTTGGCCTACCTGAGCCATGAACAAACTGCACGTTGCCCGACAAGTGGGAACTGTCATGAGGTCCAAACAGAAGGTTCTCAGTTTTCTGCAAAAAATGAAATACAATAATATCTCCCAATTTATCATTAATGAACATTGATTTACTATCAAGCAGCCCATTACTTACGTTTTTTAAAAAATAACTAAAGGTACCTCAAGTGAATATCACCATAATTTTTCACCATAACAGAACCTCCTTAAATAGAAGGCAGCAAGCTATAAATCATCACATTGTTAAAGCGAGTGTTAACCATCAACTAGATCAAGTGAATCGAATCCTTACATCTGCCTTTAGCAAAGTTCTTTTCTTCTGTTGCAGTTGTGCTGATTCTGTCTGGAGGAAAAGAAAGTATTAGCAAGTATGAAGTTTTTTTTGAAACGGTATACGCTGTGGAGTTTCCATTAATTTTAGGGAGATCATATTAAAGAAAATTGACATACAAATATGTTACAGTTGCTTCAGATACATAGAAATATACAGAACAAATGACTGAGGTGAGAGCAAAGTTAAAAATACACTTAATTATCAATGCAACATTACACAACTCCATCAAAATCAACAGAAGCTACCATTCCTATGAACCAAAGCACTAGATTTCCAGCAAACTCAAATATACATACACTTTAGAGTCACAGAGATGTACAGCACAGAAACAGACCTTTCAGTCCAACCAGTCCATGCAGACCAGATATCCCAACTTAATCTAGTCCTACCTGCCAGCACCCCGCACACATCCCTCCAAACCCTTCCTATTCATATACCCAACCAAATGCCTTTTAAACGTTGCAATTGTACTAGCCTCCACCACTTCCCCTGGCAGCTCATTCCATGCACGTACCACCCTCTGCGTGAAAAGGTTTCCCCTTAGGTTCCTTTTATATCTTTCCCCTCTCACCCTAAACCTATGCCCTCTAGTTCTGGACTCTCCCATCCCAGGGAAAAGACTTTGTCTATTTATCCAATCCATGCCTCTCATAATTTTGTAAATCTCTATAAGGTTACCCCTCAGCCTCTGACGCTCCAGGGAAAACAGCCCCACCCTGTTCATCCTTTCCCCCTCGCTCAAATCCTCTAAGTCTGGCAATATCCTTGTAAATCTTTTCTGAATCCTTTCAAGTTTCACAATATATTTCCAATAGGAAGGAAATCAGAACTGCATGCAATATTCCAATAGTGGCCTAACCAACGTCCTGTACAGCCACAACATGATGTCTCAACTCCTGTACAGAATACTCTGACCAATAAAAGAAAGCATACCAAACGTTTTCTTTACTATCCTATCTACCTGCCACTCCACTTTCAGGAAGCTATGAACCTGCACTCCAAGGTCTCTTTCTTCAGCAACAGTCCCTAGGACCTTACCATTAAGTGTATACGTCATGCTAAGATTTGCTTTCCCAAAATGCTGCACTTCGCATTTATCGGAATTAAACTCCATCTGCCACTTCTCAGCCCATTGGCCCATCTGATCAAGATCCTGTTGTATTCTTGAGGTAACCTTCTTTGCTGTCCACTACACCTCCAATTTTGGTGTCTTACTAACTATACCTCTTATGCTCGCATCCAAATCATTTATGTAAATGACAAAAAGTAGAGGACCCAGCACCGATCCTGTGGCACTCCACTGGTCACAGGCCTCCAGTCTGAAAAACAACCCTCCACCACCACCCTCTGTCTTCTACCTTTGAGCCAGTTCTGTATCCAAATGGCTAGTTCTCCCTGTATTCTGTGAGATCTAATCTTGCTAATCAGTCTCCCATGGGGAACCTTGTCGAACGCCTTACTGAAGTCCATATAGATCACACTTACCACTCTGCCCTCATCAATTCTTTTGTTACTTCTTCAAAAAACTCAATCAAGTTTGTGAGACATGATTTCCCATGCACAAAGCCATGCTGACTATCCCTAATCAGTCCTTGCCTTTCCAAACACATGTACATCCTGTCCCTCAGGATTCCCTCCAACAACCTGCCCACCACCGACGTCAGGCTCACTGGCCTGTAGTTCCCTGGGTCGTCCTTACTTACCCTTCTTAAAAGAGTGGCACGACTCCAGCCAAACTCCAGTCTTTAGGCACCTAATCTGTGACTATTCAGCACTTCCTCCTCTGTAATATGGACATTTTTCAAGGTGTCACCATCTATTTTGCTACTTTCTAATCTTCCATACCCTTATCCACAGTAAACACTGATGCAAAATACTCGTTTAGTATCTCCCCCATTTTCTGCGACTCCACACAAAGGCCACCTTGCTGATCTTTGAGGGGCCCTATTGTCTCCCTAGTTACCATTTTGTCCTTAATGTATTTGTAAAAACCCTTTGGATTCTCCTTAATTCTATTTGCTAAAGCTATTTCATGTCCCCTTTTTGCCCTCCTGATTTCCCTCTTAAGTATACTCCTACTGCCTTTATATTCGAAGGATTCACTCGATCTATCCTGTCTATACTTTAGATATGCTTCCTCCTTTTTCTTAACCAAACCCTCAATTTCCTGGAAATAATTTCAAGTTGGCTTATGTTGAGTTTGATAGTGAGCTATTGCTATCAGTTAGACCAGGTGACACTGCCAGGTTACCAAATTCCACAACGAGAGCTAACTTCAAGAAACTTTTTAAAAGGAGAAGGGGATAGACAGAGGGAGTTAGGAAGTGGATAATGGAGGAACACAAAGACCACATGAGCCAGAGGGCATTAAAAAAGAGATAAGGAGGAGTGATCCCTTGAAGGCATTGCAATTAATAATGATACATTAAAATCAAGAGAATAGCTTAACTAGAAGACAATGTAGGTCAGCAAACACAGGAGTTATGGGCAACTGAATCTAACAGTGAATTAAGACATGATAGAGATTGGAATAAGCTCAAGTTTGCAGAGTTTTGTTATAGATCAGATCAAACTCCCTCAAAATATATCAAGGAGATAGCATTGACCCTAACATTATTTTATTTACAGGCAAGTGTAGGGGGCTGTGTTCCAGATATAATTCAAATGGTCGAACTACTAGACTTTAAGCAAAACACACTTTATTCTTACAACAGTTTTTTTAAAAAGGCATAACTTTAACTCTATTGGAACACTTAAAATTATATTAATTAGCCACTAATCATCAACTATTCCAATAAAGCAGCATCCCATAAACATGCCCTTGGCAAAGATAAATTCAGCAAAACAGATTTTCTCATGTGCTATCTCCAGTCCAGGAGAAATAACCTCGGAATAAGTAACTTATCAGCAGAGAAAGAACTCAACATTTTAGCTGTAGCAGACAGCTGTATCGATCAGCTTCCAATTGCAACATCAACTGAAAATACCTAAACCTTTGGATTGTTTGAGCCTGACTCCACCCACAATGCTTCTTTTGTCTAATTTTTTTAAAAAAAGTACTGAAGGAGCTCAAAGCTGTTCACCCACTGCTTCTGAAGCAGACATTCCAGTATCACTGGTAACACCTCTTTGCAAAAGAAACAACACTGAACAAATTCCTTTTAAAGGCACCGTGATCACAGAATGCAGACTTTGATGATCATGAATACTACAGTAGATAACTTCAAAGAATAAAAAAAATCAGTGGGAAATTTGAGATTTTGGTATCAGGCGAGCTGAGCAGGGCTGGCTAGGTGGAAGTAGACAGTCTTGGTGATGGAGCAGATATTGGTTTGGAGGCTAAAGTCAGATGCCAGGCTTGTAAAGGTCTTGTTCAGCTTCAACAAATGATCAGGGAGATGTATAATGGTTGATAGCAAATGAATGGAGTTGCGGTGGAGGCAGATGTCATTTTTGGTCACCACAAGATACAATTTATTTTGTTCAGCCAGGGTTGAATGTCAGACAAACTCCACAATAAGTTGGAAGCAATGGCATGGTGGTGAGGCAGAGTTGGATAGAGTCAGAATCAATCTACATATGGAAGCTGACATTGTATCTTCAGATAATGTCTATGAGAAGAATAATGATGAGAAATAGAAGGTGATCAAGAATAAATTCTTGTGGCATTGCATATGTAATAGTTTATTAGCAGGAACAAAACCATGGTAGGGGATTCACTAGTTATGACCGATAAATAGGTTTGCCACCATTTGAGGACAGCCCCCACCCAACTGGATGATTGAGTAATGGTGTTAGAGAAGAATAATGAGGTCAAATACATCAAAGGGTTTAGAATGGTTGAGAAGGACAAAGAAGGATAGCCTACAATAGTGACAGTTACACAGGATAGGAAGATAAGATGCAGAAGCAGAATTAGATCTTGAGCCTGCTTTGCCATTCAGAACTGACACAGATGAATATGTAACAACTCCACAATGCCACCTGCTCCCTGAATTTCTTGTTCCTTTGATCAAAAATGTATTAATCTCAGTTTTAAATATATACAAATAATGAAGCATTCACAACTCAACAGGGGTAAAGGGTTGTCAGGAGAGTGATCAGTTATCAGATAAATGTCCCAAAGACAGTGACTTCATTTTCTCTTGTCCAATATTTTCTTGGAGACTTCCATTGTACCTTGACGGCAGTTTTTGTATAAATCCTCCCCCAACACTCGATCCAAGCCTTATCTTCAGGTGCTCTGCTTTTCATCTTTGCTATTTCCCTTGGACTTCCACTAATAGCTATTTGCATGCCCTTTGACTTTTATGTGGCACCTTACTGAATGCTTATTCAACCTTCACGGAGAAAGTGTAGGAAATCCTTATTAATCAGGAAATGGTATTGCAGAAACTGATGGGATTAAAACCTGAAAATTCCCAGGGCCTGATGCTCTGCATCCCAGAGTACTTAAGGAAGTGGCCCTCGAAATAGCAGATGTAATGGCAATCATTTTCCAGCATTGTGTAGACTCTGGAAGAGTTCCAATGGATTGCAGGATAGCTAATGTAACTCCACTTTTTTAAAAAGGAGGGAGAGAGAAAATGGGGAACTGCTGAAGTCAATTATTAAGAATGTAATAACTGAGCATTTGGAAAGCGGTGACAATTGGTCCGAATCAGCATGGGGAACCATGCTTGACAAATCTTTGAATTTTTTTTTGTGAGGATGTGTCCAGTACAGTGGACAAGTGTGAATCAGTACATCTTGTGTACCTGGACTTTCATAAGGCTTTTTACAAGGTTCATACAAAACATGACTAAGGAAAGTTAAAGCTCATGGTATCGGAGGTATTGGGTTGACATGGGTAGAGAACACATTGGCAGAGAGTTGGAATAAAGCAGTTCTCTTCAGAATGAAGGTGAGTGGGATGCCCAGGGTTTAGCGCTGGGACCTCAGTTGCTCATAACATATATTAAACGATTTGAACAAAGGAATCGAGTGCTTTATCTCCAAATTTGCAGGTGACACTTAGCTGGGTGGCAGTGTGTACTGTGAGAAGGATACTAAGAGGCTGCAGGGTGATTTGGACAGACTGGCCGAGTAGGAAAATACTTGGCATATGCAATATAATGCGGATAAACGTGAGATTATCCACTTCGGTCACAAAAACAAGAAGGCAGATGATTATCTGAAAGGTGGCGGTTTAGGAAGAAGTGAGGTGCAACAAGACCTGGATGTCAAGGTGGAACAGCCGCTGAAGGTTGGCATATAGATGCAACAGACAATGAGAAAAGCCAGTGGTATGTGCTCCTTCATATCGAAAGGATTTGAGTACTGGAGTAGGGATGTCTTGCTGCAGTTATACAGGGCCTTAGTGAAACATATTGTGCACAGTTTTGGTCTTGCTATTGAGGGAATCCAGTAAAGGTTCACCAGACTGATTTTTAGGATGGACATATGAGGAAAGACTAGATTGACTGGGCTTGTATTGAGCTGGAATTTAGAAGAATAAGGGGGGGATCTCAGGAGAAACATATAAAATCCTGATGGGACTGGATAGGCGAGATGGGGGAAGAATGTTCCTCATGTTGTGGAAGTCTGGAAATAGGGATCACAGTCTAAGATTAAGGGATAAACCATTCAGTACAGAGATGAGGAAGAATACTTCACTCCGAGTAGCGAACCTGTGGAATTCTCTCCCACAGGAGGTTATTCGGGTCAATTCATTAGATATATTCAAGAGGGAGCTGGATGTGACACTTGTGGCTAAAGGGATCAAGGGACATGAGGAGAGGGCAGGAGTGAGTTACTGAGATGCAATTATCATACTGAATGGTGGGGCAGGCTCGAAGGGCTGATTGGCCTCCTCCTGCACCTAGTTTCTATGTTTTACCTCTTTAGTGTTGTTTAGCTCTTTCAGCGCCTTTAAAAAGTGAACTCAAATGATATGTCAGATCATCCAACAATCAACCCACTTGTATTCTCTCTTTGTCTGTTTGCTTTTCCTCCCCGCTCATGAATCCACTCAGATTTTAATGTTTACTTTGGAATGGCACAACCCCAAATGTAATCCTCGGAGACATGCTGCACATATCCAGTTTTCTCAGTTTTGTTTCTCATCTAATCTAGATCCAATTCAGTAACTGCAGGACGTAAAGAAGATTTACTGTATTGTTTAGTGTGATTAAAAACCTTTTGCATGCTTTTATATTCTTGATACAAGAACAAAAGATCTCTCATATCTCATCACTCAACATAATATAGCCATAACATGTTATAGAACTGGGTAACTATTTCGAGCTTGACTGCAATCAAAATAATGTGACATGTGATAAAGAATGCAAATAATGGGCTTTCTATGCATATGTACCACTATGGTGGCAATCAGATGATGATAAATCCAACGTGAACATTTGTCAGTGTTGCTCAGATCTGTTAATCCCATTTCAGGATTCATCGACACATCTAGGAACTTCAGGTACAGGTTCCAACAACATGAAATAACTTCCACTACCCGTCTGGTAACTATCATCAATTCTTTATCAAAACAGATTACTCCATGTATCAGATGGAGTTTAAAGAAAAGGCTCTTACCTTGAGAAGAGGCATATCACGTGCCTGCTGGACCAGGAGGTGCAGTTCATTGATGTGATGGCGAACCAATGGAGGAATGGGGTTGCAGCAAGCTATGATCCCCTGAGGCTCTCTAAGGCGGTGAGGTGGAGGGAAAGAACAGAAGAAAGTTGTAACCAATCTGGACTGGAAGAATTCGGAGAGTTAGATCATTAAAATAATTGGAAGAACATGTTACAACTCAGTATGCTTCAAAAGTACTTTGTTGGCTGTAAAGTGCTTTGAGACATTCAATGGTCATGCAAAGTACTATATAAAAGTGAAGTGTTTATTTTAAGAAATTATTAAGATGTCACAAATGATTTATTTATTTTAAATACTAGAGGACAACATAATCACAGTTGTTACTGTGCAGGAGACTGCCATTTGTCCAACCATGTCTCTCTCTTCGAATGAGTATCATGATTTAGTGCCATTTTCCTTTGCCCTTTAATCCTACATATTATTTATCTATAATAATTATTCAATGCCCTCTTGAAAGTTTCACTTAAACCTACATTGCCACACATCAGGCAGTGTAATCCAGACCTGAGCCACTTGCTGTGTAAAGAAGTCTTTTCTCACCTCACACTTATTACTTTTACAGATCACTTTAAATCTATGCCCTCTTGTGCATAAACCTTTACGAGCAGGAACAGTTTCTCCCTGTCTACAGTTTCTTCAAATCTCTCATGATTTTGAGAATTCCAGCCAAATCTTGTTTAGTCACTTCCTTTCCGAGCAAGGCAGTGTCAACTTCTCCAAACTATCTTCATAACTAAAATTTGTCATCTCTGGAACCAATTCTCAAACTCGTCAGCAAACTTTCCAATGCATTCACATCCTTTCCTAAAGTGTCCCGCAAAAAACACACCTTGCAAATTTCTCAAACACAACATTTTGCGACGGAACAATTCAAAACTGAATAAGAAGGGTAAACATCAATTAAATGTAGAACAACACTACGGGAACTTGGACATCTATTATTAGCTGAACTAGATTAGCCTTAAGCAGC
Organism: Hemiscyllium ocellatum; assembly: GCF_020745735.1. NCBI lineage: Eukaryota > Metazoa > Chordata > Chondrichthyes > Orectolobiformes > Hemiscylliidae > Hemiscyllium > Hemiscyllium ocellatum. Next base: position 13,127,641 of record NC_083437.1, read on the forward strand.
AATAAAACAAACAAATAAATAAATATGGCCAGTTCTGTATACCAGTACAATGAAACTTTCAACTAACTGGTTGGTTAAAAGCATTTGGTGGAACTCTCACTGGAATCCAACGGTTGTGGATTCAAGTTCCAACCCAGGACACGAGCACAAGATTCCACAGTGACACCACTCTACAAAACTGAAGGTCTACTGCACTCTGAAAGGTCAAGATTAGAGTAGTGCTGGAAAAGCACAGCAGGTCAAGCAGCATTCGTGGAGCAGAAGAATCAATGTTTTGGGCATGAGCTCTTGCCCGAAACATCAATTTTCCTGCTCCTCGGATGCTGCCTGACCTGCTGTGCTTTTCCAACACCACTCCAATCTTGACTCCCATCTCCAGCATCTACAGTTCTCACTTTCACACTGTGAAAAATGCCTACTTTCAGATGAAATGTTAAAACAGGACTTTGCAGTTGTGTTGCGAACTGAAACTTTGGAATTGTGAACTACAAAACAGCATGGCTCTGGTGGTGCCCTGGCTTGAATTATAGCAGCCAGTCTCCTGCTCAGAATGGCCTGCTCATACTGAGGTATTTATGAAGCCTTGAAATGGGTGGGAGAAAGATTGGACGCACTGTGTGGGAGTTTCTTTTTCATCTATAAATTGATTCCTGCATTTTTTACATTACAACAGCAACAATATGGTGTGTTGCTGGCTCAGTCAGCAGCTTGTGCCCATTCTCAATTGCCCTGGAGAGGTTGGTAGCGAGCTCCCTTTTTGAACCGTTGCAGTTCTTTGGGTGTATATCTACAGTGCTGGGAGAAAAGAAGTTCTAGGATTTTGACTCAGTAACAGTGAAGGAAATAGCAACACAGTTTCATTCAGAACATATGCAACTTGGAGGACTAATAGGTGTCATTGCTCTAATGCATTTATTTTTATTCATTCACAGGATGAGGGCACTGCTGTTTCGGCCAGCATTTATTGCTCATCCCTAATTGTCCAGAGGGCAATTAAGAGTCAAACACATTGCTGTGGGTCTGGAGTCACATATAGGCCAGACCAGGTGAGGATGGCAGCTTCCTTTTCTCAAGGACATTAGTGAACCAGATGGGTATTCTGACAATCAACAGTGGATTCGTGGTCATTATTAGACTCTTAATTTTGGACCTTTATTAAATTCAAATTCTACTTCTGCCATAGCAGTATTTTAACTTAGGTGCCCAGAATATTACTTGGGTCATTGGATTTACAGTCCTACGATATTACTACTAGGCTGTCACCTCCCCTTAATCTGCTGCACTTGTCCTTCTGATGGCAGACACCACGTGTTTGGAACATGCTGTCTAAGGAGACTTGACGAGTTACTGCTGTGCACCTTGTTAACGGTACATATTGTTAGTGATGAAAGGAGTGAGTACTGAATGTGGTAATTGAGGTAACAACCCAGTAGGCTGCTTTATTCTGAATAGTGTCAAACTTCTTGATTGTTGTTGGAGTTGCACTCCAACAGGCAAGTGGAGAGTATTCCATCAGCCTTTTGATTTGAGCCTTGTAGACGATAGACAGGCATTGGGGAAACCAGGAAGGGAGTTACTTGAAGTAGAATTTATTGCCTCTGACTTGCTCCTGTAGCCACAGTATTTATAAGGTTGGTCCAGTTCAGTTTCTGGTCAACGACAAACCTCAGAAGTTCAAAAGTACTTTAACAGTAGTTCACTAGCCATAGAGCTGGGATGCCAGGGGGTCTTAAAAGGTGCCATATAAATTAAAGTTTTTTAAATTTTTCTATTTAAATACTGTTGTGTTTGCTATATTTAGTGGTGATTATGTGTCAGAAATATTTAACTGATTATTATGAGCTTTGGGACATCTGATGATTGTGACAGATGCTACACATTCAAGCTTAAAACCGGTTTCCTATTTTAACTCCCAAATTATTCTGTTGATTACAATTTGCACAATATACACGTGAAACCAATTGACTGACAAGAGTACTGACTGGAAAAACTTTAGCATTCGAGTACAGGTGAAGTAAGAATTCAAACAGCTAAGAACAAAAAAAGGTATAAAATTGCGCTGGCTGTTTTGACAATTTAACAAATTTAATGACGTGATTAGTCATGTGATATTGCTTTTATATTGTGTGAGATCCATACAAGTAAAAAGTGAGGTCTGCAGATGCTGGAGATCGGAGCTGAAAATGTGTTGCTAGTTAACCAGCAACACATTTTCAGCTGAGATCCATACAGGACTGCTTCTGACATGCAGGACCAAAATTTTAGCAGCCGACTGCATTTTCACGTGAACTTGCTGGATTTGGCTACCAGGAACACCTTGCAAGACAAACTGATCTTCGTGTCTTGTAGCAGTTACATAAAACCAGAATTAACACGGCTAGCAAAGTACAACCCAATATAAAAGCAACTTTGCTAGGTCAGATGACAAGAGAATGGAATGCTTTAACAGGTTTGGCTCATAATAGATAGTACCCAACCTGAAACTGATCTCAAACAAGTATGCAGCTCACTTTTATATGAAAATGTGGTAAGCCATTTGTTGCCACACCCGGATATTATTACAATGGGGGAATAACTTACTTCGGCAGCTCCTCTGCTATTTTGATCATCATGTGATTGGGTAGCACATATCTGTTAAAAATAATAAGAAATATGAATCATTTTTCTTAAATTGTTATTTCCGCCACATTCTCTAAAAATATTTTATACAAAGTGCAATACAATGAAGCAGACAGCTGCTTCAAACCTTTGTTATGAAATGAATTGCTGCTGGGACTGGAGGGCATTTAGGGAAACAGAAGCAATAGGTTGCATTGAGATCATTAAAAACTGAGAACAGCATGTTTAAACTGCACTTCTATTCTGAAAGACTGACAGAATGAGAAATTTGGGTTTTCTTTCTGTTTCAAGTTGTGAAAGAAATGGTAATGTAGCTCGCCACTAGTGCAAGCTAGACCATGGGACATTAACGGTTTCTCGTAGATGTAACTGGAGTATCGAAAATCAAAGTTAAAAACATACGTTCAAAAACCTATTTTCAGTGATATTTGATGGGGGTCTTTATATGAATAAGAGAAAAATTGTGCAAGGGCAAATAAGAATCAATTTCCCTGCACATAAGCAAGCTTGGCTGATACCTTTTGCCCCACAAAAGCAACCAGTAAGTCTCCCAATGAAATGGAATATAGATAGTGTTTTAGAAATGCAAGGCCAAATAGAGAGCACCTATTGAACAGAAATCACTAATTATGGTAATATTTATTTAGAAATATTACACTGAGCTACACTAAAGATTTTGCATCACCTATGTGCACGTAATTCTGTACGGTTTGCAAAATACTATAAGTTTTGGTTATATGCAAGATGTATAAAAGCTATAGAACATTAACTGTTCAGAGTGAAGGACACAACCAGTAGGAGTTGATGGTGGTTAATTCTCTGAATCAATTCCACCAGCAGGCTAAGGGGCACTTCCCTTAGGTTCAATAAGCAACGTAATTAATACCCCGTGCTTTCATCCTCACGCCGTGAAGTACTGTCCCGCCAGGCATAAAATAATCGGAACGCTGTAAGTTGCTGTGTGTTCAGTTGCTTTTTCTGCTTTCTATACAGCTCCAGGTAGGATTCTTCTGTGAAAATTGGCTTGCAGTATTTCTGCCATTAATAAAAGATTACAAAAATATAACTTTATATTCTGTTTACATGTTCTAAAATGGAAGCCACGTAGAAGTCCCAATACCCAAATACATCCAAAATATCCAAGTGTACAAGTCAAATTGTTTTGCTGAAATTGAAATATCTTTGGACACATCATAGTCACAGACCTTTAAGTGCCAGATTTCTTTTATTTAAAAACTCAAGCAGCGGGGGGGTTGCAATTTTAGAAAATTAATGTCTCAGGCGCAATAAACGCTTGCTTAGCTTAAGTCATTAATTTCTCTCACTAGTAAAGGATATGTTTTAGTGAACAAAATCAAACGTTTTTCTCCGAACTGTTTTTAGTCCTGTAAGAGCAGGATGTGTTCCACTGCAGTGGAACACCAGTATGTTGAGATAAGCCAGGTTTAATACCTAACAATTTTCAAACTGAGGTACTGATATCAACCATGTGGCCATGAGAATTGCTAAATAAAAGCCAATACATCTCCTCGAAAGGGAGAGAAAGTTAAGAAACATGTGCATGACACTTGCCTTGTGCTGCTTTAAAAGGTTAAAATAACATGCCACATTTATTACCCCAGCTCACACTAGGAAAAGCCATTCTAAATATGAACTAGAGAACTAACTTCATGTACTCCAATTTAAATTCCTACCATAACAAAAAGGGAATGTATCAGAGAACAAAGAATAATACAGCACGGGAACAACCCTTTTGACCCACCAAGCCTGCACCGCCACATTTTGTCCTTCTATACTAAAACTGTCTTCACTTACAGGATCCATATCCCTCTATTCCCTTCCTATTCATGTACTTGTCCAAGTGCTTCTTGAATGCTGCTGTTGTGACTGTTTTCACCACCTTCACTGGCGATGCATTCCAAGCATTCACCACTCTGAAAAACGTAACCCCTCACATCTTGAACCAGTGTCCCCTGGTAATTGACCCTTCAACCCTGGGAAAAAGCTTCATACTTTTCACTCTTTCTCAGACTTATATAAGAATGGCAATCAAGTCACCCCTCAACCTCCTGAAAACAAACTCAGTCTATCCAACCTTTTTTCACAGCTAAAATCCCCCATACCAGGCACCATCTTGCTAGACTTTTTCTGTACTCTCCCCAAAACATTAACATCCTTCTGGTAGTGTGGTACTGTACTGTAGTGTAGAACTGTACACGATATTTCAATTGTGGCCTAACTAAAGTTCTTAAAAAGCTGCAGTATAAATGGTCTACCCTTATACTCAATGGACCTTCCAATGAACAACTTTAAAAATCACACACTACCAGGTTAGAGTCTAACATGTTTATTTGGAAGTAGCAACTTTTGGAGCACTACTCCTTAGTCAGGTAGCTAGTGATACTCTTAGTTTGATATAGACAAAGTTAACTGAAAACAAATGAACCCCATTACACAGGACTGGTTTTATTCTAAGGCAACTTGCAAGCTAAAAGGTCAACACAACTAGTCAGGAAAATCAAATGTAATCATCTGATGTGTTACCGGGCCGTGTAAGCAATTCTGGCATTGTTTAATGGAATGCAAACAGCTCCAGCGTGAACTCAATGTGAAAATTAATATTGGAGTAACTTGGCTGGAAGTGAACCTACCACCAAGCTGTGATACTATGAAACTTACTCCATGAAAAACTGTCTTCAAACTGAATTAGCTATTCATGTTCTTGTCAAGAGAACCACCTACCAAAGGATTTTAACAACTCTTATTTTAGAAATCCAAAAAAACTCATCAGAAAATGAATTCTGAAAACATACACAGTATCTATAAGCTCTACTTGTGTGAAATGCAAAGGAAATATTTCCAAAAGTATTTAAAAACACACTCAAATGCCTCAAAAATGCTTCCTGTGAAAGGAATTACTCTGAAGCATAGTGGCTGTTGCTCTGTAGCTGTACTGAGAAACAGTGATTGTTATATCCCCCAAACTCCCATCAGTTAAAATCTTTTCCATGAGTTTTTAAAACTGTCACTTATCCTATTTTAATTTACCTTAAGACAGATATCCCTGCTCTTATGCCACACCAGTTGAACGAGATTTGCCTGTTCATTTCCCTGCTCCCATAACTGATTCTTCATCTTGTCATAAATATACAACAAATAGTGAGTGTCTTCTTGGGCATATTGCAACATCTCAGCAGGCAACGGTCTGTAAATGAAGAAATTATAAAGTTGTGAAACCAAAACAAACATTTCTAAATGCCCCAATAAACTAAGTACCGATTATGAAATTCCCGTGTTCAGTTGTTCTGTGCTGTGGCAGAAAACCTTAATGGTGATGGGCAAAATGGGGGGATACAACTGGCCTCTGCATTCAAGCTCAGGTGGGCAAAGTAAAGGAAAAAAGATCTACTGCATGACAATCTAGTAGATCTAATGGAATGGTTCACCTATGGGTATATGAGACTTCATGTTACCTATTTAACATTAACTACATAAGTACCAACTAAATTATTAAATTTGACTAAAACTCAAGAAAAATGCTAATAGTTACTTCCAGTCAAATACATAACTGCAGGGGAAATCTACAGAAATCAGCAAATAACTACGAAAATTCTAATTTTAGATGAATGAATACAAGAGGTATTTCAAAGTATGCTCTTACCGTAGCCTCCAGTCAGCTAGTTGGTATCGTTTATCAGTCTGTACATTACAATACTGTTTCAAAAGGTAATCCAGTGAATGCCGCCCTAGGTTGAGAACTCTGGCAGCTTGGTGTGTATCAAACATGTTGACAACGTATAGCCCGAAATCTCTCTGCAACCATTCTATATCTGAATCGGCACCATGGAAAACCTACAAAAGCAGATTGATATCAGTCAGACAACCAGACAATCAGCCATACATTGCCTAAACCACTTATAGTTTGTTCACAAATTATTTTGAGTTGTAATCAATATAGTTAGCAATAAAGGAAGTCAACCGAGCAAGATGCGATCTTTCTCATGTGAAATCACTAGAAATTTCACCTGACAGCTTTACATTATTCATGCCTCATTCAACATTAAAAAAATGGAAGAACTACCTATTAATATGCTGCATTAAAGATGGAACTATAATGAACTAAATGGGGTAAACTAGCTAGAAGCACTGTCTAGAGACTAATATCAATTGCCATCTTTACTTTGATGATCACAGTTTTATGAGTAGTAATGCTATTCAGTTCCTTAGTATGCTCTTTACATTAAAATGACACAGTCCACCCAGGCTTTAGTAAATCAAGAGGCCAAACATCAAAGTTGTTAAGATTCAGCAATCTAATCCTGCTAAGTCAGTCATTTTTGGATCAAAAAATATGAATTAAATGATGCAGATTAGCAATTTGTTATGAACAATGAATCATCAAATTTTGAATTAAGCACTTAAATTATGAGGAGTAGTATCAGCAAGATATCTGCATTCCTAAGCTGTTAGGATAAGAGTCATTGTAGTTTTATAAAACAAATTCACTCACTTTTCATCTTTTACCCCATTCATTGCAAGTTGCTAGGCATGACATTAATAGTTTTCTTACATTATTGACTCCTGTTCAAATCTGTTTGATAAACTTGCCTTAAGTTTATAAAACAGCACCCAACTTTAATTTGGTTAAAAACATGGCATTAAAAAAATCAGAAGTAGTTTGAAACCATTTATGCAGTATAAATATTACAATATAAACATCCAAACCTTACACAGCTGGGTGACTTACGATGTATATATATTTCCCATTTCTGACATACATCCTCTATCATAATAGTCTGATTTATAAAGGAGATTTCAGCCATTGTTTACAAATCACTAATACAGCTGCTTCAAATAGGTCTCGGGGTAACAGGCTATTAATGTCAGAAGCTGTTCACCAAAAGGACCAACGAAATATCTCATGATCACAGGGATGGGTTTATAATGTAGCATCTTTGATTGTAAATCTGACAAGATACAACATACTCACTATTTTTATAAAAATCTACCAGATTTTGTTTTGATTTGGATTCGTAAAGAGCAGGTCATGTCTGATAAATCTTATTGAATTATGTAACTGTGTGGATAGAAATCTACTCATTCAAATTTGTTGATAAAGTAAAGAAAGTCAATATTGAAACCAGTGCAGTCGGAGACATAAAATTACAATTAGTAATTTGTAGATTAAATGAATATAAAAGACTGGAAAACAGATTTCAATTGAGGCCAATGCAAGGTCACACACTTTGGATCTAAAAAGAATAGAACAGAGTACATTCCTGAATTACGGAAAGTCAGAGACAGGAGAAATTCGAAGACTTTTAGAGGTCCACAAGTCCCTTTATATCAAGAGAACAGGAGGATCAATTTCATCATCCAGCTAGATAAAGTGGTTGTTGGAGCACAAGCACCTGTTGGACACCACACAGTTCAGAATTACAATAATGGTACCTGGAATCCAAAGTCTAAATTACAAGATAAAATGGCTTGTTCATATATCTCTAATTCTGAAAAGTATGGATAATTTGGTCAAAGTTTTCAAGATATTATGTAGAAGACAGGAAAGAAAAACAGAAACTACTCCTTTGGTTATGCAATCGAGGATTAGGGTGGGAGACGGTCTAAAATGTAGACTCTTTGCAAAGAGTTGTTAGTTGTCAATTAATAATGACTGACAACCTTTGAAAGAATGTCAAGCAACGGATTTTCTGATACTGCTGCCAATAACTCATCATAGAACAGGAGCAGGCCCTTTGGCCCTCCACGCCTGCGCCAATCCAGATCCTCTATCTAAACCTGTCGTCAATTTTCTAAGGATCCATATCCTTCTGCTTCCTGCCCATTCATGTATCTGTCTAGATAATCTTGAGTGACGCTACTGTGCCTGCCTCTACCACCTCCGCTGGCAACACCAGCCTCTGCATAAAGAACTTTCCACACATATCTCCCTTAAACTTTTCCCCTCTCACTTGACAGGAACTGACATGCATCTGTCGTTTCTTGCCCTTTCTTCACACTTTGATAGGATTTGTTCTATGCTAAATTCTCCTTAGTCTTGATAAATGCAGACAGACACATTCACAGTAATCAGTCAGCTTTCTGGCAAAAACAAAAAAAAATCAACATGTTAAGCTTTGATCAGGATTCTGAATGGTAGCACACGAGTAAAGTCAAAGATTTTAAAGTAAAAATGCAGAAGTGTAGACAGTCAAATATGGAATGGGACAGAAAGGAAGATGGATATATCTAGACAGAGGAATAGAGTGAAATTGAGTTAATTGAGCTGACCTTGACAATGGAGGGATCAGAGAAGACTTCATTGAGAATATACATTTCACTGCGCAGCTCAAGTGTGTCGATAACGAAATCCTCTTCCCTGGTTGATAGCTGAATTAAACAAGTTAATCCCAGGAAACTTCGATATGAATGGTGCTGGTGGGGAAAGACATCAACCATACATTGGTTTTAATTAATCTTCCGTAGAAAAATGCAATTGACTTCACCTCTTTAATATACCAAATAAACAAAACCTCCTGAAGAAGGGTCATTAGGCTTAAAACTTTAAACTCTCTTTCTCTTCACAGGTGCTGCCAGACCTGCTGAGTTTCTTCCACAAATTCTCGTTTTTGCTTGTCTGAAATCTTCAGCATTCGCAGCTCTTTGTTTTGTTTTATGAAACTTATGTAGGACAGTTTAAAAAGTGTCAGCTCAAATACTTCAACAAAATTCATGCACTCGTTCTGCTTCATTGCTACCATATGACTTTAATGTGGAAGCATAGAAATTACACATTCAAGGACCTATACAGTTTACAATCTCATTGGAGACCGTAGGTAATGAGTATTGGCAGATTATTCTATTGTAGGGGTATCTCAATTGAAAACAATCTCACTCATGTACACGTGGAATCAATACATAAACACTTTATGGAGGTAGAATTGTAGTCAATAATAGCAAACTGGCTTCTTTTTTCGATCCGATTTAAGGACTCTAAACCAAAATTATCACGAGGTACTGCCAATAAGCTAACTCAAAACATTTTGCCGATCTAACTTTTGAATGCTCAATACCATATCACCAAATGCATTTTCCCTTCATTCAATTTTTAAAAATTCAATAGTGCCTTTGAGAAAGAAACAGCATCTTTAGCAAAGCAGTAGTTGCTCATGCTTTCAAGAGGCCACTGAACAGCTAAACAGCAGAGTATTTCTGTGTTATACTGTCCCAAAGGCATTAATGGACATTTTAATGCAAAATGCCATGTGCATTTCCCCTCTCGTTCTTTGTACAGATGATTCCACTTGGATATTTGACAGTATTCTTTGAGAGTAATCTTGGCTTCTACAGCATTGACAACATTGTCTAGAACAATGAACTAAGACCCTTTTCTTTCCAAATAAATCACGTAATCTGCAAGAATTTCTAGTTGTTTTTGAGACCATCAGGCAATCTTAACTCTAGACTGAGGCTTTAAGTGCCCAACCAATGTGGTAATTAGAATAAATAAGCAGCAATAATAAAGATGTAATTATACAAAGATTAAATGGCCCTTGTACAACAAGGAAAATAGTAAATAGCTTGCTCAACCCAGTGCATAATTGGGTTTCTAAGACCAACTGAATATAAATATAATTAATTAAATAAATAAATCTATGTTTAAATTAAAAGGGAGTGTCTACAATGTTAATTCTTGAAGCTACCAAATTGTTTGTATAAAGTTCTCTCATACATCAATGTTCTTGCCTTTTCTGGTCGGGTATGTGATTCTAGACCTAGACCAAATTGGCAAACCCTTAAATGGCTTCAGAAAAGGCATAGCAAGCCATTTAGTTATACCTGCAAGACAATAAATCCAGGCTTTATCAGTGATATCCATATGCAGTGAATGAATGAAATTAAAATAAACGAGTTTTAGCTGAAAGTTGTCTTATCTAACTGGTCTTTAAAGGTTCCACACTGGCTCTCCAATTTGAACAGCTGCAATCAATTACATATCTTCTGGACAGTTACCAACCCTTCCTGAACTGGAATAACTACCAGTAAACTTCAAAAGGAACGAGCAGTCATGCTTTTAAACTGAATAAATTGCATACAGTTTGTTATCAAGCTTTTCTTTCATGCCTCGAGCCACAGGTGGCCTGGTTGCTCAATGATTAGCACTGCTGCCAGGGACCTTGGTTTGATTCTAGTCTCAGACGACTGGGAGCGTGGTGTTTAAGAGGGCCCTTTTGTGGCACAGTGGTAGTGCCCCTACCCCTGAACCAGGAGACCCAGGTTCAAGTCCCACCTGGTCCAGAGGTGTGTAATAACATCTCTGATCAGGTTGATTAGAAAAGTAGGTTAAATTAAAAAGAAAGCCTCCACTCAAAAACGAAACATGACGCATTACTTATAGTACTGATAGTTTTAAATTCTTGATATTATGCAAAGTAAGCCATTGGCAAGCTAAAACACTGTCACACAAAAAATGAGGCATTTCTGTGACAATGATGTCAAGATGAATTAGAAACTGTCTAGAGTAATTATTTAACTAAACTGAAAATTGAACTGTGCACACTGAAGTTAAAATACATCAAAGAATTTTAAAATAAGTAACTAGTAAGTGTTTCCAAGTGTTAGAGACAATACATAGGTTGTAATATTTTGGTAAATATGCATATCAGTTCACTGTTTATTCTTACCTCCAAATCCACTGCAAATTCTTTACATTTTGAGAGTTTTTCATTCAGTTCCACTAATTCATCGAAAGTTGTGATTAACTGAAAGTTGGTCTCAGACAGAGGTTTGTACATCTACAGAGGATAAAGGAGCAAATCTGAGTTCAGTGTCCTCACAGTTCTAAGACACTTCACCAGAAGTTATTTGCAGTTGTTACTAGCTTGTGTGTTCATTACTTTGTGAGTAAATAGAACAAAGAACAAAACAGCACAGGATCAGGCCCTTCAGCCTCCCAAGCCTGTGCCGACACATTTTGCCCTTTCATAATAAAACCTTCGTCTCTTACAGCATCCGTATCCCTCTATTCCCTTCCAATTCATGCATTCATTCAGGTGCTTCTTGAATGTTTATGAAAGTACAACATTTTTCATTCCATGCACCTTTTGCAACTTTAAAGAAAGCAAGTTGATCTTCTTAGTCCTCCATATCAAGCCGTGCACTGGAAATGAGAAGTGTGAGAAAACTGTAGTATGCTGTTTAAGCTTTTGTTTTACTTGTCCATTTTCTTCAGCTTTTCTCACTTAGGGTCCCCATTTAACAATCAAGAGAGCAGCTCAGAAATCCTTCAAACTATAAGACTATCTTGGATAGTTTTGCCTGTTTTCCTTGCTGCACAAAATAAAACCATGGTCTTGCCACTTATGCATGCAAGCTCTACTTGCACCATCTTCTTCATAACGGGTGGCACAGTGATTAGCACTGCTGCCTCACAGCGCCTGAGACCCAGGTTCAATTCCCGACTCAGGCGACTGACTGTGTGGAGTTTGCACGTTCTCCCCGTGTCCTCCGGGTGTTCCGTTTTCCTCCCACAGTCCAAAGATGTGCGGGTCAGGTGAATTCGCCATGCTAAATTGCCCGTAGTGTTAGGTAAGGAGTAAATGTAGGGGTATGGGTGGGTTGTGCTTTGGCGGGTCGGTGTGGACTTGTTGGGCCGAAGGGCCTGTTTCCACACTGTAAGTAATCTAATCTAATAAGTATAAAAGGCAAGATTTTCAATGTTCAGCTTTTCATCACTGACCTGTGGTTCTGTTTTAGCAAGTACAGACTCAGATGGTTCAAAATGATTCAGCTCATACTGGTATGGATGTGCAAGCCTGCAAAAGTAGAAGAACACAAAAGTTTGAAGTAAAATGAGACTAGCAGAAACTTTATATATTCCCAGCAAATCGTGGCAGAAATTAAATTTTTTTCACAAACTACTTCTTTGCCTTTGGTCTACTTATCCCACACATGTATGCCAAAGAAACATTGTTTCTAGTGTATACATACACAGCTTACAACTTGTTCATTGACATTAATCTTTTCACTATGCTACTATGACGTTATCACTTCAACACTGGTGGTGGTGGAGGAGCAAGAGCATAATTCTTCAAATCGGAGATACATCTACTCTCCCAATCCTGCCTCTCACTACCCCTTTTGGTGTCATCAGGTTAATGCTCGAGTCACAAGAGTGCATTTTAATCATCACTTACATGTCCTGCTCATTATGCTGCATTCTCTGCTGATGAATAAAGTCAGCCAATGCTGCTGGAACATCAAGATCCTCTGGGCGTTCCATTCGACTTCGTCTGTTTAAAAGTACTACCAACCCAGAAACAAGAGTGATTAAATGATCTCAGGGATAGCATATAACAAATAGAAATACATCTTGCATTAGACTCGAAACTGGTCATATTTACATTGCAAGGAGACTCAGAACACTTTTAGCATCAATGAAGCAAATACAAGAGTGATCTTCAACTCCTGGTTGCAAACGTTCTCCAATATCGGGGGATGCCCGCAGGCCATCACTGTGAGGAACCACACTAGTGATTTGCTACTTAGAGCACGTGGAGAAATCACCTGAGATGCTTCATTAGACTGAAAACAAATTTTAGAAGCACCTTATTTACACAGTTTTAAAGACACTGGAAGGACATTGGTCGAACAAAGGACAAAAGCATGTCTGAACTGATTCATTTGTGGGATATAGACATCACTAAGTAGGTCAGCACTTTATTAACCATTAGTTGTCATCAGGAAATGGTGGTTAGCCTCATAGTTTTTGAGGATAAGATACAGCGTGTTAGGAAGGATTTTGACTCAGCTTGAGTGTAAAAATTCAAAGTAAATGGATGAATTCTGATGTTTGGAAATTGGAAGCAGAGTTCTCTCATTTGCTGGAGAAAATTGGAAACTACGTTTTCTTATTTGCAACTCTTTTAGCCAAATTTCAATAATACCAGAAGAGAGGTGGCAGATGAGTGGAGGACAACCTGCATGGTACAGTTATTCTAGAAGGGAGGATAGGATAAACCAGAAAATTACAGGCCAGCCAGTCTGACCCCAGCAGAAATTATTGGAATGAATTCTGAGTGACAGAACTAATCTGCACTTGGAGAGGCTGGGATTAATCAAGTACACTCAGTGTAGTTTTGTTCAGGTGAGTTTATATTTAACAAACTTCACTGAATTTTTCGAAGAAACGAGCGTGTAGATTAAAGCAATACATTTTTCAGTTTACTTGAACTTTAGCAAGGAGTTTGAGAAGGTCCTCGTTTGAGACTGATAGCAAAAAGTTGAGGCAGAATGTCAAAGGATGTTTTTATGACTGGAAGCCTGTGTCCAGTGCGGTCTCACAGGGATCACTGTTGGGGCCCTTCCTGTTTGTGCTATATTTAAGTGATATGGCTTGAATGTAAAGGGTTGATTAGTAAGTAAATGGATGATATAAAAGTTGGCAGGTGGTAAATAGTAAGGACAGTATAGACGGGCTGCTCAGAAGAAGTGATCAGAATCTGAATGTGTGTGAGGTGCTTTTGGACTGGACAAACACAGCAAGGGAATACACAAAGAACAGTAAAATCCTGGGATCAGACATCAAGGATCAGAGGGATCTTGACTGTGCAAGCCCTCTAGTTCCTTAAGGTAGCAGGACAGGTAGAAGAAGTGGTTAAGAACACATATGGGATATTTGCCTTCATTAGCTAAGGTAGAGAGTTCAACAGCAAGAAACTTATATACACAATGCCATTAGACCAGAGCTGAAGAATTGAGCACCGTTTTGGTATCCACATGTGGGAGGGATATGACTGCACCAGAGCAGGTGCAGAGATTTATCGGGATGTTGTCTGAGTTTTGGTTGTAGAAAGATTCCATAGATTGGGTTGTTTTTCTTGGAGCAGAGGAAACTGAAGATAGATATGATTGAGATGTGTGAAATTATGGGGGGAAACACATGATTAACAGTAAGAGTTTTTTTTTTCACTTGATGGAAGCATCAATGACCAGGGACACAGATGCAAGGTAAAGGGCAGAGGGTTAGAAGGGACATGAGGAAAAATGTTTTCATCCAAAGGGTGGTGGGAATCTGGAACTCACTGTCTGAGAGATTAGTAACAGCAGAATCCCTAATAACATTTAAGTAGTATTTAGATGTGTACTTGTGATACCAAGGCATAAAAGGCTACCAGCCAAATGCTGGAAGAAGGGTTTAGAACAGATAGGTGCTTATTTTTGACTGGCTTGGGCTTGAGCAACTAGGAACATAATTTTGTTATTATTACACAATGCAGCGGAGTATTGCTACTTGACACTGTGCGCTACTTAAGGCTCACAATTTGATTTATAAATCAGTTGCAAATACTGTAGATTCCTTCACAAGGGAACCTATTGGTCAGCTTTGGCTTTCTAAAATAACTCCTGCCAGAATCATAAAATAAGTGGAATTTGGCATCTTTAATTAACACTGAAGGTTCAGGGACCTATAGATTAGTAAAATCAAAATGGAGCATTTACAACAATTACTTGTCTCTTCTGTCTGTAAAATGATTCAATACAGCCCTTTCAAAGGGTCCATCAGGCAAGTTAGTTTTCAGCCAATTCAATTTATGCAACATGATAGCAAGAAACAACTGAACATATTGGACACAGCAACAATTACAGATCCCAGCAACGTCCTGGCTATAATATTGCAGTATGTTGTTCCAGGACTCCCCAGGTCTTCTGCTAAGGTTTCCTCAGTACAACTACAACCTGGTCATCTTTCCAAAAATAGAAAACTGCCCAGGTATGTCCACAATAAACTGATTAATCCTTTCAAGCCAATAATGCCCCATTAACCTACTATGAACCACTGGCAAAGTAATGAAAGGCACCATTCAGAGTGCTGAAGAGCAGCACTTGCACGGCAATCATCTCAGCTCGAGTCCCAACAGGCTACTCAACTCCTCACTCATTTATCCAAGTATGGACCAACAGCAGAATTACAGATGAGGTTAAAGTGACTGCCCTTAACATCAAGGCATCAATTCACTGAGAGTGATGTCAAGGAGCCCTAGCAAAGCTGAAGTTAATTACAATCAGGGATACACTCTCTTGGCTGGGCATATTCTTAAAAGAGATAAAGGATCTTTTTTTCTGACTGCTGGAAGACATGCATCTCACTCACGGGACACCACTATACGAGCTTCTTGCAACAATCTCCTCAACCCAACTATCTCCAGCTCATTCATCAAAGGGGGCATTTGTCAATGATTTCAGTGTGGAGCTTTATTCACAAACTACAGAACATAAAGCAGTTTAGGCTGACACATCCTGAACAACATGCAGGCTGAGGCTGATGGGAAACAAGTCACCACATATTTGGCAGGTAATGATGATTTCCTACAAGAGTTTGCAATCAAATTGATATTCAATAGCAAATGTTTGCAAATGTAACCCCACTATTAGAGGGAAAATTGATAACCTATTATTTTAACTTCAGTAGTAGGGAAAATATTAGAATTTACAATAAAGGATACAATAAGGCAGTCAGAAAAGAATGGTGACTTTGGCTAGATTCAACATGGGAAATTTGTTGCAGTTTTTTTTTTAAGTATGTTGAGAACCAGTGCATTTTTTTATATTTGAATTTTCAGAGGCTTTTGAAAAGATCCCATGCAGAAAGTTACTAAATTAACTTGGAACAAATGGGATTGGGGAAAAATATATTATGGACTGAAAATTAGTTAACAAACAGAAAGCAGACAATAGGTTATTTCCAGGATTACAGGCTGTTACTAGTGGGGCATTGCAAGAATCAGTGTTAGGACTGCAGCTGTTCATAATTTATACAAATGATTTGAACTAAGATTTCCAAGTATGCCAATGACACCAAATTTGTGGGAATACAAGCTGAGAGGACAACTTAAGGAGGCTTCAAAAAGGACCTGGATAAGTTGTGAGTGAGATGGCAGATGGAACATAATGTGAATAATTATGAAATCATTCATTTTTATAGGAAATCCAGAAAATAAGAATATTACATAAATGGAAAGGGTTTGGGAAGTGTAGGTATGCAAACAGACTCGTGTCCCCTTGTTTATGAGTCATTTAAAAGTTAATATGTAGATGCAGCAAGCAATTAGGAAAGCAAACGGCATGTGAGCATTCA
Source organism: Hemiscyllium ocellatum (assembly GCF_020745735.1). Taxonomy (NCBI): domain Eukaryota; kingdom Metazoa; phylum Chordata; class Chondrichthyes; order Orectolobiformes; family Hemiscylliidae; genus Hemiscyllium; species Hemiscyllium ocellatum. The sequence goes on from NC_083437.1 coordinate 13,144,394, forward strand.
TTGCTAAGAGATTTGAACACAGGAATAAAGATATATTGTGCTGTAGTTACATACAACCTTAGAGAGACCTCATTTGGAGTTGTGCATAGTTTTTGTCCCCTTTTTTAAATAGCATATAATTCTCAAAGTGCAATGCACGTTCATTAGTTTTGAGTTGGGAAGACATGTTGAGGTCATACAGGATGTTGGTGGGGCCTCTTCTGGAAAACGGTGTCCAGTTCTGGTCACGCCGTTATAGGAAGGATATTATTAAGCTGAAGGAGGTTGAAAAGTGACTTAACAGGATGTTGACAAGTATGGAGGGTTTGAGCTATAAAGAAAGGCTGGAGAGGATTTTTTTTTCACTGGAGCATAGGAGATTGAGAGATTACTTTAGAGAGATTGATAAAATCATGAGGCGCATGGACAGGGTCTATAGTAGGTACCTTTTCTCTAAGGAAGAAGGTTTTCAAAACTAGAGTCATAGAGTCTCACAGCACAGCGACAGGCCTTTTAGCTCAAACTGCTCCGTGCCAGCCAAAATGTCCATCCACGCTAACCCCATTTCCCTGTAATTGGCCGATATCCTTGTAATCCTTTCCTATCCATGTATTTGTCCAAATGCCTTTTAAATGTTGTTAATGTACCCGTCTCAACCACTTCCGCTGGCAGCTCATTCTATAAAGGTTTCCCTTTATTCTTTCCCCCTAACCTTAAACTGACGCCCTCTAGTTCTTGATTCCCTAACCCTAAGAAAAAGCCTGAGTGCATTTATTCTATCCATGTTTCTTATGAGCTTATACACCTCTATAACGTTCCCCCTCAGTTTCCTACACTATGAAGAAAAAAGCCCCAGCTTGTCCGACCTCTCCCTATAACTCATTGAATCCAGGCAACATCCTTATAAATTTCTTCTGCACTCTTTCCAGTTTAATAGCATCCTTTCGATAACAAGGTGACCAAAACTGAACACAATATTCCCCAAGTGTGGTCTCATCAATGTCCTGTACTGCAACATAACTTCCCAACTTCTATACTAAATGCCCTGACTGCTGAAGGCCAGTGTGCCAAAAGCCTTTTTCACTGCCCTGTCTACCTGTGACTTCACATTCAGAGAACTGTTAACCTGAACTCCAAGGTCCTCTGTTCCACTTCACTATTTAAGGCCTGCCACTCACCATGAAACTCCTACCTTGATTTAACTTTGCAAAATGCATGACCTTAAAACTTATCTATAGTAAACTCCATTTGCCATTTCTCAGCCCACTTTCCCCAGTTTATCCTGCAGAAATTTATGATAATCTTCCTCACTGACCACGATACCACCTATTTTAGCGTCATCTGCAAACTTACTAATCGTGCCTTGTACATTCTCTTCCAAAAGCGTTAATATAGAGAACAGTAATGGGCCAGCACCGACCCCTGGGGCACTCCACTAATCACAGGCCTCCAGTCCGACAAGCATCCTTCCACTATTACTCTCTGCTTCCTACCATCAAGCCAATTTTGTATCCAACTTGCCAGTTGTCCCAGATTCCATGCGATCCAACCTTCCGTAACAGCCTACAATGTGGAACCTTAGCAAATCCCTTACTGAAATCATACAGACTATGTCTAGCGCCCTGCCCTCGTCAACCTTCCTGTTAACTTCATCAAATGTGAGAGGAGGGATCTCCCACTCACTCACTCCCAAGCTGATTACTCGTGATCAAACCCTGTCTTTCCAAATCCATATATATCTTATCTCTCAGAATCTTCCCAAGTAACTTACCCACCACAGATGCTAAGCTTATTGGTCTTTGTTCTCAGGGTTTTCTCAGCCCTTCTTGAATAACGGCACAACATTTGCTACCCTCTCGGCTTCTGGGAGCTCACCCGTGGCTAACGATGATATAAAAGTATCAGCCAGGGCACCCGCAATTTCTTTTCTTGTCTCTTGCAGTATTCTTGCATTTATAGCTGGTTAGGACCAGGAGATTTATCCACCTTCATACATTCTAATACATCAAACAGGTCCACTACTGTGATATGGACTGTCCCCATGATATCACCACTAACTTCCCCAAGTTCTCATGTCTTCATGGCTGTCTCCATGGTAAACACAGAGGAGAAATATTCATTGAGAACTTCTCCCATCTCCCGTGGTTCCACACATACATATCCACTTTGGTGTTTGAGGCGTCCTATTCTCTCTCGTTAGTTTTTTTTCTTTAATATACTTAAAAGTACCTCGTTGGATTCACCCTAATCTTCTCGGCCAAGGTTATCTCATGCTTCCCTTTTGCCCTCCTGATTCTCTTCTTCAGTAAACTCCTGTATTCTCTAAACTCCAGCGATTCCTTTGATCCCAGCTGCCTGTTCCTGAGCCACACCTCCTCCTCCTTTCTGGTCAAAGCCTCAACATGCCTCATCATCTAGGGCTCCCTATTCCTGCCAACTTTGCCATTCACCCTCACAGGTACACACAGATCTTAAACTCTAGCTATCTCACTTTGTTGTGGTTCTGTTCGCTGAGCTGGGAATTTGTGTTGCAGACGTTTCGTCCCCTGTCTAGGTGACATCCTCAGTGCTTGGGAGCCTCCTGTGAAGCGCTTCTGTGATGTTTCCTCCGGCATTTATAGTGGTTTGTTTTTGCCGCTTCCGGTTGTCAGTTCCAGCTGTCCGCTGCAGTGGCCGGTATATTGGGTCCAGGTCGATGTGTTTGTTGATAGAATCTGTGGATGAGTGCCATGCCTCTAGGAATTCCCTGGCTGTCTTTGTTTGGCTTGTCCTATGATAGTAGTGTTGTCCCAGTCAAACTCATGTTGCTTGTCATCTGCGTGCGTGTCATCTCACTTTTAAATCCCTTCCACTTGCCAGAGGTCCCTTTGCCTGCAAACAAACTGCAGAACAACCTCCGAACTAGACAGGCAGATAATTGAGAGTTCGGATAATGGATTGTACAGACAATGGATAGCACTTTTACGGGACGTTGAGATCCTGTTCTGATAATCCGAAATTCAGATAATTGATGTTCGGATAATCAAGGTTGTTCTGTACTCCAATCAACCTCTGTAATCTCTTGTTTGAATTCCATCAAAATTTGCCTTGCCCCAATTTAGAAATTGGGACCAGAAAATTTTTAAGCTGAGAGGACAAAGATTTAGAGAAGACATGAGGGGACTTTTTCGTTTTACACAGAGGATGATTTGCATGTAAAATGAACTTCCTAAGGAAGGGATGGATTTAAGCACAATGGCAACATTTAAAGGACAATTGGATAAGTACATGAATAGGAAAGATTTGGAGTGATATGGGCCAAGAGCAGGTAGGTGGGGCTAGTTTAATTTGGGATTATGTTCCACATGGACTGTTTGGACCGAAGAGTCTGTTTCCATGCGGGATCACTCTATGATTCGTTCCTTTGAACCATAAGAATGAGAATGAGAATAAGGCTAAGGCAGACGTGTACCCATCCTCCCCTTTCCACGAAGCAGGCTGGGAGAGGAGGTAAGACATCTTACCCAAATTCCCCATTTTCCGTTAAGTCCAAGTTCAGCTAAGAGTGTGCCTCAGCAAAGGGGAAACACAAGTTCAGCATTACGTCAGCCCCAATCTTCACCCACTAATTATACAAAGCTATTTGGAAAGAAACTGTCAGGAATACTCAGAGGTTACAAAGTGAAATAGACAGGTCAAGGGAGTGGGCAACAAAATGGAAGATGGAGTATAATGTGGGAAAGTTGGAAATTTTTTTTTTAGTCAAGCAGTGAAGACCAGAATATTTTCTGAAAGGTTGAAGCTTGTAAAGGTGGATGTTCAAGATATTTGAGTGTGGTCATAAAATTACATAAAATAAATGTGCAAGTACCACAAGTAGGGCAAATGCTAGGTTGGCCTTTACTGCAAAACAGCTGGACTACAATCTTGCTACAATTGTACAGGGCTTTGACGACAACATCTAGAATACTGTGAGTAGTTGTTTTCTTCATATTTAACGAAGAATACAGGTAGTTCTCCTATAATGCTTATTTTGTTAATGTAAATGTGCTGTGACTCGATTGACCAATTGGGGACATGGTTTCGAGAGCGCAAATATTTAAAGTGTATATTATAATGCGATTCCAACCCCATTAGTTTAGATGGTGCTGCTATTACACAATTTTCTTGAAGCACAGGATTGCACGAGAATGGAACTACTGCATTATAGCAGAACAGACTGTATACTTGCATTTTAGACAGTATAGTGAAGGTTTTATAGGTTGTTTCTTAGGTGAAAGTTGTCTTATTACGACAGGCTGAAGAAATTGGCATTATGTTCTTCTAAACTCCCAGAGAATAAAGGTTGACGTAATTGAAACACAGAAGTTCCTGAAGGGGCGCGATAGTGTAGACATTAAGATTGTTTCCACCAGGTCAGGAACCTAAGCCAAAGGCAGGTGAAGAATCAGTCATCTGACAAATAATTTCAGACTGAAACAAGGAAGAACTAATCCGAAAGTTCTGAATCTTTGTTACTCTACCTCAGAGTTACAGATTATGCATTGTTGGATACATTGAAGACTGGGATAAACAGATATTTGAGCACAAATGTCAGAAATTCAAAGCTGAGGATTAAATTTTTCAACAAAATACCATAACTTATTTACTCAGAAATAATAAGCTATATACATTTTACCAACAACTGTGTTCTGAATTTTGGTTTCAATGATTTCGAGAATTGCAGTTTTAACCAGCTGTCATCCCATTTTGTAAGCACTAATTTGACCACACAAAATAAACTTTGATCTACAGATTTACTTTTAAAAAAAACCGCAGCCGAGAAATGCTTGTCAAACAACCTGAGTCAGGCCTTATTTACATCAGCATCAGGTTAGTAAGCTTACTGGGTTATACCTGCAGGGAGTGGCTTCAAGGCATTGGGTTTGATGAAGAGCTTTGGCACAAAAGGAGTGTTGGAATTGTCGACCTTCTCTTTGAACTTCACCTGAGGTCGTGGAATGTTTTTTGCATGAAACAGACGGAACGTTTCAGACTTTGATTTCTTCATTTCAGTATTCTACAAAGGGAATGCATTGAAAATATTAAGAGCTGCTTTTCACTAGTGATGTGCACTTTTACTTAATCCAATGCTTTATTCATTGAGAGAGGATTGCAAGTAGACACGTGACTGTGCCAATTCAAGTCCAGTATTTGCATACTTAGTGCCTGTACTTTTTTTGACCCATGTGCAACAGAAATCAATCCAAACTTACCTTGCGGTTCCAACTGGAGATGATGGTCTTTGGAGGTTGAAGTCCTGCTGGGAGAACTGGTTGCTGATTCTTGTTCACACCTGAAGCTTCATCCAGTAAAATACCCTAAAATGATAAATCCAACAAGAGATCAGGAAAGTTCAAATGACATGGAAGTTTAGACAGATTAAAATTCTCAAGGATATGCCGTTCATTAAAAAAAAATCCAACATTTTAGTTGTCAGAGTAAATGTGTAACAAATGTATTTTGAGTTCTATGTCTTGCTTACTCTCATCTCTCCCTCCTTCCTGTATAAAGTATAGACTGGACTCAGGAAAATACTTTGAGTAATTCATTAAAGAAACAAATAAATCACAGTATAATAAAAATGGTTTGGGTACAATTTTGAAGTGAAAATGTTAATGAGCAACTCAAATATTGTTTATTATTTACTGCAACTCATACAATATCAGTTCACTGTATCCAATCATACTTGGAAAAACTGCAACATTCACATATTCCAGCTACATTTTTCTGGATAATTCTGTTACACATTTTTCTCAGTTCATGGGTCCATATCTGCAAAAACATTAATATAAACATAAGATACAATAGCAGCTGTGTCATACATACAACTTGTTCAAGAATAACATCATTTGCATCCACCAACAAGTCAAATTTGTCCTCCAGTTCTGTCACTTTGTTACGGACTCTGACGTGGCTTCGACAGCCATGATACTGCATAAGCTGACTCATGCTGCAAAATTAAATTTTTGAAAATTAATAATCTTTCATAGTAAGTCAGTATAACAAGTTCATCCAGAGCAGAGTGAGTACAAGACTTACTAACAGCACTGATACCAAAACCCTATTGGAAAAACCCTCTTTCATTACTCGTGTGATGTTAAATTTATCACCTAAAATTACATCAATCACAGACATTACCAGATATTTCTTTAATATTATAGTTCTGCTGTCTGAAAGCGAGACTGAAGGATAAGATCAGTAACTATTCTAGTTCAGATTGATGTAGTACAAACATTTTACATTCACACCACCATATTTTACCAACGTCTGAGTGACAATTCACAATTAACCAACGAGTCTGAACACAAAAATTAGCTTAAGTACAAAAGGAACGATCTTAATGATATCTGAATATAATAAAATTTTATTGTTAAACACTAGCGAGGAAATAACATGATGGAAGGAGAATCAAATATATACATTACTGCTGAGATGCTTTCTAATACAGATCTTTTTCAGCCATGTAATAGATGAGGTATCTATCATGAAGGCTCACCTCACTTCAATTCAGAAGTAGATTATAGCACTTTTTGAAGTAGCTTATCTATTCTGGATAGTGACTACATCATCCCGTTTAACAAGGGTACCTTCAAGAGCAGCAAACTCAAAGCAGCACAAAAATTCCTGCCATACTTTTTCTCTCATTACCCCCAGCAATAATCCAGTATTGTTCTTGTAAATCCAGAAATTGATCATTAGCAGACAACTAAAGTGCAGGTTCAAAGGAAAACCCAATTCCCCTTGTCGTAAGAATATCAGAATTGGAAGCAGCAGAATGACATATGGCTCCTGAAGCCTACTCTGCCAATTATTAAGATTAACGCTGATCATTGACTTCAAGTTCTCCTCCTTACCTGATCCACAAATCTATCAACAGCCATACAGTTCAATATGTATCCATCTCAGCCTTGAAAATACTCAATGGCCAAGAGTACCAAAGCTCTGTGGAGTACAGAATTCCAAAGATTCATACATTTCTGGGTGATGAAATGCTCCAGCTCCATTATCTGATGTTCACAGATCCGACCCGTCACAGGGCAACTGTGAACCACTGTTAGCAGTATTCAATTGCATTCACTCCTTTCCAACTTTAGGAAAAATAATTGGAGCACCCAAATTGATATCTTGTCTTGTCTCAGTAAATGTGACATAAACTGGGAATTAAATCTAGAATATTCCATATCGGTATCACTAAGTGATGTTAATATCTGCTCTGACAACTACAAGTTAAAGTACACATTTTTGCACGTTCTCTTGATTAAAAAGTGCATCTGTTAGGATTTCTCACCAGCTCAGGAGTCGATCAGCTTGCGTGTCACAGAAAGATTGAAATCCAGGGAAACTCCGGTAAAAGTCAAACTCATCACCAGGTTGAGGAAGCCCATTGGAGGCTTTGGTAGTTGAAACCACTGTTCCCAAAACATGCTGCACAAAGGGGAGAGAAAAATACACTGACTGATTAGATGTTATGTCCCTAAATCACAAAGCAATCTGGTAGCCCAAAACAAAACAAGATCAAATGTGCAGTTTTGGTCTTTTTATTTAAGGAATGATGTAAGGGCAGCATGGTGGCTCAGTGATTAGCACTGCTGCCTCACAGCGCCAGGGACCGGGGATCGATTCCTGCCTCAGGTAACTGTCTCGTGGAGTTTGCACATACTCCCCATGTCTGCGTGGGTTTTCCCTGGGTGCTGTAGCTTGCTCCGGGTGCTGTAGCTTTCTCCCACAATCCAAAGATGTGCCGGTTAGGTGAATTGGCCATGCTAAATTGCCCATAGTGTTAGATGCATTAGTCAGGGGTAAATGCAGGGGAATGGGTCTGGGTGTGTTGCTCTTTGGAGGGTCATGTGGTCTTGTTGGGCTGAAGGGCCTGTTCCCATACTGTGGGGAGTCCAATCTAAAATCTAAATGTGTTGAAAGTGGGAAGAGTTATTAAACAGTTACCTTGAAGAGTAGTCTAATGAGAATAGGTTTCTTCTTGTAGGTGGGTTGAGAATTAAGTCACATTGCTTTAAAATTACAGGTTGGCCTTTAAGGATAGATGAAGAGAATGGTGGAAATGGCGGCTGATGATTCTTTGGATGCTAGTGGGACGGTAGATGAGGACAAAGGGAATCCTAACACTGTTGTGAGAGGGAACAGAGGGCATGAAGGCCAAAGTGCAGGAAATGAAGAGGGAGTGAGGGCCAAAATACGAGCAATGGGGTCCCTGAGAGCCACTGGTGAAGAAGAAGTTGGACATTTTGTGAATGCCCCCTTGTCAAAGTTGACATTATCAGAACAAATGTAATAGAGACGGAGGAACTGAAAGAATGGAATAGTCTTTACAGAAAGCAGGGTGAGAGGACATATCGTGATAGTAACCGTGGGAGTCAGTGAGTTTGTAGTGTATATTGGTGGCCAGCCTATTCCCAGAAAGGGAAGATTCAGAGATGTACCAGGTGAAGGCGTGAGCGGGGTTGAAACTGGAAGCAAAGTTGATAAACGTTTGCAATTCCAGATGAGAGAAGGAAGTAGTAGAACTGGAAAAAGGAATGTTCCACATTACCCACAGTGACAGGCATAACTGGGCTCCATGTGGGTACCCATGACCAGAGTGGTGTCCTGAAGAAAGTGAGAAGCTGCTTAAAGTGAGGTTGAGCTTGGCCAAGTGGAGAAGGGTGGTGGTGGAGGATGAGAACAGTTCAAGCTTTTTTTTCAGACGACACTGCAATCCCAAGACCATCCTGATTGGAGATGGATAAGTAAAGGGATTGTGCATATATTGGAGGAAGAAACGTCTGGAGCCCATGAAGTAGAAATTTTGAAATTAACGTAAAGTATCAAAGGAATTGTGGATGTATGTGGGAATGCGGGAAGAAAAAGTGGGAAAAAAAGTCAAGTTGAGCTAGGAAGAGATGAGTTCTGTGAGGTAAGAGCAGGCAAAAGCAATGAGTCTTCCCAGGTAATCCTGTTTGTGGATTTTGTGAAGGAGGTGGAAATGGGCTGTGCAGGTTTGTGCGACTATGAATTTAGACACAGTTGGTGGCAGTGATGGAAATCACCAGATGAAATAAGGTTAGTGACCATTGTAGATCCAACAGCTCAATGTTCGATGGTGGGGTCACAGTACAGGGGGAGAAAAGAGGCATCCGAGAGCTGGCAATCAACCTCTGCAACGTAGAGGCCAGTACACCACCCAAAAGCAGCACCACAGGCTTGATTACAAAGTCAGGATTGGAACTGAGAGCACGGATTGCAGTCAGTTCAAAGGGAGATGGGTTTGAATGGGTGACGATGGCAGAGACATTGAGGGGACCAGTGTCAGATCTCAATCCTGAGCAGCTGCCTGATCTGAAGACCTTTCATTTATGTATTGCCCACGATCATCCCTAACCCAGTAGTTGGTCAGATGGTGCCACAGTGAATACAGTCAGGGGAGCGAGGGCACATGAAATCTTGTGGCATTTGTCCAATAAAGGGCCAGGGCCAGGGCCAGGGCCAGGGCCAGGGCCAGGGCCAGGGCCACCCCGAATGACAGCCGCCCCCCCTCCCTCCCCATCACCACCCCCCCACCCCCACCCATCACCACCCCTCCTCCCCCCGGCTGATGGACCTAGCCACCACCGTCCACGTCGGTGATGAAGAACACATGAAGGAAGGTCGGGCAGCGGGGGTCCCTCCCCGCACAAACACACCACTACCAACCTTCACAAAGCTATCCGCGTCACTGAAACCCGGGATGGGGCCGTCACCGCTGAGAGGCCTCTCTCCCGGATCCGAATCCGCATCCTCCGCCGATCTCCCCCGCGCCGCCATCTTGCAGACTAACGAACCCTCGCGAGGGGGGCGGGGCGGCGAGGTTGACTCTCGCGAGAGTTGCGGGGTGTGGGTGGAGACTGACCTCAGAGGCGGAGGCAGACGGTCAGAGCGCATCACGTGAGGACAATCCTGGGCGGGCCCGATGGCGCGTCACGTGGGATCAGTCCCACTCTGGCCCACGTGCTGTGGGACCCTGGCCTCAGGCGCCAGTCTTGTGGTGGTAATGGATCCACCTCTGAATGAGGAGGCAGAGGTTCAAGTCAATCTTCCTGAGATGTGTAAAAGACAGGCTGATTGGAAAGTATCTAGGCTACTGACCTGGCTCCTACTCTTGCTCACCTATTCCTTGCCCAGATTTGCCTGGTGTCACTCTTGCAGTGCTGCAGCAGTGCTGCATTGTTGGAGATGCTAGGTTATGAACAAGAGATTCAATTGAAACCTGTCTGCCAGGTGTGAAACGTGCGGTGCTAGTGATATGAGGAGCAAGAAGGTCTCCTCAATGACACAAACAATATTTATTCCTTGGGTAACGACACAAAGATATTTGTCTGGTTAGCATGCAAAACACTACTTTACACTCTATCTCAGTACACGTGACAATAATAAATCAAATCAAACTTCAGAACTTTAAAAACTGTTCATCGATTGAAAGCATCAACAAAGATAAAATATACATGGACAGAAGCAGCAATAATGGTGTCTGGAATAAATTAAAGTCAAGAACAAATTTGTACAGGTTTGAAAGCAATTAGCTATGTCTCTGAGGAAGACTTAAAGTTTGTGGGCGGCACGGTGGCACAGTGGTTAGCACTGCTGTCTCACAGCGCCTGAGACCCGGGTTCAGTGTGGAGTTTGCACGTTCGCCCCATGTCTGCGTGGGTTTATTCCAGGTGCTCCGGTTTCCTCCCACAGTCCAAAGATGTGCGGGTCAGTTGAATTGGCCATGCTAAATTGCCCGTAGTGTTAGGTAAGGGGTAAATGTAGGGGTATGGGTGGGTTGCGCTTCGGTGGGTCGGTATGGACTTGTTGGGCCGAAGGGCCTGTTTCCACACTGTAAGTAATCTAATCTAAGTTCTCCTCAATGACACAAACAATACTTATTCCTTGGGTAATGACACAAAGGTATTTGGTTAGTAAAAAGTGAGGTCTGCAGATGCTGGAGATCAGAGCTGAAAATGTGTTGCTGGTTAAAGCACAGCAGGTTAGACAGCATCCAAGGAACAGGAAATTCGACGTTTCGGGCCAGAGCCCTTCAGGAATGAGGAGAGGGTACCAGGCAGGCTAAGATAAAAGGTAGGGAGGAGGGACTTGGGGGAGGGGCGATGGAGATGTGATAGGTGGAAGGAGGTCAAGGTGAGGGTGATAGGCCGGAGTGGGGTGGGGGCGGACAGGTCAGGAAGAGGATTGCAGGTTAGGAGGGTGGTGCTGAGTTCAAGGGAATCGACCGAGATGCAATAGCTGATGTGAGTGGAGGTGCAGGTGAATTTGTGGCAGATATGGAAGGATCCCTTGGGGCCTTGGAGAGAAGTAAGGAGGAGGTGTGGGCGCAAGTTTTGCATTTCCTACGGTTGCAGGGGAAGGTGCCGGGAGTGGAGGTTGGGTTGGTGGGGGGTGTGGACCTGACGAGGGAGTCATGAAGGGAGTGGTCTTTGCGGAACGCTGATAGGGGAGGGGAGGGAAATATATCCCTGGTGGTGGGGTCCGTTTGGAGTTGGCGGAAATGACGGCGGATGATACGCTGTATACGGAGGTTGGTGGGGTGGTAGGTGAGAACCAGTGGGGTTCTGTCTTGGTGGCGGTTGGAGGAGCGGGGCTCAAGGGCGGAGGAGTGGGAAGTGGAGGAGATGCGGTGGAGGGCATCGTCGATCACGTCTGAGGGGAGTCTGCGGTCCTTGAAGGAGGCGGCCATCTGGGCTGTACGGTATTGGAACTGGTCCTCCTGGGAGCAGATGCGGCGGAGACGAAGGAATTGGGAATATGGGATGGAGTTTTTACAGGGGGCAGGGTGGGAGGAGGTGTAGTCCAGGTAGCTGTGGGAGTCAGTCGGTTTATAGTAGATGTCTGTGTTGAGTCGGTCGCCCGAGATAGAAATGGAAAGGTCTAGGAAGGGGAGGGAGGAGTCTGAGACAGTCCAGGTGAATTTGAGGTCGGGATGGAAGGTGTTGGTAAAGTTGATGAACTGTTCAACCTCTTCGTGGGAGCACAAGGCAGCGCCAATACAGTCATCGATGTAGCGGAGGAAAAGGTGGGGGGTGGTGCCGGTGTAGTTACGGAAGATGGACTGTTCCACATATCCTACAAAGAGACAGGCATAGCTGGGGCCCATGCGGGTGCCCATGGCAACTCCTTTAGTTTGGAGGAAATGGGAGGATTGAAAAGAGAAGTTGTTCAGAGTGAGGACCAGTTCAGTCAGTCGAAGGAGGGTGTCAGTGGAAGGGTACTGGTTGGTGCAGCGGGAAAGGAAGAAGCGGAGGGCTTTGAGTCCTTCGTGATGGGGGATGGAGGTGTACAGGGACTGGATGTCCATCGTGAAGATAAGGCGTTGGGGACCGGGGAAGCGAAAATCATGGAGGGTGGTGTCCCGAACGTAGGTGGGGAGTTCTTGGACTAAAGGGGACAGAACCGTGTCAAGGTACGCGGAGATGAGTTTGGTGGGGCAGGAGCAGGCTGAGACAATGGGTCTGCCGGGGCAGTCAGGTTTGTGGATTTTGGGCAGGAGGTAGAAACGGGCGGTGCGGGGTTGTGGGACTATGAGGTTGGAGGCGGTGGATGGGAGATCCCCTGAGGTGATGAGGTTATGGATGGTCTGGGAGATGATGGTTTGGTGGTGGGAGGTGGGGTCATGGTCAAGGGGGCAATAGGAGGAGGCGTCTGCAAGCTGGCGTTTGGCCTCAGCGGTATAAAGGTCAGTGCGCCAAACTACTACCGCGCCTCCCTTGTCTGCTGGTTTGATGGTGAGGTTGGGGTTGGAGCGGAGGGAGTGGAGGGCTGCACGTTCTGAGGGTGAGAGGTTGGAGTGGGTGAGAGGGGTGGACAGGTCGAGTCGGTTAATGTCGCGGCGGCAGTTGGCTATAAATAGATCGAGGGTGGGTAAGAGGCCAGCACGGGGTGTCCAGGTGGATGGGGTGTGCTGGAGGCGGGAGAAGGGGTCGTCAGAGGGTGGGTGGGAGTCTTGGTTGTAAAGGTAGGCACGGAGGTGAAACTTGGTCTGGTATTTGTCTGGTTAGCATGCAAAACACTACTTTACACTGTATCTCAGTACACATGACAATAATAAATCAAATCCAAATTCAGAACTTTAAAAACTGTTCATGAATTGAAAGCATCAACAAAGATAAAATATACATGGACAGAAGCAGCAATAATGGTGTCTGGAATAAATTAAAGTCAAGGGCAAATTTGTACAGGTTTGAAAGCAATTAGCTATGTCTCTGAGGAAGACTTAAAGTTACTTAAACAGAAGTGTTTTATCAATTGCTTGATGAATGGCTGCCTCACACCACAAGGACAACTGATTGCCTTTGTTACGAGATGACAGTGAATCCCTCTGTTAATTAAACCAAACACCCAGAAAGGCTCACCTCATCTTGTAATCTGTTAAAATACGAGGGACAGTGAACTCCCAAATTCCATTATTTAAAGAAAATAATGTCAATTTATGTTTTAATTCCAAAAGTGAACATTAAACAATTATCTACAACTTAAGCTCCTTCTTTCTCTTAACGGCTTATTACCTACCTCCAACTCTACAACAATATACTATTCCAATAAGGCACTTATTAAAATTACATCAATTTAATTTTAAAACCACACAGCCGCTGTTGTATGTGATTTCATTCTTCTGGCTGCTGAATTCCCTGGGTTGTCTTCTTTCTTTTTACTGTGAATGTGTTTCATATGAAGAAGAACCTTTGATAGAGAATGTTTCTAAATTCTTGGATCTCTCTTGATCTGGATGGCAGTTGCTCGCTCTACAATTTTCAAAACATCTGCATTGGATCGTCTTATTGGTTCGATGTTGGCAAAATAATAAATTCAAACTTGACAGGGTTTTAGCATCCTGGAACAAAATTTAAACTGATTAGTTAAATTCAAACTGTTGTCAAAACAGCAACCAAAACTCAAATATCTATTTCACAGCCAGGTACAGTACATGCCTTCAACTTCATAACACCTTGCTGAAGAATTTAATGAGTTAACTCCAGGAAAGTTTTCTTCAACCAGGAAGTTAATGCTAAACATAACAAGGAATGGGGAAGCTACTTCTGATAAGAAGGCAAGCTACAGATTTTGCAATAATTTGGATGAAAGAATCATCATTATATGACATCATGGACCTGAAGGATGAAAATCTATATGAGAATCTAACATCAGAACTATTCAGCAGCAGGACTTTGAAAAACAGTGCAGAAGGTTTGAATCCTGGGCACTTCCAGAGACTGACACTGTTGGTTGGAATCGTAGCTAAATTCCAATATTAATCAGGTAAACACCAATGAGTTGTGCGGTTTTATTTGCTTACTTTAACAGAGTTATTTTGGTTACCAAATGAGGTAAAATTGAAGTCATTGTTTCAGTGTTTGATTGTCTGTGAGATTTCCTAATAAGTAGCCAAATTAAATGAAATTTGTGATTTACTCACCCCAAAGTGTTTTTTAACATCTCTCCAAATTCTTAGGCTGTGACCCCAAATTCTAGAATCTTCAGTCATTGGAAATCGTTTGTGTTTGCCTATGCTGTCTTTCCTTGTTAACATCCTGAAGACCTTGATTAGATTACCCTTTAACCGTCTACATTATGGAGAATCAAGACCTAATTTCTGTACTCATAACTTGATGCCAGAAATCCAGATATCACTCTCGTAACCCTGTGCTGAACACTCTCCAGGACTAAAACATCCTTCCTAAGGTGTGGTCCCCAGATCTGCTCACAGTATTCTAAATGGGGTCTGACTAGAGTTTTTAATAACTGTAGAGTCAAAATGTGTGGCATTGGAAAAGCACAAGAGGCCAGGCAGCATCAGAGAAGCAGAAGATTCGATGTTTTGGGCATAAGCCCTTCATCAGGAATGCAGTATAACTGAGGTATGATGTTTTCATCTCTGTACTCCAGCACTTTAGATATGAAGGCTGCATTCCACTAGAATTAGATTCTATTGCAACATGTACTCAAGTACAAGGATACAAGGGCACAGTGACAAGTTTACAATATTGCCATTCACAGTGCCCATCAAAGTTTTAGGTACAAAGTAGAAAAATAAAGAAATTAGTTAAAAGTTCAACATTGCAATTGTCAGGATAAAACAGGCATTAAGAAATAAAGTTAAAAATTTCATTTACAGTCTTTTCTTTAGCCAAGGGCCTGCAGTTGCTCCACACAGGGCTTTCCTCGTGTAAACTCAATTTCTCAATCACATGCCTCTGACCTACCATCTGGGCTGACCAGCCGCTTCGCCACAAGCTGCCAGTGTCCTGCTTTGGTGCTGCTCCAGGACTCAGCTGCTTCTGCGGTGCCACCAGAATTCTGCTAGGGCACAGCAACAGCCTCTTGGCTGACTGCGAAACCCCTCACTCTGGGCTCCCAGACGCTGCCATTGCCTCCACGATCAAGCTCCCTCCAGAAGGCAAGTACAGAAGGAAAAAAACTTTAAAAAGAAAAAACAAGAAAAGGAGAAAGAAAAGCAGTCGGAGGAGACAGGCTCCAGCTCAGGACCCCTATTCTGCCACCATCTTGGATTAGCCTTCTTGACTATTTTCTGCACCTGTTCATAGTATGTTAAAGAGCTAGGCATCGGAACCCTGAGATCTTATTGGACATCTTGTTGCTTTCTGAGGTCATGGAAGTCTCTACTTGAGTGCAAGTCTTTATTTACTACAATCACATTTTCTAATATAGATTTTTGTCCACCAGTGGGTCTGATAATTGGCTGACCCTGAAATATCAACATTTCCTTTACAAATATTTTGTGACTTGCTGCATGTTAAGTTGCTTTGCACTTTGTTTTACATGCTTGCTGGTATTGTGGTTTGCATATCATCTGAGCTGGTGTCCTGCATTTTAATGGATTTTCCAGTCACTCACTTGTGGAGACATCTACAGGAAATATAAGATTGGTGAAATGTCTAAGGTTGTGCTCAGATCAAAGAATAATATTATTACAACTTATATGTAATCACTCAGAAATAAATGCAGTATCTGTATGCATGCTTTGATGTGCTGTATGTGTAGAAACTTTATGAAGAGCAGGTCGGCATGCAGGAAACAAAGAGTAGGAATAAACAGGTCAGCCACTGATTAGTGGGGTACCACAGGGATTAATGTTTGGGCCCCAATTATTCACAAGATATATCATTAATTTAGATGAGAGAACAGAATATAATTTCACCAAATTTGCAGACAATACTAAGCTGACTGGGAGGGTGCAGAGAAGATTCAGTATAATTTAGGCAAGTCGAGTGAGTAAATATATGGCACATGAAGAATAACGTGGAAAACGTGAGTAACAAAAATGGAAAAAGACAGATAATTATCTGACTAGTATTAGACTGGGAAAGGGCAAGGTGCAATGAGAGATGAGTGTCTAGTACATCAGATGCTGTAAGTAAGCATGCAGGTGCAGCAGGTGTTAAAGAAGGCAAATGGTATGTTTGCTTGTGTACCAAGAGGATTTCAGTACCTAACTCTAACCTGGAGTATTATGTGCAGATTTGGTGCTTTTACCTGAGAAATTATGTTCTGGCTATTGAGAGAGTATGACAAAGGTTTACTAGACTGATTTATAGGATGGCAGGACTAATATGAATAGACTACTAGATCAATCAAGACTATTTTCATTGGCATTTAAAAGAATGGGCTGGGGGGGGGGGAGGAATTTCAAAGAAACCTGGAAAATGTTCACAGAATCAGACAGGCTAGATGCAATAAGGATGTTCCCCGTGACTAGGGAATCCAGAAGGAGGAGTCCCAGCCTAAACATACGGATAAGCAATTTAGGACAGAGATGAGAATTTTCTTCACCCAAAATGGTCACGTCTGGGGAATTCTTTGCCACAGAACGCAGTTGTGGCCAAAACATTTAATGTTTTCAAGGAGTTACATATAAATAGAGTCATAGAGATGTGCAGCATGGAAGCACGCCGACCAGATAACCTAAACAAATCTAGTCCCATTTGCCCGCACTTGGCCCTCTAAACCCTTCCTCTTCATATACCAATCCAAATGCCATTTAAATACTGCAATTGTACCAGCCTTCACCACCTCTCCTGGCAGCTCATTTCATACATGCGTCTGCGTGAAAGTTGCCCCTTGGGTCCCTTTTAAATATTTCCCCTCTTACCCTAAAACAATGCCTTCTGGATCCTCCCACCCCAGGGAAAAGACTTTGTTTATTTACCCTATCCATGCCCCTCGTGATTTTATAAACCTCTGTAAGGTCACCCCTCAGCCTCCACACTCTGGGGAAAACAGCCCCAGCCTACTCAGCCTCTCCCTGTAGCGCAAACCCTCCAACCTTGACGACATCCATATAAATAGTTTGTGAACCTTTTCAAGTTTCACACCACGTTTGATAGGAAGGAGACCAGAATTGCACACAGTAATCCAAAAGTGACCTAACCAATGTCCTGTACAACTCCAACATGACCTTCCAATTCCTATATTCTATGCACTGACAATAAAGGAAGCATACCAGAAGTCTTCACTGTCCTATCTACCTGCGACTCCACTTTCAAGAAACTGTGAACCTGCACTCCAAGGTCTTAACACTAAAAGGATCAAAGTGTTTTGGGGGAGAAATTGGGAACAGGATAATCAGTTGTGATCATATTGAATGACAGAGCAGGCTTGAAGGGTTGAATGGCCCACCCTGCTCTTATTTTTATATGTCGCATTTTGTTACTTAAATTTCCTGTTTGTGAAGTTAAATTTGTCTGATACTTATTTAATATTATAATTAAATAAGTTGTTGAGGGAGTGTTCGCAAGATTGGGAGATATTATTTGATATCCGAGACTTTGTGATTGTTGAGTTTATTTCATTATTTATTATTAGACTCTACTGATTAATCAGGGTTATTGCTTAAGAGAGTTGCTCAGTTTTGAAGCTGCAAATTTCATCACATTTCAGTGTTTCATATGCAGGGAAAAACCAACTGAGGTGAGTATTGTTAACTTCTTTAAATTTTTCACAGAATGTGGTCTCTCTGGCCAGGCCTTTATTTATGGTCCATCCCTAATTGACCTGAGGGCAGTTGAGAGTCAACTAAATTGCTGTAGGTCTGGAGTCACATGGAGGCTAGAATGGCTGAGGGTGGCAGTTTTCCTACCCTAATGGGTAATCATTAGACTTTTAATCGAATTAACCGGGTTCTGTGGATTAATAGTCTAGTTATAACAACACCGGGCCATCGCCTCCCCTAAAAACTGGTATTTGTTCATGTCATTTTGGCTGATCACACAAGAAGCAATTTAGCTAAACTGATCATCTTAATTTAGTAGAACTAAGCAAGCAATGAATTTTGCACGTAAGAATTTCAGTTTAATATACATTGATGAAATCCGCTAACGGTCATGGTGAAAAGTGAAAACATGTTCTTTGTGCCTTTAAGCAAACTTCAAAACTTTATTTGAATGCTTTTGAATGTGGTCACACCTAAAAAATATAGAAAACATCCTGTGCACACGGAGCTGAATTTTTCTGAAGATCATCAAGCTTGGAGATGGGGATTCAAAGGCCCTGATGAAACCCCAGGTACACGATAACTTGAAACAGAATTTTTTTTGGACCCGTCTACATTATTTATTCTCTTCTCAAACCTCCACCATCAATCTTCATCTAATTCTATCAGCACAACCCTCTATTCCTTGCAGCTACACTATTTTCCTCAACTACTGCATAGGATCAAGCTCCACATTTTTGCCACTCTCTAGGTAAATAAGTTTCCTCTGAATTTTCAATTTGATTAGTTGGCGTTTATCTTATAATGATAGCCACCAGTTTTGTTTCTTGCTGGACTGAAACACACTCCTGGTAACCAGACTACCACATCATTTCACAAGGTGACCTCTATCTTTTTAATCTTTAGCCTTTGTATGATAGAGAAAGAAAGACACAATCTGACTATCTTGGCAAGAGTTGTGTTTTGATTTTGCAAAAAGGATTTTGGGTAAAGTTTTTCATGGTTCTCCCACCAGTATATTTGTAGGTGAGGTCAGTGTGCCCAACCTGTCCCTCATATTACAGAGGTGGGTAAGGTGCCCGTCAGCCTATCTAAGGCCCCTGAGAAGACAACTAACTGCCATTTAAAGGTCTCTTTCTGTTTCCACAGCAATGTTTTGGTCTGAAGGGGAAAGCAGATGCAATTATTTTATAAAATTCATTCACAAAATGAGGGCATCACTGGCTAGGCAGCATTTATTGCCCATTCTTAAATTGCTGAGAGGGCAGTTAAGAATCCACCACATTTCTGTGGATCTGGAGTCAAATGTAGACCATACCAGGTAAGAGTGGAAGAACACTGCAAGCCAGGCAGCATCAGGTGGTGCCTTCTGGCATGCTGTATTCTTTCAGCCTCTTGCCTGTCTATTTTGGATTCCAGCATCTGCATTTTTTTTAAAATCTCAGACCAGGTAAGAGTGGTAGTTTCCTTTCCTAAAGGACATTAGTGAACCAGATGGGTTTTCCTGACAAATGGCTATGGATATCTGGTCATTGTTAGACTCTTAATTCCAGTTATTGATTAAATTCAACTGTGGCAGGATTCAAACCCATGTCCCCAGAATATTATCTGGCTCTCTGAATTAACAATTCTGCGATAATACCACTAGGCCATCGCCTTCCCTAAATGACCAAACTAGTAGCTTTCACTACACAGGCAGGAATGGTGAGCACCAACTTTGAATGATTCCTGTGCTCATTGGGAGCAGCCCCCCTCCTAAACTAATACTGTCCCTTTCTTCATTCCCACCCCTCAACAACACTTTCAAACCTGACCCACCATTTCCCCCTCACTTGTGTCTGGACTTATCCAAGTTTAGAATGCACCTTTTCTTCTCAGGGTCTGCCTGCAGTCCCAACAGTGGCTACTACTAGGACTGTGGAGTTACTGTCTATTCATGAGAGGCAGATCAATTCTCAATCAGTTGAAACTGATTATTGTTACTGTATTAATATTGCTGTAAGTGTTGGATTTCTAGTTGGTGAGGAGCTGATAGTTGACATTTCTGCAAGGATTAGGGTGAGGGGGTAATTGTCCTCCCTCTTAACATTTTCCCCAATCTAATTGGTCACATTGTGTATAGCTACTACTGCTTCTCTGTTACTTCTCAAACTATATTTTTTTATTATTTATAGCCTAAACCATAGCTCAACAGTGCTTATTCTATCACTTTTTGAAGCCATGGAAAGGTTCTGATAAATCCTGTAAAATGGGCACAATACAATAAATTCTGTTGGATTCTGTGCAATGATAATATCAGACATTTTTGTGCAAAGCATACTCTTTCAATTATTGTCTTTGGTACTGAACACAAAAATCATTGGTAAAAGCCCAAAACACATCAGATGGCATCTGCTGACAGTTCTGCATCAGTGCCAGATCAGTCACACGTACATTTAAGTCATATCGGTATTTAAGAGTCAATGCCATGTTGCATGTGCAAGACCAATTGTTTAAAAACCAAAAGATGCTGTAAATCAGGAACAAAAACAAATTGTTAGAAAAGCTTAGCAGGTCTGGCAGCATCTATGAAGAGAAACCAGCGTTAACCTTTTGGTCTGGTGACCCTTCCTCAGAACTATTCTGAGAATTGACTTCTCTTCCCGGATGTGCTAGACCTGCTGAGCTTTTCCAGCAACTTCTGTAAGACTTTGTTTGTTTGTTTGTGCACATTCCTTTGTGTGTAACATCTTAATAGTTGAGAAAGTGGATATGTAGTGATCAGATATCAAAGAGGAGTTGTTCAAGTTCCGTTGTACTTTTGCTCAAAATAATGTGTTTCTTCCTTGATTTTCATCCATTACAAAACGGGTGATTTGGTGACATCCTGTGACAATAAAAGGTAATTGCAGATTACAGAAACTCTTAGCTCTCAAAATGCACAATTTTAAGGAGGACCATTAACAATTCATGTGATACGAACACTAAAATCACACCTGTCAATGCTCATAAACAATAATCCCTCTAATTTATTTGGCACTGACTAACCAGAAGTCAATGCCTCAGCAGGTCAATTGGCATGCACGTCATCTTGGAGCAGCTGCACGGCCACTTAGTTTAGACTAGGAGAAAGTGAGATCAGAGTGGAGTGTGTGGTGCTGGAAAAGCACAGCAATTCAGGTAGCATCCGAGGAGCAGGAGAATCAACATTTTGGGCATAAGCCCTATAATCATATCCACTCAAGTGCTTATGCCTGAAACGTCGATTCTCCTGCTCCTCGGATGCTGCCTGACCTGCTGTGCTTTTCCAGCACCACATTCTTGACACAGCTTAGACAGAATATTGCTGACAGGAACAGACATGCAGGGGATTGTGGGGGTCAATATCCAAAGTTACTACATACACTTGCTACTGGAAACTGTGATTCATTATTCTGCGAGGGCCGTGAAGAGTCCCACCTCCTTCCTGGACTAACACGATTCCATTTCCAGACCCTCTGTCCTTTTTAGGGAGAGGTCAATGTTAAATGGAAGTTTTAAAAAAACGTTTGATGCTTCAGGATGCCTGGACTCTATTCTCCTTGTGTAGCCTACTTCTATTTCGGAGGATAGGTTGTTTCAATCACTTGTCATATCAGCCTCCAGTTTTATTTCAGGTCCTTCCACAGACAAAGACAACCTGAAATCTGAGAATTGGGAGTGACCACTCCAGGCTTCTCACTTAGAAGGCTTTGTTAGATTTTTATCCACAGGATGGACAGGAAAAGGAACTTGCCACCACATGCAGTAGTTTGAGCAAATAACAAAGATGTGTTAACACAAAGGGATAGTAAAGGATGAGGGGGAAAGGTTGTTAGGCTGGTAGACCTAATTAGACCAAATAGTTTGTTTCTGTACTAAACATTCAATGTAATTCTACAGAGGGGCCAAGTGAACCCAGAGTTCCCAATACCTGGTTGATGTGGGATATTTATACATGCTATGATAAAAATCACACTATCATTGTTAATGATAGGAAACCAGTAGAACTATTAAAAGGATTTTGCAGTGAATGCCCTGCCAATTGTCTAATTTAATGCATACATGTTATTATGTTTTTATAATGATTCATTATTTCAAAATTTTACAATATAATGAAAGATGAGGTTCCAACTTAACAATCACCAGCTGCTTGAACTATTTTTGTAAAAAAATGTATTTGGTATCAAATAGGTAATTCTGGATTGACATCTTTATTGGTATTTTACAATAACAGTTCATTGTCTCAATGACTGGCCAGAAATCATACGCATTCCACGATAGTTACAAGCTCTATACTTCATTCGGTGTGCTTAGCTACATGTGATTAGTTTAGCACTAGAAACATTCTTATTATTTACATGAGTGATGTTCAGTCTGTCAGTACTTGGTGACCAGCTCAGCCCTCAGAACATGTCACTCAGCTCAAACTGGCCGGAAAAGCACCAACTTGTTCTGGGAAATCTTCCACAGCTTAGGGTGTCATATCTGTGCGTTTCGAAGGTTAGGTCTGCCTTGTAGGATGCAGGTTACAGGCTACCAAATTACACTATTTGGCTACATGGTTTAATTGCCACATCTGGCAGGATTGGAAGCTATATTAAATATGGCTTGTTTAACAGGAATCCAGTTTCAACATGAGATGTTGTCCTGCTGATTCCAAAGTTGCTTCACCAAAAGGGACACCTGAGGATTTAGAAAAAAAACATAATTACCTTTTTGAACAGCAAATGTATCAACTCTTCCCTTATGCTGCAACTTTTCAGACAATGAGTAGCAATTTGTTTGCAAAAGTCAAATACACTGTTACTTGTAGAATTTGTATTGAAATCTAGCATTAAATGAGGAAGTTACAAATCTGTTGATTGTAAAGTATGAGAAGAAAACACATTTATAACCACAGCCCTAAGAAAGTGATTGCAATGCACAGTCCTGCTCCCAATTAACCAGGCTCAGGCAGCAGCATAAGAACAATATTTGATGTAAGAAATAAAACTGTCACACACTAATGCAGTGAGGCAGGACTGTCCAAGCCCATCTTCATGGACCACTTTATGAATAGATGGAGCTTCATGGGTCATACAAAGCTAAAATCAATTTTTCTATTCTTTGGTATTATATTTCATGTCGAGGATACAAACATATCTTGACAACACATCCTCATTTAGCATTAAATCTCCAATGGCATAAAGGCATTTAAAACAGCCCTTTTAAACCACCTTCAGTCAGAATAAACCAGCAATAAAAGGATTGGATCACAAGGAGAACTGGAGTTTCCAAGGCTAGACAAGTAAGAAAAAGTAGGCTACCTTTAACCCTAGGTTGAAATTTGGTTTTATATATATTCAGGGATTATGGTGAAACTCTTTTGTTCTAAATGGCAGTGATAAAGAGAAGCAAAGTATTTTTGCAATAATTAAACCTTTACACTTTTGGTGGGGCTTGATTTGCAGTGCACTCGTCCCATCACAGATGTGATGATCCCAGGAGGGAATGTCTTCTGAAATTGGGGTCAGGGCTAATTACTAAGTTATAAAGAAAAGGTAATTGTACTTTGCATTTGGCTTGTACTTACACCCATGCCTAATGCTGATAACAGCGATGGAGAAACGTTCGATTCATCCAATTTCACTGTATTGAGATTCCAACCTCAATCACAAATAATTCAGAGAAAATAAAATGTAAATTGAAAAGTTTGAGGATTCCTGCAAAATACTGGTTCCACAATCTCAATAATCTGGCCTTGTCTGTACAATCAAGGCAAAAGCCTCTTTTCACCAAAGCAGCATGCTTCTTCTGCAAGAGTTCAGAAGGGTTAATACACATGGCCATCCATAATCCCTGCACAAACAGGTTCACCTAACTGAATGGATTTTTCTCATAGTCCTGTGATATCCAATTTCAACGAATGGTGTTGAAAAGGAAGATGTCAATTTCAACTCAAATATTGTTCGGCTTGGATGAACAACTACTAGTTTTTTTAAAGAAGCAGTATATATAACCATAGGAAAATACAGTACAATCGGAGACCATTCAGTCCATCCATCATTCCTGTGACAGCTGTTTGATAGAGTTATCCAATTAATGCCACTCTCCAGCCTGGTAAATATTTTCCTTTCAGATACTGATCCAATTTCCTTTTAGAAAGTCGTTACTGAATCTGCTTTCACCATTCTTTCAGACAGTGTACTCCATTTGAAATTTCACTGCATATCATTTGTCCTCAAATTGCTCTTTTGCCCTTCAAACCTTCAGTCGATGTTCCATATTTTGTTACTTCTGCCATCGAACAGTTCCACGTTACTTTACTAAATTTTCTCAAGGGACACAAACAAGCCTCTCTGGCTTTTTATAATTACTGAAGTCCCTCATCTCTGGCACCATTCTCAAAAACCTCTTGTCCAACCTCTCTAAAGCTGTGACACAGCTTTCTCAAGTTGTCCTGCCGCTTTCAGTGGTTTGTGTGCATACAAACCCAGTTCTATTCTTGTACCAATTTAATTATGCTGTCTCTCCTTATACTTCCTACAAAATGTACCACTTCACATTTGTTAATTTTAATCTTTTAGACTTCACCAGGTTGTGTCCTTTCTATTATCCTCCTCAATGTTTACTGCATTTCAGAGTTTTGTGTCATCTGCAAATTGTGAAGTGATGGCCTGTGCCCTCATATCTAGGTTATTAATATACATCAAAAAAAGAACAATGGTACCAATGTCTGGGGGAACACCACAGTATACCAATCTGACAAGCAATTGTTCACACTATTCCTTCCTTTCTGTAGGCTGCACATTGTGGGGAAAATCTACAAAACAAACGAGGACTGAACAATACTAAAGAAACAATGACCAGAGTGTACATCAATAAATATGAAAATGCAGGATAGCATCAAATTGCTGCAGTAGCAAATCAGCAGATAACCAGACTTAAGATACAGATCAGAATTAGGTCAGTTGCCCTATCGGGTCGGCTCTGCCATTCAATCATGGCTGATATGTTTCTCAACTCCATTGTCCTGCCTTCTCCCCATAACCATTGATCCCACTACAAACCAAGAACCTACCCATCTCTGTCTTAATTAAACTGAATGACTTGGCCCCCATAGCCCTCTGCAACAATGAGTTGCACAGATTAATCAAACTTTTTTCACATTTCACTTCTAAATGGTGATCCCTTCACTCTGAGGCTATGCCCTCAGGTCCTAGTCTCTCCTCCTTGTGGAAACATCCTCTCCATGTCCAATGTATCCAGGTCTCTCAATATTCTTTAAGTTTCAATCAGATTCTGCCAACCCCCCGCCCCCCCCATCCTTCTGAACTCCATAGAGTACAAACTCAGAGTCATCAACTACTCCCATTTAACAAGCCCTTCATCCCTGAAATCATTCTTATGAACTTCGTCTGAACCATCTCCAAGGCCAGCACACCCTTTCTCAAATGTGGGGTCCACAGGTACTCTCAATATTCCAAATGTGGTCTGACCAGAGCCTTACACAGCCTCAGCAGTACACCTCTGCTCTTGCATTCTTGCCGTCTTGAAATGAATGCTGACATTGCATTTGCCTTCCTAACTGCCAAGTGAACCTGCATGTTTACCTCAAGAGAATCCTGAAGTAGGATTCCTAAATCCCTTTCTGCATCAGAGTTTGAAGTCTGTGCCTGTTTAGAAAACTATGTCTCTATTCTTCCTACCAAAGTGCATAACCTCAGACTTGCCCACATTGTATTCTATCTGCCACTCTCCTAGCCTGTTTACATCCTTCTACAGCTGCTCTGCTTCGTCAACATTACCTGTCCCTCCACCTATCTTAGGGTCATCTGGAAACTACAAAAGGAGTATAGTACTAAAAAACCGAGCTTCAGACTAGTGCACCTAGCCAAACTCTTCCATTACAGCTATAGCACTGGCATCTACCCATCATTCTAGAAAACATATATACTATGCACAAAAAAACAGGACAAATACAACTTGGCCAATTTCTGTCCTGTCAGTCTTCTCTTGATTTTCAGGAAAGTGATGGAAGGAGATGATCAACAATGTCATCAAGTATCACTTGGAAAGGAATAACCTGTTTATTGACACTCAGGCTAGGTTTTACAGGGCAACTCGGTCTCCGGCTGCATTACAACCTTGGTTCAAACATGGACAAAAAGAGCTGAACTGCTGAGCTAAGTCAGGATGAGCACGCTTGACATCAAGGCAGCATTCGAACAAGTATTGCAACAAGACGGCCTGGAAAATCTGGATCAATGGGAGTCATAAGGAAAACTGTCTGCTATTTGGACTCATATGCAGCAGAAAGGAAAATGGTTGTAGTTGCTGGAGGTCAATCCTTTCAGTCCTGTGACATCTCTGCAGTCATTCTGCAGGGTAATGTCCAAGGCCCAACAATTTCAGTGATTCATCAATGATCTTTCCTCCATCATAAGGTCAGAAGCAGAGACGGTTGTTGATGATTACACAATGTCAGCACCTTTTAGGACATCTCAGATACTGAAGTAGTTTGTGTCCAAATGAAGCAAGACTTGAACACTCAGGTTGGACTGATAAGTTTTAAGTAACATTTGCACTACACAAAGTACAAGTAATGACCATCTCCAACAAGATAGGATCTAACCATTACCTCTTTACATTCATTGGCATCATATTGCTGAATCTCTGACTATCGACTCATGGAGATTACAAATCACCAGAAACAGTACTAAACTAGCCAGATAAAAAGTGATTACAAGAACAGTCTGAGATTTGGAAATCCATGGAGAATAACTCATCTCCTTATTTCCTAAAGCCTATCTACTACCAAAAAGGCATAAGTCAGGAGTGTGATGGCGTACTCTGCACTTTCCTGGATGAGTGACCTAAATACGAGAAGCTTGACACCATCCTGTACAAAGCAACTCATTTATAGGATCTCAAACATCACCAATGCACAGTAGCAGCAACGTCTACAAATGCACTTTGATAACATTTTACAAACCTGTGGCCTCTATCACCTGTAATGACAAGAGTAGGCGGGAGACATGGGAACACCACCAGCTGTAGATTACCTTCTAAGTCACACGCCACCCTGACTTGGAACTATATCACCTTTCCTTTACTGTAGCTGGTACTCCTTTACAAACCCTATACTTGCTCTTGCATTCCAGGGACTGCAGCAATTCAAAACATCAGATCACTACCATCTTCAACATCAATGCCCACATCCCATTAAAGAATTAAAAAAGACGCAGTGTCAATTCAAGTGTATAATTAGGCCATCTAATATGTGCAGTATAGCTCAACCTAACTCCATCCCCAGGCCTCAACCAATAAGGGCACCTCCATAGTCAGCATATCAAGACGACTGATTATTCTGAAGCATATTTGGCAGAGACCAGGAAGAGAATGCAGGAACTTTTGGCCTTGCCTTAGTGATACACCAAGTGACTTTAAACCAGAGGGCCCATCAGGAAGCTTTGAAAGTGTGCAGATACTTTTTACAAAGGATGGTGCTTTACTTAAGTATTTGTAAGCTCTCAGTTGCTCTGCAGTAAAGGTATGAGCTTGTAACTGATTTAATAACATGCAAAATTGTCTCCTTAGTTTCTCCAGAGAAACCTGACGCTAGAGGAACACTATCTTTCTTCGTATTTTTTGAAGATTATCTGTCACTTACCATCCAATATAGCACTGACAGAGGTTTTCGTGGGATGTTGCTTGTTTAATTAGCAGCTCTACCTGAGTCGGAACATCCAAAGTCTCATCATGTGCAAAGTCACGACCTGAAATACAAACAAACTACCATCACCATCCAAATTATATTTTGCTGTTTACATTAACACAAACCACGAGTGTAAACGAATCAGCTTTTTAAACCTGATACAAACTTTGTATTCTAAAAAAGTACAGAATGATTAATGTCCCCAGTTTAGTGTTGTTTTGCTTTAAGTTCCTGGGATTGAAAATCTCAGAATGTTGACCTGACCTAAATCAGGTCAAGTGTCATCTTGACGTAATCTTGTCCTCTCTCAGACTTGAGGTCAGGATCACTCTTCTGACTTACAGCCTTTCCCTGTACTGCACCAGAGCCCAAGGTCTTCACCAGGGAGTCCCCACTCACCAAGCCTCACATCAACCAGCCCCCTCCCCCAAGAACTGCTCACATGGCAATTCCACAGCTTAACAGTGTCTCCTGAGGTCCTGCCTAGACATAACGGAGTCATCTTTCTCAGTCAGCAGGGCCCAGCCACGGTAATGTTAGAGCTTGGCAGCAACAGTTTCCCTCCAAAAATGGCATCTGCGGAACTGCATGATTCCTGCAAAAGCCTGACAAACAACACAGGAGAACTGCCAAACTCCGTCAGATCAGAACGTCCATCACTCTCTGTCCTCTAGACTGGAAATTTCCCAGAAGCTCTCCTGCTCTGCCCACTGAGGCGGCACTCCAGAGTGAAAGTGCAGGAATTGGGGAATAAAAGCTACCAAGCCCAGCCAGAAGAAGGAAGGCCAATGCCTGCAGTCAGCTCCCTAGGTATCACTACTGAGTAGTGGCCAGCAAGAATGGGCTCTGTGGTATTGCAAAAAGACACCACCAAGCAGAGGCTGGGAAGTGGCCAGTGAAAAACAATTACCCTGGCAAACAGCCCAGATCCCAATGAGCTCCACTCTGAGGAGCCACTCCAGTAAGCTCTGTAAATAGAATGGTACATTTTCATTTTATACTTGAAAATTTATTATTTGGAAGTTATTTCATTTATCAATGTAAAATTTAGCCCTTTTAATGACTGTATTTGAATTTAGAGGGCATGTATTAATTTATCTTTGTGAAGGAAGGTCCTATGGAACTCAACTCCAGGTTTTGCAATAAGAATCAACACTTTACTTCAAGTTGCTGCACTTAAAATTACAATTTTCAGGAACCAACTACAACTTTAAGTAAGGGCTTCCTGTACTTCATAGAAATATTACAGCAAGAACTTTTAATAATATGTTTGAATAAAAGGAATGATACTTCTACTGTATTCACTTGAAAGTCCTTTTTAATAAAGGTGGGGATGGTGAGGCTGCTGCAACCAGCAAGCCGTTCAGTGAAAACTGATTTAAAATATAGAGATTTAAACTTTAAAATTTAAACAAGTTTAGTGAAAATGTTACCTTTAATTTTTACATTAATATGTATCCATTGGCTCGAGCTGGTTAGTTCAGTTGGTGAATACCTGGTATGCTATGCAGAGTAACGTCAATACTGTGAGCTCAGTTCCTGCAGCAGCTGAGGTTACTATGAAGGCCTTTCCTTCTCAATCTTTCCTCATGGCTGAGGTGAGTTAAATCACCTCTGTGTATAGGTTTCAGTGTTAGACTGGATGGACAAGGTCACAAGTCAGATGACATCAGGTTATAGTCCAGCAGGTTTATTTGAAATCAATAGCTTTCGGAGTCTAACTTCACCTGACAAAGAGGCAACACTCTGAAAGCTCGTCATTTCAAATAAACCTATTGGATTTATAACCTGATGTTGTCTGACTTCTGACCTAAATCACCACCAGTTGTCTCTCTCTCTCTCTGGTGACAGCAGCCCTATGGTCTGGTAGGACTACGGCCACTTTACCTTTAGACATTGGCATTTATAATGAAGTTGCCTCTTTAAACTTCAGCATGGATAGGATAAATAGACAAAGTCTTTTCCCAGGGGTAGGAGAGTCCAGAGGGCATAGGTTTAGGGCGAGGGGGGAAAGATGTAAAAGAGACCTAAGGGGCAACTATTTCATGCAGAGGGTGGCACATGTATGGAATGAGCTGCCAGAGGTAGTGGTGGAGGCAAATACAATTGCAATATTCAAAAGGCATTTGTATGGGTATATGAATAGGAAGGGTTTGGAGGATATGGACTGGGTGCTGGCAAGTGGGACCCTAGATTAGGTTGGGCTATCTGGTCGGCATGGATGAGTTGGACCAAAGGGTCGATTTCTGTGCTGTACATCTCTCTGACTCATATAATTACACCTCCCAACAATGTAGCAGCTGCATTAGTAGGAGGGTGTAATTATAAGGAATCAAGTTATTAAGGATAGTTTCCAACATAACTTTAGACAGGAATTTATGATTGACATAAAGACAAAGTGCTTGTCTTACTTTCCACAGCTGGGTAGTTGTGCTTAATTTTTAAATAATTAATTCATGGAATGTGGATGTCACCAGCAAAGCCAGCATTTTCACACGTGCCTTATCACAGAGGTAGTGAGGATGAAAATTGAATCGCTTGCTGGACTATTTCAGAGTTAGGTAAGAATTAAGTAAATTGCCCTTGATCTGGATTCATATGTGAGCAGATGGAATACAGATAGCAAATCGCTAAATCCTTTCAAAGAAGAGTAATGAAACAGTTGGACTTTTATTGTAATCCAGTAGGTATATGAACATCATTACTGATATTAGAATTTTATTCTGGATTTACTTAATTATTAGATTAATCCTCTGGAGTACTAGTCTAGTAACATAATTTTCTATACGCCTAACAATTGTACTTTGTCTTAATTTTTCTTGGGTAGTGCTGATGTTGATTGTTGATTAATTATACAGTAAAATCATGCAAGGACATAAATTTCCTGTAAAATCACAATCAATTTGTTAATAAGAAAGTTTACCCTCTAACTCATGAGAAACAATGCAGTTATAATATCTATTAACACACACATACAATACAAAGACTAGTGCATTGTGGTGAATAACCATCTCTCTAAAGGATGCTTACTTAGAAATGATAGATAAAACTACATTATTCGTATCACATGAAATCCAATTTCATCTCATACATGCACAATTCGCTTGAATTGCGGTTAAATGTGTGATTATGCATCAATTGTATTTTCCACATTTCACCATAATCCTGAAATGATCAATTTTCTGAAATAAATGCAAGGTAACTTGCAACTGAACAGCTTAACAACCAACTAATTCTATTGCTGACATAAATAAAGCGTTCCTTTTAGACAGTTATTCAAAAAAAGTGCAAAATGAGCTGAAGGAGTATGCAATCATACAGAATAGAAGAGGCCCTTCAAGATTGTGCTACCAAAAGTCTACTACTACCTACACTAGTAGGAGCAAGTTAATGCAGATGTTGGAATCTGTACTGAACACAACTAATGCTAGAGATCCAGTGAGATAGGCTGCATCCATGGAGAGACAGCAAGCTAACGTTTCGAGTCTAGATGACTCTTCATCAGAGCCTTGTCTGTATCCTCAGACTGTATCCAGTTTGTCTAAACATGACTCCAGATCTCAGGCAATTTGGTTAACTCTTACCTGACTCTGAAATGGTCCAGCAAGCCATTCAGTTTTCACCGTCACCTCCTCAATGATCCAGACTTAAAATGTTTGCTTACTCTCTCCATGGATGCTGCCTGAGATCAGCATTTGATGTTTTCATTATCGACATCAGTCCCACTTTGCTACACTAGAGCCACAGCCTTGAATATTATGTCACTTCAAGTGCTCATTCAAGTACTTTTTAAAAGATTGTGAGGTTTTCTGCCTCAACTACCCTCCCAAGCAAGCATTCCTGACCCTCACCCTTTTCTGGGTGAAAAGGTTTTTCTTCTCAAATACCCTCAAAACATCTTGCCTTTCACATTAAAAGTGTGCTCCCTTGATAATGGGAATATTGTTCACTTTTTTCTTTTAATTTTTATACTCTAATTACATGAATCAGATTTTGACTTGACTTAGTACAGCACTCGCGCATTTAAGTCAAAAGGTCGATGATGCATGCCCTGTTCCAGAATTTGAGAATATGATACACGGTGATCTGCTGTGCAGTGCTCAGAGCATAGTAATGTTGGAATGTCTGTTATTTGACAAGGCATTAAACTAAGCAGTGCAACATTTCATGCACTATGCCTTGCCAAAAGGTAATCCTCAATTAACATGACTAAATGCAGATGAATTGATTACTTATTTTGGATTGTTACCTTGCTAAATACAAAATGATTGCCATGTTGATGGAAACTGCAACACTTAAAATAATAAGCTGGTTCTGAAGTGGCCTGAGTGAGTGCTAAATGCTAAATAAATGCAACTCTTTCTTTTCTGATTCAGTACCTCTGAAGGCAGATGGTGAGGGGATTTATATTTTACTTGGAGAAAGTTGATGGAAAGAGACCTTAAAGTTAAAAGTAAATCAGGAAATCCCTTATCAGTTGGAGAATGTAACAAAATGTTGTGCTTTTTCTTACCTGTGAGCTTGTCTCTGACTCTGTTAATGATCTGAATTGCTTTTTTGTTCAAGGCCTCAGGCTGCACCAAACCATCCCCAACTGAAAAATAGAACAATTAAATATGGAAGACCAGGGGCAGTTGTAGTGCTTGTTTGTGTTGTCATAGCACTATTCTGTATTTATGTACACAGTATCAACAACCCCCAACGTTATTACTGAATTGTACAGTCAGTCAGAAAACACAAAGTAAATGTGCTTTCTTTAAGGTCCAAGCCACCACTCTATTCTTTCTGTTTTTGGAAGGTGACTGGTTATTTGTTGAAAGGTTTTCAAATATCTCAATAGGTGATGACCAGATTTAAAAAGAACCCTTTTAAGTCTGAGGCATTACTGACACAATGAAGCCAATCTACCCTCATACCTCGTCATACATTTTACCATGCAGATTTCAAAATTAATGAATTGTTTTCACAATTTTGTCATTTACACAGAAATATTAAACATAAACCATTAAATTAAATTTAGACTAGATTAGATTACTTACAGTGTGGAAAGAGGCCCTTCAGCCCAACAAGTCCACACCGATCCACTGAAGCGTAACCCACCCAGACCCATTCCCCTACATTTATCTCTTCACCTAACACTACGGGCAATTTAGCATGGCCAATTCACCTAACCTGCACATTATTAATAAAGATGTG
This sequence comes from Hemiscyllium ocellatum, assembly GCF_020745735.1. NCBI lineage: Eukaryota > Metazoa > Chordata > Chondrichthyes > Orectolobiformes > Hemiscylliidae > Hemiscyllium > Hemiscyllium ocellatum. The sequence goes on from NC_083437.1 coordinate 13,177,264, forward strand.
ACTATTTATGGTCCCAACACTGACACCTACACAACTAGCCGCCATTCTGAAAAAAACCTCTGCCTTATGCCAGTCAGCCAATCCTCCATCCATGTCAGTGCCTTCCTTCTAACCCCATGGGTTCTTATCTTACTTAGCAGTCTCAAGAGTCATTCAGCATGGAAACAGACCCTTCAGTCTAACTAGTCCATTCTGTACATAATCCCAAACTAAACTAGTCCCACTGCCTGCTCCTGGTACATATCCTTCCAAACTTTTCCTATTCATGGATTTATGCATATGTATTTTAAACGTTGTAACTGTACCTGCATCCACGACTTTCTCAGAAATTTCATTCCACATGTGAACCACCTTCTGTGCAAAAAAATTGCCTCTTTTTTTTTAAAATCTCTCTCCTCTCACAGGACAATAATGTTATAATGTCAGGAAATGCAATTTTAAGATAACTTACTGAAAGAATGGATGGATTCAGGCACGGTAGTACCTGGTTTCTTATGTGTAGTTTCTCCAAGTTCTACCCCATCGAGCAATTCTAAAACACAAATTGTACAGCAGCTTCAGAACAACATGATTGTAATGAATCATTGAAATATAAAGAAAAAATACTGAAGCTCTTGGCACCATCTGAAGAAAGAGAAACATTAACAGTTTAAGTGAGGAAATTCATTTGTATTCAGGGAGAATATAACTAGACCTGGTCTTGATAGCCCTCACTCAAACAAATATGCTGATCACACTCATTGTTTCATCTCATGCATAAATCATAATTGATGTCTCGGTGAGATCTTTGATATCCAGTATCTAAACCCTCAAGCCAATACTTTCAGAAGAATGATGAGAACATAGAAAGAAATTGGCAAGAGTCTGTCCCTTTCCTCCTCCTCCTACATGCCCTATTTCCTTCCCAAAAATATGCCTTGGGCTAAAGTTCACCAGCACTAATTAACAAATAAAGTACCTGTGAGTAATCAGAACCTGTACACCGAAAACAGGGTTACTCACCAGCTGTTTGACTATTTGAGTAGGAGTCTGTCCTTGTCCTGGATCGTTTGTTACCTTTAATGTTTGCTGGAGAAGGGAAATTATATATTAGAACTATTTAACTGTTTACCGTGTATGATGTTTAGTTAGTAAATAAGCCAGAAACAAGTTGCATTTATAAAATGCCTTTAAATCAATAAAACATTAGTCATTTTAGGAAAATATAAAGCAAAATCTAACTTTGACCGACTCAAAGCAATATCAGGGCAAGTAGCTAAAGATTTTGTCAAATGATATGTTTTAAGGAGCGACTGAAAGGGAGGAAAGCAATGTGGAGGGACATAGGGGTTCAGAGAGACAATTCCAGGCAATCGAGCTGAGGCAGCTAAAACATAGCTCCCATTATACTGCAATGATAATCATGCAATGAAGAAGTTCAAATGGTCAGAATTATCTGAATACAGATATTTCGGAAGACGGTGGTACTGGAAGAGATAATAGAGACAAGAAAACTGAAACCAGAGGGATTTATAAAAAAAAGGGAGTATTTTAAACTCATTATGTTCTTGCTGATATAGGATAGCAAGCACAGGAGTGATGTGAATGGAACTGGTGAGAGTAGGGACTTGGGCAGCAGAGTTTTGGATAACCTCAAATTTACAAAGAGTGGAATAAAGCAGGCAGGCCAGGAGCGTGTTGGTATTGTCAAATCGAGAGGTAACTAAGCAATAGATAAAGGATTTCAGCAGCGAATAAGCTGAGAGGCACTCCAGGCATACAGTTATTTTTCTTAAAAACAAAAACTCAAATTGTACATCTAGCTCCAATTGTATTGAAAAGGAACTAGAGGTACTGCATGCATTTGAAGATTAAAGATCACTCTTTTTATCATCTATTATAAAAATTAATTTTTTTTCAACTGCACTTTGACATAAGGATGCTTTAAGGATGTTCAAGGATCCTGGATTAAGTCAAAGACAATAGTTATAGTCCCCTGTCTGAACTAATATCCAGTGACCATCGTCTGTGAGTGAGGGTCAGTGAGGACAGAGTCAGGACTAGTTGTCATTTTCCCTACTGGCACTGTTTAGATCTAGATATGTAAAATACCATTTGAGTGAGGCGAAATGCTCGAATGGCACAATACTTCAGGAAAGAGTCAGGATGACTAGGAGAAGAAGGACCATATTAGTGTTTATGATCTTAGAAATGTAGTAATTTAATAAGTTTGCATTAGTTACCTGTCTACACAATTTACATTCTAAATTTATGTCCATACTTACAATGGAAACATTGTGTTCAAAGCTCACAAATTCTGCAATTAGGTTCGCTCATGAGTAGAGGCACAGTAGCATCAATTTTGCAACTCCCAGCTCTTTCACACTGCGGAGAAATTTCTACCTTCTAAACAAATTCTACATTTCCCTAGTTATAAATTTTGCTATTTACCAATAAGTTACTTTTGTACTAATGCATGGACAGAATATTTGAATGGAAAATAGGCACAATACTAGATTTACGCACCCTGGTCCAATTAACCTTCAGCTTTAAACCCCAATCATTTAAACGTTATACTTGATTTTGAATCTCCATATGTAACCACTGCATATGATTAATGAGTCTTAATAAAAAAATTGCAAATATTTGAATGTGATGAAATCTTGCTGTTCAATAATTATGACTGCCTTAACAATGGAGACAAATGCATTTTAATTAAATCACTGTGCTTTTCCCTTAATACACAAACATCAACCGATTTTAAAAAATAGGTACAGTACCTGTTGGATTCTCAATGCCAACCTAAAAAGCCACTTGCTTGCATTAGTGTTTAGCAGTGTTCTTGAAAGCAAGAAGGTAGCAACATCATTATATTTTAAATATTGCTTACAATTGCAAATTCTTGTTGACTCATAATTGGGTTAAGCTAAGAGATTTCTGTGTTGAGGATACAACAAATCACAACAAACGGTTACCTCAACCGTTAGCTTGCAACAACCTCAAGAATCTTTTACCCTAGATTTTGAAAGGTTCTCTGAAGCTCATACTTCTACAAAGTCTTCCTGAATACTCACTGTCCATAAGCCTCCAATTTAACAAGGGGTCATAAACAAAGGCCTCAAGTACAGCCATGACACTGTCCCTGTGCTCCCGAAGCACTTCCATCACCGTGTGACATGTGATTCGATAGTTCCCATCCAATCCTGTAACCTGTGGAACAGCAATAATTGACATAAATGCAGATCGCAGGAATGGAAAACCAACAGCTTACGGTATTGGGCTTGTGCAGTAAAAATGTGTGTTGACTGTGCAGTGCCTGAGACAGAAGGTTGTGAGTTCAATTTCCATCCCACCGTGTCGAGCATGTAAGTCAGGATGACATTCCACAGCAGTACTGAAGAAATGTTGCATTGGTGGATGTGACATCTTTCAGTTGAGATGTTAAGCATAAGCTTTATCTGCCTTTTCAAATGGTTGAGAAAGATTCCATAACATTATATCGAAGAGCAGGGGAGCTAACCCAGTGTCTTGGACCAATATTTTCCCCTCAGCTAACTGAAGTGAGCAATCTTAGAAGTAGTACTTAAAATGTTTAAATTTCCAAGTACTTTTAAGTAATTTAAAAATACTTAAATTGAAAAATTGTAAACATGATAATTTAGCGGTGAGTTAATAGGTGAAAATTGCCAGAGGGAAAAGCTGTTTGGTTGCATGTTAGCACTTTCAGATATAAAAAGAAAGAAAAAAATGATTGCCCTCTTCTGCAGAATTCTTCAAGGAACTATCAGAGATATTTTCTTGAATAGTGAATTTCAAATTGGCTTTATCACATAGAAATAGATAGTTTTGCTTCAGGAACTCTAAGTGTCAGGATCTTAAACAACAAATTGGGTTACCTACTATATTCCAATTGTGTTCCAAATCATCAGTGGTAGTAATGCCATAAGACAAGCAGCAAATAAACATAATAGATAAACATCTATCATATGAGAGATTGCTTCATTGTTTAAAACATGAAAACAAGGCAGAGCTATTACCTCCATGGCATTGGTTAACATTCTGGTCAGTCTGAATGGAATCTTCTCTGGGAATTTCTCCCTGGTCATAGCAACCTATGGAAAAATGTATCCATAAAAATAGACAGCATTGGAACGTTGCAGTAATCTGACAGAATACCACTTCTTAACTTTTGGGCTTTTTTCTGTACCACTGGGGTCATTGACCTTATTTCAAATGTCATCCCCTTCTACTGGGAAATAGGAAAGCCACTTCCATCATGCTTCGAGGACGACTATCTTATCTCATGACTCACACTAGTAATCAAACCTACTCTTGTTTAGCTGCAATTTGCTTTACCACAGGGTATAGAGTCAAGAGTGGGGTGTTAGAAAAGCAGGTCAGGCAGCATCCGAGGAGCAGGAAAATCGATATGACGAGCAAGAGCCCTTCATCAGGAATGAGGCTTGCGAGCCAAGGGGATGGAGATATAAATGGGAGAGGGGTGGGGCTGAAGTGGGGGGAAGGTAGCTGAGAGTATGAAAGGTAGATGGTGGTGGGGGTAATGGTGATAAGTCGGACAGGAGGGTGGAGCAGATAGGTGGGCAGGAAGATTGACAAGTATGACTGGTCAAGAGGGTGGTGCTAAGTTGGAAGGTTGGAACTGGGACAAGGTGAAGGGGATTGAGGAAACTGGTGAAATCCGTGTGGTTGGAGGGTCCCAAGGCAGAAGATGAGGTGTTCTTTCTCCAGGCGTCGGGTGGTGAGGGTGTGGCAATGGAGGCGGCCCAGGACCTGCATGTCCTCTGTGGAGCGGGAGTTGAAGAGTTCAGCCATAGGTTAGTGGGGTTGGTTGGTGTGGGTGTCCTAGAGATGTTCTCTGAAGCCTATTTCCCCAATGTAGAGGAGACCGCATCGGGAGCAACAGATACAGTAAATGACGCATGGAAGTGCAGGTAAAACTTTGTGGAAGGCTCCTTTGGGGCCTTGGACAGAAGTGAAGGGGTGAAGTTTGGGCGCAGGTTTTGCAAATCCTGCAGTGGCAGGAGAAGATGCTGGGAGGGGAGGGTGGGTTGGTGGGGAGCGTGGACCTGACAAGAGAGTCGTGGAGGGAACAGTCTTTATAGTAAGTGGATGGGGAGGAGAGGGAAATATACCTCTGGGGGTGGGGTCTGTTTGTAGGTAGCGGAAGAGGCGGAGGATGATGCGAGGTATACGGGGATTGGTGGTGTGAAAGGTGAGGACCGAGAGTTTCTGTCCCTGTTGCAGTTGGAGGGTGGGGTTCGAAGGCGGACGTGTAGAAAGTGGATGAGATACGCTGGAAGGTATCATCGATCACGTGGAAGGGGAAATTGTGGCCTTTGAAGAAGGACGCCATCTGATGTGTTCTGTGGTGGAACTGGTCCTCCTGAGAGCAGATGCGGCAGAGGTGGAGAAATTGGGAATAAGGGATGGTGTTTTTACAGGAGCCAGGGTGGGAGGAAGTGTAGTCCAGGTAGCTGTGGGAGACAGTGGGTTTGTAGAAGATGTACATGTTGAATTGGTCACTGTTGATGGTGATGGAGAGGTCCAGGAAGGGGATGGAGGTGTTTGAGATGGTCGAGGTGAATTTAAGATCGGGGTGGAATGCATCGGTCAATTTGATGAGCTGTTCAACCTCGTGTGAGCACGAGGTGGTGCTGATATAATCATCAATATAGTGGAGGAAAAGGTGGGGAATGGTGCCAGTGTAACTAGGGAAGATGGACTGTTCCATATAACTCACAAAGAAACAGGCATAGCTGGGGCACATGCGGCTGCTCTTGGCTACCCCTTTCGTCTGAAGGAAGTGGGTGGGGGTCTCATTAAGGACGAGGACCAGTTCAGCCAAATGAATGAGTGTGTCAGTGGAGTGTGTACTAGTGGGGACGCCAGGAGAGGAAGAAATGGAGGGCTTAGAGGTCATCATCATGGCGGATAGAGGTGGATAGAGACTGGATGTCCATGGTGAAGATGAGGTGTTGGGGGCCGGAGAAACAAAAGTCTTGGAGGAAGTGGCGGGCATGGGTGGTGTCCCAAATGTATGTGGGGAGTTCCTGGACCAGGAGGATGGGACAGTATCAAGGTCTGTGGAGATGAGTTCGGTGGGGCAGGAGCAGGCCAAAATAATGTGCTGACTGGGGCAGTCAGGCTTGTGAATCTTGGGTAGGAGGGAGAACCTGACAGTGCAGGGTTCCCAAACTATGAGGTTGAAAGCTGTGGGTGGGAGATCCCCTGAAGTGACAAGTTTGTGTACTGTCTGGGAGAAGGTGGTCTGGTGATGGGAGGTGAGGACGTGGTCGAGGGGGCAGTAGGAGAAGGTGTCTTCGAGTTGGCATCTGGCTTAGCGGTGTAGAGGTCAGTGCGCCAAACTACCACTGCAGCCCTTTGTCTGCTGATTTGATGGTGAGGTTGGGGTTGGAGCGGAGGCTGCGCATTGTGAAGGTGACAGGTTGGAGTGGGGTGAGGGGGGTGGACAGATTGAAGCGGTCAATATCCTGGCGGTAGTTGGAAATAAAGAGATTGAGGGCAGGTAACAGACTAGCACAGGGTGACCAGGTAGATGAGGTGTGTTGGGGGTGGGAGAAGGGGTCCTCAAAAGGTAGGTGGGAGTCTTGGTGGAAAAAGTAAGCCTGGAGGCAGAGGCGGCAGAAGAAGTGTTCAATGTCGCAATGATACACCACAGGCTATGTTGAGAGTGACACTTTCACAGTACATTGCCTCATTTTCCCTTTTCCTCATACTATCTCAACAAAAATCCTGAACAAGACCATTGTCCATATCCCTAAAACATACTAAACTTCACCGGTACTAGCCTGTGCAAATTATATGTTTAGATCAGCAACTGAGAAGCAGTATACTAGTTCAAATTGCAATTGATGACTCTTATTAACAAGATATATAGTGCTGGGAAATACAAAACCTGATTTCTATTTGGCAAGCTGAACTTTTCTCCATAATGATGATATTGGATGATTTCCAAAGTCATGCAGCAATGTACTGTTTTGCTCATAACCTCAAAACTTTACCTCAAAACAGTCACCAAAGTCAATGTGCAAGATTTTTCCACTAAGCCTGTCCAGCATCAAGTTGGATGGATGTCTGGGGAAAAGAAATGCAAAAGTCCGATCAGATTTCCTGGGAAATACAGCAAAGGAATCAGCCAATACTGAAGGATCTTTTGTCAGAAGATTCCATTGTGAATATGATTGAGTAATAATAGCACATTAATGTGTTTGCTAAACCATAATCTCATTTGCCAAAATACATTAATTCTTCTGGGATACAAGTTCAATAGGTGTCAGGAATCCTTTGGCATCTCACCATACAAAGTCCCTGTGTTTAGTACATACACCAGACAATTTCAAACATATGCTTTTATTTACAGCCATAAAAAATAATCACAAACAAAACCAAAAGAGACTCCAGGTCACCTCCACAAATGCAACTCAAGTGCTAGCATCTTAACCCATGGCAATTTTACATTTCATGATTTGCTGCACCCAGCTCTCATCTACTGAAACTAGGTCAGGTCCATCAGGTCGTTTGGCATCTGGTGCTTGACACAGTTGAGCTCTGTTACGCACAAGGCGAACTTTCCAAATGTCCCTGCCCTCAAGACTGTTCCTGTCCCCCAGCTCCTTAGCATCTATCACATCACCTCAACATCTGCTCCATTTGCGCAGAGGACGATGTGGCACACTCCGTCCAGACTATACAGGAAGGACCCTAACCAGCCCAAGTTGTGGAATCATATTCTCAGCAGCCTTGCCACTGCTCCATGGTCCCAGTCAAAAAATGGGCAGCATTGTACGTGTGATCCACACCAGTTAGGTGGTTGTACAATGGTGTCATGAGCCATGGTCACAGTGGGTAGTCTTCATCACCCAACAGCCAATCTTGTAAGGCACCTGGACCCTCAAACAGACTGGCATGAGAGTGCTCCAGTATTTAGGAGTTGTGATAGCTGCCAAGGTAGCTGGAACATACCAATCTAGTGATGGTGATCACAGATTGCCTGAACTTTAATGGTGTGGAACCCCTTCCTATCCTATTGATGAATTCTATGGAGATACATTAGTGCCCTATGGATACAGAACCCTGTATGTTTCCGAGTGCTGCTGCACATGCAGCATCATTGAGAAACAAACTAGTATGATCATGCAAATCTGGCATCAGTCACTGTCCTTATCCATCTGAGAGAGTATGACTAAGAGATCCTATACAAGTATCCATCACTCCTTTTTTTTGGGGGGGGTAACCATTGCATTGAAGTTTGAAATGGCTGTCACCTTCAGAGAGAGAGGACGGCCTCCTGCTTCTGCACCCCTCAGGGTCCACTCTAGCAGCAAGCATCACAGTGGTCTGGGACATATGGGGCCTGAAGCAACACTTGCTCATCCCAAGGAAATGGAAGGCAGCTAAAAATCCCTGATCATCCTGTGGACCCTCATCCTGACAGATCCTGATAGGAAGGGGTCGCAGATGCAGGGTCTGAGCTAGGTGCTCCTTGTGCTCCCATACACACAACTGTTCATTATATTCAGTACACACCATCATTAAAGTTTCATGGCATATGATGAAGTGAATGATTGCTGCTTCCCAAAGAACCTTTGGAATTTACCAAGTATCGGAAAAGTCTTTGGCCAATGTTCACTCTTTTTAAGTCATTGCTGCTTTTGACTTGCATTTCAACCCATGCAAGCTCCCTGTATGCCATTGTGAATGGACAATGAAATGTAGCTGTTGCAAACAGCTGCTTTACATTATTGCCTCAAATGACACTTAACACCGCCCACTCTGGGTATCGATCAAGCCAATTTCCAGTTGTATTTTATATGTAGAGAACAGCAAGAGATGGACAGCGCACTTCCACTCTTTCCCATCACGTGGAAACATACTACATTGAAATTTGTCTCTGGGGCAGAGAGAAAAGTGGTCCTAATTGTATTATGAAGACAATTGTAAGCATCATTACATTGTTTTGTAGTTAGCAAAGTCCCAGATTATTTGAATCACCTTACCGATCTCCTAGCCCCAGGATGTAACCCACCATTGACATCACAGCTAAGGAGCGTGTGTAGTTGGTTCTTCGGTCAAACCACACCTGCAGAGTGCCAGAATATAAAACAGCATTGTTAAATTTCGCAAAAACATACTCATGTATCCTACTGGTTTTTACTGGAGGAGCTACTTTAAGTGGAATGAATATTCAAAGACCTTTCAATTTGCTTTTAAAACAATAAATGATTTTCATATTGTATGAGAAGAAAAACCATAATTCTTCATTTAAACAGAAGAGAACAATTCAATTGTCTGGTTGGCTGAGAATTTCTTACCAATCTGGATAATAATCAAAACAATAGCATGAGGTAATGCATTTTGGAACATCAAATACAACAGGAAAGTACATAGTAAATGGCAGGACCCTTAGGAGCATTGATATATAGAGGGGTATTAGGTTGGAGGTCCATAGTTCACTGAAAGGTGACAAAGGAAGGTCTATGGATGCTTGCCTTCATCAGTTTGGGCACTGAGTATAAAAGTTGGGCAAGTCAGCTGTATAAAACCTTAGCTAGGTCACGTTTGGAGTAGTGTGTGCCGTTCTGGTCGCCACACGATAGGGAGGATATAAGAGGTGCAAAAGAAATTTACTCGAATGTTGTCTGGATTGGAGAGTAATAACTATAAAGAGAGGTTGGACGAACTTGGATTATTTTTGCTAGAGTGTCAGAGGCTGATTGGGACGCATGACAAGATAGAAATTTATAAACTATCAGAGGCATGGATAAGAAGTGGATAATCAGACAGGAAGCATAACGGTAATGTGCAATGCAATTTTTTTTTTACACGGAGGTAGGTGCCAAGAATGTGCTGCCAGGGGAGGTGGGCAAAGCAGAAAAATAGCAATGTTTAAGATGCATTTAGACAGACACATGAATAGACAGGGATTAGATGGAAATGGACCATGTGCTGGAAGATAGGATTAGTTTAGAATGGTTTCAAGGTTGGCACATATATGGTGGGCTGAAGGGCCCGTTCCTGTGATGTACTGTTCTATGTTCTAAAAACATACAGCCACAAAGGGAATTAAGATGCCAAGTTAAAACTGGCTCATAGACTATGATTAAAAACCAACACCCTATGGACCATTAACATCGGATTCCAAAAAAGAACAGAACACATACTGAAGCCACCTGTGGAGTTATCAGAGAAAATTTACCTTGACTTATAGTTTATACCTAATGGATTTTGAGAGAGTTGATTTGACCGGTAGCTTTGATGATTGTGTATAAGATGCACTGCCGAAATTCATCATAGCTCCTTCTAAATCCAGAACCACTACCATCTAGAAGGACGAGGACAGCAGTTATATGGGAACCCCACCACTTGTAGGTTCCTTACCAAGCCACTCACCATTCGGATTTGGACACATCATCATTCCTTCAATGTTTCTGGGTCCAAATTCATGGACCGCTGTCCCAAAAGGCATTGCATGTACGTACCTACACTAAATGTACTGCAGTGGTTCAAGAAGGCAATTCACCACCACTTTCCTAAGGACAACTAGGGACGGGTAACAAATGCTGGAACTGCCAGTGTCATCCAAACCCCATGAAGAAATGAAAAAGTGTAAGCATTTTTCTTGATATGAATAACCAATTACACTATTTTTTAAAGCAAAGACACTGGATTAACACACAAGGTGTGCAAAATGAGAAAGGTGTGCTGTGATGCACAAGAGTGAAGCCTGCTCTAAATCAGACAGATTTCAAGCAGATCTAGCAACTTGAAACTGGGCTCCCATAAGGTATTATAGGTCATCAGCAGAAGAATTGTATTCAACTGCAATCCATAACTTCATGGTCTGGCATAGAGGCATTCTACCACTACTCTCCAGCTGAGAGATTAGGCCTGGTTCAATCAAGACTGCAGGAAGGCATGCTTGGAGCAGCAGTAAGCATACCTAAACAGGAGGAGTCAACCCAGTGAAGCTCCAATACAGAGCTAATTGCATGTCAAACAGCAGAAGCAGCAGTAATAGACAGTGCTACAAGATCTCACAACTAGATCAGATCTAAATCCTGCAGTCCTGACATTTTCATTTACGACTGGTGACAGACAAACAATTCTAGCAGGTGGAGGAGGGTCCATGAATACCCTCAACATAAGGGGGAACTCAGCACATTAGTGCAAAACGGAAGGCTGAACCAGAAGCACTAATCTTCAAACTGAAGTACCAAGTGGATGATTCAGTTCAGATTTCTCTTGAAATGCCCAGCATCACAGATGCCAGTCTTCAGTCAATTCAATGGTATCAATCAACATGGTATCAATCAACAGCTGAAGGTACTGGTTAATGTAAAGGCTACAGGATTTGACAACATGCCAGTAAAGTACCGAAGACTTGCGCTCCATAACAGGCCATGCCCCTAGCCAAGATTCTCCAACACAGATCAATACTGACATTAATACAACAATATGGAGAATTACCCACATATGTTCTGTCCAAAAAAAGCTGGACATATCCAACCTGGTTAATTACCTCCCTATTGGATTACTCTTGACCATTAGCAAAGAAATGGAAGGGTTGGCAAGAGTGCTATGAAGCACCAGTTACAATAGAATAACTTGTTCCCTGAAGCTTAGTTCAGGTTTCACCAGGACCGCTCAGCTCCTGACTGCATTATAGCTCAGCATATAGCACAAACATGAACAAAAGAGATGAACTCCAAATGGGAGAGGAGAGTGACATGCCTTGATATTAAGGTAGTATTTGACTGAATTTGGCATAAAGGAAACAAGCTAAACTGGAGTCAATGGAATCAGGAGAGAAACTCTCCACTGGTAGAAACCATACCTAGCACAAAGAAAGATGGTTGTTAATGTTAGAGGCCAATCATCTCACTTCCACGATATCACTGCAGCAAGTCCTCAGGTAGTATCCTATGCCCATCATCATCAATTTCTTTATCAATAACTTCACATGATCATGTGGTCAGATGTCAGGCAGTTCACTAATCACTACACAAGAGTCAGCACCATTCATAACTGCTCAGATACTGAAGCACTGAGACCCAGATACCATCTAGGCCTGGTCTGATAAATGACAAGTAACATCTGCACTACAAATGTGCCACTCAATTATCATCTCTAACAAAAGAGAATCTAACCATTGTCTGTGGACACGAAAAAGCAATAATATTGCTGAATCACCCACTGTAACCATCTTACTATTCTGATTGACATCATCATTCTGATCATTACCAATGACCAGAAACTCAACTGGACCAGCCATACAAATACCGTGGCTACAAGAGCCTGTCAGAGACTAGGGATTCTGTGGCAATCAACCTACTTCCTGTTCCCCCATTGCCTGTCCATATCTATAAGGTACAAGCAAATAATTTGATGGAATACTCCCTAGTTGCCTGGACTGGTGCAACTAGGAGAATGTGAGGACTGCAGATGCTGGAGATCAGAAGCGAGAGTGTGGTGCTGGAAAACCATAGGTCAGCCAGCATTCAAGGAGCAGAAGAATCGATGTTTCAGGCATAAACCCTTCATCAAGAATGTGGCTTGTGGGTTGGGGTGGTGGGGGAGGGAGCTGAGAGATAAATGGGAGAGGGTGTTGGGGGCAAGGTAGCTGGAAATTTGACAGGTAGACGAAGATGGCGGGGGGGAGGGGCTAGGTGATAGATTGCAGAGGAGGGTGGAGCAGATAAGTGGGAAGGAAGATGGACAGGTCCAGAGGGCGATGCCGAGTTAGAAGCTTGGGACTGGGATAAAGTAGGGGAAGGGGAAATAAGGAAACTGGTGCACTGAGGAAGGAGATGTGGCTGTGGTAGTGAGTCTGCTTCATGACATGGCTGAAAAGTTTCAAGGCAGAGGAGATGACCTACCTTGAAGAGGATGTCCTCCTCTCTATAAGGATCTCAGTGAGTGTCTCTCACAGTATGCCCTAGGTCATCTCCTCTGCCCTGAAGCTCTTCAGCCACGTCCTGAAGCAGACTCGCTACCACAGCCACATTTCCTTCCTCAGTGCACCAGTTTCCTCATTTCCCCACCCCTCACCTTATCCCAATCCCAAACCTCCAACTTGGCACTGCCCTCTTTGCTTGTCCATCTTCCTTCCCACCTATCCGCTCCACCCTCCTCCAATTGATTACCTTCACTCCCCACCTTCATCTACCTATTACATCCGCACCTACCTTCCCCCAAACCCACCCCCCTTCCCATTTATCTCTCAGCTCTCCCCGGCCCACCAGCCACATTCCTGGTGAAGGGCTTATACCTGAAATGTCGATTCTCCTGCTCCTCGGCTACTGCCTGACCTGCTGTGCTTTTCCAGCACCACACTCTCGACCCTGAATTGATGCAGCGCCAACAAAACACAAGCTTGACACAATCTAAAGCAGCCTGTTTGATTGGTACCCTAACCACAACCTTCAATTTCCATTCCTTCAGTCCTGACATGCAGTGGGTGTAGTGTGTACCATTTGCAATCAACTGCACTTGAAACCCATGACCTCTATTACCTAGGAGGACAAGGGCAGCAGTTACATGGAACACCATCACATGCAAGATACCCTACAAGCCACACCTATCCTGAACTGAAACCACATTGCTGTTCCTTCACAGCCACTGGGTCAAAATACTAGAATTCTCCAACTACATTGGGAGCTTCCTTATACCTCAAGAGCCGAATAATTTCAAAAAGGCAGCTCACCATTCTTGCCAGCAAAATTGGGAATGGGCATAAATGTTCGTCAAGCCAGTGACACCCATATTCCATGATCAGATAAATTAAATCGATTTAACTTCACCTGCTAGTGCAAAAACAAGTTAAGATCTCTCATAGGTGATCAATCTGGTGAAGATGAAAATTTATCAGTGTAGTTTTAATACTGGTCTATGCAGAAAATCTGGGCATGAATATTCTGTTCAGAATGTGTCTACAACACTACAGCTGTGGACTGTAGACAAAGTGTGGGAACATGAAGAATGCTATAAAAACAAAGCGAGGTTTTACCTCTGAGCTGGGACTCTTCAGCCACAGTAACTTGGCTAGATCATCTCCCGCTGTATTATTCACTGCATGTTCAAAGACCTCGACCTTTTGCATCAAGGTGAGGTGATCATAGTCTGGAGCCATCTGTTGGTTAGCACAAAACAAACCATATCAGTTTGGACTGATGTTTCAATTCTTTTAGCCAAAATAAATTATTTTTCAAACAAGTTTTTATTAAATTCTATTGCTTGTTTAAGACTGGGGTTAAGAAAGAAAGGGAGACATTAAAAAGAGAGAGAAGCAACAAACTTTGGAAAACCTGATCTCAAACAGAAAAGGCCACAAATATTTTCATTAAAAAAAACCTTCCCCTCAACTAGAAACTTTCACAATTTGGCTCCTTTTGATTCCATTCTCCTGAAAAATGTTAATTAAGTATTTTGCTTGACCATACAGAAGCTTAAACTGGTCTTGGAAATTAACATCTACTGAACTAGAAATATACCTTTGAGCTTATATCAAATATTTCAAACTGAAAATTGAAATTAAAACAGTGTAAATACCATTTCATGTAAAGAAATTATTGACTTCATGTAACTTATGCTCTCCATTTAATGAGTTAATAAAATGACATTCATAACTCCGCTTGCAATTAACTCCATTTCAAGCTTTTAACTAGTGGTTCTTGTGGAGCAGTGGTAGCATCCCTACCTCTGAGCCAGGAGACTCAGGTTGAAGTCCCATCTGTTCCAAAGGTGTGTAACAGCATTTCCATAGATTAGAAAATATCTAAAGCTTTATCTGTTGATTGATTTACACATTCACTGCTGTCAAGCTAGAAATTTTATAGTCAATGTATCATATTCAAACAGTATTGAATTGTAAGTGTTTCAACAGATGTTGAATTGAATATATTTGCTGCAAATTTGAAAATAGCATTTGAGCTGAGTAGCTCCCTCTACAGTTCAGATTCTCATTTCTAGCCATTACTTGAGCGAGTGTGGCAATGACATTTAACTTATATGACTCAGTAAGTTCAAATAAGCAATTTAATTTAAATTAAAATTTTAAAGGTAATGACTTAACAGTAAGAAAGTGTACAGGTAAGAAAATAAACAGATAGCAGTACCCACCCTGAGCATGATGCGGTGCTCAATGTTCAGCAGAATCTTTTTCTTCTCTCGGTAGTCTCGAATAAGAGCGTGGAGTGTGTCACAGTGTGGGACCCAGCCAATTAGACCAGAATTCGTGGATAGAGGAATGACAGCATATCTCTGAATACTTAAAGATAAAGCCCAGTATATTTGAGAGGAACATCTAAATACATTATGCGTGTTTTTTAAAACAGGTTTTTAAAATACAATACATTTCTTCATGAAACTAATCAACACGTTTAAAATACAGAACTTTGGAAATACAAGTTAATTATCTGCTTTGTCAGGAGCATTTTTCTACTGGTAAAATAGGAGCAGATTACTTATTCCATCAAACAAATGGATTAAAACTTGAAATGCTTCAAGCTTGACATTCTAAAGGGTATGTTACATTGTAGGAGAGCAGTGACAATGTTAGAAATGTAGGTCCCTAAAAGGGTAAATCAGGACAATTTCAGAGTTGATTAAGAGCTGGTGATGATCAGAGCTGAGGTGTACTTAAGAACTGGGCTTCTGGATTCAGAAGGGTAGAGACAGATATTTGGACTAAACTATAATTTAGCATTAAAACTGTTGCAAATCACAAAAAATACTCGAGAGAGATTCAATATTCGGATACCTACATATATGGTTCATTAATATCCTTGAGATAGGGAAATCTGCTATCCATAACTTGGTCTGGCCTATATGTGACTTCAGACCCACAGCAATGTGGTTGACTCCTAACGGCCCTCTGGGTAATTAGGAATAGGTAATAAATGCTGGTCTTAGTCAGTGACACTCACTGTCGGCGAATGAATTAAAAAAAAACTTTCTGTTAAACAATATAGCTTGTTCTTGCTCGTATCCTATTTGCATTTTATCCAGCACAGATCACCATTGTATACTGAAACAGCACACTCTCCCTTTTTCTTTTAAGATGAATTAATAAATGAGGTCTGGAGCTGAGGAGCTCTGACTGAATCCTACATCAGCATCAGTGAGCAGGTTATTGGAGAGCAATTTTTACTTGACACTATTCTTGCCTCCTTTTACTAGTTGAATGATGAGTAGGAAACAGTTTAGAGCAGTAATGGTCCAGGTTATGGTCATCTCAATTTCTGTGATCAGAATAGACTGGGAAATCTTCTACCTTGCAATTTTCATTTTCCCTCCCATTCCACTCTGATCTGTGTCCTCAACAGTCAGTTTAACAATTTCAGATCATCACTATGGCAGGTGTGATAATGATTCTGTTCTTCCCATTTGCAGATTCCCGAGACTCTTTTGTTTATTTATTTTTCCCATTATCATTCAATTTTGCTTTATACCAAGATTCTTTAACTACCCATTTTCTCTCTATATCTGCTTACAGCTCTGACAAAATTTATATAATCTGATAGACTGTTGCTTCCCCTGCAGATGCTGTCTGACCTGGTGAGTATTTCTAGCACTTTTTGTTTGTACTTCAATTTTCCACATCCTTGTCTTGATGTCAATGTCTTGACTGCATGAAAAGAGCTTGGTAAATGAAGCGGGTAGTTCCAGGTACACATTTTCAACAATACAGCCATAATATTGTCAGTACTCTGCTTTTCTGTGGTCCATCACACGCGACCACTTCTTAATGTCTTTTTGAGCAAAGCAAATTGGCCGAATATTGGTATAAAGCTAGAAAACTCAAAAAGAGGCAGGGTGGGCTGGGCTGTTGTTTCTCAAGTTAGTAGGTCAGTTTTCTCAATGTGAGCACCAAGCCTCAGGCATTATTAAAGTGGAACTTATTAGATAGATTAGGCGGATATTGCCTTAGTCTTATTTGAATTTATTTGATATTTTAGCAAGTAATTATAAACATCTTGATCCAGCACTGTAACCGTTAGACAATACCAATCTGTGCATGTTCCTACTAATTGTTTTGGCTGGCTGTCCTGATTGGTACAATAATCATCAAAACAAAGATGAGAGTGGTCCTAAAGGAACAGTGCTAAACTGGGGGAAGGCCAACTATACCAACATTTGGCAAGAGCTGGGGAATGTGGATTGGGAGCAGCTGGTTGAAGGTAAATCCACATTTGATATGTGGGAGGCTTTTAAAGAGGTGTTGATTAGAGTGCAGGACAGGCATGCCCCTGTGAAAATGAGGGTTAGAAATGGCAAGATTAGGGAACCATGGACGACTGGTGAAATTGTGAGGCGAAAGTGAGTACTGCAGATGCTGGAGATTAGAGTCAAGATTAGAGTGGTGCTGGAAAATCACAGCAGGTACCGGCAGCATCAACGTTTTGGGCAAAAGCCCTTCATCAGGAATGAACCCCTCATTCCTGATGAAGAGCTTTTGTCCGAAACATTGACTTTCCTGCTCCTCGGATGCTGCCTGACCTGCTGTAATTTTCCAGCGCCACTCTAATGGTGAAATTGTGTGACTAGCTAAGAGGAAAAAGGAAGCATACATAAGGTCTAGGCGATTGAAAACAGACAAAGCTTTGGAAGAATATCAGTAAAGTAGGACCAATCTGAAATGAGGACTTACAAGGGGTCACGAAAGGGGTCATGAAATATGTTTAGCAAAAAGGGTTAATGAAAATCCCAAAGCCTTTTATTCGTATATAAGAAGCAAGAGTGTAACTAGAGAAAGGGTTGGCCCACTCAAGGACAAAGGAGGAAAGTTATGCATGGAATCAGAGAAAAATCTGAGATTTTTAATGAGTATTTTGCATTGGTATTCATTGAAGAGAGGCACATGATGGATGTTGAGGTTAGGGATAGATGTTTGATTACTCTAGGTCAAGTCAGCATAAGAAGGGAGGATATTCTAAAAGGCATTAAGGCAGACAAGTCCCCGGATGGGATCTATCCCAGGTTACAGAGGGAAGCGAGAGAGGAAATAGCTGGGGTTTTAACAGATATCTTTGCAGCATCGTTGAACATGGGTGAGGTCTGGGAGGACGGGAAAACTGCTAATATTGTCCCCTTGTTTAATAAGTGTAGCAAGGATAATCCAGGTAATTCTAGACCAGTGAGCCGGACGTCAATGGTAGGGAAGCTGCTGGAGAAGATATGGAGGCATAGAATCTATTTACATTTGGAAGAAAATGGGCTTATCAGTGATAGGCAACATGGTTTTGTGCAGGGAAGGTCATGTCTTACGAACTTAATAGAATTCTTTGTGGAAATTACAAAGTTGATTGAGGAGGGAAGGGCTGTAAATGTCATATACGTGCACTTCATTTAGGCGTTTGATAAGGTTCCAATTGGTAGGCTGATGGAAAAAGTAAAGTTGCGTGGGATCCACGGTGTACTAGCTAGATGGATAGAGAACTGGCTGAGCAGCAGGAGACAGAGGTAGTAGTGGAAGGGAGTTTCTCAAAATGGAGAGCTGTGACCAGTGATGTTCCATAGGGATCCGTGCTGGGACCACAGTTGTTTGTGATGTACATAAATGATCTGGAGGAAGGTATGGGTGATCTGATTGGCAAGTTTGCAAATGACACTAAGATTGGTGGAGTAGCAGATCGTGAAGAATACTGTCAGAGAATGCAACAGAATATGGACATATTGGATACTTGGGTAAAGAAATGGCAGATGGAGTTCGATCTGAGCAAATGCGAGGTCATGCATTTTGGGAAGATGCAATTCAAGAGCGAATTATGCGGTAAATGGAAAAGCCCTGGAGAAAATTGATGTACAGAGAGATCTGGGTGTTCAATTCCATTGTTCCCTGGAGGAGGCAACATAGGTTGAGAGAGTGGTCAAGGCGGCATACGGCATGTTTCCCTTCATCGGACGGGATATTGAGTACAAGAGTTGGCAGGTCATTGTACAGGACTTTGGTTTGGCCACATTTGGAATACAGCGTACAGTTGTGGTCATCACATTACCAAAATGATGTAGATGCTTTGGAGAAGGTTCACCAGGATGTTATTTAGTATGGATGTTGTTAGCTATGAAGAGGTTGAGTAGATTAGGATTATTTTCATTAGAAAGATGGAGGTTGGGGTGGGGACCTGATTGAGGTCTACAAAATCATGAGGTATAG
This sequence comes from Hemiscyllium ocellatum, assembly GCF_020745735.1. Lineage (NCBI taxonomy): Eukaryota > Metazoa > Chordata > Chondrichthyes > Orectolobiformes > Hemiscylliidae > Hemiscyllium > Hemiscyllium ocellatum. Next base: position 13,196,438 of record NC_083437.1, read on the forward strand.
ACATGGTGGATAGCAAAAAGCTTTTTCCCAGAGTGGGGACTCAATTACTAGGGGGCATGAGTTGAAGGTGAGGGTGGGGGGAGAAATTTAAGGGAGATATGCGTGGAAAGTTCTTTACGCAGAGGGTGGTGGATGCCTGGAACACGTTGCCAGTGGAGTTGGTAGAGGCGAGCATGATAGCATCATTTAAGATGTATCTACACAGATACATAAATGGGCAGGGAGCAGAGGGATACAGATCCTTACAGAATAGACGACAGGTTTAGATAGAGCATCTGGATGGCGCAGGCTTGAAGGTCCAAAAGGCCTGTTCCTGTGCTGTAATTTTCTTTGCTCTTAATTTTGCATTTCAAGAACAAACAACGTTTATGGATATCGACCAACATGTCACTACCTGAGGTTCTTCCGAAGAGATGCTGGGTCATTTGCCAGCAAGGTGTTCACCAATCCAAAAAGCTGCATCACCCTTTCATCCTGACGCAGGTCTTCATGACCCTTTAGCAAGAACATGAATTCGTGACTATTACTGCCTATGGGAAGGTAAGTAAAATTCTGTTAAATTTGAGTTGGGGAAGAAAATTCAATGGTTAGCACATTTTGTTTTTATAGTTTTGTCGAGCATTAGCATTTGTTTGGACGAGCTAATAAATTGAATTTCATTTTTCTAAAATAGAAAACACAGAAACACAGTAACAGCAGGGGTAGTGATTTGCTCAGGTTTAAACATGTGATAAGTTTGATAACAGCTATACTGTTTCTGTTATAAACAAGGAGGCTGAAATCTTCCTTGTGGGGTCTTTAGGAGAACCCTCGATCTTTAACACCCACAAGACTGCAATTCCTCCTGCCTCAAGATTCTTGACCAGTGGGGAACCCCAGCCAGCAACTGTGAAATTCAAAATCAGGCTTTTATTCATACCACAAAGCAAGGAATTGAATATATAATTAAGTATCCCTTCTCGCCAAAGTGGAGCACAATTCTTGATTAAATGTGTTTCTGTAAAAATATGACAGGAAATGAAACAAAATGTATATGACAGATTGGAGTAACATCCCCCATCTTTTTCATTTGTATCCTGTCCTTCCACCATCATACCTCCCCAACATTGTGGGGTTAGTATGGAGGTTCTTGTTTTAAATACTTAAATTTGGTTTGATTTAATCACTCATTCCTAATGCATGTCGTCTCTCTTTTTTATAACATTGGCAGTGTTTGTGTCTTCATTATGCTTTCTAAACACAAAATTGTTTCCATTTGGAAAGAACTAATACATGAAATAGAAGATGACAATTTGCAAAGCTTATTTTTCTTACCCATGATGGTTAGCTTCCTTGGCCGCTGTTTGGAGGTTATAACCTGAAGTGAGGGAGCTATTGACTGAATACGGATGATTGGCTGATTGGGATCATAAGTTCCTGGTACTGCCAATTCTAAGTCACGGCACATCAACAGCTTTGGTGATACATACTGGAGTTCAAGTGAGGTGAGCTGCAAATAAATAATGGTAGTTAATTTCTATAATTGTTATTACCATTTGCTTAAATTGAGAGATCTATTAATGATACGATTAAATATGAATGAAATGTTAGTTCTGACTAAACCTTTTGCCCAACTGCCTTTCAGTAACAGATTTCAAAATAACAATCACCTCACAATGTTTACATATCCTTCTGAAATGATTTCTACAAATAAAGGGCAAATAGATTGTGCTCTTTTAGAACTCACTGTACTCTGTATTCACAGAGATGCGTAATGGCAGCACTTTCCATCTTTTGTTACTTCCTGGTATTGTGGAATACTTTCAGACAAGATGGATCACTGAGTTAACTCTAATAACGTTCAGTAACAAAATTTCAAATAGTTAAATTTATTGCACCAATATGAAAACTGAATTTTTCACACCAACCTTATCCACTTTTTCTGAGTTACTTAATTAGAATTATAGCTAGTTTTGACAATGCTTTTGCTTCTTTAGTATAAACTTGAAAGTAGTTATATTCTGAAGTTCATTCATGCACAATTGTAGAGTAGTAAACTGCATAATAAACTTCCTATCTTTTGAAATTTGGCCAAGACTGTTTACAGCCTTCAATTTGTATTACAGGAGACTTCAATTAGACCACACATGCTATGTATGCATTTCAGTTTCCAATAGATATTCTTGTCAACTGATATCAAACCCTGAAATGCAAATATTCTGTTTAGAACCTATTTCAGACATTTATAAATCAAAAGGTTTGTCGTTATTAACTTTATTTCCACTTTAACTGATAACCTTTCTGTTAACTGTAGTGATTGTAATGAGGTCATCCATGTGGACCTCACAGAATATTAGTTCCCTCATTGGGGCTGTTGATTTTGTCCAATTAAAGAGCCCTGGCTGACAGATAAGAAGAGCATCAGAGGTTCTGTTCACTCTGAGAGCTGGCACTGAGGAAGCTGGATCAGTGTCAAGTACTCTCCATGTGTAAGTAAAGGGTGACTTGGTGACAGAATATTGGTCTCTGTGGAGTTATTTCATTAAAGCTTTTTACAACAGCAAGAAGATACTATTGTGAAACAACTGCACTCACCTGTGGAAGCTGCTTTGAAATGCGTCGGAATACATGATAGTAAAGGTCCCAAGCTTGGGTTAGATCCTTCACATTGGCTGATCTCATATACTTGCGGCACCATTCTTGAGCCTCCATTAAGTCCCTGCCATATGCCTGTGAAAGGATAGATTTGACAGTACAGTCAGCTGAATCCCAATTAAACAAGAATTTCTCCAAAAATAAATATTTTCACTAATATCTTAGCTGCATATTATAAAGTTGTCATTATGTTTGGATTATAAAGTAATCAGTCTTTTTTTGTCTGTGATCTGAAGTTGGCAGGCATAGAGGAGCAGTTAGCTGGATGTTGTTAACATTTGGGGTGTGGAATGTTTAACTGCTTATTATGTTTGATTCTTGGTAATAAGGATGGGGCTCTCAGAGTGTTTTGATAGGTCACCCAAGTCAGTTTAAGGGTCAGTGAATAGCAGTTCAAGAGTTTATCAGTAAGGGAAGAAAAGCAATCATAGAAGGTGCTCCATGTAGATAATATGCTTTTGGATGCTCATTGAAGACCCAGGAGCTGTTTTGGTAGCTCTGTGCAATTGGAGCTCAGGAGAAATTTTCAGAGCTGTTTGTTTGATCTGTGCTGATGAGAGGGGTGGAGCTCAGAAGCAGCCTTAGCAGCCACTTGGTATTTTCCAGTATTTTACAATGATAGTTCAATAATGTAAACATGGAAGGCAGGCGTTACCTTTCCAATGTACAGCACTTATTAAGATGTGTCTCAGCCAAGAGTCACTAGTACAAACACTATAATTTAGAAATATTTTCCTTCTTTTATGGGAATAATCAAATGAGGAGATAAATTAATTTAGCATTAAGTTTTCTTGACAAGTGAACTCAGTTGTAATGGAATGACTGGTCTAAATTTAAGCAAATATTTATTAAAAGGGAAATACAACCTAACTGTTGGAATTAAGTACCTGTATACTTAACATAATATGCAATAATTCTTGTAACTGTTTTAAGAATAGTAGAAATTATGCCCTGAACTTTTGATTTTATTTCTTTCTTCCGAGAGAGATTTGACTGGTCCCTTTTTGGAAGGCTTCATGGTAGTTGTGTGCTGTTTTGAGGTTGGGTGTTAAATTTGTGACTTTATTGAATGAGACAGGTCAAAGGCCAACTCACCTATCATGCAAGATCCTTGACAGGAGGGGTTTATTTATTAATAGATCCACATGAGTTTGTGAAATTACAATTAATCCATTTCAATGGGATTTTCGCCTGTACCTGGTTAAAGGATGTTTCTTTCAGAGTTTGTGGACCCCGCTCCATCATGGCGTGCAGAGGCTCAAGAACAGCAAACATTCCTTTCACATTTCGTTCTCCAAAATAAAGTCTTGATGCCTCCTCCAAGCCTTCATGCCACATTTCATGCCACAGAATAGCAACACGAATAAGCTCCTCACTCACCTGAAAGGAAAGCATACCATGTTTAGAAGCTCTGACCATTACACAGATAATCAACATTCAAACACCTCAAACAAAGATCCTTTGGAAATACAATATAAGTATTAAGCTATGACCGTTTTTATACATTTCTTTCTTTATCCGAATACATAAATTAAATATATATTTAGTTGATCTTTATAGAGTGGAAATCAAAAGGATGTTTCCTCTTGTGCAGATGACTAAAACAAGGTAACACAGTTTAAAAGCAACATGCCATACTGGGGTAGTGCACTGGAAATCACACCCTACTACTGGAGTCACCAAAAATTTGCAAATTTTCACTTGTCGAATTCAAGTTAAAAGAATACGCACACTGGACTCTTCACGAACAAAAAAAACTATTAATTCAAATTGGGAGGCACAGTGGCATAGTCGCTCAGCGTTAGGGAACAGATTTTATTCCACCCTTCGGCGACTATCTGTGTGAGGTTTGCACATTCTCTGCGTGGATTTCCAGTAGTTGCTCCGGTTTCCTCCCATACTCCAAAGATGTGCAGGTTAGGTGGATTAGCCATGTTAAATTGCCCATAATGTCCAGGATGTGCAGGCTAGGTGAATTAGCCATGTGAAATGCAGGATAACACGGATAGGGTAAGGCGATGGGTTTGGGTAAGGTGTTGTTCAGAGGGGCAGCATGGACTCAATGGGCCGAATGACCTGCTTCCATATTGTTGGATTATATGAAACCAAACTGTTTTGAACCAATGGCAAGAAACAAACAGGATTTGCTTGCATATAACTCCAGCTTAAACTCTACTCCCTTTGAAAATTCTTGTACATATAAAAGTAAATATGAAGGAGTCAAGATACAAATATTACAGCTGAAGGAAATTAAAATGTTAAAGGAACACAGATCAGGCACCAGTCCGGATCATAAACATAGATGAATCATTTTCTTTCATCTTTCTTTTGACTCTTTCCAATGCTTTGCCAATGATGGGAGATTGTCGATACATAGATTCTCAAGTTTTCCAGACACTGGTTGAAGATTCACCCTTTCACTGCCTCACAAGGTAGCTATTTCCCTTTTGCTTGTCAGGGGATTTTCAAAGAGAATACCAATTTCAGAGAGAAAGGTGAAAAAGAGTAGCTGATGACAAGTGATTTTTAAAAGTTTCTCCACACATAATGGAAAGAGATGTGTGCTTTTACACTGAGGCTGGATATCTGCTACATAGTCCACACTCAAGACTATGGCTCCTGCTTCGAAACCAAACAAATGGTTGCTACTATGTTAAGCCCTCCTAAATCCACTATAGCTACGCTCAATTGAAAGCCAATCAAAAAAGATTGTTTCAGCGTAAAACTGTACTGAACACAATCGGGCAGTATCATTCACCTTTACTTACCTATCACCCCTCATTCCCAATGTTATTTTTAGTTGCTCACATTGTTATTAGAACATTTTTCCCTTTGCAACACCCATTAATCTCAGTTACTGGACCATGCTCTACCATCACCGACCTCATCTGTAACTCTTTATCCAGTCCTCCAAAAGAATCAGTGATGGAAAGAAATGGATTCTGTCTTTCCACTATCCAATTCCATCACTGGTTCTTTTGGAGGACTGGATAAAGAGTTACAGATGAGGTCAGTAATGGTAGAGCATGGTCCAGTAACTGAGATTAATGGGTGTTGCAAAGGGAAAAATGTTCTAATAACTGAAGGTTGATAAGTCTCCGGGGCCTGATGGTCTACATCCCAGGGTACTGAAGGAGGTGGCTCGGGAAATCGTGGATGCGTTGGTGATTATTTTCCAGAGTTCGATAGATTCGGGGTCAGTTCCTGAGGATTGGAGGGTGGCTAATGTTATACCACTTTTTAAGAAAGGTGGGAGAGAGAAAGCAGGAAATTATAGACCAGTTAGTCTGAACTCAGTGGTGGGAAACATGCTGGTGTCTATCATAAAGGATGAAATTACGGCACATCTGGATGGTAGTAACAGGATAGGACAGAGTCAGCATGGATTTATGAAGGGGAAATCATGCTTGACTAATCTTCTTGAATTTTTTGAGGATGTAACTCTGAAGATGGAAGGGGGTGATCCAGTAGATGTAGTGTACCTGGACTTACAGAAAGCTTTTGATAAAGTCCCACACAGGAGGTTAGTGAGTAAGCTGAGGGCGCATGGTATTGGGGACAAAGTGCTAGATTGGATTGAAAATTGGTTGGCTGATATGAAACAAAGGGTAGTGATAAACGGCTCCATTTCGGAATGGCAGGCAGTGACCAGTGGGGTACCGCAGGGATCCGTGCTGGGACCGCAGCTTTTTACATTTTATGTTAATGATATAGAAGATGGTATCAGCAATACCATTAGCAAAATTTGCTGATGATACAAAGCTGGGTGGCAGGGTGAAATGTGATGAAGATGTTAGGAGATTACAGGGTGACCTGGACAAGTTAGGTGAGTGGGCAGATGCATGGCAGATGCAGTTTAATGTGGATAAATGTATGGTTATCCACTTTGGTGGCAAGAACAGGAAGGCAGATTACCTAAATTAATTCCATTGAGGTAGTAAAGGGGCAGTACAGAGAGATCTGGGTGTTCTTGTATACCAGTCAACGAAGGCAAGCATGCAGGTACAGCAGGCAGTGAAGAAGGCTAATAGCATGCTGGCCTTCATAACAAGAGGAGTTGAGTATAGAAGCAAAGAGGTGCTTTTGCAGCTGTACAGAGCCCTCGTGAGACCACACCTGGAGTACTGTGTGCAGTTCTGGTCTCCAAATTTGAGGAAAGACATTCTGGCTATTGAGGGAGTGCAGCATAGGTTCACGAGGTCAATTCCTGGAATGGAGGGATTACCTTACACTAAAAGACTGAAGCGACTGGGCTTGTATAACCTTGAGATGAGAAGACTGAGAGGGTATCTGATCGAGACATATAAGATTATGAAAGGACTGGACACTCTGGAGGCAGGAAACATGTTTCTGCTGATGGGTGAGTGCCAAACCAGAGGACACAGCTTAAAAATACGGGGTAGACCATTTAGGACAGAGATGAGGAGAAATTTCTTCACCCAGAGAGTGGTGGCTGTGTGGAATGCTCTGCTCCAGAGGGCAGTGGAGGCCCAGTCTCTGGATTCATTTAAGAAAGAGTTGGATAGAGCTCTCAAAGATAGTGGAATCAAGGGTTATGGAGATAAGGCAGGAAGCGAATACTGATTAGGAATGATCAGCCATGATCATGTTGAATGGCGGTGCAGGCTCGAAGGGCTGAATGGCCTACTTCTGCACCTATTGTCTATTATCTATCACAGACATAGCTTAAATTTTGAAACCCACTCTGATGTGCTTATCTCCTATTCATAGGTTAAATTATGTATGATGTTAAAAGAGTGTTGAAGAAAAATTACTTCCTTGATTGGATCGTGAACATGTGGAACTCGTTACTCAATACTGGAACATTAAGTGCATTTAAGGAAGAAATAGACAGATTTTTAACTATTAACATAAGTTGCGCTGAGATCAGCCATGATCATATTGAATAGCAAAGCAGGTTTGTGAGGTTGAGTTGCCTATTCATGTGCTTGGCTCTTCTATTAAAGAAAGTGACCAAGACAAAGACGTGAAGTAAGTACAACATACATCTAATTTGCAGGGGGAATTGCAACACTAAAACGATAAACTTGGTGCAAAAACTGTTTCTTTTATCTTTGATATGATCTAGTTACATTTAAACAAATTATGTTCTTAAAATTTGATACACAGCCTTTGAAAGGTAATCAATAGAAAATAATAATGGATTTCTTCTGTAAAACTTAGCTAAATATGACAGAGACATCTGCTTACCATCATGGCCTGTTGGACTAGTGTGTTGCTATGCTCACACATATTCTTCAGGATCTTATTAGCAGCGCTGTGACGAGCAGGAGTAGTGGACTTGGATGCAACAGTGAGTGGGTAAATCAGAGCCTGTGGTTTAAGAAAAGGACATATCATTAAATGAACCACATCAAACTGCAAAGGGAAAGTATGATTTTAAATACAAAATTGCCCATCCTTGAACAAAATTATAATCATGAGTTTTTATGATAAGTCATAATGGAGTAAAGACAGAAGAAAAATCTGCAGGTTAGCTATTAAATGTGAAATTCTCACTTCCTAATTGATCATGTATGGGCAAAGATTTGAATTTCTGTTTGACACCATTGCCCCACCAAGCTACAATCGACTGTAGTCTTTGTCAACAACAAGATTTGATTAAGATTCATGTTGAGCATACGAAACAGGTGAAGTAACAAACAAAAACACCCCCACCCCCCCCACCAATTCCGTTGAGAATGCATCATATCTGATGACTTCCTACTTCTTAGGCAGTCCCTTGAGACTAAGGATGACTTTCTTCTGGTCTGGAGTTTGGGTCTTTATGGTGATTAAAGGGTCAGGATCTACAGGTTCGGCAAGTGGTGTTTGAAGATACAGGTGGGTAGAATGCTCAGGTTTTTGCAAACATATTCTTCTGTTTGTGCTTGACCTCCACCTTGGCCAAGTGGTAACGGAGTTGCTCCAGATGGTCGCACATTTATCAATGCTTCTTCTCCAGTTAGGGCAGTCTGAGGCAAGAGATTTGCCTGAAACGGTGGGTCTTTTACCTTGTTTTCATGAGGGCTTTGAGGGACTCCTTGAAGTGTTTTCTCTACTTTCTTTGCTATGACACAGCTCTCAGTAGAGAGTTGTTTTCAAAGTCTTGTATCAGACAGCAGAGGATGTAATAAATCAAATGCAGCCAATTTATAGTAACCAATGCCTCGTGGCTGAGACATTGGGCTGAGAGAAGATATTGATATTGGAGTGTCTATCCTGCCATTGCATTTGCAGTATGTTGCAGAGGGTTTACTGGTGATATGTGTCTAACAATTTGATAGGTCTCTCATAGGTTGTCCATAGCTCTGATACATGAAAGGTAGGTGGCACTACTACTCATGTAGACCATGAGCTTGGTATCTCACTTCAGATTTTTGATATTCAATAATCTGTTCCCCAGATGACCAAAAACTGAAGTGGCATACTGGAGACGATGCTCAATTTCATTATTGATGTCTGCCCTCACTGAAGGAAATGCCCAAGGTGGGAAAATTGGCCCAAACTTTCTAGTAGTTCACTGTGTATCTGTCAGCTGGGAGGAATTATGGAGCGCCCTCCTCAAATTTGGCTGCCTGCAGAAATTCATCACTGTTCTTCATCCATTGCTCAACAAAATGCAAGTTGTGATCTTCACCAACCTCCCCACCATAGAATACATGTGCAAACTGGGGTCAAGCAGGACTGTTATTGCACCAATATCATTCTTGAACTTGCTTGCAACAACACTCGATTCCTAATCTATGAAGATTTTTGCTAAACTGAAGTTTCTTGACAGGGAGTGGGACATTCTTCAACTTAAGTTATCTCCATTGTAGAACCAAGAGAACCGCAACCTCTGTCACTGAGCTGCGGCAGGCAGACATTGCTTGCATGTGTACTTCAATGATACAATAAAATACACCAAGTAAATACAACAGCAACTACTTTAATAAATTTCATTTGTTATTAGATAGATTAAGTTTAATATTGGGATAAATTTATGGACAGACTAAATTTGTAACAATTGTTTGCAAAGATAGAGAAATTAATTGCTGTTTTGTTTACCTGTGGATGGTATCTACCAATGTCTGTCAGAAGCTGGTGAATAAGTCGACCCACTAAGGCACGTGGTGTATCGATTCTTGCAATGAGTTGAGGGATTACCTGAAGAAAATTCCCCAAAAGTAGTAAAACAATTTGCTCCAAAGATCACTTTGTAGAAAACATGCATACTTTGAATCGAGAGTACAAAGATATACTGTTGCCTTAAACATGCTTGCTTTCTAAACTGTAGCCACCAGGGTCTGCTGCTCAGAGTTTTACACCACGGAAAGAAACCCTTCCGTCTAACTCATCTTCCGCCAACCAAATATCCTGAACTGATCTAGTCCTATTTACCAGCATTTGGCCCTTTTCCCTCTAACCTCTTTCTATTCTATGCCTTTTATATGTTGTAATAGTACCTGCCTTCACCATTTCCTCTGGCAGCTCGTTCCATATATACACCATCCTCTGCATGAAAACATTGCCCCCCCCAGTCCCTTTTAAATCTTTTCCCTCTCACCTTAAAGTTATGCCCTCTAGTTTTGGACTCCCCTACTCTGGGAAAAAATAGCTTGTCTATTCACCCTATCTATGCCCCTCAAGATTTTATAAACCTCCATAAGATCACCCCTCAGCCCTCCGATGTTTTAGGGGAAAAAGCCCCAGCCCTCTCCTGTAATGCTCTCCTCTGAAAAGGCCGCAGCTCCACGGGTACCTAGCAGTCTTGGTCAAATGCCTTAACTTTACCTGTGAGCTAGTGTTTGTGAACAGTCTACATGACCCAGGAAATATCTCATTCAAATGGTCACATGCACCTTCCACCAGGTGGCGCTAGGTATTTACCAGGTCTAAACACTGGTCAAATTAGCCTCCTTCACTGATGACTCTGCTTGTAATTATAGCATGTTGGGAAAATACAGTTACCTCAGCACGGACAGAGGAATGAAGATGGAATCTTTGGTAGAACATTCCACTACACTAGGTGGTGTCTTTATCAATTATAAAGAATGTAATGTCACTGCCATACTCAATAGTTAATTTCAAAAGTTAAGGATTGAATTTGACAATGAAGTGTTATAACCACCTTAGAGAAAGCTACTGGCGAATACATTTGGAAAACAGAAATTTCTTTGTATTAGCTTTCTGATCCCACTTGATTGTATACTGGACACGTCAGTTCCCAGAATGAAACTTGGCTAGATAAATTATGTCCTTTTTCCCAGTTATGTTTAATCTTTTTCATCGGTTAACGTGCGGGTAAGTCCCTCAAACATGATCAGACAAAACTGCAAATAGCCTTCAATAACAAAATAGAAGTTTATAACATGAAAGGAGAAAAAGCTATAGATATGAATAGGAGATAGATAGATAGATGGATCTTGATAAACATCAGAACCAAGTTTGAATCTGTTGTCCAACACTATCCGTTACAGAGATTCAATCCCAGAGAAACTGCAGTCCTTTCTCAGCTTTTAAATTTCTACTGAATTGATTTTCACTGGTTTCATTTTCTTGGTAAGCAGAGTCAGCCTTACATTCCTATTGTAAGTCTGTAGTCACAAACCTCTCACATTTCTGATGATGTAAATGCTTTTCAATTCTAACGAATTCAAGATCTCTAAACAAACTCTTCTGATCTGGAAGGTCTACAGATGAAAATCCACTTCTACCAAGGGGACTTGTTCTGAACTGAAAAACCAGGTTCTCCTGCTAGGAGAGAAATCTCTTGACTATTACTGTACTTTGTTTTTTACTGAGCTGTAGCTTTGAATCTTTTGTAGATTCAGAGTCATACAGCATGGAAACAGAACCTACGGTCCATGCTGCACATAATCCCAAACTAAACGAGTCGCATCTGCCTGCTCCTGGCTCATATCCCTTTCCTATTCATGTACTTATCCAAATGTCTTTTAAACACTGTTATTGTACCCACATCCACCACTTCCTCAGGAAGTTCATTCCACATGTAAATCACCCTCTGTGTAAAAAATTTCCCCGCATGTCTTTTTTAAATTGCTCTCCGCTCATCTTAAAAATATGCCCCCTAGTCTTGGCATCCCCCATTCTAGGGAAAAGACAACTCCTAAGCAGTTGACTGAAGTCATTCACCTTCTTAGAAATTATGCATTTGGGTCAAAGTCCAAATTACCCTTTCAAAAATGTCTTTACAGAACTAACCAAAATTTGTCTCTATTTCTTAGCAAAAATCCAAGCTCCAATAATGATAATAACATTATACCTGTTTATCATAACAGAATCATGCATCCCTCAAAAAAATGATAAATTGGAGCTTTTGCATAAACAGGCTCGATTTTGTGCTCCTCTGCAAGTATATATGAATACCAAAAGGACTCGTAAAACGTGTTTGAGTTTGATTTACCAAGATACAGTAAGAAGTGTTGTTTCACGCAACCTAAAGCTTGCACACTCCAAATTAATAGCCATATCAGGGCTTCACCAATAAAGCAGGGACAAGCCAGCTGGTTTTATTGGACATACTGGTATTGGCTAGTTAGAAGGTAGTGGTGGAGAAATCTCCTTTGAAGCCCCAAATTTCCAGCAGATCTGCCCTCCCTTATGGTCATTACCCCCATTGCTCTTTCAAAAGCAGTCGCCACCACTCCTCACTAGAACATACCAGCTTGGCCCTGCTAATATCTTGGATTTGTGTTCAGTCTGGCTCTCACAACCTCTTTTTTTTCCTCAGAGTCTACCTATAGTCCCAGCAATGGCCAATCACTACAAGAACTTGACACTGCTGGATCTATGGAGCTGCTGGCTAATCAGACATGCTGATAGCTCTCAGAGGTAGAAATTGTTTTAAGATGGTGTTAGAAATCTCATTCTGAACCAATTAACCTCCCGATGAGCTTAAAATGGTTGTGAAGTAACCAGCTTTCTGGTGGGTCGGCTCTCAATTGGCCTCTCAGCTAGGAGGAACAGGTACTACAGGCATGGAAAACAGCTCCCTGTCAAATCCCATGCGCCTACTACTGAGCATTGTTCAAAACTGACATCCAAAGTCCAACATAGTTGTAGTTTACAAACAAAGACCATAATGAAACTTTTAAAAATCAAGTTAAGAACTATGTCATTAAATAGAGATGCTGGGCTAGATGATATGTTGTACTGCATGATGTGGAACCTGGCAGACCTCATTGTGGTTCATACTGACCACATCTGCAGCAAGTATTGGTTGTTTGAGGAACTAGGAAAAAGTGAGGACTGTAGATGCTGGAGGTCAGAGCTGAAAAATGTGTTGCTGGAAAGGCGCAGCAGGTCAGGCAGCATCCAAGGAGCGGGAGAATTGATGTTTCGGGCATAGGCCTGAAGAAGGGCTTATGCCCGAAACGTCGATTCTCCCGCTCCTTGGATGCTGCCTGACCTGCTGCGCTTTTCCAGCAGCACATTTTTCAGTTCTGTTTGAGGAACTACAGATCAGAGCTGATGAGCTTCAAATACTGTGGCACATCAGGGAGGTGGAGTTACCTGGAGGTTGTGTTTTAAGGTGCCAGTCACACCTTATACTAACTTTGAATTTAGTCAATGGTCCGGGACAGGGGGTTGTGACTACAAGCGAGGTTAGCAGAGGGATCCTGGAGGTAGTACCAAGGAGCCTCAGCCTTTGAGCTTACCTAACAGGTTTGAGATTCTTGTTCCATGTGTGGGTGAGAATGGGGGCTGTAAACAGGATGAGCAAACTGACCATAGCACCATGATACAGGGAGCCATTCAAAAGGGGGTTAGAAAAGAGAAATGTAGTTGTAATCAGGAATGGAACAGTCAGGGGAATAGACACTGTGCTCTCTGGCCAGAATCGAGAGTTCCAAAGGCTGTGTTGCTTTTGTTTGGGTTCAGGTTCTCATCTAAGCTGGGGGTAGGAGGGCAAAGATACAGTTGTCATGGTCCACGTAGGTACCAATGAAATAGGTAGGAAGAGGAAAGAAATTCTGTTAAGAAATATGAGCATAATGACTAAATCAGAAACCAGAACTAAAAACGTAATAATCTCCAGATTACTGCCTGAGCTGTGAACAAATTGGCAGAAGGTCAACAAGGTTAAAGACATAAATGTGTGGCTCAAAGATTGGCGTGGAAGAAATGTGTCAAAATGAATGGGACATTGGCCTGAGCAATGGGGAAGATGGGAGCTGTTCTGATTGGATGGGCTGCACCTAAATCATACTGGGACCAGAGTCCTAGTAAATCACATGACCAGGGCTGTGGATATGGCTTTAAATTAAATATTGGGGCAGTGAGATCATTTGCATGGAAGATGATGGAAAAAGAAGGGAATAGGGAAGACTCAGCAGAAGTTATTAAAGTTCCACAGTAAGTAATAGGACAGATAGTATGGAAAGGGTCAGGAACCTAACTGAAATAACTCCACCCAGCAGTGGCTCATCATCAAGTCACCCTTTATTTACATGTGGAAAGTCCTTGACAATGATTCAGCTCTGTTAGAGGCAGCTCTCAGAGTGAACAGGATGCGTGACACTCCTGCCTTTATCCATCTGCTAGGGCTTCCTGATTGGACGGGATTAAGAGCCCCATTCAGGGAACTCATATTCTATGATGTCCACCTGGCTGACCTCGTTACAATTACTACACTAACTTCTGGCCCAGCAGATGAGGGGACAATTATGAGATATGCAGCCAATGCAGGACTGAGTAGTAGTAAGAAATGAAATAAAATCGATAGCAAAAAGTTATGTAGGGTCAGAAGGTACAGAATCTATGTTGGTAAAGTTGAGGAATTGCAAAGGAAAAAAGACTGATGGAAGTTGTGTTCAGACTTCTAGCAGTAAATCAGGATGTGGGAAAGAAAATAATTCAGAAGATAGAAAAGACATGTAAGAAAGCCAGTGTTACAATAATCCCTCAGGGCTTCAACATGCAGGTGGACTGCGAAAATCAAGTTGGTAGCTCATCGCCAAGAAAAGGAATTTGTGGAATGACTCCTAGATAGTTTTTAAGCAGCTCATGGTAGAGCCCATGAGGCAACAGACAATCCTGGTGACGTGTAATGTGGAAGACTTGATTAGGGAGCTTTAGGTGAAGGAACTCCTAGGGGGCTGTGACCATATGATACAGTTCACTCCATATGAGATGGGGAAGCTGGAATCAAATGTAACAGCATTACAACTGAGTAAAGATAATGACAGAGACATGCGGGAGGAGCTGGCTATGATTGATTGGAATAGGAGCCTAGCAGGGAAGATGGTGGAGCAGCAATGGCAGGGGTTAATTGAGGAGGCACTGCATAAATCGATCCCAAAGAAGCAGCAGCATACTAAGAGTAGGGTAAGTAAACAATGGCTGACAAGGGAAGTCAGGGACATTGTAAAAGCAAAAGAAATAGCAAACAATGAGGTAAAGATTAGTGGGAACCCAGAGGATTTGGAAACCTTTAAAAACCAACAGTAGATAACTACAAAAGCAATAAGGCTGGAGAAAATGAAATAAGAGAGTAAGCTAGCTAGTAATATAAAAGACAATTTCAAGGTACGTAAAAGATAAGACAGACACAAAAGTGGACATGGGTGTACTGGGAAATGAGGCTGAAGTAATAGTAATAGGAAACAAAGAAATGACAGGGGAACTGAATAGGTACTCTGCATTAGTTTTCACAGTGAAAGACACCAGCAACATACCAGAACATCAAAAGAGTCAGGGACAAAGGTGAGGCCAGTGACTATCACTAAGTAGAAGGTGCTTGGGAAACTAAAAGGACCGAAGGTGGGAAAATCACCCAGATTGGATGAACTACACCCCATGGTTCTAGAGGAGATAGTGGATGCATTAGTATTGATCTTTCAGAATAACTGGAGTCAGGCAGGATACCAGAAATCTGGAAAAAGGCTAATGTGCACTCCTGTTTAAGAAGGGAGGGAGGCAGAAGACAGGAAACAAAATGCTGGTTAGCTTGACCTTGGTTCTTGGTAAGACTTTAAAGTCTATTATCGAGGATGAGATTGTGAGTACTTGTAAAATAGTGAGAGTCAGCATAGCTTTGTCAAGGGGAGGTCATGCCAGACAAACCTTTTAGAATTCTTAATGATAATGAGCAAGTTAGATAAATGACAGCCGGTGGACATGATCTATTTGGAATTCCGGAAGGCCTTTGACAAGGTACCGCAAAAGAGGCCACTAAGTAAGACCAAGAGCCCATAGCTTTGTTGGGGTAAGGTACTGGCATGGATAGGGGATTGGCTGACTGGCAGAAGGCAGAGAGTAGGGATAAAGGGGTCTTTTTCAGGAATGTAGCCGGTGACTAGTCGGGACCATAATATTCATGTTACACATTAACAGTTTGGACAAAGTAACTGAGGGCAATGTTGCTAAATTTGCAGATGACACAAAGATAGGTGGAGGGGCAGGTAGTGTTGAGGAAATAGAGAGGCTGCAGAAAGACTAGGACAGGCTAGGAGAACAGCAAAGAAGGGGCAGATGGAATACAGAACGGGAAAGGTGAGCGATTATGCACTTTGGT
The DNA here is from genome assembly GCF_020745735.1 of Hemiscyllium ocellatum. Classification (NCBI taxonomy): domain Eukaryota; kingdom Metazoa; phylum Chordata; class Chondrichthyes; order Orectolobiformes; family Hemiscylliidae; genus Hemiscyllium; species Hemiscyllium ocellatum. The sequence continues at coordinate 13,212,594 of NC_083437.1, forward strand.
AGGAAGAATACAGGTAGAGACCATTTTCTAAATGGGAAAGGCTTCAGAAATTTGAAGAACAAGTTCTTGTTAAAGATTCTCTTAAGGTTAACATTCAGATTCAGTTGGCAGTTTGAAAGGCAAATATAATATTAGGGTTAATTTCATAAGGCTTGAATGCAAGAGCAGAAATGTCCTGCTGAGTCAGACTACATCTGGAATATTGTGAGCAGTTTTGGACCCTGTACCGAAGGAAGGACGTGCTGATATTGGAAGGGGTCCAGAGGAGAGTTACAAGAATGATCCTGGGGTTGAAGAGATTGTCATGTAAGGAGGACTCTAGGTCTTTACTCAATGGAGCCCAATAGGATATGGGGGGATATGATTGAAATTCACAGAAAACAGAGGCCTGGATAAAGTGGACGTGAAGAAGATGCTTCTACGAGAAGAGATTAGGACCTGAGGGCACAGCTTCCAAGAAAGGTGATGACTCTTTAGAGCTTAGATGAGGGGAAATTTCTTCAGCCAGAGAGTATTGAATCTGTGGAACTCATTGCCACAGAGGGTTTTGAAGGCCAAGTTACTGAGTGTACTTAAGGCAGCATCTGATTGGTAAAGGGATCAAGGGTTACAAGGAGAAGGCAGGAGAATGATGTTGAGAAACATATCAGCCTGTATTGAATCGTGGAAGAGATTTGATATGCTGAAAGGTTTTATTCCTCTCTCATATCTAAGATCCTGCACAGTTTTCTTTCATCAGCTTTGGGTTGTGCAGCTGTATGACAACATTATACTGTATGGAATTTAAAATTAAAAGGTAATTATTAGAGTTAAGAATGACAATTGAGTCTTATTCTACAGATAAAATGAAAAATCAAATGCTGGATTAGCCGGCCCCGACAGGAAGACAGACGGGTTCACGTTTCAGTGGGAACACTGTACCAGTCAGATGCTCAAGAATCCAATGTGCATTTAAAATATTTTGTTACTGTGCACCACACTCTAATAGAACAGTCACTTTAACACTTGTACTTACAGGTGAATAAAGAGGTGAAAGTACTAATGCCAATGTCTAAACAGTTGCATACCTGAAGCCAGGTATCAATCTGAATTGTTTTGATCCCCTCAACCAGAGCTTCGTTCACATCGGGCCAATGTCCATAATCAAACCACAGCGTTAGAACTCTATAAATAAACAAGAAAATAACATTAATCTCAGTTAAACAACTTTAATTTTTAAACTTATCAACTGAACCAATCTTTTGTGGGGGAAGAAGCCAAGTAGTCTACTATAATCTTACTGATCCTGAGTTCTAGGTTGAAATGCAGCATAAATAAATAGGATAAAATCCTTCATCATTTGGCTGTGGAAATTCTTAAGTAAAATGAGTTTTGATATTGTCAGTCCAGAATCAGTTATGGGCTACAGTGGAAAACCGCCCAGCATTGATGACTATGCTATTCTGAACAACCATAAGTGGCATTAATGGAAAGAGGGCAGTACATTGCTATAATAACTAACCACAGACTAAGCATACAGAAACAGAATTTAAAAACTAGTACATTTCCACAGAGCAGAGCAACCCAAACTGTCTTTAAGCCACATACAACCTATGTATACCAGATCTTGTGTTATTCTGGATCATGTCATTCATGGCACCACTGGTATGCTAGATTATATAAGCAACAGTTGTATCAACACTTTGCTTCATGTTCGGTTCTTTTCATTGAATCTTACAGGCAACAAGAAATCTAAATATGTGTTCAATATTATGAAGATTTTACTGAAAAGTAAAGAGGAAAATGCTCTCTTTTAGTCAGTAAGCCTATACATGGGTGGGGTGTGAGGCTCAAGAGTATATTTTTAAGAATATCACTCAAAGAATAAAACAAGAATATTTTACAAATAAAGTTATAACTATGTAATATAGTGGTGAAAGCACAATTCTTAGAAGTCAATGGAAAAAAGTTTAATTTTTAAAGTCTATCGATGAAGAGGACATGAATTGGACTAGTTTGTTCTGTTCGGAGGACAATTCAGGTGTGATGGACTTTGTGCTGTCCCCATCGAAGCTGTAAACTACTGTGATTCGATGTTACTGCTGCAGTAAGAGAATGGAGAAGGCTTCATTTTGGACAAAAATTACACTGGAATGGAATGATGTGGATTTACTCACAATATGAATTATAATGAATGTAAAAGTAATTTCTGACCAAGAGTTTTCCTCACTGCTTGTATGTGTTTTGAATTATTGAGCAACAGAGTTACAGGCAGGAATGAACAAGGTCGTTTACTTGCTTTCTTGCTCAAGGAGTATCCTTCAAGTCAGAACAATTAAAAAAAATTACCTTGGAAACCTATATAGAAATGTATTTCATGATAGCAAATGTATTTCATGACAGCGCCTGAGACCCGGCTTCAATTCCCGACTCAGGCGACTGACTGTGTGGAGTTTGCACGTTCTCCCCGTGTCTGCGTGGGTTTCCTCCGGGTGCTCCGGTTTCCTCCCACAGTCCAAAGATGTGCGGGTCAGGTGAATTGGCCATGCTAAATTGCCCGTAGTGTTAGGTAAGGGGTAAACATAGGGGTATGGGTGGGTTGCGCTTCAGCCGGTCGGTGTGGACTTGTTGGGCCGAAGGGCCTGTTTCCACACTGTAAGTAATCTAATCTAATCTAAAAACATTTTACTGTAAAGGTAAATTTGCCGTAGTCCTACCAGACTATAGGGTCACTCAAAGTTTGGAAGAAGATTTGTAGTTCGGGTGCTCGTTGTTGTGGTTCTGTTTGCCGAGCAACATCAATTCCCAGCTTGGCGAACAGAACCACAACATAGGGTCACTCCCTCACTAAAGAGAGACGACTGGTGGAAACTTGACCTGAGGGTCACCATCTCTCAGGCAAGGGGGGAGGGGTTGAAAAGGTTCAGTTAATTGCTTCTAAGTTGGTAACAATTGGAAATCAGTTAACTGTTCTCAACTGAAGTATTTACAGAAGTCACTAGGTGTCACCCCTTCCTTACTCAAACCTGCCTGTTACATTTGTTTGATCAAATCAAAAAGCACTGAATTGTCAGAGTAAACTTCATTTGTACAGCATTAAAGGCTAAGGGACATGCCAAAAACTTGCATACGTATAGACCTGCCATCATTGATATCTAGCTCTCCCGTACCGAAAAGTTTAGATGGATTTATGGCCTAATCGTGTTCCCTTTAATTATTTTCTTTTGCCCATATTCGCTACAAGTAGTGTATCTGCATGCTGAAAGCACTGTTTCAATATTTTTAGCCTGGTGGTTCAATTCCAAAATCATAGTCTTCTTTTCACAACTTTTAATCAATATTTTATGGAAACTGGTTTTGCTTGAATTGAAGCATAGAACTTACAAGCACCTGTTGTTAGATTACAGAAGATGTTCTCACAATTTGATAATCAGGATCAAGTTTTCCCTTTGTTTTTCTAATCTCCTTGGTGATTTCTGAAACATCTTTCTCCCCAAAAAGGTTTTAAGAATGCGTCTAAGTGGCTTCTGACTTCTTAGTACAGCACGAAAACTGACCCTTTGGTCCAACTCATCCATGCCGACTGGATATCCCAAATTAATCTAGTCCCATATGCCAGCATTTGGCCCATATCCTTCTAAACCCTTCCCAATGATAACCCAAACAGATGCCTTCTAAATGCTGTAATTGTACCAGCCTCCACCACTTCCTCTGGCAACTCATTCCCTTTATGCACCAACCTCTGCATGACAAAATTGCCTCTCAGGTCCCTTCAACATTTTTCCCTTTTCACCTTAAACCTATGCCCTCTAGTTTTGAATTCTCCTACTCTGGGAAAAATACCAAAGCTATTCACCATGTTCATGCCCCTCAAGATTTTATAAACCTCAATAAAGTCACCTCTCAACCTACGACGCTCCATGGAAAATAGCCCTAACCTAAACCGCCTCCCCCGATAGCTCAAACCCTCCAAACCCAGCAACATCCTTGTAAATATTTTTGGCACTCTCTAAGTTTCACAACATCTTTCTTATTGCGAGGAGACCAAAATTTAATGCAGTATTCCAGAAGTGGCCTAACCAATACCCTGTACATCCACAACATGACATCCCAACTCCTCTACCCAATGTACTGACCAATTGTATATTCTGCCAGATCCTCTCGACCTATGAGTGAGGAGAATCAAGTTAAAATGGCATTTTGGAATGGTTCCTCCATTAAATGATACAGGGAACAAATAAAAGGTGATGACAAGTCATCAATAATGGGGAAATAATGCTTTGGTTGCCCTTTGTATTGATATTGTAAATAAATTACAAAGATTTTTGTGGCTATTGTGAATGCATTAAAAGAAAAATCGAAAATAGGCTTGGAAATTGCAACTCAAGAGTGTTTAAACTTCAAGGTGTTCCTTGCTATATTTCAACAGGGTAGGTGGGATGGAGTGGTAATGCCACTGGACCTGAATCTCAGATTAATGTCGAGGAACAATTCCATTACAGTAGGTGGTGGAATTTAAATACAACTAATTAAATTTGGAATTGAAAGCTGGTCCCTGTAATGGTGATCATGAAACCATCACTGATTGTGTAAAAACACATCTGGATCACTGATGCCCTTCAGTGAAGGAAATCTACCATCCATACCTCATGTGACCAACACGAGACTTCACATCAACAAAAACATAGCTGACTTTTAGCTGTTCTCAAGGGAAATTAGGGATATATAACAAATTCTGGTTCTGCCAGTAACATCCACATTCCATGAAAGAACAGAAAAAAATGTTGAAATTATGTGTTTCTGCTTTCTCCTTGGATTTAAAGCGGAAAAAAAGGTAGTTAAAGGTGGTTATGATAGTACATACAATTTTGTAAATGCAGCAGCTCAAATGCTGCTTTGTTGACAAAATGCAGATTATTGAATCACTGGGAAGATTCCCACCTGACTGACAACATGGTAAAGCCAAATAGTATTCTCACCAAGTGCCTACATGCACACATTGTCCAGGAGGACCACTAGCTGGAAAACAAGAGAAACTGGTCTTATTTATTTACCTCCTAATCCAGAAATGCTGAAGCTGAGAAGTGTCCCCACTGTCATTTTTAGATTGACTACCTTGAACAGTCTACAAACCAAAGATGGAGACAATCTGGTATGGAGGCGACTGTTAGGAAAATAAAATATTCCTTCTTTTAATTGGCTTATATTTTCAACAATATTCCCAATTTAAAATTTAGGGTGGCACAGTGGCTCAGTGGTTAGCACTGCTGCCTCACAGCACCAGGGCACCAGGTTCGATTCCAGCCTCGGGTGACTGTCTGTGTGGAGTTGGCACATTCTCTCCCTATGTCTGCGTGGGTTTCCTCCGGGTGCTCCGGTTTCCTCCCACAGTCCAAAAGATGTGCAGATCAGGTGAATTGGCCCATGCTAAATTGCCCCATAGTGTTAGGTCAATTAGTCAGAGGGAAATGGGTCTGGGTGGGTTACTGTTTGGATGGTCGGTGTGGACTGGTTGGGCCTGTTTCCACACTAAGGAATCTAATCTAAAACAAGGAAATGAAGTGTGCAATTAGGTCAGGAAGTTAAATAAAGAAAAAAGACTGACACAAGAGCTGAAAACTTCTAATACTGAATAAAAATCAAAAGCTTTACTTCTAAAGCTCATGAAAATTCTCAAAAATTCAATTTCTTCTCTTCTAATACCACTTTAATACTTTCTGCTTAATCCTACCTGAGAGTATCTTGTAGATTGTTTCCTCTTGAGAGAGCAATGGAGCGGAAGAAGCCCTGAACAGCAGGCACTGTGTACAGCAGTAATGTCTTAGACAGCTCCTAAATTGGCGCACACACAATATAGCTTTAATAAAGAGCAACTTCATGGATGATTATCTCATCAAGACAGGAAAAGTTATTATTTGCACACAGTATCTAAAGTTTTAAAGAAAAATACCATTTCCTTTAGTCCCCTGAAATATCTCAAAGCTGCAGCAGAGTTACCTCAAAGGTAATGATGACTAGTTGAAGTGGCCAACTTCACACTTAGTCATATTTACTGAAAACAGCCAGAAAGGATTAGATCTTTAATTTCAGCAGATGAGCTGAGCTGCTACATGTCCCTGGGCAGACAGAGTCTCTCTTATCAGTACGCTAGTTCAAAACTATGGAATAACTTCACCAGAACTTTACTCAGCATACAAGCTTGCACTTCAATGTAGCACAAATATAAAATATGGAAAATGATATAAATCTGAAATAAAAGCAGGTTATGGTGGAAACTTGCAATATGTCTGACAGTATCCCTACATTTTAATGTTGCAAGTTGATGAATTCTTGATGAGAGCTTCTGATGATCAATTTACTTTGAAATGCAAATAGTTTCTCGCAAAAATGATGTTGGCTGACCACTGAGTATTCCTTATATAACTCTAGCATTGTAGTTAAAAACTATCCAATTGTCAGAGGTTTAGTCACACAGGAGGCGTGACAAAAACCAAAGTCCTGTCTGCCTTTTCAAAGGACAAACTGTCCAGTTTAGACACTATTTAGAAACACTGGGTGTTCTCCAAGTATCTTTGCCATCATTCTTCCCACAACCACCACCACCAAAAGTAACAGCAATAGGTTAATTGATTCAATTAATTGCTCTTTGTGGAGAATATCTGATATAGGAAAGCATGTGGATTTACCAATGCAGCAAATATTGCTCTTCAAAATGAGGAGATTCATGGTTTAAGCTGGTTTCAAATGCTTTGATTTAATGGTGGTCCTGCTTGGAATTATTTAAACATTCATTCATGTGTCGTGGGCATTGCTGACTGGACCAGCATTTATTACCCAACCCTAATTGCCCTTGAGAAGATAGCACTGAGCTGTCTTCTTGAACCGCTACAGTCCAATTGCTGTAGGTACACTCTCAATGCTTTTAGGAAGGATGTTCAAGGATTTTGCCCCAGTGACCTTGAAGTAATGGCAATATTCTTCCCAGTCAGGATGCTGAGTGGCTTTGAGGGAAACTTGCAGGCTACCCATTCTGCAACCCTGGTCTTTCTATGAAAGTCCTAGGTGCTGCCTAAATTGGGTGAGTATCAAGAATTATTTTTTAAAATCACACCTACAGTCATAAGGGGGGTTTAGTGCTCTGCTACCCAAGAAATGTGCATTGTGAACAAGAAAAATTTGAAATTCTTATGAAGTCCTTTTTATACAAAAATATATTTTACCTCATTTACTTTCTTCTGCACTGGTGATGGTACAGGGCTGTTTTCATTGCTGTCTCCCTCACTCTCGCTGTTGCTAGCTTCGCTGTTTGCACTGGCACCGCTGGCATGTCTCAGTTTCTTTTTCTCATCACGAGCTTGATTTTGATGTTTGTAGTGGAGGACAGCCTCAAAATTCATCACAGCCCAGGCATGCCATGCCTTGGAAAACACCAAAAATGAATGTTTTTAATTCATACAAAACCAAATCAAGGAGTCCTGTTAATGTTTAAAGCCAACACACTTTCTGGCTTCACATACCATATATACTTGAGATTGATGGTTGATCTCTTGTAAAAGCAGATCCCTGACTTTGGCCAAAAAATCCAAACCATTTCCACTAACCACTTGGTCACCAAACACATCTCTTTGAAAACCTATTTATTCATGTAAGCGTAGAATATCATACCAACGAAGGCAGCTACTTAGCTTCTCTTGTTTGTACATCAACACGTACTATCAAAGCTACCATCTTAGTGCACTATATTCCTGCTAATTTCACCAGTTAAGGAACAAAAGATGCACTGTCCTGCTCACAACTTACGTTGATGAGCGTGCAGAGGAGAAACATAATTGAGCAGCATCTAGGGAATCAAAGATATTTGGTGAAGAACATTCAAGATTAGAGAGAGCTCTAGGCAGATGACTAAGAATAAGCGTACAAGTAGAAAAAAAGCCAAGCAGGTAGCCATTTCCATGGCCAGAAAATTAAGTTGTAAAATAATTCACTAAAAATTGGCAGATTGGACTCAGTTTCTCAATGATATATCTGAATCTTTGCCCTAAAAAAAGCAAAAAATAAATCAGACATTACAACTTTCAAAGTCAACTTTAGACACTGTATCAGGTTTAATGAAGAGAAACAATTCTGCATCGTGACATAAGATTAAGAGTTCACATAATTTTCAATAAAAAATGTAAATATAAGATATCTTTTAGCTCCTTTTATGCTACCTACGGGGACAGGGTTAGTGGGAACAGTCTGTGAACTCTTCAACAGCAAGATAATAGAAGGGACTTGTTTTCAACCCCTCAACAACACTAATGTAAACTTCAAACGCATAAATTAGCCTACATTTTGGCTAAAGTTTAGTCTTAGAAACTCAAGTTTAACCTGATCGAGGTATACAAGATAATGAGCGAATAGATAGAGTCATTAGCCAGAGACGTTGCCCCAGGGCAGGACTGACTGGTATGAGGAGTCATAGTTTGAAGATATTGGGTGGAAGGAGACGTCAGAAGTAGGTTCTTTACGCAGAGAGTTGTGAATGCATGGAATGCGTTGCCAGCTGTGGTGGTGGAAGCAGAGTCACTGGGGACATTTAAGCGACTGCTAGACATGCACATGGATAGCAGTGAGTTGAGGGATGAGTAGGTTAAGTTACTATAATTTACATTAGGATTAAACCTTGGCACAACATCGTGGGCCAAAGTGCCTGTTCTGTGCTGTATTTTTCTATGTTCTAAGTGTATACAACACAAGTGATTTGGAATATTTCAAGTTTTAGACAAATTTTAGCAGCTAAAGAAATTAAAATTTCATTTGTTTGTTTAGCAAAAATTAATTTTCTCTTCATCTCCTGATTATAGTCTTACCTGATAAGGTTCCACAGAGTCTGGCTGCTCTCTATAGTTTCATTCAAGTGGATATACTTAATTTACTTTAGTCAGAGGCAAAGGAAAGGCAGACTTATACATAGGTATGTACAAAATTTCAAATCTCACGAGAAAAAACATTTTTTATGCAGTGAATGTAGGATAGTAAGCACCGTAGAGTATGGAAGATACAAATTCAATTGATGTTTTCAAAGGAGAATTAGATGTTTATCTGATGAGGAGAAACTGCAGGGCTACAGAGAGAAAGTGGAATTGGTCTTACAGAGAACGGATTATCAATATAATGAGCTGAATGGCCTCCTGTAAGATTATATCCACTGCAGCAAAATAAAGCTAAGTATGAAGATGCTGTCACTTTAAAAGGTTATTTCTCCTGGGTTTTTTTTTGAAGAGGTGGTTGTAAGGCAGAGGTACTGAATTGGCCACTTGAAGTCGATCTAAGTAAACAACTTGTGAGGCCTGGAATTTTTTTAAGTTGGAACAATGGAAGCAGCCTGTTTGTGGCCAGCTCTCTCAGACCAGGTTTTCTAGTTTTTCTTTGGTTTTTAGGTTGCGTTTTAATCAGAAACAGCTTGTGTTCTCAAAAGAGTTGAAAGCTTCAGTGAATAACTCTTGGCTGCTACCCTCTCTACATTTTCTTGATGTTTCTCCCTCCTGGATTGGAGAAATGCATGGAAGAATCGGTGTGTGAATTTGTCTTTTTGCCAAGGGGTGTGCTTATGGGATGTAACTATATTGGAACAGTTCATTAGCACTAGGTATTGTATCTATTATTCAGTTAAGTTTTCCAATAGTTAAGTTATTCTAAATTCCTCTTTGTTTTGGTTGTATTTAATTATAGTCTTCAAATAAATTGTGCTTTGCTTAGCATTGAGTAATTTGACCAGTCTCATCACATATAAAACATGCACTGCACATCCACCTTGAAAATAAGAAAACTTTAAGGGCTAGGCAACCTTAAAATATTTTGAGGGGTCCCTGTTTAGTCCATAACATTAGAGAAAAACTACTTTACATTCGAGAGTAAGCTTACTTTATACCAGTTTCGGTCATGTTCTGTTGCAGCGCTGTAGTACTGAAGGACCTTGGGAATGGTGCTCTCATTGATTCCCTGAAGATTTAGCTGCCATTCACCCAGCTTCAGAAAACATCTGCGGACAAATATTTCATATTTACAACAGCAGCAAGTTCAAATGGCTTAACTGAAATTCATTGTTTCTGTCCCCCCCCTCCCCCCCACTCAGAATAAGAACTGGTGGCAAGGAGATCAACATTTCCTTACATGAACTTACAGAACTGGGAATCCCAACTTTGAAGGTTTAAAATATGATTGACTGTACAGTATCATAATTACAGTTTTGGCTCAGTTAACATTGTTTAGCTGTAATGTTGGTCATAAAATAGGGATTATTTCTCCATTTAACATTCCAACATTCACAATATCATCATTTGTCACAGACCTCTCTGACCTGCACATCCTCAACATCGGGTGGCATTTTCTACCATTTTCTACCTGTGCTGTTAGTTTGGTGCCATCACCATCTTTTCAGTTGTTTTTCTCCCCTGTGCACCTAGAGAGCATGGCAGTCCAAGTTAGCAACTTGCACCTCCACCACTGGGACTTCTTCAGCTGGTTACTTCTCCTTCTGCTCTTTCCTCAGTCTTGAACTCCCTGTTTCCGCTGGTTCATGTTCCTAACTTCCATTCTAATTTTTCTTTCCCACCACTCCAACTTGCACAATGAGCAAGCATTGAAGTCTCAGGATTACTTAAGCTGCCGCTCCTCACAATTCTGACTAACTTCTGTTACCATATGCAGTATGGTTACATGATATTAAGAAACAGCTGAAGATACTGCATGCTGCGAGTTCGGACAGGATTGCAGCAAATAGTACTGAAGACTGTTCTAGAACTTGCTACATCCCTAAGCAAACTGTTCTACTGCATCTACAACACTAGCATCAACCAAGTAGGGTGAAAATTGCCTAGATATACCCCTTAACACAAAAACCAGGACAAATCCAACCTGCCAATTATTACCCCATCAGTCTATACTGAATGATTAGTAAAGCAATGGTAGAGATTATCAACAGTGTTATTAAGCAGCACTTTCTTAGCTATTCAGTGACATTCAGTTTGGCTTCTACCAGGGCCACTCAGCCCTGACTTCATTACTTGAGAGTGACTGCGCATGATTTCAATAATTTATTCGACCTGGTATGTCATCAAGAAGCCCTAGCAAAACTGGAGTTTATGGGATTTGGGAAAACTCTCCTCTGATTGTAGCCAAGCCTAGCATAAAGGAAGATAGCTGTGGCTGCTGGACTCAGTCATCGCAGATCCAGGATATCACTGCAGGGATTCCTTAGAATACTGTCTTAGGTCCCACCATCTTCATCTGCTTCATTAATGACCTTCCCTCCAGTATAAAGTCAGAAGTGGAGATATTTACTGATGACTGCACACTGGTCAGCACCATTTGCTATTCTTCAGATACCGAAGTAGTCCATGTCTAAGTATAGCAAGACCTAAATAATGCCCAGGCTTGGGCCGACAGGCGGCAAGTAACATTTGTATCACAAGAATTCCAGACAATGACCACCTCCACCAAGAGATAATCTAACCATCACCTCATGACATTTCATATCATTATCACAAGTAATTCTGTTATGAAGTTAAATACATGTACTGGACCTTAAGAGAAAGTGAATGCTGTTTGGAACTGAGAGTTTACAAGCATTTGTGACATGACTAGATAGCAATCTCAGAGTGTACTGGAAAATTGAAAATATTTAACATTTGTTGGTGAAACAGATACCTGAGCTGATTGCTGTTTTGACAACAATTCAAATTTAACCAGTTTAAATCATGCCCCAGGATACTAAAATCCAATCGAGTTTGAATTTATAGTTTTGGCACTGTCGAACCAATGAGACAATCGGATGTTGGGGATATATAAAAGGCAGGCATTTTGAAAATTGCAGATATAGCAACTGCCATCAAGACAGATCCAAGAAATTAGGAACACTCTCTATCAAGGGTACCGTTTCATATGAAACATATTCGCAGTAAAAGGAAAGATGACAATCCAGAGAGATCTTCAGCCAGAAGAAAGGCACCGAAGATGACAGCCAGTGTATGGTTTAGAAATTGTTAATGTAATTTTAATAAGTGTTTTATGAGAACAGCATATTGTTATAGAGTTAGAGGCTGTTAATAAGCATTTAAGAGAAAGGGGGGCTTTGGGTTGTGAATAGTTGTTGTTTAATGTTCACTTCTGGAGTTAAAGAATAAATTGATAGTTTTTCTTTAAATAGTCGAATTTGGGAGTTGTCTGTCATTCATATTTTAACAATTATGAGGCGAGGTAAGCTTTTTTTGGTGTTTAATTTAGTTAAGAGGGGTTTGCCCTCATGCCATAACAATTCCCCTACTATCAACACCCTGGGGGCTACCACTGACCAGAAACTGATCTGGAGTAGCCATATGAATGCTATGGTAACAAGAGCAGGTCACAGACTAGGAATCCTGCAGCAAGAAACTAACCTTTTGACCCCCAAAGCATGTCCACTGGCTATAAGACATAAACCAGCTGTGCCATGCAATATTCTCCACTTGCCTGGCTCCAACAACACTCAAGGAGCTTGACACCATCCAGGACAAAGTAACTCACTTGAATGGCACCACATCCACAAATTTCGATTCCCATCACCACCATTACACACAACTAGTAGTGTGTATCATCTAAAGATGTACTGCAGAAATCACTGAAGCTCTTTAGACAGCACCCTGAAAATTCACAACCTTCGCCACCTAGGAGACAGGCAACAAATACATGAGCTCAAGTTTACGGATAAGGGCATATTCCAACTGTACCCTGAAATAACCTTGTAATCATTACTTTGAATTTATTGACTGTCCTCAGCTGGAGCTAAAAAGGTTTGCACAGTATTCCTTCCGATAGCTCAGCAGATGATTATAGCAGCAAGTGCATCACTGATCTATGCTGACCAGGAAGGTTGCCAGATTTAAGTGTTATATTGATTGATCTCAGCTGAACGGGGGCAGGGGAGGAGAAAAGGGTGAGGGCAGGGGTGTTTACAGTGGTCCCCACTGCGTCCAGGATACAGATAAAAGGAAGAAGATGGAATTCTCATTATAAAACAAATATAATGATCACAAATACAATAAGACATCAAGGTCTGGTGAGGAGAGAATCATGATTAGCTGTAAGTGCACTGCTGACACTAGTTACCACATAGGAAAAGCCATTTAGACAAGGACTTTCAAACTAGATTTGCTAACAAGATTGCACTCTAACACAAGTCACAATCTTCAGTAAAAACCAAAGTAAAATGATTTGAAGGCAACAGATAATTAATAAACATACTACAATACTAAAATGACAATATCATTTTGAGCTTTGCGTTGGTAGTTAAGAGACTAGGCTATATCTTTGAAAATTGAGGCTAAAATTTCAAAACAATTCAGTCTCCATCTTTGTATCAATTACACTGGGCAACAGAAATTCTGAAACAGTCTTCATAGATGATCCAATAGAAAATAACACTCATTAAACAGCTGTAGCTGGAAATGGTCCACATGAAATGACAAAGGATAAATTTTCAGCGGTTAGTTAAATGTAATTTATATATTAGAAAATTAGTTGGGAAAGTACAGGTATAATTTAATGATAATGAACTTTTACTTGGTCTGTTTCCACTAGCTCAGATTCACGATTTCTTGAAGTGGATCCAAAAAGGAAGTGCAATGAAGAGAACAGTCTGTTACTGTGAGGAATATTTACATAAATATACCAAGAACAGTATTCCTAGATCCACATGTTTCTCTCTTAGAAATGATTATTAAAGGTTAATTTCTGTTAATGTGCATCACCTGTCAGTCAAATCCGTGAGCACAGCCAGATCTCCTTTATTTTAACTGAAGCCCTAATGAATTTGGGAATGTATCCAGTGGCACTGATGCTCTTTTTTGTAATGTTAAAATTATTTACAACCTTTCTCACTCTCAGTACAAAAATCAATTGCTGGAAATCTGAAATACAAACAAAATGCTAAGAAACATTTGAAGGTCATGTGTATCCTTGGAGGGTGAAACAAGTTATTTTTTTAGTTCTACAAAAGAATACACACCCAAAACAGATCACTTTTTCCTGCAATAAGTTATCATTGCAAGCTGATGAAATTCAGTACTCGCCACCTTATTGTCTCCTTTCTCACAGCAAAAGGTCCCAAACACAATTTATTGGGAAATAGAGATTTACTCATACTTCTTACCAGGCTCCAGCAATTTTAAATTGTAATTTTCGTCCCCACATGTTTAGCTTCTTTGTTGGTTTTATTCAATTGTTTTCTCTTTCTTTTCAGATTACAGCCATTCAGGATCTGGCTGTTTACACCATAGACAATTCTGTTGTTAGTCTACTCGTCCCATTCCACTTTCTTTGGCATTACTCCATCAAATCCTCTTGCCACTTTATCACAGGCCTTTCTTTCTGATAATCGTCACGTTTCCCCACACCCAACACATGTCTCCCCTCTTCACTTCCTCAAAATCAACTGCATTTCTAACTTTTCCCAATTCTTATGAAAGGTCACACATGTGAAATGTTAATTCTGCTCTCACCACAGGTCATGCTAGATCTGTTGAGTATTTCCAGCATATTCTGTTTCATTTTCAGATTTTTAGCATTTACAAATTTTATCTTGACAAATATTACATTAGTTTCTTCCTCCTCCGTATTTGTTCATGGGCATGGACATTGCAGTGAAATCAATATTTATTTCCCAAACATAATTGCACCTGCAAGGTGTTAGAAAGCACTTATTGAATGCTGCAGTCCATTTGGTGTAAGGACATTCACAGCGCTGTTTGCAATAGGATTCGAGGAGATGGACTCAGTGATACAGCTCTTTAGTCAAGGTGATGTGAAGTGTGGAGGGCAAGTTGCAGGTGGCAGTGTTCACATTTGTCTGCTGCCCATGTTCTTCTGGTTGGTTGAGGTTGCAGGTTTGGAAAATGAGAGTATTCCACGACACTCTTGACTTATTCGTCATCAACAGTGGACAAGTGGTGAGTTGCTTGCTACAGAATTCCCAACATTTGACCTGTTTTTGTAGTTACAATAGTTTTGTGGCTAGATGAGTTAGGTTTTATGACAATGCTGACCCTAGGATCTTCAAAACTAGAAATTGGAAAACTAGACCATGATTACTGTAATCTTTACTATGCATCATATTCCAATTCTTAATGTCAACTTGACTTTTTGTTTTGTAACACTCATTGTTTAGAAAGCTGTGGATTCAAGCCCCACTCATGAATTTCACCATCACTTAGTGGTCATTTCAAAGCAATATGGATGATATGCTGCATTTGAAAGAAGTGGAGTCCTTCTGTATGAGCCATTAATCCTGCTTCTGATCAGCTACTGGAACATTACGTTAACCATTTATTCATTGCAGTTTACTAAGTTCAGTTGTAATAGGGTTAATTTACAGTATCAGATTGTTACATCATGTTTTAATTATTTTAAAGAATTTAACAGAGTGGGTATAGAGAAGAAATTCCCTCTGCTGGGAAAAATCAAGAACACAGGGATATGATCTTAAAATTAGTGATAGACTGTTCAGAAGAGAATGACATTATACACAAGGTTAGTAACAATTTAGCGCTCCCTCCCTCCCAAAGCTGTTGAATGTTAGGACAACTGGAGCTTTCATGAGTGAGTTAGTTAAAAGTATCAATGGATATAGAGTTTAAATAGCAGACAGTGAAGATAGTGATTATTCAAACAGAGAAGAACAATGTGTATGTTGTAAGTGCAAGCATTTGAAAGTCTATTTCCATGCAGCAAAGCAAAATTAAAATGTATTCAAAGTAAAATTATGTGTATCCTAATAACTTATTTTAAAAAAGCACAACAATGATCAAGATAGAAGAATAGTAAAAATGAAGCTGAATCCTGAATTATGATCATAAACTTGTGTGTTTAGAATGCCTCTTAGATTTTGGTTAAGTGTATTTGCATTAAGGCATATAGCTTCAGCAACATCTTACTAAGATAATACTGAAAAGTTATAATCTCAATTATTTCACAATGAGCTGAGGCTGCGTTGTTTGCAATGATGGGATACATGTGACATAGCTGCAACCTGAAGGAATACAATGGTTTATGAAGGCAGCATACATCAATTTCCCCAGGACAATTAGGTCTGACTCATCAACACCCACAGCCAGTGTCTGAGTATAAAAAGATTAGTTCTGTTTGCCAATAAATGTGAAAAGACAAGTGTTTTATGCATTATGATGTAAAAGGTATTTTGGTCTTTATGGTAAAGAATACAAAAGTACAAGGTAATTCTCAGGTGAAATTACAGTATCCTTGGGGAAGCTTTGACAATTTCAACAAACACAATGCTATTAGTTCATGGGACTTGGCAAGCAAAGATGTGAGTTATATATTTTCCTGTGTTTTTTTTCCCCTCATTCTTGATTCCTTAACCCTTTCCTAAAGTCTGTGGATAATGTTCATACTCTTTCGACAGGCTAAGCCCAGTTTTTATCAGGAAAACTCTGAAGGATATCAGAGCTGAAATTGTTTGTACCCTCACCAAAGATTAATCCTCTCTGCTCACTATATAGTGGTCTGGCTAAAATATTTAACACAACTTTGTATCTACTTTCAACATAGTTTGTTTATTATAATCAATGCAGAGAATTAAACACTATATCTACAGTTTACATTGGATCATGAGTAGTAAATGGCAGGGAACTGAACGGTCACCAAAACATGCCTTTACCTAAAGCCTTTAGTGTAGTCAAGACAGCACTATATATTTCACACCCAATTTATTTATTTTAAAAGGAAATTTGTCATTTAATACAGAACCATAGTAGACAATTTGTAAATTCCCATATTCAGCTCGAATAATGTTATTCTCCATTGGTTGTGCTGGATGACAGTCATCCAGGAGCATTTCTGTCCTTCTTTAAAGTAATGCTGCCATGGGTTCTTCCATGCTCAACTGATTGGGTAGACCGGACTTTTGCTAATGGCTTTTCTAAAACATGGCGACCCCAAAAATATTGCTTTCCCTCATTGTTAGCCTCGGTTAGATTTAGAAGAGGCTTCAAATGTCAACTTGAAGGATTTACATTTTTGTATTTTATACATTTATGCACAAACACGCATGACATTCTGTAATGGCTCTACCATGCACATATCTGGTTGCCTCCATGGATAGGTGTTTGCCACGGAGATTCAGTTCCAGTACACACAACATCTGCTGGAAATGTGCACAAAGCTGTGTAGGCATTGATGCTCAGAATCAACAGCAAGGTGAGAGGGGCATAGGGAACTTTAACCTCATTCCAGGTGCTTCTGCCCTTCAGAAAGTCAGGGTGCTGCCAGCATGCATCCATAAAGAGGGGAGCCAAACACACACCCACATTAGCTACACGCCCCCAGAAAAATCAAGGTGTCCAGACCCTCACTTGCCAATGCTTACGATACCAAAACCTTCAGGATTTCCAGCTGAGGAAGGCAAATCTGTATTTGGGCAGGACCCTCAAAGGAGACCTGGGCTCTCTAGGCCCAAATACCCCAGAAGATGATCAGTAAAGTCTTTTAGGCTAACAGGGCCAACCACAGAACACTCTCCACCTTGGCTGTGAAAATCAGGACTGAACTCAGCCATAGTAGGAAGTAGGGGAAGAAAGAAACTTATTGAGGGTACATAAGCGGCTCAGGCAAGATAAAGTTTCAAATAATCTTGTAATTTTGTAAATATATCTTCACTTGCACTCTTAAAATGTCTGGTCTTATGTTGCTGCCGCTTTGGACATGGTTAAGTCATAGCCATGTGAGAGATGAGCAGACTCTTTGACATCAAAAGGATGAAAGAAGTTGTTGTGACCGGAATTGTTGATCCCTCTTGAGCAATTGACCCTTGATTGCAGATAGCCTTAGATGTCCCAGACCCTTAAATTGTGACCTTGATGACAGCAGACAACACTGAGGCAATGTGCAGGGATTGGGTTAGGACATGGCACACTTCATTCCATACCTACACCTACCTTGAGAGTCAGACCATGAAATCACAGTATACCCACATCTTTAATGAGAAAGGTTCATTCCACCCAGCAGCTCAAGGGAGCACTCTACTGCTCAAGACCAGATGCATAATAGGCAGCACACAAGTCCATTCACCTTCACAGTGCACTGGCCAACCGAGTAAAGCTGCACAAAACGCTGCCTCCTGCAGGTTCAATGCTTTCCTACAGGATGTTCCAGCATTTGAGGGCAGTCTATGCACAATCTGAAATGCTGATGGCTGGTAACGTCAAAAGGAAATGCCTCAGGATTCCTCTCAATCCGCTGCCTGTCATGACAGATTTCACTGTACAGCATTTGGCTGACTGCTAATGAAATATCTAGAACTACCTAACCTCAGCACATTGCAATGTTAGTACACTGTGTCACTGACTGGTGCATTTTTCTTCACAGTCATTAGGACATATGATGTGTAAATAGCTGAAAGTGGGATCACCCAAAGATATCAGATGGGTAATACTTTATTCAGCAACAGAAAATCTCAATGACAGCATTAATAACAAGGCCCACATGGCCGTTGCACTAAGTTGGGTCTGCATGCCAGATAACTAACAAAGCAATAAACAGTTAAAACGTCCAAAATGAGTTCATTCATCATGAAGCCGAGCCTTCTTGGGCTTGATGATACATTGCTCTGTCTGGCTGCCTTGCACATTACTTATCTTTGACTTCAGAAGATTGGCGTTAATTACTCAGTGTTTCTGCATCCAGGACATCAACCCCTTTGTTGGTTCCAGTCGTGAAGGGCACAGCATGCCACATACCCTTTGTGGGCCACATTGCAAGACTCAGAACAATCCAGATATTGAAAACTCACTTAAAGAGGTCTGGTCAACATTGCTGTTACCACCTTCACCAGAACCATTGTCTCTTTACTCTAAGGGCTTCTGTTGGTTTCCATTCCCTCCTATAATTTGAGGTCCCATCTTTCTATCTGTTTCACACTAATCATTCCTTCAGTGACCCAATGAACTGAACCTGCAGACTTGAGTTAACCACTTTCCCCTGCACTCCATGGACCTGCAACTGATAAGCCCCTTGACCAACACTGTGCAAGCCCCAATACTGACCATGGCCCACCTGATATGCCTGTAATTCATGAACTGGTTGCACTTGATCTGAAAGATACAGATTCTCAGAATTTGATTGGTCCAAGTGTCTGACTGAAATCAGACAAGCTCCTTGACTGATTGTGGTCCTCCTTGATCCTGTTGAGGACTATTGTCCTTTGAATTTCAGCCATGGCAGTTTGGTTGAAGCACATTCAGCATGTTTGCCACAAATGCTACATGCAGTGTTGAAAACTGTGGTGCTGGAAAAGCATAGCAGGTCAGGCAGCATCCGAGGAGTAGAAGAGTTGACCTTTTGGGTATAAGCCCTTTATCAGGAAGGCCTGAAATGTGGACTCTCTTGCTCAGTGGATGCTGCTGACCTGCTGGACTTTTCCAGGGCCACACTTTCGACTGTGATTTCTCCAGCATCTGCAGTCCTCACTTTCTCTCTGTTACATGCTATAGGTATGCTATCATGTATCCTGGTGGCTAGTTTTCTGCCTGATTGTCCAATGTAGCATCTACTGGAAAACAACACATATTGAACTTAGAAACAACCATCCCAACATCCACAAACTAACCTGCATCAGAACATTATTTCAATGAGCCACCACACACTGCAGCACAGAGGAACTACGCAGAGCAGAAGAAAATCACCTATACAGCATATTCAAAAAGAAGGAGTACCCAATGAACACAATCCACCGATTTCTCAGCAACAAACCCAAACAAACAGACAAGATGCATCCAGAAAGCTTAGCCACTCTCCCTTACATTAAAGACATCTCGGAAATGACTGCCAGACTACTCAGACCCTTGGCATCATGGTAGCTCTCAAACCTACCAACACACTAAAACAAATGAATTTGAAAGACCCTATACAGACAACAAGCAAAACTAATGTCATTTACAAAATACCTTGCAAGAACTGTAACAAACACTACATTGGACAAACAAGCAGAACATTAGCCACCAGGATACAGGAACATCAACTAGCCACAAAACGACATGACTCTCTCTCACTAGTATTCTTACATACAGATAAGGAAGGACACCACTTCGAGTGGGACAAAACATCCAGCCTAAGACAAGCCAAACAGAGACACGTATAAGAATTCCTGGAAGCATGGGATTCCAACCGAAACGCTATCTACAAATGCATTGACTTGGACCCCATCTACCACCCCCCGAGAAAAAGAACAGGAAATGATGTCACCATAGGAAATAACATCACCAACTCAAGGAAACCCAAACATAAAAATAGAAAACCTGAAACATCAGCAGTGCTTTGTCTGGAGGCTCACTGAAGAAGTTACTTGGTATGGTGATAAAACATCTGTAAATGAACCTTCAGCTCGGGGGCAAACCTACATCCATGAGATTTGGAGGTCGCATAGAAATACGGTAAAGTGGAGTATTAATGACAAGAAAATACATAGAAATAAAGTAGTTGTTGTTCAAGAACAAGAATATGAAGTCACCGTTTAAAGCTTAGGGAACTTTATTTCTCAGTGTCAAGTTTTTTCTATTCTCTCTGCACTTACATTACCTTCTTGCCACTGCCCAAGCCACTCCAGAGAAGGGAAGATTCTTCCCATTGGGTACTTTGCTCTATGAACATACAGATGTAAAACTTTTAATGGGAAAGGTAGATGAATGGATAAATAAATATGGCCAGCCTGACATCTGAAAATGAAATTATAGTTGCTACAATTTCTATTCTTTGTTGAATTTAAAGTGAATAGCTCTGCCAGGTATCCAGTAGCTCCCAGAATCAATTGAATGAGACACCACTGGTATCAAGAACATGTGAAATTTCAATCTTTCTTTTTAGTTCATGGAATGCTAGCATCATTGGTGATGTCCGCCCTTACTAGAGTTGATAGCAGTAAATTGCCTTTTTGAACCAGTGCAGTTCATATGGTGCGGGTAAATTCACAGTGCTGCCATGGTCAGTGTTCCAGGATTTAGATTTACTGATGCCATTGGTGCAGCAATGTATTTCCAAATCAGGATGGTGAGAGATTTGGAAGGGAACTTGTAGGCTGTGGTGTTCCCATGTCACATCCTTCTAAGTGGTAAAGGTCACAGATTTGAAATGTGCTGTGTAGGATGAGGAACTTCTGTTTTGAAGATAGATTGCAGTAGTTAGACATTTCTAACTTGGAGAAAAAGAAGGTTAAGAAGCAGTTTGATAGAAGCATTCAAAATCATGAAGAGTCTGAACAAATTAGGGAGAGAGAAACTGCACCCACCCTTAAAGGGATTGAGAACAAAAAGGCACAGATTTAAAATAATTGGCTAAAGAAGCAAAATGTTTTTCAACCAGTTAGTGCTTAAGGTCTGGAATGCACTGTATGAGATTACGGTGGAGTCAGGTTCAATCAAAGCATTCAAAAGGAACTGAGACCGTGGTCTTTGGAAAAGAAGAATGCACAGGGTGATGGGGATTAAGCAGTAAAATGGCACTGAGTAAAATGCTCTTTTGGAGAGCTAGTGCAGAAAGAATGGGCTGATTGGCCTCCTTTAGTGGAGTAATAAAACCTTACAATCCTGTGTTCCTGTGATTCTGACAATCTTGGAGAGTTGCTGCAGTGCATTTTGTAAATAGTACAGTGTCTGCTGCCTTTCGAGCACCAGTGGTTAAATGCATCGAATGTTTAAGTGATGTGTAGGTTGCTGACTAAGCAGATTCTTTGTCAGTGTTGTTACAGCCACATTCATTCAAGAAAGTGTAGAGAATTCCATCAGAAAATTGCATGTCACAGACTAAAAAAATGTGTATTTCATTACAGGTAAAATGTTGACCACTGTCCCTTCATCCACCCTCAAAAACAATCCCATCAGACTAACTTGGGGGGAAAAAAAGAGAAATTAATGATGAAAGCTTCCTCAACTACAGCAATCTTCCTCCAATACCTCTCAAGTATTTTATAACAAAGAATTAATGGTATCTGAAAAATTGGTATGTACATTCTCTTTGCTAATTCTTGTGCCTCACACACTTGCAGACAGAAATAGCAGTGGTTGACATTTCATCAATTAATTTCTAAGGGGTCAAGTCAAAAAGTGACAGAGCCCGGACTTATTTGTGAAGACAAATAAGATAAACAAAAATTTGTCAGCTAAACAAAAATTTCAGTTACCAGAATCTTCAAGTCACAGACTTATTCAAAGAAACATCTGGCTGTCTAAAGAACAAGGCTGCAAGTAAACGATCAAGGCTCCCGGAAAAGTCATCTTTTTAAACTATAGGTTAAAAACTGATGTTTAAAACTAAATCTATTTAAGGAGGAATGAATGAACAAATGTCTCAAGCCAAGGCAAAGTTGTCACTCTAAATTGTTCGTGATAAAAATATTTTTGTTATGTTTGAAACTATAAACTATGAAAGCAATTTGACTTGATGTTTCATTATGCAAACACCTATTTTAACTGCATATTTGGGATAATTAAACATAATGCTACAACATAATTCTGATCTTTGTCAATCTTAAAAAAGATATTGTGTAGCAAAATTGTAGTTGAAAAGCTAGTGGTTTACATTTTCTATATTAAAAGGCACACATGCAATTGTGAGAAAAGAATTTGATATTCTAATCTGTGGTTGATACTATTCTTTACATAACTGTTGTTTGAGATTTAATGCCACTCTACAAAACTATGTTTTTCAACTCATTCATTTCTTGCATATAATGCTTCCTGGTTTGTTCTTCTTAATCCACAGTTGCCTCTCCATTGCTGAAATTGTTAGCTACAACAGAGATACATTTCTCTGGAGGTTAGCTGTCCTTCGGGAACTTTCTATGAAAGACTGGGGGTTTGCATGCAAGACCCCATATAATGGGCATGGCCTGTTCAATCAATTATGCAGGACTTGATTGTTAGCCTGATATCATTTCTGAGGAGAAAGTGAGGTCTGCAGATGCTGGAGATCAGAGCTGAAAATGTGTTGCTGGAAAAGCGCAGCAGGTCAGGCAGCATCCAAGGAACAGGAGATTCGACGTTTCGGGCATAAGCCCTTTTCGACGTTTCGGGCATAAGCTATATGGGTACAGATTCCCCTCTGGCCTTACCCATGAGGGTCGAAAAGGGCTTATGCCCGAAACGTCGAATCTCCTGTTCCTTGGATGCTGCCTGACCTGCTGCGCTTTTCCAGCAACACATTTTCAGCGCTGATATCATTTCTGCCCCATGTTCAACATACAGCACAAGTTACTGGAAAATGATCACACTGAGGTTTGACTAGTTTGTCCCTTTCCTAGTTTCCAGCTTTGGCGAAATATGCTTTCCAAATACTGCACTAGAAAAGATCAATTATAAAGCACAACTTGGGAATTGATACTGAGAATTTGTGAGCTGTACTACTTAGTATCATGGGTTTTGGTGCTAATGAGGTGGTAGCGATAAAGAGACATTGTAGCCAATAGCAAGTTACATACATTTACTGTGTTAGCTTGTATTTGCAAATGCAATTTCAGTTTTGATTTATGTATTTATTCATCATGAACCATGTGCACATAATCACAAGTTCACTTCCCAGTGACTTAATTATTTTGTTAATTTGCCAACGATTCCACTTTCACAAAAGCCAATGATAACAAAAGGTAACACAGTAAGATAGATGTTAGAATCCATAGACCCCAAGGCTCACCATGTCCAAGTGCAGCAAAACATGGAAAATATTCAGGGTTGGGTTGGGACTGACAAGTAACATTGATGCCATAGGCAATAACTATTTCCTATCCTATACTATTCCGATGAATTACAGGTTAATATGGTAATTGATCTAGCCCAAGACCGCAAAACATTATACAGTGTTGTGAATGCAGTCCTGTCCAGCATGAAAAGTAGCCTTCCTTTCAGTGACACCATCTACCCTTCTCGCTCTCTCTGGAAAAAGGCCAATATATGGGCGGCACGGTGGCTCAGTGGTTAGCACTGCTGCCTCACAGTGCTAGGGACCAGAGTACAATTTCAGCTTCAGGAGACTGTCTGTGCGGAATTTGCACATTCTCCTCGTGTCTGTGTTTTCTCTGGGTGCCCCAGTTTCCTCTCACAATCCAAACGTGCAGGTTAGGTGAATTGGCCATGCTAAATTGCCCAGTGCCTAGGGATGTTTAGGGTTGGTGCATTAGTCAGGAATAAATGTAGAGTAATAGGGTAGGAGGATGGGTCTGGGTGTGATACTGTTCAGAGAGTTGAAGTGAACGTGGTGAGCCTAATGGCCTGTTTCCACACTGCTGAGATTCTATGACAATCAGAGATCCCTCCTACCCTGGTTAGACTCTCGCCCACCCTCTTCCATTTGGCAGAAGAAACAAAAGTTTGAAAACACGTATAAACAGATTTCAGAACAGCTTCAAAATCAATGATCAGATTTATGAACGGATCTCTCATTTTTGGAGTTGATCTTTCTCTGTTCCTTCTCTGTAACTGTAACACTATGTTCTGCATTCTCTTCTTTTACCTTGATGTATTGAGGAAGAAATGGTTTGTCTGGCTAGGACCCAAAACAATACTTTTCACTAGATCTCAGTATACATTACAATAATAATAAATAAGATCAAAATTCCTAATAAGACACATTTGAACCATTGGGATTCAACATTCAATGGCTTTACAATCGCTGAATTCTGCATCAACAAATTCTCAGGGGTTACCATTGACTAGAATCTGAACTGGACCAGCCATATAAATACTATGATCATAAGAACAAGTCAGAAAGCTAGGAATCCCGCAGAAAAATTCACCTCTTGACTTCTTAAAGCATGTTTACCATCTATAAGGCACAGTTGAAAGTGCAATGGAATACTCACTTTCCTGACATCACATCCCAAAACATTCACTCCATCCATCATCAACACACAGTAGCAGCGGTGTTATACCATCTACAAGATGCACAATAGAAATTCACCAAAGCTCCTGAGACAGCATCTTCCAAATCCATGACTCCTACCATCAAGATGGACTAGGCCAACAGATACTTTGAACGACCACCATCTGCAAGTTCCATCCAAGTTACTCCCTCTCCTGACTTCAAAATTCATCACTGTTTCTTCATTGTCACTGGATTTTCACTAACGATCTACTTAAACCAAATGGTCTGCAGTGGCTCAATAAGACAGCTCATCAGCACCTCCAGGGCATCTAGAAATGGGCAATAAATGCTTGTCCAGCCAGCAACACCCACATTCCATGAATAACTAAAAAAAACAAAACAAACTGGTGTATATAAGCTGAAATGTGCTTAAAGGCTTAGTTGCTACTCACAAAATGAAGTTTAGCACAATGCCATTGACTCCTGACAGGAAGTGTATAAAATATAAGTGGAAATAAACTTACCAGTCTACATTTGCTAGCTGTAGCGAGATCCGTATTGTATAAACCTATTGCATATATTAACAATAAAAGAAAACAGCAATAACCAATGAATTAGAAGATAATGGATTCCTGACCGTGCCATGAGTTTGTGCAGCTCCTGTTTGTGCTGCTGATCTTCTGCAGCTATAGCATGCTGAGCTTGTTGTTGCATGTTCTGGACAAAATGTTGCATATGTTGGAAAGCTTCAATCTAGAATGAGGGACAAAAAGTGTAAAGCTAATCATCAAAATGCACTGACTTAAGGTGTGCTCATGCCAACATTGATGCAAACTGGTGAGAAGGCAACAGTAATTTTCAGAAAGTTAAACATTTCCAATTGCAGTTTCTCCTCCTATTATGGCAATCCAACTATGGTGAATCTGAAAAAATATAGTTTGTCCTGTCAATTCCAGGTTATTTATTTTTCCAAGAGGGTGCAGAGATCCTTCCTTTAATAGGCTTCTCAGTAAACAGGAAAATTTATGTGGACACTGCATGAAGAAACAAAATCAAGCTTAATTGTGAAGTCTCCTGCAGTCTCAGCCAATAATATTTAAAGGTCCTTATGTGTTATCAGATGGAAAACACAGCATGTATTTTAGAAAAGGTTGGGAAAAAAGGCACATGAAAATTAGTGAGAGAAAATGGAGAGCTTTATGTAAAATGGTCTATTTAAGAAGCATTGTAAGGAAACATATTTAACTGAAAAGGTTCCAGTGGGAGTCTTAAGTTACATTCATTGGAAGGTAAACATCATGCTGTCATCTATAAGACATTTTCTTAAATAAGCTAAGCTTTCAAAGGAAAGACAATGTAACATCAGAACATAAAGACCTTAGGGTAGGATCAAATACAAATCACTTGTAAATAACCCATATCTGAACCTTTTTTCAATGTTTTAACACTACTATGCACTTCTGGGCCTACAAAAGCAGTTCACTTATAAAATGGTCTCCTGTGTATCATAGGATAATGTAACCTTTGATACAACGTTAATGTACACACAATTTTTTCCATATGCGTAAGCAAATCTCTCTTGAATTGATGGCAATAGATGTGCATTACATTTGTCCTAGAGTACTAATTTTAAAAAAAATTCTCAAAATGCCTTCATTAACTGAACCAATGAAGAAAAATGGAGATCAAACAACCAGGACTTGTTCATTCTTCTTCATTAATGCAAACTAAAACAAAGGGAATATCCAATTTCAAAATGTTTATTTTTTTGTGCGATTGTGTTAGCAAGTCACTAATTATCAATTATCTACCTACAGATAGTTGGCCCTCTACAAGAGTAAATCCGCTCAACCCACTTTCCTGTCTTTTCCCCAAGCTCTGTAAATTCTTTGTCTAGTTTTCTTTTGAAAGCCATGATTGAACATACCCACATCACACTCTCAGGCAGAGTATTCCAGCTCCTAATCATTTCCAGCATACAAAAAAAGTCTTCGATGTCTTGCAAAGGAAATCACCAAATTAATACAGCAATTAAAGTGTTAAGCTTTATTCAGATTACAATTTTAGGAAGAAACCTAAATTCGAATCTTAGCCAAGACCAAGGTCTCATTAAGAAAAATGTGCAGGGATGTGGAAGAAACCTCGAGGCTGTTGGCAGATAACCCAACAGGTTATCAAGGTCTCCCATCAAATATGCATGTTAATTCTCAAGAATACACAAAGGAAGCCAAGAGAAAAATGATAAAGGACCACTAAAAATTGACTTATTTTCAAATTGAGAAAAACTTTTCAAAATAAACAATGGAAGCTTGTTTTGCTAACCTACAGATGATAGTAAAATTTCTTTCAAACTGGATTTTAAGTAGGTATTTTCATCAATCAGAAGCAGATCAGCTATCTTTGACACAAATGCAGAGCAGTTGTCTTAAAAGAGGACTCATCTTGGTCTGAGGCAAAACTAAAATTGACAAATTTGTAAGGATTACATCCACAAGAAATAGGAAAAGTATTACGCCATTTGGTCCCTCAAGCCTGTATTGCCAATCAATAGGATAATGGCTTATCCAACATTCCTCATATCTATTTAGAGACATAGAGATGTACAGCATGGAAACAGACGCTTCAGTCCAAACCGTCCATGCCAACCAGATATCCCAACCCAATCTAGTCCCACCTGCCAGCGCCCGGCCCATCACCCTCCAAACTCTTCCTATTCATATACCCATCCAAATGCCTCTTAAATGTTGCAATTGTACCAGCCTCCACCACATCCTCTAGCAGCTCATTCCATATACGTATCACCCTCTGTGTGAAAAAGTTGCCCCTTAGGTCTCTTTTATATCTTTCCCCTCTCACCCTAAACCTATGCCTTCTAGTTCTGGACTCCCCGACTATGGTGAATCTGAAAAAATATAGTTTGTCCTGTCAATTCCAGGTTATTTATTTTTCCAAGAGGGTGCAGAGATCCTTCCTTTAATAGGCTTCTCAGTAAACAGGAAAATTTATGTGGACTTTGTCTATTTATCCTATTCATGCCCCTCATAATTTTGTAAACCTCTATAAGGTCACCCCTCAGTCTCTGACGCTCCAGGGAAAACAGCTCCAGTCTGTCCAGCCTCTCCACGTAGCTCAGATCCTCCAACCCTGGCAACATCCTTGTAAATCTTTTCTGAACCCTTTCGAGTTTCACAACATCTTTCCGATAGGAAGGAGACCAGAACTGCATGCAATATTCCAACAGTGGCCTAACCAATGTCCTGTACAGCCACAACATGACCGCCCAACTCCTGTACTCAATACTCTGACCAATAAAGGAAAGCATACCAAACGCTTTCTTCACTATCCTATCTACCTGCGACTCTACTTTCAAAGAGCTATGAACCTGCACTCTAAGGTCTCTTTGTTCAGCAACACTTCCGAGGACCTTACCATTAAGTGTATAAATCCTGCTAAGATCTGCTTTCCCAAAGTGCAGCATCTTACATTTATCTGAATTAAAGTCCATCTGCCACTTCTCAGCCCATTGGCCCATCTGGTCCAGATCCTGTTGTAATCGGAGGTAACTCTCTTTGCTGTCCACTACAGCCCACTACAAATTTTGGTGTCATCTGCAAACTTACTAACTGTACCTCTTATGCTCATATCCAAATCATTTATGTAAATGACAAAACGTAGAGGGCCCAGCACTGATCCTTGTGGCACTCCACTGGTCACAGGCCTCCAGTCTGAAAAACAACCCTTCACCACCACTACCTTGGAGCCAGGTCTGTCTCCAAATGGCTAGTTCTCCATGTCTCCCATGAGATCTAACCTTGCTAATCAGTCTCCCATGGGGAACCTTGTCGAACGCCTTACCGAAGTCCATATAGATCACGTCTACTGCTCTGCCCTCATCAATCTTCTCTGTTACTTCTTCAAAAAACTCAATCAAGTTTGTGAGACATGATTTCCCATGCACAAAGCCATGTTGACTATCTCGAATCAGTCCTTGCCTTTCCAAATACACGTACATCCTGTCCCTCAGGATTCCCTCTAACAACTTGCCCACCACTGAGGTCAGGGTCACTGGTCTATAGTTCCCTAGCTTGTCTTTACCGCCCTTCTTAAACAGTGGCACCACGTTTGCCAACCTCCAGTTTTCCGGCACCTCACCTGTGACTATCGATGATACAAATATCTTAGCAAGAGGTCCGGCAATCACTTCTCTAGGTTCCCACAGAGTTCTGAGGTACACCTGATCAGGTCCTGGGGATTTGTCCACCTTTACCCGTTTCAAGACATCCAGCACTTCCTCCTCTGTAATCTGGACATTTTGCAAGATGTCACCATCTATTTCCCTATAGTCTATATCTTCCATATCCTTTTCCACAGTAAATACTGATGCAAAATATTCATTTAGTATCTCCCCCATTTTTTGTGGCTCCACACAAAGGCCACCTTGCTGATCTTTGAGGGGCCCTATTCTGTCCCTAGTTAACCTTTTGTCCTTAATATATTTGCAAAAACCCTTTGGATTCTCCTTAATTCTATTTGCCAAAGCTACCTCATGTCCCCGTTTTGTCCTCCTGATTTCCCTCTTAAGTATACTTTCTTTATTCTCTTCTAAGGATTCACTTGATCTATCCTGTCTATACCCGACATAAGCTTCCTTTTTTTTCTTAACCAAACCCTCAATTTCTTTAGTCATTCAGCATTCCCTAAACCTACCAGCCTTCCCTTTCACCCTGACAGGAATATACTTTCTCTGGATTCTTGTTATCTCATTTCTGAAGGCTTCACATTTTCCAGCCGTCCCTTTATCTGTGAACATCTGCCTCCAATCAGCTTTCGTAAGTTCTTGCCTATTACTGTCAAAATTGGCCTTTCTCCAATTTAGAACTTCAACTTTCAGATCTGGTCTATCCTTTTCCATCACTATTTTAAAACGAATAGAACGATGATCGCTGGCCCCAAAGTGCTCCCCCACTGACACCTCAGTCACCTGCCCTGCCTTATTTCCCAAGAGTATGTCAAGTTTTGCACCTTCTCTAGTAGGTACATCCACATACTGAATCAGAAAATTGTCTTGTACACACTGAACAAATTCCTCTCCATCTAAACCTTTAACACAATGGCAGTCCCAATCGATGTTTGGAAAGTTAAAATCCCCTACTATAACTGCCCTATTATTCTTACAGATAGCTGAGATCTCCTTGCAAGTTTGTTTCTCAATTTCCCTCCGACTATTGGGGGGGTCTATAATACAATCCCAGTAAGGTGATCATCCCT
Source organism: Hemiscyllium ocellatum (assembly GCF_020745735.1). NCBI lineage: Eukaryota > Metazoa > Chordata > Chondrichthyes > Orectolobiformes > Hemiscylliidae > Hemiscyllium > Hemiscyllium ocellatum. The sequence continues at coordinate 13,242,720 of NC_083437.1, forward strand.
TTCTTATTTCTCAGTTCTATCCAAATAACTTCCCTGGATGTATTTCTGGGAATATCCTCCCTCAGCACAGCTGTAATGCTATCCCTTATCTAAAATGCCACTCCCCCTCCTTTCTTGCCCCCCTTTCTATCCTTCCTGTAGCATTTGTATCCTGGAATATTAAGCTGCCAGTCCTGGTCATCCCTGAGCCATGTTTCCGTAATTACTATGATATCCCAGTCCCATGTTCCTAACCATGCCTTCAGTTCATCTGCCTTCCCTGTTAGGCCCCTTGCATTAAAATAAATGCTGTTTAATTTATTAGTCCTACCCTGTCCCTGCCTGCCCTGACTGTTTGACTCACTTCTGTTCTCAGCTGTACCAGTCTCAGATCGATCTCTTTCCTCACTATCTCCCTGGGTCCCACTCCCCCACCTTACTAGTTTAAATACTCCCGAGCAGTTCTAGCAAATTTCACTGTCAGGATATTAGTCCCCTTCCAATTTAGGTGCAATCGTCCTTCTTGTACAGGTCACGCCTACCCCAAAAGAGATTCCAATGATCCAAAAATGTGAATCTTTCTCCCATACACCAGCTCCTCAGCCATACAATCATCTGCTCTATCCTCCTATTCCTGCCCTCAGTAGCTCGTAGCAATGGGAGTAAAATCCAGATATTACTACCCTCGAGGACCTCCTTTTTAAATTTCTGCCTAACTCTCTGTAATCTCCCTTCAGAGTCTCAACCTTTTCCCTGGCAATGACGTTAGTTCCAATGTGGTCAATGACCTCCTGCTGGCCCCTCTCCCCCGTGAGAACATTCTGCACCCTCTCTGAGACATCCTTGATCCTGGCACCAGGGAAACAACACACCATTCTGCTTTTTCTCTGCTGGCCACAGAAACGTTTGTCTGTACCTCTGACGACAGAATCCCCTAACACAATTGATCTCTTGGAAGCCGACGTACCCCTTGTTGCATTAGAGCCAGACTCAATACCAGAAACTTGACTGTTCATGCTACCTTTCCCTGAGAATCCATCACCCCCTATATTTTCCAGAACAGCATGCCTGTTTGAAATGGGTATATCCACAGAAGACTCCTGCCCTAGGTGCCAACCCCTCTCACCCTTCCTGGAGTTAACCCATTTATGTGACTGTATCTGAGACTTTCCCCCCTTCCTATAACTGTCATCCATCAAATACTATTGCTGTTGCAAATTCCTCATCACTTCTATTTGTCTCTCCAACCGATCCACTTGATCTGATAAAATTCGCATCCAACAGCATTTATGGCAAATATAATCCGCAGTAACCCTTAAACTCTCTTTAAACTCCCACATCTCACAAGAAGTACATATCACTGCAAAGGCCATTTTTGCTCCTTCACAATCTACAGACCCAGAAAATAACACCGTCTTATTCCTCTACAAACACTGCCCCAGGTTAAATTAATAGCTATGGCTTATAGTTTAAGTTTAATCAAGAGACTTTTCACCAAAAACGTATAATCAAGAAAGAATCCACTATACCCACTACTGCAGCCTTTCTCTTGAACAGACTTAAAACAACAATTAACTGAGCTGATTCTGTGCTGTGAACTTCGCCCAAAAGTTCCTCTAAGATTAGTTGTGAATTCCATTTGGTAATTTTCCCAGATGCATTCCGATGTCCAGCAATACATGAATTCAAACAGCAAAGGCAGCAACTGTGCAGGTTCTCTCTCTTTCTCTCTCTCTCTCTCCTGCACTGTCCTCGCCATGTGTTTCCTTCGTCTGATCTTCTCCCTTTTAAACTGCTGTTGTTTTGACTTTTTTTTCCAAAGTTCCAAAACAATGCAACAGCATATAAAACAGTAATTGCTGCTCCTGGAATTCAAGGAAATCAACTCCAACACCTAAAATACCTCCAAAAAAGGAGCGCTCTTACAGCCAGAATGTTTTCCCGTCCTCTGTCTTGGATTACCAAGAATGCAGGTTGCATGTGCTGTGGGTAAAGGGATACTCATAGATGCAATATGCTTTTATTTCTAAATGACATGTGATAAGTTATACATCAAAGCTCATAGAGCTATACAAATGATGAGCACATTAGGGAGCCATTTGGTCCATGCCGACCCAAAGACACCCAGATGTCCTTTCTGGTTCCATCTTGCTTCACGTGGCCCACAGTCCTGCAATTTATTGCACTTAAGGTGCAGATCCAAATACTAAATTTTGAAAAGAATCAGGCAGCGAATTCCAGCCACCCACCATTCTCTGCGTAAAAAACTTTATCGCAGAAAATGAAAGCTCATGGTACAAGGGATACAGAAGAACCTTGATTATCCAAACGAGATGGTTGGGCACTACTTTGTTCAGATAATTGATTATTCAGTTAATCGATTCAATGCCTGTCTGGGGTTCGGAGTTTTCTGAAGCTTCTGTTATCCTCAGTCTGCTTGCCTTGCTCCCTCTCTCTGTCTCAGGGTTTGTTTCTGAGCAGACACATTTATGTTAGGGACCTGCAGCATTGCTGAAGCTCCCCCGCCCCCACCACTGCCCCAATCAGTTCAATGGGAGTGACACAGCGAGCACTTGCTAGGCCTGCTTCCTGTTTAGGAGACGAGGCAGCAACACACTGCACGCGAGACTCCACCCCCCCCCCCCCCCCCCAAAAAAACCGTGTCCACACCTGCCCCCGCCTGTCCCCCTACGGCCCCTTACGTCCCCACCCACCATCCTCCTCCCCCACCCTCCCATCAACCAAAAGCTGCCACCCCCCCCCCCCACCAAGCCCCCTCCCCATCACCCCCTCTGAGGCAGCCGAAATGGACAATAGCAGTAAGGCTGCTGCTGCCTTTGGTAGGTGGGTCTCAAAGTAGCATGTGTGTGCCTCACACACACACACCTTTTTACCTCAACTTTTTGACAGGTTCCACCTTTGCCCTGTACAGGACAATGTGGAGAGATTATCCAAGGAAGGTGGGTTTAGGGTACATTCTTGTGTAGAATTCCAGGCAAAGTGTGGGGAGAGAGAGAACGTGCGTGGGCGGTCAGTCATTTGGAGATGGTGGCCTGGGCTTCCATCGATGTCCAGGATTGTTCTCAGCAGCATTTCAGTACGCTGGTTTCATTTTTAACCATTGTAAACAAAAGACGCGAATAGTGTTGAAACACCTCTTTGTTGTAATGTTTCTATCGGGACTTTGAGATCTTCTTTGGATAATCTGAAATTCTGATAATTGATATTCGGATAATCAAGGGTCCTCTGTACTGACATGGCTAGAAGTCTGGTTGGCTAACACAAAGCAGGGAGTCAACACAAATGATGTTTTTGAGGTAGGCAAGAAATAATGCATGTTGTGCCACACAGACCAGTGCTGGTCACTGTTTACAATTTATTGTAAATGGCTAAGATGAACGGGTAGAACATATGATTGTCAAATTTGCTGACAACATAAAGATGGCTTAGAGAATAAATTGAAAAGAGAACATAACTAGGTCAGATAAATAAGTGGGCAAAGATGTGGCAAATGGAGTATATTGTGCAAAGATGTGAAATTGTTAAACAGGGCACTGGTGAATCTGCATCCAGAGTGCTACTCATAACATTGGTCATCTTATTTATGAATAATGTGAATGGATTGGATGCAGTTTAGAAAAGGTTTCATCAGCATCCTACCTGGAATGAGATTGTTGAATAGATTGGGATTATATCTGCTAGAGTTTTAAAGAGGAAACGTTAACTTGATTATTCTATACATAGGATTTACTAAATATAATGTGAAGGTATAAAGTATATGTGAAGAGAATATTTCATCTAGAACTAGGGATCACTGTTTAAAAAATAAGGGGTCACTCATTTAAAATAGATGAGGCAAATATTTTCTGAGCGTCCAAAAGTAATGCAGGTAAATTATTTTAAGACAGAGGTAAATAGAGTTTTAAGCAGGGGTAAAAGCTTTAGCAGGCATAGACAAGAATGCAAAATTGAGGTTACAATCAGATTACCATGATATTATTGAATGATAGAGCAGGCTTGAAAGACTGTGAATGGCCTACTCCTATTACTGTAATTTGTAAGATGCAAATTGTGTGGAGTTTGCACGTTCTCCCTTTGTCTGCGTGGGTTTCCTCCTGGTGCTCTGGTTTCCTTCAACAGTCCAAAGATGTGCAGGTCAGATGAATTGGCCATGCTAAATTGCTCATAGCTATAGGTGCATTAGTCAGAGGGTAGTGGGTCTGGATGGATTACTCTTCGGAGGGTTGGTGTGGACTGGCTGGACCAAAGAGCCGGTTTCCACACTGTAGGGAATCTAATCTAATATAATCTTAATAGGTCAGAATCAGTGCTGAATTATGTTTAGGCTATCCTTTGTATAGAATAATTAAACTATTTCATCTGTAGATAAATGATGACTGAGTAAATTTAAATACTTAAAATAATTTTTTGATAACAGATCCACCTAAATTCAGGGAACTTAAGTATTTTATGCAATTTTATACTTATAATCACGAATGAGTGCTCAGTTTAGCTCAGTTGGTTGGATGGCTAGTATGCAATGCAGAATGACAGTGTGGGTTTAATCGGCTGAGGTTACCATGAAGGATTCTCTTTCCCAACTTCACCATTTGCTTGAGGAGTGGTGACACTCAGGTTTAACTACCGCTAGTCCTCCCCCACCCCCTTCTCTGTTTGTCTGTCTGTCTAATGAGAGAAAATTATATGTGCTAGGCATAATCCCGAGCTATCCAACAATCTCATTCCAGGTAGAAGTTGATTAAACCTTCTCCGAACTATGTCATGTAAAATTGTGGTGACTTTACTTTTGCTTCAGAGAACTGTGGGGACAGAGATCTTGTGTATATTTAAAGGCTGAGATAGATTCTCGACCAATAGGGGAATTGAGGTTTCTGGGGAAAATGCAGGGACAGAATGCAGGCACTGAAAATGGGGGTGACACTAAATTAATATTTTGCATTAGTATTTATTGTGGAAAATGATATGGAAGATATCGACTGTAGGGAAATAGATGGTGACATCTTGCAAAATGTCCAGATTACAAAGGAGGCAGTGCTGGATGTCTTGAAACAGTTAAAGGTGGACAGATCCCCAGGACCTGATCAGGTGTACCCGAGAACTCTGTGGGAAGCTAGAGAAGTGATTGCTGGGCCTCTTGCTGAGATATTTGTATCATCGATAGTCACAGGTGAGGTGCCGGAAGACTGGAGTTTGGCAAACGTGGTGCCACTGTTTAAGAAAGGTGGTAAAGACAAGCCAGGGAACTATAGACCAGTGAGCCTGACATCGGTGGTGGGCAAGTTGTTGGAGGGAATCCTGAGGGACAGGATGTACATGTATTTGGAAAGGCAAGGACTGATTAGGGATAGTCAACATGGCTTGTGCGTGGGAAATCATGTCTCACAAACTTGATTGAGTTTTTTGAAGAAGTAACAGAGAAGATTGATGAGGGCAGAACAGTAGACGTGATCTATATGGACTTCAGTAAGGCGTTCGACAAGGTTCCCCATGGGAGACTGATAAGAAAGGTTAGATCTCATGGAATACAGGGAGAACTAGCCATTTGGAGACAGAACTGGCTCCAAGGTAGAAGACAGAGGGTGGTGGTGGAGGGTTGTTTTTCAGATTGGAGGCCTGTGACCAGTGGAGTGCCACAAGGATCGGTGCTGGGCCCTCTACTTTTTGTCATTTACATAAATGATTTGGATGCGAGCATAAGAGGTACAGTTAGTAAGTTTGCAGATGACACTAAAATTGGAGGTGTAGTGGACAGCAAAGAGGGTTACCTCAGATTACAACAGGATCTGGACTAGATGGGCCAATGGGCTGAGAAGTGGCAGATGGAGTTTAATTCAGATAAATGCGAGGTACTGCATTTTGGGAAAGCAAATCTTAGCAGTAGTTATACACTTAATGGTAAGGTCCTAGGGATTGTTGCTGAACAAAGAGACCTTGGAGTGCAGGTTCATAGCTTCCTGAAAGTGGAGTCGCAGGTAGATAGGATAGTGAAGAAGGCGTTTGGTAAGCATTCCTTTATTGGTCGGAGTATTGAGCACAGGAATTGGGAGGTCATGTTGCGGCTGTACAGGGCATTGGTTAGGCCACTGTTGGAATATTGCATGCAGTTCTGGTCTCCTTCCTATCGGAAAGATGTTGTGAAACTCGAAAGGGTTCGGAAAAGTTTTACAAGGATGTTGCCAGGGTTGGAGGATCTGAGCTACATGGAGAGGCTGGACAGGCTGGAGCTGTTTTCCCTGGAGCATCAGAGACCGAGGGGTGACCTTATAGAGGTTTATGAGGGGCATGGATAGCATAAATAGGCAAAGTCTTTTCCCTGGGGTTGGGGAGTCCATAGGTTTAGGGTGAGAGGGGAAAGATATAACAAAGACCTAAGGAGCAACGTTTTCACAGAGGGTGGTACGTGTATGGAATGAACTGCCAGAGGATGTGGTGGAGACTGGTATAATTGCAACATTTAAGAGGTATTTGGATGGGTATATGAATAGGAAGAGTTTGGAGGGATATGGGCTGGGTGCTGGCAAGTGGGACTAGATTGGGTTGCGATATCTGGTCAGCATGGATGTGTTGGACCGAAAGGTCTGTTTCCATGCTGTACATCTCTATGACTCTATAACTCTGTCTCTAGTAGGTTGGTGAAGTGATTTCCTTTTACAAAACCATCTGCCTGATTAACTCAAACTTATCCAAGTGCCCTATTCTAACTCTATTAATAATAGCTTCTAACATTTTCCCTGTGACAGATGTTAACTTAACATGCCTGTAGTCTCCTGATCTCTATCTCCCTTCCGATTTGAATACAGGAGTTACATTCACTATCTTCCAGCTGAATAAGATGTGACGACGTAATCATTTAAAAAGCTGTAGACACACATTTAATGCCTTAAGGACTCAACCCACACAATATATTTAGGATATAAATTTTAATTTAGGATTTTATGTAGTAATATTGGCCAACTAAAGTGTATCATTTCTGCTATGTCTGTGAAGTTATTGAGAGATAAATCAGGTAAACTAAAAATTCTGTGGTGCGGGAGGATATTTAATTTTATGAATGACTCCAGAAATTGCTGGAGAAACTCAGCAGGTCTGGCTGCATGTATTGAGAGAAACCGAGTGATCCTTCCTCAGAACTGATGGTAATTGGAAAAATGTTGGTTTATATGTAAGAAGATTGGTTGGGGGGTGGGGGTGGAGGTGGTGTGGGTAACAAGTAAACGAAAGGTGGGGAGAGAGCTCAAAGAGACAGAAGAACAGTTCGACAGACATAGGAGTCGAATAACGATCTGGCTAGGAATGTGAATGAGATAATGAGGCATGGTTGTATGGGTTGGGATAAGGATGTGGGAGAGCCTTAAAGTTGGTAAGCTCAATTTTGAGTCCAGAAGGCTGCAGGGTCCCCACGTGGAAAATGAGGTGTTGGTCTTCCAGCTTGCACTGTGCTTCGTTGGAGCACTGCAGCAAGCCTGAGACAGAGATGTTGGACTGGAAGCAGGGTGTTGTGCCAAGTGCAACTTTAAGGCTTAAGCTCTTCCATGTCCTTACCTCAGTCCCACACAGTAGGCCTTGTTATCACAGTCTGCTATCACACACAACCCATTGTCAGCCACTAGTAGTTCCCATTAGTAGCTATTCACCTTCCTCGCCAGATTGTTATTCTCTTTTTTGTCTAACTGTTTTTCTCTCTTGTTATGTTTTATCCCTACCTACTGTTTAATCCTTACCCTGCTCCCCCACCCTATATTCTGCACAGTACTACCATGATGAATATGCTAATTAATGATGACTGACAAAGTGGGCTGACTGGTCTCCTTCTGTAATGTAAGGTTCTATAATATAAAGAGAATTTAAAAGTGTGGTTTTATTTAACCTCTTTTCCTTTTCTCCTTTCAGCTGACCTGGCAACCACAGAGGAAATTATCTAGCAATCTGCATTTCAAAACCATGTTTGAATGCAATTTCATCAACATTCATCATAAATACTGACTTACAGTGTCCAACAATAAAATTTACCACTTTTGTGGAATGATAAAGCAACCAAATGAAATTGGCAAAAGAAAGATTGATAAAGTTAAAACTCATGGCAGCTGCTTATAATGTATAATTTTCTCCTTTCCACCGACATCTATAATTGTAGAATAATAACTACAGTTCCAACATAACCTCATACTTTCACCCACAATTTATCCTGCTATAACTACATACGGGCAAAGAGCCCAGGCTGGCTCTTTACCATGTATACTTTCTAGATCACTTAGAATTGTCACAACCAGCACAAAATTACAGTTTGGATTTGGAAATAGGAAGAAAGAATGGCAATGATATTTGCAGGATTTTGTAAGTGATGTATGACTATTAATAGAATCCTATGAATCTGTTTATCATTGAAAAAATGTTTCAGACAGCTCAGCGTTTTGCCTCAATTATGGAGTTAGTATAATCAAATTCATGAATTCTCCACACATAAGCAACAAGCACCATTTCTTGAATGGGAAAACTAACTATTGTGGAAGTTCCATCATCTACTTCAACCACAAGTAGAAATACTTGTACTGCATTTGCTTATCACAATTAATTAGGTGGTTATCAAACCAGTTTGCTCACAATAGCATCAGAGAAATGGACCCGTGAAAGCTGTAAGGGAGTCTGGGCTATGGAAATGATGAGGAAGCAAGCATCCAAGATCTGGTCCTGTGGATCAGGAATAATTAATGACCTCATAGTTAGGGATCCTCTTGGAAGGAGTGATCACAGTATGATTGAATTTAGAATACAGATGGAGAGTGTTAAGATAATATTCAATACCAGGGTACTTGAACAACAGAATGAAGGAGGATGCGGCTCAAGTAGACCGGAAACAAAGATTTTATGGTGGGACAGTTGCCGAGCAGTGGAGGACTTTCAAAGCGCTCAGCAAAAGTATATTCCAGTCTAAGAAAATAAGGGAGGCTCTCAAATTGAAAGAGAAGGCATTCAAAGTGGCCAAAAGCAACATGAAACTAGAAGACTGGGAAAATTTTAAAGGTCAACAGAAAGCCACATAAAGAACTATAAAGAAAAATAAGAATATGAGAAAAAAAAACTAGCACAGAATATAAAGGCGGATAGCAAAAGTTTCAATAAATATATAAAACGAAAATGGGTGGCTCAAGTAAACGTTGGCCCTTTACAGGATGAGAAGGGGCATTTATTTATGTGATATGAAAGGGCCGAGGCCATTGAACAGGTATTTTGTATTGGTCTTCACTGTGGAGGAAACTAATAACATGCCAGTAATTGACAGAGACAAAAGTAGGTGACAACTTGGAAACAATCATTATTACAGAAGAGCTAAGCATAGACCAAGTCTCCTGGCCCTGATGGAAGGCATCCCAGGCTACTAAAAGAGATGGTGGGAGAAATAACAGGTGCACTGGTGGAATTTTCCAAAACTCGCTGGACTCTGGGACAGTCCCAGCAGATGGGAAAACAACAAATGTGGTGCCACTGTTTAAAAAGGAAGGTGGGGAAAGATGGGGAATTACAGACTGGTTAGCTTAACATCTATAGTGGGGAAGATGCTAGAGTCTCTTATCAAGGAAGAAATAGCAAGGCATTTCAATAGAAATTGTCCCATCGGGCAGATGCAGCATGGGTTTATGAAGGGCAGGTCATGTTTGATAAATTTTTAGAATTCTATGAAGACATTATGAGCAAGATGGACAATGGGGACTCAACAGATGTGGTGTACCTACAGTTCCAAAAGGCCTTCGACAAGGTGCCGCACAAGAGGCTGCTGCATAAGGTAAGGATGCATGGTGTTATGGGTAAAGTATTAGCATGGATAGAGGAATGGTTGACTAGCAGGAAGAAAGGAGTGGGGAATAAGTGACTTATTTTGGTTGGCAATCAGTGGCTACTGGTGTGCATCAGGGATCAGTGTTGGGAGTGCAATTATTTACAATTTAGAGATGATTTGGAGTTGGGGACCACATGTAGGGTGTCAAAGTGTGCAGATGATACAAAGATAATTGGTAGAGCAAAGTGTGCAGAGGACTGTGAAACTTTGCAGAGGAACATTGATACATTGAGTGAGTGTGCAAAGGTCTGGTAGATGGAATACAATGGAAATAAATGTGAAGTCATACATTTTGGTTGGAGTAATAGTAAAAAGGATTACTACTTGAATGGTAAAAGATTGCAGCATGCTGCTATGCCGAGGGACATGGGTGCCCTCGTGTACGAATCACAGAAGGTTAGTCTGCAGGTATAGCAAGTAATTAGGAAGGCAAATGAAATTTTGTCCTTCATTGCAAAAGAGAGTGAGTTTAAAAACAGAGAGGTTATGTTGCATCTGTACAAGGTGCTGGTGAGGCCAAACCTGGAGTATTGTGTGCAGTTGTGGTCTCCTTACTTGGGAAAGGATGTACTGGCAATGGAGGGAGTGCAGAGGAGGTTCACCAGATTGATTCTGGAGTTGAGGGTGTTGGCTTATGAGGCGAGACTGAGTAGATTGGGATTGTATTCATTGAGATTCAGAAGAATAAGGGGATATCTTATAGAAACATATAAAATTATGAAGGGAATCAATTAAATAGAAATAGATATGATATTTCCACTGGCAGGTTAAGCTAGGACAGGGAGGCACAGTCTCATGATTGGAGGTAACAGATTTAGGACTGAATTGAGAAGGAGCATTCTGTCTGGATGTATCACGACCTGGTACCCAGAGGGTCACTAACCAATGGAATTCCTTGCCCAGTAAAGGAGTTGACGCAGCTTAAAAAATGTTTTTAAAGCTAACGTTGATTTTTCTTTGAACAATAAAGGAATTAAGGGATACAGTGAGAGCGCAGATAAGTGGATCTGAGTCCACGAAAAGATCAGCCATGATCTTATTGTGTGGCGGAGCAGGCTTGAAGGTCCGGATAGTCTATTCCTACTCCTCGTTATTTAGTCATTTGTAGATTTTAACTGCTATTTTTTCAGAAAAGGTGGCATTACAAGGCAGAATAGACAGTTTTGAAAAGTTAAACTTGAAATGAATTTAATTTATTGTCACATGTACCGAGGCACAGTGAAAAGCTTTGTCTTGCGAGCTATCCAAGCAGATCACAGAGTTAAGTAGATAGACAGTAAATAATAGGTAAACAGCGGCAAAAACAAAAACAAAAACAAAAACATAAACATAGGTACAGGTGAACGTTAAGAATTTGAGAGTCCATTCAGTATTCTAACAACAGTAGGGTAGAAAGTGTTGTGAAACCAGCCGGTGCGTCTGTTCAAGCTTCTGTACCTTCTCCCCGATGATAGAGGCTGTAGAAAAACATTGCCAGGATCTTTAAGAATGCTGGTGGCCTTTCCTTGACAGTGATTGTATAGATGGGAGGTTGGCCTTTGTGATTGCCTGGGTCGAGTTCACCACTCTCTGTAACCATCTCCGATCTTGAATGGTACAGTTGCCATACCAGGTCGTGATATACCCAAACAGAATGCTCTTGATAGTGCACCTATAAAAGTTGGCAAGGGTATTTGCTGTCATGCCAATTTTCCTTAGCTGCCTGAAGAGGAAGAGACCTTGTTGGGCCTTTATAACCAGTGCGTCCACATGAAGAGTCCAAAAAAGCTTGTGGATGAGCACTCCCAGGATCTTGACACTCCCCACTCATTCCACCTCTGTGCTGTTAATGTGTAGGGGATGCATGAGTATCATCCTGCCAAAAGTCAACAAGGAGTTCCTTGGCTTTGCTGGCATTGAGAGCTAGGTTGTTCTTCCAAGTCTTCCACCTCCCGTCTGTAGTCTGTATTGTTGCCATCTGAGATTTGACTGAATATGGTGGTGTCATCAGCGAACTTGTAAATGCCACTAGTCTGGTATTTGGCGATGCAGTTATGAGTGTACGGTGAGTACAGTAGGGGGCTGAGTACGCACCCCTGGGGGGGCTCCAGTGTTGAGTGTTAGTGAGGATGAAATATTGTGCCCAATCTTCACCGATCGTGGCCTGTGGGTCAGGAAACTGAGGATCCAGTTGCAGACAGTAAAGCTTAGTCCGAAATCATTAAGTTTAGTAGTCAGACTTGAGGTGGATAATAGTGTTGAAGGCTGAACTGCTGTGAATGAGTAGGATTCTGACATAGCTATTCTTGGTGTCAAGATGTTATAGGGAGGAGTGAAGGGCAAGTGATTTGGCATTTGATGTGGATCTGTTGGTCCGTTAGGCAAATTGGAGTGGGTCATGAGTAGTGGGGAAGCTGGAATTGATTAATGTCACGATAAGCCTTTCAAAGCACTTCATGACCACATGACATCCAAACTCAGCTGAGCTTTGTTAATGTTTCCATGTTTCCCATGGCCACATCAGGTGTAGTAATTTCCTGAATGAATCTGGGCTGAGGCAATTATTAGCATGGCTGCAAGCATTGTGCACAGTGATGCTGAGGCATGAAGATATTATTGATATCACTAACAGAACTGATGCATGCAAACTGGGTGAAGCAGGATCTGTTTGCTTGTTGTAAATGATGTTTTTCAAATTCATCCAGAGCACATGCCAGAAGGACACATGTGCACCATTCAATTCATGTATAAAATATTCATAATCTGCGCATCAATTGTGTCTACTGTCTGTAGCATGGTGACCAATCTATGTGGAAGTCTAATCCATGTGTAAATTATTTTAATTTTTGTTATTACACCAATTCTAAATTTGCCTTGCTCTACCCCCAAATAGTCTGACCTTAAAGTTGCACTCTCGCTTTACACAGAAATGTGGTGGTTTTTTAGGGAGCGTTTGCTGCGATTGTTAGATAGGTATGTCCCACTGAGGCAAGGAAGTGATAGTAGGATGAAGAAACCTTGGATGACAAGACAGAGCTGTGGGACATCCAGTCAAGCGGAAGAAGGAAGCCTACTTAAAGTTGAGGAAGCAAAGATCAGACAGGAGTCTAGGGGGTTACAAGGTATCCAGGATAGAACTGAACAATGGACTTAGGAGAGCTAGAAGGGGCATGAAAAAGCCTTGGCATGTAGAATTAGGGAAAACCACGGGGCATTCTACACTTTCATGAGGAACAAGAGGATGGCAGAGTGAGATAGACTAATCAGAGATAGTGGAGGGAACTTCTGCCTGGTAGGGGAGGTCCTAAACGAATATTTTGTTTCAATATTCACTAGTGAGAGGAACCTTGTCATTTGTGGTGATAGTGTGAAACAGGTTGATACGCTTGAGCAGGTTGATGTTAAAATGGAGGATGTGCTGGAAATTTGAAAAACATGAGGATAGATAAGTCCCTGGGCCAGATCAGATACACCCAAAGTTACTACAGGAAACAAGGGAAGAGATTGCTGTGCCTTTGGCAATTATCTTTGTGTCCTCACTGTCCATTGTAGTACCACTAGATGATTGGAAGGTGGCAAATGTTACTTCCTTGTTCAAGAAAGGGAATAGGGATAATCCTGGGCATTACCGACCAGCCAGTTTTACTCGACGGTGGGCAAATTATTGGAGAGGATTCCGAGATGTGATTTATGATTACTTGATTAGTAATAATTTGATTATAGATAGACAGCATGGCTTTGAAAGGTGTAGGTCATGCCTCACAAGCCTTACTGAATTGTCTGAGGATGTGACAAAGCACATTGATGAAGGTAGAGCAGTGACTGTGGTATACATGGATTTTAGCAAAGAGTTTGATAAGGTTGTCCATGGTAAGCTCATTCAGAAAATAAGGAGGCATGGGATACAGGGAAATTTGGCTGTCTGGATATAGAATTGGCTGGCCCATAGAAAACAAAGGGTTGTGGTTGATGGAAAGTATTCAGCTGGAGTTCGGTGACCAGTGGTGTACCACAGGGATCTGTTGATCAGATCAGATCAGATTAAATTCCCTACAGTGTGGAAACAGGCCCTTTGGCCCAACCGACCCTCCGAAGAGTAACCCACCCAGACCCATTTCCCTCTGACTAATGCATCTCACACTATGGGTGATTTAGCATGGCCAATTCACCTGACCTGCATATCTTTGGATTGTTCTGGGACCTCTGCTCTTTGTGACTTTATAAATGACTTGGATGAGAAAAAGAAAGGGTGGGTTAGTAAGTTTGCAGCTGACATGAAGGTTGGTGGAGTTGTAGATAGGGTGGAAGGCTGTTGTAGATTACAATGGGACAATGCAGAGCTGGGCTGAGAAGTGGCAGTTGGAGTTCAACATGGAAACGTGTGAAGTGATTCATTTCGGAAGACTGAATTTGATTGCAGATTACAGGATTAAAGGCAGGGTACTTGGCAGTGTGAAGGAACAGATTTTGGGGTCCATGTCGATATATCCAAAGTTGCCACCCAAGTTGCTAGTGTTGTTAAGAAGGCGTGCAATGTGTTGGCTTTCATTAGCAGGGAGATTGAGTTTAAGAGCTGTGAGGTTGTGCTGCAGCTCTATAAAGCCTGGTTAGAGCAGACTTGGAATATTGTGTTCGGTGGCGGTCGCCTCATCATACGAAGGATGTGGAAGCTTCAGAGAGGGTGCACTGGAAAAGTGTCTGTCAGATGCCAAGGGTGCCAGATTAGAGCGAGACACTTTCTTGCTGAAGTTAGGAAGGAGGAGAGGCCAAGGACTGAGGTCTGAGTGGTGACCAGTGAGCCAAAAGGCATGTTTTAAGAACAGCTATTCTACTTTCCAAGATTAGCTTTGTTAATTACCTGACATTAAGACTACAGACCATTCTAGAGCAATCTTTAGGCAACCTAGATTCTGGACAATTTGCTGCGGTTTATTAGCTAAGCAGTTACAACATATGAATTTAAAAGTAAACAAAAAGGAATCTAATGAAGCAAATTAACAACACTAGAATTATGATTTTTATAAAATTAGAAAGCCTGCCCTCATGTTGAATCAGTTCTTCCATATTGCCATACTTAGTTTAATTCAAATTCACTTTATTGTCTATACAGAAAATAATTTTGGGACAATTACTTGTTCAGCCCAAAAAAAGTTACATAAAAATAAATAACAAGCAAAAGAAGAAAATTATAATATCACAGAGGTCTAACCTTAAACAAAATTGAAGAATTATTGTAATAAATCAAAATAATCAGACAGCTCACATCTTCATCCATTCATCCAACTCTTGCTAAAAATTGTTATACAAGTTGGCACAAATGTGTTTCAAAACCAATTTACCCTGTACTGCAGGGAATGTACCCATTTCTCTGAACACGTCCAAAATAATACGGACAAGGAGTGATATTCTTTACTTTCAACAAAATTCTTTAAATGCAAATTGCAGCTAGAAAGCTTTATCATCAAATAACCTTCTTGACAGGTTCAATAAACTTTTTATGCTTAAATATTCTAGATTTTAAATGCACAACATCAGGAGAGACTGCTAAAAAGACAACATGCTTGATTCAAACCATTTAAAACAGTTTAATTATTCAGGGATCTATTAAAAGATTTTCGTTTTCTGAGGTAATAGAATCATGCTTACCCTGTCAAAATGAAGATGTGGCAGCACGGTGGTACAGAGTTGGAAGGGAGTTAGATCATAAGACCATAAGATGTATAAGGAGCATTAGGCCATTCGACTCAGAGTCTGCTCCACCACTTAATCGTGATTGATATGTTTCTGAACTTAAGTCTCCTGCCTCCTTCCCCCCACTCCTCCCATGAACTTTGATCTCCTTGTTATTCAAAAACGTTTTAAAGGCAATCAATGACATGGCCTCCACAGCTTTCTGTGGCAACGAGTTCTACAGATTCGCCACCCCGCGCTGAAGAAATTCCTCCTCATCTTGTTCTAAAGGGTTGTCCTTTCAAGTCCTAGTCTCTCCTACAAATTCTTCATGTTTACTGTATCCAGGCCGTATAGTATTTTGTAATCAGATATTCCCTCATCTTTCTAAACTCGACCGAGTACAGATCCAGAGCCCTCACCTGCTCCTCACATGACAAGCTCTTCATTCCTGCCATCATTCTCCTGAACCTTTTCTGGACACTTTCTAAAGCCAGCACATCATTCCTTAGGTACAGGGTCCAAAACTGCTCACAATATTCCAATGCAATCTGACCAGAGTGTCATTCAACCTCAGTAGCACATCCCTGCTCTTGTATTCTAGCACTCTACATTTAGCTTCTTAACTGCCAAATGACCCTCCATATTAATCTTAAGAGAATTGTGAAGTAGGATTCCTCAGTGCCTTTGTGCTTCAGATTGGAGGTGTTATACTGTTTAGAAAAAAGTCTACATCTCTGTTCTTTCCACTAAAGTGCATAACTTCACACTTTCCCACATTGTTTTCCATCTATTGCTTTGCCAGCTTTCTTAGTTGTACAAGTCCTTCTGCAATCTCCCCACTTGCAGAACAGTATGTGCCTATCCACCTATCTTTGTGTCATCATCAAATTTAGCAACAATGGCTTCAGTTCCTTTGTCTCAATATTAACAAACTTGATGGACCCCATCAAGTCTCATGGCTGCAGGTCAAACCTGAGCAAGACGCATCCTACTGTCTATCATGTACTATTTCCCCAATCCACGTATAATTCAGTACTCCATGTTGAACACCATTTGGAAGAAGCACTGAGGGTGGCAAGGATGCAGAATGTATTCGGAGTGGTGGGGATATCAGCATCTAGGATTGGCTCAGCAGTATCACAAATGATCAAACTGGTTGATTGCTAAAGGTGTTAGCTGCCTGACTGGGTCTTTGGCAGGTAATGAAAAAACCAACAAGAAAGAAAAATATATTTGACCACATCCTCGTCAACCTGCCAATTGCAGATGCATCTGTGTGTGATAGCATCAGTCAGAGTGACCACCACACAGTCCTTGTGGAGACAAAGTCCTGTCCTCACAATGAATGTATCCTTCACGGTACTGTGCGGCAACCATGCTAAATGGGTTATAGTTCCAACAATCCAGCCACTTAAGATTAGGAATCTATGAGAAGTGTGAGCCATCAACACAATCTGAACCACAAGGCCCACATATCCCTTATTCTACCACTACTAACAAGGTAGGGGATCAACCCTAGTTCAATGAAGAGTGCAGGAGAGCATGCCAGGCCAGGGCTATGTGTATCTAAGTGAGGTAGCAACCTGATCAAGCTACAACATAAGACTACTTGTATGACAAACAGCATTAGCAGCAAGAGCTATGCGATTCCACAACCAATAGATCAAGTCTAAGCTCTGCAGTCCTGCCACATGAATGGTGTTAGTCAATTAAACAACTCACTGGAGGGAGGAGGCTCCAAATTATCTCAATCCCGAATGACAGAGGAGCCAAAGACATCAGAGCAAAAGATAATTCTGAAGTGCTCATGGAAATCAAAAGCATCAAATGGATGATACATCCTGTCCTCCTCCTCCTCTGGAGGTCCCCAAAATCAAAGTTTCAGTCTCCAGGCACTTCAACTCACTTCATACGATATGAAGAAACTGCTGAAAGCACAAGATACTGCAAAATCTACAGGTCCTGACAACATTCAAGCAAAGGCTCAGAAGACATACTCCAGAACATACCACTTCTGTGGCCAAACTGTTGTAGTAAAGCTTCAATGCTGGCATCAATCAGCAATGTGGAAAATTGCCGAGTTATGGCCGGTATATGAAAAAAAAGGACAAATCCAACCTGATCAATTAGTGGTTCCATCAGTCTGTCCTTAGTAAAGTGGGTGAGAGGGTTATCGTCAACATTATTATCAAGCAGCACTTGCTTAACATTAACTCACTGACAATCAATTTAGATTCTGCTAGGGTCACTCAGCTCTTGATCTCGTTACAGCAGTGGTTGGGGGCAGACGGGGGAGTGGGGGCTTGCGCGCAGTGTGCTGCTGCCTTGTCTCCTAAACGGGGGGTGGACTTAACAGAAAACTCCGAGCCCCAAAGGAAAGGCATTGAATCAATTATCCGTACGAAGTAGTGCCAGCCCATCTCGTTCAGATAATTGAGGTTCCTCTGTAATTGGATGTATCACCTCAACTCCAGGACAGCTCTGCAGGAGATCCTCAAGGTAGTGTCCTCGGCCCTTACACTTCCTGTACATTCAGCAATTACCTTCATTAGAAGGTCAGCAGTGGGGATATTTGCTGATGAGTGCACACTTTTCAGCACCATTTGGGAGTCCCTTGATAGTGAAGCAGTCCAGGGCCAAATGCAGCAAGGACTATATCCAGGCTTGAGCTGACAAGTGAAAACCAACAAATTCCAGACAAGTGCCAGATGGTAACCATTTCCAAGGAGAGAATCTAACATCCAATAGCATTGCCATCATTCAAACCTCTATGGTCAACATCCTGAAGGTTATCATTGACCAGACAATTAACCAGATTGGTCTTATAAATACTGTGGCAAGAAGATCAGGTCAGAGACCCGGACTCCTGCAGTGAGTTACTCACTTTCAGTATCTGCAAAGTCTGTCCAGCAACTACATCGCACAAATCAAGAGTTTACTACACTTGAGTCATTGTTGTTCCAACAACACTCAAGAAGCTTGACAGTATCCAGAATAAAGCAGCTTGCTTTAGAGGCACCACATCCACAAACATTCACTTCCTCCACAGCTGATGATCAGTAGAAGAGTGTGCAGCATCTACAAAAAGCGCTGCAGAAGATCACCAAAGTTCCTCAAATATCAAATCCACAACCATTGCCATCTTGAAGAACAAAGGCAGTTGGTAAACAGGAACAGCATTATCTGCAAGTTCTCCTCCAAGCCACAAATCATACTGACCTGTAAATATCTCACCACTCATTCAGTGTTGTTGTCAAAATCTTGAAACTCCCTCCCTAATAGCATGTTGAGATACCTTCACTGAATGAACTGTAGTGGTTCAAGGCAGCTTTTCAAGTGTAATTAGAGATGGACACTAAATGTTGGCCTAGCCAGTGAAGCCCACATCTCTTGAATTGATTTTTAAAAAATTCTCTTTGCATAAAATTAGCAACTCAAGTGCTTTCCTGCCAGCACAGGTTTGTTGAAACTAAAAATGATTTATTTTCACCAAGACATCATAGAAATAAGTGGACTGCATTCAGGTGAGAGTCTGCACCCCTCAATTTTGCTATTTGGGTTCCACTGAATCATTCAAGAGGGCTTTGGATGACTATTTGAATAAAAATAATCTGCAAACATATGGGGAAAGACATGGGATTGGCACTGGGTAACAATGTCCAGTTAAGATACAAGTGCAGGCACAATGGGTCAAATGTTCTCCTTCTGCACTGTAGCACTTCTGAGATTATGTGATTCCTTACTAAGCTTAGCTGCTCAATTCTGAAGCATGAAAACTGGAGGAAAGGTAATCACAATAATGTGTGCTAATGTATACGTCTGTCAGTCGGGAAGGGGAGAACAATTATTCTTTTGAGGCTATGATTGTGAATCAATTTGAATTGAAACATGATCTATGAAAGCACTACACCGATGTTCAGTTGAGAAAAAAAACATATGTTTAAGATGTTCATTTTGAGTGGGAAACTAGACACATTAGCCTAGTTCCTAAAGCATAAAAACAAAATAATGGAATATCGAAAACAAAATTCCATACCTGGAAAGGAAATGATTCAATTATAGCTCAGAAAATGTAATGTGTTACAATAAGTAACAACTCTAACATAAAACAAATTTTGGCATCAGCAGTGTTAAGCTGATGAAACCATAACTGTTCATTGGAATTGACAAGATATAACACAAGGAACACCACTTAATTTCAGAATATTTAATGTGTTGTGCAAAAATTAACTTATTTCAATATCATCATCAGGATGAAACAATTAAGAAATTACTCCATATTTAGTGTAGGTTCAACAGTTACCTTGAAAAGAAAGAACAAAATATTAAGCTATTCTTCTTCCAAATTATAAGGGTGGGAAAAGGTTTTTGGTTCCAATTAAGCTTGGCTTTCCACTACTTGAACTCCTTCATCTACCATCTGATTGCTTGGAATTTTCAAACAGGCTAAAATCATAGCTTTTAATTCATTGCACATCACTTTTTCAGCTGAGAAGTTGCTTCTGACAAATTATCATAAGCTATTTTTCATTAAACATATTTAGGATCTATGCTCCTATGTGTGCTATCTTATCTAAGTTATATATTTATCCTCTCTCTTATGACAAAAGAAAATAGTTTGGAACAATTATTTTATGAAAAAAAAGGACATACAGCCTATTAACTCATGCAGAACTGACTGCAGTCTGTAATTACTATGCAGCATACCATGATTTGTAACCTACCTTGCGGGTACTCTTCCACATGTACTTCATGTAAGCATAGGTGACATGGGGGTGAACTGTGGACAGAGGTTGATCAAGATGCTTTGAAGGATCTACACCAAGCAGCTGTACCAGGGTCTTATGAGCAAGGGCCTATAGACAAAATAATTGCATACAGAGTTCATTTGAAAAATAACCCTTGAAAATAAATCACTAATTATTTTTTGTTTTCAAATTTTAGTCTGCAAACTTCCTTTGAACTTTTCCTAAATAAGTTTCAGGTCCACATTTATGACGGAAACTACGAATGTAAACCTCTCATGCTCTGTTCACAAGTTCATGTTAGTTGATGAACTGTCATGTGTAATTACAGCAGGCCACATTTTCAAAAGCTATGTTATAAATGAGAAAATTTTTAATGCAAGTATAAAACTAAGATCACATTGAATAAATGGGGCAGAAATGCATTTGCACACCACAGTTCAATTAATAACTCTTTTGATGTGGTCTTACCTCCTCTTGTATGATGTAATTGGAGATAAATTTGCAATGAAAATTTTATGAAGGAACATTTATTAACTGTGGCTGTGTTTTTAGAGCAAAAATTTCAATTCTTTACTTCATTCACAAAGTAATGGGATCACATTTTGATCATTAACAAAAACAAATCTTCATAATTCAAAGCTGAGCTGTTAATGAGGTTCTCATTACTCAATGACTCTAATCCCCAGCATCTGCAATCCTCATTTTCGCCTATTAAGAAAGTTGTTGTTGTCTGAAAACTGCCTAACTTCTCCAGGGAATTCTTACCAAACGTCCATTCTTGCCACAGAGACTTGCATACTTTAACCAAGTCCTCATATCTTCATGTGGACCAATGACAAGGGAGCGAACCATTAGGATTCGTTGCCAGTCTTCTACTATCTGCTGACAGCCCTATAGGAGAAATAGAGACGGTTAAGTGTGAATGAATGTCAACAAATGTTCAAGCATTTCTGCAATTCTCCTTAGTTTACTAATTTTCTTTGATCCAACTGTACCATTTGTGATATCCCTAGATTTGTTTTTGTGCAATAGTTATGCTAAGACCACTTCAAATAGAATGTTATAGTACATCCTTATGGTTTAGTAGGTAATTGTGTCATAGGGTGGGGCATTAAACTCAAAATGAGCCAAATTTACGTTTGTCTCAAGTCAACTGATTCCAATCAAAACCAGCAAAGGAAGAAAAATAAAATCTTTCCAGAACAGAGAACCAGAACAGTGAGGGTGATTTGAATGAAGTTTGTATGATTCTGAATGGCCTTGACAAGACTGACATGAAAAGTATTTTTATCCGCATTTCCTCTTAATTTCTTACCTGTTGCGAGGATCTGCAAAGCCTGAGCACAGCAGCAATTTCCAAAACTGAAAGTCATTGCTGCAATCCGCAAGCTAACATAACCTAAGAGGGAACCACATGGGTTGCATGGTGGCTCAGTGGTTGGCACTGATGCCTCACAGCGCTAGGGACCAGAGTTCGATTCTAGCCTTGCGTGACTATGTGTGGAGTTTGCACATTCTCCCTGTGTCGGTGTGGGTTTTCTCCGGGTGTTCCGGTTTCCTCTCACAATCCAAAGATGTGCAGGTTAGGTAAAGTGGCCATGCTAAATTGCCCACAGTGTTCAGGGATGTGTAAGTTTGGTGCATTAGTTAGGGGTAAATGTAGAGTAATAGGGGAATGTGTCTGGGTGGGTTACTTTTCAGAGGGTCAGTTTGGACTTGTTAGGCCAAATAGCCTGTTTCCATACTGTATGATTAATCTTGGTGAGTCCAGAAGTAAGGTACACGGCTTTAAAATTAGGGGTCACACATTTAGGACAGAAATGAGTGGAATAGTTTTCCCTCACAGATTTGTGCAAGCCTAAGAAAGCAACGGAGACCGGATCATTGAATATATTTAAGGCAGAGACGAATGATATCACCGTGGGCGGCATGGTGGCACAGTGGTTAGCACTGCTGCCTCACAGCGCCTGGAGACCCGGGTTCAAGTCCCGACTCAGGCGACTGACTGTGTGGAGTTTGCACGTTCTCCCCGTGTCTGCGTGGGTTTCCTCCGGGTGCTCCGGTTTCCTCCCACAGTCCAAAGATGTGCGGGTCAGGTGAATTGGCCATTCCAAATTGCCCATAGTGGTAAGGGGTAAGGGGTAAATGTAGGGGTATGGGTGGGTTGCGCTTCGGCAGGTCGGTGTGGACTTGTTGGGCCGAAGGGCCTGTTTCCACACTGTAAGTAATCTAACCTAATCTAATCTTATCGAGGGTAAGTGGGAATGAGAAATTTGAAACTCAAACGGCCTACATCATATGTTCGTAAATCATTTCAAGTTCCCAAACTAGACTGCTATTACCTGTTAGAAATGTGGATCTATAGATGTTAAGTGTGAACACCACTGGAATCATCTATAGAAGACATGGAGGAAAACCAGCATGCCGACAGTGCGATTTACACAAAGAATTGTCAATTCAGCACTGTACTAAAAGGCTGCCAAGAACATTAAAACTGTGCCTCAGCACGAGTTAATACCTTTATGAGAGAAGGGCAGAAAGCAAGGGGAGGAAAAGAATATTAAATCATTAATTTGGCAGTGTGATATAGAAACATAACCAAAGACCTCATTATTAGAGCATACACCACCATTGGAACTGGCTTACATCATTGGGCCATGCTTGCCAAAGAATTGTCAGCGGCCAAAGGAAGGATAAAATAAAAAATAAATCGAAAAAACACACTCTTATAAAACTAAATTAAAACTTGAAAAGCCAAGGCTTATGAAATAAGGAATTTTTTGGTCTATTCATCTTCAAACACAGTCAGCACTGGGCATAGAATCATTTGATTGTAAAAGACGAACTGAAAACAGCTTCAAATGTTCTGCATATTTTTACTTGCAAAGTCTGGTATATGTAAACGAGGGCTTGAATGCCATCTTAAAGAGAAATTTTACAAATTTTCTTTAACATAAAATAGAGTACTTGTCTCAACACATTTCTGCTTTCCTTCAAATATACACCAAGAAAAGCAAACTGAAGTAATCCTGGCCTTGAAACAGTGTGTGGAAACAACTTTGCATTTATCAAATAATACAAGATCAATTCTACTGGGAACTAAGTTTTTTTTAAATCAGAGTTTTTAGAACTAAATAATAGTTGAAGGATTCTGAAAATATAAAGACTTATAAAGAAAAGTTATGGCACAAAAGTTAAGAGTATATAATGATACCTCATCTTTGATTGAAGCAAAAAGCAAATCTAAATTTCAAGTGTTGAAGATAATAAAAACTTAAGAATCTGTAATACAGTGGACTAGAGCTTTATGAGGAACCACTGACCCCACTTCTTGAACTAAAATGTTGAGGGTGTGAGAGTCCATTTACAAACTGAATGGATGTTCTTGCAGTATTTCAACACTAAAAGCAACATTAATTGCTTTAAGGTTAGACTGCTGCTCCTACCTCGAGAAGGGTTGATTGTCTAACACTGCAATCTCCACAGCACCAGGGGGAGCACTATCCACAGTTGGGATTACACGCAGTCCCACCATGCCAAGAATCCCAGGAAAATCCAAGGACTTTGCAGTAATACAGAGAAGAGCACGGTTTAGGTGGCTGGGTTTTGGAAGGTGTCGAGTTCCAAGTTGTAAAATACAGATTTTGGTGGTTGTGCTCCCAATAGCCCAGGGCTGGGTAGTGTGCTGCAATGGCGATCAAACTTCTTGCCTAACCCATACGAATGAAATTCCTGGATTCCCAACTATTGTATGGGCTTTCTGTCATGAGTCAAATACTTGCATTGGTGGGATGACCACTAGTTTGTCACTTAAGAGCCTTGAAAGGCCAAATGGTGGGCAAACCATTCAACAATGAATGCTGACTTGCCTGAAGTCGCTCCCACCAGGTTTGCCTGATGATCTCCCTCCGCTCTGGAACCAGTTTATATTGGATGACCTCTTCCAGTTCTGACAGCATCTGACAGGAGACCATGGCCTAAAGAAGAGAGATTCAACACTTATTACTTATGTCTTGTTATTCATAACTTGTGGACACAAAAAGTGAAATGAGGAAAGATCATTGCATTTACCCTAGGTATTAGATGATACATTAATATGTTCCACAGTTGTATCATGTATGAACAGTAATATGAGTCCTATTTTAGGTTCTTCCCTCAGGAGTTAACTTCAGAAAAATCTTGCCCATTCTCCTTCCACCTTCCTAAGGTAATCAATTAGTAGACTATGTTGATGTAACAGTTTAAACTGATGTAACTGATTAACCCATCTTTTCTCATGTACCCCAACTTCCTAAGGAACATATTAAGTCCATCCATTAGACTAATATCAAATATTAGCTAGCAAATCTTTCTGTCTTCAATGATCATATGCCAAATATATCCACCAGCCTTTTAAAATTGATGCAAGCAATGTTGCCTGCAATCAGGTCTGTTCACTCTTGCCTTGACCTACAGAACCTTTGTGACTAATACAGTGCCTGAAGTTCAAAAATATTAGATATAGAGTCATTGAGTCATGCAGCATGGAAAGAGACCCTTTGGTCCAACTAGTCAATGTCGAACATAATCACAAACAAAACTAATCTCACCTGCCTGTTCTTGGCTCATATCCCTCCAAATCTTTTCTATTTACATATTAATCCTAATAGCTTTTAAACATTGTAAAAATTGAAGTCTGACTGCTTAGTGTTACAAATTACTCCAAAGTCTTTATAGATTCTGGTAATTCTGCTGGACATAAAGGATTTGATGAAATTATGTAGGAAATGAAGGGAATTCTTCTAGTATGGTGCTCAACATTCTGCCTGCAACACTAAAAATGATGGAACTAACTAATCATTCCTTTTGGAAAGAGTTTGCTAGTGAAAACAAACTTGCATCTTCTGGCATGATGGCTGCTGTTGTTCCAAGACTTTGGCGCCCGATCATTATCCAAGTTCAAATATGTACGTCAAATGACACCAAACTGAGAGGTGCTCCACAAGCAATCAGATCATTTAAATTTACTGCAGCGCTTCACACGTGAATTGTGAATGCCTTATGAGAAGAAAAATTTAGCAATAGAAAGAAAATCACTTAAAATGAAAATGGCACGTCATGTAATCCAAGGGCCATGTGTCAATTCCATGTATGGTTACTGTGATGAAATGACTACAAAATAGGTCCAGTTATCACATCTGTAGCATGTTCTAAAACATTTCACAGGTCATTAATTACTTTTCAAAATGTAGATTCCATTTTGTAGATGAACATGGCAGTCAAGGTGACCACTACAAAATCTCTTGGACAGCAAAAATCATTCACATTAGTGATTAACTGTTTTGAATTTCCCCTTCACTACAAGTGAGGGCAAAAAAATGCATCTATAATAAAGCTGACCAAATTTTAAAAGATGCCTCAAAGTGCTGAATATTCAATTCTGTTTTTGAAGTGCAGTCATTTTTTCATGTAGTACAATAAAAATTGCCTATTTGAGTATTATAAGCAAGAAATGAAATTAAAAATTAGCCCATTGATCAAAGAAAGAATGTTAGCAAGACTGCTGGAAGAATTTCTTTTTCTACAATTATTACCATGAGATCTTATTACATCCACAAAACATGTCCTTATCTTCATACATCATCTGAAAATTAATAAACCAATATTACTTATTTACACGAAGTGAGATGTGATATATAACTTTCCCATTCGGGATTGAAGTGCTCATTTAGCTGACTAGTGACACAAATCCATTGCAATGGGCTGTAAAGATACACTTGATTTTTCAAAACTTAATTTCCTAAAGTAAGTATGAAAAGTAATGAAATTCTTTTTTTGTAAAAAATGCAGTTTAAATGAATGAATTTTCTGAATACAAAATAGGTGCAATTTTTCTTCAAGGTATTTAATTTTAAAATTTTAGTTCAAAATTATGTTTTGTGTACAAATATTGCTGATCCCCTGGCTGTCCGTATGGCAGGAACTTGGGAATCTAAGTCACTGCTTCGATGCATGATAACATATGACAGCTTATTTTATATAAGTTACTTTTCATATTATGTGATAACTAGAAAATAAAAAAAAGTTGATAATTTCAGCCAGCATTACAACTTTTCACAATAAGCCAGAGCAAATTTAAGATCAGACAGGGAGACAAAAATGTGATTAAAATTGGAAGCAATTTCCCCCAAACCTTGCATCAGATGAAATGCATGCTTACTGCTCAAATTCATTTGCCATGAGTTTATTATATTTCTTTCTCTTGAGACCTGTTTTCCTTATTTCTTGCTTTCCATACTGTATTAGCTCCTCTCTGGGGTGCTCACAGCAGTTCATATTTCTTTGAATAAAAGAAAATGAAAGTCCTTGTCTCTCAATGTTATTAGAATACTCAATGTACCTTTTTTCTACATTCACTGGAGACCAAAATTGTTCAATTTGAACGTAATTTCCTTACTGGAAATAAACTTACTGGCATCTAACTCTGAAGACTCAAACAAAATTGCATACTTCACATTTTGACAGGAGATGATTAACTCTTGGAAGTATATTATCTTTGTGATTTTTTTTTCATGATCAAGAGTGACATTCAATTATATATTTAAGAAGTTTCTGATCCATTCATGTTTTATATTAGTTGCTATGCAGTTAAATCACTCATTGGAAAGTGAGTAAGAAGCCAAAGATCCCCAGATAGCATCTCCCAAACCCACAACCAGTTGAATCTAAAAAGACAAAGGCAGCAGATACATGGGAACTTCTGCAAGTTCCTCTCCAAATCACCATCCTGGCAGCACATGGATTGCAGCGGTTCAAGAAGGCACCTCAGCACCTATGGGCAACTACAATGGACAATAAATGCTGGCCTACCAGTGACACCCACTTCCCACAAGTGAATAACTAGTGAGCAACTGGGTTAGCATTTCTGCCTCTGAACCGTTTGGGGTAAAGTTCCAGTCCTGCTACACACAACCCTGGCCAAAGGAGGTCAAAGTTTCATACAAAATTCTGGGCTGCTGTGTGAGAGAGAGCTTCCTGTTAATGGGTAATTTAATCTTTAAAGCCCCTTTGTTGCACAGGGTTAACATCTTAATTGGCTGCTATAGTCCATTTACAGATACTACCAGTGCAAAAGACCTCTCACCAGAATATGCCAAAATCCATTTAAATGGCAATTTGAGATGGACATGGAGAGTGAAAGTTTAAGAATAATTTCAAAAGGTCCCTTGAACAAGGATGGATGATCAAACTAAACAAGGAAGAAGTTGGAATGGACAGGTCTCCTACTTCCTACAGCTCAAATTAACAAAACAAAAGTGGAACACAAGCAGTTCTCTTTACCAAGTCAAAAACAGCTTATGGCGACCAAAAAAGCGTGTCCTTAAAAGTCAACCAGTTCAGTTTGCAGAGATTGGACAATGTGCACAAGACATTGCTCAGTGATCCACAAGCAATAGATTAAAGTTGTGCTATCTTGCTACATCCAATTATGAAAGATGGGTCTAAATGAACATCCCCATTCTTAATAAAGGTTAAGCCCAAAAAGTCAGTTGAAAAGCTGAATCTGAAACGTTTGCAATCAACTTCCGCCAGGGGTGCTGAGTAAATGGCCTATCTGTGCCTCCTCTGAAAGTTCTTGTGATGCAGAAGCTAGTCTTTAACAAATTTGATTCATTCTAGAAATGGCTAAGTGAACTATACATCAAAGGTTATTATCTCCAACGATATTTTGGGCTGTACTATTGATGATCTGAGCACCAGAATTAGCTCCACCCTCAACAAAGCTGTCTCAGTGGAGCTATACTGGCATCTACATGGCAATATGGAAAATTGTTTAATTATGACCTATCTGCAAATACAGGACAAATTAAATCTGGTCAGTTACCACTCCATCAATATCTCACTCACTTGCAGAATAATGCAAGGTGACATTGACAATCTTGTCAGGCAGTTCATGCCCATCGACTTTCAGTTTGGATTCTGTCATCACCACCTGGCTCCAAGCCTCTTTACAACATTTGTCCAAACAGTTTGAATTCAAGAGGCCAGATAAATGTGGCTACTCTTGACATCAAGACTTCACTGCACTGAGCATTGGACCATGGAGTCTGGATAAAATATTGCACCTCATAAATGCAAGGCAATGATTATCTCTCCTTGATGTACAAGGACATCATCTCACTGAATCCTTCATTAACAGCACTGGGATCGGACTAGAAATTTAACTGCAAACCAACCACATGGTTGCAATAGCAGTTCACAGGTTGGTAATTTTATGGCAACCATCTATCTAATTCCCCAAGCTTTGTCTACCATCTACAAAGTACATGTCAGGAGGGTGAGAGAATATTCATTACTCAAGACAATGCAGCCTACTTGTTTTTAGCATTTCATCCACTATCTCAACATTCAGTATTTCCACAACTAGTGTATGGTCTCATCAGTGTGCATTTCCTACAAGATGTAACAATGCAATTTGCTAAGGTTCCTTGTAAGCCACTTGCAAAATTGACTCCCCACCCCACTATCACCCACCTTGATAGACCCAAAATCTAATACTCCAAATCTGATATGCCCTAGCCTGAACTCCAGGACCCGAAACCACCTCTGTCCAAACCAACATGACTCTCCAACTTCAGAGAGTTTGGCAGACTAGAATTCCCCCACATAGCCCTGACACCCGACAGCCCCAAAACTGTCCACACTCTCACCCTCCAACAATCTCTGCAACTTAATTGATGCTTCCCCATCTGCTGAACTAGACATTCCTCCAAATAGCACCCTCACAACTCATCACCCACCTGCATTAAGCACTCTTTCATTCACCTGGTACCCACCCCATCCTCCCTTTTACCTATCTGGCATACCAGCTACCTCATCCACTTGGCATACTTTCTTTTTATCTACTCACTGGCCACCATACCACCTTCATTTACCTTTCCTCAGTTGCTGCCAATGTGGCTTTAGAACGATTAACCCCTGAAATATGGGTGTCATAAAAAAAGCCTAAGTCTTTGTCCACGATGTTGTTCCTGAGCAAAGATGATTTCTCATGGCTTCCTCCAATGGACATAGTTGGGACAGGTGAGGCTTGGAATTCAGGTCATAAAAATCACCAAGTAAATAGATGACTTTAAGAAGAATGCCCTCTGTCAACTCCATTCTGACAGTAATTGGAATTTCTTAACCATTTTCTTCAAGGATCATGCACACTGTCCAAGAGTAACTTACACATTTACAATGTGCAAAGGGGAAAATTCAGACAGATATGCAGAAACTGAGAATCCAAACTGCCAAACTTTCTATGCATCAAATCACATCTTGGGTGGCACAGTGGTTAGCACTGCTGCCTCAGTGTCAGGCACCTGGGATTGATTCCACCCTCAGGTGACTGTCTGTGTGAAGTTTGCATATTTTCCCCCTTGTCTGTGTAGGTTTCCTCGGGGTGCTCCAGTTTCCAATCATAATCCAAAGAAGTGCAGGCTAGGTGGATTGGCCTTGTTAAATTGTGCATAGTGTCCAGGGATGTGCAGCCTGGGTGGATTAGCCATGGGAAATGCAGAATTACAGCGATAGGGTAAGATTTGGGTCTGGGTAGGATGCCCAAAGAGTCAGTGTGGACTTCATGGGCTGAATGGCTTGCTTCCACACTATAGGGATTCTACGATGACCCAGCATGTTCTCTGATCTATGATCTTCATTGCTCATCACTGGCTCTCAGTATCAAATACCTCAAAGTAAAATAATGTATTCTTGTGCCACTCCCCTTCTCTGTCAACCTATTCTTGTATTTGAATTTCTATACATTAGAGGCAACATTTTCTTTTAGCACATTTCTTCAAATGCAGTCCTGCAAATAGCAAACTGTATAATAAAGAAGAGGAAATGCAATGATGACATCAGTATCACATGACTATGCAGAGAGCTCCAGAAAGATCAGAAGCTCTAAGAAAACATACATATCTATTATAAAGCATTACACAAAAGTTTAAAGGAAAGCACTTTGAGATTTAAGCAGATACAGTTAGGAGGCTAAACCCAGTTAGATGCAATCACATAACAAAATAAGTAAAGTTCCCATAGTCTCAGAGGACTAGAGGCTTCCCTCTCATTACAGAAAGATGACAGTGGCGGTTTATCCTGAGAATCGCTAGAAGGTGATACCTTTATGGTAATTCAAATAGTGTGGGAATTGAACCCATGCTGTTGGCATCAAACCAGCCCTCTACCCAACTGAACTAACCACATAAGAGAATTAAAAAATCACTAATTTAAGGGAAAAATTCAACAGCTATTTAAAACTCAATTTTCTATACAGTTGCAACTGCTATAAGCGAATTCTGAGAGAAAACAAAATTAATCAAAACACAATAATTCAAATGCAACACTTATGTGGATATCTATAGAACTGAACTGCAACTTACAGGTGTTATAACCTCAAAGAAAAACTTTCTTACCTCTGTGCAGCTTCGGTATTATTTAAGCCAGCATTCCACAAGGCATTTTTACAAAACAAATCAAGCCCACTAACCTATAAAAAATTATTCCTTATAGTATACTCAACAAAGATCAGATAATACAGCTCTTGATGTCTACAGGACGTAATAACCAGGTTAGAAGGAAATTACCATTAATGGGAAGGAAAACTTATGAGTTTGCCAATAAATTTAACTTGTTATTCATCATTATTGAGTTATTCATCAAGGTTTCTTAATTTTGCAAAGTAATAAGGATATATCATTTTAACTGAGTAATTAAGTGTTTGAATTAGATTCCACCCCATATGGAATTACAAGTTCAATGGTCTGAAGATGCCCTTTTTAAACAAAAAGAACACCCAAATAATGAAATAAGGTTTTGGGAATGAAGGACAGTAACTACTTTACGAATCTTAATTAGCTTTTCAACTTAGTTTCAACAACCTATAAATCACAATTTATGACTCTGCTAAGGAGCTGTCCAGAGTACTAGGCATTCTGATGTATGTTCTTAATATAGTAAATACCAACCAGCAGAAAATGACTAGTTTTTGGCTTTTATTTGCCAAAACAAAATATGATCTATTAACTCAAGCTATAAAAGCCACATGGAAACAAATCAAGTCAATGGAAATCTTGAGCACAGACTTGACACTGGCATCAATAGAAATGATGAATTATTGTGTTGAATGCTTTTAATTATCATACTGTGCCAGCCATATTCACATAAATGTAACAGTTGTAACTTGTATATTTTCCAATTTTAACAATTTATTAATGAAACAACCCACAGTTCAAGACTAATGCAAAAAGTATGGACTACCCGATAACTAGCTCAAACAAACTAGCATAAGTGTCTGAGTGGCGAGTCGAGAAATGTTTTTAATTATAACAAGCAGCAGCATTATTGGCAGTTTTCACCAAAAAATTCTTCTACGAATTCCAAAGCCTGTATTATTATAGAGACTGAACTATAGTCTAAGTTGCTCTTGCACAGACAGTAGCAAGTAGTCATCGAGGATAGCTAAGTTTAGTTAGAAGCTGATAGCATGGTAAGACATTACTTGGCAGCACTGGGTATAGGGAAAACTGCCAAGTTTAATCATTTATTAGATCATAAGGCATATATCACTAATGAACAAACTATGAAACATAAGTACAATAGATGGATCATGAAGTTCAATCTTTATTAGACTTACCCCATAGGCACGGCTGTAGCTCTCTCCAGCCATAGCAGTTAGCTCTGTATCGAGCAAATCTCTGGCCTTGTCAATGCACTACAATGAAAGAAGAAAAATATTAGATTGCTTTATTAATAGGTCTTATATGCTGCTTCATCCTTATTAACTCTTTCTTCGAATCCTATTTCTAAACCACCACCAGCACAACACTGCACCCTATCCACATATCCTCAACCGCTAGAAGCACCCAGACACAGAAATTGTGAAGTTCAGCTGAACGTGGGAATAACTTCCCTCCCGAGCAATGCTATTGTGGCCAACAGCAAAAAAAAAGCCACCAAATATAATTATGCCTCTGTTCCAGTAGCTAGATACGTATAGCCCGAGATTGAATATTCAAAGGTCAGAGGAAATCCAATACAGTCAAATGAAGCAAGCTTGAATAAATATGAAGCTATGTGACACAGGGCAGCAATTTCACCAAATTCCTATTTCCAACTTTTACCCCCATCCCCTTTAATTATTCTTCAACATTTCACATCTACTCTCAGTTTCCTTCTATATTAAGGTACACAGCAGTGGTTGCTCAGACCCTACTCTTGAAATAAAAGCATTTTATCTCTTGCGATCACAACAAGCAGGTCCACTCTCAGTAACTTTCATACTTGCTCATTAAAGCACAAGGAATTCCTAATATTAGTATCAGTGGTGGGCATAATGATAACAAGAAGATATCATAAATTAGAATTCTCTACTTACAATCGCAAATTTATGCAACTACGCAGCTTACACAATTTGTTTATTGTAATTAATCTAGTTTTTAAAAAGTTATTTATTCTTCAGGTTAAAGCAAGTTAATTCTAATTCATGATAAAAGAAAATTGTTGAAACTTTGTGTATAATCTACGTATCATCATATATACGGATAACAGTACATGAAAAATCTTTTGAATGCAACATATATTGTTACTGTAGAGGACGTTCAGATTTCCCAAAAATCATTAAAAAAAAATTGCCAGAAGGAAAGGTCCCTTCAAGTGGTGTCTTGGCAAATGTCTGAAGGGACTGCATAAGCTGATCAACGTTAGCCTTAGCCAAATTCTGAATGGATTACATTTCGTGTCCTTTGAACATCTTTTAACACATATCTGCCTTCCAGCTGAATAACAAACACTATTATTACTCAATATATTATGAGAGGTAAACAGCAAGGACCTGTATTTGCTGTAACATCAAAATTAAACATATGAATTAAACTTTAAAACATACATGCTGCAATACTCTGAGGCATGAGGGGGGAAGAAACTCAAGCCAACATCTGAAGTACATTAAGCAGTACTGAAATGATTACAGCAAGCAGGAGTACTAAGCATAAAAGGAGGCACGGGCAACAAATACGAAAATAAAATTATCTCCAGCCCAATGTTATTAAAGATCTGAGTTTTATGTAAGGAATTGTCAAAAGCTGTGAATGATTTATCAATGAGGTCAGGGGTTGCTCCAACTAGAGCCGACAACAGGAAGTAGGTTAGAGCAATCAGGGCTCAGTATGAGCTAAGAGAAAAACAGCTGGTAGCAAGAATGATAGACCTAGTGACATAATTTTAAAGCCTCATATGGCTGGCGTAGAGATCAGCACTCAGCATGAGACATAATCTTCCATGTGTGTGCACAATTGAATGAGGGGTTTGGAACCATAATCACAGACTTCTTTAGTGCCTCTGGTGCCTTTGATCAAAATTTAATCAGATTTCTAAATTTGTTTTTTGTGAAGTTACAGAGTGGAAATGTAATGCTCACATACAGATGAATGAAGTGCCCAGTACATAAATCTGTTCAGTTTCAGTAGATGTGGGGAAGATTGAAATCATTAAAAAAAAATTTGTATTCATGTAATTATATCACCTTTAGGAGAAAAGACTTTGAATTTGCAAGTACAAAACAGGCTCACTAGCATTTGGAAAACATTATAATTTAATTTCTTGGTGGAGACCAGAGACTAACATTCATTTATCAGTGGAATTTTAATGCAGGTGATAGCCCACTGCTGTTCATCAGCTTTGATGAGGGGTTCCATTGGTAAGGAAAGATGCCGATGTTTTGTATGAAGAGCGTTTATCTTGAACATGTTTGCATCCATATCAAAAGCCCACAGACATGAAAATATTGTAAACTAGAAAGGGCAATTTTTCAATGGTTTAGCATTAGTGTAATTGTGTTTTAGTACCTTACAGAAGTTGCAAATAGATTTGTGGCATATACAAAGTGTATTGAATTGGTTGAATTGCATTGAAAAGGATAGTGCTATTGAGTAGCAACTCTAGCCTTGCTCTTTTAAATCAAAAGTTGGTTTGTATCCCACCCACTGTTTCAACACACATCTGCACGTATATTATTCAGCATCTTAACATTTTGGCTGGAAAGCAATCCTCATTATTTCTGCATTTATATACGTCATTTTGTTTTGTATTGACTGTTGTTTATTAAGTCGTGTGTATAAGGAAACCCCCTTACTCTCCCTACTTGAAAGGGATTCCATTTTTATATTTATACTTATTTGTGTCCATGTTATGGCTTTAAGTTGTCCTAAAGCACTCCTTCATAATTCTAGATGACTACATTTGAAGTGAAGTCACTGATGTAATATAGAAAAATACAGCAGTTTCTGCACAACAATTTACCATAAACAACACTGAGATAAAGATTCAGAGAAAGCACTTTTCTGGTCAAATCGATTTCAGTAAGTTGAAAACAAAAGAGCAAAGATATACTCAGTATGTTGTGAAACAGTGGATGGGATATGAACTAAGTTTTGATTTAAAAGAGCAGGGCCAGAGTTTCTACTCAATAGCATTATCCATTTCAGTACAATTCAACCAAAACCAGAGAAGAACATCTTGGAATTTAAAGGGTAATTTACATTTTAGTGAAAATCACATTTCTTTATTCTTTTATATCGATTTGGAAGGAAAAACGCTTGTAAACTGAATCCATTCACAAACTATTTAAATTAATCACCATTCTGCCTTCTTGTTAACTGGTCCTGTTTGCAGGCCTTCCAGGAATTTATCTAAATCAAACTCCATTTTTAGGAACATGGACATTTATAGGTATATTTCAAGATTTCTTAAACACAGTAAGAATCTGATAACGGTATCCTAATCTAACTAGTAAACAGATCTGTACAGTTTTTAAAGTTAATCAAAATGAGATTATACTCAGGTTGTGAATTGATTAAAATATTTATTTTTCATGATAATCTCACTTGTGGTTGCATTAATAAAGCTGAACCACTTTAAAATATATCAAGGAATTTTCTTTTAATGCAAAACCAAAAACATTTGCATAAACTTATTTAGTATTAAAATGCTTCTGCATTGAGCTGGTTTTCATGGAGGATTTTATGTTGAACAATAGCTAAATAACTTTAATGAGTCTATATTGAGCTGGGTCGTGGAGGATTTTACGTTTGAGCAAATAAGTTTGGACACAAACTTTGAAAATTATTCAATTCCATCAATGTTTGCAATTTTGAGAGAAAATTGTGTTGAGATTGCCACTTGTCCAAAATAGAAAGTTTTGACCAAGATGTCTGAAGTAACCCCAGAAAATAAAATACTCTCCAAGATTGATACTAACTTGGACTACAGAGGGATTTAAATATATTGATGTCTGCAATTTATTCTTCTACTGTAAGCAAGGCTCTCCTTAGTATACTGTTGCTAATAACAACAGTCATCAGCCTTAATAACAGTGGTGTTTACCTTCAAGAATCAATGTTTGACATCACAATTTATGCTCTGAAATATTCTTGACGTACTTACAAAACAAGTTATTTTTAGAGTGCAATGATAATCTTGCAGAAAAAGAAATTTTGCAACCATTCAGTAACTGTAACATTCTACAATCTGTAATGTTTGAATGTTCAGTTATTTTGGCCTTTTGTTCTGTAGCTCTCTACTCTTCTAATTCATGTTTGGGGATTACTAACCTCCATGGATCAGTCAGATCAGACATGGTACTGATGCATCATTGAAAGGAAGTTCTCTCTAACAAGCTGAGCATATTCAAATACAACAGTACTGGTAATTTGGATAATGTAAAGCTCTGAACTCTCAACCTTCTTCCCCATAGGCAAAATTACTAGCTTTGAAAATCTGTTCATGGTTTTTATTTATGTTTATATCTTAAACTAAATCCTTAGCATTGAACCAATATTTTAACACACCATCTTACTAAGTGTATAAGGTACAAACCTTGGCTTTGCTTCAGTGCATTTTCTCAATAATACGAATGGCTGCCACTGTGTACTGGTGGTGGTAATAGCAAACATTTACAGGCTGCTTTGTGTTGGATAGTATTGCGTTTCTAGTGACCTATGGGATCCACACTCATCAAGGCAAGTGAGCTGCATTAAATTAGATTCTCAAACACAATGCATAATTTGATGAACTAGTTTTGAAAGTCTACAGGTGAGTTACAAGCCTTAGAATCTGAGCCTCTGACCTGCTTTTGTAGCCAGAGTAGCTCCAGTTAAGTTCTTAGTCAACGGTAGCCTCCATGATGTTAAAGGTGTGATATTTAACATGTTAGAATTTGGAAATGTGTTCAGAATAAATATATATTTTGTAGATATCTTAAATAGGTAAGAGAATGGGTTTGTGCTTAATGTTTTGCATTGATTGAAACTGTTTAAGACTTTGTTTTCCTCGAAATGAACTCATGGAATGATTACTTTCACGTGACAAGATTTCTGAAGTAGTGGTAGAGCAAGCTTTTAGATAATTAAAACAAAAGAATATCAAAGCTGAATTAGAATTTTCATTTAGCCTTGCTTAATGGGATCCTTGCTGAGATAGAAAAACGAATGTGCCTGTGGAAGTAAAATAAAAATTACTTTAATAAAAAACTTTATGTTTCAACAGTCTAATCAAAAAAATAGAGCCTTGAGTGTGAAATAGATGTCATGAACTAAACCAGATAGCCCAAACAATGGATGGCCTGAAAATAGTTAAAACTTAGAAATGAGATGAAAGGAACATATAAAACCAGTTATGGGAAACAGTCGAAGATGAGAGAAGGAAAGAAGGTGTAAAGTCTTGATTGATCAACTGAAGGTACGTGCAAAAGCTTTAAGACCTCATAACAGTTAGATGACAAAAGGACAAGCTTCTACCCAATGATTTAGACTAAGAATTAGACATTTTATTGGTATTTTTAATAACAGAAACTTTTACGACGAACAAATGTCCTGTCAAAAGTTCACTCAGATTAATGTCTGAAAACCACTGTGAAGTGAGAGACGTTGGGAAGCCTCCTAAGGGTAGATACATGCTAACAATCTTGGGTAATTTGTAAAGTTGTGATGACACAAGACATTGAAACAAAGGGAGAAAAGGAAGAAAGAAAAACTGTTTGTTCATAGCAGCCTTGCCTGACCTGGACAAGTAGTCATGGTCACACTCTTGTGCTGCATAAGTAGTGTGCTATACATATTTTTAATTGATTTATTCAAAGATCTTATGACTTGCCTTCTAGCCTAGAGGCAGGGACACCATCACTGCACTGTAAGA
Organism: Hemiscyllium ocellatum; assembly: GCF_020745735.1. Taxonomy (NCBI): domain Eukaryota; kingdom Metazoa; phylum Chordata; class Chondrichthyes; order Orectolobiformes; family Hemiscylliidae; genus Hemiscyllium; species Hemiscyllium ocellatum. The sequence goes on from NC_083437.1 coordinate 13,280,166, forward strand.
GACCTAACTACTATGTTTTTAATATTTTCTAATCAACCTGATCAGAAATGTTCACACGCATCTCTACAGCAGATGGGACTTGAATCAAGCTTTCCTGGCCTAGAGGTTGAGTGACTGCAACAGCACCTCGACTCCTTAACTGTGTTCTGTTTTTCTCTTGATTTAGTCTTGTGATTTTTCCCTTACTAGTTTACAACTTGTAGATATTTTATAACCAGTCTGCTCACGGATATTATACACATATCTAGAGTAGGTGGGTTTTGAAACCAGGCCTCCTTGTCTGGAGGTAGGGTCACCAGCACTGCACCACAACAATTTCACTGGTGTAATATATCCTGTATTAAAATCTCACTAAACTCAACAGACCCTGTGTACTGATTTTTCTAATCAACCCAGTGAAGAGATGGTACATCTCTGGAGCAGTGGGACTTGAACCTGAGCCTTCTGGCTCAGATGTAAGAAAGCCAACAGTTTGCATTCACTCAATACTTATTGATTAGATAGTGGAGGACAAATTGTGCTTAACCTAAACTAACATCAATTGGAAAGATTAGATCACTATTAATAGAAATGTTGTTGAATATTAATAAGAGTCGATCAGATAGTCTCTTGTCCTATTCAACTGGAGAAGTTGTTCTGTCAGAACCTACACATACCTGCTGGGCTAAGGAGAAGAGGTCCTGATGTAATGCCAACACAGCTCTATAGAAGGCACCATCATGAGTATCCCTTGGAATCATACAAGCATACTCTTCCATACTGTCCCAATGACCTACGAATAAATACAACAAAGCATAATCAGCAATGAGCGAGAAACCCGATATGAATGCATGGTATTAGCTGAGGTGTGACGTAATATGTTATCAAATGAATCTTGGGTGGTTAAATTCCCAGTTACAGGATATTTGTTATGTTAAGCAAAATTGACTTCATTTTAAAAGAAAAGTAGAATCATTCCACAAATAATCAGCACGTCTGACAGCATCGGTGAAAAATAGAAACAGAATTAATGTTTCAGGTCAATGACCTTTCATCAGATTATCAACTTCCATTTCACTGTCACAATTGCTATACTGGTTCTCAATAAAAGCGCAAAGGTCCAACTAATTATTGTCTATTATAGTTGGACAGGTTTTAACTTGTTTCACAACAAATCCTATGAATGTGGCACAGATGTCAGCTTGTTAAATAATGTCTCCTGGCAAAACTTCCAGTAAAATGAAAATGCACTGTTTGAAATAATCGGAGTGACAACAGATCATTTCAGTGCCAACAATTTTTCTTCTTTTTTAAATCATGTCCCATTTTCAAATGGGAAATGTAAGGCTCTAAACAGCTTCACAGTTTTCTACAAATTATCTTTAAATTCTACCTATACTCTTTCATTATCTGTCCCTGATCTATTTTTCAGTAGAATTGGTTGCAAATCAATTTGTTTACCATGAATCTCCTCTTGGGTTCTACTGTCCATTTGGTAAAAGGAAGAAAAACTGTAAAATTAATTTTCAATTACTGATAAAGGCTTTGGAGAGTTGTTTTGAAACCTCAACATTGAAGATTGACTCAGTTCCCTCAAATCTAAACAGGCCGATCCTGAACATACATAGGAAGTCTTCTGTCAATGAATTAATTTGCAGCAGTTGGGTGAGAAAGGCCAGTACTGGAAAGGGCAGAATAAACATGATCATTTTCAAATTCCACTTGTTTGGGTTGACTAAAATACAGATGAACCTCGATTACCCGAACGACACGGGCAGGGAGTATATTGTTCAGATAATCGAACGTTTGGATAATTGAATATCAGATAACACAGTTTAGCCAAGCATCGGGACCTTGCAATCTCATTTGGATAATCGAGGTTCCTCTGCATACCGAAAAACGAAAATATGAAACATGCAACTTCACAAAACAGGAACTTTGTTACTCAAATATCTGTGGATTAATAGTTACCCTGTTCCCCAGCCACAGTAAAAGGAAAGCTTAGAAATTAAAGGAGACATTTTTCTCTAATTTCAGCAAGCTGCTTGATATTATATTCTGGAGTCTGACAGCTGTGAATGGCCTCTCCTGAATAATCAATGGCTGCTCTCAGCAAGTGAAAAATATCCAATCTGAGGCTTTTTTCAGTCCAGTAAAAACAAATGTGTGTTAGCAACTTCATACTGGAGAAAATGTCTATACATCACAGCAAAGCAGTTTGGAACCTGCATCAACAAAATACTAAAGGCATATTACTTCTGGTTTTCAATTTTCCTTTTTCCACAAAAACGTTCTACAGTGCAGTCAAAAACACAGGGCAGACTGTTTGAGTGTATGAAATCCTTTCTCTCCCCCTACAATCCTCCATCATTTGCCGAGACTACAATGCAGTAGTCAATATGAGACTTAATCTCAAATCTTCACAAATATTGTTGCAAATCAGTTGGTAGCAACCGTGTGACAATAGCTCAGAAAGGAAATAAGACCAAAAGACCAGAAGACATAGGAGTGGAAGGAAGGCCATTCGGCCCATTGAGTGCACTCCGCCATTCAATCATGGCTGATGGGCATTTCAACTCCACTTACCCGCATTCTCCCCATAGCCCTTAATTCCGCATAACATCAAGAATCTATCAATCTCTACCTTGAAGACATTTAGCTTCCCGGCCTCCACTGCACTCAGCGGCAATGAATTCCACAGGCCCACCACTCTCCGGCTGAAGAAATGTCTCTGCATTTCTGTTCTGAATTGATCCCCTCTAATTCTAAGGCTGTGTCCACGGGTCCTAGTCTCCTTGCCTAACGGAAAAAATTTCCTAGTGTCCACCCTTTCCAAGCCATGTATTATTTTGTAAGTTTCTATTAAGTCTCCCTTCAATCTTCTAAACTCCAATGAATACAATCCCAGGATCCTCAGCTGTTCCTCGTATGTTAGACCTACCATTCCAGGGATCATCCTTGAGAATCTCCGCTGGACACGTTCCAGTGCCAGTATGTCCTTCCTGAGGTGTGGGGACCAAAACTGGACACAGTACTCCAAATGGGGCCTAACCAGAGCTTTATAAAGTCTCAGTAGCACAACGGTGCTTTTATATTCCTACCGTCTTGAGATAAATGACAACATTGCATTCGCTTTCTTAATCACGGTCTCAACCTGCATGTTTACCTTTAGAGAATTCTCGACTAGCACTCTCAGATCCCTTTGTACTTTGGCTTTACGAATTTTCTCACCGGTTAGAAAGTCGTCTATGCTTTTATTCTTTTTTCCAAAGTGCAAGACCTCGCATTTGCTCACATTGAATTCCATCAGCCATTTCCTGGACCAATCTCCCAAATTGTCTAGATCCTTCTGCAGCCTCCCCACTGCCTCAGTACTACCTGCCTGTCCACCTAACTTTGTATCATCGGCAAACTTCGCTAGAATGCCCCCAGTCCCTTCATCCAGATCATTAATATATAATGTGAACAGCTGCGGCCCTAACACTGTACCCTGCGGGACACTGCTTGTCACCGGCTGCCATTCCGAAAAAGAACCTTTTATCCCAACTCTCTGCCTTCTGTCAGACAGCCAATCCTCAATCCATACCAGTAGCTCACCTCGAACACCATGTGTCCTCACCTTGCTCAGCAGCCTCCCGTGTGGCACCTTATCAAAGGCCTTTTGGAAGTCTAGATAGACCACATCCACTGGGTTTCCCTGGTCTAACCTACTTGTCACCTCTTCAAAGAAATAACTTCCATTGCAATAGAACTGGAGCTTAAATAATAAATACAGCAGAAGAAATCTAACTGCACTTCATATGACTTGTGGCATCTCATGATGCTGCTACAATGCACTCCACTAGTCACACTTTGTTCAAGAATTTGATTACTCTGTCAAATTGTTGTCATTGTGATCATGAGTCCTCATTTTAGGCTTTAAAAATTGCAATTTATGAAAAAAATAACGAATATGGGCCAGTGGATTAAGGGGTCAAATATTTTTAGCCAAATTGCCCTTGTTCCATAGGTAATATCTTGCCAGGCTTAATAACTTTTGAACTCAATAGCTTAACTTTAGTATCAGATTCTTAACACTGAATGTCTCCTTTAATTCTAATTAAAATGTGGACCTTGCTGTAACCAGAGTGACTAAGGTGAACTGCATGGAACTATTGAAAAGTTGAATAAGTAGACGAGGGAGAAAGGAACAAAAGTTGTGTTGCGGTGAAATGGCATAAAGTAGAATGGGAGCTTGTGTGGCAGTTAGGTCAAAGGGTTGTATCACAGTTGCAATTAGTATATCATAGAATCTCTACAGTGCCAAAAACAGTCCATTTGGCCCTACAAGTCCACATCTACCCTCTAAAGAAGAATCCACCCAGGCCCATTCCCTTACCCTATTACTCTACATTTACTGACAAATGCACCTAACCAACACATCCCTGAACACTTATAGGCAATTTAGCATGGTCAATCCATCTAACCTGCACATCTTTGGATTGTGGGAAGAAACTGCAGCACCTGGAGGAAACCCACACAGACACGGGGAGAATGTGCGAACTCCACACAGACAGTCGCCCGGGGCTGGAATCGAACCTGTGCCCCTGGTGCTGTGCGGCAGCAGTGCTAACCACTGTGTTTCACCATGCAAATTACTATGATTAATTCCACTCAATCCTGTATAATATAATCCCATCAGGAAAGAGCTAACATTTAATAGAACACGGCAGTAAATAATGAACAACTTTGAATGAAAATACAAAGCTTCAGATAATGAAATCTAGATCATAATACAGACTAAACATACTTTGTTAGGTCAGGACCCAAAATCTCCAGTGCTTCTCGGTGAGAAATGTCTTTTAAATGAGGCACCTCAGTGGTTGCATCTTTGCACAAAGATCAATAGACTGATGAACTGTGCCTTTATTAGAATACATATTTGAACAAAAAGGAACTATCTCCAATTTAAACCTGAAGAGTCAATTTATTATTCTTTTCTTTTCCAGATGCACATGCATCCTCATCAGAAAAAAAGAGGCTTCCATACAACTAATTAGCAACAAATTCCAGATCACACTGGTAAAATTAAAGTGAAATTGTAGCAGTAACACTAATTGCACATTAGACACTTTGATAATTGAAGGTAATCACATACCTAGTCCCCATGCAGCTGCAGCTGCCATTCTTGCCATTTTTGCTTGTGTGTCCTCACATACCATTGTCCACTTTTCACAACACTGCTGATGGAGCTGTCCCCTGAAAGAACAGGTGCAACAAGTTTACACTGCTGAAATTTTCAACTGTCATGGATGTGTCAGAACATGTCCTTTTTCAAAAACCTTTGAATGATATTGATTTACATGTTGGTTCATTTTTTAAATGTAATTCTTATTCACTTTTTACCAGAACACCATACCAGAAACTGGTTAGGTGGTATTTTTGACACATTTTTAGAGGGTTTCTCTCCCTGAGCTTTAGCAAGTTTTCTGATGCTACTTTCCTCATCTTTGTACCACGCCCCTACTGCACCCGGTCATTGTATTTTCCCCATTTGCCACAGGCTACTGTGGGATTTTCAAGAATTCCTGGTGCTGGATCATCTTTAAAGTCTAGCCATACACCCAGTCAAGCACTGGCAATCCACAGCTGCCCTGCACTGTTTATCCCACAAATACTGGACTGAGGGTAACTGGTACCCTGCTTTGCTGATGGGCAATGTAACTGTTGTCTATGGAGCATGCTCTGAGATACTGGTGACTGAGAGGATCGGAAGAGCAACTGGTGAGCTGGAGACACCATGTAACTGCTCTGAATTGCATTTCAGGGAGTGTTGTCCTCTAGTTTCTATCTAGAATATGAGAGACTGGGAAACTACATACCAATGAGGTGAGATGCCATAATAATGGGATGTTAATGCGTGTAATTTGGCCTCTGGCAACTCACTAGGAACAATCTCATCTTGTCAATCACTACTTGGTTCAAAAATATAACTTTTTGCTCTAGCTGTGGGAAGCTCCTCATTGCCAATCTCAATTGATTATCTGAACTTTCTTGCCGACACCCATGTTGTTCAGTGCCAAAGAAGATACTGTCACATATATTAATTGACATATACTGGTAAAATTGCACATATAAGCACAATGGTGTGACAACTGTTTTGATGATGGATGACTGAATTTGCAAGAGTGCCCTGGAATACCTAGCTTGTCCAGAAATGCAGCAAGGTACAAAATATCGTGGAGGATGAGAGATTATTTATCACATTGAACGGAATTCTCATCATTCTTCGACTAAGGTGCATCCTTCTTACGCCTTGAAACTATAGCCCAGTCATATAAGTTTGGAAGCTTTACTGACCATGAATATTAATGCACCATCTGGACGTTGTTGGTAAGTGGTGGCATAGGCTTCCTTACATTACATTATGTAATGTAAGGAATCACAGCAATATATCAGTTTGGTTTAACTCAAAACCAAGTAGTTAACACTCACCTGTATTTCAAATTACATTTACAGATCCATAGAAAGGATGTGTGGGGTTGTGATGTGTGGATGATGCACTATATTTAAGATGATCTTAATAAGTGAGTAATCTGGACCTTTTGCTTCAATGTTTAATCTCTGCACATCATTAGAAACATCAAAGCTTTACAGCATGAAAGCAATTGTGTTTTGGAACTGGAGGCGAGAATAATCACGTGACCCCGACTCAGACTATCGGAAGGTCCACAACAACAGGGAAAATATGTTCATTACTCTCAGTGCTTGTGCTGCTATCATGATACTAGGAAGTAGAAAAGTGACACGTGAAATTAGAAAGCAGGTGAATCAAAAGCGAGCATCAGCAAAGCTCAGCATGTGGGAAAATGTGAAAAACACAAAGTTAAAGGCACTCTAACTGAATGCACACAGCATTCACAACAAGATAGATGATTTAAAGGCACGAATGGAAGTAAATGGGTATGACTTAAGTGCCATGACAGAAACATGGTTACAGGGTGATCAAGCCTGTGGACTGTATACTTGAAGATATCCACATTTAGGAAGGTCCTGGGCGTGTACTGTATATACTCATAACAAAATGACCGAAAAAGAAAAAGAGGCAGCCTGCCTTAGAATTAAAACACAAGATATGGAGATAAATAAGACTAACAGTCTGTTCCAGCCTTTAATTAAATAAAATGACAACATCTTTGAACAAGTTACACCAAGGACATGGCAAGCAACTAATCCTAGCCCTCTTCATAAAAGTAATCGCCTCAGTGAATGAATGAACACCAAGCACGAGATAAGCCCAATCATCTCTTTAAACAATGTCCTGGTAATGACTTAAAGTTATTTTATAGTCGTTTCTTTGAAATGAATGACTTCATAACAGGTTCTAGTTAGAAACTCGCTTGGGAATTATAAGGATAGTTTCTAGCACAAAAATATACACATACAACCAATGTTTAATTGAAGTATTAAAGAAAAAGTATTTAGACCTCGACATGAAAGTTAATTAGCTTCAGAAAATACCATCCTGCACCCTGACCAAAATAGATTGCTTAAAGTCCAAAGTACTAAGAGTAGGAAAAGCTGTATTTAACCTTACACTTTAGAACTAACTTCCTAACAAAAATCAATATTACAAATCTTACAGCAACTAATTGAAACTAACTGCCTTCATATTTTTGCATGCATAATTGGGACAGTGGGAAATATAAGAGTAATAACAGAATTTAATAAAAAAAAGCAAAGACACAATAAATAATCAAATTCAAACTGTGCCTACAGATAAAACCAGCCTGAGAGGCCTGAAGGAGTACAGCAATAAACTTTAGAATGCAAATGAACAGGATGCACAGAAATCCCAAGGCCTAGAGACTATAGAGTCAGTATAAACACCATGAGATCATGGATAGCTGAGGCTGGTCAAATGGGTGTCCATCACTGATTGGGTGTATAGATTAGAGGGAAAGACTGTAGATTCATAGAATACCTACAGTGTGGAAACAGGCCATTTGGCCCAAAAAGTCAACACTGAACTTCTGAAGAGTAACCCACAGACCCATTCCCTTACCCTATTACTCCAAGTTTCACCTGAGTAATGCACCTAACCTAGACATCCATGAACACTATGGGCAATTTAGCATGGTCAATCCACCTAACCTGCACTGTGGGAGGAGACTGGAGCACCTGGAGGAAATCCACACAGACACAGGGAGAATGTGCAAACTCCACACAGTCACCGGAGGCTGGAATCGAACCTGGGTCCCTGGTGCTGTGAGGCAACAGTGCTAGCCACTGAGCCATCATGCTGCCCACTGTAATTCAGAAAAGTATAAATACTACTTTTTACTGTATGTGTTAGATCAATGACACACTCTATCCTCTGATCTGATCTAAACATTAAGCAAATAATTGAGTTTGTATGTTGGGGCCAGAGTCAGGGAAGATCCTTTGGCCTCTCCCTGTTTTAACTGGTTTCTGCATGAATAAACTTCCACCTGCTTGTATCCTACCTATCTCCCAAGTCTTCATTCCCTTTCAGAGAAAAACATTCTCACATTAGCAAAAAATTGTCAAAACAGACTGTAAAAGTTTCTACAGGTAGGTAAAACAGAATGCTTGGCTAAAATGTGGGCCCATTAAAGGGGATCAGAAGATATATAAGAGGAACATAGAAAATAAGGGCATGTGTAGGCCATTCGGTCCTTCGAGCTTGCTCCACCATGGCTGATCATCTACCTCAATAATCTATTCCTGCTTTTTCCTGATCCTTTGATCCCTTTAAATCCAAGTATTATATTCAACTCCTCCTTCACATCATACAATGATTTGGCCATCACTGCTTTCAGTGATATTGAACGCTCTCGGGGTGAAAAAATGTCTTCTCAACTCAGTCCTAAATGGTTTACCCTATATCCTTAACCTGTGTCCACTGGTTCTGAACTTCAGACATCAGGAACATCCTTCCTGTATCAACTATGTCCAGTTAAAATGTTATAGTTTTCTCAATTCCAGTGAACATAATCCTAGCTTAGTCAACCTCTTCTCATATCTAAGCCGTGCCAACTCTGCTATCTGTCTTGTGAATTTTTGCTGCACTTTCTCAACAGCAAGAGCATCCTTCCTTATATAAGGAGACCAAAACTACACATTATTCTACATGTGGTCTCATCAAAGCCCACATCTAACTGCAGCAAGATGCCCCTGCTCCTGTGCTTGCATCCTCTCATTTTGAAGACCAACATACCATTTGCCTTCTTGACTACTTGCAGTACCTGTATGCTTATCAGCAGTGACTGATGTATGAAGAAACTCATCTGGCTTGCTAATGGCCTTCAGGGAAGAAAATCTGCCATCCTCACCGAGTCAGGTTTAATGTTACTCCAGACCCACAACAACATGGCTGACTCTCAAATGATCTCTGAGATGGCCTAGAAAGCCATTCAGTTGTATCAATCGCTACAAAGTCTCAAAGAAATGAAACCAGACGGACCACCTGGCATCGACTTAGACACTGCAAATGACAACGGCAAAAACAGCACTGCAGGTCCTGCAAAGTTCTCCTTACAAATATCTGGGGGCTACTGCCAAAATTGGGAGAGCTGTCTCACAGACTAGTCAAACAACAGCCTTATACTTACAGAATCAACATTCACTCCAGACTGCATGAAGTCTCCTGGCTTCAGGTTAAACATGGACATGGAAATCTCCTGCTTATTACCACATTCAGTCCTTCCCTCAGCTGATCAATCAGTACTCATCCATATGGAACAACATTAGGAAGAGGCACTGAGAGTGGCAAGAGTGCAAAACATACCCTGGACAGGCGTTTCCAAAAGTGGCTAGGCTGCAGCACTACTAATTGACCTGGTTTTGCAGCAGGTAGAAAGGAACCAAGAAGAAGGAAAAATATACCTGACCCCATCCTTACAAATCTGCCAGCTGCAGATGCATCTGTCCATGGCAGTATTGGAAACAGTGACCACCGCACAGTTCTTGTGGAGACGAAATCCTGCCATCACATCAAGAATACTCTCCATCGTGTTATGTGGCACTATTACCATGCTAAATGGGATAAACTTCGAACAGATCTAACAACTTAAGACTGGATACCCATAAGGCATTGTGGGTCAACAACAGACGCAAAAATGTACTCCAGCACAATCTGTAACCTGATGACTTGGTATATCCCCCATTCAACCGTTACCGTCAAGCCTGGTTCATGGAAAGTTCACAGACGCAGCACCAAGCACACCTAAAAATGAGGTGTAAACATGGTGAAGCTACAAAGCAAAACTACTTGCATGTCAAACAACGTAAACAGCAAGTGATCTTATAACTAATGGATCAGATCTAAGCTCTGCCATTCTGCCACATCCAGTTGTGAATGGCAATTAACAATAAACAATTCACTGGAGGAGATGGCACAAATATTTCCATCCTCAATGATGGAAAAGCTCAACACGTCAGTGCAAAAGATAAGGCTGGAGCATTTGCAGCAAACCTCAGACAGAAGTGCCAAATGTATGATCCATCTCGACCTTTGCCAGTGGTCCTTAGCAAAACAGAAACCAGTCTTCAGCCAATTTGATTCACTCCACATGATATCAAGAGGCGGCACTGGTTACTGCAAATCCTATGGGCCCTGACAACATTCTGGCAATAGTACTCAAGATTTGTGCTTCAGAACTTTCTAGTCCCTTAGTGAGGCTCTTCCAGTACAGTTACAACATTGGCATCTACCCAACAATGTGAAAAGTGATCCAGAAATGTATTATACACAAAAAACAGAACAGATCCAACCTTGCCAATTACTGACTCATCAGTCTACTCTCAATCAAAAATAAAGTGATGAATGGTGTCATCAACAGTGCTATCAAGGAGCACTTGCTCAGCAATAACTCTATCATTGATACCCAGTTTGGATTCCACAAGGGTCACTCAGCTCCTAACCACATTGATGCAAACATGGACAAAAGAGTTAAATTTCAGAGGTGAGATGAGAGTGACAGCACTTGACATCAAGGTCACATGTGACTCAGTGGAGCATCACGAAGCACTAACTAAACTGGAATCAAAGGGAATTAGTGGTAAACTCTCCACTGGTTGGTGTCATACTTGGCATATAGGAAGACTGTTGTTATCCCAGCTCTAAGACATCCAGGCAGGAATTCCTCAGGGTAGTGGCCTTGGTCCAAATATTTTCAGCTGCTTCAAAGACCTTCCCTCCATCATAATGTCAGAATTTTGATGTTCGCCAATGACTGTACAATGTTCAGTACCATTCATGATTCCTCAGATACTGAAGCAATCCATGTTCAAATGGAACAAGATCTGGACAACATCCAAGCTTGGGCTGACAAATGACAAGTAACATTTAGAATTATCGAGTCATACATCAGGGAAATAGACCCCTCAGTCCGACTCATTCGTGCTGTCCAGACATTTCAATCTGACCTCGTCCACTGGCCAGCATTTGGCCCATATCGCACTAAACCCTTTCTATTCATACACCAATTCAGATGCTATAAATGTTATAATTGTACCTGTCTCCACCATTTCCTCTGGCAGCTCGCTCAGACACCCTCTAGATGAAAAAGATACCCCTTGGGTCCTACTTAAATCTTTCCCCTCTCACTGTAAACCTAATTCTGGATTTCGCCATCCTATGATGCCCCTTGTGATTTTATAAACCTCTATAAGGTCACTCCTCAGTGTCCGACGCTCCAGTGAAAAAATAGACTTAGCCTAATCAACCTTTCCTTATAACTCAAACCCTCCAGTCCCAGCAAGATCCTTGTACATCTTTTCTACACTCTCTCAAACTTAACAACATCCTTCCTATAGAAGGACAACCGGAATTGTATGCAGCATTTGAGTGATACGAATGCCAGACAATCACCATCTCCCATTATCGAAATCTAACACTACCACCCCTTGACATTCAATGCTGGAAGCAGACCATTGACCCGCAATGCTCTTCAGGAGGGATTCCAGGGTTTTGATCCAGTGGTATATGGGATCGCTGGCTGGCCAGCATTCATTATCCGTCTTTAGTTGCTCTGCAGGAGGTGGTGATGAGCCACCTTCTTGAACCGCTGCAATCCACATGCTGTAAGTTAGAAGCATAGAATAGAATCCGGAAATGTGGAAGCAGGCCATTGTCCCGCAATGCTCTTCAGGAGGGAACCATCACTAATCCCCCACCATTGGCATCCTAAGAGTTACCATTGGACAGAAATCCAACTGGATTCACCACGAGTATAGCAGCTGTAAAATCAGATCAGAGGCTATGAATACTGCAGCGTTTAACTCACCTCCTGACTTACCAAAGCCTGCACCATCTACAAGGCACAAGTCAGGAGTGTGACGGAATATTCCCAAATGTTTGAATAGGTGTAGTATCAACAACACTCAAGAAGCTTAATACCATCCAGGATAAAGCAGGCCTCTTCATTGGCACCACTACCACAAGCATCCATTCCCTTTACTATCGACACTCAATAACAGCAGTGTATACCATCTTCAAAATGCACTGCAGAAATTCACTCAAGATCCTCAGGCTGTGCCTTCCAAACTCATGAGCACTTTGTGAGATCTTGAAGGATAAGGGCAGCAGATACCTAGGGACAGGACCACCTGCAAGTTCCCCTTCAAGCCACTCACCATGATGACTTGGAAATAAACCATCATTCCGTCACTGGATCAAAATCCTGGAATCCCCTCTTGAAGAGCATTGCGGGTCAATGGCCCGCTTCCACACTTCCGGATTCTATTCTATGCTTCTAACTTACAGCATGTGGATTGCAGCGGTTCGAGAAGATGGCTCATCATCACCTCCTGCAGAGCAAGTTAAGAGGGATAATAAATGCAGGCCAGCCAGCGACTCCCACGTATCACGAGTCAACAAAAACAACCATAGCCTCACAAATCACACCGAAGCATCTCTGCCTTCTTCTCATAGCTTACCTTCCCATCCAGCTTTATGTTATTGTGTAATGAGAAGTACAGAAATAGCAGACAAGCTAAGTAATTACTTTTTGTCTGTTTTCACTAAGGAAGAGACCAGAAACCAACCAGAATTGGAGATCCAAAGAGCAGGGAGGATTGGGGAATTGAAGGAAATTAGTAATACTAAGAAGGTTGTGCTGGAGAAATAATGGATTGATAAGTCTCTGATACTCTACATTCTTGAATGCTGAAAGTAGCAGCATAATGGAGATAATGGATGCATTATCTTCCAGAAGTCTATAGATTCTCGAATAGTTTCTGTTGATTGGAAGGGTGCAAATGTCACCGGACTAATTAAGAAGCAAGACAGACAGAAAATGGGGACTACAGATGTTAACTATATAGCAGCAATAGAGAAAATTGTCATTTCTGAGTGATATGATACATGAATACATGGATAATACTGATCTGATTGAGCGTAGTCAGTACATTGTAGAGTTGTGAGTGTCACTTGGGTTCCCTTCCTTGAGGGAGGATTTTGTAGACATAACAGGAGTGCAAGAAAGGTTCACTAAATTTATTATGCAGATAGCAGAACCGTCCTATGAAGCGATACTGGGAAAATTAGGCCAAAATTATGTCTTGAATTTTGAAGATTGAGAGGCAATCTCACTGATACTTACAAAATACTTGCAGGGATCAGGTAGGTGTGGCAAGACATTGCCCAGTTAGGGCGTCTAGAACATAATAAGGGGAAAGTCACTTTAGACTGAGATAAGGTTTTTTTTTTACTTAGTGCATTGTAAATCTTTGGAATTCTCTACCATGTGCAGGTCATAAAAGCTCAGTTATTGAGTAAGTTTAAACTAGATATTGACAGATTTCTTGACACCAGTGATGTCAAGAAAGATGGGAATAATGCTGGTAAAAGGTATTGAAGTGGATGTTCAGCCACGATACTATTGAATAATACAGCAGGCTCAATGCGCTGAATAGTCTACTCTTGTTCTTATATTCTTCTGTTTCCAACAGCATAAAGAGCTACTTTAACACAGTCTGACTGCACGAACACATTGCACTGCGCAATATGCACGAATTGAGCTAGCCCTCAATAAGCTACAACTAACTGCTGTCATGCCATTAGCCAAATTCTTCCTCATGCAGACGCTGTATCCAATCAAGAATGCATCTATGACTCTGATGATTAGAGGGAATGGTGTCAAAATGGGTTCCTTCCTGGTCACTATATATAGTTTACAGCTAAGAGAGGGAGAGTCTTATAAGCAAGTACAAATGAAGTAACGATTTGAATCAAATTGTCCAAAACAACATTCCTTCTTGGCTTTTTAAAGTCACAATTATTCCCAGGCTTTAAACTGTATTGACTATTGGATTGAGTTCAATGAGCACACCTTTTCTTCACATGTATGTGCAACAATGAAGCTAACAATATGCTGCACCTCTTTACTACAGTTAAATGAAGATTGACATTATCACCCAAAATAAGTGTACTTCTAAAGTGTGTGAAATGAATAAAGTTACCACATGTATTAATACATTAGCTTGATAACGAAACTCACACCTCTTTACATACCTTATATTTACAATTCAAGTGCTTGATAAAATGTATCACTTATTTTCTATTTACACTGACGGTTCGTGTCAATTAACAGCACCAGCTGTTCAAAACACTTACAGAAGGTCTGTGGACAAGTGTACGTTCTTTTCGCTCTAACGTATGGTCATTAGAAATGCATTTCAGCTCAGCACCTGTTTCACTGGATCTGGGACCAGAGTGAAAAGAGCAAGCAATAATCAGATTGAAGAATGAAGTGTCCAGGATCTGAACCAGAAAGTGTAAGTTAAAATATTTAATTCGATGCCTAAGTACGTAGCATGAAATTGAGAGGAATAAAGAGCAATCAGAGATGAAAGAAACTCAGGAAAAGTAAAAATGACCTTCATTAAATAAAAAAAGGAAAGTGATCCACACCTTTAGAAATGTTCAGTTCCAAAAAGATATCTGGCAGTAATTATGCTTCTAACGACGTTTAAACAAATGGAAAACCCCATTGTTTCTGGACTATCTACTGGGTATCTAGGTACTAGAAATTCACACCCTTCCATTGGTGACAATGCTCAAGTCTCTTGAAAAGGTGGTGTCACATCACAGGTTTTGTAGAAGCAAAGAACTCAAAGCAACTTGCAGATTTCCATATTTAGCTGCACAGACATGAACAGTAGACATTGTCTGATTTGCTCCTCATTCAAGGTGGGACCTGCCAATATCCTTGTTATGTTAATTTTAATTACAAGCCCATGGGTGGCACAGTGGTTAGCACTGCTGCCTCACTGCGCCAGAGACCCGGGTTCAATTCCCACCTTAGCCAAGTGTCTGCGTGGGTTTCATCTGGTTTCCTCCCACAATCCAAAAATCTGCAGGTTAGGTGAATTGGGCACACTAAATTACCCATAGTGTGAGGTGAAGGGGTAAATGTAGGGGAATGGGTGGATTGCTCTTCGAAGGGTCGGTGTGGACTTATTTGGTCAAAAAGCCTATTTCCACACTGTAAGTAATCTAATCTAATCTCTAAAACATAGGTGTACAGCACAGAAACAGGCCCTTTGGTCCAACTTGTCCATGCTGACCAGATATCCTAACCTAAACCAGTCCCAATTGCCAGCACTTGGCCCATATGCTTATCAACCCTTCCTATTCATACACCTATCCAGATGTACATGAAATGTTCTAATTGTACCAGCCTCCACCACTTCCTCTGGCAGCTCATTCCTATAAGGTTGCCCCTCAGTCTCCGACGGTCCAGGGAAAACAGCCTCTGCCTACAGCTCAAATCCTCCAATCCTGGCAACATCCTTGTTAAATCTTTTCTGAACTCTTTCAAGTTTCACAACACTCATCTGATAGGAAGGAGACTAGAACTGCACATAATATTTTAAAAGTGGCCAAATCTTGCAATTTTTTAAAATAAAAAAAGTAGTGATTTTGGAGACGAACTGCCATGCAACAAAAATACGTAGGGATGCATACTGTTTGAATGCCTGATTATTATCACTGTACTCCCATTAACAAGATGAATTCAGACTGTTTTATGGAATGAAAAAGATCACTTCAAAAGCCTTGGCATTTATCTTTGAACAAAGCTCAATTCTGTTTTCCAACTTCGTCCAGGAACTCTCAATAAAAACATAGTTTAACATGAATTGAAAGATTAAAAAGGAAACCAGTGCCAGGACCCATAGGTGATGGTATCTAGTATGAATTAAACATGTCACTACTTTAGATTTGGCAGTCCCTCTGATTAGTTCCAGGAGAGTAACTTTCCCTCGAGGAAACAGATGGCTGATGTTTGAGAGTAGTGCCTCAGAGCACTATGCAAATCTTTATTGACAGAAAAAACAAACTGAAGTCATTTAATGTTAAAACATCAGAAAGAGTCAAAAGTAAGAAGCTTTGTAACCTCGCGAGCACTAACACCTGTGACATTTCATCAGTATATGACATGCCCCTGATAGATTAGAAACAATTCCTGACATGTATAGACGATTGTTAAGCGAGGGCCCCCAAAAAACTCAAGAAAGTTAGATAAATGGATCACTTGTGCTAAATGTTGAAAAAAAATCAGTAATGACCTTATTTGGGTCAAATGAAATGCAATTATTTATGTCAATTTTTTTCCCCTCACAGTAAAGTCAGAGCTCCAAACATTCCAGAAACTTAGAATGAACAATATTTAAAAGTCTTGATGGTAATTGGAATGAACCTATCTGGAAAATACAAGGTATATTTCAAACACCAACATTTTACAGATATTGGACAAATTAGATGGCCAGTAGCATGCCAATCTTAAGATATCAGAATTGGATGAATGTAGTAAATGGCTGAGAGGCACAGGAATTTACAATCCCTAAGAAATTCAACAGGTTAACAATAATCTTAAACAGAACACTTGGTCGAATCAGTATGGAGGTAATCAAATAACAAATTTTCTTCATTAAGGTAGTTCAAAATTTAGAACTCAACTCCTAGAATTTACATACAAGCATATAAATTCTCAACTGTGTGTGGAAGTATTTTAGCTTTCTATTTATTTCCACTTCCAGTTTATTTTTTATTTTCTTTCTCCAGAAAATGCTAGTCCTTGGTGGCTGTAGGAAGTTCTCTGTTACCTCATTCAGCTTCTTTTCAATAATTTTAGAGATGAACTAACCCATAACTAAAATTAATTGAAATATACATTGCCTTAATGTTCAAGTGAACAGATCATTATTAACCCAGAAAACCAAAAAGGATCTTTGGTAAGCTAATTACTCTCAATGTAACATAAACAGAAGTGTGCAACGGCAGTGAAAACAAAACCAAACATTACTTAAAAGGTTTAAAACCAAACATAAAATGGTTGAAAGAAAATGTTACAGGACACAACAGAGGTGGAAAAAAATTGGAGAAGGGTTCAACTAAATGTAAAATTGTTGCACGTTTGAGTTTAAAAGTTACAGCTCATTGAGGATGGGAAATGCAAGGAAGGTAAAGAATTTTACAGGTTTTCTACCTTGGGAACGAATCATTTAACAGTAAAAGATAGAATAAATCTCAAAATTTAACAGAGTGGCAGAATAATATGACACAAGGATAAATTAAACAGAAGCAGAAGTGGGCCACTTAGCTTCTCATGCCAACTCCACTATCAATAATAGCACAGCTGCTGAGGCTGTGGCTATAACTCTACTTCTTGTGCCCCCATAACTGTAACTATCTTGCCAATCAAAAATCTGTGACATTAAGTTAAAATTCACAGCAGTGAAGCCAAATAACCCACTCAAATATTTTTATAACAACATATTAGATTTTTGAAGGACTGCAGTACACAGTTAACAAATTCTTACAAAACTGTAACAAAGGTTTCCAAAATATCATTGCTGTTCATTCTTGTTATCTTATCCAAAATATCATTGCTGTTCATTCTTGTTATCTTAAAGTTATCACTTTCTTCTCCTTTTCTGAGACCCCAAGATTCATTAAAACTAAATCTTTCTAAATCTTACCAATGCCTAATGGGTGACATAAAACAAGTTTATTAAAATATGCTGTTGATCAGCTTATGTTAGACTGTAGCCTTGAATGGCACGCAAAACCATGTGCGAAACCTAGCAAGCAAGTTATAACCAAGGGCATCAATCTGAAATGGTAATTCTGTTTTTCTCTCTCAACAGATGCTGCTTGTTATGGACCAGACCAAACCCCCTCAAAATATTCAGAAGATAGTCTAGACCCTCAGCTCTTCTTAATTCAAAATAAGGTATTGTATTCCAAGTGCAATTTGACTGGTCAAACTATCAGATTTAAAGCAAAACACATTTTACTCATCCACTATAACTAAAATACAACAAAGGAAGGAAGAATTTGGGATTAGAATTCTATTGGAGAACTTGAAATAATAGATACAGTAACTGATACTAATTAACTATTCTAACATAGCAAAATCCCATAAAAACACCTTTGGAAAATGGCAAATTCAGAAAACAGACTGCCTCATATGCAACTCCAGTAGCAGGAAGAGAACCCCCAGCTTGAGGCTGTACCTGAGAGGGAAAAAAATAGCTCTTACTTCTTCAAGACCCCAACAGCAACTGCTGAAAGCTAAACTAAACTAAAGATCCTGGTTCTGTGAGAATTTGACCAAATCCATTCAGGCTGCTTCTATTGTTCCAACTTGGAAAACAAAACACCCAAGAACTCACAAGGTGTTTACTTTATTGGCTTTCCAACTAAACAGCTCATCACCTTTGTCTTAAAGCCACTCTAAAAGAAATCAGACAAAATAACCTTTTAAAGCTACAGCATCATCACATGCCTAACCTGTGTATTTCAAGCATTTTTGTTTGTATTTCAGATTTTCAAAACCTCAGTATGAAACACACTCTAAGTTGGTTCTGGACCTTCATTGGCAGCTGTCAAACATGACTCATTCATGTACAATTAACAGCTGCTTTTTGATTTCCACTCTACTGAGAAACAGAAACCAACTCTCAGTCTACAGGCAGCATTAGCCATGACCCTTAGTGAAATCTCATTTGTACAAGATCCAGCAGCAGGCAAGGCACTCATCCACATTTCGTGAAACAGCACAAACATGTCTTTGCATATGGTCATCCTGAAAAAGAAAATGGGTCAGGGAGCTGAAAATAGTCTGAGGCACAGCAAATTCTTAAAGAGAAAAGTGAGATCATTAATGAGAGACATGGAGGAAATGAACAATCATTAAAAATCGGGTGTGTGTTCCTGATTAGATTGGGCAAAATATTTATTTTGGAATCTAACCATGTACTTGGTAAATGAACATTGGGAACCTGTCAGATGCATAATGTACAGATAACTTTCAAGCTTCAAAGCATTAAAAACTCATTGGTATGATGTAGGCCAAAGCTGCTATGTTGTGTAAATCACCACCTATCAACAATATTATGAAATGCTCCAGTTTATTTCATAATGATATGCAAGCTTCAAGCTGGTTAAGCTCATGCCTCTTTCCCGCAGAGATAGTGAAACATCATAATTAAACCAGTTCTACCGTAAAATTTCCAAACAGCATAAATCAGACTGAATTCTACAATTGAAGCCAGCGACTGAGTGCCTTTTTCCTTCACACATGCTGTTGGTGATAATGACTAACGGTTGGAAATAAAATGACAATTCCACTCAATTTTCCCAGAAAGCTGCTTATATACAAAGCATTCTGCATAGTCCATTAATCAGGCAATTGTTGGCAAAGATTGAATGAGTTAATGATTTTCTGTTGAAAGTATTTCTAATATTGAGTGGTTTGCATTTTGGGATTTTTTTTATTAATTACAGCAAAAGCCATTCACGTGAATGTAAATGATATGTGAATATTCTTCATGCTAAGTATAATTAAGCTCAGATTCAGGTGAAAAGTTAAAGAGTCAGAAAGTAAGACATGCTTTGGAGGTGTTGGTGTTGGACTGGGGTGGACAAAATTAAAAATCAAACAACACCAGGTTGTAGTCCAACAGCTTTATTTGGAACCACTAGCTTTCAAAGCGCTGCTTCTTCATCAGGTGGTTGTGGAGCAGAATCATAAGACACAAACTTCTTAGCAACAGAATTGCAGTGTCTTGGAATGTAACATTAAATACATTTAGCTTAAGTCTTTCATCTTTTTGAATGACCATGTTGATTTTGGTTCCTTCATATGTAAATCGCAGAACTTAAAAGTTACTTTAAGAACTTTAGATTAAAGAACTTAAGGATTTTAAAGTTACATTCTCAAGATAGCTTTTAACAATAGGTGTTTTCTCAGGTCTGATAATGCATTGAAGGTGTGAAGTTAAAGTCTGTCTGTGCTCTAGTGTTAGGCCAGACTGATTCTATTCCCAAAGTGGAAGCTACAGAATCTTGCATGGATTTTTGAGCAAAATAAAATGTAATTTGGTAAGTATAAATTCATCCCACAAACGTGTACGTGTGTGTGTGTGTGTGCGCGCACGCGTTTGTTTGAGAGAGAGTGCATGCATGGAGACTGAATGTGTGCATGTTGGGGTGGGAGTGTCTGTGAGAGTGTGTGTCTGTGTGAGAGTGTAATGTGGTAAATGTCTGTGAGAGGGTGCATGGGGGTGTGTGTGTGTGTGTGTGTGTGTGTGTGTGTGTGTGTGTGTGTGTGGGGGGGTGAGTGAGCATATGAAAGACAGCTTGTGGATGAGACAGGGTCTGTGGGAGTGTGTGGGTCTGGAGGAGTGTGTATGTGCTTGCTCAATGATGATCAATGAGAGCAAAGGCATGTGTGTGTGTAACGGGGTCTATTTTGGGAACAATTACAGCTTGCTGATTTTATTAGGTGTCACTTGATACAAATGTATTGATTTGAAGCAGAAGTAAGCCATTTAGCAACTTAAAATTGCACCACCATTAATAAGATCATAGTTGATCTGTTTATGCTTTGAAATCCACATTCTCATCTACCCATGTTAATCTTTAATACCCTTGCCTAACAAGAATCTTCGAGGAGAAAGTGAGGACTGCAGATGCTGGAGATCAGAGCTGAAAATGTGTTGCTGGAAAAGCGCAACAGGTCAGGCAGCATCCAAGGAACAGGAGATTCGACGTTTCGGGCATAAGCCCTTCTTCAGGAATGAGAAGGCTAAGATAAAAGGTAGGGAGGAGGGACTTGGGGGAAGGGCATTGGAGATGCGATAGGTGGAAGGAGGTCAAGGTGAGGGTGATAAGCCAGAGTGGGGTGGGGGCGGAGAGGTCAGGAAGAAGATTGCAGGTTAGGAAGGCGGTGCTGAGTTCGAGGGATTTGACTGAGACAAGATGGGGGGAGGGGAAATGAGGAAACTGGAGTAATCTGAGTTCATCCCTTGTGGTTGGAGGGTTCCTAGGCGGAAAATGAGGCACTCGTTTTTAATGGAAAGGTCTAGAAAGGGGAGGGAGGAGTCTGAGACGGTCCAGGTGAATTTGAGATCGGGGTGGAAGGTGTTGGTAAAGTGGATGAACTGTTCAAACTCCTCATGAAGCGCGCCTCATCTTCCAATGTGCAGTCAGTTGACATTTGACTATTTTCTGTCATCTTTGTAACATCTCATCTTGGCTGATGGCTGTCCATTCAAGTATTCTTTGAGCTTCATTTTTCAACTGACTATTTTATTCTTGTGCCTCGATACATCTACATTAGTTTGATCCTCACTCCCATTTCATTGCACATTATAACGCAGTTCAGGCCCTTTGGCCCTCGATGTTGTGCCGACCTGGGAAATCAATCTGAAGCCCATCTAATCTACACTATTCCATTCTTATCCATATGCCTATCCAATGACCATTTAAATGCCTTTAAAATTGGTGAGTCTACTACTGTTGCAGGCAATGTGTTCCACGCCCCTACTAATCTGAGTAAAGAAACTACCTCTGACATCTGTCCTGTATCTATCACCCCTCAATTGAAAGCTATGTCCCCTCATACTAGCCATCGCCATCCAAGGAAAAAAACCATAAGACCATAAGACATAGGAGTGGAAGTAAGGCTATTCAGCCCATCGAGTCCACTCCGCCATTCAATCATGGCTGATGGGCATTTCAACTCCACGTACCCGCATTCTCCACGTAGCCCTTAATTCCTCAAGACGTCAAGAATCTATCAATCTCTACCCTGAAGATATTTAGCGTCCCGGCCTCCACTGCACTCAGCGGCAATGAATTCCACAGGCCCATCACTCTCTGGCTGAAGAAATGTCTCCGCATTTCTGTTCTGAATTGACCCCCTCTAATTCTAAGGCTGTGTCCATGGGTCCTAGTCTCCTTGCCTAACGGAAAAAAATTCCTAGTGTCCACCCTTTCCAAGCCACGTATTATCTTGTAAGTTTCTGTTAAGTCTCCCCTTAATCTTCTAAACTCCAATGAATACAATCCCAGGATCCTCAGCCGTTCCTCGTATGTTAGGCCAACCATTCCAGGGATCATCCGTGTGAATCTCCGCTGGACATGTTACAGTGCCAGTAAGTCCTTCCTGAGGTGTGGGGACCAAAACTGGACTCCAAATGGGGCCTAACCAGAGATTTATAAAGTCTCAGTAGCACAATGGTGCTTTTATATTCCAACCCTCTTGAGATAAGTGACAACATTGCATTCGCTTTCTTAATCACGGACACAACCTGCATGTTTACCTTTAGAGAATCCTTGACTAGCACTCCCAGATCCCTTTGTACTTTGGCTTTACGAATTTTCTCACCATTTAGAAATTAGTCTATGCTTTTATTCTTTTTTCCAAAGTGCAAGACCTCGCATTTGCTCACGTTGAATTCCATCAGCCATTTCCTGGACCACTTTCCCAAGCTGTCTAGATCTTTCTGCAGCCTCCCCATTTCCTCAGTACTACCTGCCTGTCCACCTAACTTTGTATCATGGGCAAACTTCGCTAGAATGCCCCCAGTCCCTTCATCCAGATCATTAATATATAATGTGAACAGCTGCGGCCCCAAAACTGAACCCTGTGGGACACTGCTCGTCACCGGCTGCCATTCCGAAAAAGAACCTTTTATCCCAACTCTCTGCCTTCTGTCAGACAGCCAATCCCCAATCCATACTGGTAGCTCACCTCATACATCATGGGCCCTCACCTTGCTCAGCAGCCTCCCGTGTGGCACCTTATCAAAGGCCTTTTGGAAGTCTAGATAGACCACATCCACTGGGTTTCCCTGGTCTAACCTACTTGTCACCTCTTCAAAGAATTCCAACAGATTTGTCAGGCACGACCTCCCCTTACTAAATCCATGTTGACTTGTTCTAATCAGACTCTGCTCTTCCAAGAATTTAGAAACGCTATCCTTAATGGATTCTAGAATTTTACCAACAACCGAGCTATAATTTTCCATCTTTTGTCTTGATCCTTTTAAGACAAAGCTCACTGTCCAACCTATCTAATCTTCTGATTATCTTGTATGTCTCAATTAAGTCACCCCCAACCTTCTCTCCAACAAAACAGCGTAAAGTCCCTCAGCCTTTCCTCATAAGACCTTCCCTCCATACCAGGCAACGTCCTAGTAAATCTCTTCTGAACCCTTTCCAAAGCTTCCACATCCTTCCTATAATGTGGTGACTAGAACTGTACGCAATACTCCAAGTGTAGCTGCACCAGGGTTTTGTACAGCTCCAGCATGATCTCATGGTTCCGAAACTCAATCTTTCTACCAATAAAAGCTAACACACTGTATGCCTTCTTAACAATCCTATCAACCTGGGTGGCAACTTGCAAGGATCTAAGTATCTGGATATCCATTTTTTAGTTTAAAACACTCTCTGCGTCTCCAGCTTTATAGATTACTAGAACGCGTCTCCCAATATAATTCAGGTGCAGGCTGTTCCAATGGCACAGCCGCATTTTCAACAACACCAATGCCAGAGGTCCATGATTTGTTACCCACTTCCCACACTAACCTTTGAGCTATGCATTCATGTCACTAATTTTATTTGCCCTCTGCCAACTGATTCGGGCTCAGGTAAAATCCAGAGATTATTACACTACAGCCTATATTTTCCCATTTTGTTCCTAGCTCCTAACATTGCCTAAGTAAAATATCTTCCTTGGTTTGCCTATGATACTTTCATGGACCTTAACGACTGGATCTTCCCCCTCACATTTCAAGTTCCAGTCCAGTCCTGAGTAGATGTCTCAACCATTAGCACTGGGTAGGTAATACAGCCTTCTGAATTGACTCTGTTAGCTGCACCGAACAACGCCAGTACCCTCACCACATTACTCCCATCAGTTAACATATTCACCCTGCAGCCCTCACACTCATACAAACAGAATCTCAAACCTGTTGAACAATCACAAAGGTGAAGGTCGCTAACTTTGCTCGATAGCAGGAAGCAATATCGGATTTGAAGGCATAGAGTCGAGGAATTGCAAAGGGAAAAAAGACCCTGACAGGATTTATGTATAAGCCTGAGTAACAATCAGGATGCGGGGAAGAAAATAGATCATAAAATAGGAATGCAGCATGTAAGAAAGGTACTATTAGACTAATTAAGGGGAACTTTGATTTGCAAGAAAAATCAGGTGGGTAGTGGATCCCAAGAAAAAGAATTCATGGAATTCTCAAAACTTGCTAACTCAAGGAATATTTATGAGATGGTTTATTGGAGTAGCTTGTGATAAAACCTAGTAGGGAACAAGCCATTCTGGATTTGGTGGTGTGTCATGAGGCAGACTTGACTAGGGAGCTTCAGCCGAAGGAACCCATGAGGGCAGTGACCACAATATGATAGAATTCATCCTGCAGTTTAAGAGGGAGAAGCTGAAATCAGATGTAATGGTTTTACAAGTGACTAAAGGGACAGTAACCACAGAGACATTAAGGAGGTGCTGGCCCGAGTGAATGGAAAGGGGAGCGTAGCAGGGAGGATGGAGGAGCAGAAATGGCAGGGGTTTGCACAAGGGTCTGGGTGGGTTACTCTTCGGAGGGTCGGTTTGGATTTGTTGGGCCAAGGGGCCTGTTTCCACACTGTAGGGAATCTAATTTAATCTAATTTGGGAGGCACAGCAAAAATTCATCCCAAGGAAGAAAGGTATTAAGGGGAAGGTGAGGCAACCATGACTGACAAGAGAGGTCAGGGACAGCTCAAGACTAAAAGAAAAACGTACAATGTGGTGAAGATTAGTGTAAAGTCAAAGCCCTTTTGTTCCAACTCATTCATTCAGTCCAGGTATCCTAAACTAAACTAGACCCATTTGTCATGGTTCCAAGTCCTTTCTTTGTTCTGGTTATGATTGTGATGCCATTCACAAACCTAAGATTCCATACGGTCTGACCTTCTTTAATGCAATCACATCTGTCTGGTTGTCCTTCCTGCAGCATCCTTTTTATTTTCTCTCCAATCGCATTAATCAGCATGGATGGTGGAAAAGACCCATGCTCGATTCAAATGGAATTGGTTGGTATAGCCATCACCAACTTTGACAACTCCTGAAGCATTTCTGTACACAAGACGTATGGGCATACCAAAGTTTGTGTGTGTTCCACCATGCATCATGCTGGACAGTGTGGAAAGCATTGGAATAGATTAGATTAGGTTAGATTCCCTACAGTGTGGAAACAGGCCCTTCGGCCCAACAAGTCCACACCGACCCTCCGAAGAGTAACCCATAGACTATGAACATGAGCCAAAGCTACCTGGCTTCCTGCTTATTTTCACACTTCTCCATGAGATTTCTGAACAGAAGCAGAGAGTTGAGGTGCAATCCTTCCATTAATGAAGCCAAACTGCTCCACTGCCACTTCGCTGTGCAGAAAGGTTGCTTAAAAGTTACCTATTTGATAACTTGAGTAGTGCTTTTGATGAATGACTGATGAAAGTGTTTGTGAGATAGTCATAGAATCATACAGCACAGAAACAGATCCTTTGGTCAAACTCGTCCATGCTGACCAGGTTTTCCAAACTAAACTTGTCCCATTTGCCTGCATTTTGGCCCATATCCCTCTAAACCGTTCCTATTTATGTACCCATCCAAATGTCTTTTAAATGTGGGCAGCACGGTGGCACAGTGGTTAGCACTGCTGCCTCACAGCGCCAGAGACCCGGGTTCAATTCCAGCCTCAGGCGACTGACTGTGCGGAGTTTGCACGTTCTCCCTGTGTCTGCGTGGGTTTCCTCTGGGTGCTCCGGTTTCCTCCCACAGTCCAAAGATGTGTGGGTCAGGTGAATTGGCCATGCTAAATTGCCCGTAGTCTTAGGCAAGAGGTAAATGTAGGGCCTGTTCTGTGCTGTATGTTTCCATGTTTTATGTTCTAATAAGGTCACTCCTCAGCCTCCTACGCTCCAGGGAAAAAGTGCCAGCCTCCCATTATAAATCAATCCTCCAGTCCCATCCTTTTAAGTTTTTTCTGTACCCACTCCAATTTAGTAATTTCCTTCTTATAGCAGGGCGACCAAAACTGTACACAGTTCTCCAAAGGTGGCCTCATTGATGTCCTGTACAACCACAAAATGACATCCCAACTCTTGTACTCAGTGGTCTGAGAAATGAAAGCAAGAGTGCCAGACACCTCCTTTACCATCCTATCTACCTGCGACAGAAAGGACAATCAATCATTCAACTACAGCTGGAATTAGAAGATATTTGAAGCTTCTGTTAAAAGATAGCTATTAAACATTTTCAGGCTGTAAACTGCAGAGTAGATAAAAGGGAAAACAGTTGATGCATGATCATTTTTAAAAGGGACTCACTCAGGTGCCACACAGCTTTTACAAAAGATTAGACTCAGTGGGGTTGGAGTAATACATATCATTGGTCGATGACTGAGTAATGAAAACAAAAGAGAGAGGAGCAAATGGGTCATTTTTGCGTGGGCTGGCTGTAACTAATGGAGTGTTGCAAGGCACAGTGCTCGAGTCTTAGCTGTTTACATTCTATACCAATGACTAAGGTGAGGAGAGCAAGAGTAATAGATCTACTTTTGCTGATGATATTCGGTTAGCTGGGTAAGTGAGTTGTAAACAGAAAATAAAGAGGTTGCAAAGAGATATAGACTAGCTTAATGAGTGGGCAGTAAGATTCTGGATGGAGCTGAAAATGTGTTGTTGGAAAAGTGCAGCAGGTCAAGCAACATCCAAGCAGCAGGAGAATCGACGTTTCGGGCATGAGCCCTTCTTAAGGAATGAGGAAAGTGTGCCAAGCAGGCTAAGATAAAAGGTAGGGAGGAGGGACTTGGGAGAGGGGTGTGGGAAATGCGATAGGTGGAAGGAGGTTAAGGTGAGGGTGATAGGCTAGAGTGGGCAGAGAGGTCAGGAAGAAGATTGCAGGTTAGGAAGGTGGTGCTGAGTTCGAGGGTTGGGACTGAGACAAGGTGGAGGGAGGGGAAATTAGGAAACTGGAGAAGTCTGAGTTCATCCCTTGTGGTTAGAGGGTTCCTAGGTGGAAGATGAGGCGCTCTTCCTCCAGCCGTCGTGTTGGTTGGGTTGGTTGGTCCGGGTGTCCCAGAGGTGTTCTCTGAAACGTTCCGCAAGTAGGCAGCCTGTCTCCCCAATATAGAGGAGGCCACATCGGGTGCAGCGGATGCAGTAAATGATGTGTGTGGAGGTGCAGGTGAACTTGTGGCGTTTATGGAAGGATCCCTTGGGGCCTTGGAAGGAAGTAAGGGGGGAGGTGTGGGCGCAAGTTTTGCATTTCTTGCGGTTGCAGGGGAAGGTGCTGGGAGTGGAGGTTGGGTTGGTGGGGGGTGTGGACCTGACGAGGGAGTCACGGAGGGAGTGGTCTTTTCAGAACGCTGATAGGGGAGGGGAGCGAAATATATCCCTGGTGGTGGGGTCCGTTTGGAGGTGGCGGAAATAATGACGGATGGTCTGATGTATATGGAGGTTGGTGGGGTGGTAGGTGAGGTCCAGTGGGGTTCTGTCCTGGTGGCGATTGGAGGGGCGGGGCTCAAGGGCAGAGGAGTGGGAAGTGGAAGAGATGCGGTGGAGAGCACGTCTGGGGGGAAATTGCGGCCTTTGAAGAAAGAGGCCATCTGGGTTGTTCGGTATTGGAACTGGTCCTCCTGAGCGCAAATGCGGCAGAGACGAAGGAATTGGGAATATGGGATGGCGATTTTACAGGGGGCAGGATGGGAGGCGGTGTAGTCTAGGTAGCTGTGGGAGTCGATCGGTTTATAGTAAATGTCCGTGTTAATTCGGTCACCCGAGATAGAAATGGAAAGGTCTAGGAAGGGGAGGGAGGGGTCTGAGATGGTCCAGGTAAATTTGAGGTTGGCATGGAAGGTGTTAGTAAAGTGGATGAACTGTTCAACCTCCTCATGGCAGCACGAGGCAGCACTGATACAGTCATCGGTGTATTGGAGGAAAAGATAGGGGGTGGTGCCAGTGTAGCTGCGGAAGGTGGACTGTTCCACATATCCTATGAAGAGGGAGGCATAGCTGGGGCCCATGTGGGTGCCAATGGCTACTCCTTTGGTTTGGAGGAAGTGGGAGGATTGGAAAGAGAAGTTGTTCAGCGTGAGGACCAGTTCAGTCAGTCAAAGAAGGGGGTCAGTGGAAGGGTACTGATTGGTACGGTGGGAAAGGAAGAAGTGGAGGGTTTTAAGTCCTTCGTGATGGGGGAATGGAGTTGTACAGGGGCTGGATGTCCATGGTGAAGATAATGCGTTGGGGACCGGAGAAGCGAAAATCCTGGAGGAGGTGGAGGGCGTGGGTGGTGTCCCGAATGTAGGTGAGGAGTTCTTGGACTAAGGGGGATGGTCTTGGAGATGATGGTTTGGTGGTGGGAGGTGGGGTCATGGTCAAGGGGGCAGTAGGACCCCACCACTAGGGATATATTTCCCTCCCCTCCCCTATCAGCGTTCCGAAAAGATCACTCCCTCCGTGACTCCTTTGTCAGGTCTACACCCCCCACCAACCCAACCTCCACTCCCGGCACATTCCCCTGCAACCGCAAGAAATGTAAAACATGCGCCCACACCTCCACACTCACTTCCCTCCAAGGCCCCAAGGGATCCTTCCATATCCACCACAAATTCACCTGCACCTCCACACACATAATTTACTGTACCCCATGTGGCCTCCTCCATATTGGGGAGACAGGCCGCCTACTTGCGGAACGTTTTAGGGAACACCTGAGACACCCGGACCAACCAACCCAACCACCCCGTGGCTCAACACTTCAACTCCCCCTCCCACTCCACCAAGGACATGCAGGTCCTTGGACTCCTCCATCGCCAGACCATAGCAACATGACGGCTGGAGGACGAGCACCTCATCTTCTGCCTAGGAACCCTCCAACCACAAGGGATGAACTCAGACTTCTCCAGTTTCCTCATTTCCCCTCCCTCCACCTTGTCTCAGTCCCAACCCTCGAACTCAGTATCACCTTCCTAACCTGTAATCTTCTTCCTGACCTCTCCATCCCCGCCCCCACCCCTTCTCCGGCCTATCACCCTCACCTTAACCTCCTTCCACCTATCGCATTTCCAACGCCCCTCCCCCAAGTCCCTCCTCCCTACCTTTTATCTTAGCCTGTTTGGCACACTTTCCTCATTCCTTAAGAAGGGCTCATGCCCGAAACGTTGATTCTCCTGCTCCTTGGATGCTGCCTGACCTGCTGCGCTTTTCCAGCAACACATTTTCAGCTCTGATCTCCAGCATGTGCAGTCCTCACTTTCTCCTAGAAGATTCTGGATGGAGTAAAGTTTTGAGAAACGTGAACCTATTCCTTTATTTAGGAGAATGGAAAAAATAGTTTAAGAAAAAAGGTTTCAAGGCCAGAAAATGGTGGTACTTAGAGAAGGAATTGAGTGTCCATGCACATGATTCACAGAAAATAACATGCAAATGGCATCTTGACATTTATTGCATGGAGGTTGCAGCATAAAACCCAGGAAAGTTTAGCTGCAATTACGTAAGTTTGTGGTCAGACCACATTTGGAATACTGTGTACAGTTGTGGTCTCGTTGCCTAAGGGAGGACAAACTTGACTGACAGGAGATGCAAAATTTCACTGGATTAGTTCCTGGGATGAGAAAGAAGATAGAGAAAAAAAAAATGAATTGTAGATTGATAGCTTGACATTGGTAAGATTTAACAGAAGAGGGCTTGACAGGATAAGTCAGAATCAGTACAGATTTGCAAATCATGCTCGGTCAATCCACTGGAACTTTGAGGGTGTAACTTGGAGAGTTGATAAGGGGCAGCCAATGGATATGATTTATTTGGACTTTCAGAAGATCTTAAATATGATCTTACATTAGAGACGGCGTGGAAAATTACAGCACAAGTTTGGAGTAATGTACCTACATGGATAGAGAACTGGTTGACAGAGAAGAAACAGTAGGGATAAACAGATTACTACCCTCCTCGGAATGAGTGGCAGCTCATGAGTAACTAATGGGATACCACAGGGATTGGTACTTGGACCCCAGCTGTTCCTAATAAAGATTAATGATTTAGATGAGGGAAATAAATATTATATCTCCAAATTGGTACCTGATACAAAGCTGGATGAGATGGTGAAATGTTAGGAGGATGCACAGATGCTTCAGTATGATTGGACAAGTTGAGTAAGTGGGCAAATTCATAGTAGATGAAAAATAATGTGAATGATGCACGGATAGCACCTGGATGGTGAGTTGCAATGCAGGTTTGTTGGGGCCTGTGGCCAACTCCTACTCCTCTTTCTTACTTTACTCTTGCAGCAAAGTTAAAAATTGAATACAATAACCAATTTCAAAGTAGCTAACTCATCTCAGGATTGGGACAGTCAGCTCTGTTCTTTCACTATGCAAGGCTATCCAAGTCTTGCCAAGTTTAACTTAATGGGATTTGTTCCAATCATTAGAAGGTAAAGTATCATAATAAAAATTGGCCACCATCCTATCCAAGAATGGAGAACTGAAATATAAAAGTGTGCTTCTGTTAAAACTACTCAAAATATTGACACATTAAATTATGGAGTGATAGCTTTATTCTGACAGTTTTGACCACTACTGTACAGCCACTTAGGAAAAGGAATATGATCGTTCAAAGGGTTCTGAGTTATACCGTTTATCCTCTGAGACTTGTTCTACAATCAGATCATTTAAAATAAGTGAAAGTTAATTGTGACCATCAAAATCCTGTTCATCAACAGGAGGTCAATCTGGCTTCCTAAATGACACAATATCCCTCTGTATTAAACTGCATTCAATAATACTAATGCTGTTAAATACTTGGCTTTGCGTTAATGAAATTTTAGTACTGAGTGAGCATAGAAATAAACAACTAAGGAGATATTTCCCTCATAAATTGTTCTCAAGCAACATACTGTTCAATTAATACTTAGTATCCCACTATACTGAATTGCAATTCTTTGTATAATGTAAGCTTCCAGAGTATATAAAGCATCAAATGTGATATTAAAGTTTAAAAGAACTGGTAATTTCCACCCTTGGTAGAGTATAGTATGTGCAAGCGGTAGAGCACGTTAGAAGCTAATGGATTAAACTATTAAAATAATTTTAATTTAACCAAAATAGCAGTATTCGTGCAATAATTGTGAAGAACAAGCTAAGATTAAAACTTGA
Organism: Hemiscyllium ocellatum; assembly: GCF_020745735.1. Lineage (NCBI taxonomy): Eukaryota > Metazoa > Chordata > Chondrichthyes > Orectolobiformes > Hemiscylliidae > Hemiscyllium > Hemiscyllium ocellatum. Next base: position 13,311,651 of record NC_083437.1, read on the forward strand.
TTTACAGCAAAATAGCAGCCATGAAATGAAATAATATTGTTCATTAATGTAGTTACTGGGGCAGTAGTATACATACTATCAGTCTTTTTGCATAAATAATGATCAAATTGAACATGAGGTCACACCAAGTTGCTTTAATTTTTACACTACTTTTGTTCTTCAGTTATTAATTCTTCCTATGATGCATTAGCTCCCTGGAATGTAAGCTCAGAAAATACATCTGCTAGTCAACTACAGATCTCCTTATGGCCAACGCAGGTTATTTATTCACCATTCTACCCACAAGACAGATTCCAGCAGAGGTCAATAAACAACAATTCAGAATGATAGTGTGATATTTCCACTCATCAGGTTCTCCTGCCATTATGCAACAGACTAGCAAGTGAAACAGAGATATGTTTGGTTTATACAGGTCAGGGTCAATGTGCATATCTTTAAGGCACTAAGAGTGGAGAAAGCAGGAGGAATTCATTTCATAAGTTACAGATGATCTGTCCATCTTTGCTCATTTCTCTGTGCCTTGCTTTCCTCATCAGTCGCTTTGAAAATCTCCCTTTTTCAAATTCAATGTTCAACATGACTAGGAAAAATAGATTACCTGCAGTGGTATCTCATTCCTTTAAGCACAGATGCACCAGGCAAACAAGTGACTGAAGATCTTCCTCAAAAATCCTCTGCCTGTAAGCCGCTATTATCCCTCAAGGTTCTAGCTCACCAGCCATCGTAACTACTTACACTTATACTGTGATTTTAACAGAATAGAACTTGCCAAAGCACTTCAAGGGTGCACTATAAGATCAAATATGATGCAAAACAACATAAGGAGATACCAAAGGATTAATATTAAAAATGGGTTTATGGAGTGTCTTCAAGGAGAAAAACAAGGAAGCTAGGGAGAAAGATAGGGAAGAGTCGAGAAAGGTGGCGAGGTAGAGCTAAGCATCATCAGCATTCGTGTGAAAACTATAACTGTGTCTTCAGATAATGTAATCAAAATGCATATTTGAAATAGGAAAGATTGCAGGATAGACCCTTGAAGGACACTGTATGTAATGGTACAGCAGCTGGAAAAGAAGCCATTGCAAGTGAATCTCTGGCAATGATTAGATAATTAACTATGTAACTAGGTGAGTATAGTTCCAGCCAGCTGGAGAATAATGATGACATTGGAAGATGATAGTGTGAATTGGCCCTGTTATTCTATTATAATATCCCAGTATGTTACTTGAGTCATACGTAACAGTGATAGGAAAAAGAATAAATAGTGTAGATATTTTGAACAAAATCTGTAAAGCAGCCTGTGTTTCACAGAAATTTAGCTTGGAACCTGTCCATTAGAAACATGGGCCAGAGTCCAAGTTGGTGCTTATAGCCAGGCTTCAGAGGATACTCTAACCAGGTATAAAAAGATCCATTTTTAAATAGCGGAAACTACATTTGTTTCCCCTCCTCCAAATAAGTTTCTGTGGGACCACATATTTAAGATGGAAACCTCTTGGGTGTTCTCCCTAATCATCTACAAACAGTTAAGACAAGTTACACACAAGCGTACAATTTCAAATTCAATCCCATATACAGATCAATTTAAAATAATATGTCATTATCATCCTTGTTGCAGGGAAAACCATCTTTTTCAGTCTTCCATGAAGCTACAGAATGTCAAATTCTGCTAATACATCACAGCAACAAAGTACGAATAACTAACATTCTGCTAAGAAGAATCAAAAGAGCAAAGTGACTAAACATCTCGGTGCAGATCACATTTATTTGCAGGCGACCTAAATGGGTCTGCCTAAAACTCTCATGTACAAATTCTCCTTTGTATAAAGGTATAAAGAGTACTTTCTGTGCAAATAATTGCTGGAATTCCTCTGTGCATCAGGATCACGAAGCATAGTAGCTTAACATACTGTTCATCTGACAGACCTAGGTTTTAATCTGGATCTATGTGATGGAATTAAACTTTCTTCTTCTGGAACTACACAGGTCGGACATAATAAAATCTTACACAGTTTTAGTTCAGTTTCAATGAGAGCAAGTCCTGAGTGTTAATTGTCCATAACTGATCACAATTTTCAGTACCATTCAAAAAAGGCAGGAAGGTGGGAAATACCATCATTCAAACATGTTCAACTTGCATGCAAATAATATGCACAACCTTGTCAGAGGAGTTCTCAAGCCTCTGTGCTAGAAATTTATGGTTTCAAGTCCAGAAACCTAGCACAAGAATCCTAATGATACCTCAGAACATTATGGAGAGCCTCGTGAGACTTACTGTCTTTACAGTAAGATGAATGAAATAATGTTGAAGGTCTGGATTAGAGTGGTGCTGGAAAAAAAAACAGGAGGTTAGGCAGCATCCGAGGAGCAGGAAAATCAATGTTTCGAGCATCACTCTTATCTTGACTCTAATCTCCAGCATCTGCAGTACCCACTTTCACTTAGTTAAATTGAAGGCCTGTCTGCTCTCGTCAGTGGATGTAAAATACCCTGTGCCATCATATCACAAAGGTGCAGGGGACTGGCCAATATTTACTTTTCAATCAAGAACCTCACACAGATTATCTAGTCATTACTACATTAATATTTGAGGCAGCTTGTTGTGCGCAAATTAGCTGCCATATTTTCTGCTTCATAATCATGTCTACATGTCAAAAATATTTAATTGACTGTAAAGTGCTTTGAGATATCCAGTGGTCATGAAAGTGCTATCCTAGAAATATACAAGTCAGCTTTCTTTCAGAGTCAGTTGTTCTGTTTCTGACCATGCTATTTGATATAGGGATACTGCCAATATTGGGTAAAAAAGACAACTTACATGGATTTTCCAGCATAGGCATTCCCCTCAAAAATGCAACCATGATTTTATATATATAAAAACTTTGCTTATTTGCTATTCAGAAAAATGTTTTTTTTTAAATAGTTTGACAATGTTTTTAAGAGAGAAAAGATGGATTTATTTTAATTTCTAAAAATAAAGGTACAAGAGGCCCCATGATGAAAGACACCTAGCAAGTCTGCAGTTGTTCCGCTTTCTAACAAACTGAATTTGGTTAGTTAAAGAAAGTCTTCCAAGCTGGAAAGGCCAGTCTTGAATCTTCTGATAAACAGCAGAAATCCTACCGGAGATTCAGCTGCAAAACTTTCTCTTGGCTGGAATAATGTTAGAATCTGGTAAAGACTCTCATCTAAACTGAAGTGTGATTTGAAGATTTAATTGATTCTACACTGTTCAGCATTGCTATCTCAGCAATAGGTGGTTTACTGGACATTTTTAATCCTTCGAATTTGGACTCTTGGCCCCACCAGAGTGGTTTTCCAGGTGTCCTTTTTTAAAAGAAATGTTCATGTCATCCCTGCAGTGTTGTGTTGTTCTGTCGTGTCGTGTGTTTGGGTTAAAAGGGATATCATATAATTTTAAGTGGTAGCTTAGTTGTTAGCCAGTTTTCCTACTTGCTTGAAGGTTTTTTTAAAATTAAAAGCTGTTTTTGCATTATTGAAGAAACCCAGTGAAAGTTGCTTGGTTTTAAATAATACTGATAAATATAAACAAATTAACTAGTTCAGTGTTAAGATAAAGCATTTACATTTTTGGTATGGCTCATGGAGTAGTATGAATTGATAAGCAGCACAACTCGCTCTCAGAATTATAAAACGCTTAAAAACAATAAGTTAAAACTCTTAAAAAAAAACATTTTGGAGCTTACTCAAGATTTCTCTCCCCTTCAAACATGCTGGAGATACAGGGGGTCTCCAATTTACAAATGTCTGACTTGCAAGTGTCCGTACGCACGAATGTGATCCCACACAGGGAAGTAGTTTTAAATATCTGACATACAAACATTTCCTGTACTTATGGAAAGCTACTTTATATTTTTTTGCATTGTGTTTTGAACTGTATACAAATTGATTTGCGAAACCTATTCGTGACCCAAGAACTGCCTATGTTTTTAATCAACCTGTTCAGACATGTTAATGGCACACCTATGGAGTAGGTGGGATTTGAACCCAGTCTTCTAACCCAGAGGCAAGGATTAACATTGTGCTACAAGGCCGCAAAACCCTGTGGAAGTTTATTTTGATATGGGTATACGTGGCTGATCTTAAATCAAAATCATCCCCATGTTATCCCTCTACAAATCCTACAAATTTTTAATAAATGCATAAAATACCCTTATTGAAACTCCCTACTCCATTTTAAGTTAATTTATTTCTCCATTAATCCCATGAGAGAGGGAACAATCTAATTCTAGGTCTATGGCATCGTCATAATTAAGGCCATTAGGAGCTCCTTTGATCAGATAGACTGATAGTGTGCAAAATATTTGTTCAACTTCTCTAGCCCATGTCCCTACAGCAAAGACTAAAATTGAACTACGTTGTGAGTCAGCATTCACTGAAGTCTGTGTTAAGAAAATTGCTAGCTTTCACTATTATACCCAAGTCCTTTATCCCTGTTGCAGATCACGGCAAATCAGAATCTTATACTTGCACACAGCTTTTCTGTTTGCATCCACAAACATAAATGAATTCCTTCAGTTTAGCTCCACAGCTACAGAAAAATACAAGGAAAAAACTTACAAACTGCATCATCATTACAAAAAATATCAACTGCACTGCAATGTACTTTACTATTTGAAGTTATATTAAGTTTCATCACATCAATGTTCACATTAAAAATGGAACATAATTGATAAACAATGCACAAGATTAAATGATAATCATATGCAAAGTGTTTGGTATCTTATATCAATACATTTATCTAAGAAAATTATTACACATTAACAGCAGTTTCATAAAATCTGTCTTTGTTTGATCAAACATCCTTTGTATTTATCAATAAGTCAAAAAAGTGGAGCACAATGTCTGAAACAACTTGGTAGCTATTGACACAGCACAGAAATACAAGAGATTAAAAAATGCAAGAGACAGAAACCGTGATTATTGTAGTCACTTTAACTACTTTAAAGTTGGTCTATAGAAACTGCAATTGGTAGGGAACAAACAGTTTCTTTTAAACTATGAAGAAACCAAATGAAGTGCCATACCAAAATTCATTACATCACCAAGTTCAAGAAAGGAAATCGTTAAGAGAAAATAATGATTAGGTGACGCCAATGCAACTTTTAGAAGATGATATATCGTTGGAGGAAGGGACTGGAGGGAGGCAAGGTTACTGCTATTTTGAGGAACTGTGAAGGAATGAGTTGGAACAGTTGAAAGTGCATCAAGTCATGATTTCAAGTCAGCAACTACACATGAGTAAGAGAAAGTGAATCAAGGACATATAAAGCAGTGGAAATAAAACCCAAAGAAATTATAACAAAGCTGTATTAGAAAAATGGATAGGTTAGCAATCATATTTGAAACTGTAAATATTTGTCCAGTCAACTGTTAGATTGTTGGTTATGCCAAATATAAAAATAAAGGAAAGATAGTTTAAATACATTGACATTTCAAAAATCGAAAATATGTAAGATAGTAAATGTTTTAGCAAAGATTCACATCAGGACAGAAAAACGTGCTTCTTTCAAAAAATATATCAGCATTGGAGAAAGATTGATATGAAGAAAGTAGATCACTTTGCATTCAAACTACACAACTATATTTATAGTTTATATAAAGTTCTGCCTTCAAAACTAATACTGTGCAGGATTCTGCTACACTGAATAAATTCAATGCTAATCAAGATAGTCTAACTCAGAATTCTGGATGTAATTGACCTCACAACCTTTGTCCTGCTGAAAAAACAGAAACATCTTATGGCAGGCACAACCATGACTTGTGCTTCAAGAGTTAATGACTGTCTTTTGGATCACAGCCAGTCCAAATAAGACCTTTCTGAACTCAAGTCACTGAAGTCCTAAAAGGGTCAGCCCATAAGATTTTGAATCAAGGACAGCTGCAATTTCATGGAATTTTGATCAATGACACTATTATGTAACTTTTAAAAAGAGCCTAATGCAAAAAATATGAGCTCTGTAAGCGCCTGCATAAACAGACAAGACACTAGGTTATACAAAAGAGCCAGTCTATCACAACGCTGGGAAATCAACCGCGCATTCATTTAGATTATCTGACATGTCACCATGTATTTGGCCCCTTGTGTATTTGTATCTCAACAGCTTTACAAACTAGCACGTGTGTATCAGATGTAGTACAAAATGCAGCCTTCTGAAAATGTGTGAGCAAGTATCACTTAAGCTCACACTTGCATAACAGCTTAGATTGGTGAACAAGCCTGGTATTGCCATGAAAGCTTGGTCATGAGGCATTACCACATCAGAAGGAAAGTTGACAGAGATTCATGTTAAGTTTCCTAAATAATGACATAGTGTTAAAGTGCTACACAAAATACCTATTACCAGGTTGTCTATAACAAGCATTTAGAAAAATACTTGAAACGACAGAGCTTACACAACCTTATCAACCAAATACTGGGAAGTGGGATTAGAGTAAATCATCATTGATGGTCGCTCGCAGATGAAGGTGACTCTCTTCCACTCACAGGGTGAGTCTGTAGGTGGTTGTACAGATTGACGCAACTTCAATAGGCTCTGCTACGCTTGGTGTTTTTGCCTGGCTTCTGCTTTCTTCACAACTGAACAGAGCTCTTCAAGATCCACTGCGCTCACCCACAGGGAAGGGGGCTAGAAAAGATACCCTCACAATAATCTGCTCAGTCACCAATCTGGTCAGAAAATATTATCCAGCAGGCTCATCTATTCATGGTCAGAAAACCAAAGTCAAACTCAATCTCAAAACCTGGAACGTACAAGCTCTCATGGACAAGTAAAACAATCATCCAGAATGAAGAATAGTCCTCATTACTTCAACACTGATATTGCTGCCCTGCAGAAGACTTGAAGATCAGGTGAAAGGTAGCTGATGGAAGAAAGTGTTGGTGACAAGGCAACAAGGAAAGTGATGGTTGCACATTCTTCTGGAGAGGAAAGCCTGAGGAGCAACCCAGGATGCATGGATTGGGTTCACCACTAAGAACAAACTTATCAATCAACTCTTGGAGCTTCCTGCTTGTATCAACAATTGCCTCATGACTCTTCATCTACAACGTGCCACGAACTAGCAGGCAATGGCTGCTACTGCCTATGCTGCAACGCTTGATGCCACACTGCATGTCACACTCACCAACATCCTCAAAGAAAATAAGATTATTCTCCTTAAAGGCTTCAACACCAGGGTTGGAAAAGACTCTGGAAAGGAGCCATCAGAAAGGAAGAAGTAGGGAATTACAACGTGCCAATGGGATACTCTGCTCACCAAATATGCAGAACACTAGCTGTCATCAACAACACCTCGTTCCACCAAAAAGACAAGTGTATGACTTTTTAAGAGACATTCACAATCAAAGTACTGGCTCATAATCAACTATGTTACCGTTTGATCCCGAGACCATAAGGATGGCTGCTGGACAGACCACCAGCTCATCCACTCCTCAATATTCATCAAATGCCACCAGAAACAACTGAAGACAAAGAAATTGTTCAGGAAAAAAAGCTCAACCTTCAGCAATTTCAAGAGCTAAGTTGACTTACACACTTCCAACAAAAGCTTCAGCAAAATCTCCAAACAGTTCATTTTAATGGAGTGGAGGAAATCTGGAATTAGCTGATGACAGCTATTATTTCATGCTGTGAAGAAACCATTGGCTACAAGACAAGGAAATACCATGACTGATTCAACAACAATGACTATATCATCCAAGACCTCATTGACAAGAACAGTCACCATGCCTGGCAGAACAACATCACCAGCAAGACAAAGAAGAAAACTGATTAAACAGCAAAGGTGGAATTACAAAGAACTAACTTGAGAAATCTAGAATCAAAGGTGCATTGAGAAAGTAAAGGAACTGCAACTCCTGGCCAACAAGCATGACAAATGAGATTTCTTTAGTGCCATCAAAGCAATATATGGATCAAACACTCTTGGCCTCAAATCAGTGCAGAGTAAGGATGGCACCGTTTTGAGATAGAGAGAAAACATCAGCCTCTAGAGAAGAGAACACCTCAAAGACCTCCCAAACCACAGTACAACTGTCGATGAGAATAAATTTGAATATATTTCCAACTACCCAAAGACAATCTTGGACTCCCAGTTAGTGTGGCAGTAGTTGCAGCCTCCATGAGGTGAAAAATAGAGGAGCTGCAGGTGTAAATGGGATTCCAGCAGATATCTTCAAACTTGCAAGAGCAGACCTTATCTCTCACCTCTACTGACTGTTCCTGAAAATCTGGGACAAAAAAAAAAGAATTCTCTGCTAATTTCAAGGAGACTGCCATTGCCACTGCATTGAAAAAAGGAGACAAAGTAGACTGTGAAAACTACTGAGGAATTTTCCTACTCTCCAGTGCCAGGTATATCATCCCCCAAATCCTCACCAGGTGCATTCCTTTAGTCTAAAAAATGCTACCCAAAAGCCAGGGTAGATTTCAAACAGTGGAACTAGGGACATGATTTTCACTGCTTGGCAAATTCAAGAGAAATGCAAGGAACAACACAAACCATTCTACATGGACTTAAATCGATTTGACCAAGGCAGTTGACTCAATCAGGAAGTGCTACTGAAGATCCTATCAAAGGCCAGCTGTCCAATGGCATTCATCAACATTCTCTGCATCCTCTACGACAAGATGTCAGCCACGGTCCATACCAATAATATTATGACAGAATCCTTCAAGTCAAGACAAGGGTTAAGCAGGGATGTGTCAGTGTCCCCTCATTTTTTTCCATCTTGTCAAGAATAAGCTTCCCAATGGTGTGGGCATTATACTCTCTCTCTCCCGTGGACACTCTTCAACCTCAAATGGTTGAAATTCAAGAACAAAACAACATTGACCTCGCATGTGGAACTTCAGTGCACAAATAACAATGTCATCGTTGCTCTCTCAGAAAAAAATCTTAAAGTATCACTTAACGCCTTTGTGCAAACATTCGAAGAATTGATCTCAGCCTCAACGTCAAGATTCAACTCCTCCACCAAATCATACCAGGTCAAGTTCCAATCCATTCCTCTGTTAAGGTCAACAGAGAAAAAACTCCTTCCAAATGTGGAACACTTCTTCATCTGGGAAGCCCTCTCTCTTCTGAGGCTTGCGTCAATGCAAAGATTTAACATTATATCCAATCTCTGAGCACCACCTTTGATACCTAAAGATGAGTGTCTTCGGCATCCATGCTAGTACCAAGATCTTTGTGTATAAGAAAATTGTCCTTCTGATTCTGATGTATAACTCCAGAACTTGAAGTACATATAGATGCCACCTCAAGTCTCTTGAGAACTACCGTCTGGATGAACAGGTACACTAACATCAGCAGCTAACAGCACCAACATAGAGGCCATGATCGGTTAAAACTAATTCCACTGGGCTGGTCACATACTCAGGATGCCAGAGTTCTGACAACTAAAGCCAATGTTCTTCATCCAATTCAAGAAAGGCACTTGGACAAGAGGACAACGGAAGCATACAAAAACTCTCTGAAGGCTTCTACTAAGAAATGAAACAGAGCTGTCAACGCACAGGAAATCATCATTCAGAAGTGATCGACTTGAAGACAACTCCTGAAAGAAGGGACGCAATTCTTTGAAACATATGTGGGCGGCATGGTGGCAGTGGGCGGCACGGTGGCACAGTGGTTAGCACTGCTGCCTCGCAGCGCCAGAGACCTGGATTCAATTCCTGCCTCAGGTGACTCTTTGCTGAGTTTGCACATTCTCCCAGTGTCTGCGTGGGTTTCCTCCCACAATCCAAAATTGTGCAGGTTAGGTGAATTCGCCATGCTAAATTGCCCGTGTTAGGTGAAGGGGTAAATGTAGGAGAATGGATCTAGGTGGGTTGTGCTTCGGCAGGTCAATGTGGACTTGTTGGGCCTGTTTCCAACTGTATGTAATCTAATCTAATCTAATATGGTGGCAACAAGTAGTACTGGTCAGGAACCAGGGAAAGGAATGCCAACAATCTCAAGGTCAAGGAGCAATTTCACCATCTGGAAACATCGACCAAATGTGTGGTCAGTGATACAGCTCTAGGATCAGGCTCATCAGCCACACAAGGACCCAGAAAGTCCATGACCAGTGACATGGATTCAAATCCCACCATCGCAGATAGTGACATCTGAGTACAATAAAATCTGGAATAGGTGGTGGTCTATTGGGAACCACTGTCAAAACCCATCTGGTTTGCTCATACTCTTTAGAGGAAATCTGCCATCCTTACCTAGTCTGAACTACTTGAAATAAAATACCTTTGCTCACGTACTCAAACACTCATGCAATGGAGTTCCACTCAGGGACTACTTGTGAATCAATTCTCAATCCATATTATCGCACTCATATACATTGATTTGCACATGAACAATATCCTTCTAAATGACCCCCAACACTACTCCTAATTTAGACTTTATCAAAGATTTCTGAAAATTCAAATACACCTTATCCAATAGCTCTCCCTCATCTATTCTAGGGGTTACATCCCCAAACTGTCATAGGTTTGAATTCAAAACTTCTCTTTCAAATGATTCTATACAGTTCTGTTGAGATCTCCTTGTGTGCCAGAATAAGTTAGTGATTCTGTGACCACGGAGCATCATGAGGGAAGCAAAGAAGGTTTTAAGAGATTCAAGATATAAAGTTAGTGAATTCAGCTGAGAAATTCAATTGAATAATTCTTTTTAAATTACAAAAAAGTTTGTTTAAATAAACTAAAATGGGCCAGGAAATGAATTCTAAAACAGTAGACCATGGAACTTTGAGAGTTTACTTAGTAATATTTCAAATAAAATTAACGGACTACAAAAGGGATCATTTGGAAGAGTATTGTTACTCACAGACTAATATCTACTCAAAAGTATTTGAATAACTTTCTTGGTCCATCAGAACAACTTATTAATATGTGCTTAAAGGTTGACGCAGGGGATGTTGTCCAAATGAACTTCAGTAAGCTATTTAACAGCAACTGGTATAATAGACTGATTCACAAAGCATGTGTCCAATGAACAGATGGCAAAGTATTAACCTGTTTTGATGTTTTGATTCCTGAAGATACAGAGAAAAGTGATTTCTGTCAAGAATAAGAATTGCTTTCAGCAAATCTCATAGCATCAGTATTTGAAGTTCTGTTATTGACCATTTTTATTAATAGGGGTAAAGAGCAAAATATTGTCCAAGTTGTTACAAGTTTTTCAATGACGCCAATTTGTGTACATTGATCAGTGATTCTCATTATAATATTCCAAATGCATTCAAAATTTGGGAGAAGATTTGTAGCTCGGGTGCTCATTGTTGTGGTTCTGTTCGCCGAGCTGGGAATTTGTTTTGCAGACGTTTCGTCCCCTGTCTAGGTGACATCCTCAGTGTTTGGGAGCCTCCTGTGAAGCGCTTCTATAATGTTTCCTCCAGCATAGTATAAATGCTGGAGGAAACATTATAGAAGCGCTTCACAGGAGGCTCCCAAACACTGAGGATGTCACCTAGACAGTGGGACGAAACGTCTGCAACACAAATTCCCAGCTCGGCGAACAGAACCACAACACCTCCAAATGCATCTGAATGGACTAGGGGATTGGCAGAGAAACAGCAGATAGAATTTTACATTTATAGGCATTAAATCTAGGCATTATTTCTAGGTATCAGATATCATACAAGAATCTAAATTCTACTTTAATTATAGAGTTATAGAGATGTACAGCACGGAAACAGACCCTTCAGTTCAACACGTCCATCCCGACCAGATATCCCAACCCAATCTAGTCCCACCTGCTAGCACCCGGTCCATATCCCTCCAAACCCTTCCTATTCATATACCCATCCAGATGCCTTTTAAATGTTGCAATTGTACCAGCCTCCACCACTTCCTCTGGCAGCTCATTCCATACATGTACCACCACCTGTGTTAAAAAGTTGCCCCTTGTGTCTCTTTTATATCTTTCCCCTCTCACCTTAAACCTATGCCCTCTAGCTCTGGACTCCCCCACCCCAGGGAAAAGACTTTGCCTATTTATCCTAACCATACCCCTCATAATTTTGTAAATCTCTATAAGGTCACCCCTCAGCCTCCGAAGCTTCAGGAAAAACAGCCGCAGCCTGATCAGCCTCTCCCTATAACTCAAATCCTCCAACCTGGTAACATCCTTGTAAATCTTTTCTGAACCCTTTCAAGTTTCAAAATATCTTTCCGATCAGAAGGAGACCAGAATTGCACGCAATATTCCAACAGTGGCCTAACCAATGTCCTCAACAGCCGCAACATGACCTCTCAACTCCTGTACCCAATACTCTGACCGATAAAGGAAAGCATACCCAAACACCTTCTTCACTATTCTATCTACCTGCAACTCTACTTTTAAGGAGCTATGAACGTGCACTCCAAGGCCTCTGTTCAGCAGCACTCCCTTAGAGTCAAGGTTAGAGTCTAATCTCCAGCATCAGCAGTACACACTCCTGCCTGGCTCATATATGTGCACGCTGATGTCAAATAAAGAAATCAGAAGTATACCAGGGAGTGTTGCTGAACAGAGACCTTGGAGAGCACATTCATAGCTCCTTAAAAGTAGAGTTGTAGATAGATAGAATAGTGAAGGCGGCATTTGGGTGTGCTTTCCTTTATCGGTCAGAGTATTGAGTACAGGAGTTGAGAGGTCATGTTGCAGCTGTACAGGACATTGGTGAGGCTTCTGTTGGAATATTGTGTGCGATTCTGGTTTCCTTCCGATCGGAAAGATGTTGTGAAACTTGAAAGGGTTCAGAAAAGATTTACAAGGATGTTGCCAGGGTTGGAGGATTTGAGCTACAGGGAGAGGCTTAACAGGCTGGGGCTGTTTTTCCTGGAGGGTCTGAGGCTGAGGGGTGACCTTATAGAGGTGTACAAAATTATGAGGGGCATGGATAGGAGTGGGGGAGTCCAGAACTAGAGGGCATAGGTTTAGGGTGAAAGGGGAAGATATAAAAGGGACCCAAGGGGCAACTTTTTCACGCAGATGGTGGTACGTGTATGGAATGAACTGCCAGAGGAAGTGGTGGCGGCTAGTGCAATTGCAACATTTAAAAGGCATCTGGATGGGTATATGATTAGGAAGGGTTTGGAAGGATATGGACCGGGTGCTGGCAGGTGGGACTAGATTGGGTTGGGATAGCTGGTCGGGATGGGCGGGTTGGACCGAAGGGTCTGTTTCCATGCTGTACAGCTCTATAACTCTATAATTAAAGAAAGAATTTAGATTCTTGTATGATATCCGATACATAGATATAATATATATTACCTGATTCTTTAAAAAGAGATAGCTTGCATATCTTATCTACATGAAGTGCAACAATAAACACTTAGCACAAACATAATAGTTAAATTATAGCAAGTCAATGTTTTTTTAAAAAAACCATAACTGTGTTAGTGGCTTTATCTTGAATGTATATTAGCATAAAACACAATTAAACTGAATCAAAGCATAATCTAATGAAGACCAGCGGTCATCACTGAGCAGAACTATGTTTGTTGGCCAGTAGGGTTCTTGAGGGTCTGCATGGACTAATGTGAAAGAGGAATACCACTTGCTCGTCTAACAAGAAGAGGCGCTTGTTTTAAAATAAGATGTAGTTTATTCAATTATATCAACATGTAAAAGTTATACTGACATGACAGACATTGATCTGGCTTACTCCTTGAAGATCCCAAACTGTTATGCCACCCAGTCTGGATGACATTGTTATGGTGGGTGGTGATTAAGGCACTCTTCAACATGAATTCTTTCAGATCAGTATTCCACATCATTTTCATCTCATCTGACTCCTCATAAACTTGGTTTCCCATTATTAATTTTATATTTCTACACATAATTAGTATCCCTGATAACTTCCTCTGCAGGAATTGCACCAAACTCCAGCTCCTCGAAAACTGTGTTTGGGAACTGGAACTGTTGCTGGATGAATTTTGGATCATTCGGGAGGTGCAGGCAGTTATTGAGAGGAGTTACAGAGAAGTAGTCACACCTCAGGTGCAAGAAAAAGGCACATGGGTTACACTGAGGGGACGGAAAGGGAACCAATCGGCAGGCAGTGCAGAGAACCCTGTGGCCATTCCTCTCAATAACAAGTGTATTGTGTTTGATACTCTTGGAGGGGGAGGGGGAAGACTTACCAGGGCAAAGCCATGGAGTACAGGTGTCTGGCACAGAGTCTGTCCCTGTTGCTCAGAAGAGAAAGGCGGGTGGGGAAGGAGCAGAGCATTTATCACTGGGCACTCCATAGTTAGGCGGATAGATAGGAGGTTCCGTGGGAAGGAGAGAGACTCACGGTTGGTGTGTTGCCTCCCAGGTGCGAGCATTCGTGATGTCTCGGATCATGTTTTCAGGATCCTTGAGGGGATTGGAAGCAGCCCCAAGTTGTGGTTCACATAAACACTAACAACATAATTGGGAAGAGAGATGGGGATTTAAGGCAGAAATTCAGGGAGCTAGAGTAAAAGCTTGGAGCTAGAACAAACAGAGTTGCTATCTCTGGTTCGTTGCTCATGCCATGTGCTAGTGAAGCAAGGAATAGGAAGAGAGAATAATTGAACATGTAGCGACAGCGATGGTGCAGGAGGGAAGGTTTCGGAGATCTGGATAATTGGGGCTCATTCTGGGGTAGGTGGGATCTCCACAGGATGGTCTACACCTGAACCAGAGGGGTACCAATATCCTTGGGGGGGGGGGGGGTGGTTGGAGGAGATGGTGGGATTTGCTAATGCTCTTTGGGAGGGTTTAAACCAATTAAACCAAGGGCAAAGGGAACCTAAATCGTAGTTCCAGTGTCTAGGAGATTGAGAGTAGTGAGGTCAGAAATGAGGTTTCAAGGTTGTAAGAGTTCACTGGCGAGCAGGAAGGTGGTTTGAAGTGTGCCTACTTCAACACCAGGTGCTTCCGGAATAAGGTTGGTGAACTTGCAGCATGGGTTGGTACTTGGGACTTCGATGTTATGGCCATTTCCAAAACATGGATAGAGCACAGACAGGAATGGTTGTTGCAGGTTCCAGGATTTAGATTTTCAGTAGGAACAGAGAAGATGATAAAAGAGGGGGAGGATGATAAAAGAGGGGAAGGACAGTATTACAGGAGCAGAAAGGACGTTTGAGGACTCGACTACTGGGCTGAGGTCAGAAACAGGAAAGGAGAGGTCACCCTGTTGGGAAGTTTCTATCTGCCTCGAAATAGTTCCAGAGGCGTAGAGGAAAGAATAGCAAATATAATTCTGGATGGGAGCAAAAGCAACAGGCTAGTTATTTTGGATGTTTTAACTTTCCAAATAATGACTGGAAATATTATAGCTCAAGTACTTTAGATGGGTCAGTTTTTGTCCAAAGTGTGCAGGAGGGTTTCCTGACACAGTATAGAGAAAAGCCAACACAGGGTGAGGTGACTTTGGATTTGGTACTGGGTAATGAACCTGGCCAGGTGTGAGATTTGGAGTTAGATGTGGAGGTAGGTGAACACTTTGGCAATGGTGACTACAATTTAGTTATGGAAGAAACTGAGGACTGCAGATCAGAGCTGGAAATGTGTTGCTGGAAAAGCGCAGCAGATCAGGCAGCATCCAAGGAGCAGGAGAATCGACGTTTCTGGCATGAGCCCTTCTTCAGGAATGAGGAAAGTGTGCCTGACCTCTCCGCCCCCACCCCTTCTCCGGCCTACCACCCTCACCTTAACCTCCTTCCACCTATCGCATTTCCAACGCTCCTCCCCCAACTCCCTCCTCCCTACCTTTTATCTTAGCCTGCTTGGCACACATTCCTCATTCCTGAAGAAGGGCTCATGCCCAAAACGTGATTCTCCTGCTCCTTGGATGCTGCCTGACCTGCTGTGCTTTTCCAGCAACACATTTTCAGCTACAATTTAGTTATATTTACTTTAGCGATGCAAAGGAATAGGTAGGTACTGCAGGACAAGCGTTATTGCTGGGGGAAAGGCAATTTTGCATTCATAAGAAGGGAAAGAAAACTGCAGGGGATGGGTACAATTGAAGTTGTGCGCGGAGTCCGAGGTGGTAGGAGAGGCACTAAATAAATATTTTTCATCAGAATTCACAATGGAAAAAGACAATGTTATTGAGGAGAAAATTGAGATACAGGAGAATCGACTAGATGGGATTGAGGTTCATAAGGTGGTGTTACCAATTCTGGAAAGTGACAGAATTGATAAATCCCCTGGGCCGGATGGGATTTATTCTAGGATTTTCTGGGAACCCAGGAAGGAGATTGCAGAGCCTTTGGCTTTGATCTTTATGTTGTCATAGTGCCAGAAGAGTGGAGGGTAGCAAATGCTGTCCCCTCGTTCAAGAAGGAGAGAAGAGACAACCCTGGTAATTATAGACCAGTGAGCCCTCCTTTGGTTGTGGGTAAAGTGTTGGAAAAGTTATAACAGATAGGATTTATAATCATCAAGAGAAATAAGTTGATTAGGGATAGTCAACACAGTATTGTGAAGGGTAAGTCGTGCCTCACAAACCTTATTGAGTTCTTTGAGAAAGTGACCAAACAGGTAGATGAGAGTAAAGCAGTTGATGTGGTGTATGTGGATTTCAGTAAGGTGTTTGATAAAATTCCCCACGTTAGGCTATTGCACAAAATACTGAGGCATGGGGTTGAGGGTAATTTAGTGGTTTGGATCAGAAATCGGCTAGCTGAAAGAAGATCAGATATTGGCTAGTTGTAAGGCGACAGAAGATGGTGGTTAATTGGAAATGTTCATCCTGGAGTTCAGTTACTAGTGGTATACTGCAAGGATCAGTTTGGGGGCCACTGCTGTTTGTCATATCTATAAATGACTTAGATGAGGGCATGGAAGGATGGATTAGCAAATTTGCGGATGACACAAAGATTGGAGGTGCCGTCGGTAGTATTGAGGGCTACTGCAGGCTGCAGCGTGCCATAGACAGGATGCAGGGCTGGGCTGAGAAATGGCAAATGGAGTTCAACCTAGATAAATGCAAAGTGATGCATTTTTGAAGGTCGAACTCTAATGCTAAATATAGGATCAAAGACAGGATTCTTGGCAGTGGGGAGGAACAGAGGGATCTTGGTGTGCAAGTACATAGATTCCTCAAATTTGCCACCAAGTGGATAGGGTTGTTAAGTAAGCATATGGTGTTTTGGCTTTCATTAAGAGGGGTATCAAGTTTAAGAGCCGTGACGTTTTGCTACAGCTCTACACTTGGAATATTGTGTACTGTTCTGGTCGCCCTACTATAGGGGAGATAAGGAGGCTTTGGAGCGGGTGCAAAGAAGGTTTACCAGGATGCTGCATAGACTGGAGGGCTTGCCTTATGAAGAAAGGTTGAATAAACTCGGACTTTTCTTTTGAAAGAGGAGGAGGAAGAGAGGTGACCTGATCGAGGTATACAAGTTAATGATAGGAATGGATAGGGTCAATAGCCAGAGTCGTTTCCCCAGGGCAGGATTTACTGGTACGAGGGGTCATAGTTTTGAGATATAAGGAGGAAGGTATAGAGGGACGTCAGAGGAAGGTTCTTTATGCAGACAGTTGTGAATGCATGGAATGTGTTGCCAGCTGTGGTGATGGAAGCAGAGTCATTAGGGAAATTTAAGCGACAGCTGGACATACACATGGATAGCAGTGAGTTGAGGGGTGTGTAAGTTAAGTTATTTTATTTTACATTAGGATTAACCCTCGGCACAACATCGTGGGCCGAAGGGCCTGTTCTGAGCTGTACTTTTCTATGTTCTAAGTACTATCTCAAGAGCCATATTATCTGGCCAAACTCAAGTTGGAAAGTATCATATGTCAGGACATTTTTTTCCAGTTTTTCTACAAAGGAAAAAAGAAAAGTGAACTTAAATTTAGTTTAGATGTTTAAAGATTATCCTTTATGCTGCTGCCTCAGAGACTGGAAATAATAAACAATAGTTTGCCCCTGAAACTAATAAGCACCTCAATCTGATTACTCTGAAAGTCTTTGATAGTTCATTGTTAAACACACACTCAACAATAAAGTAGAACATCAGATATTGCATCGTATTCTAACTTTCATGATACATGAGGTAAAGATGGCAAGGAAAGATAGGCATGACAAAAATCAAGTTACAGACTTGCTGTATTAAGTGAAGCAAAGCAGAACGATATTCATACCCAACAGCAGAAGTAGCATGGAAACAGGCAGTGCTAGATGATCTCACAACCAATAGATCAGATATAAACTCTGCAGTCCTACCAAATTTAGTCATGAATGATGGTGGACAATTAAATAATCAACAGGAGAAGGTTCCTCAAATATGGCTCTCCTCCAGGATGGGACCATTCGCCACAGCAGATTCCCCGCTGCTGCCAATTAACCACTGTCCTTTCACCGCCAAGGACGCTTAGCCACCGCCCATTGGCCACTGAAGACGATTCGCCACCGCAGGTATTTCTAACTCATTTTTATATATAAACCAATAAAAAGATCTTTATTTTACCTTCAATTTTAATCAATATCTAGTATGTAGCTGTATAAATAAAGGGGAGTGAGAAGTATGAAAGAACAGGCAGGAGGGAAAACAATCAGTACATATATATATTTCCAGTGGCGAATAGTCTCCAGAGGTCCAACGACCCCAGTGGAGAAACGCTGGTGGCAAACCGGCAGTGGCTAATCATCGGCGGCGAATCTGCCGTGGCAAATCGTCACCAACCTTTATCCTCAGTGTTAAGAAAGCCCAGCTGTAAAGGCAACTGTCCCCGGCAACATTCTGGCAATAATACTTAAAACTTATGATCCAGAACTAGCTGCACCCATACAGCTACAATGGCCACCTATCCGTCAATGTGAAAAATTGTCTAGGTATGTTCGGTCCATAAAATACAGGCCAAATCCAGCCTGGGCAATTATCACCTCGCCCTCTCTTGATGATCAGCAAAATGATGAAAGGAATCATCAACTGTATGAAGAAGCTGCACTTGCACAGGAATTACCTACTCTCTGCTGTTCAGTTAGGGTTTTTTCATGGTCATGGCTTCTGACCTCATTAAAGCCTTGGTACAAACAGAAAAAAAAAACGCTAGAGATGAGATGGGAGAGCCTGCCCTTGACGTCAAGGTAACACTTGACTCTGTATAGCATCGAGGAACCTAGCAAAACTGGAATCAATGGTAATAGGGAGAAATATCTTCACTAGTTGCAGTCATATCTAGCACAAAGAAATATGGTTATGGTTACTGGGGTCAATCAGCTCAATCAGCTCAGTCTCAAAACATCAGTGCAAGAGTTCTTCACTGCAATATCCTGGATTCAAGCATTCTCCATTGTTTCAATGACATTCCCCTTATCATGCTGTTAGACATAGGGATACTCACTGATGACTATACAATGTTTTACACCATTTACCATTGTCAGATACTGAAGCAGCCTAAGTTCATATTCAGCTAGATCTGGGCATCATTCGGAACTGGAATGATAGTGACAACTAAGTTTTGCAGAACATTCAGAGAAGGTAAAGCAATCATCCTCAGCTTAGGCTTCTTTAGAATTTTGTCTGTTGCGTATTAATATGATTGACTACTTTACACATGATAGAATGAGTATTATCAGGGTCTAATCTTATGCGTATTAATAAAAGACTACTCTTGACATGTTCTTCTTTCTATCAACCTGTTACACATCTCTCCCAATTGTCTCATTTCACTTCAATCTTCTGGAAAGAAGAAAGGTTACTTTAGTACTTTCAAAATTAGATAAAACTAATGAAAAATGATGATCCATTGATGGAAGAAGTTCAGATACAAGGTGGCAAAAGTTGAAAATTATCAAGTTAAGGCTTACAAGAGAAGTCAGGTGGAACTTATTTCAAGGTCAACAGTTTTATGAAACAAATTAACAAGAAAGGCACTTAGGTAGGCAGCATATTTACATACCAAAATAATCAACTCGGTGGAATGATTAAAAAAAACATTAATGAAAAGGTATTAATGAAAAAGGGATTACAGTTTTGGATGTATTAAGCTTCCCAGTCTCAAGAATTCTTAGGGTGAAACTCACCATTCACCAAGCGCTTCCAAACAGCGCATTCTTCCAAGGACGAGCTCCGGATCATCCTTGTTCATGTCCATCTTCTTGTCATACGCAACCAAGGCATCTTCCCATTCATGAAGCTTCTCATACCATGTTGCTTGGATCTCCTATAAAACATGCCCCAAAATTTACAGGGTAAGACAGACTGTAGCATGCAGTGCATAGTCTACCATTGATTATCCTTGAAAACATTTGTCTGTTAGTATTTTCACACAGTCAGTCATAACTTTGGCATTGACTTAGAAAGGACAAATAATATAACCGTGTACAAAGAGTACAAGTCTCATTGGGGATAGATTTGATTGTCTCAAGGATTTTAATGATTGTAAGATCACAAACGTTTTTCAAAATCAGATGTGTTCATATATTAAGGATGACATAATTATATTGCTGCATATTGCTAACAGATCACTAAAGCCTAAAGACAACAAAGCAAATTTGAAATAATTAAGTCTCTAATCATGAAGTACACATGAAATGTATTAACATTTTCAACTCCAGGATTAAAAATGTGAAACTAGGATGTTTGCAAAAATATTTTAAATGTTGAATTTTTACTTTTTTCATCCGTATATATTACTGCATTCTGCTGCTTATAGTTTCAACAGACTCAAAATTGAATTCATAAAGGTAAAATATCACCAAATCTAAGAACAATCATTAGTCTTCGACTGCCCACCATATTTCCATCTTGTTCTGTTTACAGGCTATCTAAACAAGTCTCTCTGTTTCCAGCACATGCAGATGAAAAAATAATGTGTTAGGACCCACATTTCATAAACGTCAAATTATGAAAAAAAATTAAATAAAACGAAGTGCTATGGATTCTGGAGATCTGAAACAAAACCAGAAATTGCCAGAAAAACTCAGCAGATTCTGGCAGCATCCGTGGGGAGAAAGCAGAGTTAATGTTTCGAGTACTGTGACTCTTTGGAGTTATCTGACTCAAAACATGAACTCTGCTTTCACCCCACAGATGCTGCCAGACCTGAATTTTACCAGAGATTTCTGTTTTAGTACAAAAACATTTGAAAATTTTTACACAGCATCCTAATTGTTTTTTTAGTTTAGCTGAACTTCTTCCAACTGAGAGAACATGGATTTGTATACACAGTCTTTCCCAATACCGGGGCTAATAAGGTCTTGTGTTATCAAATCCGATGATAGCACACATAAGACTGACTGACCAATTTTGTTTCAAATTCAGAAGAGGATATTTAATCATTCAATGCATTCCAATCGGCACAACAGTGACCATTTGCCAACCTAAAAGTGACTATACTTCAAATGTGATTCTTTAGCTGTCAAGTGCTTTGGGACATTCTAAGCAGATAGTAAGTGCTATAAACATGCAATTTTTTTTCAAGCATCTTCACTGAATGTTGTGCAATTGTATGAACTGAGTCATTCTCAGAGTGAATTGCACAGGCTCAACAAATACTAACCTTGCCGAATAAAAGTGATTTCTATTTCTTGACAGTATTAACTTAGTTAGTTTATTTTTTATGGCACGTAACCTGTGCAATGATAGCCAGCCACACTTCTTTTAGGATTACACAATTAAAATTGCAGTTTCTGGAAATAACAAATATTCAGATGACTGCAGAGGTATAAACATAACAATTCCTCCACAGTTTCCTTAATAGCACAGCTGCTAAGCAGATTGTTAACAGACTCTAACCTGTGGGTTTCACATTAATAAAACACTGGTAAACTAGCAGTGTATAACACATAATTAATGTAATAAGAAAGGACAGCAATGAGGAAATACCATTCAGCCACTCAAGACCACTAGTTATTTAATAACTGACACAAAATTAAAAGAAACATTACGCTGGAGTCATGCAGTTTCTCTTTGAATATGCGAACGCATCCAAGAGCTATTGCATTAACCTACATATTTGAACACAAGACAATTTAACTATACAGCATGGCAGAAGTAGCTTTTGGTGATAGGTCATTTTAATTTACTAATCTGCCAGAGCAGAACTTTTGAGCAGAATCTTATTATGCTGGACATAGTGGCCCTGGAGATGGAAAGACAACTTAATTGGACAGGACGGTAACATTACTGAATCCCTCTGCCTTCACATCCTGCCCTTGAGTTGTAGGCAGGAAGGTCCATTTTTGAAGTTTCTGCCTGACTGCCAAATAAGAACCTTCAGTGGTCAATTAACCAGTGTCAGATCAAGGCTGGACTGATGTTTGCTGAAACCTAATCTACTGTCCTCTCACCTGTGATCAGAAATAAGAGAAACTATTCACCAACAATATATTACCATTTACCTTAATCCTTGCAATCTTTGATGTGGAAGTGCTGGTAAACAACTTCAGAAGCCACATGACACCAGGTTATAGTCCAACCAATTTATTTGAAATCACAAGCTTTTGGAGTACTGCTCCTTCATCAGATGAAGTGAAGAAAAGCGCACAGGCACAGAATTTATATGCAGAGATCAACAGGTAGAGAAATCAAAACATCGTATGAATGGTGTGAGTGGAATGTCAACAGGCTGAATAACAAGGCTTTGCAGGTGATCAAGTGTCAGACGGTGTGAGTAAAGTGCCAACAGCTGAATAGCAAGTGAAGGGATGACCCATAATCTGATTAATTGAGGCGGAGAGATAATTACAAAACAAAATTAAAAATAAGGAGGTGTTGGAGACAAACCAAATGACTGGAATAACACGATAGTGTAAGAGTTGCATGCTGAGGGTCTAACCAAAAGAAGAAGTAATCAAAAACTGTACAAACTAATTAAGGTGGAGAAATCATAAGATATCAAGGTGACGGTGTCAAAACAGGACAGTAAGGAAGTTTTCACAAATACAGAACAGTATGGTGGCGTTATGTGCAGTTTGACATGAATCCAAGATCACGGTTGAAGTTATCTTTATGGGGATGAAACTTGGCTCTCAGTTTCTGCTTGTCGATTCTCCATTATGTATCTCCAAGGCTGCCTTGGAGGAAGTTTACCCAAAGATCAGAGGCTGAATGTCCATGACCACTTAAGTGTTCCCCGATTATATATACCATGCCTCAGGGCATCCTTGCCTGAAGTGGATGAGGTAGACAATATTGGCTGGAGTTACACGAGTATCTGCCATGCACGTGGTAAGCGCTGTTCTCACGTGTGATAGTAGTACCCATCTAAATGATCTGGTATGTCTTGCAGAGGTTGCTGTAGCATGGTTGTGTAGTGTTGTGGTCGATGTTGGCCGAAGGCTGGACAGTTTGCTGCAAATGTTGGTCTGTTTAAGGATTGGGGATTGCCTGAAGACAAGAAGTGGGGGTGCATGGATGATCCTGTCAAAATATTAGTCATCATTGATGACATATTGAAGGCTGTGAAGAACATGTATTGCCGCTCAAGAAAGATATCGGTTGCATCCTATTTTTGTCTTCTGAGGAAGTTAATGCAATTTTTCATGGTGGCAGTTGGAATGGATGATCAGTGAGTTGAGCATCGCATCCCACTGTTATGAGGGCATTTTTCAGCATCTTTAGGTGTCCATTGTGTTCCTCCTCGTCTGAGCAGATCCTGTGTAAATGCAGGGCTTGTCTGTAGGGGATAGCTTCTTTAACATGCTTAGGGTGGAAGCAAAGTAAGTGCAGCATCATGAGATCATCCATGGGCTTGTGGGAGAGTGAAATACTGAGGTGTCTGTCCTGCAATAGAGATGCATGTGTCCAAGAATGAGACGGTTTTTGAAGAGTAGTACATGGTTTGTCTGATGGCGGGATGAAACTTGTTGATGTTGTTGTGTAATCATTTGTGATTCCTCACTATAAGTCCAGAGGAAGAAAATATTGATGATGTACCTGGTGTATAGCGTCAGCTGGAAATCCTGTGCAGCAAAGAAGCCTTGCTCAAACTTGTGCATGGGAATGTCGGTGCATTGGAGTGCAAGTGTGGTTTCCATGGCTGTTCCGTGTGTCTGGATGAAAAACAGGCTGTTGAAGGTGAAGACATTGTGGTCGAGGATGAAGTGGATGACTTGTTCGATGGCATCTGGAAATTGGCAGTTGTTTGTGTTGAGTACCGAGGCTGCTGGACTGTGCTAAAATATCCATTGTGACGAGGCATGTTCTTCTTTCAACTGGTCCGTGGGTGCTGAGGTTCTGTAGTAAGTCTGTAGTGTTGTAACAGAAGTTGTGGGTTCCTTGTACAATGGGTTTCAAGATGCCCTTGACATAGCCAGAGAGGTTCTCACATGGGGTCCCATTGCCTGATACAATGGGACATCCAGGTGTGTTGGTTTTGTGTATCTTCAATATGTGTGCAGTACTTTGATACAGTATTTCTGTGTTTGTAAAAATCTTCCTTATTGTCCTGTTTTGACACCATCACCCTGATAATTCATTAATTCATCTTAATTAGTTTGTACAGTTTTGGATTACTTGTTATTTTGGTAAGACCCTTGGCATGTGACTGTTATACTTATCATGCTATTCTAGCAGTTAGGTTTGTCTCCAGCACAACCTTATTTCTAACTTTATGGTAATTATCTCTCTGCTTCAATTAATTGGATTATGTGCCATCCCTACACTTGCTTTTTAGCTGTTGGCATTTTACTCACACCATCTGACACTTTTGATCACCTGCAGAGACTAATTATTCAGCCTATCGACACTCTATTCACAGTATGACCTCTCGAGCTCTCTGCACATAAATTGTGCCTGTGCACTTTTCTTTCTTCACGTAAAGAAGGAGCAGAGCTCTAAATAAACTTGTTGGACTATAACTTGGAACTATATAACTTCTGACATTACAATCTTTGCTATGCTTCAAGCAGCACCCATGATTTGTTGAAGGCACTGCAGAGTTGGAAACCTGCCAGCCTCTGAATGGTTCACAGTTTTTGTTGAGCAGGACTTTGAGCATTGGAGACTAAATTTCTGAGGACATCCTGCTTGTGCCTTCTAAACTGCCTAAGTGGAAGAATATATGGCTGACGTTCCTCTGAAGATCAGCATTTGGGTGTTTGGCAACCTTTTGAGCGAGCAAGCAAGACATGCATCAAAAATAGAAAATTTATTCTTGGTTACAAACACAATAGCTTACAGAATTATGATGTAAAGTTCAACGCTTTTTCAATATTTAATTTCATTTACATTTGAGAAACTTTATTATGCTTTGCAGAAACAATAAATGAACACAGTATGTTCTAAGATCAACTGACGTTGTCCTCCAGTGACATTACACTTTGTCTATCCATTCACTAAATTAAGTTAAAAAATCCAACTGCAGGTCAACTAAGTGCAACATTTGTAAAATACAATAGCAAGTGAGGTTATGGTTGCCAAAATGGTGGCCATTTTAGTGTTGAATGCCACAGCTTCTCTCATATAGACTGATTAAAATAAATATCAATTTGGACAGTAATAGATTCTTTAAATAAATATAAAATATCAGAGACCAAAGTTAACATAGGCCTTTTAGAGAATAAGGCTGAGGAAACAATAATGGAGCATCAGGAAGTGAGAGAGGAATTGAACAAATATTTTACTTCAGTCTTCACGGTAAAAGACACTTGACAAAATATAAATACCAATTAATCAAGTGGAAAGAGGACAGGAACTAAACATAATAACTGTCACTAGAAAAAAAGTGCTTTGGAAACTAATGGGGCTAAAAACCAATTAGTCACCTCAACCTCATTTGATGCGTCCTAGGAAATTAAATGAAGTAGCTACAGAAATAATGGGATACACTGGTAGGAATCTTCCAAGATTCCATAGATTCTGGAAAACTCCCAGGGGATTGGCAATGTAACTTCTTTATTTAAAAATGGGAGACAAAAACAGTTAGATTAACATCTGTTGTTGGGAAAACGTGACTGTCTGTCATAAAGGATGCAATAAATAATCAAGCAGAGTCAAGAGAGTTTCACGAAGGAACAATCATATCAAACAAATTTATTAAAATTCTTTGAAAAGGTAACAGCAGGAGAGATAAAGGAGTAATAGAATGTTATATATTTGGATTTTCGCTCAGGTACTACATTTAGGTTAGTTAAAAAGATAACGGCCCTTGTGTATAAGGTAGCATGTTAGCATGCATACAGGATAGAAAACAGTTGGGACAAGGGGCAATTCTGAAAATGACAACCTGGAACTAATGAGTGCCATAGGAATCAGTGCTGGGGGCCATATTTATGTATATTAATGACTTTGATAAAGAAAGTGCATGCACCATTGTAAAGTCTGCGGGTGACACAAAAATAGGTAGAAGGGTGTTGCTGAGGATAATACAGAGGTAGTAGAGGGATACAAATGGGCAAAACTTAGTAGATAGAATGTGGGAAAATGTGAGGGCGCACACTTTGACAGAAAGAACAGAGAAGCTGAATATTACTTAAATGGAGAAAATCTGTGGAAAGCTACAGCATAGAAGGGTTTGGGAGTTCTCATACATAATCACAAACAGCTAGCATAGAAGTTCAGCAGATAATAAGGAAAGTAAATGGAATATTGGTCTTTATTTCAAAGGGAATGCAGTATAAAATGAGTGAGGGTTTGCTGAAACTCTGCAAGGCACTAGTTAGATGACATCTGGAAAACTGAACAGTTTGAACTCTCCTTATCTAAGAAAAGGCATACTGGCATTGGAGGCAGTCCAGAGAAGGTTCATAAGGTTGATATTGGGTATGAAGAGATTGTCATGTGAGACTGAGTAGTAGTGAGTATACTCACTGGTCAGCTTGAACCACACGGTTTGCAATCTTAACCTCACTTTGATCATGAGTGGAGATTTCAAATTCAAATAATTTCCATAAAAATGGCTTATTTCCATATTTGTAATATTGGTTAAGATGTAGTGGAGGCAAGCAATCTGTTACTAAATACTTATCTATGCCCTAGTTACCTCCAGGCATCATTGGTGCAATGCTTTCTGGGCTAACCAGCCAACCAATTTATTTTCCATGATCATTACTTGTCTCCTCATATGTTCGAAGTACAATCACGCCTGCCTCACTGACTTATACTAAGTCTGGATTACCCACTACTTTCTGTAAACACAGCAAACATCAAGACAAGAGGAATTAAAAAACAAACATGGAGATTATGAAATGTGAATCCCGTAAATTCAGTATATCTTCCAGAAGGCATTTGATAAGGTGCCATGCTAAAAGTTAACACATAAGATAACATCATATGGGGTTTGGGTAATTTAGTATTTGGATGGAAGACTGGCTAACCAACAGAAAGCAGAGAGTCAGGACAAAATGGATCTTTTTCTGGTTGGGAAGCTGTAACCCATAGGGTGACATATGGTCAGTCCTTGGGTCACAACTATTTACCATCTATATTAAGGAGTTGGATGAGAGGACAGAAAGTACTATAGACAAATTGCCACTTATTTTAGTGTCATCTGCAAAGTAAGCTGCAATGAAGAAACAAGAAACTTACAAATGGATATGGATAGGTTAAATAAATAGGTGAAAATTTGGCAGATAAAGTTTGACAAGGATAAGTGTGAGGTTATCTGTTGTGGTCAGAGGAATGAAAAGAGCAACTTTTGACCTAAGTGGTGAGAGCTGTCAGAGTGTTTTAGTGCAGAGGGACTGGGTGCCCTCATGCATGAATCACAGAATACAGTACACAGGTACAGCAAGAAAGGCAAATGGAATTTTGGCTTTTATTGCTGAAGGGATAGAGTATAAAAGTAGGGAAGTGTTGCCACAACTGTACAACGCACGAGTGAAATCATGCCTAGTGTACAGCGTGGAGTTTTGGTCAACATACTTGGAGGTATGTAGTTGTATTGGAGGCAGTTCAGAGGAGATACACTAGATTGATTGCAGAGATGAAGGGTTTGTCTTATGAAGAATGATTGAACAGTTTAGGCCTATACTCTCTGGAGTTTAGAAGAATGAGAGGAGCTCTAATTAATATATAAAGATACGAAAAGGAATTGACAAAGTAGCTATAAAGCAGGGTGCTTCCTCATCTGGGGCAATCTAGAACATTAGTCATAGTTTTAGGATAAGATGTAACATATTCAAAACCAAGATGAAGAGTAATTACTTCTCTCCAAGGTCATGAATCTTTGGAATTCAATACCCCAGAGTGTAGTAGATGCTGGAACATTGAGTAAATTTAAGGTGATAGACAGAAATTTAATTATTATTGGGTAGAAGGGTTATGGGGAGTGGGGAGGAATGTGGTGTTGAGGTTGAAATTAGATCAGTCATGATCATCTTGATTGGCACAGGAGGCCTGAGGGATTGAATTGTCTATTTTTGATCCTAGTTCTTATGTAAAAAGTAGTAAATGCTACGAGTGTGTTGAATCCTTTACTAAAGTTTCCCAAGTCAACAAACAAATATGAAATTATTTAATCTTCCTACCGTACAGATGATATTTGAAAATGGAGATTTCTTTGCACAAGCATGTACCTACTATCCGAGGTCGGAGAGCTCAGTTGGATCAGCAGTGGGAAAAGAGTGGAAGTGAATGGCAGCATTGCAGTTTCCTGATAAAAGCCTGAGGGAGCTACAGTTTTGTGGAAGTGGGAGCAAAGCAAACCTTCTATGAATGCTAAGCGGTGCTCCCAAGAAAATGTCAGAATTCAAAATATGATGCAAGGCAACAGGATGCAGCTGGTTGGGTTGGAAAGATGGTTTATTATGTGATATAGGAATTGTCCCACAGTAATGACATCACAGGAAAATCATATGTACATAGAATAGGTATTCAGATTACCAAAGTTGCTTCCTGATTAAAAAGGTAAATAGAAAAAATATTATAAAATTGAAAAACTAAAGACCAGTAGGATATTTAAAAAGCAAACTAAAAAATTAGTTAAATCGAGGTGCAGGGGCAGACAATATGTTGTACCTGCATGATGTGGGTACTTGTCGACCTCATTAAGGCTGGTATTGTCCATATCAGTCGCAAGCGTTGGTTGCAGGAGGAACTCCAATTCAGATCAGAGTTAAAGAGCTGGAATCTGCTCTTTCGACACTGTGACACATTTGGAAGCTGTTTCAGGAGACTGTCACACCCCTCAAATTAACTATCCTGAATTTTGCCATTGGTCAGGTATTCTGCATGGCTATGAGTGAGGTAGGTAGAGGGATCCAGGAGCTGGCACTGCAGGAATCTCAGCTCTTGTCCTTGTCTAACAGAGTTGAGATTCTTGCTCCCTGTGTGGATCAGAGTGGGGCTGTAAGTAAGATGAGCAAACTGAGCATAGCACCATGACAGAGGGAGCCATTCAAATGAGAAGACAAATGTAGTCATAATTAAGGATCATTAATGTAGGGCACAGACACTGTTCTCTGTAGCCAGGAGCAAAAGTCCTGTAGGTGGTGCCACCTACCTGGTGTTAGGGGAAGCACAACAGGCCAGGCAGCATCCGAGGAGCAGAGAATAGACGTTTTAGGCATAAGCCGTGCATCAGGACGGAGGCTTGCCTGTGGGAGGGTGGGGTTGGGGGGAGGTAGCTGAGAATGTGATAGGTAGATGAAGACAGGGGAGAAGGTGATAGGTTGCATTCTCCTGCTCCTTGGATGCTGCCTGACTTGTTTTTCCAGCACCACACTCTTGACTCTCATCTCCAGCATCTGTACTCCTCACTTTCTCCTACCTGGTGCTAGGGTTCAGGATATCTCATCTGGGCTGCAAAGAAATTTGAAGTTGGGAGAGGGGGTGGCGGGGGAGGATCCAGTTGTTGAGGTCAACATCGGCACCAACTCGATTGGTAGAATGAGGAAAGAGGTTCTGCTGAGGGAATATATGCAGCCAGGGACTAAATTATAAAGTGGAACAGCAAAAGTATTATAGTCTGGATTACTGTCTGATTAATTGGCACAGAGTCAGCAAAATTAAAGATATATATGCATGGTTCAAACATTGGTGTGGGAGAAATGGTTTTGAATTCATAGGACAGTGGCATCAGTACTAGGTAAGGAGGGAGCTATTCTAATGGGTGGACTCGACTTGAATCATGCTGGGACCAGAGAATTCCATAACTGGGGCCGAAGACTGGGCTTTAATTTCATCTTTTGGGGGGGGGCGGGGGTGGTGCAGGGAATGTAGGGGAAGAGGAGGGGAGTATTCAGTTACAAGGAAAATTACAAATTCAAAATTAAAGAAGGTAGGACTGCAGGTTAATGCTGAATATGATTAATGCCACAAAATCAAAGGAAGGCCCAGATGTGTTTCTCAATGTATGAATCATTCGGAATAAAATTAATGAGTTAACTGTACAGATAGAGATAAATGGTTATGATTTGATGGTAATTACTGAAACGTGGCCATAAAGAGATCATGTTTGGGGAATTGAATATCCAAGGGTACCAGACATCTCAGAAGGATAGAGAGGAAGGAAAAGGAGGTGGTGTAATTTTGTTCATCACGGAGAATTCAGTTCCAAAGTGAGAAATGACATGGGCACTGGAGATGAACTGAAGAATCAGTCTGGTAGAAATAAAAAATAGCTAGGAAAAGAAGCCTGTGGTGGAAGTAATTTATAAGTCCACAAACTGTAGTTCCACAGTGGGACATAGTATAAACCAGGAAATACTGCAGTTGGTAACGATAGTACGGTAATAGGTGATTTTAATATGTATATTGACTGGATAAATTAATTTTGCAAGGTTAGCCTCAAGGGAGAGCTTCGTGAATATTTTAGATTGTCTCTAAACCAACCAGGCAGAAGACTATTCTGGATTTGTGTAACTAGGTGGGATTAATTAATGGTTTCATTGTAAAGGACCTTCTAGGAAAGAGTAATTGAAGTATGCAATAATTTTAAACTCAGTTTGAGAGTGAGAAACTGGTTTCCCACACTAGAGTTAAACATAAATAATTACATAGGCATGAGGACAGATTTGGCCTAGGTGGACTGGACAACAAGACTAAAAAGTAGGACAGTTGATGAGCAGCGGCAGGGGCAAACAGTTAGAGAGATATTAAATTTTCTCAACTAAAATATATTTCAGGCAGGAAAATCATCCATTTCTAAGCAAGGAAGTTAAAAGTCAACAAAGACAAAAACTAAGGCACACCATATTGCATAGACCAGTGGTAGGGTGGAAGATTAGCAAGCTTTTAAAGATCAACAAAGGGTTACTGAAAAAAGGTCATAAAAAGAGCAAAGTAAATTATGAAAGAAAACTATCACAAAATATAAACAAGGTAGCTCTAGCGTCAATAAGTATATAAAATGAAAGATGGAGCTAAAGTGAAGGTTGGTCCATCGGAAGATGACTGGGGAATTAATAGTGCGGAACTCAGAAATGGCAGCCATGAATCAATATTTTGCCTCCGTTTTCACAGTGGAGGACTCTAGTGCCATCCCAGGTAACGCAGAGATTATGGAAAGAGAGGAACTTAGGAAAAAAAAGAAAAAAAATACACAGTGAACTATGGTTTGAGGGCAAACAAATTCTCAGGGCTTGTAACCTAGAATCTTAAAGGAAGTGGCAGCAGAGATAATGGATCCTCTGGTAATAATATTTGAAAATTCCCTGGATGCAGGGAAGTTCCCAGTGGATTGGAAAAATGCTAACTTAACACCCGTATTCAAGAAGGAAGGGAGGCAGAAATTAGAAAACTATCAGTTAGCTTAATATCGGTCATTGCTGAGAATGCATTAATAAGGAAGTAATAATACACATTTGGAAAGTCAACACAAAATCCATCAGTCAGTATAATTTTACGAATTGTAAATCACGTTTGACTAATTTGCTGGAGATCTTTGAAGATGTAACAAGCAAAGTGAAGAAAGGGGCTCCTGTAGCTGTGGTACATCTAGACTTCCAGAAGGCATTTGATACAGTGCCACACAAAAGGCTAATACATAAAGAGTTAAGGATAAATTTATTAGTTTGGATAGAGGAATGACTAATCAACAGAAAGCAAAGAGTCTGGATAAATGGGTCCTTTTCTGATTGATAAGGTGTAACTCGTGGGGTGACCCAATGTTGGGTCCTTAGGCCAGAACTATTTCTAATCTATACAAATGACTT
This sequence comes from Hemiscyllium ocellatum, assembly GCF_020745735.1. Classification (NCBI taxonomy): domain Eukaryota; kingdom Metazoa; phylum Chordata; class Chondrichthyes; order Orectolobiformes; family Hemiscylliidae; genus Hemiscyllium; species Hemiscyllium ocellatum. Next base: position 13,343,686 of record NC_083437.1, read on the forward strand.
GGATGCAGAGATAGAAAGTACTCTAGCCAATTGCAAATGAATAGGCAATTTGCAGATGACACTCAAGTATGTGGAAAAGTAACATGCAATAAAATAAATTTACAAATTCATATGGATAGTTTTGGTAAATGGGCCAAAATATGGCAGATGGAGTTGAACCTGGACAAATGAGAGGTTATATATTTGGACAGAAAAATTGAAAGGCAACTTATTAATGGTGGGAACCTTCAAACTGCTTCACTGTGCAGAAATCTGGTTGTCATCATGCATGGATTGCAGAAAACTAATTTGCAGATTCAGCATGTAATAAGGAATGAAAATGAAATTTTAGAATTCTAAAAGAATAAAATATAACAGCTGTTTATAAAAGAGGTGTCGCCACAACTGTACAAGGCATTACTGAAATCATGCCTACTACATACAGTTTGGACACCTTACTTGAGGAGGGGCATAGTTGCATTGGAGACATTTCTGAACACTGTTAGTCAAGGATAGTATTACTGTATCAGAAAGGATGTTTGTTGAGGGCATGTCTACTGAGATAGTATGGGCTGAGGTTAGAAACAGGAGAGATCACCCTGTTGGGAGTTTTCTATAGGCCTCCAAGAAATTCCAGAAATGTAGAGAAAGGATTGCAAAGATGATTCTGCATAAGAGCGAAAGTAACAGGGTAATTGTTATGGGGACTTTAACTTTCCAAACATTGATCGGAAACAATATAGTTTGAGTACTTAGATGGGTTAGTTTTTATCCAACGCGTGCAGAAGGGTTTCCTGACGCAGCATGTGGATAGGCCGACAAGAGGTGAGGCCAGATTGGGTTTGGTACTGGATAATGAACCAGGCCAGGTGTGAGATTTGGAGGTAGGTGAGCACTCTGGTGATAGTGACCACAGTTCAGTTACGTTTACTTTAGCGATGGAAAGGGATACATATATACTGCAGGGCAAGAGTCATTGCTAGAGGAAAGGCAATTATGATGCAATTAGACAAGATTCAGGATGCATAGGCTGGTGAATAAAACTTCACGGGATGGGCACAATTGAAATGTGGAGTTTATTTAAGGAACAGCTACTGCGTGTCCTTGAAAAGTATGTATCAGGCAGGGAGGAAGTGGTAGAGCGAGGGAACCATAGTTTACTAAAGAAGTTGAATCTCTTGTCAAGAGAAAGAAGGAGGATTATGGAAAGATGAGACATAAACTTTTAGTTAGGGCATTTGAGAGTTACAAGTTAGCCAGGAAGGACTAATGAGAAAGCTAAGAAGAGCCAGGAGGGAACACGAAAGGATCAAGGAAAACCCAAAAGCTTTCTACAGGTATGTCAGGACAAAAGAATGATGAGAGTAAGATTAGGACTTGTCAAGGACAGCAATGGGAAGTTGTGCATGGAATCCAAGGAGATAGGGGAAGCGCTAAATGAATATTTTTCATCAGTATTCACACTGGAAAAAGCCAATGAAAATACTGAGACACAGGCTATTTGACTAGATGGATTGAGGTTCACGAGGAGGAGGTGTTAGCAATTCTGGAAAGTGTGAAAATAGATAAGTCCTCTGGGTCGGATGGGCTATATCCTAGGATTCTCTGGGAAGCCAGGGAGGAGATTGCAGAGCTTTTGGCTTTGATCTTTATGTCATCATTGTCTACAGGAATAGTGCCAGAAGACTGGAGGATAGCAAATGTTGTCCCCTTGTTCAAGGAGAAGGGCTCATGCCCGAAACGTCGATTCTCCTGCTCTTTGGATGCTACCTGACCTGCTGTGTTTTTCCAGCAACACATTTTCAACCCTTGTTCAAGAAGGGGAGTATTGAAAACCTTGGTAATTATAGACCAGTGAGCCTTACTCCGGTTTACTGTGGGTAAAGTGTTGGAAAGGATTATAAGAAATAGGATTTATAATCAACTAGAAAGGAATAATCTGATTAGGGATAGTCAACATGGTATCGTGAAGAGTAGGTCATGCCTCACAAACCTTTGAGTTATTTGAGAAGGTGAATGAACAGATGGATGAGGGTAAAGCTGTTGATGTGGTGTATAAGGATTTTAGTAAAGAGTTTGATAAGGTTCCCCATGGTGGGCTATTGCACAAAATATGGAGGCATGGGATTTAGGGTGATTTAGCGGTTTGGATCAGATATTGGCTAGTTGTAAGAAGACAGAGGACGGTGGTTGATGGAAAATGTCCATCCTGGAGTTCAGTTACTAGTGGTGTATTGCAAGGATCAGTTTTGGGACCACTGCTGTTTGTCATTGTTATAAAATGACCTGAATGAGAGTATAGAAGGATGGCTTAGTGAATTTGCGGGTAACACTAAGGTTGGTGGCATTGTGGACAGTGCGGAAGGATGTTGCATGTTACAGAGGGACATAAATAAGCTGCAGTGCTGGGCTAAGAGGTGGAAAATGGAGTTTAATGTTTACTCGAAAGGAGTAGCAGGAATAGAGTACTGGGCTAATGGTAAGGTTCTTGGTAGTGTGGATAAGCAGAGCTATCTCGGTGTCCATGTGCATAGATCCCTGAAAGTTACCACCCAGGTTGATAGGGTTGTTCAGGCGTATGGTGTGTTAGCTTTCATTGGTAGAGGGATTGGGTTTCGGAGACATGAGATCATATTGCAGCTGTACAAAACTCTGTTGCGGCTGCACTTAGAGTATTGTGTACAGTTCTGATCACCACATTACAGCAAGAATGTGGAAGCATTGGAAATGGTAGAGAGGATATTTACCAGGATGTTGCCTGGTATGGAGGGAAGGTCTTATGAGGAAAGGTTGTGGAATTGCAGGCTGTTTTCATTGAAGGTTTTGTTTTTGAGAAGGTTGAGAGGTGACTTAGTAGAGACATACAAGATAAATCAGAGGACTAGATAAGGTGAACAGTGACAGTGACAGACGTTTCCACAGATGGTGATGGTTTTAAATCGAGGGGTAATAGAAATAGGAGAGATGTCACAGGTTCTTTATTCAGAGTAGTCAGGGCGCAAAACGCCCAGCCTGCAACAGTGGTAGACTCGCCAACCTTAAGGGCATTTAAATGGTCATTGTATTAACATATGGATAATAATGAAATAGTGTAAGTTAGATGGCCTTCAGATTGGTTTCACAGGTCGGCACAACATCGAGGTTTGAAGGGCCTGGAGTGTTTTACGTTCTAAGACAATCTCTGAGGAAATCCTCCTTTAATTGGCGACTTTCTCTTTTCAGAATACCCTGGTACACAATATTTTAGCCATTATAAAACAGATATATGTAAAGACATTGAAATAAGGAATGGCATAACTGTACGGATGAATCTTGCTCCTGTTTCTTCCATTCTTAACTCTGGCAGGAAGGCTACAGACATATTTATTAACTACTGTTCATATCGTAACCTATCACTTGGCAAAAATATATTAGATTGAATGCAACAAAGAGTTAAGTTGATTATTTGAATCATTCTAGAACCCAACCAGCTTCTTCATTTGCAGACAGGGGTAAGGGATAAAGTGAAATCAGTTTTTTGTCACTGAGAAATACACTGATCAAATTTTAAAACACGGAAAATGTTAGAATTGGACTTCTTTTTTGAAAAACTGCTGGAAACAAAGTATATTTAGCAGAAGCTGAAAAATTAAAAACAACTACAGCTTCTCATGTTTTTAAAGGGTGGCATTTTGAATATTTTTTGCTTTTACTTTAGATGCAGCAGCCTAGTACATTTACAAACACCTTGGACAGATTTAGAGACTGACATTCAAAACATTATGATATTTTTGCGAGTTTGGGAAGCACATAATTTACTTGAAAATATAATTTCCTTCTGTTTAGCAGCAATGGATATTATGACATTTTAAAATAAAATCAACAGCAGAATTTACATGGACGAATCTGGCCAGATCACAACCAGAAATCTGCATATTGGCAGTGCTGCAGAACTTTTATAAATTGGACTGAGGTGATTAAACCTACATTTCACGTGATTTTACTGAAAATCAAATATTTCTTAAATATCCATAATATTAACCCTTGACTTTTTCTAATATTTGTGCCATTATTTCACTGAAATCAATGAGACAGACCATTAAATATTACAATAGCAATAGCAGCATGTCTGTTATTCCTGTTTGCTTCAGAAATTATTCTATAACCACTCTCAATCTGTTACAAGGTCCACAAGGAAGATATCATTTCCTCCGAGAGTGAGTAGTTGACAATAACTTTTCAAATCTTGTTTTAAAGTTAGAACAAATCTTTCATAATCTGCAGCAGCTGGAACAAAATAAGTATGGCTAGTAAAAACACAGCTATTAGGATTCATTCCATTATTTAATCCTAAAGTTATTTTGGTCAAAATGCAGGCAAAGATTTTACAAATATATTGTTTCTTTTTGTCAAAACAGATGGGGTCACAGAGACAGCCAAACTCTACTGCATCTCCTTGGCAACACCCTTACCAAACAGAGGAGAAAGTGAGGACTGCAGATGCTTGAGATCAGGTTGAGAGTGTGGTGCTGGAAAAGCACAGCAGGTCAGGCAGCTTCCGAGGAGCAGGAGAATCGATGTTTCTGATGAAGGGCTTTTGCCCGAAACATCAATTCTCCTGCTCCTCAGATGCTGCCTGACCTGCTGTACTTTTCCAACTCCACACTCTCGACCCTTACCACACAGAGTCTACCTGCCTTACCTAGTAATTGAGATTGATTGTTCATGCTAGATCTCTCTGTCAATTATAATCCAATCAATCAGCACTGTCTTTTAAACTTGTATAAGATGGTGTCTCTTTCTTAAGTCTGTTTCTTGCATCCTAATTCTTCTGAGTGCAAGATAAAACGCTTCAACTTCGAGTCTCTTTTTAGCAATGTTAAAAATCAGTTGCTTTATATCATTAGAAGGAAACAGAATACATGTACAACAGTTCCAACAGATGAGGAGATAGGGCAGAAGTAGTGGGAAATTTCAGCTGACAGTTAAATGCTAGTAATTCTACTCAAGTATTTCAAAATATCCCAACCACGAGTTTGGCAAATTGTTACTGTACCATCTCAACTTTGTGCATTTTATTTATAGTGGTGTTCTATGCATGGAAAAACGTATTAGTCAACGAAACATCAGGTTAAAAAAGTGCATAATTAATTGAGTCATCCATGAAACTCCTGCATAGGGCTGCAACCTCTTGTTCAAGGTGCACTCTTCAAAGTGTTGGTACATGGACAGGATATGCAGGGCAGGTTCACACCTGCAGTTGTCTATTTACTGTGTCCCTGATTTCCACACTGGTTGAGGTCACCATGAAAAATCCACCTTCTTGATTTCTCCCCTAATGCAAGGCACGGCAATCCGCAGGTTAACCTCATCACCAGTCATCTCTCTCTAATGGCAGAGCAGCTCTTCGGTTCTGTGGGATTATGGCAACCTTACCTTTACATTGATTTCAATAACATACTGCAACTTTTAGTGCTGTGAGCACAAGCCCAACAGTTTATCCCAGGAAAACAAACTAAAATAGTTTGATATTTTTGTTATAAGGTATTCAGAATACTTACCAACTCCCCATAGTGTTTCATGGCATATTCCAGGACTCCAGCGGCTGCCTCAGGCTGCTGCAATTTGTTGTTTATGCTGTTAATGAAATCAGACCATTTAGAACAATTCCAGTCATGCAGCAAATAAAGGAAATCTAGAAGTGAATACTTATCAAGTCCACATGCTACCCCAAAGTACTTCTCATTTAAATAACAGTTTTAGAAGTAAAATTGCAGTCATACATTAGAAATCGAAATATTTGATGCAAAACACTCAACAATATCCAGTTCAAGAAGGACCTTTTAATCTGTTGCTATTCAAAGAAATTAATTTAACAGATGGAGGGAAAAGATAAGGGACTGAGGTAAGTAAAAGAAAAACGGGCAACATAGCATTTTTTTGGAATTTTTGTCCATGTAATACAAGGGGCAGACGTGAAAATAATGTTACTTACTGGCTAAAAGTAGAAGCCAATTTAATAATCATGACATACTAACATTGCATCAAGATCTCTCAATGCTCAGAAGACACACACACACAAATCATTAAGTATATTTGTCAAAACATTTAGAAATTTAAATTTTAATCTGATATGTACAGGAAACCACAAATTGTACTTCACAATAGTTTCTCCACAGGTATATGAAGATACACTTAAGAAAATTGTCAGAATTTTATTGCATTTTCTGTATCATCTCGTTACAATTTATGCAAAGGCTTATTACAATAAGACATATTTGACTGCATGAATGACAACCACCAGCTAAGCTGGTGCAACTACACGCTTAACAAAAACGTGCCAAAAGAATACATTTTTGTCTGGGTTTAGTTAGAAGCAATTTCTTTACAACTGCTCATTATACACTACTAGTCTTTACATATTATCAAAGTTTTTGGCACAGATGCTGCAAAGTGTGAGGGAAGGAAAAGGTTAATTTGGAACAGATAAGAGACGCTCTAATTTGCTTAGTTCAACACATTCCAATAATTATTCTGACTATAGTTACGAGCAATGAAGAATCCAAATCATGTAATAACAGGTGAAGAGGTATTTAAATAGCTGGCTCAAATCAATAAACAAAATACAGTTAAATATTAAAATATAGTCTAACCAATTAAAGAATTCAGAAGAAAACAATAATAGATTAGTCAGAAGAATTCAAAAAGGAGAAGGACCATGATTATAGATGTTCCCTCTAAAGCAGCATGCTGTAAATTAGAGTGTAAACAAAAAAAAACGTCCGTTTGCAAATTGACTTCATTGTCCAACCTGAAAGTAAGGTCCAGTATGATATTTTAGAAATGATGCAAGCTATTATGACAGCGGCTGATCCCAAGACACGACACGTATAGCGTCTCCCACCTGCCCTCCTCCTCTAACCAAAAAAAAGATTGTGGTGTGTTGATAAGGTAAGGGTTTTCTATTTCTTCTGTATCATGTGATTGATTAAAAAATTACTTTTTTAAATTAACCTATTAATTGGTTATTTGAAAATGATGATAACTGAGAAGTATTAGAAATTATTTAACTCAATTTATGTAATGTAATGCAGTAATTAACTAGGTAGAGGTGGCTGAATGATATGGGAGCTGGTTGATCCCATTGTGAATAGCAGTGACTAGATCTGCAGCAAGTGTTGGTTGCTGGAGGAACTCCGGCTCAGATCTGATGAGCTTCAAACACTGCGGCGCATCCAGAAGGGGAAGCGTTACCTGGATGCTTTTTTTCAGGAAGCAGTCAACCTGGTAGATTAAGTAATTTAATTTGCATGTGGCTCAGGCAGTAATCCAAAGATTATGACCCTCAAGGACCTGGTTGTTAATTTCATTCCTAGTGCTTAATAACCTCCAAATAGGTCCTCCATTCTAGCCTTGCCTATGTTGTTAGTCCGAATGTGGACACAACAACTGGATCACTCCCTCCAATATCCTTTCAAGCCGGTCTGAGATGTCCTCAGTAGCAGGGAAGATGCTTGAGTCTATTAACAAGGAAGAAATTACGAAGACGTTACAAGTAAGGTGGACAACGGGGACCCAATGGACGGGGTGTACCTCGATTTCCAAAAGGCCTTCAACAAGATGCCACTCAAGACGCTGCTGCATGTAAGGATGCACAGCATTACAGGTAAAATATTAGCATGAATAAATGATTGGTTGACTAACAGGAAGCAAACAGTGGGGATAAATGAGTGGTATTCTGGCTGGCAATGAGTGACTAATGGTGTGCCTCAGGGATCAACATTGGGACCGCAGTTATTTACAATTTATATAGATGATTTGGAGTTGGGGACCACGTGTAGGGTGAGAGGAACATAGATACATTGAGTGAGTGGGCAAAAGTCTGGCAGATAGAATACAATGAAAATAAATGTGAAGTTATCCACTTTGGTTGGAGTAACAGTAAAAAGGATTATTACTTGAATGCTAAAACTTTGTAGCATGTTGCAATGCAGAGGGACCTGGGTGTCCTCCTGCAAAAATCACAGAATGTCGGTCTGCACGTACAACAGGTAATTAGGAAGGCAAATGGAATTTTGTCTTTCATTGCTAAAGGGATGGAGTTTAAAAGCAGAGAGGTTATGTTGCAGCTGTACAAGGTGCTGGTGAGACTACACCTGTGTGCAGTTTCGATTTCCTTACTTGACAAAGGATATACTGGCACTAGAGGGGGTGCAGAGGAGGTTTACTAGGTAGATTCCGGAGTTGAGGGGGTTGGCTTATGAGGAGAGACTGAATAGATTGGGATCATATTTGTTGGGATTCAGAAGAATGGGGTGTGGGGGGGGGGGGGGGGAATCTTACAGAAACATATAAAATTATGAAGGAAATAGATAAGATAGATGTAGAGAGGATGCTTCCACTGGGAGATGAAGCTAGGACAAGAGGGCATAGCCTCAAGATTAGAGAGAGCAGATTTAGGACTAAATTGAGAAGGGTCTTCTTCACCCTGGGGGTTGTTAGATCTTTGGAATTCCTTGTCCAGTGAAGGAGTTGACGCTACTTCAGTAAATGCTTTTAAAGCTAATGCAGATATTTTTTGAACAGTAAATTAATTAAGGGATACGATGAAAGCGGGTAAGTGGATCCGAGTCCACAAAAAGATCAGCCATGATCTTATTGAATGGCAGAGCAGGCTCGAAGGGCCAGACGGCCTACTCCTGATCTTAGTTCTTATTCTCTTAAAGAACATAAGTACCTTCTGGCTATTACTTGGATCAGCTGTACATTTTTCTTAGCAAGCTCTCAAGAAAAGGATAAACACTGAGGAATCTACACATTAGCATAAAGTAAATACAGGAATCAAAATAATCTAGGGTAAGACGACTTCAAAGGAATCAACATATCAACTATCTAGGAACATACACACTGACATTTCCCCATGGCTATCTTGAATTCTTTGTTGCATCACCTATTGGGTGGATGGTAGAGCTATCAGAAAATTCACTGTAGAATAGATCTCAAATCATAGTGACCTTAAACCCCAATGATCTGGGAGTTCTGGCGCTGTTGACTAAAGTCAATGTTAATACATGATGTCTAATGAGTTGAAACAAGCAGCGTAATATAATTCTTCTTTTCAAATATACAATGAAGGAGACATTACTGTAGTGTGAATGGTCTAGTGAAATCCAGAAGCCTAAGCTAGTGCTCGAAACACATGGGTTCAAACCACACCATGGCAGATAATGGAATTTAAATTCAATTCAATGAATAATATCTGGAATTTAAAGTAATGAGGAGTATAAAACTGTCACTGATTGCCATATCGATATATTAACATTCTTTTGGGAAGGAAATCAGCCACCTTTAACTGGTCTTGCTTCCACATGATTCCATACCACAGCAATGTTGACTGCTCTTTCACAAAATGAAGTGGTACAGTAGGTCACTGTTCAAAGCAACCAAGAATCAGCTTGTTGCAGGCCTTGTCAATCCCATGAAAGAAGAAGAATGAAGTCCCAGTATGATAATTTAGGAGTCACGCAATTTATCTTCACTCCAAATTGATTTATAAACTGAATTTCTCAAAACTCCTCTCCACTAACTCAAATCATACTAGCTGTAAGTCATTTAAAATTCCATATCCTATTCCTAGTGCTAATTGCAGACATTCCCACTTCTAATCAGTGAATACCAATTCAAAATCACCCAAAAACTACACTCAATCCCACATCATTTCATTCCTAAATTCTAGCAGATACATCTTCTCTTGTGACTTGTCTGCCCTTCCTCACTTCCAATATGATCAGCCAGGAATTATATTCCTGCAATCTTCTATCCGCTCTAAAATCCTTACTTAAAGAAAACCCTTCAGATGGACTTTTCTCCAAATATGCCAGTCATTTTTTCAAGCTGGGCAAAATCTTGTAATGTTTTAACTTTGTGAAAGAGGTAAATAAATCCAAGTGTTTATTTTTGGCATAGAAAAGTTATTTAAATGAGATAATAAATTATTTTACAAATACTGGTTTTATGACTCCTTGCAGGCAATTCTTCAATTTCTCCAATACCCATGCTTCTAGCAATGTGATTAAAGGTTCTCACTTATTATCTTTGTAAACATGCGAGTATTGCCTTGGGAACTTCTATTCAACAGAGCTTTGCACAGAGTGAATGGGCTGCTCTGTGAGCCAACATCGTCAATACAGACTCTCTTCGTTTTTTAAACCTCTGCGTACACTGGAGAAAAGCAAGCTCAAGACCAATCCTTAAAAATAACATACAGTTGACACAGTCCATTTCTGTCATGCTAGTAACTTGTAACTTTTCTTCCCCCTTCAGATCTAGCAATAAACAGTGAGAATTTATAGCCAGTCATACTTAAACGGTAAGTTATAACTAGTCCTTGAGTGAAGAATTGAGAGGTAGTTTCAAAAATTATATGTAGCAAAAAACATTTCCTTGACAGTCTTTAGTAAATTAGATATGTCTTTGGAAAATATTAAGCATTTTTTAAATTTAGAAATTTCCAGTTAGTAGGCTTTCATTCACTTTATTATACAGGGATCAGAACATATAATTTCTGTGAGGTGATGCCTTTTTTTCTGTTTATCCACATCTTAATGCATCATGTGAAATCAGATAAGCAGATACTCATCTAAATGCCCACAAATGCTACGCTGGTACATTTAAAATATACTTTTCTGTCTACTCCTGCTTACATATCATATAGTCCGTATCTAAAAAAAAACAGCAAAACTAAGAGGAACATTTGAAAGAAATGGAAATGTCTTTGCCCACACAATAAAATATCATCAAATATTCTACTGTTACTGATTTTGCTTGAAATAAATTGTGAATTATGGTTACTAAAGTTAAACTTTTAAAGCATGGGGTACACTTTTCACAAACCATTACGAATGTGCAGAAAATCTGTAAGTGTTAAGCCTATGAAACTATCATTTTATTAAAAATTTCCATGACAACTGCTGCCTGCCAACTCCCTGCAAATTTTCAAAGTAAATTTACTTTCCAAAAACACAGTACATGTTAGAAAAACAGATAAATGTTTATTTAAATCTCATCTCAGATTTCTCTGTCCGACACTACCGTAGGAGCATCAGTAGAACTGCAACAGTTTAAAGAGAAAAAAATGAGGTCTGCAGATGCTGGAGATCACAGCTGCAAATGTGTTGCTGGTCAAAGCACAGCAGGCCAGGCAGCATCTCAGGAATAGAGAATTCGACGTTTCGAGCATAAGCCCTTCATCAGGAATAAGAGAGAGAGAGAGCCAAGCAGGCTAAGATAAAGGGTAGGGAGGAGGGACTAGGGGGAGGGGCGATGGAGGTGGGATAGGTGGAAGGAGGTCAAGGTGAGGGTGATAGGCCGGAGTGGGGTGGGGGCGGAGAGGTCAGGAAGAGGATTGCAGGTTAGGAGGGCAGTGCTGAGTTGAGGGAACCAACTGAGACAAGGTGGGGGGAGGGGAAATGAGGAAACTGGAGAAATCTGAATTCATACCTTGTGGTTGGAGGGTTCCCAGGCGGAAGATGAGGCGCTCCTCCTCCAGCCGTCGTGTTGTTGTGTTCTGCCGGTGGAGGTGTCCAAGGACCTGCATGTCCTCGGTGGAGTGGGAGGGAGAGTTAAAGTGTTGAGCCACGGGGTGATTGGGTTGGTTGGTTCGGGCGGCCCGGAGGTGTTCTCTGAAGCGTTCCGCAAGTAAGCGGCCTGTTTCACCAATATAGAGGAGGCCACATCGGGTGCAGCGGATGCAATAGATGATGTGTGTGGAGGTACAGGTGAACTTGTGGCGGATATGGAAGGATCCCTTGGGGCCTTGGAGGGAAGTGAGTGTGGAGGTGTGGGCGCAAGTTTTACATTTCCTGCGGTTGCAGGGGAAGGTGCCGGGGGTGGAGGTTGGGTTGGTGGGGGGTGTGGATCTGACGAGGGAGTCACGAAGGGAGTGGTCCTTGCGGAACGCTGATAGGGGAGGGGAGGGAAATATATCCTTGGTGGTGGGGTCCGTTTGGAGGTGGCGGAAATGGCGGCGGATGATACGTTGTATGCGGAGGTTGGTGGGGTGGTAGGTGAGAACCAGTGGGATTCTGTCTTGGTGGCGGTTGGAGGAGCAGGGCTCAAGGGCGGAGGAGCGGGAAGTGGAGGAGATGCGGTGGAGGGCATCGTCGATCACGTCTGGGGGTAATCTGCGGTCCTTGAAGGAGGAGGCCATCTGGGCTGTGCGGTGTTGGAATTGGTCCTCCTGGGAGCAGATGCGGCGGAGACGAAGGAATTGGGAATATGGGATGGCATTTTTACAGGGGGCAGGGTGGGAGGAGGTGTAGTCCAGGTAGCTGTGGGAGTCAGTCGGTTTATAATAGATGTCGGTGTTGAGTCGGTCGCCCGAGATAGAAATGGAGAGGTCTAGGAAGGGGAGGGAGGAGTCTGAGATGGTCCAGGTGAATTTCAGGTCGGGATGGAAGGTGTTAGTAAAGTTGATGAACTGTTCAACCTCCTCGTGGGAGCACGAGGCAGCGCCGATACAGTCATCGATGTAGCGGAGGAAAAGGTGGGGGGTGGTGCCAGTGTAGTTGCGGAAGATGGACTGTTCCACATATCCTACGAAGAGGCAGGCATAGCTGGGGCCCATGCGGGTGCCCATGGCAACTCCTTTAGTTTGGAGGAAATGGGAGGATTGAAAAGAGAAGTTATTCAGGGTGAGGACCAGTTCAGTCAGTCGAAGGAGGGTGTCAGTGGAAGGGTACTGGTTGGTGCGGCGGGAAAGGAAGAAGCGGAGGGCTTTGAGTCCTTCGTGATGGGGGATTGAGGTGTACAGGGACTGGATGTCCATAGTGAAAATAAGGCGTTGGGGACCAGGGAAGCGAAAATCCTGGAGGAGGTGGAGGGCGTGGGTGGTGTCCCGAACGTAGGTGGGGAGTTCTTGGACTAAAGGGGACAGGACCGTGTCGAGGTATTGGGAGATGAGTTCGGTGGGGCAGGAGCAGGCTGAGACAATGGGTCGGCTGGGGCAGGCAGGTTTGTGGATTTTGGGCAGGAGGTAGAAACGGGCGGTGCGGGGTTGTGGGACTATGAGGTTGGAGGCGGTGGATGGGAGATCCCCTGAGGTGATGAGGTCCTGGATGGTCTGGGAGATGATGGTTTGGTGGTGGGAGGTGGGGTCGTGGTCAAGGGGGCGATAAGAGGAGGCGTCCGCGAGCTGGCGTTTGGCTTCAGCGGTATACAGGTCAGTGCGCCAAACTACCACCGCGCCTCCCTTGTCTGCGGGTTTGATGGTGAGGTTGGGATTGGAGCGGAGGGAGTGGAGGGCTGCACGTTCTGAGGGTGAGAGGTTGGAGTAGGTAAGAGGGGTGGACAGGTTGAGTCGGTTAATGTCACGGCGGCAGTTGGCTATAAAGAGGTCGAGGGCAGGTAGGAGGCCAGCACGGGGTGTCCAGGTGGATGGGGTGTGTTGGAGGCGGGAGAAGGGGTCGTCAGAGGGTGGGCGGGAGTCTTGGTTGTGAAAGTAGGCACGGAGGCGAAGGCGGCGGAAGAATTGCTCAATATCTCGGCGCATGTTGAACTCATTAATCAACACCAACCTCCGCATACAACGTATCATCCGCCGCCATTTCCGCCACCTCCAAACGGACCCCACCACCAAGGATATATTTCCCTCCCCTCCCCTATCAGCGTTCCGCAAGGACCACTCCCTTCGTGACTCCCTCGTTAGATCCACACCCCCCACCAACCCAACCTCCACCCCCGGCACCTTCCCCTGCAACCGCAGGAAATGTAAAACTTGCGCCCACACCTCCACACTCACTTCCCTCCAAGGCCCCAAGGGATCCTTCCATATCCGCCACAAGTTCACCTGTACCTCCACACACATCATCTATTGCATCCGCTGCACCCGATGTGGCCTCCTCTATATTGGTGAAACAGGCCGCTTACTTGCGGAACGCTTCAGAGAACACCTCCGGGCCGCCCGAACCAACCAACCCAATCACCCCGTGGCTCAACACTTCAACTCTCCCTCCCACTCCACCGAGGACATGCAGGTCCTTGGACTCCTCCACCGGCAGAACACAACAACACGACGGCTGGAGGAGGAGCGCCTCATCTTCTGCCTGGGAACCCTCCAACCACAAGGTATGAATTCAGATTTCTCCAGTTTCCTCATTTCCCCTCCCCCCACCTTGTCTCAGTCGGTTCCCTCAACTCAGCACCGCCCTCCTAACCTGCAATCCTCTTCCTGACCTCTCCGCCCCCACCCCACTCCGGCCTATCACCCTCACCTTGACCTCCTTCCACCTATCCCACCTCCATCGCCCCTCCCCCTAGTCCCTCCTCCCTACCCTTTATCTTAGCCTGCTTGGCTCTCTCTCTCTCTTATTCCTGATGAAGGGCTTATGCTCGAAACGTCGAATTCTCTATTCCTGAGATGCTGCCTGGCCTGCTGTGCTTTGACCAGCAACACATTTGCAGTTTAAAGAGAAGGTCTGGCACCACCTCCTTAGGAAGCCAGGAATGGGCAATTGCAATCTTGTCGTCATTGCCTATAACCAGAAAAGAAATAGAAGGAAAGATGCTTGGATTTCAAACACCAGATTACAAGTTGCTTGAAATTTGTTCCAGCACAGAGAAGAATACAGGAATTGCTCGAGGAAATTACTATCTTATTCTTCATCATCTAGTGCCCTTGATTTAATTCAGTGTACAGTTGAAACAAAAATTGAGGCTTCACCTACAGGTTTGCTGATGGGCACGTCTGGATTCCACCTGACCACTGTAGTCGTCTCCAAGTCCCTCCAGATGGAAAAAGATATGAAAATGTGTCACTAAAAAACCACAACAAAATATTTGCTTGTCAACTTCTTTCAATGTTCCGGTCAACCACATTTCTTACTTAAAACAAGATCAGTGAACCAGCATATCAAATGATTAGGTATTTTGTCAAGATATCCTTCAAGCATGTCCAGGAGAAGATATAATGACTTCAGCTGAAATATATTACGAATGATGTCAACTTGTAAGAATTCACACTCAGCTCCCAAAGTTGAATCGCCCAAATGGGATATTTTGTTGCCTTTGCAGGATCTTCTTTAAGAATATGCCTCAATTAATTCAAGGCAAATCGATATGCTGATATTAAAATCTAATTTTACACCCTTTTAAATGAGAAAAACAAACAAATCCAGTGTTGATAAACATTAAAACAAAACATCAATAACAAGCACAAGAATAACCAGTAAGGTATTTTCTGATGCATCATCTTTCAGTTTCAGTTTCTGAGAGAAACCCTACAATTTAATGTTGGAATTGCTAAAGCAAGTGAAGTTTCAAATTTGCACAACACTCCAAGTTACAGATTTACAAAAATGCTAGTGGCATTAAAGCCTAACTGCTTACTCTTTCTACCTGTCAACATGCATCACAAAAGACCTACAAGATTTCCAAACTCTTCTGTGCAAGCACCCACATCACCATGAATCAGAAAATTAAACATTCCAGGAATTTCATTTTGCCCCTGAAGCAGCATAACTTATAAAAGTTGATTAGCTAAATGGCTTCACTGGTGTACAGGCTTTCCTGTGATGGGCATAAAACCTTAAATCTCTACATTCAGAAACAGCTTTGCTCAAGGTGCAGCCTTGACAGGTTAAATGACCTACTTTAGTATCTATTGTAATGGACCAAACCAATCCTTCTTCAAATATGTAATAGAGATAGACTAAACCCTAATTTTTATTTTATTTAAAAGCCAAGAGTAAGGTGCTGTGTTCCAGACGTAATTCAATTGGTAACACTACTAGGCTTTAAGCAATACACACTTCATTCTTACACTATAGATAAAATACAAACAAAATAAAGAAGAATTGGTATAACTTTAACTTTGTTGGAAAACTAAACAGAATAATAGATTATTTAACTACTAAATAGCAACTGCTCCAATATAGAAACATCTCATTAACATACCCCTGGCAAAGGCAAATTCAGTAAAATCGATTGTCTCACATGCGATATTTCTCCAGTCCAGGAGAAAACAACACAAAGAGAAAACTCTGGCTGAGAGGAATGTATGGCAGCTTCCACAATCAACTTCAAAACTCCCAAAAACTGAAAAATTAAATTAAAAGCTTGGTTCGTGGGGAGCCTGACTCCACCTATTCATGCTGTTCTATTGCAAAGCGTAATACAACTTAACAGTCCAGACGATTATAACAAACCAAATGAGTTGTGATCTATTGGCTCCAAATTAATGAATCCACAGATTGGAGGTATAGTTAAATAAATTATCTGAATTTCTATACATAATACTGACAACACTTTTAAGGTAAAAAGGTTGCAATGCAAATTAATATTTCTCTCATGAATAAGAACAAAATCCTAAAATAGTCTTTACCCTGTTTTGTACTATTATTTCAATACCATGAGAAAATTTTCATTGATACTGTTGCAATGTTTAAATAATTCACCAAAGTACTCTGGACATCATTGTAACCGCAAGCAAGTCGCTCATTTTCCACGACAAAGTCCAAAGCAGACTAAGCATCTATAGGTAACAAACTGAACATATCGGTCTTGCACATGATGGTAAAAAAATAAATTCATGAACAGTGAGTGGAAAATTCAATGTCATAGAAATCTCTTCTGGGAAAAAAAATCAGCACAGTCCTGATGAAGAGGGAATGATACTTCATATTTATCCATCCATACATGTACAGGTAACAAGGTTGTCAACTCTCCTAAGACACCTGGAGAAAGTGAGGACTGCAGATGCTGGAAATCACAGTTGAGAGTGTGGTGCTGGAAAAGCACAGCCAGTCAGGCAACATCCAAGGAAGGAGAATAAACGTTTCAAGCATAAGCTCTTCATCAGGAATGACGAAGGCCTTATGCTCGAAACGTCTATTCTCCTGCTCTTTGGATGCTGTCTGACAGGCTCTCCTAAGATACCCTCTACATTTAACATTCAATGATAGAATATGGATAATTATGCAACTCATACATCCAACTCCTTGTATCAAAACCACAAGCCAGTATACTGATGAAATACTGCATTTCCTACAAAGCCTTTATGACAGCAAAGAATTTGGGCATAAGCTCCAATCCACAGCTGAAGAATTTAAAAACAACATTGAGTAAGATATTCAGAGACTATTATGGGCTGTCATTGCCTAGATACCTTTTAATTTTTGGAAAATCTGATGAACTATTTATATTAGGATCACTTGCTCCTTTCTTTTCATATTAATATCATGTAAATTTTCTGCATTTGCATGAAATGGTCTTAACTAGTTAAGAAGGGTAGCCCAGTGTGCATGATATCAGTTAATAAAAGCATGCATCGTTGGGTCAGAAGGCTGAGATCAAACTCTATATTTGCCTTGAGCTCATAACCTATGCTACGTTAACATTTCAGGAAAGAATTGTCAGAGGTAGAATTCTTTGATTCAACTCTTAAGCTAAGGTTCTTTTTGTCAGCTTCAGTGCTTCTGGTGGATTTTAAAATCAAGTGTTCACTCAAGAAGAGCAGGTCCTTCTCCTGGTATCATTACCAACATTGCTCTCTCAATTAACAGCATAAAAACAAAACTAGTAGAAATATGCAAATTAAAGTGAAAAGGAATTAACTGTATGACACATAGACAAATGTGGCTGACACAACATTCTACAACAAAATGCTGAACTTGTTTTGCAACAAAACACGGGGGTCAAGGGAAGTTTCTGTTGAGAAAAGAGCGAGTCTTTGGCTCAGGAGTCTTCGACAAAGAAGGTGAGAGAAGTGATTATGCCACAGTTGAAGAGGATGAAGACATCACTGCCAAGCTGATTGTGTACTGCGTGTATGATGTGGGAGGTCAGGGACTCTGGTGTAGCTGGCTCGTATAACTGTGGAAAGTGTGTGTACACGTTCAGCTTCTGACAGAGCATATTGCAGCACTGAAGAAAGAACTAGATGACCTCAGGCTCATCTGAGAGAACAAGACCTTCCTGGACAGGACCTTCAGTGAGGTTATTACACTGAGCATACCAGAAGAGAGTAGAAGGGAGAAGATAATGAGGAAGGCAGAGATGAGACAAGTGCAAGAGACCCTGGGGGAAGTACCTGTCAGGAACAGGTTGAATCCCTGGGAAACCGTAGAGACAGACCTCACTGCCAGTCCGAGAGGCGGTCAGGTCTGCCAATCAGAAATTGGCGTGGAGGTAGAGCCGAGGAGTCAGACATCACACAGAGCCGCAGTAATAGGGGACTCCATAGTGAGAGGGATTGAAAGGGGTTTCTGCGGCAACAGGCAGGATTTGAGGATGGTGTGTTGCCTTCCTGGTGCCAGGATTAAGGACATCGCAGACAGAGTGCAGGAAATCCTCAAGGGCGAAGGTGAAGAGCCAGACGTGGTGGTGCATGTCAGCACAAATGACATTGGGAAGAAGAGAAGGGACATTCTACAGTGGGACTTCCAAGAACTCAGAAGAAAGCTGAAAAGCAGGACATCCAGGGTGGTTATCTCCGGTTTGCTTCCAGTTGCTCGGGCTGGAGGGGTCAGAAATAGGGAGATAATGGACTTGAATGTGTGGTTGGGGAACTGGTGTAGGAAGCAAGGATTTAAATTCTTGGATCACTGGGGTATGTTTAGCGGTAAGGATAAATTATATAAGAGGAACGGGTTGCACCTTAATAGGTGGGGACCAGCATTCTGGCAGGTAGGTGTGCCACTGCAACACAGCTGCATTTAAACTAAATGGGGGGGGGGGGGGGGGGGGGGGGAGGAGGGAACAAACTGGAAGTTTAAGAAGGAAGTTAAAGGGAAAGTTAGAACAAGAGAAGTCAAGAAAGACAACGGAATCAATGGAGCAGAAAACTCAAAAAGGATCATGCCGTAAGGTCAAGTGAAATAGGGATTGATAGGAAAGGGTGAGGGGAGTAACAAATTAAAAATATTATATATGAATGCACGAAGCATTAGAAATAAGATGGATGAGCTTGAGGCTCATTTTGAAATTGGCAGTTACGATGTTGTGGGCATAACTGAGACGTGGCTTCAAGTGGACAGGGCCTGGGAAATGAATATTCAATGCTATACGTGCTATCGTTACGACAGACTGACTGGCAGAGGGGTTGGGGTAGCCCTGTTAGTAAGGAATGATATTCAGTCCCTTGCGTGGGGGGACCGAGAATCAGGGGATGTAGAGTCAGTATGGATAGAGCTGAAAAATTCTAAGGGTAGAAAGACCCTAATGGGAGTTATCTATAGTCCCCCAAACAGTAGCCTGGATGTAGTGTGTAAGTTGAATAAGGAGCTGAAATTGGCCTATCGCAAAGATATTACTGCAGTTGTTATGGGGGATTTCAACATGCAGATAGACTGGGAGAATCAGGATGGTACTGGACCCCAAGAAAGGGAGTTTGTGGAGTGCCTCCGAGATGGATTCTTAGAACAGTTTGTGCTGGAACCTACCAGGGAGAAAGCAATTCTGGATCTGGTGTTGTGCAACGAACCGGATTTGATTAGGCACCTCAAAGTAAAGGAGCCATTAGGAGGTAGTGACCACAATACAATAAGCTTTAATCTGCAGTTTGAAAGGGAGAGGGTAGAATCGAAAGTGACAATATTTCAGTTGAATAAGGGGAACTATGGAGCTATGAGGGAGGAGCTGGCCAAAGTTCAATGGTGCAATACCTTAGCAGGGATGGCAGTGGAGCAACAATGGCAGATATGTCTGTGTATAATGCAGAAGATGCAGGATCAGTTCATTCCAAAAAGGAAGAAAGATCCTAAGGGGATGGATGTAGCTGATGAGGGAAGTTAAGGACCATATAAAGACAAAAGGGAAGAAGTATAACATAGCAAAGATGAGTGGGAAATTGGAGGACTGGGAAGCTTTTGAAGAACAACAGAGGATAATTAAAAAGGTAAGATGCAAAGAAAAAATAAGGTACAAAGATAAACTGGCCAAAAATATAAAGGAGGATAGTAAAGTTTGTAAGAAGATTTGCAGCTCAGGTGCTCATTGTTGTGGTTCTGTTCGCCGAGCTGGGAATTTGTGTTGCAGACGTTTCGTCCCCTGTCTAGGTGACATCCTTGGTGCATGGGACCCTCCTGTGAAGCGCTTCTGTGATGTTTCCTCCGGCATTTATAGTGGTTTGTCTCTGCCGCTTCCGGTAGTAAGTTCCAGCTGTCTGTTGCAGTGGTCGGTATATTGGGTCCAGGTCGACGTGCTTATTGATTGAATCTGTGCATGAGTGCAATGCCTCTAGGAATTCCCTGGCTGTTCTCTGTACACCAGAACCGCAAAAGAAAAAAAAAGACTAAGAAAAATGTCTTCACCAAAAACGGATACCCCCACAATTTCATCAACAGATGCCTCAGGGAAAGACAACGGAACGAGGACATGCCGTAACCCAAAGGACAAAGCCACACTACCATACCACACTACCAAGAGCATTTCCGAACTGACAGCCAGACTGCTGCGACCACTAGGACTCATAACAGCACACAAACCAACAGCCACTCTCAGACAACAACTCACCAGAACGAAGGACCCGATACCCAGCATGAGCAAAACCAATGTAGTGTACAAAATCCCATGCAAGGACTGCACAAAATACTACAAAGGCAAACAGGAAGACAGCTAAAGATCCGCATCCATGAACACCAACTAGCCACGAAACTACACGACCAGCTATCCTTAGTAGCCACACACATGCAGATGACAAGCAACATGAGTTCGACTGGGGACAAACCAAACAGAGAACAGCCAGGGAATTCCTAGAGGCATGGCACTCATCCACAGATTCAATCAATAAGCACATCGACCTGGGCCCAATACACCGACCACTGCAAAGGACAGCTGGAACTGACAACTGAAGTTGCAGAGACAAACCACTGTAAATGCCGGAGGAAACATCACAGAAGCACTTCACAGGAGGCTCCCAAGCACTGAGGACGTCAGGTAGACAGGGGATGAAACGTCTGCAACACAAATTTCCAGCTCGGCTAACAGAACCACGAGGATAGTAAAGGCTTTTTTAGGTATGTGAAGAAAAAAAATGGTTAAGATGAAAATTGGGCCCTTGAAGACTAAAATGGGTGAATTTACTACAGGGAACAAAGAAATGGCAGAAGAGTTGAATTGGTACTTTAGATCTGTCTTCACTGGGGAAGACACGAGCAATCTGCCAGATGTAATAGTGGCTGAAGGACCTGAACTGAAGGGAATTTATATTAGGCAGGAAATGGTGTTGGAGAGACTGTTAGGTCTGAAAGCTGATAAGTCTCTGATGGTTTGCATCCCAGGGTATTGAAGGAAGTGGCTCTACAAATCGTGGATGCATTGATGACCATTTCCCAATGTTCTATAGATTCAGGTTCAGTTCCTGTGGATTAGAGGGTGGCTAATGTTATCCCACATTTTAAGAAAGGAGGGAGAAAGAAACCAGAGAATTATAGGCCAGTTAGTCTGACCTCAGTGGTGGGAAAGCTGCTGGAGTCAATTATAAAGGACGAAATTACGACACATCTGGATAGCAGTAACAGGATAGGTCAGAGTCAGCATGGATTTATGAAGGGGAAATCATGCTTGACTAATCTTCTGGAATATTTTGAGAATGTAACACTGAAGATGGACAAGGGAGATCCAGTGAATGTAGTCTACCTGGACTTTCAGAAAGCCTTTGATAAAGTCCCACATAGGAGGTTAGTGAACAAAATTAGGGCACATGGTATTAGGGGCAAAATACTGACATGGATTGAAAATTGGTTAGCCGACAGGAAACAAAGAGTCATGATAAACGGCCCCCTTTCAGAATGGCAGGCAGTGACTTGTGGTGTGCCACAGGGATCAGTGCTGGGACCGCAGCTTTTTACAATGTACACTAATGATATAGATGAAGGTATTAAAAATAACATTAGCAAATTTGCTGATGACACAAAGCTGGTGGCAGGGTGAAATGTGAGGAGGATGTTAGGAAAATACAGGGTGACCTGGACAGACTAGGTGAGTGGACAAATGCATGGCAGATGCAGTTTAATGTGGATAAATGTGAGGTTATCCACTTTGGTGGCAAGAATAGAAAGGCAGATTACTACTTAATTGGAGTCAAGTTAGGTAAAGGGACAGTACAAAGAGACCTGGGTGTTCTTGTACATCAGTCAATGAAGGCAAACATGCAGGTACAGCAGGCAGTGAAGAAAGCTAATAGCACGCTTGCCTTCTTAACAAGAGGAATTGAGTGTAGAAGCAAAGAGGTCCTTCTGCAGCTGTACAAGGCCCTGGTGAGACCTCACCTGGAATACTGTGCGCAGTTTTGGTCTCCAAATTTGAGGAAAGACATTCTGGCTATTGAGGGAGTGCAATGTAGGTTCACGAGGTCAATTCCCAGAATGGCAGAACTATCTTACGCTGAAAGATTGGAGCGACTGGGCTTGCATACCCTTGAGTTTAGAAGGCTGAGAGGGGATCTGATTGAGACGTACAAGATTATTAAAGGATTGGACACTCTGGAGGCAGGAAACATGTTTCCGCTGATGGGTGAATCCCGAACCAGAGGACACAGTTTAAAAATAAGAGGTAGGCCACTTAGAACAGAGTTGAGGAGAAACTTCTTCACCCAGAGAGTGGTGGGTGTATGGAATGCTCTGCCCCAGAAGGCTGTGGAGACCAAGTCTCTGGATACTTTCAAGAAAGAGTTGGATAGAGCTCTTAAGGATAGTGGAATCGAGGGTTACGGGGATAAGGCAGGAACAGGATACTGATTGAGGAGGATCAGCCATGATCATAATTAATGATGGTGCTGGCTCGAAGGGCAGAATGGCCAACTCCTGCACCTATTGTCTATTGTTTTATTTTTATGCTGAGAACGTTGAGAAGTGGCAAGTAACATTTGTGCTGCACAAGTCCCAATCATTGGCCCTCTTCAATAAAAAGACAGTCTAACAATTTACATTCAATGGCATTATCATCATTGAATCTCTAATTGTCAACATTCTGGGATTTACTATTGACCAAAAGCCGATCTGGATGAGCCAAATAAACACAGTGGCTACAAGAGCAGGTCAGAGGCCAGAAATACTGCAATGAGTAACTCACCTCCTGACTCTCCAAGGCAAGTCTATCATTTACAAAGGCACAAGTCAGGAGCATGATGGAATATTTCACACTTGCCTGGATGAATGCCTCTCCAATACTCAAAAAACTTGACAAAAGTCATGACAAAGCAGCCCACTTGACTGGCACTACATCCACAAGCATCCACTCTCTTGAGCATCTATATTCAGTAGCAGCAGTGCGTATGATCTACAAGGTGCACTGCAGAAATTCACTAAAGATCGTCAGACAACCTGCTGAGCCCATGATCACTAACATCTAGAAACACGACTAACATGCTACCACCTGCAAGTTCCATTTTGAGTCACTCACCATCCTGATTGTGAAGAAATGACCATAGCTTCCCAATCATTAGATCAAGATCCTGGAATTTCTTCCCTAAAAACATTTTGGGTTTACTTACAGCAAAAGATTTGCATTGATTCAAGAAGGCAGCTCACCACCGCCTTCTCGAGGAAGTCTAGGGATAAGCAATAAATGCTGGCCCAGCCAGTGATGTCCAGGTCCTGTGAATGTTTGTTTTTAAAATTATGAATTCTAATTTTCTTTTTATTGGCAGTTATGTTTGCTTAATTTCCATAATTGGATGGTTGAAACTTGCTTAGTATAAGAGGAGGACTATCAGCAGTGAACCATATAACATTCATTGTGCACACAATGTATTGCCCAATGACATATTCTACAGTATGCTGAAAAGGGAGATAACCAAAAAGCATTTTTTTCCCCCTCAAGGGTGGCGCACCTTTGAGTATAGTCGTAAGAATTGTTCAAAACATCTCAACTGTTCTTAAAAACCAAAAGCAAACGTTACAGACCAATAACTTACATTGAACATAAGATCTAGCAAGATGTAACTCAATTATTCCTCCAGCATAGGAAATGGAAATGAATACATATTCTAGTTTTTTCCTCATTACATTAAGAGTCAGTACTTTTGCCTTAACAAATTCATAAACATATTTGTATAATATAGTGAAATTTAATTCACTATATTTATGGTGTAAATATTGGAAATATTATCTTAGGCTGTGATTTTTAAAGGGAATGTTATAACTAAAGTGTTCACAAGACAGGGCAATTCGATAGTACAACAAGTTGGTCTGCTGGCCCCCCACCATAAACAGCACAGATTGAAATCTATAATTTACTACACAAGAGGTTCCCAACCCTGACTGAACAAACAGGACAAGGAACAGATGTGACACTTTCACAAACCTGGTCAGTTAATTCCAGACCAGGAAATGTTAGGGGGTGGGTGAACACATGGGAGTGGAAGAAGATAGAGAAGCCTGGGAGATCACATATCTTTCACTCATAGAGGGTGAATAACACGGGTAACCAAAAAAGGGAGAATAAATACCTCATAAATAAAAGCTGCAAAAAATAGAGGACACTCAAGTTTCTCAGCAAGAGTCATTTTACTGTTCTGTCATAATTCCATGACCATGATGGTGCAGGGTCAAATCAAAAACCACGAAGCATGGGTTTGGACTGTGTACAAATACCCCTAACTCTAAAGAATGCAAGAGCATTTGAATTTTCAGTCAGCAAGAACACCAACCACTACACTGCATGATATTTCTAATCTGTGCTGATTGACTTGTACAGTTATTATGTAGTTACCATGGTTCTTGCTGAAACAACTACTGAAATATTCGAGGAAGTAAACAGTTTAAAGATTGTATTTTAGTGCAATGGCAGTATCACTAACAGTGAAACAAATTAATATAGCAAAATACAGTTTCTTTACATAAAGTTGTGCTTGTTTTCATATTTGATAAAGAAGTTGGTGTTACAAGAACATTAATGCAAGCTACTCGGTTAAACCACAGTGAAGAGACTAGCTTTAAAAACTTTAAATTTAATCAGAGCAGGCTCTTAATTTAACTCTCCTTGGTAAAAGGACAATTTTACCCACTTTTCAAAGAGGAAACCAGATGTCTGTAAAATGCCTCTGGATTATCAGCAATAGCGGTCTGGAATTACAGCACGAAACGCTACAACAAAGCTCCATACACTAATTCACAGCGTGCTTATAACTTACCACATTCTTCACATTGGTTCCAATTATGTTGCAATTGAATCTTTTCTATTTGAAGAAAAATGAATTCACCCTTTGTAATATGGCATATTTCTACTTTGCTCAGTAGAAGAATTTAGATGTTCCATGAAGCAGTATTTGAAAAAGACCACACATGTGGAAAAAAATAAAATTGTATATTTCAGCAATGCAAAGTTCATTGATTACTTTTATTTTGGGAGTTGGACTCTCAGCTTATATTGCAAATATTACAAGAAACTAAAACACGCAGTGTTGAACAGCATAGGAATTATCTGTACTATCGCGTGTATAAAGTTAAAAAAAATTATATAGTATGCGCAGTTATTACAAATGATGCAAATCATTTCATATATACTAAATTACAGAGGTCCAAGTCACTTATGACAAACAAATATTATGGTTGCTTGACCTGACTTCCATGCTTGCCTACATTACAATTGTGAAAGTCCTTTTGTGAAATATCTGTGGACATGAACAGTGCAAAATAAATCAAAACATTTTGTTTACTTGTACTGAGTTGCTAATTTAAAAAAAAATGAATACAAGTTTAAGATTATGAGCAAATATCCGATAAATCTGCTGGTCTCTTTTTAAATTGCCTCTTCAAAATTCTGACAGGAGAAGCAAAATTAATTTTGGAAGTAAAATATTTTTTCTGGCATAAAAAGCATCAACCGAGAATCAGCAACTAAAAAATAGAACTTGAATCACTACTATTCTGTTCCTTGGTCAAATTTATGTGCCACATTCCATTGACTAAAATCACCTAATTTGCATCTATTTCACATAATATTACTTAACTAAGGAGGAAACAACTGCCTGTCTGAGTCTGACGTCCAGACTATTCAGTCACAAGGGCGGCAAATGAAAGCCTTGTCTAAATGACGAACATATTTTAAGAGTAAAATCAAAGCCGCATTTTTTTCTAAGATTATAAACATAACCAAAAATTTATTTCAAATGACAAATTAATTTGCAGATAAAAAGCAAATGCTGAAAACTGAATTTCCACTAAATACCTTGCAATGATTTCAAACTATATAACTACTGAAACAACACCCTTAGGATCTAATAGACCACAAAATTCTAATGTTAAATAGCACAGAGTGCATTCTGAATGAGATATAAAGCACAACTTAAGATTTATGTGCATATTTATTATATATAATTTTTATTGTAAAATCCAAACCCTAATTCTTTTCACTACAATATAGAAATATATAATCCATTTTGCATACTGAAAAATAAAGGTCTGGCAGTTAGCAATCACCAGCAGTAACATTTCTCCTTTAACAACACAACTGAAGGAGAAAGGTAAGAATCACATTTATTTTTCAATTATTTTAAGAAGTTAGTTTACTTAAATTTAGTCTCGCACCCTTTCCTTTATTGCTAGAAATTTTAGTAAAACTGAACTGTATTCCTACTAATCATAAAGCATTAGCGCTGTTATATTCATATTGATGTAAAGTGGCTATAATAGCAGGTCCCATCTGAAACCTGAGTGTATTAAACCAAGGCAGTCAAAATATCTCCAGGAGTTGGGAGTTCACATCCATTGCACTGCAAATCTGCTTGCTAGCACAACAATGTTTGAAAGCTTGGGTGTACATTGCACCTCATGATAATGTCCAAAATTTTAAACTGCAATGTTTCTGAAATTCCTAGAAAGCAGTCAGACATTCTTACTGCTGCAAAGTTAAATATTATCTGCTATGAATGCTCAGATGTCCAAATGCAATGTCATCAATTCTCACTGCACCTGGGTGTAAATTTGCCTGCAATTATTCAAAATGATAAACCGTCTGTCATCTTCACCATTGAAAACAGTGCCAGTAGATAAGCTGCAGTATAACTGCAGCTTAACAGCAATGCAGATTCCATTTGAACTACAAAACTATTTTAAAGAGTTGTGGCATTAATATGTCATATTTTAAACAAAATTAAGTGCCTACTGGTGCAATTGAGTAACAGGTAGCCAAAATTCAACAGCTTGAGACGCAGCAGCAAGCGAGAAATCAGGGACATGGGTCACAGTAGAAATAGTCAATTTATAAATGCATTTTTTTCATATGTTGACTAAATTTAGGTTAAAAGTACAAATACATACTGTAGATTTATTAATTGTAGGAAATGTTAAATAACTGGCTTTAGAAGACTTTCACATCTTCAACTACTGATAATTCTGCTCACATTCTAACAATGTTCTGTGAAAGTGTCATATACAGATTGAAACTAAAAAATACTGGGTTTAGCAGAATTAGGAAAACAATTATGAAAACTTTACAACGTATCATTTACAGGCTAACCAGACTGTTCTTTTATTTGAGAATTTAATCTGATCTTCAACATTTACACCTCACTTTACATCTTACAAAATAATTCTTTGTTTCTTTCAAGTCTACTTTGCAAACAATTTGAATCCCATAGATTCTTCTAGCAATGGTTTCTACAAGCCCTGCCACCATTAATTATTTCTAGAAACCAACAGGTGAGTGTGAAAAAAATTGCAGTTATCTTGGGTATTTGCATCCTGAGATTGATAAATCTGATCAAACACATTAGCAAACTTAACATTCTTCTTTAAACTTTAGAAGGAACAGGTAGGGGCTATGAACTGTCTGAGCACAAATACATAGGGGTACCTTTATACCTTTAATGCTAGGTGTGGAATGAGAAGGTCAGGCGTGAAGAACCTGTGTCTCTCAGTCTAGAGGTAGGGACACCACTACTGTGCTGCAAAAAGACCCTCTCCCAAGAAATCATGTTTCTCAACAGACGTTCATATGTCTTGATTTCAATTTCGCAAACCGGCTTGAATTCTATTAAACAGTGGTAGCAAGGGATGAAAACTGAAATTTCTTTCAGTGGAAAAATAGCAGTTAGAGATGAATGGCTGAAACCAAGTGAAAAGTATCAAGATATAATTTTCCCACCAATGACTTGGGAAACTAAAACTTATGATCAATGGGAACTAAGCTTCCTGGTTCAGTGTGAAGTGGCCCAATGTCTACTTTTGCCTGTCGCTTGTTTCTTATGTATTGAAAGAAACATTTTTACTATCATTTCTAGTATTACTGGCTAGCCTACCTTCATATTTGATCCTCTCCTTTCGTATTACTCTCTTTGTTTTTGTAGCCTTTGCAATCTTCTGATTTCCCACTGCGCTTGGCCACTTTATAGGATCTCTCTTTTTCTTTAAGACATTTCCTGACTTCCTTTGTCAGCCATGGCTGTCTAATCCCTCCCCGGATAATCTTTCTTTTCTTTGGGATGAACTTCTGTACGGTGTCCTCAATTATACCCACAAACTCCTGCCATTTTTGCTCTACTGTCTTCCCCGCTAGCCTCTGCTTCCAGTCTATTTTTGTCAGTTCATCTCTCATGCCCTCATAATTACCTTTATTTAACTGTAATACCATTACATCCGATTTTGCCTTCTCTCTTTCAAACTTCAGATGGAACTCTATCATATTATGATCTCTACTTCCTAAGGGTTCCCTTACTTTAAGATCTTTTATAGAGTCTGCTTCATTGCAAAGCACTAGGTCCAGAATAGCCTGCGCCCTTGTGGGCTCCATGACAAGCTGTTCCAAAAAGCCATCCTGTAAGCATTCCATGAATTCCCTTTCTTTGGATCCACTAGCAACATTATTTACCCAGTCCACCTGCATATTGAAGTCTCCCATGATCAATGTGACCTTGCCTTTCTGACATGCCTTCTCTATTTCCCGGTACAAGTTGCGTCCCTGGTCCTGACCACTGTTAGGAGGTCTGTACACAACTCCTATTATGGATTTTTTGCCTTTGTGGTTCCTCAATTCCACCCACACAGACTCCACATCATCCAACGCTATGTCATTCAGTGTTGGGGCCACAGCTGTTCGCATTATATATTGATGATTTGGATGAAGGGACTGGGAGCATTCTAGCGAAGTTTGCAGATGATACGAAGTTAGGTGGACAGGCAGGTAGTACTGAAGAAGTGGGGAGGCTACAGAAGGATCTAGACAGGTTGGCAGAGTGGTCCAGGAAATGGCTGATGGAATTCAACATGAGCAAATGTGAGGCCTTGCACTTTGGCAAAAAGAATAAAAGCATAGACTACTTTCTAAATGGTGAGAAAATTCGTAAAGCCAAAGTACAAAGGGATCTGGGAGTGCTAGTCGAGGATTCTCTAAAGGTAAACATGCACGTTGAGACTGTGATTAAGAAAGCGAATGCAATGTTGTCACTTGTCTCAAGAGGGTTGGAATATAAAAGCAGCGATGTGCTACTGAGACTTTATAAAGCTCTGGTTAGGCCCCATTTGGAGTACTGTGTCCAGTTTTAGTCCCCACACCTCAGGAAGGACATACTGGCACTGGAACGTGTCCAGCGGAGATTCACACAGATGATCCCTGGAATGGTAGGTCTAACAAATGAGGAAAGGCTGAGGATCCTGGGATTGTATTCATTGGAGTTTAGAAGATTAAGGGGAGACTTAATAGAGACGTACAAAATAATACATGGCTTGGAAAGGGTGGACGCTAGGAAATTGTTTCCGTTAGGCGAGGAGACTAGGACCCATGGACACAGCCTTAGAATTAGAGGGAGTAAATTCAGAACAAAAATGCGGAGACATTTCTTCAGCCAGAGAGTGGTGGGCCTGTGGAATTCATTGCCACAGGGTGCAGTGGAGGCCGGGACGCTAAATGTCTTCAAGGCAGAGATTGATAGATTCTTGTTGTCTCGAGGAATTAAGGGCTACGGGGATAATGCTGGTAAGTGGAGTTGAAATGCCCATCAGCCATGATTGAATGGCGGAGTGGAGTCAATGGGCCGAATGGCCTTACTTCCACTCCTATGTCTTATGGAAAATGAAGTGGATGTGTAGAAACAGGTTACTTCTTTACCAAGAAAATTACAAGTTATGTACATGGCACTACCGCTTCCTACTAGAAGCAAAGTCACTAGGAAGCGATAATGCCATGTACATAACTTATGATTTTCTGGAATGGCAATAAATGTTGCCAGGCCAGCAATACCCTCATCCTGTGAATGAATTAAAGAAAACACACTTTTGAAATAGCTGTCAAAAGCTTTAATAGCTTCCTGGTAATACAGCTTTAATGACACAAAATAGGACACCATACAACAAAAAGATGAAGTATTCAAAGGTAACAGCATTTCAAGGCTGTCCAGATATGGGGCCTAAGCATCAATATGAAAGAAGGATCCTAACCACAAGGAGCAATGATGAGATAACTTTTGGCAATTATGAGAATCAACTGGAATTAAGGAACTATAAGGCTTGTCCTTACCACCCTTCTTAAACAGTGGCACCATATGTGCCAACCTCCAGTCTTCCGGCACCTCACCTGTGACTACCGATAATACAAATATCTAAGCAAGAGAAGTGATTGCTGGGCCTCTTGCTGAGATATTTGTATCATCTGTAGTCACAGGTGACGTGCCGGAAGACTGGAGGTTGGCAAACATGGTGCCACTGTTTCAGAAGGGTGATAAGGACAAGTCAGGGAACTATAGACCAGTGAGCCTGACCTCAGTGGTGGGCAAGTTGTTGGAGGGAATCCTGAGGGACAGGATGTACATGTATTTGGAAAGGCAAGGACTGATTCGAGATAGTCAACATGGCTTTGTGCATGGAAAATTATGACTCACAAACTTGATTGAGTTTTTTGAAGAAGTAACAAAGAGGACTGATGAGGGCAGAGCACTTTCAGATGTGATCTATATGGACTCCAGTAAGGTGTTCGACAAGGTTCCCCATGGGAGACTGATTAGCAAGGTTAGATCTCATGGAATACAGGGAGAACTGGCTCAAAAGGTAAAAGACAGAGGGTGGTGGCGGAGGATTGTTTTTCAGACCGGAGGCCTGTGACCAGTGGAGTGCCACAAGGATTGGTGCTGGGTCCTCTACTGTTTGTCATTTACATAAATGATTTGGATACGAGCATAAGAGGTAC
This sequence comes from Hemiscyllium ocellatum, assembly GCF_020745735.1. NCBI lineage: Eukaryota > Metazoa > Chordata > Chondrichthyes > Orectolobiformes > Hemiscylliidae > Hemiscyllium > Hemiscyllium ocellatum. Next base: position 13,374,760 of record NC_083437.1, read on the forward strand.
AGTTAGTAAATTTGCAGATGACATCAAAACTAGAGTGTAGTGGACAGCGAAGAGGGTTAGAGCTGAAAATGTGTTGCTGGAAAAGCGCAGCATGTCAGGCAGCATCCAAGGAATAGGAAATTCGACGTTTTGGGCATAAGCCCTTCATCAGGAATGAGGAAAATGTGTCCAGCAGGCTAAAATAAAAGGTAGGGAGGAGGGACTTGGGGGAGGGGCGATGGAGATTTGATAGGTGGAAGGAGGTCAAGGTGAGGGTGATAGGCCGGAGTGGGGTGGGGGAGGAGAGGTCAGGAAGAAGATTGCAGGTTAGGAAGGTGGTGCTGAGTTCGAGGGATTCGACTGAAACTATAGCCATATCAGAAATTTCAACGAAGAGGGTTACCTCAGATGACAACAGAATCTTGACCAGATGGGTCAAGGGGCTGAGAAGTGACAGATGAAGTTTAATTCAGATAAGTGTTAGTTGCTGCATTTTGGGAAAGCAAATCTTGGCAGGACTTTTACACTTAATGGTAAGGTCCTTAGGGAGTGTTGCTGAACAGAGACCTTGGAGTGCATGTTCATAGCTCCTTGAAAGTGGTGTCGCAGGTAGATAGGATACTGAAGAGGAGTTTTGCACGCTTTCGTTTATTGGTCAGATTATTGAGTACAGGAGTTGGGAGGTCATGTTGCGGCTGTACAGAACATTGGTTAGGCCTTTGAATATTGCGTGCAATTCTGGTCTCCTTCCTATCGGAAAGACGTTGTGAAACTTGAAAGGGTTCAGAAAAGATTTACTAGGATGTTGCCAGGGTTGGAGAATTTGAGCAATAGGGAGAGGATGAACAGGCTGGGGCTGTTTTCCCTGGAGCGTCGGAGGCTGACCGGAGACTTTACAGAGGTTTACAAAATTATGAGGGGCATGGATAGGATAAATAGGCAAAATCTTTTCCCTGGGGTCGGGGAGTCCAGAACCAGAGGGCATAGGTTTAGGATGAGAGGGGAAAGATATAAAAGAGACCTAAGGGGCAACGTTTTCACAGAGTGTGGTACGGGTATGGAATGAGCTGCCAGAAGAAGTGGTGGAGGCTGAATCAATTACAACATTTAAAAGGCATCTGGACGGGTATATGAATAGGAAGGATTTAGAGGGAGGTGGACCAAATGCTGGGAGATGGAATTAGATTAGATTAGGATATCTGGTCTGCATGGATAAGTTGAACTGAAGGTTCTGTTTCCGTGCTGTATATCTCTGTGACTCTATTAAGAATGCCTTAAGAATGATAATATATATTTTAGATGCAACTCAATGTCACTATGCAATGAATTATGCTCAACGGAGTAAGATGACTTTTGAAATGATATACAACACAGAAGATTGAGAAGAGGATAATACGTATCAAGCAGAAAGGATTTTCTTGGTTACAAGAAGCTTCAACTCTAAATGAATTTGATTTGCTGATGCAATGAATGTTGTTATGGTTGACAGTGGATGCACATCCAGTTTGTAGAGTGGATTGGCTAAAATGTTATCTAGATTACTTACACATAAGGAGCAGAGTGAAGCTAAAGGGATTTGAGAGCTTTACTTGCTTTCAATTTTGGGGATGACAACACATTGAAGTAAATTAAGAGAGAGTAGTAATTACATGTGAAATTGAAGGGGTAAGTTGCTTTCAGCAGCACAGATGTAATATCTAATGAAACATCCCTACTTTTAAAGGCATCTATAAAAAATGGCTCAAGTGACACGGACTTGGAGCACAAGAAGACAAGTGGGTTTGGAAATTCAATTGATCTGCAGTTTATACAATCTGGAAATTATTGTCTGCCCTTAATTATTATTTTGATAAGACAAGTTAGATCTCGTTAAGTGTGAGTAACATCGAGCGATAGAAGCTTAAACAAAAAAAAATCATTGTTTTAAACCTACATTTTCAATTTACCTACCCATCTTCTCAAATTTAAAATTCAACTAAAGGATGCAGGAGTAAGGGACAATGAGTATAGTAAACGTACAGAAAAGATTAATTACAAATGTGAAAACAATTGAAGAACACCATCATGGTCAGAAGTGAGTCTCCCAGTAGCAAGAGACTTAAATGAAGGTGAAGCAATGGACCTAAAGATTTGGGATAAGGTAGGAAAAACATTTTATCTTGCACTTCATAAACTCCTAAATCCAGTTGCCGTGTGTACAACAACATGCATAATAAAAAAAAGACTGAAAACAAGATGATGGATTGAACTGGGGCCACCAGTTCAATTCCAAAGTGACAATGATTGAAAATTCCCAAACATGAATTTAAATGTGTGTGTGAAAATATGAACATTATAGTAATAAATACAGAAAGTTTCTTTAGTAATAGAGTATGTGAAAGACATTAGGAAAGAATAGAGATGTTTCAAAGATCTTAGCAGATTAACTTGTGAACCAATATTGGCCCTCCTGTGGTTAGTCCATTTAGGGAATTCACTGCAATTGGGGGAGGGTTCCAATCCAGACCAAACTGTTTTTGAAATAAATCCAAATATTCTTTCAGCAATGTCTGATCATATAATAAGGATAAGGCTTATGATCCCAGGAGGACAATTGCCAAAAAATGGACACGAGAGGCACATGTCAAAAAGAATTAGTGAATGGACGAGTACCACTATAGGTAGAGAGGGGAAAACTACCAGCAAATATGAGTTTTAGTCAAACATGCAAGATGAGGGCACGAAACCAAAGATTAGTAAAATGAGATGAGGATATAGGAAGCCAGAAATTGCAGTATAACGTTCTAAAAATGGGTCTGGAACTTAATATGGTGCTAGAAAAAGGTTCAAGGCTAGTCAAAAGAATGCTGAACAGTAGAAGGGGAGATCTCACAGTAGTATTAGTCGTCCAGAACAATAAAAGTAGGGTTCATAGTTTGAAAAACGAAAGGACCATAGAATTGGCCAGGTATACCATGAGAAGTAGAAGTCCCTATGATTGAGAAGTTATAGTGGATATTAACAAATTAAAGCTAAATTGATAAAAGATGCCAAGCAAGAGTCGAAAATCTGGAAAGAACTTGTTGTGTACACCAAACTGCCTGATTGGATGCAGCAAGTACCATCTTACAGTCAGATAGGAACAGAAAAAGTACCTCTTGACAGTACATACAAAGCTGAGGTCAGATGAATGGTTTGGACTTTTGGAGAAAGACTTGGTAATCAAAAATTTAGGTTTGATGCTCCTACAGCAGGAAGTGTACATTTGAAAATTTCCTTAGCTGCTTCAACAACAAATTCCTGGCAGTCTAAATCAATTGCTGAAAAAGCAGCAATTTTGCAATGGGAAACATAGAATTCAAGTGTGTGGAAGAAGGCCATTCAGCCCATCAAGTCTGCACCAACCCTCCAAACAGCATTTCAAAGGGAATTTCTTTTGAAGCCACGTAAAGAACCTTATGATGTGGAAGAGAAACTGTGGAAATTAAACATGTATGCTTAAGGATCAATAAAGAGAATGTAGCACTTTTCAGTTCAGTCTGTCATGTTGAAAGCCCTATATATTCAATTAAAAAGCGACACAGCAAAATTTCATTGGTATCCCAAGGAAAAACCAACAGGAATCTTTATAAAGCAGGTGGAGATATTGTCAGGGAACTTCAGCAGAATTGAAGAAATGCATGATCTATAAAATAAAAAAAGGCAAGACAGATGTTCAGTGTTAGTCAAGATTCAGAGTCCTCTAAATAAAAAGGATTATATATCAAAAGAAGGAAGAAAAAACAAACCAAGAGATCTTAGATAAGCAATCTTACTTATCAATATATTGTAAGTAATATTGCTTATCTAAGATCGCTTGGTTCGTTTTGCATCCCGATAAATAGGTCCATGCTCTCTCAGAAAAATGAGGGTGCACCCAAGGTTAAGAAAAAGACCAGTTATGAAATCTGAGTAGTCATGTGAACTGGTTACACACTCAAATTAGGCCCAATGCCACTTATAACTTCTTGGAGCTTGAGCTTTAAGATTTAAAACATGTTGATTTAGAAGACTAATAATTTCTTAAGGCAAGCATTTCTTTTCGTAAAGCACTCTGACGATTGGTGACATTTGAGGTCAAATAAACATTAAAGAAATTAAATCCAGAAAAACAATTACGCAGGTTTCCATGTAATAGGTCACCAATTGTCAGCATTCTTTACAAAATGAAATGCTTGCCCTAAGAAATCAATGAAATAATTTCAGAGGGTTATTGTATTGTAATGAAGTTATGGAATATTGCATTAAGATGATGGATTGCTTTGTTCCCTACCTCAATGTGGAAAAATAATTTATAGCATGGGAAACCTGGGATATGCTAATGTTGTGAATAATAATATGAGAAAAGAAAAAAAATTATTAGCTTTGGACAGACTATGAATATTTTGAATTTGAAGAAAAAAAAGAATACACTAAGACCTATGTTTAATGAAGAAAGTTAGTTGTATGAATGCATGAGCATCTGCAACACTGCATGGTCTGAGAGGAATAAGATTGAGTAGGTCAAAAAAACTCTCTCCACAAAAGATGTGTCTTGATTTAATCTTTCCAACGGTCTTGGACTCTTTTAACATATGACCTTAAGATTTACAATAGCAACCAGACCCATTTCTGTAAATAAGTATATTGAAGGATTATGGGAATGAAAACAATTACAATGAGAAAGACCAATCTCCATAGATGTACTGTGAAGTGAATCAGCTTTATTCGAATATAAAAAGTTCAACTACAGTTTCCAGCTGTCTAACTCATGTTTCAGTTAGTTTTCCTTAATGATAAGTTAAAGCATGTTCATTTTCTATCAACCCTTCAAAATGACACTGTTATAGTTGAAACTGTAAATTTAACTACAGAACAACTTATTTTTAAACAATAAAAGGTCCTGTCATTTCTTACGTATTGCAATGGAATCATTATGTAACATATTGCTGCTTGGCATTAATAAATGTACATCTACACGTTATCCTGCCCACGCAGTTCAAAATAACCTATGCAGCTGTTACAAAGATGCACAACAGCATTTCAAGAAACCCATAAACAAACTCATTTAAAGAGAAGCATCTCTACAAAATGCTGCAAAATGAAATTACATAAATCACAGTCTAATTGAAAACTCCTTTTGATTTTGTTCTCTTATTTGTGATAATTTTCAATAATTTGTTCAAAACAGTGACTACTGATGATCTCATTTGGAAATGGATGCAGAGTGGTAAAAGGAGTATCTGAATCACTGACATATGGAAGGATAGACAAACCAAAGCACAGCCCAAGAAGGCACTTTTTTTAGGTTGGCTTAAATCCTTCAGAGCGTCACTCTATTTCTATTTCTGATTTAAAGCCTCCTACAAATCTACTCTTGCTCTGTCTATGGTTAATTCTCTCTTTTTCATCAACCCGATGAATGGCCACGCTTTTGGCTACAGAGACCTGATACTTTTGCAATCTCCCCCTAATTTCAACACTCTCCTTTGCAAGATCCTTCTTAAAGACAATCTCCTGCATCAAACTTCTGGATAGTCTCCTGAAATCTTCTAAGTTTCTGATCAAGTTGTTAAGTGACAAATAACATCCACGACCACACAGCAACCATCTCAAACAAAGAAGAATCTAACCATTGCCTCCTGATGTTTGCTACTACTATCAATCCTAGGGATTACCACAGACCAGAAAATGAACTGGACCAGCCATATAAATCATGTGGCTAGAAGAACAGGTCAGATGCTATGGATTCAGTATTGTAACTTGCCTCTTGTCTCCCCCAGTACCTATTCACCATCTGCAAAGCACAATTTAGGATTGTAATGGAATATCATCCCCTTGCATGGATGAGTGAAGTTCTTAGAACATTCTAGAAGCTTGACACCATCTAGTACAAAGCAGTTCATTTTTAGAACCAGCCACTACGCTCAACTGTCACTATCTTCACCCCAATGCACAACAAACTGCAGCAATTTCCTGTGTTTAACAGGAGGAAATGGCAGCTCATGTAGGAAAGCAGGTTGGATAAGCAAAATTATAAAGGAAATGTGAAGGTACAGACTGGTATCAGTGTGCATATGGATGCTGACTGTGGAAATTGTCACTAAGGATTAGAATGCAGTTGGACAAGGATAAATTCTGGAGAGAATGTAAAGGTAATAGTCTAGGGGTAGAAATGAAGCACTGTTTTGGAACGGTCCGCCTGTGGTACAATGACTAGGAACAGAATAAGTGATAATGGTCCCAAGGAACGTGAAAACCAAAAGAGGAATATGAGGAGGGTACAGTGAGTAACTGTAGAGAACATTGAGGAAAAGTAATTGAACATTTCAGGGTTGCTATTAAAATGTCATAATACTGAACTTGCAGCAAGTTCATGTCCAATCTACAGTATGAGTCTGGCGCACAATCTCAGTGATCAAGCTTGTATTTGGATTTCAATACCCATACTGTTGCAGAGATAGAAGAATTAGGACTATTGTAACTTGGATTTTTATCACAATATTTTGTATTTCTGCACATGCAGATTGTATTTTGTAATTCTTAAAACCAGCAACATGTTATTTAACAACATATGTCATTGCTCTAATAAACAAATTATTCATACTTTGTGGTATTTACATCAGAGGTCAGACTTCATTAAGTACGTTGTAAAAGTGTTAAGTGAAGCACTCTGCATCCAGATGTTGGCAAAATGAGGTTCTGTGGTGTGCATGGGAGCAAGTTACTTCAATGCAGTCTCGTTTGCAGAAATCATGAACAATGCAGCAGCATGGGAAGACAAGAGATTTTAAAGAAATACATTTTTAAAAATCAGTACGAAACGTTTGAACAGAGGAATATTTTGCGGCGGCATTCGTGATTGAAAAGTAGTAAATTTTAGGAGACAGGTTGCAGCATTTATTTAAAATGAGAAAATGAAAAGACATTACCAATTTGTGAATTGCAATGTTCTGTTCAGTCATAAAACTCCATAAAACTAATATTTGGTAAGTGACAATAATTATTATTCCTAGTTAATATATGCCAAAGGGTTTTAAATAGACATAGTTAACAGTTACTAAAGAAACTTTCACAATTTGGTGTTGATTTCCAAACAGCATTCAATACCTACTACACACAAGGTTACTTAATGAAATAAGAGGACATGCTGGGGGTAGAATACTAGCATAACTAGACTACTGGTTAACTAAAATGCAGAGAATTGGGGTAAAGGGAGCATTTTAGGATGACAACCTGAAACCAGTGGAGTGAACATAAGATAAGCAGCAGAAGCAGGCCAGTCAGACCAATGAGTCTGCTCCACCATTCAATGAGATCATGGCTGATCTGATAATTATCAGCTCCACTTTCCTGTCTTATCTCTATGACCCTTGATTCCCATACTAATTAACAATTTATCTTTGTCTTGAATATACTTAACTCCCACCTCAACAGTCATATATGATAAAGAACTCCACAGAATCATCACACTCGGAGAACAATTTCTTCCTCATCTCTGTTCTAACTGGGCAACCTCTTACTCTGAGATCGCACCCCCTGTAAGGTCATCCCTCATTCTTTTAAATTATATTGAGTACAGGCCCAAACTACACCATCTTCACTCATAAGAAAACCCCTCCATACCTGGGATCAACCTGATAAATCTACTCTGGACTGCCCCCTTTGCCAATTTGTCTTTCCTTTGATAAGTGGGCCAAAACTGCTCTCAATATTGTTATAGTGGTCTAATTAATATCCTGTATCGTTTTTTTCAAGATTTCTTTATTTTTATACTCCATTCTCTTCGAAATAAAGGTGAACAGTCAATTTTTCTTCCCCATCATCTGCTGAACTTGGATGCTAGCTGATTTGAGATTTATAGATGAGAACTCTAAAATCCATCTGTGCTGCAGCTTTTTCCAGTCTTTCTCCATACTAATAATAATCAGCTCTACTATTCATCCTGCCAAAGAGCCTAACCTCATTTTTAGGATGGCAACCTGTAACTTATGGAGTGACACAGGGGTTAATGATGGAGTCAGAATTATTTACGGTAGATATGAATGACATGGATGAAGGAAGTGAAATATCCTATAGTCAAGTTTGCAGATGACACTGCACAAAAATAGGTGGGCAGGCCAGTAGTGGGTGAATGGCATAGACAGTTTAAGAGAGATTCAGACAGGTTCAGTGAGTGGATAAAAACTTGGGAGATGGGATGCAATATGGGAAAACGTGAGGACAGATATCTGAAATTCTGAAAGAGCTGGCTTTGATTTACTGTTTGCAATGTTATTTAAAGCAGTTTATCTTAATTTCAGTTAACATGTGAAGTATATCACAAAATAAAAATGCAGTCAACTTTTGAAACATAATTTTGATTACAAATGACTGTAGGATAAATCTGCAACATGAGTCACATGTTGTGGCTAACCTCAAATGAAATGTATATCAGCTGTACAAGTAAGTGAAACAGTATGCTGCTTAAGTATTTTAACAGTCTGAAGTAATCACCTCATCGTGTCCTGTCTGCACAAAAATGAAAATTGCTGACTTTTGTTATTTTGTTACTTTTCAAAGGATATTTATTCTAACATGATGTAGACTAGATTTTATGCTTAAAAACTCATGGAAATCCACATAGATATGTGTGCATATTTGAGTGTGGTGTACTATTGGAAGTTATTACTGAACAGTATTAACAGTTTTGAATATTTTAACTCATCACAGCACGTATTTATAAGAAACGGGACAAAAAAAAAATACATAAACTTGTTGCTACCTTCCTCCACAACACCGGTAATATGATATCAGAAAAAGCTGACAGGACTGAAGTTCTTTGCTCGCCAAATTTCAAACAAAAGGCATCCTTCTCTCAAAGAAACCTCCAGCCCACATTCCTGTCAGCACCTGAGGCTAATTGATGGACTGGGAGGAGCCTGCCATACGTGCAGGAGCAAGGAATGGGAGGGGCACAGACTAAAGATGCATTAGGTATTTAAGATGCTGTGTCGAGCTATTTTTAAGACTGCCTACATTTTTCAGAAAAGGATACCAGGAACACTTAATTCGCAAGTTTCAATCTTCACTGGATAAAGTGCACAAGAGGAATTTCTCTCAACAATGTGCTTCTCATTATTCTGAACTACTAAAACAAAACTTTAAAACACTCTGACAAAGTAGATCATTAGTTTTGTTAACGTTTTTGAAAACGTAATCCAAAGCGGCAAGTGTTTTAAGTCCAAGGACATAAGACTTTTACATTAATTAAATTGCAAAGATGACAGTCAAAATTTTCCTTTGGCTTCTTTCATTCATTTTGTTCCTCTGCATCGTTTCTCCAAGCTACAGCCGGGTTCAGAAAGCACCTCGGAGAAGGGGAACCGCAGGAGGAGTTAATATTCTGAAACTCATGACCTGCTGTGATGATCTTAAAGAGCTGAAAATCCAGGTGGCCAACCTGACTAGCATTCTGGCTGAGCTTAGTAGGAAACAGGAGACTGACTGGATAAATGTAGTCATGCAAATGATGGAAGTGGAAAATGGCTATCGGCAGATGGAATCTCGTATTACAGAAGCTGAAGGAAAATACTCTGAAGTCAACAATCGGATAGACATTATTCAGCTTCAAGCAGCCCAAACAGTTACACAGACATCAACAGGTAAGAGCAGAGTGTTCTAGTGAGGAATAGATGGGAAGGAATATGTATTAAACGCTCTCGCTCCCTGCCTTCATTCCTGATGAAGGGCTTTTGCCCGAAACATTGATTTTCCTGCTCCTCGGATGCTGCCTGACTTGCTGTGCTTTTCCAGCACCACTCTAATCTTTACTCTGATCTCTAGCATCTGCAGTCCTCACATTGCCTTCATATTTGTCATAACGTTAAGTTCGGAATTAGTAAACACAGGCAATTGAAATTTAACTTTTAAAAGGTGTTTTAGCCATTCAAAAAATATTAAAAGCACTTCAATTTGAAAATAGTTACAATTATTTCTTTATAATTGAAATTAATCAAAGATAATACTTCACATTTATATATCAGTATTATGACGAAACAGTTCACATCGATCAATTATGAATGACAACTTGCATTTGTACATCACATTTAACAAAGTAAAATATTCCAAGGAATGTGATAGGAGCATTATCAGACAGAGCCTGACAGATGAAAGCCAAATTTCTACTTAATAAAACACAGCTGTATAATGTAGACTGGGTATTCCCAATTTTCTTGAGCGAGATCCCATTCAAACTCGTATATAATTTGGAAAATTTTCAATTATGTGGACTAAGGTTCACAAAGAATAAATCAGGGATCATATTTGAACTGAAAGAGCACAGTAATTCTTCTCCAAAAAAGAAATGTGCCTTTGAACTCATTCACCTCAACCAAACCCTCCCTAATCCTCTGTGAATAAGGCTACTAAACATTTTTATATTTTACTTACTAGCAGATTTAATTTCACTGTATTTTCTTTCTACAACAGCCATCACCAAAGTGGTGCAGATCTTTCAAGATTTTTTCTGACTTGTTAAAGTAATCAAGATATTACTTTTAATTCATATGAAAATCAATTAAAATTAAGCCATGCATTCATCATTTACAGAAGATATTTAATGCTGTCAGTACGTAACATGGAGTTACGCAAGAAACTACAGAACTGATACAATAGAATGTTTGAGTTGAATTTGCCTGAAGAGCTATTATGTTCAAATTACATTCTGTTTTAGCACAAAATACCGATGGTTAAATTTGAACAGTCTAAAAAAAATTTCATCTAAAATTTCAAAAATTCTGTTATCACACAATGCATTTAAATGCTGCAGTAATCACATTTATTTTTACTTCAATATTACAAGACTTTTTAAATCAACTGTAATAGTGAAAACACAGATGCATACTGGCCGTTTAATTTTTTTCTTTTTATCTGTTAGGTCAAACTTTGCAGGGGAAAAAAAAACTGTCTCCTCATATGAAACTAATTTTCAAACAATCATTCATTCCGACCTCATTTTATGTAACGGCTGAAGTTATGTGCATTCTAAATTTAAAATGGCAAAGGAAAACCCATCACTTGAAAACCAGGGCATGGCAGAAGTGACAACATCATGATGGGATCCTACATAATTTTTAACAGTGTATGTATTGCAACTTGTGAACCAGGATTGTATCGTAATGGCCAAGAACCCCACTTTTACATTCACTGGCTCAAATTTCCTCAAAGCAGAACTTATCCTGACAAGTTATTGTGAAATTACCAAAGGGCTTTCTATCTCCAATCTCAAAATAGAAATCCATGCCTGCCAGCTCCCACCCGATACATTTGCGTGTTTAACACACCAGTAGTAAACTCATATTTGCACATGTAGCCGGAGTCCATACAAAGAACACTCACATTCCATTCAGAGACCTTGAGTCTGTGATTCACATTCTATCAGACAGAGTCAATGAGACAAGAAATCTCAGCAATCTTGCATTCTCACCTGCTAGTGAAGCAGACCAAGTGGCATACTTTCGCTATTCAATCATTATCTAAAACAACGCATGAAAGGATCCCACTTTTCACTTCACCTAAAGCGGTCAGAAAGAGTCTGTAAAGACTGAGGCTCTTACCATTTATACCATTATTCAATTTTTGATCTCATTTTGAGAAAATAGATCCAGTACACTGCTCTCTCTATTTTATATTGATTCAGCTTCTATTGGTACATTGAATTTTAGAATGGTTTCTATCCATTCAGTCTACTGAAACTGGAGTCCATAACCCAAAATATTCATAGATCCACATTTAAGCTGATAGGTTGGTTCCGTTATTTAGTTCTACTATACATGAAGACCCAATTGTCTGTACTGTCTGTAGTGCCAAAGGACAAAACTATCAGCTTGAATCAATGATAGCAAGCTTGCCTCAGTTGCAGATCCGAGACTAGGGTGACACACTTATACACTTAAAAATGTGTTGCTGGAAAAGCGCAGCAGGTCAGGCAGCATCAAAGGAGCAGGAGAATCGACGTTTCGGGCATAAGCCCTTCTTCAGGAATGAGGAGGGTGTGCCAAGCAGGCTAAGATAAAAGGTAGGGAGGAGGGACTTGGGGAGGGGCATTGGGAATGCGATAGGTGGGAGGAGGTTAAGGTGAGGATGACCTCCCTCGTCAGATCCACACCCCCCACCAACCCAACCACCACTTCCGGCACCTTCCCCTGCAACCGCAAGAAATGCAAAACTTGCACCCACACCTCCCCCCTCACTTCCCTCCAAGGCCCCAACGAATCCTTCCATATCCGTCACAAATTCAACTACACCTCTATACACATCATTTACTGTACCCAATGTGGCCTCCGCTATATTGGGGAAGACAGGCTGCCTACTTGCGGAACGTTTCAGAGAACACCTCTGGGACACCCGCACCAACCAACCCAACCGCCCCGTGGCTGAACACTTTAACTCCCCCTCCCACTCCACCAAGGACATGCAGGTCCTTGGCTTCCTCCATCGCCAGACCATAGCAACACAACGCCTGGAGGAAGAGCGCCTCATCTTCCGCCTAGGAACCCTCCAACCACAAGGGATGAATGCAGATTTCTCCAGCTTCCTCATTTCCCCTCCTCCCACCTTATCTCAGTCCCAACCCTCCGATTCAGCACCGTCTTCTTGGCCTGCAATCTTCCTCCCGACCTCTCCGCCCCTCCCCCTCTCCAGCTTATCACCCTCACCTTAACCTCCTTCCACCTATCGCATTCCCAACGCCCCTCCCCCAAGTCCCTCCTCCCTACCTTTTATCTTAGCCTGCTTGGCACACCCTCCTCATTCCTGAAGGGCTTATGCCCGAAACGTCGATTCTCCTGCTCCTTTGATGCTGCCTGGCCTGCTGCACTTTTCCAGCAACACATTTTTAAGCTCTGATTTCCAGCATCTGCAGTCCTCATTTTTTCCCTGCTGACACATTTATGCAGACCAGCAATCATCCAGCACTGTTAGTGGTATCATCTTTTGAGTGAGATATTAAAGTAAGGTTCTATACAGTTATTCAGACGCATGCAAAAAATTCAATATACTCTTTTCAAGGGAGAAAGTTTGTCTAGAAAGTGGCCCTTCATATTTTGATTGCCTGTGCCATCTTACTATTATAAAAACGTAAGCTGAATTTCTCTAAACATCAACAACATAATTTTAAAGGTCCAGATTAAATTTAATCTGGATCAATCTAACACCAGTTGTGCTTTACTGTCAATTACTTAGCCATTTAACTGATTTTGTTTTAAAAGTGGCACATTATTTGATAGGACAACACTGTTCTGTGTTTCAAACTACACTTCTCAACAATAACTTAAGCAGAAGGGATTGAAAATAGACTTTCACCTTAGTCTTTGTGTGTTGTGATATTTATCGAAGTAGTATATCAATGTTAGATTACAGTACATTACATTGACGAGACCTTAATGAAATTTTAAAATCAGTTTGCCATTTCATGAAGTTCAAAGTAAAGATGTCAGAGGTTTTTTTGGGGGGATGGAGAGGTGGGAGGAGTGAGGGGTGAGCGGGAGATGAGGGGTGAGGGGGTTAGGATGAAAGAGGTGGGAGCAGGGTATTAAGGGGAAGGGGTGGGGGAAGGGAATTGGGGGAAGAGGTGGGGCAAGGGGTAGAGTGATAGGTGGGTAAGGTATTGGGGGAAAAGAGGCAGGGCAAGAGGGGTGGGGGAAGAAGCAGGGTGAGGGGGTTGGGGAAGAGGCAAGGTGAGGGGCGTAGGGAAAGAGGCAGGGTGAGGGGGTTGGGGGAAGAGGGAGACAGTTGGTGGATGAACTGTTAAATAAGTTTAAAATATCAGGACAAGGTTTCAGTCAGAATTCAGTTTCTTTTCATACATCCTAGACACTCAACCAATTTGGTGCCATCTGAATGAAGTGCTAAAACAGACCTCACCAGTTGACAGATTACAGACATTTACACCATAATGATGTAAGGATACGTTCTACCGATAAAGAATGCTTCTGAGCCTAAAAGAGAGAAAACACAAAATTTCTGAAATTTTTGTTCAGGCATACAATGACCAGACGATCATTTGTTTTAATGTTGTAAACCTATCTTGATTGAAACTGGACGACAACAATTTTAAATCTTACTTGCAATGGTTTGAGAATGTATGTAGTTACTCCTGCAAGTGACTTGTCAACGTAGTATTTATCATTTTGTGATCCTTAATAATTGTCTTAAGGTTATTTTTCGTCTCTCATTTTTATCATTTTCCACTAAAGTCACACTCATCTAATTATTAAGCTAGAGATGGTGAGCATCCTTCACTGACTTAATCAAATAGCCTTATTTCATGAGCAAACCAACACAGTAAGGACTGTTGTCAAGCTCTTCAGTCATCAAACATAGCACAAATGAGGCTGTCCCTTTCTTCAGTAAAATGGGCTTTAACCTCCTCGGATAGAATTGTTTTGTAACTGCAGGTTTTCATCATCCACAGCCCAATAGCTTGGCTTATAAGTTGAGATGTTGCAAATATGATTTGCAAAGTTTAACAAATAAATGGTCATTTTGAGCTGCACATGAATTTTCAGAAATAATAATCAGATAAGTGTGACTTTAGTGGAAAATGAGAAAAATGAGACAAAAGTAACTTTAAGACAAATATTAAGGATCACAGAATAATAAACGCTGCATTGACAAGTCACTCTTGCAGTAATGACTAACATATGTTCTCAAACCTTTGCAAGAAAGATTTCAAATTGCTGCCATCCAGTTTCAATCAAAGTAGGTTTACAAATTAAAACAAATGATCACCTGGTCAATGTGTACCTGAATAAAAATTTCTGAGATTTCATTCATACACCTCAATCTTTAACTGCAATTATAAACGTCAATTATTCATGCAAATGGCACATTGAGGGAAATAGAAATTTTATGTAAGACAGAAAGACACATCCATCCACAAGATCCAAAGGCTATTTTCATTAGGTGCAATCAATCAAATTGTTTGAATGAATTACTGCAGCAATTGTTAAACCATTCAACTCTAAAAAAACTATATGTAATAATCTACCCCGAGAAATATGAAACTGCTCATTCAACGTATGACATTTCAGTGTATTGCCTGCCTCACACAGCGAGGGACCCAGGCTCTATTCTAACATTGAGTGACCATCTGTGTGGAGTTTGCACATTCTCATTGTCTGCACTGGTTTCCTCCATAACAATTAAGCCAAATTATGTTTTCAAAATACCTATGTACAGAAGCTTCCAATCACTTTACTGCTGAAAAAGCAAGAAACCAAGTTGATGTATGTCCTCCCTAGTCCAAGAACCCTAATGCCAAATACTGTACCCTATTTGGTACCGAAATTCAAATCAGCCACTTTAGCATAGGAAGCAATTGTAAAAGAAGTGTCAAATATCTGAAGGACCAAAATTGTTCTGTTTTGTTTATTTGAATGGTGAAAAATCATCTGGTTGCATATTTCACTTTCTGGAGTACTTAACGTAATGACTTCAGAGTTCTATAAATAATGTAGTTTCCCTTTTTGTTGCTTCTGCACCTAACCTATGAAGTGTGCTCATATTTATTTAAACTTCCACTGAACAATCCAGCCCTGCGCTTTCCTTTACCCTGGACATCTGACAAGCCACAATTTTGTGTACTGAACCATATTTTGGAAATAGTTCAAATAAACAGTAACCAGCATTGTTGAATTCAAGAATACACAGAAACCAACATATTACTACCTTAGCCTATTCTTGATAAATCACATTCAACAAAAAGAACACAACGAAAATTTAAAACAAACTTGTGGAAAATTTAGTGTTTTTTAAAAATCATTATGGTATTGGTAAGACTTATTTCTCAAAATCTTCACAAAGTTAAGTTTAAAGTGGAAGTGTCTCTTTAATGTTTCCAAGTTACATAAAAAAAACTATTCATCAACATAAATTCAAATGGGTTGAATTAGAAGAGCACTACTCTGATTTTAATTAGGTTTGCACTGTCTTTACATCTAACAGCCAAGCTCAACTGTTCCAACCTCTGAACTTGTGAACATTAAAGAATTAATTTGCTCCAGTTAGTAAAAATACAGAAAAGCTATAAATTTGCATGGCTGAGTTATTTCCATCAACATGGGTCAGGTATGCTCACTGGTTTCTTTTGTTTTGGAAGATTAAAAAAACAGTATTTAAACCAAGTGACTCAAATTAGATCAAATGTAAATATCTACAAGTTTTTATTTTCTAGCCCTAGACAGCAGTAAACAGAAAATTCATGAAAAGCAAATCAGGGAGTATTCTCTAGTGTGCCAATGAAGAGTAAATTGTGATTCTGAACTTCAAAGAGGCAGGTAAATAGGCAGGTCTTTGAATTAAAAAAAAACATTAAACAGAGTATGGTTAACATACTGACCAATTTGTCATTGGAAGCACTCTAAGGCTGCCATTATCAATACATTTAGGAGTGAATTGGATAAATCACTTGAGAGAAAGGGCTCTACATTGAGATAAAGAGTAAAATGTAGTAATTCATTTATGATGTCTATACATTCTGACGAAAGGAGAAGCAGAAGAGTTTTGAAACAAGACTAAGATAAATTAGGATAAATGGGCAATTTAATTCAGTTTGTTAAAGCAAAACAGAAGTCTGTATCCACAATAAAATAATGCTAATATAGTGGGTACAAAATTTACACAGGAATAATACACAGAATATTTCAAAGTGACCTGTATGTATCCTGCATTTGCTAATATTCTCTCTGCTAACAGTTGAAATACCAAGATAATTCTCAACGTAGTTCAGTGCTTTCTTATTGTAATAGTGTGTCAATATTTAGCCTTATTTCATTGACAGTGATTAAAAAAATGAATGGACTTTTCCTGGTCAAGTGAGTATGATATATCAGAACAGATTTCAACCACTGTTCAAATTTATACCTCTCACTGTGGAAAATATTTTACAAATCTATTACTAGAAAGGAGGCCACTCTTCGTTTTTGCTCATACATACACAGTAACTGTAAGAGTCTGATGTAAAACTTGGGAATTCTGGAATAATAATAGAGTTTAATCTTCTGTTTGCAGATGCCATCTATGACTGCACATCACTATATCAGAAGAATTACCGAATATCTGGAGTATACAAGTTACCTGCCGACGATTTCCTGGCAACTCCAGAATTTGAGGTGATGCTGCTCAAAAGAGACATCCTTTACTCTTGTCATCTTTTGCACATGCTTCACTGTCACAAAATATTTTAATCGGTAGACTGCAATACACAAACACGTTATTTATTGTTTGTGAAGATTATACTCTGGTACGAGAATTGTCCATGAACACTAAAATATTGTCTCTTCACTTTAGTGATCCTTATAAACATGGAGAATTTAGCCCATAGTTTTTAATGGATTTTACTGTTGAAAGAGGAGCTACAGTCTTGTGGCTGCTCTCACATAAGAATTTTAAATCGAAACAGTACTGCAATAAGTAACAACAACCCTGCTCTTTTAATAATTAATATCTTATTCTATGTTCAAATATCTTTATTGAAGTTAGAACAGAGCTTGCTCGAATGATTCAAATCCATTTTAATTTATGAACTCTCTGTCAATCAGGGAACTTTCAATCATTTGCTTTCTGCCACTGAATGAAATCGGACCAAAAGGTTGCAACATTTCACAACTGGAAGAGAGCAGCAACTATCTTTTTAAAAATTTAATTTAAAAGTCCAATGACAAGAATGTAATTTAATAGAATGTGGCATGGTGGCTCAGTGGTTATTAGTGCTACCTCACAGCACCAGAGACCCTGGTTCGATTCCAGCAGTCTGTGCGGAGTTTGCACATTCTCCCAGTGTCTGCCAGAGTTTCCTCCCACAATTCAAAGATGTGCAGGTTAGGTGACTTGGCCATGCTAAATTGCCCATATTGTTCAGGGGTGTGTAGGGATATATGTAGAGTTATAGGAAATGATTGGGTGGGGTACTCTTCAGAAGGTCGATGTAGATCTGCAGGGCTGAAGGGCTTGTTTCCACACTGTAGGTATTCTACAGAAGTAAAATGCAATTAACTGCAAATATACAGTCAGCAAGTATTTGCAAAGACAATTAATTAATTAGGATTACTTATGAAACATTAACATTTCATTCTATTTTTACAATCTACTTTCATTGTATTTTTACAGTAAATTGTTCTTAGCTTTAGTTCTAATTTCCAGTATTTCCAATTTGTTAATTTGTATCTTTTACATAATGCTTTCAATTGAGCCTACCAAATATGAAATCCAAATCAAAATTCTGCATTCATCCAAATGATGAGGTAATATGTTATGGGCCAAAACTTACAGGAGTGAATGAGGCTTTGAATCTTATTATCAGAGAGTGAAAGTCTAGTTGATAGCATCAACTTTCAAGAATACTTTTTATGACATATTGAATAATTACTTGGACTATTACAGGTATACTGTGACATGGAAACTGAAGGTGGTGGTTGGACTGTTATACAACGTCGAAAAGTTGGACTAAGCTCTTTCTACCGTGACTGGAAACAGTACAAGCGAGGGTTTGGCAACATCCGTGGAGACTTCTGGCTGGGCAACGATCACATTTTTCGGTTAACGAGGCAGCCAAGTATACTGAGAATTGATATGGAGGTAATCTATTTATTTATTCTTATTTATTCGTTATTACAAAATAATGATTTCTGTTTTCAGTTGGAATATTTAACAAACAGAACTGGAGAAAATCATGTAACATTTAAATTTGCATCTTAAAAATGAAGTATACTGTAAATGTGAATTAATGCATTCATTAACATTTACAACATGGTAGTAACAAATTATCTCATGTAAGTGAACTGTTTAATTATGTAACAATAGGACTGGGAAGGACATACTTGTTATGCAGAATACGACTACTTTTCAATCAGTGATGAATTGAATAGCTACAAATTAATAATTGGAAATTACAATGGAACAGCTGGACGAGATTCACTCAGATACCACAATAATACTGCCTTCAGTACAAAGGATAGAGACCATGACAAGTGTGTGGACAACTGTGTACATTTCCGCAAAGGTAAGAGCCAATAAGTAAACGAAAAGAAAACAAGATGCTATTGTGCCCTGGATGGATCATAGAATGTTCAGTTAGCTTTCATTTATACAATGCTATAATAAAATTAAATTACAGAAGGAAAATAATGACCTTTCGTAAAACAATTCCTTGCAATGGGCATGTCTGACCAAAAATAGAAAAACCCTTCAATAGTAATATGGATTGTGAAAATATGTTGCATAATCTACTAAACATTGGTAAATTCTATGAATGCATTGGAAAGAAAAATCTCTGACTGCACTGGACTGGAAAAGACCACAATGACCACCTGGCTCTTGTAATTTTGAAAAATATTTTACCATCAATCACCTTGCCTGCTGCCTCCCTAATTTTTAACCATAAGAAATGATACCACAACTTATATAATAGTTTATTATCCTATCTTCTGCAGGTGGTTACTGGTACAACTGTTGCTCAGATTCTAATCTGAATGGAGTTTACTATCGTCAAGGAGAGCACACTCAAAACTCTGATGGCATCACATGGTATGGTTGGCGGGGTTCAAGTTACTCACTAAAACAAGTTGAAATGAAGATTCGACCTCAAAGCTTCAAGCCCTGAGTACTTGACAATTTGTGACTTCATAAATGGGAAATTTAACAGTTAGTAATGCATTTTCTTACTAAATTATGGATTGATGGATTTTTCAATGCAAAGCTTTTGAGAAAATCCTTTCATCCCTCTGCTAAATCATTCACACACAATTAGATGTCTGAAAATAATTACAAAATTAAGCAAAAATTACTAGCTTCCCTAAGATGTCTTTAAATGTGTCAAAGAAAAATTAAATACACTTTTGAAATTTTACAGCAAAATGTCACTGTGGTCTTCAATAGAATTAAATGATATGAAAGTTAATTTTATAACCTGAAACAAAACACAAATTTAATTAGAGAGCAGACTACTCCAAAAGAAAACATTGATGCTCAGTTCTCAAATATAACAAGAAAATGCAGAAACATAAACTGCCTCTCCCCAAATTCAAAGAAGTGTACGCATGAATCAGTGACTCATAAGGAAATTATATTTTCCCACTAGCACTGTAGGTCCTTAACATCAATCAGATTGTATGGAGAGCAAGACTGAAGTGCCAGATCAGATGGAATGTGGCACTATATTAAAATGCTTTTTCAATGTAATTCATCATTGATTGGTCGGACTAGAATCAATTGAATACTTTTTCTTTCTTTTGCATAAAGCTTGGAACTAAACAGAATTATGATCTGTTATGTCCAGTGATTAGTGACAAATGTTAACATCCCTGAAGAAGTTACACCTTACTAAAGAAATACAGTTTCTAAATACATTTTATTTAGGTTAGGAAGGCAAGTTACTGACATATATTTGATGGTTTATTTTCTTCAATCTGGGCTGCATATACTTCCATGGGACAAAGTGATATACCCTGCAGGTAAAATATTTTCTGGTTTTACTTTATTATTCCTGTCGCTATACTTCTCAATGTCAAGATCTGAAAGCAAAACAGGATTGAATGTAGAATGCATTTTACTTAATTGAAAATGTATACAGATTCACTTTCAAAACCATAATAACACCAAAATACTAGCAAGTTCACCAAATGAAGAGGTTGTTTTGAGGGTTTCAGTATTTGGTGCAATTCTAAGTGTGCCTACATCGATTAAGTGATGCCAACATTTAGCAGATCAAACTATTAACATAGTCTAGTTGCAATCTAGTTTTTTTTTAATTAATTCATAATAATGGTGTCACTATGTCAGCACTTACTGCCCACTGGGCAGTCGAGAGTCAAGCAGATTACTGTGGGCCAGACCAAGTAAGGATGGCAGTTTCCCTCCATAAAAGACGTTAGTGAACCAGATGACAATGAAGTTGTGGTCATCATTAGATCAATTACAGATACTCAAATTCCACTATCTACTGTGGCAAGATTCCTACATGGATCCCCAAAACATTGCCAGAGTCTCTGAATCAACTGCCCAGCAACAATACCACGAGGCCATCGCCTCCCTAGGTTGTCTCGCAGAATTTCATGCAAACACTGCACTGGAAGTGACACTTGATTTGACGGTAAGTTCAGGTTCAAGGTCACCACCAGCTATTTGTGTATTCATTTGAATAAACGGGTGTAAGTCTTGGTAGGAAGACAGAGAACATTACCTCTGATCTCCTTACTTATCTCTCTACTTCGTGTGCCAGATTTGTTGCTCCCAAAGAGTAGGTGTTTCCCTTAGTGGAAGAGGTTTGGAAAATCGGCCCCTTGTCAAAATTCAGAATATCCGAGGTGTACCTGTCTTGGTTGGGGTGAGTTGGGTGTCAAAGTAACAACTCCAATGAAAATGATTCACATGACTTTAGCACATGCAAATTCATGTAACTTCTAAATTGCTTACTGTCCTTTTGTATACTGAAATTGGAGAAAGTGAGGACTGCAGATGCTGGAGATCAGAGCTGAAAAATGTGTTGATGGAAAAGTGCAGCAGGTCAGGCAGCATCCAAGGAGCAGGAGAATCAACGTTTCGGGCATAAGCCCCTCTTCAGGATTCCTGAAGAAGAGCTTATGCCCAAAACGTCAATACTCCTACTCCTTGGATGCTGCCTGACCTGCTGCGCTTTTCCAGTATACTGAAATTAGACAATTTGTCCATGGGGCTGCAGTTGATGTACAACTTTTGTTCATCTTAGAGATTGGCATGTATCTACGTGCACAGGAATATTAGCATATTTAGCTGAGTGAACTTGCTTCTTCTCCAGTGATAGGATAAAGCTAGCCCATGAGATGCCAAAAGAATACCTTAATTAAGAAACAGTGATGTATTGAGAATAAATGACAAGAAAATTCAGCTCTTAACTGGAGCCAATATTCACCTTAGGATTTATTATGGCTATCTTAAACTATCAACATCTAGTCATCACGTATGGGTTAGAGACAGAACTAATTTATTTTCTACTGTTGTTAAATAGCTCTTGGTATATAAATTGCAGTTAATAGAAATTGACAAGATTTGTTGTGCTTTACTGATAAACTTGTGCATTATTTAATAGACAAACTTGTACTTTATGTAGGAAAACCATTAAATATTATACTTCTGCATTATTTTCTAATATTAATTATTAGATTATAAACACATACTTAAGCTCATTTTGAAAAGTACAGTGGAGAATAAGAATGGACCAAAATAAAACTTTGTAAAGTTTGCTCTATCATTAAACATGTGACTGCTTGTAATAAACTTGTACCAATATTTTTAGGCCCACTGTGCAGGTAATCACAAATTAGCTCGATTTTGTTTGATCTGTTGAGTTCTTGCAATGCTGGCACACTTCAGTGGGACATGCCAAAGCAGAGCTTAGTTTCCTTACAATTATACAGCAAGCTTTATCAAAACTAAGGACATTAGTGCAAGGCTATTTCTTTAAAGGGAGTAACTAAAAGACTGACGTTGGAATTATTACTGTAAGTAATATTCTATTAAATGAATTAGCCAGCTAATTGTATTAAATTCCCTTTGACAAACCTTGCAAAGAATATTCATTTCAAAACTCACATTAGAAACAAACTCTTGGAACACACTCAAATATATTGCAGGCATTGAAATTACACCAATGTAATATTAAGAAAGACCTGGTTCATTTGTTCATTCCAGCAGTCAGAAGTACCACTTCACTCACCCAATATTGTCAAGAAAGTTTCAAACATTCCATAAAAAAAACCCCAAACCCTTTGCTGTAAACTTGTCTTTAAAAAAGAGCTTCATGAAGGAAAGGTGTAACATGCTGATCAAAAATCGCTAGTAACTTGTATAACCAGGTGAGCGAGTACTGTTTGCAAGAGTTGAGCAGTAATGTAAAATTAGTTTCTTTTCCCCCTAATATTCACATTCTACAATGGTATTACCATCACTGAATCCTCACTATCAACATCCTGGGGGCTACCATTGACCAGAATCACAATTGGGCTAGCTGTAGAAATATTATGCCTACAACAGCAGGTCAGAGGCTTGGAAGACTACAGCGAATAATTCACCTCCCCACTGTCCAAAGCCTGTCCACAATCTACAAGGCACAAGTCCAGAGTGTGATGGAATACTCCCCACTTGCCTGAATGAGTGCAGCTCCAACAACACTCAAGAAGCTTGACACCATCCAGGTCAAGGCAGCCCGTTTGATTAGTACCACATCAACATGCAACCACCCCCTCCACCTTCAACTGACTGAATTGGTCCTTACTCTTCACACCTCTAAGCCCTCCGCTTCTTCCTCTCCCGCCGACCCAACCAGTACCCTTCCACCGGCACCCTCCTTCGACTGACTGAACTGATCCTCATTCTTAACAACTTCTCCTTTCAATCCTCCCACTTCCTCCAAACCAAAGGAGTAGCCATGGGCACCCGCATGGTCCCCAGCTATGCCTGCCTCTTCATCGGATATGTGGAACAGTCCATCTTCCGCAGCTACACTGGCACCACCCCCCACCTTTTCCTCCGCGACATCGATGATTGTATTGGCGATACCTCACGCTCCCACGAGGAGGTTGAACAGTTCATCCACTTTACTAACACCTTCCACCCCGACCTCAAATTTACCTGGACTGTCTCAGAATCCTCCCTCCCCTTTCTCGACCTTTCCATTTCTATCTCGGGTGACCGACTCATCACAGACATTTACTACAAACTGACTGACTCCCACAGCTACCTAGATTACACCTCCTCCCACCCTGCCCCCTGTAAAAATGCTATCCCATATTCCCAATTCCTTCGCCTCCGCCACATCTGCTCCCAAGAGGACCAATTCCACTATCGAACAACTCAAATGGCCTCCTTCTTCAAAGACAGCAATTTCCCCTCCGATGTGGTTGAAGACACTCTCCACCGCATTTCCTCCACTTCCCGCACCTCCGCCCTTGAACCCCGCCCCTCCAATCGCCACCAGGACAGAACCCCACTGGTCCTCACCTTCCACCCCATCAACCTCCGGATACATCATATCCTCCTCCGTCATTCCGCCACCTCCAGACAGACTCCACCACCAGGAATATATTTCCCTCCCCACCCCTATCAGCATTCAGAAGAGACCACACCCTCCGCGACTCCCTCGTCAGGTCCACACCCCCCACCAATCCAGCCTCCACTCCTGGCACCTTCCCCTGCAACTGCAAGAAGTGCAAAACCTGCGCCCACACCTCCTCCCTCATCTTCCTCCAAGGCTCCAATGGATGTTTCTATATCCGTCGCAAATTCACCTGCACCTCCACACACATCATTTACTGTATCCGCTGCATCCAACGTGGTCTCCTCTACATTGGGGAGATAGGCCGCCTACTTGCGGAATGTTTCAGGGAACGCCTCTGGGACACCCGTACCAACTAACCCAACCTCCCCATGGCTGAACACTTTAACTCCCGCTCCCACTCCACCAATGACGTGCAGGTCCTTGGCCTCCTCCATCGCCAGACCCTGGCCACACGGCGTCTGGAGGAAGAGCGCCTCATCTTCCGTCTAGGAACCCTCCAACCACACGGGATGAATGTAGATTTCTCCAGCTTCCTTATTTCCCCTCCCCCCACCTTATCTCAGTCCCAACCCTCGGATTCAGCACCGCCCTCTTGACCTGCAATCTTCTTCCTGACCTCTCTGTCCCCAACCAATCTCCGGCCTATCACCCTCACTTCCTTCCATCGATCGTATTCCCAGCGCCCCTCTCCAGTACTTTTTATCTCAGTCCGCTTGGCACATCAGCCTCATTCCTGAGGAAGGGCTTATGCCCGAAACGTCAATTCTCCTGCTCCTTGGACGCTGCCTGACCTGCTGTGTTTTTCCAGCACCATATTTTTCAACACCCCTTCCACCACCAATGTTCAGTGGCAGCAATGTGCATCAGCTCCAAGATATAAGGCAGAAATTCATCAATGCTCCTTAGACAGCTCCTTCAAACTCTCAACCACTGTCAGTTAGAAGGACAAAGGCAGCAGATACGTGGGAACACCAACATCTGCAAATTCCCCTCTAAGCCACTCACCATCCTGACTGAGAAATATATTGCCGTTCCTTCAGTACTGGAGGATCAAAATCCTGGAATTCTCTCGCTATTAGCCTTGTACGTTTACATGCAGCAATTCAAGAGGGCAGCTCACCATCACCTTCTGCAGGGCAACTAGAGACGGGTAATAAATACTGACCCAGCCAATGATGCCCACATCCTATGACTGAATAAAAAAAAACTTCTCACTATAAATCTTGATTGGACTAGATTCCCTACAGTGTGGAAACAGGCCATTTGGCTCAACAAGTCCACACTGACCCTCTGAAGAGTAACCCACTCAGACCCTACCCTCTATTTATCTCTGACTAATGCTCCTAATTCTATGGGCAATTTAACATGGTCAATTCATCTAATCTGCACATCTTTGGACTATGAGAGGAAACCAGAGCAAACCCATGCAGACATGGGGAAAATGCGCAAACTCCACACAGACAGACAGTCGCCCAAGGCTGGAATCGAACCCAGGTCCCTGGTGCTGTGAGGCAGCAGTGCTAAACACTGAGCCACTGTGCTGCTTATACATTTCATATGAAGCTCATCTGACAATCTAGCTATGTTGACAATTACTAAACCTTATCTTCGACTGGAGAAGCTAAGACTGTTTTGCTCAGAGAAAGGAATGCTGCAAGGAAACCTGCTGGATATATTCAAAATCACTAGGGATCAGGACAGAGTAGATCGGCTGAAACTTCTCACTTGTGATAAGTCTAGAACAGGAGGGCACAGATTTCAATAATTGGCAAAAGAAACAAAAAAAATGTAATATAGGAAACACAAGTTTCATGGAACGAGCGGTTACGGTCTCTGAAATGGAATTGGACGGTGATCTGAAAAGGAAGAATATTCTGAGCTATGGGGAGAAGGTAGGACAAAGGCATTAAAGAAATCATTCATTCGAAAAACCAGTGCAGACTTGCCAGGCCAAATAACCACCTACTGCGCTAGAATAACTGTTACCTTGAACAGTTTTGCCCTTCCCAAAAATAAAACCTACTTAACTAAATGTTCTTTAAGTGCAGAAGTAGTTGTAGACAACATGATTGCAACTTTTATTTTCAAAAGTAACCTATACATGTTATTAACAGTATATGAAAACACATTAGCAGTTTTATTCATGTCTTAAAGTTATGTATCTACTACAGTTTTCTACCGCAAATGTAACTGGATCGATTTGGTATATTATGCCAAGGCTCAACCCAGAATAATGACCGCATAAGTGAGGTCACCCACAGGGAAGATAGCGAAGTTAAAACAACATTTACTAAAGGAATCAATAATTTTAGATGAAATAAAGAATTGTTGTTTTTTTTTAAAAAAGTCTGCTTTTCTAAAGAGAAAACGGGTGGTAAGGATTTTTTAAAGAAAATACACTTGCATGCTTAATAATTCCAAACTCTGAATATGCAACAGAACTTAAAAGTTTTGGCTGATGCACATGATGAAAAGTTACTTTAGTCAAGGAAAACTGAACTATTGTTACAAGATGTTCCGTTCTATTGTTTTTAATTGTGCAAAAATATGAATGGATGTAAAGGCAAACAAGTAGCTTGATTAAAATTGTATAGCTCTTTAGATTCTTTGTGGAAAATGTCTACGGAGAATCTTCATGCTTCTGCTTGGTTTGCAGCATGTTTTGTTTAAACAATTTGCAATTTGCTTCCTTGCGTAAAATATTTACATGCAAGTTACTAGAAACTGTTAGCACATTTCTAGACTAAAGCATCAATATTAATCAATTTATAAAGGATTGATTTTTCTCACCATTTTGTGACCGTGTACTTTTGTTTGCTTCAAGAAAGTAAACTTCTTAGTGAGAAACAAATGTCAATTTGTCATCTGGGGCTACATACAACTTGTTGTGTAATGTGTAAAATATGTAGCGTACAACAGCAAAATAAAGTTATTAATGCAGTAATGTACAACTTCGTTGCGTTGTACAAGTCTAACAAGGTTCTTCTTAGAGGTACATCATGCCTCAAAGAGTGATATTTTGCTCCAGCAAACTAAGAATGTCAAGTACAAAACACCATGTTATAGTATAATTTTTGCACTTTTATGAAAAACATTAAACATTTCATGAACAAATGAAGAAAACGAGACTGACATTCCATTATTTACTTGCTGAATGTGAATCCCTGAAGCCAAGTGATAGCTTTCTTATTTGCTGAATTTAAGGTGATTAGACCAGCACAATATCTGTAGAGGGGACACCATACAATAACAGGCACTATAAGTATATATTGGGGAACAATGGATTAGCGTTTGTGCCATATTCTCTGTCAGAGGTCAGTGAAGAAGCACATTATCTTACAAACTGACTGAATTCCAAAAGAAAAATAAAGGACTCTTTCCAGGAGCTCAGTCTAGCCAAACCCATCTGGCTTTGAGCAATAAAGGTATACTCTCCTAATCTAAACTAACATATTAATTATGTTGCGATGACCGACCTCAAAACAGGACAGGAAAAAATAAGTCCCGAGGTTCCTACCACATCTTTATCCAATACCTCAAATGGCATCTGTGGATACAATTCTGGTATGATGTGCACTACAAGGTTCAAACATCATCTGATAAACAATGCGAAGGATCAAACTAGATAGTGATTAGTGAGGTGCTCTGAGTCAGGGGAGTCAAACCATAGCAAGGGGACCACATCTGAGTGAGACTCAAATCGAGTAAGCAGTATATTAGATTTACGTAGGAATGGGATGCTTTAAATAAGATTTATAGCAACTGGTCAAATGTGTTAAATATTGGTTGGATTTATCATTCCTAGTCAATTTTAATAACAGTTCTAAATTTTTTTTGAAGTAAACCAAAGTAAAATATAGTTACGGAGGAGCAAATTACTGCAGACGCTAGAATCTAGACTGAAAATAAAAAATGCTGGCGATCACAGTGGGTCAGTTAGCATCCATGGAGAGAAAGCAAGCTAATGTTTCAGGTCTGGATGATTTTTCATCAGAGCTCTAAAATATAGTTAGCAGAAATCAAGTAAAGTCAATGCTTTGCAGGGCAGCTCAGTTACATGGAATGAATGGTCTGTGGTATGTGGAAAGTGATAGATACTACCAGTGACCTAGACGAGCACGTATGCAGGGAGTTAGCGTATAAGTGGTTATACTGCAGGCTACGAGCGTAGAGACAAGGAGGAAATGGGTAACCATTAAGTGGTGCAAGAGAACCAGGTTGGGGTCTCCAGGGGTCTCACTCATTAATTGGTTTTCTATTTGGAATACTGGTGGAAGTGCTTTATATCAGAAGAGTGTAGTCACAACTATGTAAATGGCATTGTGGGTGACACAACTGTTTGTGAAAAGGCAGAAGAGGAGGAGAAAAGCAATGGTAATGGGAAATATAATTAGCTAGAGGAACAAACAGTCATTTCTATGACTCCAAGTTAGTTTGTTGCCTCCCTGATGGAGAGGGACTATGTCTGGAGTATGGCAAGAGTGGTTTCGGGTGCAGAGAGAGTGCGTATGTATTGGTTAGAGAGGGTCTCACGGATGTCATGTTGAGATGGTATAAGTGGTCTGGAGAAGGTATAGTTGGGGTGTTTGAGGCAAGTGTGGGGGTCAGTTGAATAACTACTCAGGGGTTAGACTATTTATTGTGAGCAATTATTTAATTAATTTCATTGGAATCCTCTGAAGTCTCCGATTGAAACGAATTTTTCAAAGGGTTCCAGGAATAGGAGAACTGTACAGAGAAATCTTCAACTTCCTGTGCAATTCCTTCGGAGTCTGGTACTATGGGAATTCCATCATGTTCCCATGAGCAACTCCTATCTACATTGAAATAACTGTCTAGCCATTGGAAAGTCTGGGAGTTTGTATCACTTCTAAATGGGGAGAGGATCTAAACAGTTATTTTAATAAGAAAAGGATTATTATACAGAATGGAATGCATGATATAAGATGCTACTAAAGACAAATCAATCACAGCACTTCTGAGAAAATATATTGGACATTTTGAGGGGTACAGGGAAATGGGATTACATCAACTCCTACATTGAGCTAATTCTTGGCAATAGGTATCTTCCTTAGCCTATTTCTGGACTGAAATTTCAATGAACTAATAGCCTTAAAAAGGTACACAAATATTATATAAAACTGTATCGTATTCTTATTGTCACACAAATCACACTGAACTTGAACATGCAATAATGCCTAGACAAGCAAAATTCAAGTTTGTGCTTCCGTATATTCTCTTTTTTGTGCTGCAGGCTTTCCTCAGAATGGCTAAATAAATAGGATCACCATATCTTTGTTGGGTTAAAAGAACTGCTCCAATGCAAAGCTAGAATCAAAACCAAACTTCTTTCCCACCCCAAGCAAACGATACGAATGCTGCCTCAATCTTCAAACAAATTTGAAATGAAGGCAACATTTTCAACTGCTTATATACATTAACATTCATATGTGCACTGCAGATTAACTTTCTGCAGTGCAGTTAACCTCTACAGTTTATTTTCCTGTTCCTCTGTTGATATGAAGTTGCTCAGGCCAGGCCATGTACAATATGACCACTACAGGCATTGCAAAAAAGGGCATCAAACTGGGAAAAGCACCTCCTACTCCACATCGATGACACACTTAATATCCATATTGGTTAATGTGAGAAAGGTGGCCAATGTCTGTCAACATAGGCAAAATAGTAAGGACTTAGTAGTGTTGGCCCATGCAATGTAGGAACTGAGCAGTCTCTGCACAAGCTTATTTACTGAGAAACGCTAGAAGGAATAGAGGATATCTCCAACAGATGCAAAATTATTCTGGTTGCAAACCAAGCATACTATCCTCCACATCTGAATTTCCATCAAATGAAGTTTAATGATGGGAGTGGCATTCTTGGAAGTTATCCCTCAGCACTCCAAAAAGGCATAAGTAAACAAAAATGAAAAGGGATCAATTATAGAATTGTATTGTGCTCTGAAGGTGACTGGCGGGGGGGGGCGTTGGAGATGGTGTGTGTGTTGTTGTGGAGTTGAGAACATGAACCATTATTGAATTACATTTGTTCAATAGGAGAACGAAACAACAAAAGAAACAGAAGGACACTGACCTATTAACAATGATTTGGAAATGCCATGTTGGACTAGGGTGGACAAAAGTTAAAAATCACAACACCATGTTATATTCCAACAGGTTTATTTGGAAGCACTAGCTTTGGGAGCGCTGCTCCTTCATCAGGTGGTTGCCCTCACAAGACCCACCAAGAACTGAGATATTTCATAATATGTCAGACCAGGTTGATAAAAAAAGTACATTAAAATACTTTGAATGGAATGACTTTTCAAAGTCTCTTTAATGCAACATAATTTCAGTCCAATCTCTTTGTTTTGCATTTATAGGTTAATATCTCCAATAGGCTGCATTTCAAACTTTACAAAACAGATTTCTAAAATAAAATTATAGAATGATATGTTCCAAATGAAATTTGAAAGGCTGCAACATGTGCGATGATAAAACAGGTTGAATACTTCATGCTAAATACTAAAACAGAGAAAAATAAACTTGTTAAATTCACTGGCAAAAAATTCACCATGAAAATACAAAGAAAGACAATCTAAATTTGATTCACAGGAGGCTCCCAAGCACGGAGGATGTCACCTAGAAAGGGGACAAAACGTTTGCAACTAAAACTACCAGCTCGGCGAACAGAACCACAACAACGAGCACCCGAGCTACAAATCTTCTCCCAAACTTTGAAGACAATTCAACATATTACAACGGAGCCACCAAAACGTTGAAGGCCTAAAATGGAGGGTGTGAAGTTTGGAAATTAGAACAACCTGAGCCAATGTAAACTGGCAAGACCTTGGGAAAAATAGTGAGAGGGATACCGTGCAAGATAGGGGATATTTCTATGAAGTCAGAGTTTCTGGAAGAGAGGGGAGTTGAGGAAACGGAGGATACGAAAGAAGAAAGAAGAGGATTTATATGGAGTTTTAAGATGAATAGTAACGCAATTTGGAATTTGCAGATTAAGCAACATAAAATCAAGTATCTCTAGTCAAGAAGATTTAATAAATATAGTTGTGGGCAGCAGGGTGGCTCAGTGGTTAGCACTGCTGCCGCACAATACGAGGAACCTGGGTTTGATTCCACCCTTGAGCAACTGTTTGTGTGGAGTATGTACATTCTCCCAGAGTCTGCATGGGATTTGCCCAGATGCTCTGGATTCCCCCAACAGTCCAAAATTGTGCACGTCAGATGGATTGGCCATACTAAATTGCTCATAGTGACCAGGGAGGGGCAGGTGAGATGGATTAGTCATGGAAACACATGGTTACAGGGAGAGGGTAAGGGGGTTGATATAGTTGGGATATTCTTCAGAGGGTCAGTATGGTTCTGATGAGCCAAAGGCCTGCTTTCATGCTGTAGGGATTCTATGATCATCTTCTGGCTGGACGTAGAGATTTTTTTAAAAAATGGTAAGGAAGTTTAAACAGCAGTACACTTTTATCATTAAACTGACAGGAAAATTATTTCAGATCAATAGCACACCAACAAATATTTAATTTTAGCTACGATTGAAATATCGAAGTTGTAATTTTATGGTTCATTCCAAGTCAGACTAATCACATTACTCTGTTAGCTTGATATCATAGAGTCATAGAGAGATACAGCACGGAAACAGACACTTCAGTCAAACTCGTCCATGCCAACCAGATATCCCAACCTAATCTTGTCCATTTGCAGCACTTTACATATATGCCTCTAAACCCTTTCTATTCATATACCCATCCAGATACCTTTTAAATGTTGCAATTGTACCAGCCTCCATCACTTCCTCTGGCAGCTCATTCCATACACACAACCCTCTGCATGAAAAAATTGTCCTTTCGGTCCCTTTTAAATCTTTCCCCTCTCACCCTAAACTATGCCCTCTCCTTCAGGACACCCTCCACCCCAGGGTAAAGACCTTGTCTATTCACCCAATCGATGCCCCTCATGATTTTACATGGTGATCTCTAATATCACCTCTTGGCTTCCAACACTCCAGGGATTTACCCCAGCCTATTCAGCCTCTCCCTACAGTTCAAACCCTCAAAGCCTAGCAACATCCTTTTCCATTGAGAGCTCGGAATGAAAGGTTTGAAGCGCAATCAAGAATTTTTTTCATTATAAATTCCATTAAATTGTAACTCAAACTATTCTTACAACAAGATTCACTTATCCATTCTGAAAGTGTTATTGTCAAAAGTACCAATCATCTTTTTCTCTTTACTAGTGCGGACAAACTTGCTATGCATTGCCACTAGTTGCTACATTTACCTCAAACTTCAATTGTTATAAACTCATACAGATTTAAAATTCAATCGACGTTTAACACAAATTTTTTGATAACCTATTTTAGCTTTGGACACTACTGGAATAAACACCTTTGTTTTTTAAAGAAACTTGAACATCTTCGTACAATGCAGAAAACAAAAGCTAAAATGCTACAGTTGCAACTTGTAGACATTTCTTCTTTACTAAGAAGCCAAACAAGAATCCAGAAGACTTTCTTGACAACTATCTAGAACAGAGAAATTAGTCCTGTATCATGTTAGTGTATTTAGAATGTTGAACTTATAGCTTTGATTTCTGACTTTGTTATCTTAAATACTGTATGGAAAACTATTCAGCTCGGAGTTACCCAATCTATCAACTGCCACGAAAACGGTCAGTCTCAACCTTTGGAGTTATCAGCAAAAAGTATTGAATTTAGGCCATTACATAATATGTAATTAAATAACATGGAATTGTCCCCATCTAAGGTAGCTCATGTTTCAAACAAATTAAAGAAAATACCACAGAGCTTCAAAGTAGATGCTAACATCTAATTAGCCTACCAGAAATGACAATTTTCAGTTTTTGGAGTATCCATCAGAAGTTGCTTTAATGATTACAATATTGTTATGCCATTTCTAGCTGTCATAATCCAGTCAAGTAAGCCTAGATTCAGCCAAGTAGATAAGACTAGAAAGTTATTTTCAGCAAAAACCACTTCATTTAATCATTTTCGTTAAATGTAACTTATATGTTATTACCAGATTATTTCAAGGAGCTCTAAACGAGGCTTAGGCAAGCATTTTACTTGTACTGACCTACCAATTTTCAAAGAATTACATGAGCAATACTTCAAATGATAGCCAACCAGATTATGCAGCTGAACTCTTTAAACCTGAGCTACTAACAGCTCTTAAAAATGGACAACAATTCAAAGTAACCTTCCATTATTTATGGACTACAATTGCTTCCATGAAATCAAACAGGATACCCAAACAAATATCTGTAGAATGTCACATCAACTCGAAGAGGTGAACCAGGTGCCTTATTGAAACCACATTTCCACTTTATTAGTTGAGGAATGCAGCAACAGCTAATGTACCAAAGCTTCAAACCTCAAGTTATATTAGTAGTATTTTTTGCATGTTTTATTCTAAGTTGGGCATGAATTCTTAGCATAATTTAACTTTGATTCATGCTGTAATAATAAAAGTATCATCCAAATGCAAAAAGTTATTGGCAGCTGCATGGGTCTTAAACGACACATTCCATAAATCAATCTAATCTGGGCAATTGGAAACTGAACTTAAATAGAGGATGGTCTCCACACACATTGCTACAAATGAGCTCAAGTCTTAACAATGCAGAATAGCAGATTCTCTTAGCAAATATAAGGAGGCGAAAGACATTTTTTGTCTTTGAGATTAGGTAGACTGTTAACACAAATCAGTACAATGTCTAAAACAAATATAGAAAAAACTAGAATTGAATGGTATTTTTTAAGGGACACTGATCAATGACACATTTAGTTTATTCTTCTAGATTGTAGCAGCACCTTCATGTAGAGAAGTTCAATTTTTTTAAAATCTTGACATTTCTCTCTGTCTTGTTTCTTTATATCACATGCTGTTAAAATTTCCCACTCACCTCTGCTTCAAGAGCAGATTCATGCTGAGCTGTGATTTGCCAAGCTCTCCAAAAACAATGCACCTGCTCTTCATATGTAAGCCTGATCAGAAATTTTAACAAGATATACAAATCTAAATATATCACCGTAGAATGAAATCCTATCCCTCAAATGCACTTTTTGGTGACATTGCTGAATAGAAAGTAATAGATTTCCCTGTTCCTTAAACTGCCCATAATTTGAATTAAGAGACAATTTTAACTATTGTACAAATTGAGCTGTAATGCAATGAAAAGAGAAACTAGGGAAAACAAAACGGAATATCTAATTGAAATATTCACCTTGATTACATATATTGCATCGTATCTTTGAAACAAATGTCCACAAACATGGCAATGTTGATTGCTGCAGATGAAGCAGCTTGCATGAAACATTTCCTTCGATCAGTAATACTCTTCTGAAAATAACTGTATCAAAACTTTATAAGGCAGAGTTTAATCTTATTCTGAAAGCTGCAGAGATCCCCATTAGCCACCAGCTAGCGTCCATTTCTGATAAGCCAGAAATTAGATTTTCTTGATAAGGCTTTTCACTCTTACACTGAATGAATAACTGCATCAGTAACTTTCTTTCAGACTCAGCAAATAAAATAAATCAGAAGCTCGGGTTAAATACATACACAACTATCACTTGACTTCGAATATACAAAGATTTATTCAGATCTGTAAACTTGACAAACTTATCAAAATATCCAAACCAATATTAAAGTATATAACATATGTCAAATGATGGAACAATTATGATCTTGAAAGCATGTCAAGAGTTAAAATTTCTTTGCAAAAACACAGATGTAATTCTTAAAAGGAGCAAGGTAGGTTAGAAATCTGGCTAATATAAAGTCATGTAAAGACAATATACCATTTGTCTACAAATTCTGACATACATAAGCTCTTTTGATTGATAAAGGATTATTAGACAAATGTGGTCACTCATTTAATTCATTGTTTATTGATGAACACAGTCTAGTAATATTCATTTTCAACTCAGTTTAGAGAGGTTTTCTCTATAAACTTTTAAAATCGGTCAAAGAAACCAGCTTTCTTTTAGACTGGAGATGTACTGTGCTCAGTAAATATTCAAATCAGCACAAAATGAGGAGCAAACTGGCAACACCACTAATATACTTTCCAGTCTTCCAAATTGCACCTCAAATTGCTTGCACAGTCAGAATGGCAGAATGGTTACTAACTTAAATTTTCTTTTATATAATTGCAATCTTAATCGCCAAACACACGTCTTAAACTGTACCAGCTCAGTTATCTTTTTCACCTGTGCAACATGGGGATCTGTTTTTTTGTGGAGACCAAGGGAACAAAATTGGACATTGGGTGCAAAACAACTGGTCTTAAATTAGTTTTCCATAATACTGTTCAGACATACTGCAGAGGCTGGAATTGTTTAGTTCCACTGTTCATTGTTCAGTTCCACTGATGACTAGAACTGGATATCATGTGGCATATTGCAGGCAACAAAAGAAAGTCCAGCTTTTGGGTCCCTGTTCTTATTGAATTATACCCCCTTTGGCAAAGGTTTCATCATTAATTATTTTCTGGCTATCCACTAAAATTAAAACTACTGTATATTGCATGAATTCCTTACACTTATTTAAATAAAGTAGTTCAACTTACCTGATTAATGATTCTAGAATTGCTGGACAGGGACCTTTCTGGAACTCCAACTCCTTATAATGTAAGGCTTTGGCATAAGCACGACATTTGGCTGCTCTTTCTCCAAGGAGGACAATGCCATTATCATCTCTCAGTGGTAGAGGGCCCTGATAGAAATTAAGGAGTTAGCTATTTGTTGGCCAAGTAGTTTATTCAAATGTTTTGGCACATGTTTGAATGTATCAAGCTGACAAATAAGGCAACAGTAACAACAAACACAATATTTTACATTTTGCACATAGAGTATCTGCCTCAACCCCCAAAGGGGTGAATTTCCTGCAGCATATTGTATACATAGAAATGTAACAAATAAATAATCCCATTTGAAATAAATACTGAAAGAAATAATTTGCAATTTTTCGGTGTCACTTGGCATGACAAAATTTTAAATACAAAAGATTAAAGGATAATCTCAAGGTGTTAAAGATATCAAATAAATTGGGTTCGGGTAGGCAGAGAGAAACTAATTGCCCTGATTGCGGAGTCCAGAATGAAGAACATAAACTTAAAATTAAAGCTCAATTGTTCATGCTGGGATAATGTCCAAAAACACTTCTTCACAGAGAAGAACTGAAATGGAGAACTTTCTTCCAAAACATCTGTTCACTCTCGGTCAGGTGAAAACTTCAAAACTGAGATTGACAGATTTTTTTGGGGGGGGGGAAATGGTGTTGGAGTTAAGCTACAGATTAGCCATGATCTACCTGACCACTCGAACAGTCAGAGGAACTGAAAAGCCAGCTTGTTTCTGAGTTTCAACTCATCTGTGCTTTTTAAGCAGAGATTTGCCTGCTGCTGGGGCAGAACTACAGCTCTGTCAGTAGCCTTATCTACTCCTATTAGGTCTCTAGACTATATTAGTGACTATTTTCTACCACTAAATTATCTCTATTACACAATCACTATCCATATTTCTAGTTCCACCAAATACAAAACAAGGAGAAAGGCAGTTTACAAAATAGACAAAGACAGACAGTGAAAAATAGACGATGTAGACGCTAGCAGAAAAATAAGGGTTAAGGGGGAGAGGGACACACAAAAGGTGGGCAACTAGAACAGAGAAGAGAAAATGACAGACAGAAAGATGGCGAGGAAGAGAAATAGAAGATGGAGGAGGGAAACAGAAATACTAAAAGGGAGAGAAAACAGTTCAAAGATGAAGGCAAAGTGTTAGGTGAAACAAGTAAAGAGTAAGAAGATGACAATTTATTTCAAGCTCTTCAGTTATGCATTGCAGAAACACAATCCACTTGGAGCAGTTAGAAATTGGTCAAGCTCAATTAATTTTAATCCCTTTTCAAAAAGCAAATCTGACAAATAAATTTTGATAAACTTTGTCGTGATAGATCGTAGTCAGACCTCAAGGTAAAAGGTGACTGCTTCAAGTTCAATAATCCAATTCTCTTAAAATTTTTATGTATGCGAGGGAAACATTCTACAGTAAGATAGTTGGATCTTAAAAACTCACTGCAAATATGTTTAACATTTTCTTAATATAGAAGCATAGCTCAAAGGAACAGAAAAACCAAATTTATTGATGCTCAAAGAAAACATTAAAAGTACCAACAGAGGAGTAGGCCTTTACATCATTGTTTTCAAGCTGGTTCAAACTTTTACATCATTGTTTTCAAGCTGTTTCAAACTTTTTACCTCATTGCACATACCTTTGTTTGAGCTGAGACAATAAAACATAGACCAGGATAGTAAAAAGAACTTTATTAGCACATGTAATAAAATTTCAGTCAGTCAGTCACTCTGCTCTACCAAATTCCCTCATGATGGCCATGGTTTCAGTAACCTCAGTTGGGCCACCATTTGTAGGTTAAATTGATAGCTAAAGTCGTTTTAGCGTAAAAGAGGTGCTGCTGACTTTCAGCTATACTTGTGTTCAGTCAGGTCATACAGGTAGTTCTTCTTAAAAAGTGGTTGCATTCTTGCACAGCCCCACATTATAGAAAAATCATAACTTTAGAAAGACCGCTTAAAGTGTTGGCAATGTAATCATGTTATGGCCAACACAGGTTTTAAAAGTTCATGCTTTAGAAACAGTGTCTCCAATTTGTCAATTGCATTACAGCAAATTTGTTTTAACAAAAACTGCATTGTCACAGAACGACCTGTCCAGGAAATAGCAATAGTAGGTGGTTTCGCCTTTGAATTTACTCAGCCAGTTAATATGATAACGGCTGATCATCTGACTGAGGACCCTGCTCCCACTTTATTTCAGTATCCTTTGATTCATTTAACAATAAAAACTACATCTAATTCTTTCTTGAAAAATTTCAATGTTTTGGCCTCAACTGCTTTCTGTGGCAGAGACATTCACAGGCTCACCACACTGGCTGAATAAATTTCTCCTCACCTCAGTCCTAAATGGCCCTAGACTGTGACCCCTGGCTCTGGACCCCAGAGACCCCATCCCAGGAATCAGTCTGGTAAATCTTTGCTGCACTCCAACTACAACCAGAACATCCTTACTCAGATAAGGAGACCAAAACAGCACACATTATTTCAGGTGTGGATTTCGCGAAGACCCTGTACAATTGCAGCAAAACATTCCTGCTCCTGTAGTCAGACATTCTCACTAAGATGACCAAGATACCATTTGTCTTTTTACTGCCTGCTACCCTGCACACTTTCTTTCAGTGACTGGTGTACAAGGACACTCAAGTCTCATTGCATCTCACTCTCTCTTAAGCAATTCCCAATCCAATGATAATCCGCCTTCATGTTTTTTCTACAAAAAGGAAGATCCTCATATTTATGCACATTATAGTTCACCTGCCATTCATTTGCCCACTCACTCATCTGTCTGAAACATACTGAAGCATTTTTGCATCCTTGTTACAATTACCCTCCCACCAACACTTCCACTTCTAATTGCATAATTAGTTCTCCACTTCAGCAGCACGTTTCTAATAAAAAGCGATTAGAGAATGGTGTAGAGGATAAGGTAGGAAGCAAACAAAGCATTAAGAACAACTTCCTATGTAGAAAATACTTACTGTAGCAAAGTATCTCAAGGACGTTCACAAGAGTATTACTGATCAAAATTTGAATGATCCCATGGCAACAAGCATTACATTAGAATGCAGGAGAGCGAGAGAATGAGTGAGTGAGAGAACAACCGAACGAGCGAGACAGAAAAGGGTGAGAAAGGCAGCAAGGAAGGGAGAGGGCAAGAGATAGGGGGAGGGGGGGTGAGAGTCAGAGGGAGGCAGAAATGGGGGAGAGGAGACAGATAGAGAAAGAAAAAAGAGAAAGAAAGAGATGAGAGACAGAGACAGCGATGGAAGGGGGGGGAGATAGAGGTAGCACGGGGGGGGGGGGTAAACAGACAGAGCATGTTCAACAATTTTCATAAAAGTCAACACCTTCAGAACTTGACACTATCAAATTTAGCCTCTTTTTTCACCTTGTCACTGTGCTCCATGAACTCTGCAAGATTCAAAAGAGTCTGGGTGACCTCGGCGATGTCTTGAGAAGTCAGAGCCTGCTCAATACTTCTGATCAATTCATCTTGCTGTGCTTCATGCAGTTCTGACCAACAGGATAGGAAAGCTGCATTAAACAAGTCTCTGCATGAAAGAGAAAATTAAACAAGTTTTAGAAAATGAAAAGAAAAACAAATTATTCATATGTCAAAATATGGAAGAAACTTTAGTTATAGAATGCATATTCATTCAGAATAAAGGACAACTCAAAAATTCAATGTGCTTTTGTTCAAGCAGATTTATTTATGTCACCTCATTTTGATGACTGAGTTCTGCATCCATTGATACTTTCTCAAAAGGCAATTGTTCAACATGAGCCTAAACAAATGCTAGGAAATTATTCAGCGATTGACGGGGGCTTCACAGTCAGGCCTGATCTAGTTTTCACTTCATTTCTGCCTATTACAAGGAAGGTTAAAGCAGTTAAAGAAAAATATAAATTGGATTTGAATTTAGTTATCTCATCATGTGGGGTAAACAGAATGACCCTGAGCAGAGAGAAAGAACACTAATTTAATTCAGCTTGGATCGCAACTTGCAACTGCAAGCCTTTGAGTTGAGTGTTTGTGTAAAAAGGAGGAAATATTGAAAATTTTTTAAAATCCACATTAGTAAACCTATAAAAGTGCTCAACACCATTTAATTACAATTTAATATGGTGGTTGTTATGTATGCTAATACATCCCATATCTTGCATTTATTACTGCTTCATTCAAGCAATTTTGTCAAAGATATGCCACTTATGTAAGACAAGCATCAATATTACACAGCTCTTGCCCATGAAAGTTCCCTTATACTGGCAGTTGCTCACAAATATTTTTCTGTCGGTTCATTCTTAGTTTAATTAACACTTTCATTTCAACTGCTGTTCTGTTCATTTAGCACTGGGATGTTTCAATGGCAAACCTCCTTCCCAACACTTATCTTGGCTATCACTAGCAGAGCTGATTGTACACAGACAGCAGCAAAAGTCTGGGACTAATTAGACTGCCCACCTTCTTGGCTGAAGATGGTGTCCCAGATGAACATCACAGAAGGCAAAGGAAGGATGGAAACTTAAAATGCGAGGTGCTGCATTTTGGGAAAGCAAATCTGAGCAGGATTTATACACTTAATGGTAAAGTCCTAGAGAGTATTGCTAAACAAAGAGACCTTAGAGTGCAGGTTCATAGCTTCTTGAAAGTAGAGTCACAGGTGGATAGGATAGTGAAGAAGGTGCTTGTATGCTTTCCTTAATTGGTCAGAGCATTGAGTACAGGAGGTAGGACATCACGTTGTGGCTGTACAGGACATTGGTTCAGTCACTTTTGGAATATTGTGTACAATTCTGGTCTCCTTCCTATCGGAAGGATGTTTTGAAGCTTGAAAGGGTTCAGGAAAGATTTACAAGGATGTTGCAGTGTTGGAGGATTTGAGCTATAGGGAGAGGCTGAATAGGCTTGGGCTGTTTTCCCTGGAGCATGAAGGCTGAAGGGTGACCTTATAGAGGTTTATAAAGTCATGGGGGCATGGATAGGATAAATAGATAAAGTATTTTCCTTGAGGTGGGGGAGTCCAGAACTAGAGGTCATAGTTTTAGGGTGAGAGGGGAAAGATATAAAAGGGACCAAAGGGGCACCTTTTGCATACAGAGGGTGGTATGTATATGGAATGAGCTGCAATCAGAAGTGGTGGAGGCTGGTACAATTGCAACATTTAAAAGGCATCTGGATGGGTATATGAATAGGAAGGGTTTAGAGGGATATAGGGACTAGATTAGTTTGGGATATCTATTCGGCACGGATGAGTTAGACCGATGGGTCTGTTTCTGTGCTGTACATCTCTATGACTCAAAGCGAAACAAAAGCAGTTGTGAATTTTTTTCCCAAGATCCCTCAAAAACCTCTCCTAGCTTCTAACTGCCAAGAATCAAAGATTCAGAATTCAAATTTGAACAAATCAGACACACCACTTTGTTGAACAAATGTTCAACAGCACTTTATCCTGCAAAGAGGTCTGCTGGCAGGGGTGGCATTTGTGGGAGGACTGAAATTAAGTGAATTCCTTTAAGTCTCTAGCATTCTTCATATGTCAGTACAGACGTTCATTACAATCATACTGCCAGTTCAATACAATCACTGATTGACTTATATATTGATCATAAACTTATTTTTAGTAAATTACCACAAAATATTAAGCTGGA
Organism: Hemiscyllium ocellatum; assembly: GCF_020745735.1. NCBI lineage: Eukaryota > Metazoa > Chordata > Chondrichthyes > Orectolobiformes > Hemiscylliidae > Hemiscyllium > Hemiscyllium ocellatum. The sequence goes on from NC_083437.1 coordinate 13,416,145, forward strand.
AATTTTACCTAGCTAAAGGATTATAGGCCTGAGCTAGAGACCAACATGAGCGGAGTGCAGGTGATGGGGATTCTTTAAGCAGTTCCACACTTAATCGCCTCAGCCATTCCATCCAGTCATCTTTAGAAACTCTTCTGGCAGCTCCCCAAGCCTGAAACGCAAATCAAAATTCATACAATTGTTCCTTTGTGACTTTTTCTGGAACAGTTCATTGCACAAAGTCCAGTAACATTACCAGAGGTAATTCAAGCATGAATGAAGTTACTCATTACCATAGTGCTACTAAAATATCTGAGGTTTATGAAGGAAACAGCCTTCATAATCAATTTCAGGTATCAAAAAATTTAAAATAAAAGCATTCATGCCCGTCTTATACTACTGAACAAGGTAGAATGTGCTATGCAATCATCTATTAATATCATGAACAGTACTTTCTAAACTTAACCACAATCATTTTCATTTCAAATGAATGACAGAACATCATACAAAAACCAATGTGGCATTCTAATAAATTAGCTCATTCAAATAACTACTTCTATTCATTTTTATTGCTGAACTACTGATATAAAAACAGACAATGCTGGACAAACGTAATTGTTCAGCCAGCATCTACGGAAATGATCAAAATTACCATTTCCAAGTGATGACTTTGAATCAGAAAAAAATAGAATTGAAGCAGATTTTAAATAAGCCTGGCAGTGATGCTGGCAATGGTGTTGTAAGTAAGAGAGAAAAAAAGGGACAACCTGCAATAGTGTGGAAGACAAGAAATAAATAGCAAAGAGGACAGAAGTGAAGAATAAAAGGTGATAATGGAAACAGTGAAAAACAACTTAAAGATCATGTGGAGGAGGTGAAAGCTGTTGTCCAAAAAATTAGAGCCAGAGGTACTGATCTGAAATTGTTAAAGCCATTTTTGAGGAAAGGTTGTAAAAGAACTAAAGAGGAATTTCCTCCAATTTACGTTGAGTTTCTCTGAATCAATGTAGAAGACCAAGGGTTTAACACAAGTGGAGATTTATAATGACAGGAAACTAAGGATACTGAAAAGAAACGTTTGGCAAAGCAATCCAAGATTTGGGGCGGCACGGTGGTTCAGCAGTTGGCACTGTTGCCTCACAGCACCAGGGTCCTAGGTTCAGTTCTAGCCTCGGATGACCGTCTGTGTGGAGTTTGCACATTCTCCCAGTGGGTTTCCTCCGAGTGCTCCAGTTTCCTCCCACAGTCCAAAGATATGCAAGTCAAGTGAATTGGCCATGCTAAACTGCCCACAGTGTTAGGTGCATCTGTCAGAGGGAAACGGGTCTGGGTGGGTTACTCTTTGGAGGGTCAGTGTGGACTAGTTAGCCTGAAGGGCCTGTTTCCACTCTAGGGAATCTAATCTAATCTATGTCTGGACTTCCCAATGTATTGTAGACTGCATTGTGAACAGCAAAGTTGAAAGTACAATAAATAAATTACTGCTTAATATGGCAGGAATATTTGGTCCCTTAGTAGAGCTGATAAAAGGGCAAGTGTTGCATTTCTTACACTTGCATGATAAGGTGCTGTGGTATAAAGTGGATCAGAGTGGTATAAAGGGGCAAATGTTCCAATTAGAATGCTGAATGCAAATGAAGGTAAGATCTGTTTTTTTTTACTGATTCACAGGATGAGGGCGTCTCTGTTTAGGCACCATTTATTGCTCAGAGGACAGTTAAGATTCAATCACATTGCTGTAGGTTGGAGTCACATGTAGGCCAGACCGGGTAAGGATGTCAGTAAAGGATAGTGAACCAGATGGGTTTCTCCAACAATCAACAATGGATTCATGGTCATCATTAGACTTTTCATTCCACATATTGATTGAATTCATATTCCACCATCAGGCGTGGCAGGAATCGAACCCGTGTCTCCAGAACATTATCTGGCTGTTCGGTCTTAACTATCTGCAATAATACCACTAGGCAACTTCCTCCTCTAGGAGGGCAGGGCGGCATCATGTTAGAGGTGGCAACAATTGCAAAGAGTAATTCAATGAATGTATTTCTTTAAAATTCAAGCATTGATTGAATGCATCATTATCAAAGCCAGAATTTGTAGCACATTCTTACTTATTTTGAAATAGTGATGGCAATTTGCATTCTTGAGCCTCTGCTGTCTGTGAGATATAGGTACATCTACAATGTAATAATATTAGGGAGGGATTTTGAGGATTTAGACCCACTGACAGTGAAGAATTGGTGGTATAAATTCTCATTGTGGCTTTAAGGGAGCTCCCTTGTTCTTCTAGGGAATTGAGATTATGGGCTTGGAAGGTGCTGTCAAGAAGGCCTGGTGAGTTGCTGGATTTATGACTGCCAGCATGTGATGCCAACATTTCTGTCTCAGGCCTGCCAATGACCCAGCAGAGCTCAACACCTCATCTTCTACTAGGGGGCCTTATCGAGTTGAACAATGTTAGTGCAGACCACTTGCTTTGATGCCTACCAGCCACCCAACACACCAGGTACTATCATGAAATGTGTTGCTTTCAGTGCAGCCAACCTATCTTCATCTACGTATAGTCTCCATTATCACCTACCTTCTCTTCTTCCCTGGCTTACTATCAACAATCCCATGGTCTACCGAAATTTTTTTAAAACTCTGTCTCTGGAATCCCTGTCTACCTACCCACTCACTCCTACCCCTTTACACTCCCTGTCATCAGCATAAACACCAGCTTTTCCTAGCTGCTCAGTTCTAAGAAAGGGCCACCGGACTCTACATTAACACCGCTTTCTCTTCAGATTCTGCCAGATCTGTTGTGTCTCTCCAGAAATTTCTGTCTTTGTTTGTTTCAGATCTCCAGTACCCACAGTTCTTTGTTTTATTTCAATATATAATAGACACATTGGTTCCATAGACTCAGATCCCAATTCAGCAACATTGAAGAAGTTCTCTTTTAAATCAACCTGTTTAGAAATGTTACGACACCCCTGACAAGGTGAAACTTGAACCCAGAACTTCTCGTCCAGAGGTAGAAATACCATCACTGCACCACAAAAATCCTCGCAACATGGTTGAATTACATCAGATTCAATTACTAATGGAGAAAGTGAGGTCTGCAGATGCTGGAGATCAGAGCTGAAAATGTGTTGCTGGAAAAGCGCAGCAGGTCAGGCAGCATCCAAGGAACAGGATGCTGCCTGATCTGCTGCGCTTTTCCAGCAACATATTTTCAGCTCAATTACTAATGGTTAACACACAAGTTGTTAACCTTGTGGTATTGTTGCATTGCAACATTTGCATCAAGACATCTTTGCCTTGGCAATAACAGTATATTACAATTCCAAACTAGTTCTCACAATGACACAACTTTGACATTTCATTCAACAGTAACATTAATGCTGTTAAAGCACCCAGCAGTGCAGAGAAACTTACAAACCAGGAGCAGGAGTAGGCCATTTAACCTTTCGAGTCTGCTCTATGATTCAATAGGATCATGGTGGATCCTCTACCTTAATGCCATATCCCTACATTCTCACTCTCACCCCGTGATCCCTTTAAAATTTAGAAATGTATCTATCTTATGTTATATAGAGTGACTTGGCCTCTACAGTCTTCTGCGGTAGAGCATTCCACAGGTTCACTACACTTTCAGAGACATTTTTTCCTCATCTCAGTCCTAAATGGTCTACCCCAAAATCTGATTCCTGAAGAAGGGCTCATGCCTGAAACGTCGACTCTCCTGCTCCTTGGATGCTGCCTGGCCTGCTGCGCTTTTCCAGCAACACATTTTCAGGTCCAACCCATAATCTGAATCTCGACATCTAGTTCTAGTTTTGCCATACAAGGAAATCATCCTCTCTGCATCTCGTTTGTCCAGCCTGTTAGAATTGTATATGTTTTAATCAGATCCCCTCTCATTATTCTAAACTGTAGCAAATATACGTCTACTCAAACCAATTTCTCTTCACGGGAAAGTCCTGCCATCCATGGTATCAGCCTAATGAATTGGCACTGTCCTCCCTCAATGGCAAATATGTCATTTCTTAGAAGGGAGAAATGTGTGGGCGGCATGGTGGCACAGTAGTTAGCACTGCTGCCTCACAGCACCTGAGCCCCGGGTTCAATTCCCGCCTCAGGCCCTATATAACTTCAGCAAAACATCCCTATTTGGGATCTCAAATCTTTTTGCAATAAAGGCCAATCTACTATTTGACTTCCTAACTGCTTGCTGCAACTGCCTATTTACTTTCATTGATTGGTGTACGACTACATACAGGTACCTTTAACATCCACACTTCCCAACAAATTATCATCTAAATAATTCTCTTCTTTTTGATTTTCACACTGAAGTGCATAACTTGACATATAGCCATGGTGTACTGACCATTGCTGAAAATGTATTGCTGGAAAAGCGCAGCAGGTCAGGCAGCATCCAAGGAACAGGAGATTCAACGTTTCGGGCATAAGCCCTTCATCAGGAATGAGGAAAGTGTGTCCAGCAGGCTAAGTTAAAAGGTAGGGAGGAGGGGCGATGGAGATGTGATAGGTGGAAGGAGGTCAAGGTGAGGGTGATAGGCCGGAGTGGGGTGGGGGCGGAGAGGTCAGGAAGAAGATTGCAGGTTAGGAGGGCGGTGCTGAGTTCGAGGGAATTGACTGAGACAAGTTGGGGGGAGGAGAAATGAGGAAACTGGAGAAATCTGAGTTCATCCCTTGTGGTTGGAGGGTTCCCAGGCGGAAGATGAGGCGCTCTTCCTCTAACCGTCGTGTTGTTATGGAGGAGTCCAAGGACCTGCGTGTCCTTGGTGGAGTGGGAGGGGGGAGTTAAAGTGTTGAGCCACGGGGTGGTTGGGTTGGTTGGTCCGGGTGTCCCAGAGGTGTTCTCTGAAGCGTTCCGCAAGTAGGCGGCCTGTCTCCCCAATGTAGAGGAGGCCACATCGGGTGCAGCGGATGCAATAGATGATGTGTGTGGAGGTGCAGGTGAATTTGCGGCGGATAGGAAAGGATCCCTTGGGGCCTTGGAGAGAAGTAAGGGAGGTGGTGTGGGCGCAAGTTTTGCATTTCTTGCGGTTGCAGGGGAAGGTGCCGGGAGTGGAGGTTAGGTTGGTGGGGGGGTGTGGACCTGACGAGGGAGTGGTCTTTTCAGAACGCTGATAGGGGAGGGGAGGGAAATATATCCCTGCTGGTGGGGTCCGTTTGGAGGTGGCGGAAATGACGGTGGATGATATGCTGTATATGGAGGTTGGTGGGGTGGTAGGTGAGAACCAGTGGGGTTCTGTCCTGGTGGTGGTTGGAGGGGCGGGGCTCAAGGGTGGAGGAGCGGGAAGTGGAGGAGGAGATGCAGTGGAGGGCATCGTCGATCACGTCTGGGGGGAATCTGCGGTCCTTGAAGAAGGAGGCCATCTGGGCTGTACGGTATTGGAACTGGTCCTCCTGGGAGCAGATGCGGCGGAGACGAAGGAATTGGGAATATGGGATGGCGTTTTTACAGGGGGCAGGGTGGGAGGAGGTGTAGTCCAGGTAGCTGTGGGAGTCAGTCGGTTTATAGTAGATGTACTGACCATTGCCAACAAAAAAGAATCTAACACCCTTGACATTCAATAATCACCCATTATCACCATCCTACTGCAGAAACGCCAGCAATCAGATACTGAGCAGGACTGGTCGTTTAAATACAGTGGCTACAAGAACAGGTCAGAGTCTAGGGGTCCTGCAGCAAATACCTCATCTCTGGACTTTTCTAAGCTTGTTAGACACCTCTACTTGGCACAAATCAGAAGTGTAATAAAACAGTCATTTGCCAACATGAACATAGCACCAACAACATTAAACAAGCCCAAAACCATCCAAGCCAATGCAGTTTGATTGGTACCATAGCCTCAAACACTCACTCCCTTTATACAACATTCAATAAAAGCAGTGTGTACAATATACAAAATACATTGCAGAAATACTCAGGGGTGTCTATGAAGGGTATAATGATCAACTTGTAACCATGGTGATTTCTTTCCAGAGAGAAACTTCCTGGAGAAGTAATGGGGTTTCATTTTTACTAGGCGAGATTTATGTGGGAACAGAATAAAAAGTGATGAGCATTAGGTTTTACTTTAGAAGGTCACAGATAAATATACCTTCTTTTGGTTAGGAGAAATATCAATATCTTAGGGAAAAAACTTTTAGGTTTTCAATTGGCAGGCTTTGCTAAAGTCTTGGCTGAAGCTAAATGTGCAAAACAGTTCCTTATGAGAAAGGGAGATAGTTTAGAACTGTTTAGAATATGTTACCTCAGTGTAAGGAATTAAAATGTTCCAGACCAGAGGTGTTTGGTTAAAACCAGAGAGATTATTTGAAGCTGAGAAATACTCAAGAACGAGGCAATTAGAGTCCAAACCTGAATTGATGCCCAGCTTAGCCAACCCTGTGTGTGTTAGAGAAGGGAATTATCTCTGGTGTTTGAGCCTTTTTAAACGAATGTTTCTGGGATTAATGGTGTTGTTTTTGAAATTGGTAAACTTGTATTATATGTAAATTGCTTGATTATTTCAACTTTATTTTAATTAGTTTGCATAATTCATTTGTCTTATTGTTAAAACTAAATTTGTAGCATCACATTGTGAAACCACCTTTTTAAAACCAAAACAAGCAATCAAGCCACATTTCAGCTTGGATCTGACTTGTCCAATAATAACATCAGCTAGGGTAATAACAACAGTAATACAAATGACAAAAATGTATCCTTCTTAAATAGCTTCAACATAAGATCACCTAATTAATGCCCGCATCAACTTCACAGTGTCGTAAATTTACTTAGATTACTCATATTAAATACTGCACATGTGGGCCTGGAGACTACCAAGAGAATTAGAAAATGTAACAACACTTGATTTACAAGTTGTGAGTCACTTGGTTTTAATATGCTTCCAACATTTGAATTTCAGCATATACATTAGGAATTACTTTAGGAATACAGCATTCTTCAAGCTTCAGGCCATTTTCTCAGCATGAGGTTCAAGGCCATTAATAGCTTCTGAAGAAAAAAATTACTGTAATCTGCAATGTGCTTCAAAACAAGTAGTGGCAAGTAAAAATGAAACAAACCATGTTGTATTCTGAAGTTTCTGTAAAATATCCCTGCAATTAATTTAAATACAATAAATATTGCAAATTATATGCCGTCATTCTAATTATCCTTTCAAATTTAAATGCATTTAATTGACATTCATTCAAGGAATAGTTTGACAACAGAAATATTTCATGTTCAGGTTATTTATAATTGACCCTATATAGTTTGCTCAAAGTAACCAAACATTCCTCAAGACCATAAAACCACAAGAGGTAGAAACAGAAGTAAGCCACTCAACCCATTGGTGGAAAGGCTTTGTCTTATGGAGAGAGGAGGAGAACTTCTTCAAGGTAGGCATCCTTGGAAGAGGCTTAGGAGGAGAATTTCTTCAAGGTCAGGTCCACCATGAGATTATGGCTGATCTGATAATCCTCAACTCCCACTCTCCTGCCTTATACCCATAAGCCATGATTCCCTTCATGATTAGAAATCTGCCGAGCTCAGCCTTAAATATTATCAGCAACCAACCTTGACATCTCTCTGCAGTGAAGAATTTCAAAAATTCACTAGCCTCATCTCTGCCTTAAATATGCATCTCCTTAGAGGAGATTATGCCCTCCAGTCCCAGACTCTTCTACATAGAAACAACTTCTTCATATCTATCTGTCAAGCTCCTTAGGAATTGTTTGTGTTTCAATGAGGTTTCTTCTAATTCTTCTAACCTATGGGAACTGGCCCAACTTATTCAAATCTCTTCTAATAAGAAAATCTCTCCAGACTCACAATCAACTTAGTGAACCTTCTCTAGACTGCCTCCAGTGTCAGTACATCTTCCCTTAGATAAACAGACCAAAATTGTTCACAGTATTCCAGTCATAATTGGATTCGTGCCTTGGATAATTTTAGCAAGACTCCCCATTCTACACTCCATATCCTTTGATATAAAGGCCAACATTCCACTTGCCTTCCCAGTAAGCCGCCCAACTTTGATGCCAGTTTTAGTACTTCATGCATGAGAACCCCAATTATTTCTGTGCTGTATTTTTCTGCTGTCTTTTTTATTTAAATAATATTGAACTCTTCTATTCTTCCTGACAAAGTATATTAACACACATTTTATTCCATCGGCCAAGTTTCTACATATTTCCTGACCTGTTTACAGGTATGGATGTATAAAATTGTAGAAAATTGCCTAGGCCTTTGCATTATCCTAGCTACTTGCTTTCCAACTAGTGATGTGCTATCTGAAAATTCTGCATAGTACATTCATTTTCCTCAACTAAGTTATTAATATTTACTGTAAATCGAGGACACAGCCACTGATCCTCCTTGCACTCCATTAATTAGATTGGCATCCTGAAAATGCCGGGATCAAGATTAGAGTGATGTTGAGAAAGCACAGCAGGCCAGGCAGCATCCGAGGAGCAGGAAAACTTGATGTTTTGGGCAAAAGCCCTTAATCCTGAAAATGCCCCCTATCCACTCCCCACTCCTCTCCCCACCCCCAACTCGCAATTATACTTCATTAGTTAGCCAATACTTTAGGAAATCCAAATATATTACATCTATTGGTTTCCCTTTATCCAACTTGCTAGTCACCTCCTCAAAGAATGGTAATATATTTGTCACATAAAATTTCCCCTTCAAGATGACATGCTGACTTTGCTTAATTATAATATTACCTTGGTGTGCAGCAACTCCTACATGCTGTAGGTGCAACCCATCATCCGACAAGCCATCTCTATCATCTTGAATCAAATTATTAATTAAAATCACTCTCGCTTCCTTGTTGTTTACACTTTATTATGTTATTCCTATAACAAAACAGCAATAGCAATCTTATACCTACCCAGGTATTTTGAAAAGAGAAAAGAAAGGAAAAAGATTGGAGACCTGAACACAACCTGAAGAACTTATTGTCACTTTAAAGATTAGAAATACTCAATCAACAGCTTAATTAAAACAAACACCAAACAAAATCTCTCCTCTTTCCAAAAACTCCTAAAGATGTGTAACTCGTATATTCTATTCTAATTAACACAAGTTCTCAGTCACACTGGGTTGAGCCACTTTTACATGTTCCTAATACAAAGGACCTAGTTGAATCAGTAAATGAGTACAAAGAAACCTTGATTAGCTGAATGAGAGGGGCGGGCACTATTTCATTCGGTTAATCAATTAACTGCCTTTCGTTTGGGGCTCGGAGTTTTTTTTAAGTATGCTTCCTGTTCAGGAAACTAGGCAGTATCACACCATGCACGAACCCCTGCCCCCCCCCAAACCCATCCAACACCGCCCCACCCTCCCCAACTACCCCCAACTCTATCCAACTCCACCCACACTCATCCCAACCCCGCCCGACCCCAGCCCTGTCCAACACCGTCCAAGGCCCCCGCCCGCTGCCTGCCTCCAACACCGCCCCCCACTCACTGCCTGCATCCCAACCTCAACCAACACCCCGCCCACTGCCTGCTCACAACCCCCTCCAACATAGCCCTCTGTCCACGCACCCAACCCCGTCCAACAACGCACCTCCGTCCGCGCCCCCAACCCTTTCCAACACCGCACCTCCGTCCGCGCCCCCAACCCCTTCCAATACCGCACCTCCGTCCGCGCCCCCAACCCCTTCCAACACCGCACCTCCGTCCGCGCCCCCAACCCCGTCCAACACCGCACCTCCGCCTGCGCCCCCAACCCTGTCCAACACCGCACTTCTGTCCACACCCCCAACCCTGTCCAAAACTGTGCACACTCAGACACACACACACACGTACGTTTTACTGCAACTTTTTGACAGGTTCCACTTTTACCGTGTCCAGGGCAATGTTAGAGATTTTTTCTGGGGAAGGGAGGTTTAGGGTGTACCCCTCTGTAGAATTCCAGGGTTAGTGTGGGCAGAGAGGGAGGGCTGGAGGTCAGTTATTTGGAGATGGTGCCTGTTTAATCATTGTAAACAATGAACACGATCGGTGTTGGAAACACGTCTTTGATGTTTTGTTTCTATCGGGACCTTGAGATCTCCTTTGGATAACCTGATATTTGGATAATCGAGGTTCCTCTGAATCCAGCTTTAGCTAGCTCAACTACTAAATTTATAACAGCTGATTTCTCTTTCAACAAACTACAAATTACAAGCTAAATTAGGTTTGCTCATTTTAAAGATTCACACACCTTATCTAAAAAGTGCGCACACTCACTCAAAGTTGATCTGGATTTGCTCACAGAAGACACTAGATCAAAGCTTCAATTATTTTTTAAAATTGCTTGCAATGTACAAGCTTGTGATAAGTGTACCCAAAATTTAATTCAGGAATAAAAAGTCAATGCCCATTGTGTAATACTAAATTCATATTTTCCCACATACTTGGGAAGATGCAAATATATTTTATACTTCATCAATCAATTCTTTAGCCGCGAACAAACCTTCTGCAAGTTGGTAGTGCTGACGTGCAATTTCTTCATCGGGCCAGTTTCCACTGGTCCACTAGACAATGTGTCTCCCTGATTGCCTCGAGATGCCCGGTGCTGAAAAATAATAGGATCTTCCTCTTCTTCAGCTAAGGTGTAACCCTGTTGTGCACAATTGAACACATTTTGAAAGAAAAACAAATCATTATGATGGAAACACACTTTTACTTGATCAGCAAAGTGCTGGATAGTGCATCACAGGATCATACAAGCTCTCTCACACATCTTCTGTCTGTAATCATGTAAATTTCTCATCTGGTCTGGGCTGGAGAGTCTGAGCTATGAGGAAAGATTGGATAGGATGGGGTAGTTTTCCTTAGACCAACAGAAATTGAGAAATAGTCTTACATACCTCGATCAGATACTGAGATGCATTGATAAAATGGATGAGAAGACAATTTTTCCATTAGTAAAGGGATTAATAACCAGGGGGAATAGATTTAAGATAAGAGGTAGAAAGCTAAGAGGACAGTTGAGGACAATTTTTTTCCCCCAGGGAATGGTAGGAATCTGGAATTCGGACTGTGAGTGGTGGTTGCAGAAACTTTTATAGCTTGCATGATCATAATCTCTGCCTCACGAAGCTAGAAAATGGGATCAGTGTAGTCAAACAATGTAGAACATTGCCCAGGTATTTCGTATACATAAAATGGACAAATCCAACTGGCCAATTAGTGACACATCAGTTTACCCTTGATAGTCAATGAAGTCCTGGAGGGTATCATCAACAGCACTTGCTCAGTGACCTTCCAGTGGCTTGGGTTCAGCCAAGGCCACACAGCTCTTGACTTCATTAGTGTTGGTTCAAACATGGACAAAAAATTATAGAAGTGAATTGAAAACATTAACGCAGGAAGCAAAGATAGATTATCATAGAAGATTTTTTAAAAAGTGGGCCTAAAAAGGTCCCAAAGAAAATCTTCTTGTCAGAGGCAGAGGATGTCACAAAATTGTTGAAGGAATATGATGCTATCTTCAAAAAAAAAGAATGTGACTGAAAATTGGTCAGTCATTGATTCAGGTGGAATTAATTACTGAGAAAAGTAATAGTACAAATAGATAGCCCTGTTTAGGTGCTGTGGTCATGTCCCTATCTAGAGACTGGGAGGCCCAGGTTCAAATTCCACCTTCACCAGAGGTGTGTAATAACATTGCTGAACAGGTTAATAAAAAGATAGGTTAAGGAAAAGAAATAGTATAAATAAAGGGCTCCAGTGGTTGCATCCACACCTCTGAGACAGGAGACCTGGGTTTAGGTCTCTCTCTCCTCAGAGGTGCTTCATAATCTCGCTTAGAAAATAAAAAATAAGTACAAACAGCAAAATGTCAAAACTTTTCAAATGGTTATTGTTCACAGGTACCATTTCAGAGGACTGGAGAGTTCCTAATATTATAATATTGTTTGTTAGTAAGGGGAGAGGGATAAACTAAAATAGAGGCCAAGACACCTGACACTCGTGCTGGAGAAGTTATTGGAAACTATCAAGAAATAAAAAGCTTTCACTTGCAAAAGCAGAGTTAACCAAGGTAAGCCATCAAAAGTTAACTGTATTCAATACCATGACTTAATGCTTCGATCAATGTTCTTCACTATCTCAATGAAATATATGATCTTGCATAAACTGTTGTCCATAAAGGATGTATAAAGGCATTCAACAAAAAGAGGGATGCTGTTTGAAGGGTTAGTGCAGCTTCGATGGGCCGAATGGCCGCATTCTGCAGTGTAAGAATTCTATGCCCCCATGAATTCAAGATAACTAAAAAAAAAGGCCTATAAGATGGTGAGGAAAACTTGTTTACACTGAGTGGTCAGGATTTGTGATGCTCTGGCTAAAGATGTAGCGACAGCTGATTGTGTACAAGATATAGAAATGGAAAGGGGCGAATACTTGAACACTTATAGACATTTACATAAAGCATCATCACGTCCAACCAAGATCTTCTTTCACCTCTGGGCATGGATGTCGCTGTCAAATCTGCTTTATTCCTGTTCCTAGTAGCCCAAGAGATGGTTGAGGTGAGCTACATCTTGAACTACTGCCGTCCATGTGCCACGGACCTGCACTGTTATTAAGAGGAGATATCTACCTTGGCTTTGACCCAGCAAATCTGAAGGAACTGCAATACTTTTTCAAGTCTAGATGGTGAGTTGTCCAAAAGGAAACATGCAAGTGGTGATGTATATGCATACTCTTCTCCTTCTAGGTGGAAGTTGTCACGAGATTGGAAAGTACAAAGGAACCTCGATTATCCGAAGGACATGGGGCAGAGAGTATTTCATTCAGTTAATCGAATGCAGGATAACATAGTTAGCCATGCATGAGGACCTTGTGATCTTGTTCAGATATTCAAGGTTCCTCTGCACTGGCTAAGGATTTTTGATCAACTTCTGCAAAAAACATCTTGTAGATAGTAGCAGCAGTATGTACAGAGTGTCAGCAGTGGAGAGAGTAGATGTTTGCAGATGTGCTGCAAATCAAGCAAGCCGTTTTGCCCTGGATGGTGTCAAGCTTCGAGTGTTGTTGGAGCTACACTGATTCACTCCAAAACATTCCTAACCTTTGCCTTGTGGGTGGAAGGCTTTGGGAAGTCAGGAGTGAGTTATTTGCTGCAGTATTCCAAACCTATGACCTGCTATCATAACCATCATATTTATATAGAATCTTAGAGTGCAGTGCAGAAAGAGACCACTCAGTCCATTAGATCTGCACTGACCCTCCCATCCAGACCCAGCTCTCCACCCTATCCCCGCAACCCTTCATTTACCACAGCTAACCCATCTAGTCTACGTATCCTTGGACACTACAGGCAATTTAGCACAAACAACAACTTAACCTGCACATTTTTGGTTTGTGAGAAGATATTCGAACAGCTGATGGAAACCCTCCTGTTCCTCAACTCAAGTCAACTGGATTCAGTCCAAGAACCATTCAGTAAACCTCTTCCATTTATAAATACATCACCCTTAATTTATACAAATTTGTCATCACCTCTTTTACTTTTCTGTCCTTCCTCAAACAAATGTTGATTTGACCAAAATTTATCATCAACAGATTGTTAAATTTGATAAACATCATATTGCACCATTAAATATTTTCATTTTAAATATGGAGTTCAATTACTGTTGAATTCAATGTTTAACAGTCATGTCAGTACCTAAAACTACCAAATAAATATTTCTCCAAAAATAGTATTATTATTGTTACAATTCCTGTAGAGACCATCAAGGTTTAAATGGACATTCAAAATCCTAGTTATCTCCTCAAAGAATGAAACCACACAATTCCACTGTTTAAATCTAACAAATGTTAACATTTGCAAATGCTTGGACAAAATTCAGATTACATTCCACTTGTTAGTGCTCCTCAAGATTTAGAAGTTAAAGTCCTGTTCTTGTGATGCTGGAAAAGCACAGCAGGTCAGGCAGTATCCAAGGAGCAGGAGAATCAATGCTTCAGGCATTAACCGTTCATCAGGAAGAAGGGCTTGACTCCTGATGAAGGTTTTATGCCCAGAACGTCAATTCTCCTGCTCCTCGGATGCTGCCTGACCTGCTGTGCTTTTCCAGCACCACACTTTCAACCTGATCTTCAGCATCGGCAGTCCTCACTTTCTACTACAAAGTTCTGTTTTTGTTTCATTAACATCTGATAGGCAGTAATTATTCTTTTGAGTCTAGCTTCAACAAAGTTGCAGCTATTACATGATGATCTAAAGTAAACGGCAATGGATACCCTCATATTGCTAGATGTTTGCCAAACAGCATATACTAAAAGAATCCATAGTCAAGCAGCATCAGAAGACTCTTGAACTCATCACCAAGTTAATTTTACTGACCCACTGTCATTATCTCAAAGGACTTGTATGTATGCAATTGTAGTTACTAACCAGTTTAACAAATGGAGAGGGATTTGTCAATCAATGGATTAGTATAATTACTGCTGTCAAAAAATTCTTTTAAGTTGTAAAGGGGATCGGCATTTCTCATACAGGTTGACAGTGACTTGGGAAAGTCATTCAAATGTACAAGAACAGGTAGCAAATTCAGCATAAGCTGCATGCAGGGGGTCCTCAATTTATGAATATCTGACTTGCAAACAGGATTCCCCACAGGAGTGCAATTTTAAACATCTGACATCAAGTGGAGGCAATGGCCTAGTGGTATTACTGTTAAACCATTAATCCAAAAACTCAACTAATGCTCTGGGGACCTAAGTTCGAATCCCACAGATGATGGTAGAATTTGAATTCAACTAAAAGGAAAAAAAAATCTGCAATTAGAATCTACTGATGTCCATGAAACAATTGTCGATTATTGGAAAACCATTTTTGATTTGATTTATTGATTTATTTATTGTCATGTTATTTTGTACAAAATAAAGTGAAAAGTGTTGTACAGTGTTGCTGCTCTTTGGTGCCATCTTAAAACAGAATAATAAATCGAAACACAGAATATACAGGCAGCAAAACGAAGAAATAAAGAAAAATGTGTTCAACTTTACAGTTCTTTTTAAGTGGTCCACCATGGGCCAGGCTCACTAATGGGCATCACTAAATCAGTCATCCTCACCTGGTCTGGCCTACTTTCAACTTCTCTGAAAGATGGCCAAGCTAGCCACCTGATTGTATTAATTAGTCTGAGGTCTCATATGGACTGCAGCAATTCAGAAAGACAGCTCACCACAGCCTTCTCAAAGGTAATGAGGAATGGGTAATAAATACCAACTCAGCCAGCAACAAGCATATTCCCACGAATGAATAAAAATATATAAACTAACTTATAAATGGACCCTGTTTGCAACCTGGGAATTACCTGTACATATCATCAGCCATAGAGTTCTGGGATTGTTGATTATTTTCAAAAATCTGTGGGCTAACCCTACCCAATGTTAGACTTGATTGCCATCAAAAGAATTATGTCTTACAGAACTAGAAGCATGTCTTCTTATCAAGTTATTATTGGAAGGTTAATGAGGGTTCCACACTATTTGACATTGACTGGTATAACTCCTCTGGCATCAACTGCATAGTTCCAAATGATTGAACTATATTGTGGAGTACATCCAATAGGTTCGTGAATTTGATACAATGAATATTGAGAAATACAAAGACTAGGCTAAAAGGCATCTTGATAAAAAAGCGTTTGGAGGATCAAATTGAAGATTCATGACCAAGAGAGAAAATGTTTAGATGCCATATGGAAGAGTCCATTCCCAATAATGGGAAAGTTGAATTCAGGAATACATCAAAACAGAAATAAGAAAGTGACAACATGGTACCATGTGACAGCAACTGACAAATTGGGGACACTGTTTCTAAAGTGTGTGTTGGCTGTAACCCGATTACATCGCCAATACTTTAAGCGCTGTTTGTAAAGCGCAATTTTTCTATAACATGGGATTGCACAAGGACACAGCCAGTACGTTACAGAATAACTGACTGTACAGACTTCAGAATCATCAGGATAATAAGCTAATTTTGAGCCTAGATAAGCTAATGAGATGAAAGGAATAACATGTAGTATTGAAAACAAAATATTACTATTGTAGTTTGACAGTTTCAAAATAAACATACCAATGTATCTACACTGACCTTAACAATGCGGCATATTAAAACATCATATCGCTGATGATTTATCCTGTGACGCAACATCACCTTGTTCACCATAGGAATAAATATTTGATACTGAAACATAAATCAGACAGACAGTTATTAGTATCTAAAGATGTCTTTATTTACTAATTACTGCTTCACATTTATTAAATATTACCAGAATCAAAATTGTTATATTTTTAACAAAAAAGACTAAGTACTTTATTGGGATATATTGTCTTACCAATAAACTTTAGAAAATTATGTATAAAAACAGCCTTGGGTTAGTAGTAACATACTTGCTTCGGAGTCAGGGGCTTTTAGGTCCAAATTCACTCCACAACTTAAACTGATACTTATGCTGGAAAATCAAAAGGTACCCTTTTCCAAATAATATTTGAAACAGAAACCATGACAGTCTATTTGGATGCAAAAGAGCACAAAACACTATTTCCAAAGGAGTGCAAGGAGTTCTCTCAGTACTAAAACCAACATTTATCTTTTGTCAAACACAATAATACAAATTATCTAATTGTCACAATGCTGCATGTACAAACTCAATGCATTCAAATTGGCAGGTTCTTTTGCCTACAGGAGAACTGACAGCATATTTCAAAAGTTCATCATTTTGAATCAGATAGGAAGTCTTGGGGTCAACAGAAATGCTGTAAAGACAGACAATTTTACCTTTGTTTATTTACATCACAGAAGAATACAAAAGTAAATTGAACTTTTGTAGTTGGAAAACATAACTTTGGTTTTGAATTGTGGCATGTAAGATTACAACTTGTGCACATTTTAAACCATGAAGCGCGAGAATGTTTACAGGAGAAAAATGGTTTATGAAATATCATTACGAGAGAAAAAAAAAACTTGAATTTATATGTGTCTTACCATATCTACAGAAAGGTCCCAGAATACCTTACACACAATTAATTAAAATGAATGTGGACAGTTACAGGAAGGAGATTATCGAGCTGGAGAGGGTTCAGAACAGATTTGCCAGGATGCTGCCAGGAATGGAAGGTTGGAACCTATCCAAAGGCTGGATAGGTTCGAACCTTTTTCACTGGAGGGTAGAAGGTTGAGAAGTGACCTGAAAAAAGTTTATAAAATAATGAAAGGTATAGACAGAGTTAATGGTAGCATCCCTAGGATGGGGAATTCCAAGACCAGAGGCACATTTTTAAGGTGAAAGGAGAGAGATTTTAAAAAAAGACATGAGGCAAATTTTCTGGACAGAGTGTGGTTTGTGTATGGAATGAAGTTCCTGTGCAAAGTGTTGGATATGGGTACAATTAAACATTTAAAAGACATTTGGATAGATACATGAAGAGGAAAGGCTTGGAGGGATAGGGTCAGTAGCAGGCAGGTGGGACAAGTTTAGCTTGGGATTATGTTCAGCATGGACTGGTTGGACTGAAGGGTCTGTTTCCATGCTATATGACTCTATGACTCACTTGATAATTTTACAGTTATAACCAGAGTAGAAATAGTTACAGTTTAAAAAGAAACTAAAAGTTCAAACAGCTGAGGGGAAATAATGGCTCAGTGGTATTATTGCTGGACTAGAGACTGAGGTTACATTCTGGATACCTGGGTTCAAAACCTGCTGTGGCAGGTCTGCAAATATAATGACCACGTATTGTTGGAAACCCCATCTGATTCACTCATTCTTTAGGGGAGGAAACTGCAATCCTACACGTGATTCCAGACCAACAGACATGTGGTTAACTTGCAACTGCCCTCTGAATAATTAGGGATTGCCAATAAATGCTTGCCTAGCCAGCTATGTCCTCTTTTTGTGAACAAATAAAGAAAACAGGAAGAACTAAAAAAAATTCACTTTTCAAAACTTTTACTAATAACAAATGACTCAGCGTATTCTTGACCATACACTATTTTCTGTTTCTAGGCAACTTATACTATCAATTTTAAAAATACCCTTTCACACATCATACATTGGTCTCTCCAGAAAATAGCAGCACATAGTCTTCCCAGCCTCCAATGGGTTGGCGATTCCCTGAGGAATAACTTCAAGTGATGATCACAGACTCTTTCCACTACTTTTTGGAGGTTTCCATATCCACGATCAGCAATAAAGGCTGTCGCAATGGTTCGCCCCCTTTGGCCACACCAGTATGAATCTCCTGAAATCCTGAGACAGCTGTAAGTTACGGCTCTGACTAGAGATTATCACCCTCCCACAGTCAGTGAAGCAGCCTCTCTCAGTGCTCACCATGCTGCTTGATTTTACCATCAAATATGGTATGAAAGAATGGTTGAGGCCTAAAGGAATGAGGAAACAGGTGTTGGCTATACTAAAGAAGAGTAAATTGGGTTTGAATTCATTATTTAAATATGGGGAGTTAGCAATCAGTGGGGTGAAAGCTTTATGGGGTGTGACTAACTGAAATAAAGCACGTACATACAAATGTGGACTTTAATTTGTTCAATTACAGTTACCTTTGGGAGTATAACATTGGTTTGTGATATTCACTGATTTGTAGGGAGGCTAAACTTGGTTTCAAAAATTGCTTCCTTCACAGCTTTCCCCATGACTCACATAGGCCATGTATCTCGGGAGTAATGCTCATTTGGTGCCAGCAATTAAAACAAATCTGGAGTTTGAAAGCCCCACAGCCTTTTATTTTAGAACTAAATTAATAGTTTAAAACACAACTAATTACAACTAGACATCCTTAACACTGTTCCAGGACTTGAAACTCTCAGTCTCCACCATTAACCATCAGGGTGCTGTCATTGACTCCAAGGGTAAAAGCATCACACTTCCCTGTCAGTGAGTATTTCTTCATCAGTTTTAGGTTGCTTTCGGAACATTACCCCTTCGAAGTAGTGAAGGAGTAATGCCTTATCCTGACAAAGGAGCAGCGCTATAAACCTGCTGGACTATAACCTGGTGTCTGCAGGATTTCGGACTCCCTCCACCCTAGTCCAATATAGGCGCCTCAACATCATCACTGGAAAGGGAACAAGATCTTCAGTTTGACACTGCAATCAAAATATAACATCCCTAATAACAGCATATGGAAAATCAGTCTAGAGTATTACTTAAGCCTTGCAGTGGGGTTTCAAGATATAACCTGTAATTAGTTAACATTTCTGGGATGCAATGGAGTTTATTCTTAATCATGAGTAGCCAAACAAAGCAATCTAGCTTCCAAAATAAACATGGAATCCCCCATAGATTAGCAGTATAAAACTCATGAAGACCTATTCACTGATAAAAAGTTTAATATAAAACATGCTCATCCCTAGCCTTCAATATTAATCAACAGAGGCCATGAATCAGAGAATCTTTGACATGTTTTGCAGAATCCACATCCAGCTGCATACCGCTGCAGCTCTGAGTTTTCAATGGGGTCTGGAGAGATTATAATTTCAAATCACAGTCATGCACAACACTAGGAAAGCTGAACTAATAGGTGCTTCACACAAAATTTGATCGCTTGTATATTGACTGTTGAAGACAATAGATGAAACTCGATCAACAATATGCAGGAATTAGTGCTGGTCCATGAGTAGCTCCTGAATGTCATTTTATGATATGGTGATGCCCTACATTAGTGGACTACTTTCTACACATCACAAACTCCAATATAAACCTTTCCTTAAACACAACTGGAGAAAGACATACATTTTTGAAGGTTGATGAGAATATATTAAACCTGGAGAATGAGTCACATTCTTTATTCAACTTGTAGAATCACAGCAGGAAATCTCAAATATATTAACATACATAACAGAGTCACAGAGATATCCTCATAGAGTCATCGGATATCCTCAGTTAATCTAGTCCCATTTGGCCCATATCCCTATAAACCCTTCCTTTTCATATACCCTTCTAGATGCCTTTTAAATGTGCAATTGTACCCACCCCCACCATTTCCGTCAGCAGCTCATTCCATACACGCATGACCCCCTGCATGAAAAAGTTGTCCCTTAAATCTTTTTTAAATCTTTCCAGTCTTATCTTAAAACTATGTGCTGTAGTTTTGGACACCCCCCACCCCAGGGAAAAGACCTTGTCTATTTACCCTATCCATGCCCCTCACGATTTTATAAACCTCTATAAGGTCACCCCTCAGCTTCCAATGCACCAGGGATAACAGCCTTCCTCAACAAATATTGTATATTATAACTTGCTTTCCATTCTCATTTTGAGGATTGACCATGTTCCCTATATCATTACCTTATCAATTTTGGAAATCATGAGTACAAAATTCAACTTACCATTATTAAAAACTTCCTCATGGAATGTAAGCATTACTGGCTGTGCAAGCATTTATTGACCACTGCTAACTACCCTTGAGAAGGTAGTGGCAAGCTGCCTTCTTAAACATCTACAATCCATTTGACAGAGGTAGAGTCACAATATCACTAGGTAGAGAGTTTGAGGATATTGACCCAACAACAGTGATATATTTTCAAGTCAGGATGACGAGTGGCTTGGAGGAAAACTTTCAGGGCACAATGTTTCAATGTATCGGTTATCCTTGTCCTTCAAGATGGCAGTGGTCGGAGGTTTGAAAAACCCTTTCTAAGGCGCCTGGGGAAATTTCTGCAATGCACCTTGTAGATGGTACATACTGCTGTTATAGAGTGGAGGACTATATTTTTGTGGATGTAGTGCTCATCAAGCCGGGTTCTATGCAGAGTGATGTTGGAGCTGCACTCATGCACTCAAGTGGGGAGCATTTCAACACATTCCTGACTTGTGCCTTGCAGATAGTGGAAAGGCTTTCTGCAGTCAAGAGGGGAGTTAGTCATTGCAGGATCTAGCCTGTGACCTGATCTGGTAGCTACAGTGTTTATATGGTTCGTCCATTCAGTTTTTAGTCAATAGTAAGCCCCAGAATGCTGACAATGAGGGAATCAGTGACAGCAAGCCATTGAATGTTTAGGAGTAATGGTTACCTCTTGTTGGAGGTAATGGTTGATTAGTACTCATGTAGTGTGAATGTTACTTGCACTTGTCAACCCAAACATAGACACTGTACAGGTCTTGCTGCATTTTGTCATGAACTGTTTCAGTACCTGTGGAGTTGAGAATGTTGCTCAATATTCTGCAGTTATCAGAAAATATATCCACTTCTGGCCTTCCATTGCATATTCACTTTGCAGCACTGTGACACTATTCCATTTTACAGGCAAATCTATGCTTAAGCTTTAAAATATTCATGAAAAATATATAATTTCTCTCAGTATTCAAAATGTTTCTTTCCATCTCAGTGTCTCAAAAAAGTCTAATGGATAAGTTGGGAACCATGCCTAATATTGTTCTGAGCTACTGCATCCAGTAAGAAAAGGCAAATCTAAGAAAGTGACCAATTTCTCAGAGTTAAGAAAGCTTCAAAGCTAATAACAAAAACATTTTTAATAATAATTGTTGCCACAATGGATTTTGAAAGGAAATGGCGAACACTGATGAATAGACTTTAATTCTACGGTTGACATTTAAATGCTCCAGTACCTGACTGAACAATTAAGCTAAATTTCCACAACAACTAAAATGCATACATTTGTAAAACACACTTCAGAGTTTATGTTTAAAAATAATTCTTTTATCATGCATACCATATCATTGTGCTATGCATGCCTCATGACAATAGTTTCCCAGTGCCGTAAGGCATTCAGTTTATCACAGAGCAACCTCTGCCAACTATCTTTTGAATCACTTAAAAGTACAGTGTGAAACATTATTATTTACTGTCTACATTGAAAATTACCAGATAGTGAAAGAAAAAAAAACACCCTCAAGTAGTTCCAGACACATAACCACAGCCAAAAATCAGCAGTTTTAGAGCTTGGCAACATTTAGTTAATTTCCATTACACATAACCAATAATAAAAAGGAATGGCTTCAAGGTTGTACTTCTAATATAGGAGTGGATGGAGGTTCAGTAATACTTATAACCAGTTCAAGATGCTCTCTCATGGTTCAGAGAACATTTGAATTCCTGACTAGACTTCACTCTTTCCTGTCAGGACCAGGGGACACATCTTCAGAAAAAGGGGCAGGACATTTAGGAATGAAAAGAGGACGAACATTTTCACTCAGGAGAGTGGTAAATTTTGGGGGCTGTTGAAGTAGAAGGGAGCAGGTTTGCTAGGTGAATTGGCCTAAATCTGATCCTGTTTCTCATCACCTTTTTGCCTATTAACATACAATGTTTATATGCTAACCTACCATTCGCTGTTTCTCTATAATATGCCATATGATACATCTAATACCAAAGGTCATATTTAAAAGCAAATTGCCCTGCTGCTAAGTTAGCATTCACAAGTGAATCTAACAGCAATTTCACTTCACCCATCAATTTTACCAATTAAAATATAACTGATATTGGTATATGCTGAATATATTTTCTTTTCTTAAGATCTTTGAAACAACAGAACATTTCTACAATTGATGTATTAAGCAACAAGCACTTAACATTTGCTTTTCTGATTATTATTTTGCTTCTGCAATGTTGCCATTGAAATAATGAAGCTGGTTTCAGTCCTGTAACTTGCAAATTGGCATACAGTTCTCCTATGCCTAGAACTGGAGAAAAATCCTAGGTAACAGAATAAAATGAAATTGCTTGTGCTCTGCTAAACTATGATTTGGAGATGCCAGCGTTGAACTGGAGTGTACAAAGTTAAAAATCACACAAAACCAGGTTATAGTCCAACAGGTTAATTGGAAGCACTAGCTTTCAGAGCACTGCTCCTTCATCAGGTGGTTGTGGAGTACACAATTGTAAGACAGAATTTATAGCAAAAGTTTACAGTGTGATGTAACTGAAATTATACATGAAAAAAATACCTTTATTGTTTGTTAAGTCTCTCATGTCTTAGAATGACCATGTTAATTTCACTTCTTTCATATATAAATTACAAAACATCTTTAAAAAGTGACATTCTCAGGTTAACTTTAACAATTGGTGTTAGCCCAGATAATGTGTTGAAGGTGTTCGCCCCGGTGTGCTGTTGTCTGTGCCATAACATTTAGACTAATTCTAATCTAAAAAAATGAGCTAACAGAGTCTTACATGGATACATGCAGTTTTTGAGCAAAGTACAATGTAACTCTGCAAGTACAAATTCAACCCACAAACATATATGTGCGTGCTTGCATGAGCACGTGTGTGGGGAGGTGGGAGGTTGTGAGTATTTGTGAGAAAGAGTATGTATATAATATATATACACACATGAGTGTGTGAGTGTGAGAGTGTAAAGGGGTCTGAGTCTGTGAGAGGATGCACGTGTCAGAGTGGGAGCGTGTGTCTGTCTGTAGGAGTGTGTGGCTATCTGGGTGGGGGTGGTTGAGAGTGTCTGTGAGAGAGAGTATATACGTGTGTGTGTGAGTGTAAAAGGGTCTAAGTCTGTGAGAGGGTGCATGTGCGAGTGTCTCTCTCTGTAGGACTTAACAAACAATCAAGGTAGTTTTCAAAGTATAATTTCAGTTACACCACACTGTAAACTTTTGCTATAATTTCTGTGTCTTACAATTGTGTACTTCCCAACCACCTGAATGAGCAGCGCTCCGAAAGCTAGTGCTTCCAATTAAACCTGTTAGACTATAACCTGGTGTTGAGTGATTTTTAACTCTGCTAAACTAAGTTACTTATCCCAGCATCAAAAACAAACATTCCAATGTCACTCAATATTCTTGCTTTTATTAATACTGGGTTGAGATTGCCAAACTCAATCCAAATACAGACCACACAAAGCAGAATGAAAACTCTTTTGTCACATTACTTGGGTTGGATTTAAAGTCCCAGACTGAAAGATAAAACATGACATTTCCTCAAGATTCCATAAGCAGTTCCCGTCACTGGCATCAGACCACAATTTACATACCTGAGAATCTAAAATGCGCTGTGAAATGCATATAGCTATATGATCTGAAATAATTATCATGTAAACATTCACACCTATAGTTTAGGAAACCATGTGAAAAGAATTTGCTGTCACCTTTTTTCCAAGTTGAAACACCAATGAGGAAAGTGTGTCCATCGCAGTCTGACGCAACTCAGGAGTACAGTCAAGCGTGCGCACTATTGGATGAATAATCCTGGAGGCATAATCTGTGAAGTCCAAGGATTCTGTCAGACGATCCAAAGTCTCCAAGGCAACCCTTGTATGTGAGGAAATAAAATTGTTCCTTAATCAACACAAATGTGGAACTTATTTTTGCAGTTTTTCCTTTCAGCAATAGTAATATTTGACCATAGTAATTATATATACCAGATGACTATTATTTTACTACAGTGTAGGCTTGCTATAACATTCGTACTATCTGAAAATGCTAGATTTTTTCCATGAGTTTTACGCTGCCAGAATCAAGTATGGTGTAAGTTATGGAGCTCATATAGTTTTTTGGAATTGGATTTCAAAATGAGGAGAATGGGTATTGGTCTTTTTTGTGAAGGATTAAGTTCACCGAATCCTTCTAGATTAGTAGCCTAAATTTAGTATATTTCACAGAGCAGCTGACTACAAACTCCTATAGTGGTAATGGAAACATGTTTACTCTGCAACATTTAGGATAAGCAAACTTGCATTGGTTTTGTTTTCATGACAGAAAAATCTAGGATGTGCAAGTTATGTTTTAATTCAGTTCAGAAAGCAAGTTTTTCAAGTCAGTTCACAAGACACTACTGTTGAATTTATAAGCAAGTTTTGTTCTCTCCCAGGAGGATTCATGGCAGGTTAAGGAATAAGTTATCACCATAAACAGCATTAATTTGTGAAACATCCAAACTAGAAGGATTTGATTAAAAATTTGCTGATGATTAGAACTGAGAAACTTAATGCTCTCAGATTTGCAGACAAGTACATGTCAGCAGAGTTGGAAAGGACTTGTCAAATTGCCTCCACAATCTAAGACCAAGAAACTTGCAGCAGTCAGTGAAGTAGAACTCTACAGAATTGAGATATCATCTATGTTTTCTGCACTTGAGTCTCCGTCACAGATATCACTGGGAAATGGGTTGAAATTTCATTTTGCTGTGTATATTAGATCTTGCTAATGATCTTCCATATATAGGAAGCTCACATTTTCTACATCATCTTTTGTGTTATAAATTACTATTCTATTGCTAAAAAAAAGTTTGAAGCCTCTTATGAATATGTCTCAGTGATTAACCACCACATTAACCAACTAAATGAAAAATAAAATCTTATCAAGCCAGATTTCATTCTGGAATTTGACTTGACCAGTATTATCATCAGCTGGGATCACAACGTAAGGTTTTGGATGAAACCAAGCCAAAAGGAACAGTATTGACAACAAAGACTATTAATTGTAATGTTATTACCCTCAGTAGTACTTTGATAGCAGACTATGTATCAATGGTTTTAATTGGTGTAGGGAGGAAGTTTCGTCACACAACTCTTCCCCACTACCACCCCAACCCCTCACAGCAGCAATTCTCAATGTGTAAATTGAAAACTCGGTCAACAAAGCTGAAATTACGCTAAGAAACGACTAATCTATTTTGGATTTGCAGTGACTAAAAGAAAGTTCTTCTGTGGAAGACTTGGAAAAAACAAATCACAGAATCCAAACAGTGTAGAAAGAGGCCAACTGGCCCATTAAATCTGCAGCAACCCTCCAAAGAGCATCCAATTAGACCCAGACACCCACCCTATCCCTCCAACCCCACATTTTGGATTAGATTAGATTACTTACAGTGTGGAAACAGGCCCTTCGGCCCAACAAGTCCACACCGACCTGCCGAAGCGCAACCAACCCTGACCCATTTCCTTACATTTGGCCCCTTCACCTAACACTACAGGGCAATTTAGCATGGCCAATCCACCTAACCTGCCCATCTTAGGACTGCAAGAGGAAACCGGGGCTCTCAGCAGAAAACAAAACAGTCACGCAGAGAATGTGAAAACTCTACAGTCACCTAAGGCTAGAATCAAATCTGGGTCCCTGGCGTTGTGTGGTAGCAGTGCTAACTATTGAGCTACTGTACAAACCTGAATATCTCCATACTAATTTTAAAGAAAAATGAATTATGGATACAAATGACAGTAAAACAAATCGTATATTTGAATGGGCTTTAGAAAATATCAAACTGAAAATATACTGTAAACTTACTTTCTAGGTCCTGGCGGTACTTCCTGTCCGTCAAACAGTTTAACAATTGGAGGGAGCAAAAGGTGCAGATAATCATCCAGATTCGCTCCAAAAAGCTGTATTGCATTTAGTAACTGCAAAAGGAAGCATATATAGTTTGAGGAAACACAACAAGAGCACTGACATTTTCATTATCATCATCATCATCATATTCTTTGTTACACATAAGCTGCCTCTGCCCATAAAGGTTAGGTGACAAACAAAATCACTTTAAACAGAATTATTTTCCAACCTTTAGATTTTGGTGGGTTTGAATGTTCTTCTGTTCTGATTTACCCCTACTTTAACTGCTCTCTCTGTTTCCTCTCCATTTTGGAACTGAAGTCCAAGTGATGAGATGTGCCTCTTGTGGAGAGGCTGGCTGTTTATAGAGAGACTGAAGAAAAACTAAAGGTAAAATAACCATAGTCCAAGTAGACCATAAGGCTGCTCTTTCATTGAAGAGACACGACTGGTAGGAAGCTTATCTTAAGGGTCACCACACCTCAGGAAAGGGGCAAAATTGAGAACGTGGGACCTTCACGGTAACATAATCGATTTGCATTGAATGTTTTTCAAAACATTTTGAGATCATTTGCAGTCAACAAAGTACTTCAAGACATGTGTGCACTATGTGATGTTGGAAACGTGGCAGCCAATTTGTGCACAGCAAGTTCCCACAAACAGCTGGGGGAATCCCGCAGGACTGGGGATAACTATCTTCATCCCTGGGGTTCAAGGTCCTGAGGCGACAGAACAGTCCAATCCAATGAGCCAAAAGATCTCATTCTGTACTGTAAAATTCCACAATGCTATGAACTGTGAAATAGCCTGAATAAACATAAGAATTTGGACTAGAGTACACTTGTCCAGGACCATTACGCATTTACAAAGTGGGCTATATAATTACTTAATAAAGAGGAATAAATATTTGTTCTACTAAATTACTCTTATCACTCAATAACATTGAGAATTTTAAATAACTGTTTTCTCATCTAGCAAACCCCTTTTGTCAATAATAGAAGGAACATCCACTGCTGACATATAACACAGGCCAAGCCCAATCTAGTAATATGTGCAGTTTATTATGATTAAAAGGTAGAGGATTATGACAAATTAGTCATTTTTTAAAATAATGAGAAAGTGCAGATTTTTCTAAAATGCTATTTTCTGAAACTGCAATGACCTTACAATTTGGTTTGCTGGAAAAGCCAATCTGACTGAAAAATAAACATCAGTAAAGCCTCATGAATCCAGAGCACGTTGTGCATCACAAAGGTATAAGCATGCTCATTTTTAACTTCCACCTTTTTATCCACAAATGGCTTTGTAGGCAGTAATTGTTATGTGGGCTGACGACTGTGTTGCACTTTGAATATGGTAATCATCATTTCTTTATTCTCCTTTGCATCATTTGAAAAATTGAGTTAAATATACCAATAGCCTTCATAATTCTAAAGGAAGTACTGCAGAAATTGAGGCCACATTGGTCGAAATATTCCAGAATTCACTGGATTCTGAGAGGTTCCATCAGAATAGAAAACTGCTAATATAGTGTCCTTGTACAAGAAGGAAAGAGACGCAAAACAGAAAACTATAGGCCAACATCTGTTATTGGGAAAATGCTAGCGTTCACTATCAAGGATTGTCAGGACCTTTCAAAAGTGGAGTGTAATCAGAGTATTTGTGATTTTGAAAGGGAAATAACGATCCCTAAATTTGCAGGAGTTCTTTGAGGATATACCATGCAGAGTTCATAAAGGGGAACCAGCAGTTGCAGTATATCTAGATTTACAGAAGGCAAGTGATAAGGTTATTGCACAAGATAGGAACTCTCAGTATTGTGAATAGTAATATTGATTGAAGATTGGTTAATATATAGAAGACAGTTGGTATTAAAGTTTTTTGTCAAATGCAATTTACATTTATATTCACAACTTGGAGGAAGGGGCAGAATTTAAAGTATCCAAATTTGCTGACTATACAAAGACAGGTGGGAGGGCATGTTGTGATGAGGTTATCTGCAAAGGGGTATTGACAGGTTGAGTCACTGAGGGAAAACATGGAAAATTGAGTTAAATGGGGAAAAGTGTGAGGTCACACACTTTGTTAGGAAGAATTAAACGGGAGAAACTCAAGGTTTGTTTAAAGATTTGTAGATCAGATGCCAGTTGTCGTAGTTGACGGTATGCTCACCAAGCTGGGAAGTTGATTTGCAGACGCTTCACCCCCTATCTCTGACCACTTCAGAGCTTTGGAGCCTCCTGTGAAGCGCTGCTGTACTGTGTCTTCTGAAATTTATTTGGTTCAGTTTCTGCTGCTTCCGGTTGTTCGTTGTAGTGGCTGGTATTTTGGGTCTAGGTCAATGTGCTTGTTGATGAAGTTGTTGGTTGAGTGCCATGCTTCTAGTAATTCTCTGGCTGTGCTATGTTTAGCTTGTCCTATGCTTGATGTGTTGCCTTAGTCGAATTTGTGGTCCTTGTCATCTATGTGCACCTAGTACATACACACAGATGACAAGGACCACAAATTCAATTAGAGGATTGGAATTTAAAAATAGGGAAGCCTTGTTTCAATCAAAGAGGGTGTAGGTGAGGCCGTACTTTGAGCATGAATGTAGTTTTGGTCACTGTCTTGAAGAGAGAATAAACTGGCATTGGAGGCAGTTCAAAAGATTTTCTCTACGCTGATTCCTGGGATGAGGAGTTGACTTATCAAGAACAACTAAATAAGTTAGACTTTTATTCATTAGAGTTTAGAAGAATGTGGAGTTATCTTGTTGAAGCATACAAGATTCTGAGGAAGTTTGACAGGGTTGATGTTAAGAAGATGTTTCCACCAATGAAGAATTCTCAAACTAGGTGACACAGTATTACAGAATATGGGGACACTCATTTAAAACTAAAACTTAAAAGCATTTATTTTCCAGAGGATAGCAAGTGTCTGGAATTCACTTTCCCAGAGTGTTGTGGACATTAGAACATCGAAAGTACTTAAGGGGAGGTAGATGGATTTTACAAATATCAAGGAGTGAAGAGCCAGGAGGACTTAGCAGGCAAAAGAAATGAAGCCTGGTCATGTCAGCTAGGATCTTATACAATAATAGGGCAGGCTTGAGGCACTGAATTAGCTACTCTTGCTCCTACTTTTTATGCTTTTAATAAGCTTCAAAGCATACTATTGGAATAGATAACAATAGTAATACACAAGAGTTTATTAAACTTTGAAAGCTTTTACAGCATCAAAATAAATCTATAAGGGGCTGAGAGCATTTCAGCTATAAAACAGCAGTTCCATCAGCAAATATAATCAAAACTCCAAATGGCTCACCTTGATTGTAACACTGCGACCTGAACTGGTGTCATGCATGAAGACACGCAGCATGTGAGGAATCAGTTGTGGCAGATAAAGCTTAAACTCTCCTCCTAAAGCCACAACAATCTGTTCAATAACCAGGATGATCGTATTCTGCATTTGGTTGTTAGGCGTCCAATATTCCTGCAAACATTTAAAGATAATTAATTTTATTGCACTCTAAATTCTTATTCTTTATATTAAAAAAGTGCATATTGAGAATAAGCTTAAATAATCAATGAGTACACAGTCATCATTATAAATAAATTATATTGTAGTGCAGTACTTTAAATAAGCTAAGTACTTCATGGCTACGACTTTATATTTAAGTATTAAAAGACTTGATGCAAGATTTCATATAAATTTGAGATGTGATTACTAGACAAGATAATATAAATTATAAAAATACTACAAAAAGAAAATACCTGCAAAAAAAACAAGTTAAAAATAAAAGGATGAAATAATGAACATACTGGAGATGACTACATGATAGCAGAAGCACAAAAGCACATTTACAAATGACAGTGTTTCATAACGAAAACCATCTAAAATATGACAAGTGGACAATTGAAGCTATGTTAAAAAGGGGAAAGCAATGCTCAACTGCATAGAAATGTTGAAGGTACACAAAACAAAAGCATTCACTTCACATCAGAGAGAATAATGCGTGGAGGGAGCACAATGAGTGGAGGAAGAGCAAGAACAGACAAAAAAGCACTACTACAATATTCAATCTACTGTTAAAGATTACAAATTGACTTTAAAAAAATTCTAAATGTTTTGCACTGAATTTAATACCTTTCATATAAAATGTAAACAGGTAATTAATTCATAAATGAGTGAGTGAGTGTATTTCCATCATATAGCACACAATTCAAGATAATTCAGTCTTAAGTTAAAAACAAGTCCACTGAGTTGACAGTAATCCTAACAGCTTGGAATACTTCAGCAACATCATGAAATCTGCTTGGCACCCAGTATTCAAGGAGTGCTAGCATTACACCTAGCCTATATGGCAGAGATATGTCCAACGATGAAGTTCAAACGTCAACATATCCATGGAAATCATAACACGGTTGTCATATAACATCTTCCTTTGAAATCAGGTAACTACAGATATACAAAACATTTATATCACATCAGCTTGTATTATCAAAAAAGTAACAAGAATTTTCTACTCTTTCACTGAATAAAATGCTTAATGCACACTTCATGTACAGAATCCGATGCTATATTTTTCAAAGTGTCTTTCAACATGAATATTATCTTAGTCTGACAGTAAAGAATGGGATTGTTTCTTTTCTTTAACGTGCTCATTTTCTTTTTGACCCTTCTCTGAGGCACAGACCCCAATTTCACTTATGTGGCTGTGTTTTTCTCTTGTGTAGACCTCAGTAGTAAGTGTTGTATATTCATCATACGAACAAATTAAGCATGATCCTATTCTCAGTTAAAAACACATCTGTGCGTTTCCAGCAAGGTTTATTTTATTGCAATCTTAAACAGGCAACTCAATATAGAATCACAGAATCATATGTCCTTTGACCCACCATGTCTTTGCGACCAATAAACACTAAAGTACACTCATTCCATTTATTGCCATAGCCTACTAAACCCTGTCTTTTTAAAGGTTACAAGTGTACCTGCCTGCACCACCCACTCAGAAAACATTTACTGTACTTCTATCACCTTTTGCATGATAAGGTTTTTCCTCAGAACCTGTCTAAACCACTTGCTCCTCACCTAAAACTTATACCAAGCTAATCTTAGACATGTCTGTCATGGGGGAAAGATTGTCATGATCTATCCTGTCTACACATCTCAATTTTGCATACCTTAGTCAGATTTGTCCCTCAGCCTCCTCTACTACAGGGAAAACAACTCCAGCTTATCCAATTTTCCTCATAAGTGATACTGCATCTTGGTGAATCTCTAATAATATGGTGACCAAAACTCAACACAGTATTGCATCTGCGGCCAAACTAATGGTTTAAAAAGTTGTCTCATCTGGCTGGCAAAAAGATCACCGAACTCTCACAAGATAAGGATTAAACCTGTAACATCTTTGGTCTAAGTAGTTGACTAATCCATCAGGGAAGCACCATAAGTATTATTTTCAATGTAACCAAGTTAGAAACTGATTATGCAAAGGAATAGTAAAAAGAATTATATTAAAGCAAAATCATGCACATGCTTCAGATCCAAAATGAAAACAAATTGTTGGGAGATATTCATCAGGTCTGGCAGTATCTGAGCAGAGAAACAGTGTTAACACTGTGTCTCATTACTCTTCTTCAGATCATATCTGAGTTAATTACAGAGGGAATCCAAGAATAACCAGACATTAACAAAAATAAACGCAAGAGTCACTCAGCCAATCTCAACATTGAGGTCAAGAAGGATTAAGGACCAAGAGCATAAAAAGTGGAAATGAACCCAAATGACTAAACAATTGCAGTACTCACTTTTATCAAAGCAAATATGTCATCCATGTAAGGTCGGATGTGAATTTTCACGAATGATACAAGCATTCCCAGCTGTTGGAACAAGAACTGATAAAGAAAACATACAATTATACATATGGTTTAGAAATAATCTGTTTTGCCCATAACCATTCTATGAATACATTCTACTTTTAAGTATTAAACTCAAAATTCTAGTCCCAACTGATTACCAGTTACAAGTGTGTTGAATTATAGATCTGGTGAAAGCACCAGTCTGTCAGAACTTTATCCAACATGTTTAAATAGAAAATAAGGTCAAAATTACAAACTCACAAAACCAAGCCTTGGATCATAACTTATACACGATGATTTTAACTAATGTCATGTACAGTTTTTAATCAAATTCTAAAACCAAATCTCCTCAGAACAGAAAGGTTACATCATTTCCATTTTAAAAAATAATGAAAGTACAGAGAAGACCCACTAGAATCTTGTAAGTGGTATAACTACAATATTAACTTCTCTTTTATTGGATGTTGACATACTTGCTATGTATTTGCAGATTTTGCAAGGTTTTTTTCTGTTTTTACTACCATACTTTCGCATGATATATCAAAATTTATTTTAATTAATATTAGGAACACACTAAATTGTTTCCTATATTTAAAATATTTATTTCAAGTAAACAGGAAGTTACTCTTGCTCATTGCGTTAATCCTGCCCTGGAAGTAGGTACTTTTTAACCAACCATCAACATTACAGAAGATCTTCCTTTCATCTCCACTTGACATGAATTTGTTGCTTTAAATCAGCACTATATCAAGACTGTCATCACAGTTGGTTACTGTTGACAACTACAGATGTCCAATTGCTTGTTTGTAGTAGGGAGGAGGGTCAAGGGCTACTTGAAAAAAATAGGACTGCACGTGAAAGGCTAGTCATTTCCCCTCAAATATTCCTCCCTCAATTCTCATCAGGATAACATGGTTGATAAAGATGAGTGGTGGGAAAGAGCACAGAAACAGAGTATCCCAGTCATAGAGATGTACAGCAAGAAAACGGACCCTATGGTCCAACTCTTCCACACCGACCAGATATCCTAACCTAATCTAATTTGCCAGCACTTGGCTCATACCCTTCTGAACCCTTTCGATTCATATACCCATTTAGATGTCTTTTAAATGGTGCAATCGTACCAGCCTCCATTACTTTTTCATGAAGAAGTGGGGCGTGTGTGGAATGAGCTGCCAGAGAATGTTGCCCCTTTTGTCCCTTTTAAATCTTTCCCCTCTCACCCTAAACCTATGCCCTCTAGTTCTGGACTCCACTATCGTAAGGAAAAGGCCTTGTCGATGTACCTTATCTATGTCCTCATGATTTTATAAACCTCTATAAGGTCACCCCTCAGCCTCCGACACTCCTCCAGGGAAAACAGCCCCAGCCTGTTCAGCCTCTTCCTATAGCTCAAATCCTCTAACCCTGGCAACATCCTTGTAAATCTTTTCTGAACCCTTTCAAGTTTCACAACATCCTTCCTGTGGGAGGGTGACCAGAACTGCATACAATATTCCGAAGTGGCCAAACTGATATCCTGTAGAGCTGCTGCGTGACCTCCCAATTCCTACACCCAATGCTCTGACCAATAAAGGAAAGCATACCAAACGCCTTCATCACTATCCTATTTACCTGAGACTCCACTTTCAAGGAACTATGAACATGCACTCCAAGATCTGTTTGTTCAGCAACACTCCCGAGGACCTTAACTATTAAGTGGATATGTCCTTCCCTAATTTGCCTTTCCAAAATGCAACACCACATATTTATCCAAATTAAACTCCATCTACCAATCCTAGCCCATTGGCTCATCTGATCAACATCCCATTGTATACGGAGGTAAACTTCTTTGCTGTCCACTACACCTCCAATTTTGGTGTCATTTGCAAACTTACTAATTGTACCTCATATGTTCACATCCAAATTATTTACATAAATGACAAAAAGTAGTGAACCCAGCATTGAGCCTTGCGGCATAGCACTGGTCAGAGGTCTCCAGTCTATAAAGCAATGCTTCATCAACATCACCCTTAGTTTTAGAACATAGAACATAGAATAGTACAGCACAGAACAGGCCCTTCAGCCCACGATGTTGTGCCGAACACTGATCCTCATGTATGCACCCTCACATTTCTGTGACCATATGCATGTCCAGGAGCCTCTTCAATGTCCCCAATGACCCTGCCTCCACAACTCCTGCTGGCAACGCATTCCATGCTCTCACAACTCTCTGTGTAAAGAACCCGCCGCTGACATCCCCTCTATACTTTCCTCCAACCAGCTTAAAACGATGACCCCTCGTGTTAGTCATTTCTGCCCTGGGAAATAGTCTCTGGCTATCGACTCTATCTATGCTTCTCATTATCTTGTATACCTCAATTAGGTCCCCTCTTCTCCAATGATAAAAGTCCAAGCTCAGTCAACCTCTCCAATCCAAGCAGCATCCTGGTAAACCTCCTCTGAACCCGCTCCAAAGCATCCACATCTTTCTTATAACAGGGCGACTGAACTGGACACAATATTCCAAGTGCGGTCTAACCAAAGGTTGAAAGAGCTGCAACAAGATCTCACGATTCTTAAACTCAATACCCCTATTAATGAAAGCCAAAACACCATATGCTTTCTTAACAACCCTGTCCACTTGGGTGGCCATTTTAAGGGATCTATGTACCTGCACCCCAAGATCCCTCTATTCCTCCACATTGCCAAGAATCCTATCCTTAACCCTGTACTCGGCTTTCAAATTCGACCTTCCAAAATGCATCACCTTGCATTTATCCAGGTTGAACTCCATCTGCCACCTCTCAGCCCATAGTGACACCATGTTAGCCAACCTCCAGTCTTCCAGGACCTCACCTGTGACTATCAATGATATAAACATCTCAGCAAGGTGCCAGGAATCACTTCCCTTGTCCTCCACAGAGCTCTAGGAGACATCTGATCAGGCCCTGACAATTTATCCACCTTTATGTATTTTAAGACATGCAGTACCACCTCCTCTGTAATATGGATATTTTTCAAGATGTCATCATCTATTTCTCCATGTTCTATAAAATCCACAGCAAACACTGATGCAAAATACTCGCTTAGTATCTCCCCATCTCCTGCGGTTCCACACATAGGCTGCCCTGCTGATCTTTGAGGGGCCTTATTCTCTCCTTAGTTACCCATTTGTCCTTAATGTATTTATAAAATCCTTTTGGATTCTTCTCAACCCCATTTGCCAAAGCTATCTCATGTCCCCTTTATGCCTTCCTGATTTCTCTCTTAAGTATACTGCTACTGCCTTAGTACTCTTCTAAGGATTCATTCGATCTCTGCTATCTATACCTGACATACGCTTCCTTCGTTTTCTTGACCAAATCCTCAATTTCTCCAGCCATCCAGCATTCCCTACACCTACGAGCCTTTCATCCTAAGAGGAACATACTTCTCTGGACTCTTATTATCTCAGTTTTGAGGGCTTCCCATTTTTCAGCTGCCTCTTTACCTGTGAGCATTCACCCCCAATCAACTTTTGAAGGTTCTTGCCTAATATCATTAAAGTTGGCCTTCCTCCAATTGTAGAAGAATTATACAATTATTCCCAGATTGGTTGTGCTAAGTTCTGTGGACTCTGTGGAGTTCTGTGAAGGATCAAAAATTGATTTGGTTCATTTGATCTTATCTATTCAGCATGCTGAAGATAGTCTCCTCACTGTGGAAACTAAATTCATTAATTTAAAATAGCATCTCACCCATCTCCACATCCTTACTGATTGACATAGGTCTTGCACTTTCTTGTATTTAGTGATCATATTTTCACAAGATACTGCTGTAACGTCTGAAAGTCACTTTTCTGTTATTTTCCTCATAATACAAGAGCCTATTCTTTGGTTCTAAAACCTCTAGTACTTACAAAGTTGTTCCACAAATTCCAAGTAAGCACTCATAAGCATCAATATTTTTAAAAGTTCAAATTTCACAGATTAGTGACTCAAAATCATTTTGATCGACACTAAACCTACCTCTCGTGTATTGGCATCACAGACTCGAATAACATTCAGAAACGTGGGCATGACCTGAGGCAGGAACTGGACACATTTTAAACCCAGAGATTTGAAGATAAAGGTGACTGCCTGAACAACCATTGTATGGTGGTTTGAGAGTGATGTGTCTCGCAGGATACGCATGAGGGTCACTACAGCAACAGCTGGGTAGAACTCATCCAATGGCAAATTCCCCATATTCACCAACATTTCACTAGTGCTGTAATCAGCTATAATCAAGAAAATAAATATTAAAATTGTAAGTTATATACAGCGAATTCTGAACATTAAAACACTATAAGCTGTGCACGGGATCAAAAAACTATGCTGTCAAGACCACATCCCAGTTACCTATACAGCAGTACCTTCACAAACTATTTTTTAAAGCCCTATTTAAATCAAAATAAGAATTAATGTAGGGTCTGAATAGTATTGTACTTAAGTACTTCCACAACAAAGCATAACATAATAATTCAGCAGCAATGGGCGAATACATACAAAACAGGCAATTGTTGATGTAACTGGATTTTTACTGGAACTGGAAAGCATACATCAACTAGCTTAACCTAACCACAAAAGCAAGTTGTTCCAAATCCCCGTGAAACTCAGATTTCCTTACAAACTCAACTGGTTGACTGGCATCCTTTTGAGAAGGAAACATGCTTTAGGGAGGTCCCAGATACACACTAACAACTTTGATTCTTAATTGCCAGCAAGCTCCACTAGCATCTCAGGAGAGCTGGGAATTGGATATCAGCTACAGCTTTTTTTAGAATGTCCATATGACAAAACAACTTTTTTTTAAAAAAAGGAGGAAGTATAATCTAATCAAATGAAACAATTAAAATTTACCATTTTTATTACCACTACTTTATTGTACTTTGTAAGTAAGAAAAATAAATTCCCTCCTGTCATGCCGATAGCTTTGCTTGTTTCATCATGATCAGTTTGCACCTCAGAAACGGGAACAAAAAAAGGGGGAGTCTCTTAGAGTCATAGAAATGTACAACACGGAAATAGGCCCTTCGGTCAACTCGTCCATGCCAACCAGACATCCCAACCCAATCTAGTCCCACCTGCCAGCACCTAGCCCATATCCCTCCAAACTTTTCCTATTCACATACCCATCCAGATGCCTTTTAAATGTTGCAATTGTATTAGCCTCCACCATTTCCTCCAGCAACTCATTCCATACACTTACCATCCTCTGAGTGAAAAGGTTGCCTTCTGGGTTTCTTTTATATCTTTCCCCTCTCACCCTAAACCTATGCCCTTTAGTTCTGGACAACCCCACCCCAGGGAAAAGATTTTGTCTATTTGTCCTATCCATGCCCCTCATGATTTAAAAAAACTCTTAAAAGGTCACCCCTCGGCCTCCGATGCTGCAGGGAAAACAGCTCCAGCCTGTTAAGCCTCTCCCTATAGCTCAAATCCTTCAGCCATGGCAACATTCTTGTAAATCTTTTCTGAATCCTTTCAAGTTTCACAGCATCTTTCCGATAAGGAGGATACAAGAATTGCACGCAATATTCCAACAATGTACTAACCAATGCCCTGTACAGCCACACATGACTTCCCAACTCCTATACTCAATACTGACCAATAAACGAAAGCATACCAAACGCCTTCTTCACTATCCTAGCTACCCGAGACTCCACTTCCAAGGAGCTATGAACCTGCACTCCAAGGTCTCTTTGTTCAGCAACACTCCCTAGGACCTTACCAATAAGTGTATAAGCCTGCTAAGATTTGTTTTCCCCAAAATGCAGCACCTCACATTTATCTGAATTAAACTCCATCTGCCACTTCTCAGCCCATTGGCCCATCTGATCAAGATCTGTTGTAATCGGAGATAGCCCTCTTCGCTGTCCACTGCGCCTCCAATTTTGGTGTCATCTGCAAATTTACTAACTGTTGTGCTCACATCCAAATCATTTATATAAATGATGAAAAGTAGAGGACCCAGCACTGCGGTTCCTTGTGGCACTCCACTGGTCACAGGCCTCCAATCTGAAAAACAACCCTCCACCACCACCCTGTCTTCTACCTTTGAGCCAGTTCTATATCCAAATGGCTAGTTCTCCCTGTATTTCATGAAATCTAACCTTGCTCACCAGTCTCCCATGGGAACCTTGTTGAACACCTACTGAAGTCCATATAGATCACATCTACTGCTCTGCCCTCATCAATCTCTTTGTTACTTCTTCAAAAATCTCAATCAAGTTTGAGAGACATGATTTCCCACGCATAAAGCCATGTTGACTATCCATAATCAGTCCTTGCCTTTCCAAATACATGTACATCCTGTCCCTCAGGATTCCCTCCAACAACTTGCCCATCACCGATGTCAGGCTCACTGGTCTATAGTTCCCTGGCTCGTCCTTACCACCTATCTTAAACAGTGGCACCACGTTAGCCAACCTCCAGTCTTCAGGCACCTCACCTGTGACTATCGATGATACAAATATTTCAGTAAGATGCACAGCTATGTCAATTAACATCGGGTTTCAAACAATCTCCAGGCACAGCAGTGAAGCTTGCCTCAACGGAGTAGAAATGCAATGAATTTAGAATTCAGAAAAGTTAAGGCAAGAATCAAAGCAAAAGCTGCTTTAATCTGATATTATGCATATTTCGCAAGTCAGCTACATGCATAATGGCAAAAACAAAAGAACTGATGAAATGTTTTAATTAGCTGCATTTTAGGATAAGTTAGGTTCTTTTTTCTTCTTGATAGTTGGTTCTGAAATATTACTTCAGAATAATGAAAGTATTACCATTACAAAAACAACAGACTTAAAACAAACTTACTATGGTTGGAGATACCCGATTTTTATACTTCTTTGGAGTCACTTTAACTTGCTCAGGAATGATGTGATATTGTGACAGAGGATTAACAGAAATTTGAAACTGTGACTATAACCCAAATTCCACCTCAGAACTCAATTAATTGCAGCTACTCGCAAAATACTTCCTGGCAAATAGTTGCCATTGCCATTGCTACTGCCAATAATTATTGCTAAAGAAGTACTAATAACAAGTTTCAAATCTTTCCATGCATTATCCCAACATATCGTGTTAGATGGAGGCCATTTAATGTTAATAGTTCAAGAGATTGTGACATCATATAACTACATAGTTTATAATTAATAAGAAGCTTGATTTCCTGAAGTGCGTGTGGATGAAATGATATGCATTAAAAAGGTGTATCCAATGTGCATTTGAAAGCATATAAGGCCAGGGCACATTTACACCCAGCTGTGGAGCGCTGCCTGTGCCATAAATTATACAGATCACCTGTTCATTGTAGCCACAAAGCTTAATTTCTTTGGGTGAATTCCTCCTCCGGTCAAAAGTTCGAAGGGAAATTAGTTTTTGATTGCTGTTTTGATGACATTTACATACAAGCGTTGCTTGCAGCAAGATGATCCTCTTCATGGTTAAGCAAAAATCATTCAAGAAAGTCACCAGTATGTTGCACTAATTTTCATTCATGATATTGAAGAAGAAGATGTTAATCAAGTTGACTTGTTTCATGGTATTCCATGTACATGAGGAGTTTGACTTAATTTTTCACTGATCTCCAAAGCTAATCAGTCAACAGTGTATATGGCAATTTTCACAAGTAATGTGTCTATTTTGTTTATAGAAAGGAAGATAAATATATTTTAATTCAGTAGTTCACCCTATTATGTTGCAAATTTATTTGGATCCAAATCACAAAACTGACGTTAACAATTAACTACTGAGCTGTTTAATAAGTGTAATTAAGAGTTTGAAGTTTGAGTTAATAAAAAAGGTTCTGGTGATCTTTAAGGCTTAAAGCTACAAATAACATTATCCAAGTGTTAAACATCACACTCTGTGGATCTCATGCAGAGTAACAACAACTTCATTACTCAATCATAATTCCTACATTTAGATGAGTTAAGCTAAATAGATAAGTGGGAAAAACAGGAAAAATTAAATCCTTTAATTTCATCTGTTCAGATACTTTTTAAATGCAATTCTTGATTGATGGTGACACATTATACTTATAGAGTACAGTGTAAGCTCCATAATGTGACATTGATGAGGAGCACTTTGCCAGGGCTATTACACCAGATGGTGTTTAATGGCTTCTGCTGCATATTATCACTGGGGACATTGGTGGCCTAATGGCATGCGATCGGAGTCAAATAGCCTGCAGCATTTGGATTTAATTTATTCGTGAAGATTGGTTACTAAGGTAAGAAACTGGAGAGCTAAGCTGCTGGCATGACAGTATATTTTGCTAAAAATTTATTACCATGACTCTACACATTGCTCTTTTAATTAGAAAATGTTACCAAAAATGAACAATGTAGGTTCAACATAAAAGGGGAAGGGAGAAATGAGAACATATATCAAATGAAGAGTAAAAAGAGAGCAACACTCTCCATTCCTGGAACACAAAACAAATTATAATGTAAACATATGAATTTGCATAACATCTGTAATACTTGGACTAGAGATAGCTGATTTTGTCCTGAATGTCTTGGACATATTAACTGTACAACAAAGCTTCAACTTCAACTCAAAAGAGTTAAGAATTTTTAACTTTATTGGTTAAAACGGTATTAATTTCATGAAGACACTCGATAGTAAATATACCCAGAACAAGAGAGATTAAACAAAGTAAAAAAAATTTAGAATATGCTTAAAATAATATTGTGATGAGGTTACAGTCAACAGCTCAGAACTTAAGTATTAAAAAAAAATTCTTGAAAGCAGATTTAAACACAACACACTGGTGGTGTTTTGGCATCATCTTTAGCGAATTAAATAATAATTGAAGTACCACAGGAGAAGCCTGAAATTCTTTTAATTTCATTGTA
The DNA here is from genome assembly GCF_020745735.1 of Hemiscyllium ocellatum. Lineage (NCBI taxonomy): Eukaryota > Metazoa > Chordata > Chondrichthyes > Orectolobiformes > Hemiscylliidae > Hemiscyllium > Hemiscyllium ocellatum. The sequence continues at coordinate 13,457,109 of NC_083437.1, forward strand.
GAAAAATAGTTAATAATAATGCATCTAAATTTCTAATATACCCAATGTTGAGGTTCAAAATGAATAGTCTACAAAGGAATTTCTTTATCTTTAAATTTAGAATGGTTCACAAAAACAATGGATGAAGCAGATCAACAATTTATCAATATTTTTATGGATAAAGTGCTAACCTTGAAATATTATTGCATTAGCAAATAGGTCCCAAATCTACAGATAACTCTCATCCCAAAATTGTTCAGAGCCAATGTTTAGCTTCACATAAAAGAAAAAAAATCTGATTTTTGTATTAAGTTTAATGCTTCACACTTCATCCTGAAAAACTTTACAGAAGCATCAAAGAATGCTTTGATAGTTTTGCATCTTACTTGATCCAAAACTAAAATTTTAATGCAATAAAGGTTAAAAATAAACAACTGAAAATAAATAAAAATGCCAAGTGAAGTGACTATTCATTATTTATTATTAGAATCAGTATCAACCATACTCTCAGGTCAATGTGAAACAATAGATACTTAATGTTAAACACATTCATACCTGAATCCTGGTTTGATTTAGATTCTGACAGACTGACAGCAGAGGCATCACGCGACTGGTCAATCATCCCAATATTAACTTTGTGCTTGTATGGATCTAAGGCACCCAATAGCCCCAACACACGGATAGCCTATGGAGTAAAATGCGACATGTTCACTGTTAAAAATGAAAAAGTGTTCTTAGAGAAAAAGACAACTCTCATATTTTCTTGACAGCTTTTGAGATGGAAATATATAAAACAGGAATTGGTTACTTAGCCTCTCGAGCAAACCATATGACTTTGCCTCTTCCCCTTAATATCTTTTGTTAATAAAAAATCTATCAAGATTGGACTTAAAATGTACAAATAATCTAGCATTTGTGGAACAGAGTTGTCTCAAACTGCTATCACCCTTTGTATGTAGATATGTTTCCTAATTTCACTGCAGGAAGTCCCAGAAAATTGCTGTACTTTTTAAACTAATGGTCAAATAGTAGAAATATAATTTCTATCTACCAGAGTTGTTCTAAATTGATAATATATCTAACATTCCTTCTAACATCTTGCCAACTTGCATCACAATACTTCTTAAACTTTTTAAATTCCAGGGAATGGCAATTTGTGCAATTGTAAATAAAGGCAGAGTGGTAGATAGTTTCTACATAGATTTCAACAATACCTTGAACAAGGTTCCACTTGGTGGACTGGTTAGTAAGTTCAGATCTCATGGATCCAAGGACAGCTAGCCATTTGGATACAAAATTGGCTTAAGGGTAGGAGAAAGAGAGTGGTGGTAGAGCGTTGTTGTTCAGACTGAAGGCCTGTGACTAGCGATAAGCCGCAAGGATCAGTGTTGGGTTCGCTGCTGCTCATCATTGATACAAATAATTTGGATGAGAATATTGGGAGGTATGGTTCGCAATTTTGTGGATAACACCAAAATTGATGCTTGTGTGGATAGTGAAGGCTACTGAAGAATACAACGGGATCCTCAATTAGTTTTTTTTTCCCCAGGGCAGGAGAGTCCAAAATAAGAGGGCATAGGTTTAAGGTCAGAGGGGAAGGATTTAAAAGGGATCTGAGGGGCATAGAGGATAATGAATATATAAAATGAACTGCTAGAGGCAGTAGCAGAGGCAAGTACAATTACAAGACATTTAAAAGACATTTAGACAGGTACACAAGTAGGAAAGCTTAGTGGGATATGAGCCAAATGCAGGCAAGTGGAACTAGTTCAGTTTAAACGACCTAGTTAGCATGGACAAGTTGGGCCAAATGTTCCATTTCCATGCTTTCCGACTATGTGTCTATAACAGTTATGCTTGCTTTTCATTTTCTTATTAACAGATCTGCACTTAAACATGTCAAATCTCATTCAAATTAATTTGTCTTATGCATGTGTTCCTATTAAAATGATACTTTGTTCATTGCAAAATATGAAATGTTAAGTAGTAGCAGGTTTACAAATTTGAAAACTCCAATTTCCCTTACTCCATCACTCAAGTGATGGACTGACCAAGATGAAAGTATAACTCTGCAGTCTTCCAGCACCTGCTATAAGAAGAATGTTGTTAAATAGGAAACAGTTGAGAAAAGATTTACCAGGATGTTGTCGGGAATGGAGAATGAAAATTCTAATAATAGGCTGGGACATTTTTTTTCACTGGGGTATCAGAGGTTGAGGGACGACCTTATAGTAGTTTATAAAACCACGAGGTGCATAGATAAGGTGTATAGCAAGGGTCTTTTCCAGAGGGTGGGAGAGTTAAAAATTGGGGGACATATTTTTAAGGGGAAAGGAAGTAGTTTTAAAAAGGACATGAGGGACAATTTTATTTTTATACAGAGATTGGTTAGTGTGTGGGATAAACTGCCAGGGGAAGTGGTGGATACAGGTACAGTTAGAACATTTAAAATACATTTGGATAAGTACTTTAAAGGAAAGGTTGGGAGGGATATGGGTCAAATGAGACTAGCTTGGTTTGGGAAACTTGGCTGGATGGACTAATTGTACCAAAGGGTCTCTGTGTCCATGCTGTATGACTCTATGACCATGACCTGTTTAAGCAATCACTCTTCCCATTCAAATCTGAACTGGAATCTCTGGTGGACCTCACAAGGAAGCTCAAACTTGTTGTCCTTTAGAAAGCATGTATCTGCAATTTTCAATGCATGCTTGGATAATGATGAGCTGGAGGAATTCAGGCTGATTTCTATCCTCGCTACCTCCAGAGATTTGAACAAACCTACTGTTGCTATGCCTGACATCAGTTAGGTCAGAACAAACCAAGAATTAAATTTTAAATTCTATCAGTTCATATGGCTCAAACCACATTAGTCAGGTATTCATACTGAGCTATCAATGGAACCTATGCTTTTAAAGTGTGAAAACTGTGAAGCAAATTCTCAGACACAAACAATATAATGAATGAGTATTCTGCAGCTGACAATTATGTTAACCTTGTACTTTAAATCCAAAACAGCAACAAGATATTCATTTTTCAAATGTGGATCTGTAATTTATAGATGGAACACTTAAGGCAATTTTCTTGGCTTGCCCTGCAGGGCCGATGACCCGTAGTTTACACGTTCATAAATTGTTCAAGTTGTCAGGAATGCTTCATTTGTTTAAGATGTTGTGTTTACCCACTTTACAAGAGATCCTTTAAATACATATAAAGGATGCTGTCTGTGTAGCTCCAGAACTCCAATGCAATTATGTAGGTGCAAAACTTCAAATGGGTTTTGCTGGTAACCAGCTACTCTATTGATTCTTGTTCAGTCACTGAAGTATCGGTTGTCAAAATTACATAATCAGAGTAACCAGACTGAGTTTTTGCTGACCATATGTTCAGGAGCAAATCTGTTAACAGCAACTTACTTTTTTTCATATAACCTTTACAAATTAATATAGATTCATTCACCTATGCCTTCTTTAGATTAAACTATACAGTCAACTACTCACAACATCATTTATGCAACACAGGTGGATAGTTACAGGTTTACACCTGGAGATTTTCCACATACCACAGTCATTTAGTGGTAGTGGTAGTAATCATCTGAGGTTGGTGGAGGTCATAAGATGGGAAAACAAGAAATCAATTAAGTCATTTCTGTGTTGTTTTCACTTGCTAGATGTTGACTTAAGATTGGGACCAAGGACCAGGTAACATGTTTATTGATCACACTCAAAGTCTGGAGATGATAGGAACAGAAATAGAGCATTTAACCCACTATTCACTACCCACTGCTTCACTATTCAACTGGATCATGGCTGATCATCCACCTCAGTCATTCTTCCCTCATTAACTCCATATTCCTTGCAGCACTCGTGCTAATTTTTTTTTTGTGTAGACATCTAAGGTCCGTGCACAGCAGCAACTTCTGGAACTGGACATTAGTTCTGTAAGCAGCATAGTACATCAATCACCATGAACAGACTCTTGGGGCAGCTGTGTGCACAAGCTGCTTAACTTAGAGGGAACATAAATATCTGGAAGTTAATTACATGAAGAAACCAATCAGTTACAGTCTTGTACATATTCAAATTGTTGAGGTCTCACAGTTCTCTGAGGCAGAAAATTCCAAAAATTAATGTCTAGCGTGAAAAAAAATCCTTCCTCTTTTGAGTTTTAAATGACCGACCTTTAATCTGAAACCATGGCCCGTAAATCTAGAATCACCAACCAAGGAACCATCCCAGCTCTGTCCACTTGTCAAACCCTGTGAGAATCCTGTAAGTTTCAGAACGGTTGCCCCCACATTCTATGAGACTCCAGACAACACAGGTCCAATTTCTTCAATTGGATTCATGGCATGTACTGTCTTCAGGAGGCGGAGGAATAAAATACCAAATAATGGAAGAACCTTCATTATGGAAAATCTAGGTCATAATGTGGCATCCCTATCTCTGACAGGCACTGGGCATAGGGTCATGCAGCAATTGCAAAGGCAATCATCTGTGATCGCTACTTTATCAAAAAGATTGCTTGTGGGCGGCACGGTGGCACAGTGGTTAGCACTGCTGCCTCACAGCACCTGAGACCCGGGTTCAATTCCCGACTCAGGTGACTGACTGTGTGGAGTTTGCACGTTCTCCCCGTGTCTGCGTGGGTTTCCTCCGGGTGCTCCGGTTTCCTCCCACAGTCCAAAGATGTGCAGGTCAGGTGAATTGGCCATATTAAATTGCCCGTAGTGTTAGGTAAGGGGTAAATGTAGGGGTATGGGTGGGTTTCGCTTCGGCGGGTCGGTGTGGACTTGTTGGGCCGAAGGGCCTGTTTCCACACTGTAAGTCTAATCTAATCTAATTCTTTCGAAAAAAAGGATCAGATGATTATACCTAAATCAATTACATAATGGCAGCCTATACTTTTATATGCTCTGTGCCTTACCTCTCTCCGAATGCCTTGGTTTTGTTCAGTCTTAAGAAAGTTCAGTAGAACTTCAAGGAGAGATGGATATTTCCTGTATGGTTCTACCACATACCCTGTGCAGGCAACCTGTTGTCCTAAGGTCCACAGCGCCACCTGTCCAATTCACACAGGAACAACAGCAGTTAACTTTATTTCTTGGACTGTGCTTTCAATAGTAGTATTATTTATTTCAGCAGTACACTTAATTTAAAAAAAAGAGGTACATAGAGGAGAAGGGAGCAATGGAGAGAGGGTGGAGGGGGAGGAAAATGTGGAGAAAGTAGAGAAGAAAACGCAGGACGTAAGGGAAAGTAGGGAGAGAAAAGGGGAAGCAATGCAGTGTGAGGGAAAGGAGGGGAATTTGGGGAAATAGAAGAGGACGACATAGGGAGAGAGAAGGGAATAGAACAGGGAGTGACAAGAAAAAAGCAAAATATTAACAATTGTTTCAACAAAATAAATCATGAACATAACCATTAATTTCCTTTGCATCAAGACAACTGGAAAGCAGTGCAGTCTTAACATATTGGTTTAATAAGCCAAAGCTCAGACTACTGATGTAGAGGTAAGAGTACAAATTCCACCATAGGAGCTGAGGACATTTAAATTTAATTCATAAAATATAGTAAAATGTCCAGGTTAAGTGATTTGGCCATGCTAAATTGCCTGTAGTGTTAGGTGAAGGGGTAAATGTAGAGGAATGGGTCTGGGTGGGCTGCTCTTCGGAAGGTCAGTGTGGACTTGTTGGGCTGAAGGGCCTGTTTCCAAACTGTAAGTAATCTATATCCATATCTATATTCGTAATAATCTCAGTTTCCTTACTCAATCTAGCCTACATATGTCTCCAAAAATACACATGGATGACTCTCAACTGCCTTTTCGTATGCTTTCCTTTATTGGTCAGAGTATTGAGTACAGGAGTTGGGAGGTCATGTTGCTGCTGTACAGGACATTGGACAGGCCATTGTTGGAATATTGTGTGCAATTCTGGTCTCCTTCCTATTGGAAAGACGTTGAGAAACTTGAAAGGGTTCAGAAAAGATTTACAAGGATGTTGCCAGGGTTGGAGGATCTGAGCTACAGGGAGAGGCTGAACAGGCTGGGGCTGTTTTCCCTGGAGTGGTGGAGGCTGAGGGGTAACCTTATAGAGGTTTACAAATTTACGAGGGGCATGGATAGGATAAATAGACAAAATCTTTTCCCTGGGGTCGTGGAGTCCAGAACTAGAGGGCATAGGTTTAGGGTGAGAGGGGAAAGATATAAAAGACACCTAAGGGGCAACTTTTTCACGCAGAGAGTGGTACGTGCATGGAATGAACTGCCAGAGGATATGGTGGAGGCTGGTACAATTGCAACATTTAAGAAGCACTTGGATGCCTATATAAATAGGAAGGGTTTGGAGGGATATGGGCTGGGTGCTGGCAGGTGGGACTAGATTGTGTTGGGATATCTGGTCGGCATGGACAGGTTGGACCAAAGGGTCCGTTTCCATGCTGTATATTTCTATGGCTCTATAAGTGACAATTGTTGGCCTTGTCAGAGGTTCTCACATCCCACTAAAGAATTGAAATGGAAAACAAAACATTGTAGAAAAGCTGAAGACAAACAAAAACAGACACACCACCTAACAGTAGCCTATGTACTGGAACCACTACCCAGTCAGCCACGTAAAGTTCCACTCACTAACCAACATTTGAGTTGTTGTGGTTCTGTTCGCCGAGCTGGAAGTTTTTGCTGCAAACGTTTTGTTCCCTGGCTAGGGAACATCATCAGTGCTATTGGAGCCTCCTGTGAAGCGCTGCTTTGATGTTTCTTCCGGTATTTATAGTGGTTTGTTCTTGCCACTTCTGGGTGTCAGTTTCAGCTGTAGTAGTTTGTATGTGGGGTCCAGGTCGATGTGTCTGTTGATGGATGTTCTTGCCGTTTCCAGGTGTCAGTTTCAGCTGTAGTGGTTTGTATATGGGTAAAAAATGAGGTCTGCAGATGCTGGAGATCACAGCTGCAAATGTGTTGCTGGTTAAAGCACAGCAGGCCAGGCAGCATCTCAGGAATAGAGAATTCCTGAGATGCTGCCTGGCCTGCTGTGCTTTAACCAGCAACACATTTGCAGTTTGTATATGGGGTCCAGGTCTATGTGTCTGTTAATGGAGTTTGTGGATGAATGCCATGCCTCTAAGAATTCCCTGGCTGTTCTCTGTCTGGCTTGTCCTATGATGGTAGTGTTTTCCCGGTCAAATTCATGTTCCTGGTTGTCTGAGTGTATGGCTACTAGGGATAGCTGGTCGTGTCGTTTTGTGGCTAGCTGATGTTCATGGATGCGGCAGAGGAAGAGGAACACCTATACAAGGTATTCGCCAAAAACGGATACCCACGCAACTTTATCACCAGATGCCTAAGAGATAGACCACGGAACGAGGACATGCCACAACCAAAAGGACTAGCCACACTACCATATGTCAGGAGCGTCTCAGAACTGACAGCCAGACTACTGCGACCCTTAGGACTCATAACAGCACACAAGCCAACTTCCACACTCAGACAACAACTCACTAGAACAAAGGACCAATAGCCAGCACAAGCCAAACTAACGTAGTCTACAAAATACCATGCAAGGACTGCACAAAACACTATATAGGACAAACAGGAAGACAGCTAACAATCCGCATCCATGAACATCAGCTAGCCACAAAACGACACGACCAGCTATCCCTAGTAGCCATACACTCAGACAACCAGGAACATGAATTTGACTGGGAAAACACTACCATCATAGGACAAGCCAGACAGAGAACAGCCAGGGAATTCTTAGAGGCATGGCATTCATCCACAAACTCCATTAACAGACACATAGACCTGGACCCCATATACAAACCACTACAGCTGAAACTGACACCCGGAAACGGCAAGAACATCCATCAACAGACACATCGACCTGGACCCCACATACAAACTACTACAGCTGAAACTGACACCCGGAAGCGGCAAGAACAAACCACTATAAATACCGGAAGAAACATCAAAGCAGCGCTTCACAGGAGGCTCCAATAGCACTGATGATGTTCCCTAGCCAGGGAGCGAAACGTTTGCAGCAAAAACTTCCAGCTCGGCGAACAGAACCACAACAACGGACACCCGAGCTACAAATCTTCAACCAGACTTTAAACATTTGAGTGCTACCATCAAAATTGGGATAACTGTCTTACAGACCAAAGCTCATTCATACTCACCAAACTATACCTTAAATAAGACTTACCCAGTTCGCCATCATCAACTGTGGTGTTCACTTAATGATAACAGAACTGGGATTTAATTGCAATCAACCCTGGCCTAGCCAATCTTTACAAACAAAAACAGAAATTACTGGAAAAGCTCAGCAGGTCTGGCAGCATTTGTGAAGAGAAATCAGAGTTAATGTTTTGGGTCCAGTGACCCTTCCTCAGAAGACAACCTTCAATTGTTGCAGTTGTTGTGGGCATGTTCATTGAGCTGGGAATTTGGATTGCAGATGTTTCGTCCCCATTCTATCGTCCATAAGTAGGGAGTAAGGGGGTGTTTAGCTGCCTTCTCGATGCATGGTAGGTATACTTCACAGTGCTGTTACAAGGGAATTCCAGAATTTTGATTGATCTGTAACTACCTATTTATACTCATCTTTGACTCAAATTTGTTCATAATTTATGTATCAGCCTTGATCAGTTGGCAGCACACTTAACCCCTAAACACTTAAACAGTTCTGATTTCAAGTCCTGCCCTACATTTAAGTTGACATTCCAGTGCAGCACTAAGGGAGCATTAAACTGTTGGTGCATCATCTTTCAAAAACATTAAACGGAGGTTCCACCTGCCCCAAAAAGTAATAGAAAATACTCCATGACACCACTGAAACATTCTGGCCAATCAGTAACTCAGACATAAATTATCCGGTAATTGTTACATTTTTTAAAAGAAGATTCAGTCATGGATATGGGGACCTCTGGCAATGCCAACAACATTGCCCATTACTAATTTCTCAGAGGACAGCAAAGAGTCAGCCACTTGGCTAAGAGTGAGGACTCAAATGTTTGCCAGATCAGCTAAGGGTGGCAGATTTTGTTCCCTAAAAGGAATGAGTGATCCAGATGGTTTATAATGACAATTGACAGTGATTTTATGGTCATACTTTAACCATCTTTTTATCCCAGACTTTTTATTGAATTCAAATTTCACTATCTGTCGAGGTAGGATTTAAATTCTTGTTACCAGAACATTAGTGAGGTGCTGGAAAAGCACAGGTCAGGCAGCTTCTGAGGAGCGGGAGAATCGACGTTTCATGGTTATGCATCAGGAATGAGGCTCTCCAGATGAAGGGCTTAAGCCTGAAATGTCAATTCTCCTGCTCCTTGGAGGCTGCCTGAACTGCTGTGCTTTTCCAGCACGACACTATCGACTCTGATCTCCAGCATCTGCAATCCTCACTTTCCCCTTCCCAGAACATTAACCTGGGTTTCTGAATTAATGGTAAACTCATCCTGAGTTCCAAGTGTACTAACTTTACTAATTAGTCTACCATGCAGAACCTTGTCAAAGGCTTTACTAAAGTCCATATAAACAATGTCTATTGCTCTGCCCTCATTAATTCTGGTTACTTCCTCAAAATACATGGTTTTCATTTGTAAGATTGCCCACATATGCAAAAAAACGCTGATCAAATCGAACCTGAACAAGTACTAACCCTTAGTCTACTTTTGATGATCAGTAACCTGATGAAAAGTGTCATCAGCAATGGTGCTATAAAGCAGCCCTAAGACCATAAGAAATAGGAAATCAAAAAGTGAAATCAGCAGGTCAGGCAGCATCTGAGGAGCAGGACAGTCGACTGTTTCGGGCATAATCCCTTCATCAGGAATATGGGGAGAGGGAGGCAGAAAAGGGAGCTGAGAGATAAATAGAAGGGTGAGGGTGGGTGGAAAGGTAGCTAGGAAGGCGATAGTAGATACAGGTGGGGGGGGGTGATAGTGATAGGTCGGATGGGAGGGTGGAGCAGATAGGTGGGAAAGAAGATGGACAGGTAGGACAGTTCAGGAGTTGAGTCCCTCCAACTTCGCACCGCCCTTTTCAACTGTCCCACTTGACCTTCTTCCTTCCCAAATATCCACTCTACCTTCCTCTCTGACCCATCGCTATCACATTCCACCTGCTCTACCTATTGCCTTCCCAGCTACTTTGCCCCCACCCTCCTATTTATCTCTCAGCCCCCTTTACCCCATCCTACATTACCTATGAAGGGTTTTTGCCTGAAATGGTGAATCTATTGTTCCTCAGAAACTGCCTTACCTGCTGTGCTTTTCCAGCACCACACTTTTCAACTCTGATCCCCAGCATCTGCAGTCCTCACTTTCTCCTATAACAAATAGAAACACCAATGCCAGGCAATGGTCAAGTCCAACAAGAGACAATCTAACCATTGTCCCTTGACATTCAATGGCATTACCATCATGGAATCCCTGACTATCAATATCTTGTGGGTTACCATTGACCAGAAACTTAACTGGACTAATCATATAAATTCAGTGGCTACAAGAGCAGCTCAGAGGCTAGGAATACTGCAGCAAGTAATTCACCTTTTGACTCCCTAAAGCCTGTGCACCATCTACAAGGCACATGTAAGGAGTGTGATGGAAGACTCCTCACTTACGTGGACAGGTGCAACTTCAAAAACACTCAAACAACTGAACAAAGCAGGCAGCTTGACTGGCACCACATCCACAAACATTCATTCCCTCCACCACTGATACTCAGTAGCAGGAGCGTGTACCGTCTACAAGATGCACTGTAGGTATTCACGAAAGATCCTTAGACAGACCTTCCAACTCACCACTACTTCTATCTAGAAGGGCAGGAGCAGCAGATGCATGGGAACACCATCACCTGCAAGTTTCCCTCCAAACACTTACTGTCCTGATTTGGTAATCTATCACCATTCCTGCAGTGTCATGGTGTCAAAATTCTGGAACTATCTTCCTAATGACATTGTGTGTCTACCTACAACATAGGGTACAGTGATTCAAGGAGACAACTCATCATCAACTTCTGAAGGGCAACCAGGGACACGCAACACATGCCCCCAGTCAGGGACACCCAGTCCCTGAATGAATTAAAAGCTATTGAACAGCTGGAAAAAACTCTAGTAGGCAGCCCATTAGATGACCAAATAAAAATCAAAAGGACTGCGGATGCTATAAATCAAATACTACAACAGATATTGCTGGAAAATCTCAGCAGATCTGGCAGCACGCGTGGAGGGAAACCAGACCAATGCCCCAGGTCAAGTGGCCATGCCACAGGTCAAGTGATCACCCCCTCTCCCCACCAACCACATCCTAAACTCAGTTCTGAGGAAGGGTCACTCAACCTGAAACGCCAACTCCAAGCTCTTCCCACAGATGCTGCCACTTGGGCAGCACGGTGGCTCAGTGATTAGCACTGCTGCCTCACAGTGCCAGGGACCCGGGTTCAATTCCAGCCTCGGATGATTGTGTGTGGAGTTTGCACCATTCTCCCCGTGTCTACGTGGGTTTCCTCCGGGTGCTCCGGTTTCCTTCCACAGTCCAAAGATGTGCTGGTCAGATGAATTGGTCATGCTAAATTGCCCGTAGAGTTAGGTGCATTAGTCGGGGGGAATGGGTCTGAGTGGGTTACTCTTCAGAGAGTCAGTGTCGACTAATTGGGCCAAAAGGCCTGTTTCCATACTGTAGGGAATCTAATCCAATCTATTCTAGATAACCATCCCATAGTGGTAGGTCTTTAAATGTCGATCAATCTGTGGGACAATTTAAGTCAGATTCTAACAGCCAAATTGACAGTAATGACCACAAAAGGGACTTAACAGGATTCTTTGCCCCAACTAACACTGTCAATGTCATTTTTCAAAAGGTAGGAAAATCATAATCAGTTGAACTAACTGATGCTTCTGCAAACATCCTCTTCTACAAATCTCCCATAAATTACACTTTATCACACATGATCGACTGATTGTACTGCCTTGAATGTTAACAAGAATCCTTAGTACAGTGCAATCTTTCATGTGCTACAACTAAAAGAATCTTTAACAAAATTTTTTCATCGCAGCAGAACGTAATGAAAGTGGTTGGTCTTTGTCAAAAATAAGGTGAAAATAAGTTAGCACATGGAGCTCGAGGGTTTGTTTTCAGACATTTCATCACCATACAAGGTAACATCTGTGGTGAGAGTCTCTGGTGAAGCGCTGGTGGCATGTCCCGCCTCTCTGTTTATAAGTCTTGGTTTCTTAAGGTGGGTGATGTCATTTCCAGTTTTTTTTTCCCCCAAGGGAAGGTAGATAGGATCTAAGTCAATGTGTTTATTGGCATTATCCACCTTAAGAAACCAAGACCCATAAACAGAGAAGTAGGACATACTACCAGCGCTTCACCAGAGACTCTCACCGATGGGGTTACCTCGTGTGGTTACGAAACATCTGAAAACAAACCTTCAAGCTCAGTGTGCTAACTTACAGACTTATCACCAATCTGAGCTACAAATCTTCACAAAAGGTGAGAATAAGTTGTCTCTTTCCCTGTTTAATGGGAGAATGGAGCAGGAGCCCCTAAGCAGAGATCACCAAAAGTTAGGAACCAGTGATGAAAGGTGAAGCTTGCAGGAACAAGTGTTTTCTGTCAATCACACTTCCATCTTAGGATTAGTGTACCCAGCATACTTGCCGTACAAAGTGAATTAACTTTATCTGTACAGCAACTACAATTTGAAAGATGCAAGATTATTGATGTGAAATTTTTACTTTTAGAACTCGGTACTGATCTGAAATGGTTCAGTAAAGCAGAGAAATATAGTTCAGCGGAACTTATTCCTTTCCTGGTATACATAGTAAGTTTGCAGATGACACCAAAATTGGAAGTGTAGTGGACAGCAGAGAAGGTTACCTCAGATTACAATGGGATCTTGATCAGATGGGCCAATGGGCTGAGAAGTGGCAGATGGAGTTTAATTTAGATAAATGTGAGGTGCTGCATTTTGGGAAAGCAAATCTTAGTAGGACATATACACTTAATGGTAAGGTCCTAGGGAGTGTTGCTGAACAAAGAGACCTTGGAGTGTAAGTTCATAGCTCCTTGAAAGGAGTTGCAGGTAGATAGGATAGTGAAGAAGGTGTTTGATATGCTTTCCTTTATTGGTCAGAGTATTGAGCACAGGAGTTGGGAGGAATGTTGCGGCTGTACAGGACATTGGTTAGGCCACTGTTGGAATATTGCGTGCAATTCTGGTCTCCTTCCTATTGGAAAGATTTGAAACTTGAGAGGGTTCAGAAAAGATTTACAAGGATGCTGCCAGGGTTGGAGGATTTGAGCTATAGGGAGAGGTTGAATAGGCTGGGGGTGTTTTCCCTGGAGCTTCAGAGGCTGAGAGGTAACCTTATTGAGGTTTATAAAATCATGAGGGGCATGGATAGAATAAATAGACAAAGTATTTTCCCTGGGGTGGGAGAGTTCAGAACTAGAGGGCATAGGTTTAGGGTGAGAAGGAAAAGATATAAAAGGGACCTGGAGGCAACCTTTTCACGCAGAGGCTGGTACGTGTACGGAATGAACTGCTAGAGTAAGTGAAGGAGGCTAATACAATTCCAACATTTAAAAGGCATTTGGATGGGTATATGATTAGGAAGGATTCGGAGGGATACTGGCAGGTGGGACTAGATTGGGTTGGGATATCTGGTCGGCATGGACGAGTTGGACTGAAGGGTCTGTTTCCGTGCTGTAAATCTCCATGACTTTAAGTCATAAGCATAGAAACCACAACATAAATGATGGTATAAATGGAATTTAATCATGAGGCAGTATGTTATTGTGGAATTCAATTGCATGAACATCTTAATACCTTACTATGCCGTTCTTACAATACGGTAATTCTGAAGAGAAATGTAATGCATCCAAGTGACTGACTTTTCTTGCTAGTGCAAAAGCACCATCATCTTTCCAGTTCAGTCAGCTGAGACCAGGTTGCTTTTGGCATCTTTATATTTTGGGTTTTTATTTGAGATAATTTCCTAATATTCAGGAAATTATCAGAACTCCACTAGTCAAGCCTGCTCTGGGCTTGTGTTTTAACCTACCTTTTAGTGAATTACAAACAGCCTGAGTGCTAAGCTGCCAAACAGACTTATTTCACAGGCAATAACGAAGTAAACTGAAGCAATAAAACACTATAGGCAATTACAGTCAGAGTTAAAAAGATAGGGGGAAAAAAAAATAACAGCAGTTACATATTAAACTACAATGATAACAAGGTTCAACATTCACATTGCAAAAGCTTCAGCTGTCATGGTTAAAACCAAGTAAGAGCAAGTGGAATAACTGCACTATGACAGAGAACATAAAACTGCGAGACTTTCTTTAAAGACATCAGGCTGAATTACACAGTCAGAGTCATGGAGTCCTACAGCACTGAGACAGGCCCTTTCGCCCAAACTGGTCCATGCCGACCAAAATGTCCATCCACACTCACCCAGTTTCCCTGCACTTAACCTATATTCTAAGTTGAGAAGTGTGGCACTGGCAAAGCAATATCCTTCCAAACCTTCCCTATCCATGTATTTGTCAAAATGCCTTTTGAATTTTGTTAATATACTTACCTCAACCACTTCCGCTGGCAGCTTTTGCATATACGTACTACCCCTGTGTAAAAATGTTGCTCCTCAGGTTCCCTTTTATTCTTTCCCTTCCAACCTTAAACTGATGCCTTCGAGCCCTCGATTCCCCAGTCCTGGGGGAAAAAAAAACTGAGTGCATTCATGCATTTCTAGAAGATTCTCCCCGCAGTCTCTTATGCTCGAAAGAAAAAAGTTCTAGCTTGTCCAACCTCTCCCCTTAACTCAGATCATTGAGCCCTAGCAATATCCTTTTAAATTTTTTCTGCACTCTTTCCAGTTTAATAACATCTTTCCTGTAGCAAGGTGACCAAAGTTGAACACAATATTCCAAGTGCAGCCTCACCAACGTCCTGTACAACTGCAGCATAACTTCCCAACTTCTATACTCAATGCCCTGACTGAAGGTCAATGTACCAAAAGCCTTCTTCACTGCTCAGTCTACCCATGACACCATTTTCAGAGAACCGTGCACCTGAACTCCAAGATCCCTCTGTTCCACGACACTCCTTAAGGCACTACCATTCACCATGAAACTCCTACCTTGATTTGACTTTCCAAAATGCAACATTTTACACTTAAAGTCCATTTGCCACTTCTTGACCCACTTCCCCAGTTGATCAAGTTCCTGCTGAAATTTCTGATAAGCTTCCTCACTGTCCACCATACTGCCTATTTTAGAGTCATCTGCAAACTTACTAATCATGCTTTGGATATTCTCATCCAAATCATTGATTATGGACAACAAACAGCAATGGACCCAGCAGTGTCCTGAGGCACTCCATTGGTCACAGGCCTCCAGTCTGACACGCATCCTTCCACTATTACCTAACTCCTATCATCAAGTCAACTGTGGATCCAATTTAACAGCTCCCCTCTGGTAATCTAACTTTCCAGAGCAGCCTACCAAGTGGAACCTTATCAAAGATCTTACTGAAATCCATATAGACTATGTCTACTGCTCTGCTCTCATCAACCTTTCTGGTCACCTCATTAAAGGACTCTTTACAAATTTGAGGGGCATGATCCCCAACGCACAAAGCCATGCTGACGATTCCTAATCGAATCCTGTCTTTCCAATATCTTAGATGATTAGATTCCCTACAGTATGGAAACATGCCCTTGGCCCAACAAGTTCATACCGCCTCAGACCCATTCCCCTAACTTATATTTACTCCTGACTAATGCACCTAACACAATGGGCAATTCAGCATGGCCAAATCACCTGACCCATACATCTTCTGGATTATGGGAGGAAACCAAAGCACCCAGAGGAAACCTACACAGACAGGGGTAGAATGTCTGTGTGCAGTTTGCACAGTCACCCAAGGTGGGATTTGAACCCAGGTTCCTGGCGCTGTGAGGCGGTGCGGTGGCTCAATGGTTAGCACTGCTGCCTCACAGCACCTGGGATCCAGGTTAGGTGAATTGGCCATGCTAAATTGCCCATAGTGTTAGGTGCATTAGTCAGAGGGAAATGGGTCTGGATGTGGTACTCTTCAGATGGTCGGTGTGAACTTGTTGAGCCAAAGGGCTGTTTCCACACTGTAGGGAATCTAACAAAAATATGCAAGGCTTGTAGCTCAGGTTGAGGTTTGGGGTGTAGGTTTGCTTGATATTAAACCTACAGCTCAGCAAGCAAACCTACACCCTAAACATAAAAATATATGTTACATTTAAAATTTATGCTGGCACCTCGAATAGCTGAAATTTTAATTGTTCAGTCTTTTCTTACTTATAAACTCTCTCAATTTCCCAATAGCAATTTTAGATCCTCACTAAAATTTCAAATTGCTTATCACTATGTAATGAGGAAGACAAGACTGGAAGATTCTGCATGCAATTATTAAAGTTCATCTTAAACAATTAAGTTACAAGGACTACAAACATTTCCAACTTCCAAAAACTAATTTTAAACTGACTGTCAAACATGCTCCTTCAAGCTCATCCAATTTCCAATGTTTCAAGTCTCTGCCGTAAATGAATCTCGCATTAAATCATGTGTTTACCATTGCAATCTACACAAGACGATCAATCAAGAAGATTACCGAATCTGCTGAGAGAATAAACATCTGGAACCATCATTGGTGGGATAGACATTGTGCAGTAAATCTCTTGCATTTACCATACATTTCAAGTTCAGCAGTTTCTGCCTGTCACTGTGGAAAGCACCCGTGGAAACCAGGTGTTTTCTCTGTAGGGATGATTTCCAATCTCGCCCAACCCAAGCCACATATCTGCTGAAAAACGTTTTCACATTACGTTGAGTGTGTTCTGAAATAATTTTTGTTCATCTATCCATGTTTTTTGATGGAGATGAAGATTTAACAGGCAAAGAAGAAAAGTAAAAAGGAGTGTCTGGAATTTGTAACTTTAAAATAGCACCATTATCACTATTGCAGTGTATGCCCCCAATACATGAATAGTAGCCTACAGCATTCTGTGCTGTGAAGTTGATCACATTAGGAATTCTAATGTTTCAGGTACATATTTCATGCATATCAGTCGGCATTCATTGACTGAGAGTTTCCAAATTTAGAGTGGTTAACAAAGCTTGAAACATCTACCTTTCCTCTTTATCTAGTGCAGTGCACAAGGCATTGAAAACTGACATTTAATTGGTAAATGTCCTTTTTTAGATGGCTGCAGATATCTATTTGAACACTATTCATCACAAAACATAAAATTAAGTAATAAAATGGTTTCAATTTAAAATACAAGCAAGAAAAATCGTTGTATTAGCTTGCTGCTTTAAAATATCATCGAAATAAATGTGCCAGACACAAGGTTCAGAGTGTTTCAGTAATATACTGGTACTGTAAGGAATGGCAAAGTTTGACATTCATTCTATATTGTACAATGTATTTTATAATAAATTCAATGTTTAAGAAAATCCTCAGTGAGTCCCTGCATGTCATAAAAACAGCCACTGAAATATAAAGATATGATGTTGTGACTTAATGCACAACCACTCATGGGGCTCCATCTAGCGGTGACATTGGCTACGAATGCAGCCTTGCTTTTGTTGTACCATACCACTGAAAACTAAATGACATTTTTCCACTACACAAACAAGCTAGACAAGTTAGTCATTACTCACTTCCAACTACGTATATACAAAAAAAAAGAAATTCACAAAGGATTGTTAATAACTGGAAAAGTAACTTGTTTTCAGCCCTGACAGATAAAAGAGGACTTGAGCCAATTTTCCTATCACGCCTCTGTGCAAGAGCAGTGCACTAAGAATTCCTGTTCAGACACGCATGAGACACCCTAAGGGCAGGCCAGTCTCCAGGGCAGGAATGTGAAGCACAGCTGCTCGCGTCCCATTGCTGATCAATCTCTCATGTTGCCAGAAACCCACAGCAAACATGAGCAGAAATTGGAAATTAAGTTCCAGATCATCAACTGGGTTGATCTTCAAAACAAACGGGACATGTACTGCTCCAGAATATCTGAAGCTGTAGGTCACAAAAGCCTCAATTACCAATGTCATGGATTATGAGAATCCAAATTAAAAACCATTTCACATTAAACTTAATTGGAAAAAAGTGAACATACAGAATCATGTTGATTTTGTCAGGCTTCACAGCATTTACAATGGCAAAATCGAGTGCAAAGCAACAGAGAAAGTTTAAGAAACTTGCTCGACTTCCCCATCTTAAAATTAGAACAAAATTCAGAACCAAATCCCAAATATTCACTTGAACCTTTATATGAAGAGACAAAGAACACCAATCAAAGAATATTTATCCCATTAATCAAAATAATGTATATATTATCCTATAATTCAGAAGCCATCAACAGCTGCAAGCATTACTTTGCAAAACCTTCATACACAAAGACGCCTCTGGCATAAAGTTTACACTGTATTTTTTGCAAATGTAATACCGAGGCTTCTGTTTCACACCAAATCAGTACCAGAAAGCCATAACAGCACTTGCCGCATTTGTCAACCATGATTCAATTGCTAGGACAGGTTTACCTGTCTTTTTGCAAGTGAAGAGGAGTCCTGGAGCATGTCCATGATGATAGGAAATAATTCATCCATCCACTTTCGCATTTCCAGTCCACTCACCTTCAGGGACAAACATCAACCACAATTTTTTTCGTAAGAAGGCCATACACTGACAAGCAGTTTTACATCAATCAAGCTTATAACAGGCCCATCATTATTTTATATTTGAGAAATGCACTTGAAGACAAGTCATAAAATTAAGGAAATATCTTCAACAACACAAGGTGCCATTTTTTAAAAATAAAAATAGGGTTCAAGCCACACTCAATGACATTGCAGTGCAGAGCTGAGGAAATATGCATTGTCTGAAGTGCCATCTTGAGATAGGAAATTAAACCAAGACTCCTAACTGATTGTTAATGTGGATATAAAAGGCAACATAGCACTCTTCGAAGATGAACAGAAGAGTTCTGAGAATGTACCAGCCAACATTTCTCCAATGCTACTGAAATTAATTAAACTGGTCACTTATTGCACTGTTCTTGTATAGTCTCATAGATGTAGCAATCAATATGTGCACAACGTGCAATAACAATACTTACTACAATCCCACAGTCTAACATTTTTATATAGTTTTGATGCATTTAGGGATTCCTCTGATATAATTTAAATTCATAATAATATTATTACAGTACACATTCTGCAATTTAAGTTTCTCATCTATAAATGTAATGAATTGTATTGTACAGAAGTAATCAATCTATAATATTGACCTTACCTGGGCAAGTTCACCTATAGTAGCCAGAACACTGACAATTACACCAGGGTTTGGATCATGATCCTTCAATTTTAAGATTAAAGCCTAGGAGAAAGCATACAGTCAACAGACAGCAAAGATATTTGCTATATTTTCAATATATAATATGTATTTTCAATGTCAATGAATGTTAACATAAAAATGTTTTAAAACTTTCATTGCCGATTTCATTTCCATTTATAGTCACTGTAGGAAAGACATTCCTGCTTGCTTACCTTGAGAATAGGTTCCATGTATGGGCGGATAAGGCGGGGAGCATTTGAAACCAGGTGGCCCAGCATTCGGGCACTTTGCTCTTTGTTTCGGCCTACTCCACTGTGTTCTAATTCAGTTAAAATCTAAGAATTATAAAGAAATTATAAATGAAATGAACATTCATTTATTTTATTTTGACAACAAATGATCAAATTTATGGACAACATCACACACCTAGTATCTGTTCTTATAAGGCAATCTATCACTATACAGACATCAATATCAAAAAAGTGAAGAGTTCAAATAAATTCATAGCTCCAAAATCAAACAACAAAAGCTTCTCCCACATATTATATATTATGCAAAATAGACAAGGGGTGACCTGCAAAACATTTTTAATTTCTTGCATTGGGAATGTCTAAACATAATAGAGTTGCACTTACAAGGACAAAAGAATGAGAAATTCTAGATTTGATAGTAATTAAAAGCATTGAGTTAAAGAGGAAGGAATATATCTATTCCTGCCCTAAATATATTTAAAGATTCTGCTACCACCATCCATTCCAGATGAGAGGAACTCAAGATTCAATACGGAGGGATTTTATTTTGCTTGAACTTGGTTTCAAATGGATGACCACTGATTTTTAAACAGTGACTCTTAAAACTATGATTCTTGCGCAGAGAAAACATCACTTCCACATCTCCCCTGTCAAGGCAGTGTAGGATCTTACCTGTTTCATGGTGCAACTTCTGAGAGTTTGGTCTTGTTTGTATCCTAAATTGTATTTGAAATGTAGTTTAAAGCTCACTTATTGGGAAATATGATAGAAACCAATACTTTACAAAGAAAAATCTCAATATATCAGCTATAGCATGATGGTAATATTTCAAAAATATAAGATAGAAGCCTTTGATGTATTCTGTTATTAGCGTAAGTCATATTCCACAAAGGAAAATGATTGTTAGAAACTAGTCAACTAGCAGGTCAGGTAGCATCCGAGAAGCAGTGTAGTCGATGTTTCAGGCATAAGCCCTTCATTAGGAATTCCTGAAGGACTTATGTCCGAAACGTCGACTCTCCTGCGTCTCAGATGCTGCCTGACCTGTTGTGCTTTTCGAGCACCACACGTTTCAACTCGGATCTCCAGCATCTGCAGTCCTCACTTTCTCCCAATCATCTTTAGTTGCTTAAAAGTGACTTTCCTTTCAAATAAGATCAGAAGTTGGAATATCAGCTAAGGAATATATAATGCTCAGTCCTTTTGCAGCTAAGAATGTAAAAACCAGGACAATGTTAGACGTGAGCTGATAAGTAGCAAATAACAATTTGCAGCACACAAATGTCAGACAATTAGTCTCAAAAAAGACCATCTCTCCGAACATTCAACTATACTGCTAGCAAACTCCTCATCAACAACATTCTGTAAATGCTATTGACCAGATATTGAATTTCACCATCCATCCAAATATTGTGACTATAAGAATAAGTTAGAGGTTTGGAAATTCTGCAACATGTCAATTTCTGATTCCCCAAAGCCTGCCCATTCATCTACAAAGTAGAAGGCAGTTATCTACTTCACTATATTCCTTCCTCACCCCAGTAGCACACCATCCACAAGAAGCACTTCAGGAACTTGCTGAAGTTCTTTCAACAACATTTTCCTAATCCCAACCTCTGCCATGGTAGGAAAGTCAAGTTCACCTCTGAGTTGCATACCATCCTTTGTTAGAACTCTGTTCCTTTACATTCACTAGCTTAAAAACAAGTAACTGCCTGTTACTGTGGGTGTACTTACACTGCCTTCTCAAGGACAATTAGGGATGGGCAATGAATATTTGCCTTGTAGGCAACCCTCATAATCACACAAATAAGAAAATACTCCCAAAATCCTGAACAAAGATTATCATGCTAAGTTAGACACAAAAGTTGGAATACATAGTATTTGCAGGTTTCAGTGTAAGCACATACAAGATGGAGAGGAACCATTTGCAATCTCTTCACATTCTTTCTCCTTTATGACAGCTCTGTACAGACTACAGCCACCAAAGATATAAACAAAAATTGAGATTTGCAAAAATATCTCTCAGCTGTTACTGTAACAGAATCTATAGCAATGCATTAAAAATCAAGATTTTGCAGATGGTAAAGACTATTAAAATTTCAAAATCCAGATTTAATATTGCAATTTCTGTAACTTCAGGACTTCTTCCAAGAAAAGGAAAAAATATGACCTTCAAAACATCAACTTAACAAGCTAGAGTATTTGAAAAGCCTTTCTGGAAAAATTGTACAGCTAATGCATTTTACAGAATGCAAGCACAGAAACAATGTCGAAAATTGTTAGGAAATGAAGATAGTTCTCAAATCAGACGATGATGATGATGGAGCTATTCCAAACAAAATTTTTCTGACTAGGTTTCAAATATCCCTCAATCCAAAATTATTGCACAGAAAATGCTTCTCTTCTCAGGATGTCAAATAAGTTAAAATGTATCTCGTTCTTAGCCTAGATCATATGACTACACCGTATAAAATTCAGAAAGTTTGCCCACTTTGGGTCACTATTGTCTGCCTATTAGCATTAAACAGCAGACAGGTATCAGTGAAATTTGAGAGAAAGCAGTCAACAAATTATAGAACAAAATAGGGTCTCCAAAATTGCAACATCTGTTCGGAAATTATACTGAAAGGATCACCAGATTGAAACATCATTCAGAAGTTTATTTGATTGTCTTTTGAGACAACCTGAGAAAGACCATTTGTGTGCATAAATTCGCCTACAACAATGTCTCAGAGTGAGCCTTTATTTATTATAACTTGCACCGTCTCCAAACTGGAGTCTTTAAGGGGAATGGCATGTTCCAAATTACTTCCTTTCACAGATCTCGGTTCTGTATTTTCACTTCTCTCTAACTCGTACTTTCTGTTGCATCTGAAAATGTGGATCCAAAATTTATAGAGTCCAGAGTGAAAATAGCAGCTGTGAGTATTTCACAGCAACCAACGCCAGGATTTTTGGTGGTGGTAACGGGGGCGGGGGGGGGTGCTCAGCTTTTTCCCAACTTTTGTGGGGTTAAAGGATGTCTAACTGTATTTGGAATAATTGAAGGTCAGCTATCCGAGTGAACTGGCTAGTGAACCCTTGGTTTGAACTCCCTCAGAGCTGAAAAATGTATTGCTGGAAAAGCGCAGCAGGTCAGGCAGTATCCAAGGAGCAGGAGAATCGACGTTTCAGGCATAAGCCCTTCTTCAGGAATGAGGAGGGTGTGCCAAGCAGGCTAAGATAAAAGGTAGGGAGGAGGGACTTGGGGGAGGGGCATTGGGAATACGATAGTTGGGAGGAGGTTAAGGTGAGGGTGATAGGCCGGAGAGGGGGTGGGAGTGGAGAGGTCAAAGATGATTGCAGGTCAAGAAGGCGGTGCTGAGTCCAAGGGTTGGGACTGAGATAAGGTGGGGGGAGGGGAAATGAGGAAGCTGGAGAAATCTGCATTCATCCGTTATGGTTGGAGGGTTCCTAGGCGGAAGATGAAGTGCTCTTCCTCCAGGCGTTGTGTTGCCATGGTCTGGCGATGGAGGAGGCCAAGGACCTGCATGTCCTTGGTGGAGTGGGAGGGGGAGTTAAAGTGTTCAGCCACGCGGCGGTTGGGTTGGTTGGTGCGGGTGTCCCAGAGGTGTTCTCTGAATCATTCCGCAAGTAGAGGAGGCCACATCGGGTGCAGCGGATGCAGTAAATGATGTGTGTGGTGGTGCAGGTGAATTTTAAATTAGATTAGATTAGATTACTTACAGCGTGGAAACAGGCCCTTCGGGCCAACAAGTCCATTCCAACCCGCCGAAGCGCACCCACCCAGACCCATTCCCCTCCATTTACCCCTGCACTTAACACTATGGGCAATTTAGCATGGTCAATTCACCTAACCTACACATTTTTGGAGTGTGGGAGGAAACCGGAGCACCCAGAGGAAACCCACGCAGACACGGGGAGAATGTGCAAACTCCACACAGTCAATCGCCTGAGGCAGGAATTGAACCCGGGTCTCTGGTGCTGTGAGGCAACAGTGCTAACCACTGTGCCACCGTGCCGCCCACAATTTGTGATGGATATGGAAGGATCCCTTGGGGCCTTGGAGGGAAATGAGGGGAGAGGTGTGGGCGCAAGTTTTGCATTCCTTGCGGTTGCAGGGGAAGGTGCCGGGAGTGGAGATTGTGTTTGTGGGGAGTGTGGACCTGACAGGGGAGTTGGGGAGGGAGTGGTCTTTCCGGAACGCTGATAGGGGAGGGAAGGGAAGGGAAATACATCCCTGGTGGTGGCATCCATTTGGAGGTGGCGGAAATGATGAAGGATGATACGATGTATATGGAGGTTGGTAGGGTGGTAGATGAGGACCAGTGGGGTTCTGTCCTGGTGGCGATTGGAGGGGTGGGGTTCAAGGGTGGAGGAGCGGGAAGTGGAGGAGATGCGGTGGAGAGCATCATCAACCACATCTGAGGGGAAATTGTGGTTTTGGAAGGAGGAGGCCATGTGGGTTGTTCTGGTTGACGATGCTCTCCACCGCATCTCCTCCACTTCCCGCTCCTCTGCCCTTGAACCCCACCCCTCCAATCGCCACCAGGAGAGAACCCCACTGGTCCTCACCTACCACCCCACCAACCTCAAGATACATCGTATCATCCTTCATCATTTCTGCCACCTCCAAAACAGACCCCACCACCAAGGATATATTTCCCTCCCCTCCCCTATCAGCGTTCCGGAAAGACCACTCCCTCAGCGATTCCCCCGTCAGGTCCCTACCAACCCAACCTCCACTCCCGGCACCTTCCCCTGCAACCACAAGAAATGCAAAACTTGCGCCCACACCTCTCCCCTCACTTCCCTCCAAGGTCCCAAGGGATCCTTCCATATCCGTCACAAATTCACTTGCACCACCACACACATCATTTACTGCATCCGCTGCACCCGATGTGGCCTCCTCTACATTGGGGAGACAGGCCGCCTACTTGCGAAACGTTTCAGAGAACACTTCTGGGATACCCGCACCGACCAACCCAACCTCCCTGTGGCTGAACACTTTAACTCCCCCTCCCACTCCGCCAAGGACATGCAGGTCCTTGGCCTCCTCCATCGCCAGGCCCTGGCAACACAACGCCTGGAGGAAGAGCACTTCATCTTCCGCCTAGGAATCCTCCAACCACAAGGGACGAATGCAGATTTCTCCAGCTTCCTCATTTCCCCTCCCCCTACCTTATCTCAGTCCCAACCCTTGGACTCAGCACTGCCTTCTTGATCTGCAATCTTCTTCGCGACCTCTCTGCTCCCACCCCCTCTCCAGCCTATCACCCTCACCTTAACCTCCTTCTACCTATCGTATTCCCAATGCCCCTCCCCCCTACATTTTATCTTAGCCTGCTTGGCACACCCTCCTCATTCCTGAAGAAGTGCTTATGCCCGAAACATCGATTCTCCTGCTCCTTGAATACTGCCTGACCTGCTGCGCTTTTCCAGCAATACATTTTTCAGCTGTGATCTCCAGCATCTGCAGTCCTCACTTTCTCCTAGTTGATTTGAACTCCCTCAGCCAAGGGAAAAGACCTTTGTCATTCACCTTATCCAAGCTTTTCATGACTTTACATACCTCTATAAGGTCACCCTTTAATCTCCTACACTCCAGTGAAAAATGTGCCAGTCTGTCCAGCCCTGTGGAACACCACTGGTCACAGAACTCCAGTCTGAAAAACAATCCTCATCCCTACCCTCCGTCTCCTATCATCAAGTCAATTTTGTATTCAGTTGACAAGGTCTCCCTGAATCCCATGCGATCTAACTTTACTAACCAGTTTACCATGTGGAACCTTGTCAAACGTTTTACTAAAGTCCAATGAGACAATGCTATGCCATCACTTATTGTTTTGGTGGCATCCTCAAAAATCTCAACTTACGAGACACAATTTCCTATGCACAAAGTCACGCTGATTATCCCTAATCAGTCCTTGCCTCTCCAAACACATGTAAACCCTCTGTCTCAGAACCCCAACAATTTACCCAGCAATGTCAGACTCACTGGTGTATTCTTTCCGAGTTTTTTCTTACAGCCTTTCTTAAATAATCATACAACATTAAGTATTCAGCAGTCCTCTGGCACCTCACCTGTGGTTGTAGATGATAGAAATATCTCTGTTAGGGGCCCAGCAATTTCCTCTCTAGCTTCCCACATTGTCCTGGGGCACACTTGATCATGCCTTGGTAGGAGCGTTCTAAACTACAGGGCATATTTCTAAGGAAGAGAAAAACTTAAAAGGGACCTGAGGGACAACGTTTTCACTCAGCGGGTGGTTTGTATGTGGAAGGAACTGCCAAAGGAAATGGTAAATGGAGACACAGTTGCAACATCTAAAAGTACATGATAGATACATGAATAGGAAAGGTTAAGAGGGAAGGGGAAACTCCATCAGGGGTTCAGATAGGGTTGACCATGAGAACCTTTTTCCACGTATGGAGTCAGCTATTACCAGGGGGCACAGCTTTAAATTAAGGGGTGGTAGGTATTAAGGTGATGTTAGGAGTAGATTCTTTGCTCAGCAAGTCGTGAGTTCATGGAATGCCCTGCCAGTAACAGTGGTGGACTCTCCCTCTTTATGGGCATTTAAACGGGCATTGGATAGACATATGGAGGAAAGTGGGCTAGTGTAGGTTAGGTGGGCTTGGATCGGCGCAACACAGAGGGCCGAAGGGCCTGTACTGCGCTGTATTTTTCTATGTTCTATGTTCTAACTCGGTTAGCATGGACAAGTTGGACCAAAGTTGGTCTGTTTCCATCCTTATGGCTGTATGACTCCTCACCATCCAAGACCTTAACACTATGGCTGTCCCAGTCTACGCTTGGAACGTTAAAATCCTCTACTATTACCACCTTATTATTCCTGAGATCTCTGCATATTTGCTCTTCAATTACCTGCTGACTATCGGAGGGTGGGGGTTGGGGGGATGGTGTAATATATAATACAATCCTATCAAGATGATCATCTCCTTATTTCGGAGTTCCACTCATATAACTTCACTAGACGATCCCTCAGAAACATCCTCTCAAAAGTACAGCAGTAATGTTTTCCCTAATAAAGGCCACTCCCTCCTTCTCTCTTGCCTCCCTTTCTATCCTTCCCAAAGCATCTAAACCCAGAACATTAAGCTGCCAGTCCTGTCCATCCCTCAGCTATGTTTCTGAAATAGCTATGATGTCCCAGTCCCATGTTCCCATACATGCCTTGAGTTCATATGCCTTACCTGTCAGGTCCCTTGCACTGATATAAATGTAGTTTAGTTCTTCAGTGTCACCTTGTTTTCAGACTTGCTCTTGCCTAACTTGTCTAATTTCCTTACTCTCGAACTTCAAACCAGCCTCATCTGTATTTAAATTGTCCAACCAGAGGGGAGGCCATATTGGATTTGGTACTCGGTAATGAACCGGGACAAGTGATGGGCTTGTTAGTGGGTGAACATTTTGGTGATGGTGACCACAATTCTGTGACTTTCACCTTGGTTATGGAGAGAGATAGGTGCGCACAACAGGGTAGATTTTACAATTGGGGGAAGGGAAATTACGATGCTGTAAGACAGGATTTGAGGAGCATAAGTTGGGAGCATAGGCTGTCAGGGAAGGATGTGGTGGAAATGTGGAACTTTTTCAAGGATCAGATACGACGTGTCCTTGATATGTATGTACCTACCAGGCAGGAAAGAAATGGTCGTGTGAGGGAGCCTTGGTTGACGAGGGAGGTTGAATGTCTAGTAAAGAGGAAGAAGGAGGCTTACATAAGGTTGAGGAAACAGGGTTCAGCCAGGGCAGTGGAGGGATACAGGATAGCCAGAAGGGATCTGAAGAAAGGGATTAGGAGAGCTAAGAGAGGGCATGAAAAATCCTTGGCGGATAGGATCTAACCCCAAGGCATTTTATGCATATGTGAGAAACATGAGAATGACGAGAATGAGGGTAGGTCCGATCAAGGACAGTAGTGGGAAATTGTGTATTGAGTCGGAAGAGATAGGAGAGGTCTTGAACAAGTACTTTTCTTCAGTATTTACGAACGAGAGGGACCGTATTGTTGAAGAGGAGAGTGTGAAACGGACTGGTAAGCTAGAAGAGATACTTGTTAGGAAGGAAGATGTGTTGGACATTTTGAACAACTTGAGGATAGACAAGTCCCCCGGTCCTGACAGGATATATCCTAGGATTATGTGGGAAGCAAGAGAGGAAATTGCAGTACCGTTGGCAATGATCTTTTCGTCTTCACTGTCAACGGGGGTGGTAACAGGGGACTGGAGAGTAGCGAATGTTGTGCCCCTGTTCAAAAAAGGGAATAGGGATAACCCCGGGAATTACAGGCCAGTTAGTCTTACTTCTGTGGTAGGCAAAGTAATAGAAAGGGTACTGAGGGATAGGATTTATGAGTATCTGGAAAGACACTGCTTGATTAGGGACAGCCAGCACAGATTTGTGAAGGGTAGGTCTTGCCTTACAAGTCTTATTGAATTCTTTGAGGAGGTGACCAAGCATGTGGATGAGGGTAGAGCAGTGGATGTAGTGTACATGGATTTTAGTAAGGCATTTGATAAGGTTCCCCACGGTAGGCTTATGCGGAAAGTCAGGAGGCATGGGATAGAGGGAAATTTGGCCAATTGGATACAAAACTGGCTAACCGGTCGAAGTCAGAGAGTGGTGATAGATGGTAAATATTCAGCCTGGAGCCCAGTTACAAGTGGAGTTCCGCAGGGATCAGTTCTGGGTCCTCTGCTGTTTGTAATTTTTATTAATGACTTGGATGAGGGAGTCGAAGGGTGGGTCAGTAAATTTGCAGATGATACGAAGATTGGTGGAGTTGTGGACAGTGAGGAGGGCTGTTGTCGGCTGCAAAGGGACTTAGATATGACGCAGAGCTGGGCTGAGGAGTGGCAGATGGAGTTCAACCCTGCCAAGTGTGAGGTTGTCCATTTTGGAAGAACAAATAAGAATGCGGAATACAGGGTTAACGGTAGGGTTCTTAGTCAGGTGGAGGAACAGAGGGATCTTGGGGTCTACGTGCATAGATCTTTGAAAGTTGCCACTCAGGTGGATAGAGCTTGTAAGAAGGCCTATGGTGTATTAGCGTTCATTAGCAGAGGGATTGAATTCAAGAGTCGTGAAGTGATGTTGCAGCTGTACAGGACTTTGGTTAGGCCACATTTGGAGTACTGTGTACAGTTCTGGTCGCCTCACTTTAGGAAAGATGTGGAAGCTTTGGAGAGGGTGCAGAGAAGATTTACCAGGATGTTGCCTGGAATGGAGAATAGGTCGTACGAGGATAGGTTCAGAGTTCTCGGCCTTTTCTCGTTGGAATGCCGAAGGATGAGGGGTGACTTGATAGAGGTTTATAAGATGATCAGAGGAATAGAGTACACAGTCAGAAACTTTTTCCCCGGGTACAACAGAGTGTTACGAGGGGACATAAATTTAAGGTGAAGGGTGGAAGGTATAGGGGAGATGTCAGGGGTGGGTTCTTTACCCAGAGAGTGGTGGGGGCATGGAATGCGCTGCCCATGGGAGTGGTAGAGTCAGAATAATTGGCGACCTTTAAGCGGCAATTGGATAGGTACATGGATGGGTGCTTAATCTAGGATAGATGTTCGGCACAACATCGTGGGCCGAAGGGCCTGTTCTGTGCTGTATTGTTCTATGTTCTATGTTCTAAATTCTCACGACCACTTAAAATTCCCCCACCCCATATCACCTTGGCCTGTATCTGTAACAAATCTGTTAAAAGGTACAGCTACTGTGCTGAAGTTATGCATAAGTTTCTGAGCAAACTCATGCACTCTTGGAAATCTCATGACTTATCTCATCGCCTGTTTAGTTTTATGAACGGGGAATTCGATTAAAGCCTTATATTTGCTGTTTTAACAACATTTGCTTTAGATACGTTCCAAGTAAGTTACCCTCCCTTTTAAAAATTCACTCTTGGCAAGGGAGGCTCATTACTAACCCAGATAACTGCATTTGCTCAGCAAGTCTTTTAATCGCTTGTGTGTGTGTTTTTCAAGTGTTACTGTATATAACATCTTTTAAATAAACTACACTGGCACTTACATAGTAACGTAGAAAATAGGAGGAGTAAGCCATTCAGCCCTTTGAGTTTGTTCTGCTATTTATTATGATCATGGCTGATCACCCCGATCAATTGCCTGCTCCATAATCTTTTGATTCCTTTAGTCTAAATGTTATACCAAACTCCTTGAAATCATAGATGTTTTGGCCACAACATCTTTCTATGGTAGTAATTCCATGGACTCACCAAACACCAGCTAAATACCGTTAGACTGTGACCTCAATTCTGGAATTGCCCACCACCAGGAACATCCTTCCTGCATGTACCCTTTCTAGCCTTGTTAGGATTATATAGGTTTCTATGAGATCATCCTCATTCTTCTCAACTAAAGAAAATATAATCCTAACTGCTTCAACTTCTCATTTGTCAAATTCACCTCCCAGGGATCAGTTTGGTAAACCTTCATGGGAATCCCTCTATAGCAAGAATATCCTCAGATAAGACGATCAGAACTACACACAAACCTGAAGTACGGTCTCACCAAGGTCCTGTATAATTCCATAAGAGATGTCTGCTCTTGCCACAAACATCAACATACCATTTGCCTGATTTACTGCCTGCTACACCTGCGTGCTTACCTTCAGCAAACGGTGTGCAAGGATACTCAGGTCTAAATGCACATTCCCTCTTCTCAATTAATAGCCAGATGATCATCTGCCTTTGTGTTTTTGCCAAAGTGGTTAACCTCACATTTATCCATAATAAACTGTATCTTTCATGCATTTGTCCAGTCACTCAGCTTGCCCAAATCATACTGGAGTGTCTATGCATCCTCCCACCCACATTAATGTCATCTCCAAATTTGGAGAAATTGAATTCCCTCATCTAAATCATTCATAAATATTGTGAATAGCACTAATCTCTGCAGTAATCCTCTAGTCACTGCCTGCCATTGGATAGAAGGTTCTGTAGCCAAACTGGCAGCCAACACAAAAATAGGCAGGATGGTAAAATGCAATGTGTCGATGCTGCTCCTTTAACAAGGTTCGGTTGTCCTTGGATTTTTTGTCGAGGGGTCGTAAAACAGGTTCCATTTTGTTTGCATTTATCTGCTTGAAGCAGCTTTTAAGATAAAACAAAGCACTTCTACAATGAAAGGGGAGTGGCTTGGTTTGGTTTTAGCAAGCAGTCAGTTTGTTTTGAGGCTGCTTGTCAAAGAAACAGCTACATGAAAGAATGTGTTCCATGCTGAATCACTCTGCCATATCTCTCTCTCTCTCTCTCTCTCTCTCCTGTAAGACCCTGTGTTTAATTTTACTTTTCTTTTGCCAAGGTGTGTTCATGGGGATTGATGCAAGAATTTGGAACGGCATCATTAAGTTGGGATAGTCTGCTGGGTTTTTGGATAGATTAAGTTATCCAGCATTCTGTTCTCTTTTGTTTCTGTTTCATTTAGCAATCTTGCAAATAAATTCTGTTTTGTTTAACACTAAGTGGTTGGGTCAGCTGCATCACTCCTGGAATATCCACTCCTGCTTAAAGCAACTAGGAAAATTAGGATCCAGGCTACTTTCTTGAAATGTTTTGAGGGGGTCTGCCCTGGTCCATAACAGCAATGTGGAAATACAAATCTTACAAATGGACATAGATAAGTTAGGAGAGTGGGCCAAAATGTGGTAGATGGAGTTTAACGTGGATATGTGTGAGGTCATGCATTGACTGAAAAAATGGGAAGTCAACCTATTATCTAAACGGGAAGAGACTTTGGGGTGCTCTAAAACAAAGGGATGTGTGTCCTATACATGAGTCACTAAACCAGCAGGCATGTACAGCAGATAATAAAGAAAACAAATGGAATTTTGATTTTTATAGCTAAAGGAATAGAATATAAAAGATATGGAAGTATTGTTGCAACTATACAAGGCATTGGTGAGACGGCACTTGGAGTATTATGCACACTTCTGGTCCCCTCATTTGAGGAAAGATGTACCGGCATTGGAGGCAGTTCAGAGGAGGTTCACTAGATTGACCCCAGAGCTGAGGGCTTTGTTGTATGAAGAGATTGAACAGTTTAGACCTATACTCTCTGGAATTTAGAAAAATGAGGGAAGATCAAAATGAGGTATTCAAGATGATAGAAGTATGGATTAAAATAGGCATGGGGCGGATGCTTCCCCTTGTGGGGCATTCTAAGATGAGAGGTCATTGGCTTAGGATAAGGGGTAGCAAATTTAAAAGAGTTGAGGAGAAACTACTTCACCCAAAGGGTTGTGAAACCGTGGATTTTGTTACTCCAAAATGCAGTGGATGCTGGAACAGTGAGTAAATTTGAGGAGGAGTTGGACAAATTTTTAACTGGTAAGGAGTTGAAGTTTATGGGGAAAAGGCAGGAAAACAAGGGTGAGGAGCATATCAGCCACGATCGAATGGTGGAGCAGACTCAATAGGCTGAATGGGGGAGCGGATTTGATAGGCCACATGGCTTAACTCTGCTCCTATAGCTTATGATTTTATGAAAAAGGCATGTTTATACCTACTCTCTGTTTCCTGTCTGCCAGCTAGTTTTCTATCCATCTCATTGTGCTACCCCAACCCTATAAGCTTTCATTTTGCATGCTTGTCTCTTACCTGGGACTTTGTCGAAAGATTTCTTAAAGTCCAAATAAACCACATCCACTGGTGGCCCCTTATCAACTCTAGTTACATCCTCGAAGAATTCCAGGAGTTTTACGTGGATAAGTGTGAGGTCATGCATTTTGATTGAAAAACTAGAAAGGCAACCTATTAACTAAATGGGAAGAGACTTTGGGGTGCTCTGGTGCAAAGGGATCCCTTTCACAAATCCATACTGACTCTGTTCAATCCTGTCGCTGTTTTCCAAGTGTTCTGCTATGAAATTGATTTAAGTTACTTGATAGATTAATCTTTAGCTGGGGCATTTTAACTCGAATGGCATGACAACATTATTACTCCAAAAGAGTTACAACACAGGCTGATCTACCTTTAGATGTTAATACCACTCACCAGTACCCCTTCATTAGGTCAATTTTAGAAAGAAGCAAGGCACTGCCAAATTTATCAGCACAATCTTCTCACCGAGGATTTCAGTACGAATCAGTTTTTGTTATAGCATTGACTTTTCTCATCAACCCATCCAGTTTAGGAATTAACATCACTGGTGAACTCAAAGTAACTTGGCAAGATTCAATCACACACAATGAAAAGATACTCTAAACTTGCTCTTATAACTGTTCCACCATTTTAACCTTTCTCAGAGTATCTGAGATTATAGATTATAACTTTATAGCCTGTATGACTTATATGCTATGACAAGGATATAAACTTTCACTCGAGCCAAATCACAGAGTAAGTCAACAGCTAATTTCCTAACATTGCCTGCTACCATTTCTGGATAGCAAGTCACATTCCAGTTGCATTTCATACAACAGAATCAGGAAACACTCTCCACTTATCCGGTTTACTAGCACATTGGCTTTTGTTGCATGTTCTGAAGGGAAAACTAAGTCTTTACTCAGCAAGAATTTGAGTAACTCCTGCAGTTCCTATTATAGTGCATGCACTACTTGAAGATAAAAGGCAACCTTTCCTTTTGATAAGAACTCTTCATATTTCTTAACTACCTTAATCAACTCACCTGCACACACAGTTTTTACCTCCAGGTTCTTGGTTGTAGTTAAAGCTACCATTTGATCCATGGTATATTCTTTGTGAGTTTGTTCTTCAGACTCACTCTTACAAATGCCAATAAGTCCCATTTGCTTCCCACTCAATGTTCAGCATTTAAATTGAAGCTGTTCTACATAGCCCTTTGAATTTCAATTCCAAACTCAGCCTCGTCCTTTTTGATCTGATGATGGGATCTTGCAGTATTCCCAGCTGTTCTTTCTTTACCCTGGCCACTTGTCTTCCTTTTGCTCTCCCACCCTCTATACTTCTAAGGTTTATAAACATGATGGAAAAAATAGTTTTGTTTTATGTATCAGTTTGTTATTATCAGCTACTTCGGCTGCTATTCTAGCAACAATTGTCTGTTACAGTCCTTTGGATTTCAGCAAGGGTAACATACTGGTCTCTTTAAAACAATGGCTATTCATTTCAATAGTTGATCAGGTGGACCTAGGTCTTTTATTTTTAGAATTCTCTTTTAAATGTGTTTTTGTCCTTTCACTCACATTGGGAGAAGAGGAGGAAATGATTACTTTAGTTTGCTGGTTTTGGAGGTCTCTGACTACTCTGCACTTACAGATTTGTAATAAGCTATAGCTCAACCAATCCAAGTGCTGTCAGACAGGGGACGAAACGTCTGCAACATAAATTCCCAACTCGGCGAACAGAACCACAACATTCCTTGTGGTATTAACTCAACAGCAACACCATCTTGTACAGTTAAAAATGCATACTACTTGATTTCTTTTCCCCAAGTTGCAAAACATTCCTGGTATTTAAATTATATAGTAGCCTGACTTCCAATCCAGATTATGGATTAAAAAAAAAGATGTGGCCCCTTATTATATGCACTAGCAAACAATAATAATAAAAGTTTACCTGTATTAGCATTTTGCGAAGAAAAGGCATCACAAATGCAGGATTCATGCTACTCAGTCTCCCAATAGTGCAGATAGCAAGCTCTCGAATTTCAAACACTTCATCATTCAGAGCCACAAAAAGAGCTTGTAGGTTTTCAGCCTGTGCTAAATGAGCATCAAATCGTTCATCCAAAGAGGCCAATACACAGTAACGAATATCAGGATCTGAGTAAAAGAAAGGGAAACGTTGACTTTTGTCCTTAAAAGGAGGAATTAGAAAAAATACCAAAAGTACTTTTGTCCAATAAAGGCAAGTAGTGCAAAATTCACTTATGCTATGCATGGTTACCATTATAAATGCAGTTTCAGGTTTAAAGGTTTATCATGTAAAAATAGAAGACTGTAATAGCAAAACTGTAGGTAAGTTTGCACCCTTAAAATGTAAAATGTACTGAACATTACAGAAGGTTCCTCCATGTGCCTTGACTTTATCATCACAGCAGGCTTATACTGACAGATGACAAAAATTGTAAACAACAGTGAATAATACAGTATAGATAAATCCAACCTTATTTCAAATGTAGTTGTTTTGTAGGAACTCTGACACAGGTTCATCCAGCAAAAAATAAACTTTAGTAGGAAGCATCTTTATACAAAGAGTGGAATACAATTCCAAGTGGAAGACAGCAGGAATTTGAGATACAGATGAAAACCATGATGGAGGAAAACAGTGGGTGGTTGAGCTCACATGGGCCAAATGCATTTTCTTATCTTGCAGTTATAAAACAAAACACTGCTAAGATCAGAAAACACCCTGCAAATTTACATGCGTACTTATTAATACAGCATTTAAAACAAATGCTCATTGCATTAATTTGTGTCAAATTGTACAAATATACTCAGAAGAGAAATTCAACATCTTAAACAGTTTCATGATCAGTGTGAGATGCAGACATCTTAGTAAGAACTAAGTTTATCAGAATTAAAAGCTTTAACCAAATTATTCCAGTTGAAATGCAAGTACAACCCCATTTCATTCACTGAACCACATGATATTATGTCATTAAATAAAAAAAAAACTGTGTTAAATTTACAAGTAATTACCTGGATCAGTAATTCCAACCACAAGGAGTTTACTAAGTACATCTGCCACCACCTGAACAGCTGTCTGGCTGACAACATGCCCATGTCCACTGATGAGATGGACTGATGGAGTTAACAGTCGTGAACAAGTTCGAGCTGCTTCCATTCGAATCTCTTTGTGCTCACTGTTAAGGAAATGGTCTGCACAATGCCTGACAAACTGGGTAAGTGAGTGACCTGCAATAAATGCAAATCAAACATTATTCAACACATGAGAACATAAATTGCATGCTATTATACAATGGCATTTTGTAAGAACTGCATCAACTAAAATCTGCAAGTGGAGATCATGAAAACATTTAAGTAACTAATTTTAAAAACATTCTTAATAGAATCTGATAGCTACAAGTTTATGATTTATCCCTATTTCAAGAATTCATATTACAAGAATAACAAGCCTTTAGGTCAGCTCCCATGTTACTTTACTTCAATCAGCAACTGCCTTTTAGAAATCAGAGATCTGACCTTTGGTAATAATCTGAAAACGTATTTGTCACATGTACTTTATGAAAATCTAAAATCTGACAATAACAAAACTCCTCCCAATGTTAAGTGGCCAAAAATACTAAACTAATATAGATACTAAATTGGGTGATCAAAAATCTGATTGGAGAATCCAAATTGAAAGGACCATATGCACTTCGAACATCTGGCTTTATACCTTAAGTACTCAAAAGCTACAATATTTGCTGATCACCATTCAGTCTGTTCTACTTCGATTAGTTGACTGCTTTGAAGCCCACCTGTTTTCTGTCACCAAGTAGAACTCTGAATTTCTAGTCATTGTCACTTTAATTACCCGCTCCTGGTGTTTCATACAATTGTAATGAAACAGAATATTAAGAAACAGCAAATCAAAATGTCTTGATTAGGCACTTCACAGCCATCTGAGCTCAGGGAGCTCAACAACTTCAAATTATAACCATTGCTTCCATGGTGGCACAGTAGTTAGCACTGTTGTCTCACAGCACCACAGACCCAGGTTCAATTCCCGCCTCAGGCATCTGTCTGTGTGCACATTGTCCCAGTGTTTGCGTGGGCTTCCTCTGGGTTCTCTCGTTTACTCCCACATCGGGCAATTTAGCATGGCCATAGTGTTAGGTGAAGGGGTAAATGCAGGGGAATGGGTCTGGGTGGGTTCCTCTTCAGAGGGTCGGTGTGGACTTGTTGGGCCGAAGGGCCTGTTTTCACACTGCAAGTAATCTAATCTAATTTTCTCCATTGGTAGCTGCTGTTGTATTTACAGCTTTTCCAAACCCATCCTGTTTCTTTCTTTGTCCCATCACCACACCCATTGCATCATCTTTTTCTCTAAGATAACAGCTCCTGCCTCCCAACCTATTGCTGATGCTTTGTTTTATTTATTCCTTCTTTGTTCTATCTCTGCACTTCTTGAATCCAATAGCAATCTTAACTTATTCCAGTTCTGACTAAAGGTCACCGACATGAAATGTTAATTGTTTCTCTCATCACAGGTGCTGCCTGATCAGACTGTTTCCCATTTTATACTTTGAAATATGATCTGATTAATGCTTTACAATCCTGTTCTAGTGACCATTCTATATCTAACATCACTTCAGGTGAAAACACACAGCCACATTTTACCTTCAAATTCAAAGTTTCCTAAAGTGCGAAGAGCAAGAGTTATGCATCCAACATCACTTGCTTCAGGAATGTTAGTTAAGCTAGGGGGTGCGAGCTGATGGGCTAGACTTTTGGGCATGCCTGGATGTCGAAGAGGTTTATGCATCAGTACCAGTGACAACATTTTCAGTAAGCCATCTTGGATATCCTTCTTCAGTTGCGGTATTTGTCGACTTAGATCATGCAGGACAGCAGTCAGAGCGGGGCTTTAAAGCAGAAACATCAATACATGAGTAACTAGTACAGTTGCAAGTGAATAAACTAATTCTTCCAAAGACCAGCAGAACTTGAGGTTAGCATTCAAGTTATATATTACAAAATATGTAATGATAAATATTAATCTTGTTTCCTTTCATTAATGTCATTATTATTAAGCAAGGAGGCAAAGTGAGCAAGTATAATCACTGGAGTGTTTACCCAGATTCAAACTACCCTAAAATTTTCACAGCACATTTTTATCTTCAAAAGGAAATTGCCAACCATCAAATAGACAAAAATGCTTTCCGCCATCTCTGGTACATTAAAATGCATTCATACTCTCCACGAGAATTCCGTAAGTTTACTATCTTCGGAGAGATGAAATTCCTGTGATTTTTGAGAAGATTTGGAGCTTGGCTCCAGTTGTAAGTTTGTTCACTGAGCTGGTAGATTTGTTCTCAGATGTTTGGTCACCATGCTAGGTAACACCATCAGTGAGCCTCCATTGAAGCGCAGGTGTTCTGTCCCACTTTCTATTTGTGTGACTTGTCTCTTGTGGTGGGTAATACCATGTCCAGTCCTTTTTCTGAGAGTCATTGAGATGTACTGCATGTAAACAGACCTTTCGGTCCAACTCGTCCATGCTGACCAGATATCTAAAATTAATCTAGTCCCATTTACCAGCCATTTGGCTGGTATTCCTCGAAAGCCTTCCTACTCATATACCCATCCAGATACTTTTTAAGTGCTGTAAGTGTACCAGTCTCCACCACTTCCACTGTCAGCTCTTTCCATGCACACACCACTCTGTGCATGAAGAAGTTCCTCCTTAGGTCTCTTTTATATTTTTGCCCTCTCACCCGAAACCTATGCCCTTTAGTTCCCCCAATCCGGAGAAATGGTCTTGTCTCCTTTCCCTATCCATGTCCCTCATGATTTTATAAACTAGTCATGCCTCAGCCTTCGACGCTCCAGAGGAAAACAACCCCAGTCTATTCAACCTCTCCTATAACTCAAATCCTCCAACCCTGGCAAACCTCCTTGTAAATCTTTTCTGAACCCTTTCAAGTTTCACAACATCCTTCAGATAGGAAGACCAGAATTGCACACAATATTCCAAAAGTGGCCAAGAGGCTGGTAAATAGGGTTCAAAGTGATGTGTTGTCGGAGTTGGTTTGAATGTCAGGCCTCTAGGGATCCCTGTGTGTCTTTGTTCAGCCTTTCCTGGAATGGATGTATTGTTCCAGTCGAGCTGGTGTCCCTCTTCATTGGTGTGTAAGGATACTAGTGATGGTTTTGGTTATGTCTTTTGGTGGCTAGTTTCCTGCCCGTCTGTCTAATGTAATGTTTGTCGCAGTGATGGCAGAAATATTGTCATCCTACAGGCAGACAAAGGGCACATGACCGTTACCCTGAACAGAACAAAGTACAATGAGAAAGCAAACACACTACTCGCAGATACCGATACCTACCAATAGGTGGCAATGGACCTAACTCCATAGCTAGAAAACTGTATGAGAGCATCACTGAAGAAACTCCACAAGACAGGTGAAACTAACAAGACATACCTGCAAAGAATACAACCTGACGGAGTTAACACACCCATTTCTATGGATTATCAAAGGTTCACAAACCAGGGGCCCCCAAGACGCATTGTCTCACTTCCCGGCACATCGACGTACAGACTAAAAAGGAACTTCATTGCAAACTGAAATACCTGGTAAAAGACTCATGCCATTCCATCCACTCCACCCAGGAATTCCTGAACATCAAAGACACCAAGGTGAGCACGATGAGGTCATGGTTTTCTTTGACGTGACAGCCCTCAATAAACATCACCCTGGCCAAAGAAATATTGACCTCACTACCAGACGAACCAAGGACACAAATACCAGACAGCACCAATTCCATCAGCAAGTACAGCATACTCAAATTAGTAGACCTGTGCCTCACTATCCATTTCAGCTTCAACAAGATCTACAAAAAAAATCAACAGGACACCCATGGGATCACCAACATGTGGATTCTTGGCAGAAGCAGTCATGCAGAGGTTAGAACGAACAGCCCTCCCCATGATGCTGCCCAAGCTTGGGGTTCCGTTATGTGGATGACTCCTTTATCATCACGAAATGGAACAAATTAGAAGAAGAAACCCATAAACACAAACAACATCCTTACTGGTATAAAGTTCACCAAAAAGGAAGAGAACAACAATAGACTCCTCTTCCCAGATGTCATGGTCGAACAAACACTGTGGATTTCACCAGTTTGTTCATTTTCCGTCCCCTCGCCTTAACCCAGTTCCAGCCTTCCAACTCAACACTACCCTCATGACCTGTCCTACCTATCCATTATCCTTCCCACCTATCTGCTCCACTCTCCTCTCTGACCTATTATCTTCTCCCCCTCCTTCATCTATTCTCAGCTTCCTTCCCTCCAGCCCCACACCCCCTCCCATTTATCTCTCCACCCCCTCAACTCACAGCCTCATTCCTGATGAAGGGCTTTTGCTCGAAATGTCAATTCTTCTGCTCCTCGGATGCTACATGACCTGTTGTGCTTTTCCAGCACCATACTCTCGATTCTAATTTCCAGCATCTGCAGTCTTCACTTTTGCACAATAGAACTAACGGCCAATGGAGAGCTGCAGACCACCATCTACACGAAAGCGAAACACACAGAACCAGATACTCAATTGCAGGAACAATCATCCTAACACGCACAAACAGAGCTGCATCAGGGCATTATTTAAATGAGCCACAACATAGTGCAGCATCCAGGAATTATGAGAAGCCAAAGAAAAGCACATATATAACTTATTTAAGAACGGGTACCCGATAAGCACAGTTCGCCAACAACAAACCTACACAAGACGACACAACACGCCCAGAGACACTAGCCACACTACCATACATTAAGGACACCTTGGAAATGACAACCAGACTACTCTGGCCCCTTGGCATCATGGTGGCCCACAAACCTCTGAACACACTGAAACAGTTATTGATGAATCTAAAGGACCCTGTGCCAACAACCAGCAGAATGAACGTCATATATAAAATACTCTACAAGGGCTGCAACAAATATTACAATGGACAGATGGGCAGGAAATTAGCCACCAGCGTACATGAGCACCAACTATCGCTAGTACCCTTAAACACAGACGAAGAGGGACACCAGTTTCATTGGGACATTACATCCATCCCAGGACAGGCTAAACAAAGATACACACAGGAATTCCAAGAGGCCTGGTGTTCAAACCAGAACTCCATCAACAAACACATCAATTTTGACCCCATTTCTCAGAAAAAGAACCAGAAGTGATATCACCTACCACAACAGACCAAAACACAAATAGAAAGAAGGACAGAACATCAGCAGTTCAACAGAGGCTCACTGATGATGTTACATTGCTTGGTGATAAAATGTCTGATAATAATTCTACCAGCTCTGCAAGCAAACATACAACCAGATGAAATTCCACCTCATCTGTCTTAAATGCACAACTCCTTACTCCAAGATTCTGCCATCAGGTCCTAAACTCTCCCAAGAGTGTAAGCAACCTTTTTGCATCTGACCAGTCAAGTTCCTAAGAACCTTGTATATTGCAATACGGTTGTCTCTCATTCTTCTAAACTCCAATGAATACAGGTTCAACTTACATAGTCTCTCCTAAGAGGAATACTCCACATCTGATTCCAACCTAGGTAACATTCTCTGGACTGCCTTCAATGCCAGGACATATTTCCTTAGATAAGGGACCAAAACTGTTCACAGTATTCCAGTTGTAGTCTGACTCGCAAAATCACCCGACTTTTATACTTTATTTCCTTTGAAATAATGGCTAACACTCCACTTGCCTTCCCTGTTACCCACTGAACTTGGTTGCTAGCTTTTGTGATCCATGTACAAAGACTCCCAAGCCCTTCCATTCTGTAGCTTTCCACAGGTTTTCTCCATTTAAATGATATTCAGCTTCACTATTCTTCCGGCACAGCTCCCCATATTATATTCCATCTTCCAAGCTTTTGCCCACTCTTTTAACTGATCTATGTCACTAAGACTCTTTGTTGTTCTCACTATTTACCTTCCCATCTACTTTTGTCATTCACAAACTTGGCTATCCTACATTCAGTTTCCTGTCCAAGTCATAAATATTTGTTGTAAATAATTGTTGCCATAGCACTGATCCCTGTGGCACAACACTAGTTACAGGATGCTAGCCTGAAAATGTGCCGCTTATCCCAACTCTGTCTTTTAGTTAGCCAATCGTCTAACTATGCTAATACACAACCTCTAACACCTTGGGCTCTTGTCTTATTAAGTAGTGTAATGTGTGATACCTTATCAAACACCTTCTGAAAATCTAAATAAGTTGGATTTTGGGGAGACCCTGGCCTTAATGGTATTATCACTCGACTATCCACTAATCCAGAAGGTCAGCCAGTGTTCTGGGGATCTAATTTCAAATCCTGCCACGACAGATGGTGGAACTTGAACCAATTTTTTTTAAAATCTGGAATTAAAAATCTGATGACCGTGAAACCATTGTTGAAATACCCACCTAGTTCACTAATGTCATTCAAAGGACGAAATCTACCAACATCACCTGGTCTGGCTTACGTGTGACTGCAGACCCACAGCGAACGGAGCTGACTTCGCTTGCCCACTGAAATAGCCTTGCAAGCCACTTAGTTGTATCAATCACTACAAAGTTTCAAAGAAATGGCATCAACCTCAACACCGGAAAAGAAAACGGCAGAAACACAATGTTGACCCTGCAAAGTCCTCCTCAAAAAATCCGGAGGCTTGGTGCCAAACTTGGGAGAGCTGTCTTACATAAAGCAATAGCCTGACACTGTCATACTCATGAATTCACACCTTACAGACAATTTCCTAGACATCACTATCACCATCCCTGAATATGTCCTGTCCCACCAGCAAGATAAATGCAGCAGAGATAGTGGCACAGTGTAATACAGTCTGGAGGGAGCTGCCCTGGGAATTCTCAACATTGACTCTGGACCCCATGAACTCTCCTGGCTTGAGGTTAACATGTGCCAGGAAACATTCTGCTGGTTACCACATACAAACCTCCATCCACTGATGGATCGGCATTCTTCCCGATTGAACAACACTTCAAGGAAGTCCTGAAGGTGACATTTGCATAAAATCTACTCTCGGAGGGAGATTTCAATATCCAACCATCAAAATTGGTTCAGCAGCAGCACCAACAATTGAGCTGGCTGGGTCCAAAAAGACATAGCAGCATGTGATAGACAGAGCTAAGCAAGCCCAAAACCAATAGATCTAAGTTCAGCAGTCCTGCCACATCTGATTAAGAATAGTGGTGGACAACTCACTGGAGGAGGCAGCTCGAGAAGTATCCCCGTTTTCAATGATTGACGAGCCCAGCACAAAGGTGCAAAAGGGAAGGCTGAAGCATTCACAGGAATCTTCAGCCAGAAGTGCCAAGTGGATAATCCTGACAGAGCTCTTCTAGTGGTCCCAAGCATCACAGATATGTCTTCAGCAAATTGATTTATTCCATGTGATATCAAGAAATGGGTGGAGATACTACATACTGCAAAGATTATGAGCCCTGAAAACATTCCTGCAATAGTAAAGAGAATTGTATTGTAGAGCTTGCTGCTCTCCCAGTGATGCTCTTCCAGTACAGTTACAAAATTGGCATCTACCCAACAATGTGGAAACCTGCCCAGATATGCCCTGTACATTAAAAAAAAAGACACACCCAACTCAGCCAATTACTGCCGTATCAGTATCCTTTCGATGATCAGTAAAGTGATGGA
Organism: Hemiscyllium ocellatum; assembly: GCF_020745735.1. Lineage (NCBI taxonomy): Eukaryota > Metazoa > Chordata > Chondrichthyes > Orectolobiformes > Hemiscylliidae > Hemiscyllium > Hemiscyllium ocellatum. Next base: position 13,500,083 of record NC_083437.1, read on the forward strand.
AAATGTCAACAATGCTATCAAGCAGCACCAGCTCAGTGAAACGCAGCTTGGGTCAAGTCAGAGCAACTCAGCCACTGACCTCATTACATAGAGTCATAGAGATGTACAGCATGGAAACAGACCCTTTGGTCTAACCCATCCGTGCCGACCAGATATCCCAAATCAACCTCGTTCCACCTAGCAGCACCTGGCCCATATCCCTCCAAACCCTTCCTATTCATACACCCATCCAAATGCCTCTTAAATGTTGCAATTGTACCAGCCTCCAGCACTTTCTCTGGAGCTCATTCCATACCCATACCACCCTGTGTGTGAAAAAGTTGCCCCATAGGTCTCTTTTAAATCTTTCCCCTCTCACCCTAAATCTATGCCCTCTAGTTCTGGACTCCCTGACCCCAAGGAAAAGACATTGCCTATTTACCCTATCCATGCCCCTAATCATTTTGCAAACTTCATAAGATCACCCCTCAGCCTCCAACGCTCCAGGGAAAAGAGCCCCAGCCTGTTCAGCCTCTCCCTGTAGCTCAAATCCTCCAACCCTGGCAACATCCTTGTAAATCTTTTCTGAATCCTTTCAAGTTTCACAACATCTTTCCGATAGGAAGGAGACCAGAATCGCATGCAATATTCCAACAGTGGCCTAACCAATATACTGTACAGCCACAACATGACCTCCCAATTCCTGTACACAATACTCTGACCAATAAAAGGAAAGCATACCAAACGCCTTCTTCACTGTCCTGCCTACCTGCGACTCCACTTTCAAGGAGCTATGAACCTGCACTCCAAGGTTTCTTTCTTCAGCAACACACCCTAGGCCATTACCATTAAGTATATAAGTCCTGCCCTGATTTGCTTTCCCAAGATGTAGTACCTCACATTTATCTGAATTAAACTCCATCTGCCACTTCTCAGCCCATTGGCCCATCTGGTCAAAATCCTGTTGTAATCTGAGGTAGTCCTCTTTTCTGTCCATTACACCACCAATTTTGGAGTAATCTGCAAACTTACTAACTGTACCTCTTATGCTCACATCCAAATCATTTATGTAAATGACAAAAAATAGAGGACCCAGCACCGATCCTTGTGGCACTCCACTGGTCACAGGCCTCCAGTCTGAAAAAAAAACAACCCTCCACCACCACCCTCTGTCTTCTACCTTTGAGCCAATTCTATATCCAAATGGCTAGTTCTCCCTGTATTCCATGAGCTCTAACCTTGCTAATGGGGAACCTTGTCGAACGCCTTACTGAAGTCCATATAGATCACATCTACCTCTCTGCCCTCATCAATCCTTTTTGTTACTTCTCCAAAAAACTCAATCAAGTTTGTGAAACATGATTTCCCATGCACAAAGCTTTGACAACTATCCTTAATCAGTCCTTGCCTTTCCAAATGCATGTACATCCTGTCCCTCAGTATTCCCTCCAACAACTTGCCCACCACTGGTGGTGGAGGTCATACTCACTGGTCTATAGTTCCCTGGCTTGTCCTTACCACCCTTCTTAAACAGTGGCACCATGTTAGCCAACCTACAGTCTTCTAGCACCTCACCTGTGACTATCGATGACACAAATATATCAGTAAGACGTCCAGCAATCACTTCTGTAGCTTCCCACAGAGTTCCATGGTACACCTGATCAGGTCCTGGGGATTTATCCACCTTTACCCGTTTCAAGACATCCAGCACTTCCTCCTTTGTAATCTGGACATTTTGCAAGATGTCACCATTTATTTTCCTACAATCTATATCTTCCACATCCTTTTCCATAGTAAATACTGATGCAAAATACTCATTTAGTATCTCCCCCATTTTCTGCGACTCCACACAAAGGTCGCCTTGCTGATCTTTGAGGGGCCACATTCTCTCCCGAGTTACCCTTTTGTCCTTAATGTAAAAACCCTTTGGATTCTCCTTAATTCTATTTGCCAAAGCTATGTCCCCTTTTTGCCCTCCTGATTTCTCTATTAAGTATACTCCTACTTCCTTTATACTCTTCTAAGGATTCACTCGATCTACCCTGTCTATACCTGACATATGCTTCCTTCTTTTTCTTAACCAAACCCTTAATTTCTTTAGTCATCCAGCATTCCCTTTACCTACCAGACTTTTCTTCACCCTGACTGGAATATACTTTTTCTGGATTCTAGTTCTCATTTCTGAAGGCTTCCCATTTTCCAACCGTCTCTTCACCTGCAAACATCTGCCCCCATTCAGCTTTCGAAAGTTCTTGCCTTATGATTGACCTTCCTCAAATTTAGAACTTCAACATTTTAGATCTGATCTATCCTTTTCCATCACTATTTTAAATCTAATAGAATTATGGTCGCTGGCCCCAAAGTGCTCCCCCACCGACACTTCAGTCACCTGCCCTGCCTTATTTCCCAAGAGTAGGTCAAGTTTTGCTAGTAGGTATATCCACATACTGAATCAGAAAATTGTCTTGTAGACACTTAAGAAATTCCTCTCCATCTAAACTTTTAACACTATGGCAGTCCCAGTCGATGTTTAGCAAGTTAAATTCCCCTACCATAACCACCCTATTATTCTTACAGATAGCCGAGATCTCCTTACAAGTTTGTTTCTCAATTTCCCTCTGACTATTAGGGCATCTATAATACAATCCCAATAAGGTGATCATCCTTTCTTATTTCTCAGTTCCACCCAAGTAACTTCCCTGGATGTATTTCCAGGAATATCCTCCCTCAGACAGCTGTAATGCTATCCCTTATCAAAAATGCCACTCTCCCTCCTCTCTTGCCACCCTTTCTATCCTTCCTGTAGCATATGTATCCTGGAACATTCAGCTGGCAGTCCTGCCACCCCTGTGCCATGTTTCCATAATTGCTATGATATCCCAGTCCCATGTTGCTAACCTTGCCCGGAGTTCATCTGCCTTCCCTGTTAGGCCCCTTGCACTGAAATAAATGCAGTTTAATTTATTAGTCCAACCTTGTCCCTGCCTGCCCTGACTGTTTGACTCGCTTCTGTTCTCAACTGTACCAGTCTCAAATTGATCTATTTCCTCACTATCTCCCTGGGTCCCACACCCCCCATCTTACGAGTATAAATCCTCCCGAGAAGCTCTAGCAAATTTCCCTGCCAGTATATTAGTCCCCTTCCAATTTAGGTGCAATCCATCCTTCTTGTACAGGTCACTTTCATGCCAAAAGAGATTCCAATGATCGAAAAAATGTGAATCCTTCTCCCGTACACCAGCTCCTCAGCCATGCATTCATCTGCTCTATCCTCCTATTCCTGCCCTCAGTAGCTCGTAGCACTGGGAGTAATCCACATATTACTACTCCAAATATTACTACTCCTTTTTAAAATTTCTACCAAACTCTCTGTAATCTCCCTTCAGAATCTCAATCTTTTCCCTTCCTGTATCGTTGATTCCAATGTGGACAATGACCTCTTGCTGACCCCTCTATCCCGTGAGAACATTCTGCACTCTTTCAGAGACATCCTTGATCCTGGCACCAGGGAAACAACACACCATTCTGCTTTTTCGCTGCTGGCCACAGACACGGCTGTCTGTACCTCGGACTAGAGAATCCCCTAACACAACTGATCTCTTGGAAGCCGACATACCCCTCATTGCATTAGAGCCAGTCTCAATACCAGAAACTTGGCTGTTTATGCTACATTCCCCTGAGAATCCATCACCCCCTACATTTTCCAAAACAGCATACCTGTTTGAAATGGGTATATCCACAAAAGACTCCTGCCCTAGATACCTACCGCTCTTACCTTTCCTGGAGTAAACCCATCTATGTGACTATATCTGAGACTTTACCCCCTTCCTGTAACTGCCATTCATCACATACTGTTGCTGTTACAAATTCCTCACTGCTTCTAACTGTATCTCCAATCAATCCATTCGATCTGATACGATTCACATCCAACATTTATGGCAGGTATAATCCACTATAACCCTTAAACTCTCTTAACTCCCACGAGCTGATTCCATAAGTGAGGCAAGATCGACAACCCTTGATATTAAGGCTTAACTTAAACAAAATGTGCCTGTGCAAAATTAGAATCAATGGGCCCCAAGTGCAAACTCTCCGTTGGTTGGAGGCATACCTGGCACATTGGAAAATCGTCATGGTTGTTGGAAATCAGTCATCTCAGTTGCAGCACACCTTTGGGTAATGTCTTAGACTCTAAGATCTTCAGCTGTTTCAGCACAAGGTCAGAATTGGGGATGTTTGCAGATGATTGCACAATCTTCAGCAACATTCATGACTTCTCGGATACCGAATCAATCATAACCAAATGGAACAATATCTGCACAATATCCAGGCATAAGTTGATAAGTGCCACACAGGCTATTATCATAACCAACTGGAGACTTTCTAACCACTGCCGCTTGACATTCAATAGTGTTATCATCATGAAATCCCCCAACTACCAACATCTTTGAGATTACTGTTGACCAGAATCTCAACTGAACACACCATGTGAACATGGTAGTGACAAGAACAGATCAGAATAACTCACCTCCTGATTCTTCAAAGACTTTCAAACATCTACAGGGCACATGGTAAGACTATGATTGGATACACCCCACCAGCCTAGATGGATGTAGCTCCAACAACACTCAAGAAGCTTGACACCACCCAGGACAAAATAGCCACACAAACATTCACTCCCTCCACCACTGACGCTCAGTAGCAACAACGTGTGCTATGTACAAGATGTACTGTGGAAACTCACCCAAGATCCTTAGACAGCACCTTCCAAACCCAAATCACCTGTATCCACAAGGACAAGGGCAGCAGATACATTGGAACAGCACTACCTGCAAGGTCTCTACCAAGTCATCCTGACAAGAAAATATATCACTGCTTCTTCACTGTCACTGGGTCAAAATCCTGGCATTTCCTCCCTGATGCCATTGTGAGTTAACCTACAGTGGGTGGACTGCAGCTCACTCCCACCTTCTCAAGGAAATGAGGAACATGCAATAAACGCTGGCCAGTCAGCAATTTCCACAACCCATGAATTATTTTTTTTAAAATTATATCCACTGCTTCCCCTTTATCTATCCTGCTTGTTACATCCTCAAATAATTCGTGCTAGTAAACTTGTTACCTTGGATATATCTCAGAGCATACTCAATGTGCAGCAGCCACACACACCCCTTGGCAACTAAGGGCTCCATAAACCAATCTTTCTGTCAAATATGTCTGGGGCAATTGACAGGAATTGTAGCTGCAGACTTCTAACTCTTGACTGGGTGCGTGACTGAGCTTTAAAGATGATGCCAAGAATTGCGGGACGGCCCAGTTGTGACCAGTGCATCTGGGAAATGATAGAATACAATGGGTGGTGCACTATAGAGACATGGTGCATAAGTAATGAAGTGAGTTTTCAAAGACAGTGAGAGAATTTTTTTAGGGTTTATGGAGAAGAACTGTCTATGAAATTTTTTTTTAAGAAGTTACCCAATTTCTGGCAAGGTTCAGACCAAGAGTTCTAACCCTGATCAACAATCTGATTTCCACATTTCTAAGGAGGAAATGCTTATTGGAATTTAGAAGAGATGATCTTTTTGAAGCACACAGGATTCTTAGGGGATTTGATATTGTAGACGTGGAATTGTAGATGTCCCTGTGGGACAGTCTAGGATAAGAGCACGTAATCTCAGAATATGGAGTTGCTTCAGCTACAACAAAGTTGAGGAATTTCTACTCGGAGGATGGCCAATCTGTAGAATTCTTTCATTTGGAGGACTGTTGAGGTTGGGTCATTGAGCATATTCAAAGTTTAATTAGACAGATTTCTAATCATTAAAAGAATCAACAGTTATTGGGATAATGCAAGAAAATGGATTTAAGGATTATCAGATCAGATGGAATCTCATGAAATAGCAGAATGGATGTGATAGTCTGAATGCCTACTTCTGCTCCTATGTCATGCCTTCAACTGGTAAAGTCTAATGGCATTTTCATAAACTCAACACAGCATTAAAAAAATTTGGTAATCAAACTCTAATCAATTCACATTAAAAACATTAACAATGGCAACATTAATGAAATATTTATTACCTGAGTCCAACAGCAAGCATTTGCTCCAGTAGTTCTTTAAGGTCTTGCTGGATAGCTGGTCCTATGGCTCTAGCGATCATACAGATACAAGTAAATACTGTTGCATCCACTTGAACAGCCTTTTGCCTCCTAGGAAACACAAAATTAATGTGCTTTATTTATAAATTATTTTATAACCATAGCCATTTAAACCAAATTAGATGGAAACAATTAAATCTTTGTATAATTGCTAGAAATGGCCAATCATGAATCAAAGTCCAAGTCTGAAGTTTCCAACAGATTTATACATTCATGTCCTTGAAAAACTCATTTTCAGTTTCCTATTTCCATTTACAACCAGTTTCCTTTACATAACAAAGGTATTAAAAGTCAGTTGGAAAATATGGTTTTGTATTTATCAAAGGAACTTATTCACAGATGGTTATACAATAGTAGAAGTGAGACCATATGTGGGCCTTAGATTTTTCATAGATGCTATTCATTTCTTGGTTAAAGATCTGTAATTTTAATCCAGAGAGATGACAAATTTTGCAGTTGTGTTATATAGCTAATAACTTGTTTAAGACAAGTCGAGACCAACTATTTTGTCCAATCATACTTGTGTGCAAAGTCCTTCGGTGGGAGTGCGCCTTTTAAAATTTCTAGGATCCTCTGCAGATATGGATTAATTTCCACTCTTACAGCAACCACCAGTAGACCAAGTGCCTGGAATGCAGCAGCACGTTCCTTTTCTTTCTTCAGACAACCAAGTAGATGATTCACGGAGTCAAACAGGTGTTGTTCTATGTTAAGTGAGAAATGCAAAAATGACAACAATTCAATGTACCAGGAGGAAAACAGGCCATCTCACAATAAAACTACTGCACCCTACTGTTTTATGTGGTGCTTTAAGCCAATACTGCTGGCTGTACTTTGAGATGTTCTCTTGAGTATCTCAGATTAAGTGTCTGCACAAACATTGAGGCTGCTTTCCCTTTATCTCTAAGTTAGGCTCTCCACCATTTTATGTAACGTAATACACCTTTATTTACATCTGTACATAGCATTAAATACAGCTCTCCAGTGTGGTGTTAAAGACCTCTCATATCACGCGCGCATTCTAGACATGTCATCCCTCACTGATAGGAGTCATGTGATCAGTTACATCATGATTTGTGTGAATCTTCTCTTTCCATCTCATCCCATCCTTCCCCCTCCACTTTCACCAGACAGGAAGAAAAAGGAATAAGCAAACAAAGAGATTGGTGATGATAAGCTGAAAAAGCACGATAAATGCTAGGTAGGGTGCCAACGAAAACACAAAAGGTTGAAAATGGGTAGACTGTGCTAAGGGCAACACATTCCAAGCAGGACCCAGGGGTGTGGAGAAAGCTTAAGAAACACAGAGACTATTCACATTCGAAAACTGTTAAATTTATGTTCTGTCCTGAAGACTGTGAAGGTACCTTGGAGGAGGGTTAGGTGCCTTCCTCCAGCTTGTGTTGAGCAGCCTAAGACAGAAAAGTTGGCATGGGAGCATGAATGTGTGCTGAAGTGCAGCCAACTAGAAACTCAGGGTCATTTTTGCAGACAAAGCATAGATGTTTGGCAAAGCAGTCACCCAATTTGCATTTCATCTCTCCAATGTAAAAGAGACCATTTTGTGAGCAGTGCACACAATAGACTAGATTGTAGAGTACACAGGTAAATGCCTACACTCCTGGTTCCTGTCTTGTATGGGTTGCTCCCATCACAGCTAACCTAATTTAACCATTTACACTTCTCATTACCAAACAATTACCTCTCTCTAAACTCATCACTAGTAATCTTATTTGCCTATTCTCTTTTTCCTCTTTCTTGACCCCATTTTATGCACCTTTTCACTCTTTTGCACAAACACCATGTTTTTCCAGCTATTTTCAGTTCTGATGGAAGGTCACTGGAATCAAAATGTTAATGCTATTTTTCTCTTGACAGATGCTGCCAGACCTTGAGTTTCTCGATCACGTTCTGATTTTTAAACAATCAACAACTCTGACTAGCCACTCCCATCCAGTGTGTTTAAATTCAAATCTGAGATGGTGCTAGAATATTGTGTCTGGCATCCCACTTTATACACTGTTTGATGTAGCATAGGGATGGTGCTCCCACTTTCGGTGATAATCAAACTCAGTCACACTTCTTGGCTCAAGAAAGATGAACTTTTCTCTTGAGCAGGCACACAGAAACTTTCAATTTCACTCACCATCGACCCATCAGCTTATCCATCAATCCCAAATCCACTCCGTCACCAAGACCACCCCCCGCCTCTCCAGTCACTACACCCAGTCACTCAAGCCTCTTTGTTTGTCACTCAGCCACTTACAAAACACCTACTAGTGCCCCCAGCATTCATTCCACTACCCACAGATCGCCATCACTTCTCTCCCACCAACCAATTATTTTACAGCTGAACCCTCTGGTTACTTACCCTACAGTCACTGAAAATAACTTTTCTTTATCTACTCTATCAAATTCCTTCAATTTTGGAATACTTCCAAAACAGAGAATTTTAATACTTTAGAAGAAGACTCAAGCATTTACTAAAATTTCTAAGATCAAATAAATTATTTAGCATTGCTTTATGACCTTGTGTGTATACTGGAGACAAATACAATATTATAATAAACATACATAATATCAGACAGATAAACATTACACTCTTAAACTAAGCTTGTCAATGACAATGACTATAAAAATGTAACTACAAAATCATAAGAGCCATTCGAATATCACAAATCTAAAATTCAGCACATTATACTGATGTTAGCAGAAAGGGTAGCAAGAAGGGAGGGAGTTAGAAAACAGAGCTACAAAAATAGTTAAAAAATACGTCATCATTATTTAGAAGCGGTAGCAAGGCACTCAAAATATTATGATATGATTAGGTCGAGACACCATAATTTTGTGAAAGGGAAATAATGATTCAGAAATCCATTCGAAATTGTTTGAATTTATCTAGCAGAATAGATAAAGGACAACCCATTTGTGTAATATTTGGATTTTCAAAAGGCATTCAAGATGGTGTCACACGAAACGTTGCTCAGAAAAAAAACTCATGCGTTTGGATGTAACTTACTGACTAGTGAAAACAGCAAGAATGAACAGACCATCATCAGGATAGTGTATTGTTATGAGTCACGAGCACGATGCAGTGGCCTCAGTTTATTTTTACAATTTATATTACTAATTCAGACAAAGAGACCAAATTTAACCAAAGGTGTAAATCTAGTGAGAAAATAAGCTTCAAAGTCATAATAAAGAGAAATAACTGGTTAAGAAGAGGGCAAGATGGCAGTTGCTATAGTATACACGTAAATGTGAGATTATTCATTTTGATAGAATAGTAGAAAAACCAAGTTTCTTTTTAAATGTTGAAAGACTGTCAAATGTTGGTAGTTTGTGATATTTGGGAATCTTTGTAACAGAAACTCAAAGTTATATGCAAATTCAGCAGATAACTTGAAAAGACCTTAATTCCAAGAGGTTTGGAGCAGAAAATTAATGGAGACTTGATGCAAGTTTATAGGGCTTTCTTAGGACAACTTGAGTACTGTATACAGTTTTGATCTTTGCTCCAAAAGAAGGAAATATATGCCTAAAGGGGATGCAATACATATTCACTAGATTGCAATGAGAGGGACATCCTATGAGGAAACATTAAATAGAATCAGTCTAGTCTCTCTGGCATTAATAAGAGCCAGAAGTTGTGCTATTTAAACCTACATGATTCTGAAAGGTTGCATTGCAGAGGTGAAGAGTTTAATTCTGGGGGCCATATCTCTGATAAGGGTAATTTCAGACCGGGATGAGGAGAAATTGCTTCATTCATAGGATGATGAATCTTTGAAATTCCCTTCCCTCTAGGACTATAGATGTTCGTTAGTGCATGCAAGACAGAAAGCAGAGGATTTTTGGTCTCTGTAGAAACAACTGACATGGGAATTGGACAGATAAAAGAAAAAAAAAATCAAATTCAGGTCAAGGCTCAGCCATGTTCCCTCTAGGACCTCATTGCTTTACATGCTTTGCTCATCGCTAAGATGATTTATAACTAAGCATGCACACATCTTAAAAGAGACAATAACTTGCATGTGGCCTGTCCGCGCAATGTTCTCAATTGTTGCATAGTCGCACAACCACACAGCTTGGCCATCATCTTTCTAAGTGCTACAGTCGGCTCAAGGAATAGTGCAGCCTAATCCTGTTCCTATTATTTATACTCTTATGATATATGGAGGCCCTGCCTTCAGCTGTGAAGGAATCAAGCTCATTCGGCTTCTGTATCTCACTCTTATTCTTTATAAGACCTATTACTGACAAAGCTTTTGTTCACTTAATCTAATCATTCATTTTGTCTCTCAGTAATCATATTTAATTATCAAATAAATATGACAACAAACCTAAGATCTTAGTGGTGACAAAGAAATGCAATTTGAAATTGACGTTATGTTTGCTGACAAAATTATCATCAAACTCAAAAGATTCGCTCAGTTAGACAGTGAAAAGCCAAGAATTGGATGATATCAAAATAAACAGTCTTCCCCAAAAATTAAAAATAATTAGTCGTGTATCGAACATAGGCTATTACATATTTGAGGCACACATGATGTTTTATTTAACCAAAAAAGCTATCTTTCTTATTCAAATGCTTTAATGTGTTGCTCTGAAGCACCTCTTATTTCAGACTATTACCTTTGTTCAGTCATATCTAAAATACTGCACATAAATGCAGCTATAAATATCGTACCTTTTATTGCCTCACCTGTGAATAAATGGGGCTGGAAAGCAGCAAGTCGAGGAATCAGGTTTAAAATAGCCATTTGAATCAGTGGATTCTTACTACTACGATACTTCAAGACCCAACGAGTCACCTATGCAAAGATTAAAGAACATTCAAATAACATTCACAAGGTCTAATTTTCAAATCCGTCTTAGCTCAGACTTAGGGCCAGTGAAAGCAAATCACAGGGTTGAATGATAATTATTGAAAAATTATAGTATGAAAAATTCTTTAAATCTCAAAAAAATGCAGAATTTGAAATACAATCTCTAATAAAACCCTTGATTGCCAAACAAGATCAAAATTCCCTGGAATCTCATGAAATAAGAAAGAGCATAAACACATCCCTATCAATTAATCTAATAATTACAAATAGGTACCTCGATAAAAATGTACCTTTATAATGTTAAAAAGCATTTGTTTTTCCAGGAAAATGGAAAGCCAAAATAACTGCAAACTGTCACTGGAAATTAGTAAGCCTAAATATTTTGGACCTTCTGTCTGCATAAAGCAGTTTGCAAAAGTATCAAAATGCCCTGGAACACACACTGAACATACAAATCTGTGGTGTTAAACATATCGGACTTCAGTGATCGACCTCAAGCACACGTCAGAATTTTCACAATTTTGTAAAATTTTCTTGAAAGGGTGAATTGGGCCACTAGCAATGCCCCCATCCTCCAACCAAGTAAAATTATTTTCAGCCAGTGATTATCAGTGTACTATATCATTGTTCAGCCAGTCATCTTTTCTACACCACCATCACGATAGCCTGAATTTTCAGGGTTCTTTCAATGGCAATTTTTCAGGGCTTGCCATCACAACACTTCTAAATTTGACTACAATTATTATAAATGAAAAGAAATATCCCTAGCTATTGTTGATTATTATTGCAGGATTTGGGAGGGGAGCCATAGCACAACCCACGAAGGCAACCATCTAGCAATACCCCTGCCTTTTCATTCGATCATTGCTAGAAACTCTACTAAAAAAGAGCCACGTCAGTGAGGTACAAGTGCAGTTTTAAACATGTTCAGAGTAATAACCAGAACCAAGTAACCATTCTGATCCTGAATAAATATTACGTGGTTTTATTATGATTAAATTACTATATTTTTAAAATGGTTTTAATTTTCATTTTATGATATTTCAGCTTCTAAAAATCACAAGATTCCAATTTTTATTTGACTTTCCATAAAACCTTTAAGCAGTGGCTTACAGCGTTAGTGTTCTTTTTTTACTGATTAGCTGGCTGTGAGATTCGGATGCATGGATAGTGCGATGACATAATTGGAACTCAACACTGAAAATCCCTATTAAAGATGCTACTAACAAATGAACATCCAGAGAGTTAGAATGTTCGTCAAATAGATCACTCTAACCTAGGATTCTCTGAGAAGCCAGGGAGGAGATTGCCGAGCCTTTGGCTTTGATCTTTATGTTGTCATTGTCTACAGAAATAGTGCCAGAAGACTGCAGGATAGTAAATGTTGTTCCTTTGTTGAAGAAATGGAGTAGAGATTACCATGGAAATTATAAACCTGTGAGCCTTATTTCAGTTGTGGTTAAAGTGTTGGAAAGCTTTATAAGAGATAGGATTTAAAATCATCTAGAAAGGAATTAGTCAATTAGGGATAGTCAACACAGTTTTGTGAAGAGTAGGTCTTGCCTCACAAACCTTATTGAGTTCTTTGAGAAGGTGACCAAACAGGTGGATGAGGATAAAGCATTTGAAGAGGTGTATATGGATTTCAGTAAGGCGTTTGATAAGGTTTCCTATGGTAAGCTCTTGTACAAAATATGGAGGCATGGGATTGAGGATGATTTAGCAGTTTGGATCAGAAATTGGCTAGCTGAACGAAGAAAGAGGGTGATGATCGATGGGAAATATTCATCCTGGAGTTCAGTTAAGAGTGGGGTACCACAAGGATTTGTTTTGGGTCCACTGTTGTTTATCATTTTCACAAATGACCTGAACGAGAGCATAGAAGGATGGGTTAGTAAATTTCCGGATGATACTAAGATCGGTAGAGTTGTAGATGGTGACGAAGGATGTTGCAGATTAGAGAGACATAGATAAGCTGCAGAACTGGGTTGAGAGGTAACAAATGGAGTTTAAAGTGAAAAAAACTGTGAAGTGATTCACTTTGGAAGGGGTAACAGGAATGCAGAGTACTGAACTAATAGCAAGATTCTTGGTAGCATAGATGAGCAGAGAGATCTCAGTGTCCAGGTCACTGACCCTTGAAAGTTGCCACCCAGGTTGATAGGGTTGTTAAGAAGGCATATGGTGTGCTAGCTTTTATTGGTAGAGTGTTTGAGTTTTGGAACTATGAGGTTATGCTGCAGTTGTACAAAACTCTGATGCGGTCACATTTGGAGTATTGCATACAGTTCTGGTCACCACATTATAGGAAAGATGTGGAAGCTTTGGAAAGGGTTCACAGGAGATTTACTAGGATACAGCTTGGTACGGAGCAAGGTCTTCCAAGAAAAGGCCGAGGGACTTAAGGCTGTTTTCGTCAGAGAGAAGGTGGTTGAGAGGTGACTTAATTGAGACATATAAGAGAATCAGAGGGTTAGATAGGTTGGACAGTGAGAGCCTAACTCCTTGGATGGTGATGGCTAGCATGAGGGGACATTGCATTAAATTGAGGAGTAACAGATATAAGACAGATGTCAGAGGTAGTTTCTTTACTCAGAGTAGTAGGGGCACCATCTGCAACAGTAGTAGACTCGCCAACTTTAACAGTAATTAAATGGTCATTGTATAGGTATACGGATGAGAATGGAATAGTGGTGGTTAGATGGGCTTCAGATTCGTTCCACAGGTTGGTGCAACATCGAGGGTCAAAGAGCCAGTACTGCGCTGTGATGTTCTGTTCGTATAGCATTTTTCATGATCAGTGGTGAGTATCTTTGTTTCACTTGTGACTGAAAAAGCAAGGCCAACCGTACAATGTGTTTTGAATGCCATTGCAAAAGTTGACACCATATGGTATAATAAAAGGTGGAGTTACATTATCTACTTCTCAAGTCTATTACCCAAGTCTGCCAGATCCTGTCTTTCTTTCTTTGCATATAACTTCCCACAGTTCGCAAATCTATAACTTACATTTAAATTGAAAACAAAAACATTTAATTTCTGGATTTTAAAAACAAATCTTATAAAGTAAATTGATGCAACTGACAGAGAATTCAGAGAAAAAGTGTACTTACCCGGAATCCACTGCCTGAAAAAGATGGTGAACACAGCTGGAAAGTTTGAACAATTTTTTTTTGATTAAAAAATGTCAAATAAATAAAATATTCAGAACAGGAACAGACCATTAAGCTCAAATATATCTGAAGGAAAGTTTATAGGATGTGGGGTTAAAATTGAGTAAAATTGATTAAGATTACTATCCAAAGAGACAGCATTGGCATGAAGTGCCAAGTGATCTCCTTCTGAGCTGTGTGATTCTACTAAGACTATCACTAGCTAAACTACAGTGAAGGTTCCATGTCTTCAACCAAGCATGTTGAGCATAAGAAACAAAAAAAAATGCTGTCAAGAAAGTACTGGCAGCCTGATGCTACACTGCAGAAAAATACAAAGCCACTTACACAGTGTTGCCAGTGTTAAAAGCCCATGTAAACAATCAGCGTGTTCCACATACAGTTGATTAAAATTGTATACGTTAAACATATATAGTCAAAAAAAGTATAATAAAAAGCTAGTATTAAGCAAAATATTGTTACCTGTTCAAACCGTACTTCCATGTGTTCACGGCAGTACCTGCTTTCCACCAAAGTTGGCTTAGATGGAGCAGGTGTTGTTCCAAATACTGTAATGCCCTGTGGTGTATTGTATCCAAGAAGTCCGAGAAGTGCATTTGATTGTTGGGGCTGTGCAGACTGGAAACTTGTGAAGGATGTAATGTGACGGGGTTTAGCCCCAAATCCCATCAACTCCTTGCAGTACTTATCATGTACTAACTGCTGTTGGGTAATGTCCTCCATCTCCTCACGCAAGCGCTTCATTAAAAATAAATGAAAGTTAAAACTGTATTCAAAAGGCTATACACACAATGATGAAATTTGACTCAAACTCTTATACCAAAAGGCCACACACCAGGCAAGATTTATATCAATATGAACTTTTAAGACAACATTCTAAATTCCAGCTTCACTCAGCGTTTTAAAGAAACCTTTTCAGTCCTTGCCTACATTGCTTGTGAAATATATTTAAATATTAAAGAGATTAATTAATACTTGATAAAACAAAACCAATCAGCAAATCTGTGGGCAGGACAGCTGAAAGAAATATCTAGCTGGTGGAGAGAGCAACTTGAACACCCTTTCACGGCCTGGTTTTCCAAACACTAGAAACAAGTGCAGCAGTGAGTCCAATTTACACATCCAATTAACTCACATCTTTCAACTGTAAGATACCACAATACCCATTGCCATAATTAAAAATTCAAAAAGGGCAGATCAGGATCAATGTAAATGCTTTCATGGCGTCAGGGGTGGAGTCAGGGAGGGGGAAAAAAGCTTAAAAATGTACGTTCTTTGAGACCAAAGGTATTAAAATGAACAAACCAAATAGTTATTCAGTAACTATATGAATGTATAAACCATCATATTTAAAATATTTTACAATGAAAAGTAAAGTAATCTATGGAATCTATAAGTAGAACAGCAACTGTCATGATTAGGTACTGTTTGACAATTACCATTAGCTTGTTACCATTACCATTCGAAGTGTTCAGTCAATGCTGAACTAATCACATAAGTTTAAATCCTATCCATATAACATTCAAAGAACAAGATCTACAGATTGCTAATTTTTGCCAAAGTAATTGAGGGAAATTCAATTTTCCAGAAAGCATGCAATCACAAACATACCCTGCATTGGAATCACAGCTAGCAGTGGTACAACTTGGTGTGAAGAAATCCTGTTTAAATCGCTCACACAAGGCATTCCTCACGAAACTATTTCATAAATTTCAGAAAGTCTCTTGTAGTAAAATTCCAGCATTTCCACCTAACTGGCATTTCAATAGTACTTTTCAGAGACAAGTAATAGAGGTATTCTCAGTAACTGGTACAAAATTTATCCTGAACCTACCTCTCCCTCCATGCTGCTTATTCGGATCAGTTCATTTAAAATAAGCAAAGCACCATGTATACGATCGTCACGATTCATGCCTTTCTCTTTAGCTAAAGTTTCATCAAAACCCTTCTCGGCTTCTTCAAAGGTTTGCTAGACATAAAACATCAAAAATTATTTTGAATCAATAGCTTCTAAATTTTATAAAGTGAGCTATCTGGACAGAAAAGTGAAGAAAGGAATTTGCAGTTTATGGTCAATTAAGTGACTAAAGCTATTTTCCATTGGGTTTGAACAAACTTAATATAGTTAACTATTACTAAAAGTGTAGTTACCAATGTGCTGACCCTTCACCCTAGAGTGCAAGGGATGCATTGTGTACACTGGATGTAACTCTGCAATTTGGCGGGAGGTTTTCTAGTTCTAATTCTTCTAGCTTTCTAAGGAATTTTACATGGATGTAACAGGCTTTTTTAAAAAAAGAGGCAACATTTTAGTATCATTAACCTAACAGAGAAACACAGAAGTCAATTTTGGCATCCTCAGCAGCACAACAAAGCCCTGCTAATGCAGTACACAATTAATTGTTAAAGGTGAGTAGCCAAATACAATTAAGTCTATTCTGTAATGTTTAATCACATGACTTGCCAATGCTTCAGCCATTAGTTAGTTAACACATCATTTTTATGAAACACTGGTGTTCTTATACTATTTGAAAAGAAAAAGACTCATTATCAGCCAAGCAGGTCTTTTTTCTCCCAATTGTCAATATTTTCATATCTGGTAGAGTGAACTGATAAAGAAAACTATGGGAAAAATCAATGTATCAAATTCAAATTTTAAATGTCCCAACTATTTTCTTCCCCTTTGGATTGCATGCAAGTGTCCTGGAGATTAATTGTAATTTTTAATCCTGGAGGATTGGCAATCCTAATTAAAGCTGATGCTATCCTGGTTTGTATGGTCAGCAATTCAAAATTTTATGAACCCTAAAGGCATGCTTGAAAACACGAATTTGTATCATTCTGCAAATCTGACAACCAGGAAATGGCCAGGGACTGGAACTAGCTAATTGCTCTGATAGAAACCCAATAAAGTCTTGATGGGCAAAAAGGTCTCCTTCTGATTCACAAAGGGAAAATTAGAAGCAGACTGGAAGAGAACTTCCCATTTGTTTTTATTTTGACTTGCCAATAATGTGTTGATAGCAACTATCCAATCACTTACCCTGTACCACTGGGGCTTCTGCATTTCTTTGGTCTCCCTCTGAGTAGTAAGAATTAGACAAGCACGCAAGGCAGCAACAGCACCTTCCCTTATGGCCTGCTTTGAGTCCCAGACTGCATAGAATATATTGTCAAAAAATGCCTGCACTTGTTGGAAGAAAAATGTAGGTGCGCTAACAGCCAATTCCCGCAACACCAAAACCTGAAATAAAAAATGTTCATAGCATTAAATGCCAAACCACACATTCAAAAAAAAAAGCATAAGGCTCTCTGAAAACCGACCCAAACATCACAAAGAAGTAGTATTCTTGAAACCAAGTACATGAAAGGAAGCTCAGTTCCTAAAGATACTCATTTTATATATAGGAAAGTATTTCAAAATTAAACATGCATTGAAAAGAAAAACATATTTCTTGTTCTTTATCTTGTACAAATGTTCTTTTTCTGAAATTGGAAAAACAAATCTTAACAAAATGACATCCTCAGTGCTTGGGAGCCTCCTGTGACGCGCTTTGGTCATGTTTCCTCCAGCATTTATAGTGGCTTGTCTCTGCCGCTTCCGGTTGTCAGTTCTTGCTGTCTGCTGCAGTGGCCGGTAAATTGGGTCCAGGTCGATGTGTTTGTTGATAGAATCTGTGGAGGAGTGCCATGCCTCTAGGAATTCCCTGCCTGTTCTCTGTTTGGCTTGTCCTATAATAGTAGTGTTGTCCCAGTCGAATTCATGTTGTTTGTCATCTGAGTGTGTGGCTACTAAGGATAGCTGGTCGTGTCGTTTCGTGGCTAGTTGGCGTTCATGGATGCGGGTCGTTAGCTGTCTTCCTGTGTCCTTTGTAGCGTTTTGTGCAGTCCTTGCATGGGATTTTGTACACTACATTGGTTTTGCTCATGCTGGGTATCGGGTCCTTCATCCTGGTGAGTTATTGTCTGAGAGTGGCTGTTGGTTTGTGTGCTGTTATGAGTCCTAGTGGTCACAGCAGTCTGGCTGTCAGTTCGGAAATGCTCCTGATGTATGGTAGTGTGGCTAGTCCTTTGGGTTGCGGCATGTCCTCGTTCCATAGTCTTTCCCTTAGGCATCTGTTGATGAAATTGCAGGGATATCCGTTTTTGGTGAATACCTTATATAGGTGTTCTTCTTCCTCTTTTTGCAGTTCTGGTGTGCTGCAGTGTGTTGTGGCCCTTTTGAATAGTGTCCTGATGCAACTTCGTTTGTGTGTTGGGGTGGTTGCTTTCATAGTTCCGGACTTGGTCTGTGTGTGTGGCTTTCCTGTATACCTTTGTGCTGAATTCTCCGTTCGGTGTTCTCTGTACCATCACGTGTAGGAATGGGAGCTGGTTGTCCTTTTCTTCCTCTCTCGTGAATCGGATTCCTGTGAGTGTGGCGTTGATGATCCGGTGTGTGTTCTCTATTTCTGTGTTTTTAATGATTACAAAGGTGTCGTCCACATATCTGACCCAGAGTTTGGGTTGTATTTGCGATAAGACTGTTTGTTCTAACCTTTGTATTACTGCTTCTGCTATAAGTCCAGAGATCGGTGAGCCCATGGGTGTTCCATTGGTTTGTTCGTATATCTGGTTGTTGAATGTGAAGTGTGTTGAGGCACAGGTCCAGTAGCGCAATTTCATCAACAGATGCCTAAGGGAAACGAGGACATGCCGCAACCCAAAGGACTAGCCACACTACCATACATCAGGAGCATTTCCGAACTGACAGCCTGACTGCTGCGACCACTAGGACTCATAACAGCACACAAACCAACAGCCACTCTCAGACAACAACTCACCAGGACGAAGGACCCGATACCCAGCATGAGCAAAACCAATGTAGTGTACAAAATCCCATGCAAGGACTGCACAAAACACTACATAGGACAAACAGGAAGACAGCTAACGATCCGCATCCATGAACGCCAACTAGCCACGAACTAACACGACCAGCTATCCTTAGTAGCCACACACGTAGATGACAAGCAACATGAATTTGACTGGGACAACTCTACTATTATGAGGCAAGCCAAACAGAGAACAGGCAGGGAATTCCTACAGGCATGGCACTCATCCACAGATTCTATCAACAAACACATCGGTCACTTCAGCGGACAGCAAGAACTGACAACCGGAAGCGGCAGAGACAAGCCACTATAAATGCCGGAGGAAACATCACAGAAGTCCTTCACAGAAGGCTCCCAAGCACTCAGGATGCCACCTAGAAAGGGGACGAAACGTTTGCAACACAAACTCCCAGCTCGGCGAACAGAACCACAACAACGAGCACCCAAGCTACAAATCTTCTCCCAAACCTCTTAACAAAATATAGTCTTTACCATCACGAACTTACACCTCATAATTCAACTTTTCCCTCTCGATCATTCAAAGTTCAGAGTGCTTCAATGTTCAATAAATTGAAATCTGCGTCCTAGTGACTCTGATGGATTCAATGGCAATTCTGAAAATATAGTTTCATTCTAGCCCAACCAATGTTCCTTCCAACAACACAAAAAAAAACGATAAACCATACACTGTTTACGAAATCTTAAGTTCAAGAATGGCGTCATATATTCATTGTAATTTGTTGCACGTGAATTACTTCAGATATCTGCATTTATATATCTGCATTTATCTGTCTCTCAAAAACTAATTTTTTTGTTAACAGGAAGCGAATTGTTTTTCCAAAGAAATCTGCTCCCACTCCACCCCAAAATTAGTTTTAAACCATACAACTCAGTTAAAAACGGCAATTAAAATTGCTTTATGAGAAATGAATCAGATCTGCTGATTTTATGATTGAAGTTTAGATTATTTAAATTTAAACATCTAACATGTTTCAAGTTTTGTTATTTGTATGAAAACTGGCAAGTTGATACACTGTTTGAAACTAAACAACCAATATAAGTATTTGCACTGTATGCACTCAGGAGAGCGTATTCTATCATTTCTGCATATCAGTTTGCTTTAAGATCTGAAATCTCTACTAGTTCCATGTCAGAAAATGTTCCACGCTTGGCTGTACTGTATTTGTAATGCACCAATTAAAGGGAATTGACTTTCTCACATGGAAGGGAAGGTTTTTAAAAAAATAAGTTTGCACTGATAACTTCTCAAAGTTTGCAAGATATTCATATTAATAGGATCAGTGAGATTAAAATAAACTAAACTTGCAAAATGAGCTTTCATGCGTGAGTAGTGAACAAATTCTCCCTTCTAGACCGCCAACAAACAAGACATATTCTTTGATATACTCCTTGTGTTGAAAATCAACTCCAAGACAAGACTTACAGCAGCATGTCGTCTTCCCTCATTACGATCCGCTCCTAACCATTCAAGTGCACGTTTGACTTCAAATTCAACATATTCAGCTGTAAAGGTATCACCAGCCATGGAAAGGCGGCCCATTGCTTTTGAAGCCATTTCCATAACAACAGGATCACTGGAAGGGAGCAGGTTACGCAAGTAATTGGCAAAGCGTGTAATTCGGGTGGCATTTCCTCCTTCAACTCCAATCAGACTCACTGCATTGGGAATAAAAGAAAGCTTTCCACATCAACTATAAGCAAGAAAGAGAGATTTGTGCAGCAAACATAGAACACAATAATTTGTTTAAAAAATTATACTTCACTAATGTCTGTAATATAGTATAATTACTGAATCAACAAAAAATATACAATAAGAAAATGTATTATTTCACTCTAGTTTAATTAGAATACACTGAATAATTTGTTTCAAACTTACTGAATTACCTGTTCTGTGATTAGCCATTCAAAAGTAAATAACTAAATTTTAAATCATTGAATAAGTATGACTTCTCAACCTGTGCTACATGCATCCTTAAATGCTTCCTACCCGGAAATTATTTCAAAATCAAAGTGGTAGAGTATATGAGGAAAGTAAATTTGCATAGCTAAAGAATACAGCAAAGGACAGGGCTGACTGGATTGCTCTCATGTGTCAGCATAGACGTGATGGGGTGATTGGACGCCTTCTAGGTTGCAATAAGTAACTGCTCGGACAAATGCAGTACTTTTCAGAAATCCATCATCACTTATAGAATAAACACAATAAAAAAGGTCTCAAATCAATTTAACACTGCGTTTGATGTTCAAGAAAAATTTAGGAACATAAACCACTTGAGATTTGCAGAGCAAATAGACTATATCTTGCTGCTTTCTCATGAATGTAACTTGATGCATCCTTTCAGCTGATATACTATTAAGTGCACTAATCATTCTAATACAGAATGATTTTGAGTGTTATAATGAAATATGAAAAATTACATATTCTAACATAGATTTTGAACACAAGAAGACATGCTTTTATGAACAGTCAGCTTTTATTTCTCGTTTTCTTATGCTGCACATACCAATTGCCAAGATTCCTCCTTTCCTTTCATTCACATCGGAACTGGAAACAAGTTCAAAAATATGGTGGTTCAATTCATCGTAGAAAGAAGTGACTTCCTCTTGGTTGACCTTGAGGGATACATATTAAAATCTCTTAATAAAATTGTGTAATTTATAAAGAAAGGACAATAAAGAAGATTAACAACATAAAAACTCAAGGGTACTGCAATTTATCTTAGTTCGATACACTGAAATCACAAGACAACAGGTTGTCTGACACAGTCTGTCTATATTGATGCTTTTGTAGTCGATCTAATTCCATTTATCTGTTAAATCCCAATATTTCAGCAACTAGCAAGGTCATCCTTAAGTATCTTGTGGTGAAATGCACTGGACAATGGCTAATGCATGCAATTTTGGCTGAAAGTTGAAAGCATTAGCTTACATTTTACCCAATTTTTCATTCATTCAGGTTTGTACATAAATAGAACAAGGTAGAGAAAGATATGGAGCAAAAAAACAGACTAGATATCAATCGGCCAACACAAAACAACAGCAGGACATAAAGAACTTAAACCTTCTTAGGTCTCAGAACATTGTGATACAAACTCAAAGAAAAAACAAATGGCATCCTTTAAAAGGAATATACTAACTGGATTTGAATTCATGACTCATATTTTCTTATTTTATTAAATAAGTTTAACACCTAGTAAATCAGCATTATCAGTGACCTATTACAATTGAGTAATTTGAATATTTGAAACCAATAAAGCTTTGCAATTCAGAGCCCAGGTGTCCCTGGAGAAGGAGCACGCAGTGTCCACCAACACCCTTGAGATTTTCAGGGAAAGGTGGGCTCCACAGGATGTGGTGCCCCTTCAACTCTATTTTGATTTACTCCCTGCCCTCCCCCTCACTGCTTGATCATGCAGCATTGCCCTCCGAGAAGGGCACTGCTTGTCACTGGCCACCTAGTTGTCTCCTTTCTTCCTGGTGGGGGAAATTGAATAAAGATTTGTACATCTGTTGTCTTTCACTGTGTTTCACACCTGCAGACACACACAACATGGCTGCTGGGGAAAATATAAGCACTACCGCAGTTAAGCGGTAGTGTGGGGTTTTATAGAAGAGAAAAATTTTAACCAGGAGATTTAGAGTCTCCTCAGTTTACAGCACTAAAACAAAACAAAGCTTTACAATTCTCTTTGACTAGTTTTAAGTTTTACTATTTGACTGTACCTCACGAAGTTCAGTGGTGACATAATGCTGCAGGTCCTTAGCAGCTTTAGCCCGAGTCTCTTCGCTCCGACTCTTCAATCCACTGACAAACTGCTGAAGGACAGATCCCACTCCTGACATAGCGTAATCTAAATAACTACAGATTCTGCAGATGCTTCAAAAGGGAAACACAAATTAGTCTTTATAATGACGCATTTGAAAACACCACAATATTAGTCTATTATTAAAGTTAAAAAGAGAGGACTTCTGCATCTATATATGAGTGTAACATGATGGTAGAGTTTGACTTTTAGGTTCCCTATATCTCATATTTATAATTTTAAAATATATTCAGGCTGAAAACCATCAGAAAATAATTTCTGCAGATGACTGTTGGAAGTTGAAAAGGGCACTGGGGCAAACAATTTTTTCTCGGAACATGATTGCACAAGTCTGTACCTCTACATTTCATAGTAAAATAGTGGTGAGAAACTGATAATTCTTTGGACTCTTTCACTTATATCAAACAGAATGATGATAACACGGCACCATCAGCGATATGAATGTCAAATGTCAAAAAACAAATATTGCTCAAAAAAAGTCAATCTGGCAGTATCTGTTGAATGAAATCACAGAAAACATTTTGGGTCCAGGCATGGAAATAGACCCTTGGTTCCAACTAATCCACGCCAACCATAATCCCAAACTAAACTAATCCTACTTGCCTGCACTTGGCCCATATCTCTCCAAACATTTGGGTCCAGTTTGTTAGATATATTCAAGAGGGAGCTGGACGTGACCCTTGCGGCTAAAGGGATCATGAGGTATGGAAAGAAAGTGGGAGTGGAATACTGAAGCTGCGTGATCAGCCATGAATATATTGCATGGTGGTGTAGGCTCAAAAAGCTGGATGGTCTACTCCTGCACCTATTTTCCATGTTTCTACAGAACCAACGGCAGCTAGGAAAATGTTGGTTTTTATGCAGAAGATAGGGTGGGAAAGGGCATAAGGAGTAAATAATAGAAGAAGCTACAGCCCAAAGAGAAAGAACAATTGCACAGACAAAGAAATGGATACTGGTCAGCCTAAAAAAAAATGAAGAGCTATTAATGGGGACACTTAGTGGTTAATAATGGGCTGGTTGTAATAGCAGACCATGTGATAACAAAGCCTGATGTGTAAGAGTTGTGGTATGAACATACAGTCATGGAGTCATACAGCATGGAAATAGACCCTTGGTTCCAACTAATCCACGCCAACCATAATCCCAAACTAAACTAATCCTACTTGCCTGCGCTTGGCCCATATCCCTCCAAACATTTGTTATTCATGTTTTAACCTAATTATTTTTTGAACTTTCTAACTGTACCTACATCCACCACTTCCTCTGGAAGTACATACCACATATGAATCACTCTGTGTAATAAATGTTGTCTCATATGTCTTTTTAAAATCTTTCTCCTCTCGCCTTAGAAATATGCCTTCTCATCTTGAAATCCTGCACTCTAGGGGAAAGACATCTACCATTAACCCTAGCAAAACACCTCATGATTTTACAAACCTCTATGAGATCATCTCTCAATCTTCTATGCTCCAATGAAAAAGACTCAACCTTTCCAGCCTCTCCATATAAGTCAGACCACCCATTCCCAGCAACATCCTGATCAATGTCTTTTGAACCTTCTCCAGCCTAATAATATCCTTCCTATAACAGGGCAACCATAACTAGATATAGAGCTCCAGAAGAGACCACACAAACAAGTAGCACAGTGGTTCAGTAGTTAGCACTACTGTCTCACAGCACCAGGGACCTGGGTTCGATTCCAGGCTCAGACGACTGTCTGTGTAGAGTTTGCACATTCTCCCAGTGCCTGCATGAGTTTCGCCTGGTTTGGTTTTTGGTTTCCTCTCACAGTCCAAAGTTGTGCAAGTTAGCTGAACTGGCCATGCTAAATTACCCAGTGTTCAGGGATGTGTGGGTTAGGTGCATTAGTCAGGGTAAATGTAGAGTGGTAGGTTAGGGGAATGGGTCTGGGTGGGTTACTCTTCGGAGGGTCAACGCAGGCTTGCTGGGCCTAATGCTTCCACACTGTAGGGATTTTATGATCTTTGAAAAGCCTTGTACAACCTTAACATAATGTCCCAACTCCTAAACTCAAAGGTCTGAACAATGAATGCAAATGTGCTAAACGCCTTTTTAATCACCCTATCTATATACAATGCAAATTTACATATCAGAACCCTGAGGTCTTTTTGTTTTACAATACTACCCAAGGTCCTACATTTAGCTGTATAAGTCCTGCTCTAGTTTGTTGTACTAAAATGCAATACCTCGCATTTATCCAAATTAACCCTGATCCATGAGGATCAGAGGTTGAGGGTTGACCTTATAGAGGTTTATAAGATCATGAGGGGCATGGATAGGATAAATAGGCACGGTCTTTTATCTGGGTTGGGGGAGTTCAGAACTAGAGGGTATAGGTTTATGGTGAGAGGGGGAAGATATAAAAGAGACCTAAGGGCCAACTATTTCACGCAGAGGGCAATACCAGCGGAAGTGGTGGAGGTGGATACAATTACAGCATTTAAAAGACACCTGGATGGGTATATAAATAGGAAGGGTTGAGAGGGATATGGGCTAGATGCTGGCAAACAGGACAAGATTAGGTTAGGTTAGGATATGTGGACTGAAGAGTCTACTTCCTTGCTGTACATCTTTATGACTCTACCTGCCACTCCGCAGCCTATTGAGTTAATTGATCAAGATCTCTATGTAATCTTAGATTACAAGATTGGTGACTACACCACAATTTTGATGTCATCCAAAACATACTAACCATGCCTTGTATATTCTAACTAAATCATTTACTTAAATGACAAACAAAAGTGCACCCAGCACCGATCTCTGTGGAACACCGCTGATCACAGGTCTCCAGGCAACAATCCTTGCAAAAAAGCTGACAAGGAAGCGGAGGAGAATGTGTGTCTGGTGGTGGCATCCTGCTGGAGGTAGAAGTAGTGGTGGCTAATGATCCTATGAATGTAGATGCTAGTGGGATGGTAAGTGAGGACAAGGGAAACCCTATAACAGCGTAGAAGAGAAGAGATGGGATGAGGGCCGAAGAGTGAGAGATGGGTCAGTTTCTGAGGGCCCTGTTGATCATAGTGCTGGGAAACCCTTGGTTAAGGAAGAAGGTAGACATTTCAGAGGTCCCCTTGTCAAACATGGAATCATCAGAACATATGTGATGGAGACAGAGGAACTGAGAGAATGGAATAGTCTTTACAGGAAGCAAGGTGGAGTATGTATAGTCAAGGTAACAATGGGAGTCAGTGCATTTGTAGTGCATATTGGTGGCAAGTCTATCCCCAGAAAGGAAAACAGATGTCAAGAAAGGGAAGGGAAAAGTCAGAGATGGACCAGGTGAAGATGAGATCAGAGTGGAAATTGGAAGTGAAATCAATGATCATCCTACCATCATCCACATCCGGAGATCATTAGCCGCCATTTCCAGCAGGATGCCACAACTAGACACATAACCCCCTCCCCTCCAAATCAGCCTTCCACATGGACCATTCTCTCCAGAACACTCTGGTTCAGTACCAACACCATGCCCACAGCCCCATGGCACTGTGCCCTGCAGCTACAGAATGTGTAACGCTCACCTGTTTACTTTCTCCATTCTCAGTATCCTAGAGCCCAAACACACCTTCAAAGTGAAACAGCACTTTACCTGTACTTCACTCAATCTAGTCTTCTGCATTTACTACTCTCAATATGGTCTCCTGTATGCTAGGGAAACTGAGCTTCCAGCTGCCGGCCAGTTCAACACATGATTCTGTTCCCTGTTGAAATCTCTCACTCAGGCTCGCTGCAGTGCTCCAGTAAAGCTTAATACAAGCTGGAAGTACAGCACATTTTCCACTTGGGCACTCTACAGCTACTCAATATCGAGTTCAATAATTTTAGGGTTTGAAGCACCTTTTCCCATGTCCTTACCCCAACCATCACAAACCAGCCCTTGGTGTCACATGGTCTGCTATTACACACAACCCATTGTTAGCCACTAAACGTCTCCATTTGCAACTATTCATGCTCCTAGTCTGACTGTTATCCACTCCTTAGTCTGTCCAACTGTCCTCTCTGTTTGGGTTCTATCGCCACCCTACGTTTGTATAAAAAGCAACTTTTTCCTAGCTCGCATCAGTCTGAAGAAGGGCAACTGAACTTGAAATTTCTGGTCACAGATGCTGCCAGACCTGCTATTTCCAGCAATTTCTGTGTTTGTTTCTGATTTCTAGTATCTGCAGTTCTTTTGGCTTTTTTTAAACCAATATCAATGCATCCTTTAACTCAGGAATTATTCATGATCATTTCATTATTGGCCACACAAATTAGAAGTGCTAAGAATGAAAAATTATTGCATTTTCCGACTGAATTTTTGCTCCTTGTGTGTTTTGGGGAGGAAGGGGTAATTTAACTTTACCAGGACAAAGGTAACCAAAAGACAAATAACCCACATCATCATCAATCACTAAGCTGGCAGTTATGAAGAAATCAAACATTAGTCCACAATTTTATTTTCTTTCATGGGATAAGGGGTGAATGGCAAAGATATTTCTTGCTATCTTCTTGAGGGCAACTAAAGACTGGCAATGAACCTCCCTATTGAAGCACTGCAGTACAGCTGGTACACATTTAACCACAGTGCTGTTAGGAAGGGAGTTTCTGGATCTTAATCCAATGACAGAGAAGGAACAGTAATATAATTCATCAAGAGGATGATGTGTGGTTCGGATGGGAATTTGCAGGTAGTGGTGGCCCCAAGCACCTGCTATTCTTGTTCTTCTAGATGTTAGAAGTCATAGGTTTGAATCGCAAACTGTCAGAGTACAAAAGGTCAATCAGCCCCACGTGCCCACATGAGAAGGAATTGTTGAAGGAGTATTGGTGAGTCACTGCAGTGCACCTTGTGTATGGTGTTGCAATTGTGCAGTGACATAGAGAGTCAACGTCTGAAATAATGAATGGGGTTTCAATCAAATGGATTCCTTTAGATGGTGTCTAGCTTCAAGTGTTTTTGGAGTTGCATTCATCCAGCCAAGTGGGCAGTATTCCATCACATTTCTGGCTTACGTCTTTCAGAAGTCGGCAGATGAGCAACTTGCCTCAGAATTCTCAGTCTCCGGCATGTGTCTATCCTCAGCACAAACAGTGTCGGGCTCTTTCAATATTCTGATTCAAACTCCCCCAAGTAGAAAGCAAGTCATCTCACTGTTCTCATTTTCTATTCTAAGAATACATCTTCCATAACTTTAAATAACACCATCAGATCACCTCCTAACTTTTGACATCAGGTACTTGAAATGGAACAGACAGCACCAATAAAAGGAAAAGATGTCACATCTGAGCATAAGACTGATCACAAATTGATTAATTTTATTATCTTTTCTCATCTAATACATGCTCATATATGAAAGTGTATTAAAAAATGTAAATACTAGCATTCAAATCTCCTAAATGAGTCAACTGAAATTAAAAACAAAACGAAACTCAGGACTTACCATTTTAACAAAAGAAAGTATGAGTGTATATCTGGCAAATTTCATGTTTGCTTGTTTTGGTAATTCATTCAATTCTTGTATTGATGATGTTTCCATCCTCTAGTAATTCTATTCAGTGGGTGTACTTAAAATCATAATTTTATGGGTGGCTCAGTGGTTAGCATTGCTGCCAGGGACTCGGGGTTTGTTTCCAGCCTCGGGTGACTATCTGTGTGGAGTTTGCACATTCTCTTTGTGTCTGCATGGGTTTCCCCTGGGTGCTACAGTGTCTCCCACAATTGAAAGATGTGCAGATAAAGTGGACTGGCCATGCTAAATTGCCCATCGTGTCTGGGGATGATATAGACTCGCTAACTTTACAGGCATTTAAATAGTCATTCGATAGGCATATGGACGAGAATGGAATAGTATAGGTTAGATGGGCTTCAGATTAGTTTCACAGGGCGACATAACATTGAGGGCTAAAGGGCCTGTACTGTGCATAATGTTCTATGCTCTACAGAATACTATCCCAATGTTCACTAAGCTCACACAAGAATACAATTGACAGCCTGCCGGGTTCAACATTAATTTGAACAACTTTACATTACGACCATTGCTCCCATGTTCAGATACTAGTTGCTGACAGTGACTTTGCTGTTGGCTTTTTATGACTCCTCTAGAACAATCTTTCTTGTCCTATTACGACTACCATTCGTCTTGTGCCATTTAAACCATTCCTACCTCTCACATTATCAGCAACTACCCTTCTCAGCCTTCTCCTTGTGTATTTTCATTCTAAAATATTGCTCCATCACTACTTTTTCTCATTCTGATGAAAAGCCATAACCTGAAACCTTAATGCTGGATCTCTCTCCACAGATGGTACCTGACCTGAGCATTTCCAGCATTTTCTGTTTCTATATTAGAACAATAAAAGGAGAAAAAAGGTTAGTTAGCTCAATTGACTGGATGGCCAGTTTGTGATTAGAACAATGACATATAGGAAAGCTCATGGTACATGATTCTATCTTAAATTTGATTGACATAACTGCACAAAATATACAAACATACCCACACATATACACATGTTCTTACCCAAAGTGTAAATGCAAGTTACTTATTCTTCCACCATTCATCTTCCCCACTTGTCAGCTTAATACCTCAATTTCTTACTGAAATGAAGGAGCTGACAAAGGAACCGATTTAAAAGGTACAGTACTTTGTATTCTCCAAGACTCATGTCTGGCCGTTTTATTTTGCTAGAACAGAGGCCACCCGAACCTTGCTGACATCTGTCCATTTAAGTAAAAGCTTTTCTTTGCAGCTCCTCCCCTAATAAAGATTACACTGTGCCCAATTCAAAAGAAGTCTGGGCAAACTACATATCCTGTACAAACATTATTACTGATACTGAGACTATGTAGTTAAAGTTTTACTCTGATGTAGGCTACTGAGACAAAAGAGATGTATTTTTGGAAAAGAAAACAAGAAGTTATGTCATATCACATGACATTTTCACAAACCACATGGACCAGTAGGTCACACAGTCCTATACTGATTTGCTGCCATGTCAATTGCAATGTTCCTAAAGGGTAGTCAAACAGTGGATAAATCACGGAAACTTACAGCAATGATAGGTGGCCGTTCATCCCATCATGCTTGCATTTGATCTTCAAAAGGAGAAGTCAGATTTAGTGCCACATCTTTGCAAGAATCCTTCAATGTGTAATTTTCCAAAATTATTCTTACACAGTTCAAAATGTGAACGTTTTACTATTTAGACATTTTTTGTGGACACCTTAAAATGTCAATTATATGACATTTAAACATTATTTTAAAAGGCATCTCCTAGTTGTCACTTCTCTGGTGAAGACTGCTAATTTACTGCAGGCCATCCACCTGGGTTTAGAATGGTCAGGTTCTAGTTTCTGCTTGCATAGTGAATGGAATAGCTCTAGAGAAACTTGCTGAAAGAAATAGGATTCCCAGCTGCTTCTGAAAAAGAATCTTTCTTATGGATCCACTGTGGTACCAACAGCTTTGGTCCAATAGCTCTAACATGGAACACCTTTAAAAGGGTTTGTTGATGTTTTGTGAATGATGACACAAAGTCCCCAGAGTTAACCATATGTACAATGGCATCTATCTTTGTGCACCAGAACAGCAGACTGACAGCCACCGAAGATCTCAGAAATCATCCTTTTTGGGGAGTGTGTATATGCACATGTGCTTTCAGCTATTTAAAGAAGGAAACATTTATATTTTCAATAATAGAAACAGTGTGTAAATCACATTGCCATCTTCACAGATCAAGTTTCATTCTATAATAAATCAATTTGTGTTTATTAAAGAAACCTGATTGAGCTTTCTATTCTATTTAATAAAAGGATATGGTTGCCCATACTGGAAAGAGGTAAACTTAATTAAATGAGAGACTCAGGGAGAAATAGAAAGAGAGAAAGACAGTGCATTCTTCCTACCTTATTGGTCATATATATCCTCTGCATCACCTTAGTCAACCTGCTGCTCTTGCACTCTTTGATAAATCATGTCTTTCCAGGTGAAAGTTTAATTTACCCCCATAACAATCTCCAATAATTTACCTCGTACTAATGTCAGGTTGAGTAATTGGTAGTTTCCTGGACGATTCAAAATTGTGGCATAACATTACCAAACATAACAATCAAATTTCTGGCATCATATCTGTATTCCATAAGGATTGAAATATTGTGACCAATGCACGTATGTTCATTTTTGCCTCTTTCAACAACAAAGGATGCATTTCATCTGGACATGGTGACCTACCAACTTTCAATAATGGTAATCTTTTTAGTGCACTTTCCATACCTATGACTATCTTATTCATTACTACCCTCTCTTCTTTCAATGTAATTTTCCTGCCATCTGCTTACGTTTTTTGCCAGGTTTCTGGATGAAGATTTGTTTGAATCCTGAACAAGACAAACTTATTTCCTCAACTACTTCCATGTTTATAAAATAGTTTAACATTCAATCTAATATTACCTGCTCATCTTCTCAATCATTTCAGCCTTCCTCGCAAGCATTGGTACTTTCCATAATCATCCTGGAGTTGAACTAAATCTTCCTTCTGAATCTTGTCACAAGTTTCCTTTTTCTGCAATGTCTTTATTTTTATTCTCTTTGTTATCAAGAGCACATTTGACTTAAATGTTGTGCATTCTCTTTTCAAAGGAATATACCCTGCTTGTACCTGAAGTCTCTCTTCTCTTACTGCTATCCATAGATCCACTTATTTTTTAGTCACACATTTAACTTTTACAATTTAGTCAATGAAGTTAGCCCTTCCTCATTTCTGATCTCTGTAACTTCTTTAAACAAAATTATGCTAATATCACTGATGCCCTACTGTAGCTCACTCTTCTTGCTTTCCTTTCATTTTTTGAAACCAGATACTTCATTGAAACCATTGCTTCATTTCCTAATGGGCTGCAGACACACTGAGAAAGTTCTCCTTAAAACATATCAGAAATTCTTCTTCTTTCCTATCCCTAGCACTCTAATTTTCTGAGTTTATGAGGGTAATTAAACAAAGTTAAACACAAAAAGCTATTTAGTTCTTCACTTGTTCTGCAGTACAAAAAGATCATAGTTGATCTATTTGTGGCCTCAACTTAAATTTACTTGCCTGTCTCCATAACCCTACACCTTCTTGTAGATGAAAGTTCAACTTAAGTCTTTAGAATATATCCAATGATCCAGCTTCCTCTACTTTCTGGAATACCAAAGATGAGCAATCCTATGAAAAAATAAATTCCTCTTCAGCTCCCACTTAAATTGGAAACCCTTCTTTTCCATACCGTGATGCTTAGTTTCAGATCCCCAAAGGGAAACATCGTCTCACCATTTACCTTGTCAAGGTTCCTCAGAATATATCTTCCAGTAAGATCGCCGCTAATTCTAAACTTCAATGCGTTTAGGCCCCTCTTAGCAACCTTTCCTCACAAATTAACCTGTTTCACACAGGAATGAGCCTCCTAAATATTCTCTGAATTGTTTCCAATAAAAAGGCATCCCTCCTTAAATAAGGAGACCAAAGCTGTTGCAGTTGTTGAGACTTGTCAACAACAGTTGTAAAAGCATTCCTATACTTTATAGTCTAACAACATATCCTCTGAGCTGTGCAGATGCTCAAAGGCTCTCTAAGCTTCCATATACATATGAGTGAGCTGCTCATTGACTTTTAGTTCCAGAAGTTGACGCCATGCATGGACCTTGGAAGTCCATGCACCAACTCCAGCTTCTTTGCAATAAAACGCAAATATTCTATCTACCTCATGGGAGGGGAAAATGGAGGAGTGGGGGCAGAGAGAGAGAGAAGGAAGCATAGAAGGGGAAAAAGGGCTTCCAGACTTGTTGGCCCTCTTTACATCACTCCCTCCCAGCCTTTACGCCTTCCTTGTTGCCCTCCTGTCCCCCATATTGCAACATCTCTCCCCACTGAAACTCAGCTCAAAATTGTGCATTTCTCTAGACTTGAGAAGTAATGTATTTGCACGTAACATCATATGTAAAATCTATGGAGATGATGTCAGTACTTGCTTGGAACCATGCGCTTAGTCAGCATCAGAAACCATCGCAGGAATAAATAATAGCTAACTTGTCTTCTGTTTCACCTTAGACAGAGACATTGAAATGAATGAATATTAAATTAAATGGAATAGATCTCATTAACCTTCCATTATCTTGTAACAGCTATTAATGTTTAAATACAAAGATATTTATTGTCTCAAATCATCAGGGTGTGCAAGTCACAACATTGGATGGTTCCCAACTCAGATAAGAAGGGTATGGAATGTTTTGCCTGCAACGGAGGTAGATTCGCCAACTTTAAGTACATTTAAGTCGTCATTGGACAAGCACATGGACGTACATGGAATAGTGTAGGTTAGATGGGCTTCAGATTAGTATGACAGGTCGGCGCAACATCGAGGGCCGAAGGGCCTGTACTGCGCTGTAATGTTCTATGGTCTATGAATATACCCCTGTATCTGGAAAAGGGGTTCAGACTTGTAATAGGTCTTGACGGCCATTATGCTACCTGCTTTTAAAACAAACAGCAGAATTTGAATTGTGATAGATACCATCAGCAACACAAAGCCAAGGTGATAGATGGCTATACTTTGAAAACAGGAAAAAGATTCTCCTCCCAATCTGATACAACAAAATTCAAAGAGCTGCACTCATGGCAATTCAACTGCAACAGACCTTGCAGTTTATTTAGAATCTGTGCTTTTATAAGATCTACATTCCAGCTTAAGCATTTATTTATCGAAAATTACAGGCCAGCCAGATGAGACTAAAATAATGCCATATTTTGATTTGTTTTTTTCACTTGTACCTAATCTTTGTCCATGTGATGTTTGCGTATGTGAATGCCTCTTGCGGTACAGCAGTAGCAGTGTCCCTACCTCTGGGTTCAATCTCACCTGTCCCAGACGTGTATAATAACATCTCTGAACGGATTGGTTAATTTTTAAAATGCATATGAGAGAATTCATGTTTTGTACTTCTCGGACATGTGTGAGATAACAGATAATCATTATTTTTAAATTCACAAAACTTTGCTGCTTGAATATTTAAAATTGAAATAAAAATCACAGGATAATAAAATATAATAGCTTCACACAAAGTAATACTCAACCTAAAAAAACAATAAAACACAATCTTTGTCTGTGATACTCTATAAATGTCTGCCACTGCTTACCTCGTAACTTATTTTCTCAGTCCACTTTAGTCAATGCTTCATAACTTTGTGATTCCTTTAAGACATAGATCCTTCATGCTCAGACTGAATGAGAAATTCTAACACGCTATTGCACTTTAAGAGGACCCATTACCATGAATTCATTAAATAACCCCATCTCATTACACATTCATTGTCTAGAATCGACTATTTTTGGTTGTTCCAATAAACGTCCCCAGATACACCATGAACTCAAGGTTACACTTGCAAAGGTGCTCAACTATATGAAGACAAAATTTTCCCATAATTATTGTAGTACTTTTGTTGTCTTAATGTATGCTCTATTCTATAATGCAGCTATTCTTAGGGAGTTGATAAATAACTCCAATGGGTGACTTATTCCCTTTTCAACTTCATCCATATGGATTCCAAAATCTTGCTGTTTCAATTACATTCTCATCTCTTTTTCTTGTATGCCTGTCAAATATGGTTGAATATTCAGTTCCCATACATTGTCAGTTTACAATCACATCTCTGTTCACCGAGCTGGGAATTTGTATTGCAGACGTTTCGTCCCCTGTCTAGGTGACATCCTCAGTGCTTGGGAGCCTCCTGTGAAGCGCTTCTGTGATCTTTCCTCCGGCATTTATAATGGTTTGAATCTGCCGCTTCCGGTTGTCAGTTCCAGCTGTCCGCTGCAGTGGCCGGTATATTGGGTCCAGGTCGATGTGCTTGTTGGTTGAATCAGTGGAGCTCGGCGAACAGAACCATAACAACGAGCACCCGAGCTACAAATCTTCGCACAAACTTTGATCACATCTCTATAATGGCCATCACACCACAGCCAGTTATTTCTATTTGTACTTAAGTTTGGATTTTGCAAATTTTTAGGATATTTTGCAGCTGATTTAACGCTGTCTTATGATCATATTTCTCTCCTCTCTCTTCTGGTGCTTCTCCTACTACCCAAATCGTTCAAACTTTCCCTAACAGTACTAGTATTTGATAATGTTTTAATAATGTTTAAAATGCTTCCTCAATGAATTTATCATATAGAACTCAATATACAAGACCAGTTACAAGCATGTTCCAAAAATGTATCAACCAATTACATGATGTTAGAATAAATTCCAAGTGACTGCTTCATAATTTACAATTAGCCAGATCTGCAGTAGCGACTTACATGCACGTATGCAAGCAGAAACTGCTTCAATTTATATATAAAATGCAAGAATAACAGAAACATATTGAATGATACTTCTTAAATTCATAAATAGAATCAGCATACTGAGAAGAGATATTTGGGAAGGGTAGTCAAATGTTTGGTCAATGACTTGGGATTTAAAAGTAAGAGGAGAAGTAAAGTTGTAAAAAGAAAATTCAAGCTTACAGCCTGGGAACTTGAAATTAATGCCAGAAATGATGGGTGGAGAAATTCTGGAACACACAATTTGACAAAGTTGATGAAATGCAGATTTTATTGGAGTGTTCTAGGGCCAAAAGAATATTCCAGTGCTAGGGAAGGACAAGTACATGAAAGGAATTTCAACATGAAACTGGGAATTTTAAGCGTCAAAACCAACTCTCGCTGCACCACTCAGATTGCAAGAGACACAAATGATATTCTGTCTCAAGTCAGCATGATAAGTGACAAATTTAAGAAGTTAAAACTAAAAGTCATTAAAATCTGTCCAGTGTTAATAGCTACACAATGTTCATTTCTTGGTTGGTTTTCAGTTTATTTTGTTTTCCATTTCCTAATGCATCAGGAATCCGAGACTTTCCATGGGTGGAAGAGAGAATTAGTTATTTTGCCTAGGAAATATAGTTGCCCATTCTCTTGATTTATATTCATTAGACTTCCAAATCAATTGCCTTGAATGACTTAATATGAACACACAAGAAATAATTACAATTATTTATATTAAACATAAAGAATGCAAAATGCTTCCTCGCCTACTAATCTCATTATGAAGATTTACATATAATTGACAAAACAGAGAAAAAGAATTCAAAGTTTGGGAGGAGATTTGTAGCTCGGGTGCTCGTTCTTGTGGTTCTGTTCGCCGAGCTGGGAGTTTTTGTTGCAAACGTTTCGTCCCCTTTCTAGGTGACATCCTCAGTGCTTGGGAGCCTCCTGTGAGGCGCTTCTGTCATGTTTCCTTCGGCATTTATAGTGGCTTGTCTCTGCCGCTTCCGGTTGTCAGTTGCTGTCCGCTGCAGTGGCCGGTATATTGGGTCCAGGGTTGATGTGTTTGTTGATAGAATCAGTGAATGAGTGCCATGCCTCTAGGAATTCCCTGCCTGTTCTCTATTTGGCTTGAGCTATAATAGTAGTGTTGTCCCAGTCGAATTCATGTTGTTTGTCGTCTGTGTGTGTGACTACGAAGGATAGCTGGTCGTGTCGTTTCGTGGCTAGTTGGTGTCCATGGATGCGGGTTGTTAGCTG
Source organism: Hemiscyllium ocellatum (assembly GCF_020745735.1). NCBI lineage: Eukaryota > Metazoa > Chordata > Chondrichthyes > Orectolobiformes > Hemiscylliidae > Hemiscyllium > Hemiscyllium ocellatum. The sequence continues at coordinate 13,536,536 of NC_083437.1, forward strand.
TCTTCCTGTTTGTCCTATGTAGTGTTTTGTGCAGTCCTTGCATGGGATTTTGTACACTACGTTGGTTTTGCTCATGCTGGGTATCGGGTCCTTCATCCTGGTCAGGTGTTGTCCGAGATTGGCTGTTGGTTTGTGTGCTGTTAGGAGTCCTAGTGGTCGCAGCAGTCTGGCTGTCAGTTCGGAAATGCTCCTGATGTATGGTAGTGTGGCCAGTCCTTTGGGTTGCGGCATGTCCTCGTTCCATTGTCTTTCCCTTAGGCATCTGTTGATGAAATTGCGCGGGCATCCGTTTTTGGTGAATACCTTGTATAGGTGTTCTTTTAAAAATTTTTCCCCTCTCACCCTAAACGTAAGCCCTCAAATTCTGGACTCCCCCACCCCACACCAGGGAAAGCATCTTGTTTATTTATCTTATCTATGTTCCTCATGATTTTATAAAGTCACCCCTCAGTCTCCAATGTTCCAGGGAAAACAGCCTAAGCCTATTCAGCCTCTCCATGCAGCTCAAATGCTCCAATCCTAGCAACATCCTTGTAAATATTTTCTGAACCCTTTCAAGTTTCACAACATCCTTCCTATAGGAGGGGAGATCAGAATTGCATGCAATAATCCAAAATGGCCAAACGAATATCCTGTACAGCCACAACATGACCTCCCAACACCTAAATGCAATGCTCTGTCCAATAAAGGAAAGCATATGAAATGCCTTCTTCACTATCCTATTTACCTACAACTCCACTTTCAAGGAGGTATGAACCTGCACTCCAAGGTCTCTTTGTTCAGTAACACTCCTCAGGACCTTACCATTAAGTGGATAAGTCCTGCCACGACTTGCCTTTCCAAAATGCAGCACCTCACAATGATCTAAATTAAGCTCCATCCGCCACTCCTTGGCCCATTGGCCCATCTGACCAAGATCCTGTTATACTCAGAGGTAATCTTTTCTTCGCTGTCCCCTATACCTCCAATTTTGGTGTCATTTTCAAACTTGCTAACTATATCTCTTATGTCCACATCTAAATCATTTACATAAATGATGAAAAATAGTGGACACAGCATCGATCCTTGTGGCACACCACTGGTCACAGGCCTCCAGTCTGAAAAGCAACCCTCCACTACCACCCTCTATCTTCAAGCCTGTATTCCATGATATCTAACCTTGGTAACCCCAGTTTGCCAGGAGGAACCTTGTCGAGCGCCTTAACGAAATCCATATAGATCATGTCCACTGCTCTGCCCTCATCAATCCTCTTTCTTACTTCTTCAAAAAATTCAATCAAATTTGTGAGACAAGATTTTCCATGCAAAAAGCCATGTTGACTATCCCTAATCAGTCCTTGCCTTTCTAAATGCATGTCCCTCAGGATTCCCTCCAACAACTTGCCCAACACTGATGTCAGACTCACCGGTTTATAGTTCCCTGGCTATTGCTTATACCTCTCCTAGATAGTGGCACCACGTTAGACAATCTCCAGTCTTCCAGCACATCATGTGTGACAATCGATGAAACAAATATCTCAGTAAGGGGCCTAGTAATCACTTCCCTAGCTTTGCACAGAGCTCTAGGGTACATCTGATCAGGTCATAGAGTCATAGATTTGTAGAGCATGGAAACAGACCCTTCAGTCCAACCTGTCCATGCCGACCAGCTATCACAACCCAATCTAGTCCCACCTGCCAGCACATGGCCCATATCCCTCCAAATCCTTCCTATTCATATACTTATCCAAATGCTTCTTAAATGTTGCAATTGTACCAGCCTCCACCACATCCTCTGGCAGCTCATCCCATACACGTACCACCCTCTGCATGAAAAAGTTGCCCCTTACGTCTCTTTTATATCTTTAGCCTCTCACCCTAAATCTATGCCCTTTAGTTCTGGACTCCCTGATCTAAAGGAAGATTGTCTATTTATCCTATCCATGCCCCTCATAATTTTGTAAACCTCTATAAAAGGTCACCCCTCAGCCTCCAATGCTCCAGGGAAAACAGCCCCAGCCAGTTCAGCCTCTCCCTATAGCTCAAATCCTCCAACCCTGGCAACATCCTTGTAAATCTTTTCTGAACCCTTTCAAGTTTCACAACATCTTTCCGATCGGAAGGAGACCAGAATTGCATGCAATATTCCAACAGTGGCCTAACCAATGTCCTGTACAGCCACAACATGACTTCCCAACTCCTGTACTCAATACTCTGACCAATAAAGGAAAGCATACCAAATGCTTTCTTCACTATCCTATCTACCTGCGACTCCACTTTCAAGGAGCTTTGAATCTGCAATCCAAGGTCTCTTTGTTCAGCAATACTATAAGTCCTGCTAAGATTTGCTTTCCCAAAATGCAGCACCTCGCATTTATCTGAATTAAACTCCATCTGCCACTTCTCAGCCCATTGGCCCATCTGGTCAAGATCCTGTTGTAATCTGTGGTCACCCTCTTTGCCGTCTACTACACCTCCAATTTTGTTGTCATCTGCAAACTTACCAACTGTACCTCTTATGCTCGCATTCAAATCATTTATGTAAATGACAAAAAATAGAAGCCCCAGCACCAATTCTTGTGGCACTCCACTGGTCACAGGCCTCCAGTCTGAAAAACAACCTTCCACCATCACCCTCTGTCTTCTACCTTTGAGCCAGTTCTGTATCCAAATGTCTAGTTCTCCCTTTATTTCGTGAGATCCGGTGGTATTATCCACCTTTAAGCAATTTAAGATATCCAGCACCACCTCCTCTGTAATAAGGACATTTTTCAAGTGTTCACCATCTATTTCCCCACATTCTATATCTTCCATGTCCTTCTCCACAGTAAACACTGATGCAAAATACTCGTTTAGTCTGCTCCCCATCTTCTGTGGTTCCACACACAGGCTGCTTTGCTGATTTTTGAGGAGCCCTCTTCTCTCTCTAGTTACCTTTTTGTCCTTAATATATTTATAAAATCTCTTTGGATTCTCCTTAACCCCATTTGGCCCTCTTGATTTTCCTCTTAAGTACACGCCTACTACCTTTATACTCAGAATTCTAAGGATTCACTCGATCTGCTGTCGAGACTTGACATATGCTTCCTTTTTCTTAACCAAAATCTCAATTTCTCTAGTCATCCTGCACTCCTTACACTTACTAGACTTACATTTCACCTTAACAGGAATATCCTGTCTCTGGACTCAAATTATCTCATTTCTGAAGGCTTCCCATTTACCAGCTGTCCCTTTACCTGTGAATATCTTCCCCCAGTCAACATTTGAAAGTTCTTGCCTAATACCGTCAAAATCGGCCTTCCTCCAATTTAGAACTCCAACTTTTAGATCCTGTCTATTCTTTTCCATTACTATTTTAAAACTAATAGAATTATGGTCACTGGCCCCAAAATACTCCCCCACTGACTCCTCAGTCACTTGCCCTGCCTTATTTCCCAAGAGTAGGTCAAGTTTTACACCTTCTCTAGTAGGTACATCCACATGCCAAATCAGAAAATTTTCTGGTACACACAGAAATTCCTCTCCATCTAAACCCTTAAGACTATGGCAGTCCCAGTCTGTGCTTGGAAAGCTAAAATCCCCTACCATAACCATCCTATTATTCTTACAGATAACTAAGATCTCCTTACAAATTTATTTCTCAATCTCCTGCTGACTATTTGGTGGTCTATAATACAATACCAAATAAGGTAATCATCCTTTTCCTATTTCTCAGTTCCACCCAAATAACGTCCCTGGATGTATTCCCTGGAATATCCTCCCTAAGTAAAGCCATAATGCTATCCATTATCAAAAACTCACTCCCCCTTCCTCTCTTGCCACACCTTTCTATCCATCCTCGAGCATTTGTGCCCTAGAACATTAAGCTGTCAATCTGTAATTGCTGATATCCCAGTTCCATGTTCCTAACCATGCCCTTAGTTCAGCTGCCTTCCCAGTTCGGCCTCTTGCATTGAAATAAATGCAGTTTAGTTTATCAGTCCTACCTTTTTTTCTGCTTTGTTGCTGCCTGCCCTGACTGTTTGACACTCTCCTTTTCCCACATGTACTGATCTCAGATTGATATCTTTCCTTTCTATTTCCCTGAGTCCCACCCCTGAACCCCCCACCACCCTACTAATTTAAATCCTCCCATGGAGCTCTAGTAAACCTCCCAGCCAGTATACTGGTCCCGTTCCAATCTGTGAACCCTTTTCCCCTGCACCAAGTCCTCAGTTGCGTATTCATCTGCTCTATCCTCCTATTCTTACCCTCACTAGCTCGTAGCACTGGGAATAATCAAGATATTACTACTCTCAAGGACTTCCCTTTTAAATTCTTGTCTAACTTTCTAAATTCTCCCTTCAGAATCTCATCCTTTTCCCTTTCAATTGTTCCAATGTGTACAACAACCTCCTGCTGGTCCCTCTCCTCTTTGAGAACATTCTGCACCCTCTCCAAGATAGCCTTGATCCTGGCACCAGGGAAGTAACACACCATTCTGCCTTTTCACTGACAACTGGAGAAATGTCTGCCTGTGCCTCTGAACAGAGAATCCCCTGTCACAATCAATTGCTTGGAACCCAGAGTACCCCTCATTACATTCGAGCCATTCTTGGTACCAGAAACTTGGCTGTTCGTGCTACATTCTCCTGAGAGTCCATCACCCCCTACATTTTCCAAAACAGAATACTTGTTTCAGATACAGATAGCCACAGAGACTCCTGCACTACCTGCTGACCCCTTCTACCTTTCCTGGAGTTATCCCATCTACCTGACTATATCTGCGGCTTTGTCCTTTCCTATAACTGCCATCCATCACAACTCTTGGCTTCTGTAACTTCCTTATTGCCTCCAACCGCCTCTCCAACCAATCCATCTGATAAGATAGGATTCACAACCAAAGACACTTCCTGCAGACATAATCATCAGTAACATGGAAACTCTCCCTAAACTCCCAGATCTGACAGGAAGAGCACATCACTCTACTATAGGCCATCTTTGCTCCTTCACAATCTACAGACCCGGAAAATAGCACCATCTTATTGCTGTTAAAAAAAAACTGCTCTTGGCTAACTTAATACTTATGGCTTATATTTTTAACATTTAATCAAGAGACAGATCTCAATAAAACATATAAATCAAGAAAGAACCAACTCTACCCACTATTGTGGATTTACAGGAAGGCTATACCTAAAACCTCTGCACTTTTGTTCCCGTGTTGTGTTCCATACAGGTTCCAAGGTCAGCTGTGAATTTTGCTGTTTGTTAATTATTCCTAGACACACTCCAATATCCAGAGATGCTTGAACTCAAACAGGCAGTAAAAGGCAGTGACTGTGCAGATTCACTGCTGTAGTAGACAGCAGTATTGGTTTCTCTCTCTGACAGTGTGGTCACTGCCTTTGTCTGTCGTCCTTCTTTTTAAAGTGCTGTTGTTTTGATCTTTTGTTCCCCAAAAGTTCCAAAACAATGCAACAGGATATAAAACAATAATTGCTGCTCCTGGAATTCGAGGAAATCGCCTCTAATACCTAAAATACTCCAACACTAAAAATAGTACAGTTGAAACATGAACAAAATTTAGAATAGAACTATTTGATAGTTTAACTGACTTGATCTAGCAACTTAGTAAGGAGCTGATCCTATTCCCATAACATCATAAACACAGCCCTTGGCAAAAGGTAAATTCAAACTCAGGTGCATACAGGCAGGAGAGATTTTAGAGAGAAAGGCAGTCAGGAACCATCTACTAAAAAAAATGTAGTAAACAACCTGAACTGGGAGAACTGACTACTCCCCGGCCATTGAGAAAATAACCTTGCTCAAGCAGCAGCATTGTCACACTACCAACCTCAACATTGTAAGAATCAAAAAACAGTCAATATTTATTTTAGGTCTGCTTACATACTATATGGGCCCACAGTTTCCAAATCAAATATCAAGATAATAACACCACATTAGTCATATTTTGGCTAAACTTATTACAAACATCAGAAATTTGTTTTTGAGCAGTCTCCAGTTTCTCCAATTAGGATTGTCTACCATATTAACTTAAAGATGGACATCATCAAGATAGGTGTCTTTAACTTCAGAAATACATGATTATCTATGAAGCATGTTGTAATAACTTTAGTTGTGAAAGCTGCTGTGTAAATGCATATCTTTCTTTATGGATGTGCAATGTATTACAAAAAAAAGCATGTTCTCAAAAACACAATCATTTTAAAAGTTAGACTACATCAGCCCTTTAAATAAACAGTTATCTATTAAAATAAAACTGCTAGTCTACTTCATCTCATTGTATGCGCCAAGGTTACTTTATTAGTTCACTTGCCACAACAAAATAACAACACTGCAATAGAAGATTGCTTGAAATTAACATTTCTTTCAATATTTTCAATAAAGTTATGGACTGATCATATTGATAATATCAATGATCAATAAATTTAACCATATGATGGTTTAGAAGACCATTATAAAACACTCAATAATTGATTTATAATACATAGTCAATCATTCCAGAGAACTTTACCTATTAGAGAATACACATCTCGCAAAGATGGTATCCTTCTCAATTTTTAAACAATTCACAGCTTCCTCATGGGCTACATTGGAATCTTCTTGCTTTATACAGATCAGGTCGAAGGTATATTTTATTAGTTGGCTAACATGCATCTTCCTCGCACTTGAAACATCAGAATGAATCGTTTTTGAGCAATACCTGGTTTCCACCAGCTTCTCCAATTAGTATAGTCGACCATATTAATTTGAGGTAGGACAACAAAATATATGACTTTAACCCAATTTCATGAAAAAAAAACTTACAGAGTCAAGAGTGCAACAACCAAGGGCACAGGCTGACTCATACAAAAAAAAGCAGGAAACTGCAGACAAGGAAATGCCAAGAACAATTAAAACAATAGCCACCAACATTCAAAACATAAAGTAATCCAGCTGTACAATCACTTGGTACTACATACTAATCAGACTGATGGAAACATAATGGCAATCCACAGATAAACTTATAGGTATTGACCTCAAACCACTGCATTAAGCTATTTTTCTTCATTCATTCGAGAGATAGGGGTGTTGCTACTAGGCTAGGATTTATCACTCATCCCCAATTGCCCAAAGGACATTTAGAGTCAACCACAATGCTGTGGGTCTGGAATTACATGAAGGCTAGACCAGGCAAGGGTGGCAGATTTCCTGCCTGAAAGGACAATGAGTTTTTTTTTGTTAAATATATTTATTAGCAATTTTTTTAAACTTTACAAACGTATAAAATTATTAAAAATGCAATCAATAACAAATATTAGTATAATAAAAAGAAAAAAAAACATAAATTACAATACAGTCTACTAACCTACCCTATAGTACAAAACAAACCCTAACACTGTGCAAAGCAACACCAATAAATAAGTCAATAACTAAATAGATCAAAAAAAACAAAAAAAACCCCAAAAGAACACAGCTATACTCAGCGCAAAGCTCCCAAACAAAGGAATGGGGGCATTGCATACATACCCGGAATAACTCAGGAGACCCCCCCCTCCAGGGCCCAGTGCTTGACAAACTTAACCACCCCTGGTTAAACAAGTGCCCTAGTTAAGAAAACTGACAAATCTACATCCAAATAACTCAAGTAGGGCTGCCATGTCTTATAAAAATGGTCTGTTGTGTGGTGCACCACTTTTGTAAAAAAGTCCAAGTCCATAATTAATTTCAGCCATCCCAGCAAGCCCAGCAGGTTCTCAGACACCCAGAATATTCTTCTGTGCGTAATATGCAAGAATATTAAATAGTTTCTTTCCATGCCCATTTTAAATGATGAATTTGATAGACCTAAGAGGAGAGATATCAGGTCTATTTTGACTTCAGTCCTCAATACCCTCTCTACCTCTCCCGCCACGGCACTCCAATAAACATGGAGCCTGTGGCATGTTCAGAAGCAATGTAAGAGTACCTACACTTATTTTACATTTGGCGCACATTGAAGATGTCCCTTTTTTAAACTTCACCAGATAGTCTGGTGCCAGATGAACCCTGTGCAGAACTTTTAACTGCATAGCGCATGTCCTGCTACAGATTGAGATCTTTCAAGCATTCTCCCATATGTTCTCCCTTGTTTCAGAAAATATCTCCACTCCGAGCTCTTGCTCCCAGACCTCACATAACTGGTTAATATCCTGCCTGACCCTGCCACCCAGCAGGCGACAGAAGGCACTAACTGAAAGGGTGCTTGTGGAACGTAGCAACAATCTCTCTGTCAGGCTTATATGGCTTAGTGAAAAGCGTACTCTTCTTCTGGATAAAATCCCTAACCTGAAAAAAAAACAGAAAATCTCTCTGCTGGGCAACCTGTATTTGCGGCTCAGTTGCTCAAAAGATATCGTAATCCTCCCCTTCAAGACACCGCCTCCTACCATAGAACAATCCACGTTCCGTAGTTATACCAGCACCACTCCCCATCTCTTCCTCCACTAAATTGGCGCCACATCGTGCTCCCGCGAGGAGGTTGAACAATTCATCAACTTCACTAACACATTCCACCCCGCCCTTAAATTCACCTAGATCAGCTCTGACACCTCCCTCCCCTTCCTGGACCTCTCCATCTCCATTAATGACAACCGACTTGACACTGACTTTTTTTTTTACAAACCCACCGAATCCCATAGCTACCTGGATTACAACTCTTCCCATCTTACCTCCTGCAAAAATGACATCCCGAATTCCCAATTCTTCCACCTCCACCGCATCTGCTCTCAGGAGGACCAGTTCCACCACGGAACACACTAGATGGCCTCCTTCTTTAAAGACTGCAATTTTCCTTCCAACGTGGTTAAAGATGCTCTCCAACGCATCTTGTCCACATCCCGTCCCTCCGCCCTCAAACCCCACCCCTCCAACTGTAACAAGGACAGAACCCCCCTGGTGCTCACCTTCCACCCTCCCAACCTTCGCATAAACATCATTCGAAGACATTTCCGTCACCTTCAAACAGACCCCACCACCAGGGATATATTTCTCTCCCCACCCATTTCCGCTTTCCGCAAAGACCGTTCCCTCCGTGACTACCTGGTCATCCGCGCCCCCAACAACCCACCCTCCTTTCCTGGCACCCTCCCCTGCCACCGCAGGAATTGCAAAACTTGCATCCACATCTCTTCCCTCACCTCCATGCAAGCCCCCAAAGGAGCCTTCCACATCCAAAGTTTTACCTGCACGTCCACCAATATCATTTATTGCATCCGTTGCTCCCGATGCGGTCTCCTCTACATTGGGGAGACTGGACACCTCTTAGCAGAGCACTTTAGGGAACATCTCCGGGACACCCGCACTAATCAACCCCATCACCCTGTGGCCCAGCACTTCAACTCCCCCCTCCCCCTCTCCACTCTGCAGGCACCCTGCCTCTATTCCTGATGAAGGGCTTTTGCCCAAAACGTCGATTTTCCTGCTCCTCGGATGCTGTCTGACCTGCTGTGCTTTTCCAGTACCACTCTAATCTAGACTCTGATTTCCAGCATCTGCAGTCCTTGTTTTTACCTGAAATTGGAAGAGCATCCCATCTCTGGAGATCTCGCCTAATATTGTCGAACAAGTGAGCAAAGTTAGTCTGAAATAACAGGTCAGACTTGGGGGTAATAAAAGTGCCCAGGTATTGGAAGCCTGCCGTGACAACTTAAAAGGGAACTTAGGGCCACCTTCAACCTCTGGCACATCCTTAAGGTTTCCTAAAGGCATAGCCTCTGATTTTGCAAAGTTAATCTTCTATCCTGAAATAGCCCCAAATGACTACCCCTACCAATCCTAAAATTCCCAGACTTGGTCCCCAGCGCTGTCTTGGACCATATTCAACAACCTTCTAATATCAGTAGAGGACCTATGGCCTCTTATAAATCCTGTCTGGTCCTCTTTAACAATATAGGGCAACATCTTTTCCAATCTCAGTGCCAGGATCTTAGACAGAATCTTGAAATCTGAATTTGAGAGAGAGATGGGTCTGTATGAGGCACAATACCCAGGAACCTTCCCCTTCTTAAGAATTAAGGAAAATTAGCTTCTCTCAAAGATGGTGGTAGGCATTCACGCATATAGGAGTGATTGTACATTTCCAACATTGACCCTGACAGAATCCCAATAAACTCCTTATAAAACTCACCCGGGGGACCATCAGGGCCAGGTGTTTTCCCACTCTGAAGTTGCTTAGTTGCCTCCTGTGTTTCCTGACTTGTCAAGGGGCCATTAAGGAGAGAGAGGCCTGTTCCAAAGTTACCCCTGGGAGGTCCAGGTTCTTAAAAAAGGCCTCCATTTTATCCCTCCTGTCCTCTCATCCTTCAGACTGATACAGTTCAGAGTAAAAACCCCCGAGAAGCCTCATTAATCTTTTTAGCATCATATGTAAGGACCCCAGCGCTGTCTCTGATTGCAGTAATGGATTGGGGAGCACGCTTTTTCCTAGTCAGGTACGCTAAATACTTCCCTGGCTTATCCCAATATTCGAACAGCCTTTGTCTAGCAAAAGCAAGGTTACGTCTTTGCGTTTTGTGTCAGTATCGAATTCAAAGGCAGCCCGGAGGGCCATGATCCGCTGTAGCTTCGTCACTGAAGGCCGTGCAAAATGTGTCACCTCGGCGGCTTTCAACCGCGTCTCAAGTAGACACTGCTGTTCCTCTTTCTGTCGTTTCCAGCTAGTTGAATAGGAAATAACTAATCCCCTAGTAAAGGCCTTAGCAATCTCCCATAGCATAGACAGACTACTAGTTGTGCCTGAGTTGATAGTCAAGAATTCCTGAAACTCCTTCAAAACGTATTCTACAAATTTGGAATCCTTAAGGAGAAAAGGGTCCAAACGCCAGTGCCACAAACCTAGCCCCTCACTTGGCCTTAACCTCCAAATATACCGCTGCGTGATCAGATATAGCTATATTCCCAATTTTACAATCCATAATTGAATCCAGCAGGGCCGAGGGAGCCTGAAAAAGATCAATCCTCGTGTGACATTTATGTGGGTTTGAAAAAAAAAGGTGAAGTCCCTGCCGGTAGGGTGAAGACATCTGCAAATATCCACCAGCCCCAACTCCTCACAAAAGTCAATCACCTGCTTGGCCTGCAAAGAAATAGGTTGGGGGCCACAAGGCATCTTGTCCACTGTCAGGTCCAAAAGACAATTAAAATCCCCCCCCCCCCCCCCACTATAATAATGTACCATGATCCAAAAGCACTCAGCTTAGAGAAAAAAACTAATCAAACATTTCAGGGGATGTGTTGGAGGACAGTAGACATTTAAATTGCATTTTACCTCCCCACGTATCAGGACTTTAAGCATCACACATCACAAATCGTCCCTGCACATCTTTCACCTATTCTAATAATGTGAACTGAAGATATTTCTTATAAGTACAGCTACTCCCCTACATTTAGTAGAAAAGGATGAAAAGAATACCTGGTCATAACTCCCTGTTGTAATTTCAGGTGTTCCCCATCATCAGGATGGGTTTCCTGCAACAAAGCAATATCAACCCTTTCCCTCCTAAGGCTAGAAAGCACTTTTTTCCTTTTAACAAGCGAATGACTTCCCTTGATGTTCCAGGGGCACCAATTAATAAGACATCTAGCTATTTTCCGTTTCAGAGACCCTTGAACCCCACGGAGGGAGAACCCGGCTTACAAAGTGCAGAGCACAAGTAAACAAAGACTCAGAGTTGAAGAATTATATATACAAAAACTACTCTATCGCAACTATAAACTACCGAACTACCAAAAAACTACAAACAAAACCAAATATAAAATCTTGAATGGAAGACTCTTCCCCCTGCCCAGAGGGGGCACTCACCCTACCCATTTTTTCCTTCACAGCTCCTTCAAACTCGGACTGTGCCACAGCCTTTGGCCAGAAAATAAACAAGGAGAGGATCCTTAAATCAACAGAAAAAAAAAGGCAATTTCAGGATGAGCACATCCCTGGCTTTATGTCATCCCTCCTTGTGACTAAAAGAGAAACGGAACAAACAAAAATAAAAGGGGGAAGACAACAAAGAGCATCCACAAAATTTCTCATCAGAAAATCTAGTTATTAAAAAAAAGGAACAACTTATTCCAAGTTGTCTTCCCACTTTCCAAAAATACAAATTATTAGGGAGAAAGAAAGGAATAAAATAAAAGGGAAAGAAGGAAAAGAGAACAAACATTGACTGCATTCTTCAGGCCAGTCCGTCTATTTTTACAGTGCCTACAAAGTTTTTAGCTTTATCCACTGAGTCAAATGTATAAACGGAGTCCTTGTGGCTGAAACAGAGCACTGCAGGGTATCTCATGGAGTACTGGATGCCCAGGTTCCTCAGCCTCTTTTTAACTTCATCGAAGGACTTCCTCTTTTGAATTAAAACTGCTGAGAAATCATGGGAAAACATGATTTTTGACCCCTTGTACAGCAGTACCTGTGGATCATTTCCCAGTAATCTAGAAGCTTCTATCACTTTTTGCTTGTCCTTATAGGAGTGGAAGTGCACTAGGACCCAGTGGGGGTGCTGCACTGGCCCTGACCTCTGCACTGTAACTCAATAAGCCCTTTCAAACTGCAGCCTTCTGGACTCGATGTGAAGGCCCAAAAACTTTGGCAGCCAGCTTTCAAAGAAGCTGACTGGCTGCTCACCTTCAGGGAGCCCAATAATAATTCGGAGATTTATCCTCCGACCTTGATTTTCAAGGTCATCAATATAGTCTTGCAAGACCCAAACCTCTCGCTCCAGCATCTGGATCCGACTGGATGAGGACTCCATCGTAGGTCCCGAGGCCTTAGTTCGACCCTCCACCTCCTCCAGCTGCTCTCCAAGGCCCTGGGTCTGCTGCTCATGCTTCTGCAGCATGGACACGATAGGTTGGACCTGGGCATGAATCTCCCCAATCGCAGCCCCAACTTTCAAGGCAAGTCTCTCCATCACGCAGCCAATTCCTGAGTGTAAGTAAGGTCCCTGGGGGGTTCTGGAGAGGCTGCTGAGGAGAGTGTCCTCTCTGCTGCTGTTTGCTCAATCCTTTTCACTTGCATCCTTCCCACTCCCAAATACTAAACAAATATGTATTTTGTAAGGTTTTAAACTAATTATTCCACCACATAGGTTGGCCAGGGATAGCAAAAAACACCAGTATGCTTTGGCTGTTACACAGAGCTATCCACAGCAGTTCTACAGAATCGCCGCCATCTTACCAGGTCCCGGACAATGAGTTTTTAATTCATTTGTGGGATGTGGCATACAACATCAGCTGTCCCTAGTTGCCCTTGGAGGTGTTGGCAGCAAGCTGCATTTTTGAAACGCTACAGTCCACCTGCTATGGGTTGACCTTTAGAGAGAGAATTCCAGGACATTGTCACTGGGTCAATGGGGGTGATACATTTCTAAGTCAGAATGATGTATGGCTTGAAGGTGAACATGAAGGTGGTGATGTTTCCATGTATCTGCGGCCCTTGTCCTTCTAGATGGAAGTGGTTGTGGGTTTGGAAGGTGAGGTCTGAGGATCTTTGGTGAATTTCTGCAGCGCATCTTGTAGACAGTACAAACTGCTGCAACTGACCATCAGTGGTGAAGTGAGTGGATGTTTATGGAAGTAGTACCAATCAAGCACGCTGCTTTGTCTGGACGGTGTCAAGCTCAAATAGTGTTGGTGCTGCATACATCCAGGCAAGTGGGGACTATTCCACCACACTCCTGATTTGTGCCCTGTAGGTGGTGGGCAGGCTCTGGAGAATCAGGTGGTGAGTTACTCACCAGTCTTCCTAACCACTGATCTGCTCTTGAAGCCACTGTAGTTGAGTTTTTGGTCAATGAAAGCCCCCAGCACATTGATGGTACTATCATTGAATGCCAAGGGGCAGTGGTTAGATTGCCTCTTATTGGTGATTTGTGTGGCACAAACGTTACTTGCCACTTGTCAGCCCAAGCTGATTGTCGAAGTCTTGTTGCATTTGAACATGGGCTGCTTCAGACACTATCCTGAGGAACCCTGCAGAGGGGTCCTTGAACTGAGGTGACTGACCTCCAGCAACCAAGTCCATCTTCCTACGCACCAGATATGACTCCAACTAATAGAGTTTGCATCCATTGATTCCAGTTTTGTGGCTCCTTGATGCCACATTGTTGAATGTGGCCCTTATATCAAGGGTTATGACTCTCACCTCATCTCTGTAATTCTTTTGTCCATATTTGAACCATGGCTGCAATGAGGTCAGGAGCTGATTGGCCCCAGTGGAGCCCAAACCTGCACTGTGATGCCCAGTTATTGATGAACAGTTGCTGCTTGATAGCACTGTTGATAACATCTGCCATCACTTTACTGATGATCGAGAGCAGTCTGATGGATAATTGGCTGGATTGGATTTGTTCTGCTTTTTATGTACAGGACATACCTGGGCAATTTTCCACATTATCAGGTAGATGTCAGTGTTATAACTGTACTGGAAGAAGTTAACTTAGTTCTGGAGAACAAATTTTCAGTATTATTGCCAGAATATTGTCAAGGCCATAGCATCCAGTGTCTCCAACATGTAGGGTGAATCAAATTGGCTGAAGACTGGTATCTGTGATACTGGGACCAATGGCAGAGGCCACAATGGATCACTCACTCAATACTTCTGCTGCAAATGCTGCAGCCTTATCTTTGCACTCACGTGCTGGGCTCTTCCATCACTGAGAAAGAGGATATTTGTGGAACCTCCTCCTCCTCCAGCGAGTTGTTTAACTGTCCACCACCTTCTTGACTGAATGAAGCAGGACTGCAGAGCTTAAATCTGATCTGTTGGTCGTAGGATTGCTTAGCTCTGTGTATCACAAACAAGTCGTCCTGTTTGATAGCTTCACTAGCTGACACCTCACTTTCAAATCTGCCCAGTGTAGCTCCTGACATGCCTTTCTACACTCGTCATTTAGAGTCATAGAGATGTACAGCATGGAAACAGACCCTTCGGTCCAACCTGTCCATGACAAGGTTGTTCCCCTTGCTTGAAGATAGCGATTGAGTGGGGACATCCCAGACTACAGGATTGCAGCTTGTGCTGGAGTAGAATTCTGCTGCTGTTGATGGCCCACAGTGCCTCATGAATGTCTAGTCCTGAGTTGCTAAATCTGTTCAAAGTCTGTTCCACTTAACACAATGAAAGGTGGAGACATTTGTCAATGTGAAGGCAGGACCTCTTCTCCACAAGGACTGTGCAGTTTTTCCAATACTGTCATGGACAGATACATCTACAGCTGGCAGATTGGTACGGTCTTTTTGGTAAATATTGCTAAGTATGTTTTTCCCTCACCACCTGCTGCAGACCCAGTCAAGCAGCTATGTCCTTTAGGACCCAACCAGCTTGATCAGTAATACTGCTACCGAGGCACTCTTGTGCATGAACACCGAAATCCCACCCCCACGCAGAGTTAGATAGATCTTACAACATACTTTTTTATTATTAGTACAGTGACATTAACACCATGCTACTGCCTCTACTTAAGTGATCATGTCATCCACAGACCAAACAGGCCCTCAAAAGGCTCCTCAACACTGGGCAGGCAGGACATCAATTTGCAGAATGTTCCAGAGAATATCTTTGGGACACACGTGACCGATCACTTCAACTCACCCTCCCACTATAAAAGGACAGGCAAGTCCTGGGCCGCCTTCTCCGCCAAATCCTAGTCACCCGAAGACTGGAGGAAGAACACCTCATCTTCCACCTTGAGACCCTCCAACCACACGGAGTCAACGTCGATTTCACCAGTGTCCTCATCTCCCCTACCCCCACCTTATCCCAGATTCAACCCTCCAACTCAGCACCACCCTCCTTAACCGTCCTACCTGTCCATCTTCCTTCCCACCTAGCTATTCCACCCTCCACTCAGACTGATCACTATTAACCCCCCACCTTCATCCACCTATCACATTCTGAGCTGTCTTTCCCCCACAGCCCACCCCCTCCCATTTATCTCTCAGCTCTCTTGCCCCCAACCCCAACATTCCTGATGAAGAGCTTCTGCTTGAAACGTTAACTCTCCTGCTCCTCGCATGCTGCCTGACTAGCTGTGCTTTTCCAGTGCTACACTTTTTGACTCTGATCTCCCACATCTGCAGTCCTTGCTTTCTCCCCATCAAAAGGTGACACTGATTAAACAGATCAATTGAAAGTCAAGAAATAAGTAACTTGTAAATAGAGATGAATATAGTTACAACAAGCCCCTTCATAGGAACATCATCCATTAATTTTCAGCACTAGGCCAAATAAGGATGAATGAAGAAAGCTAAAGGAGCATCTTGAAGCAGAATTGCATTGTTTCAAAATACCTACATTGACAGGAATGCCATTGTCTCTCAATTTTCTTCTTCTACATAGTTTAACAGTAAGTGAGGTTAACAAACAGAAAAGTTTCTTTCAAAAGGGACCTACATTTGGCTAAGCACAGTCATTAAATAAGGGCAAATAAAGCTGTTAGAGACAAATAGGATTGTGAATTAGAAACTAAAAGTTAAAATCAACTGGCAAACATGATCCAAAAATATAAAAGATTTTGAACAACAGACAAATTGAAAGAATTTTCACATTTCACATTTTTACACTACTGATGTGTAAATAGAACACTCAAAATGGCCCTTATCTTTATTAGATTATAGTAATGTTTTTCATTTCTGTGAAACAGATGATCTACTGCAAGTAACCAGGCTTCTTAAAAGCCAAAAAGAACAGCGCATGATGTAAATGACAAACAAAAACACAACTTGTTTGAAAAAGCTCAGCAGGTCTGGCAGCAACTGTGAACAGACATCAGAGTTAACATTTTGGGTCGAATTCTGAAGAAGGGTTACTCAACCTGAAACATTAACTTTGATTTCTCTAAATAGATGCTGCCGGACTATTATGGTTTTTCCAGCAATTTCTGTTTTTATAGCCAGTCTTGTGTTACTACATTCTGCCTAAATGGTGGAGTTATTCTGAAACGCGTTTCTTTGCTCAGTAGTTAGAGATACTGTCTGACAATGAATTATAAATAATTCGAAAAAACAAAATCTATAAAACTTCTTCAATTCTGGAACATAACACACACCAGAAAACTTGCAAATAGCACCATAAGATTTTTTTATAATTTAGAAATGAATTCAATACTTAAATAATCATAACGGATTACCATCCGTGTATACTTACTCTCTTGTCGTATTACAATAAATAAAGCATAAATTCTTCACTTCAAAATAAATTGACTATTTTACTCCATATAAGCTGCCATATTGAAAGGAAGCTAAATGACCTCCAGACCTTGCGCGCCGGTGATTGACATCTGCGTGATCCAATCAGAAGCGCCAGCATGTGCCGGAGGGCGGGTCACTATGACGTTTGCGAAGGCAAGTCGCAGTCATCAATGCGCGTGCGGGCGTGCGCGAGGGAATACCGCTACTGGCGCGCGGAGCGAGGTGTCGTCCCACTCCCTGGACCGTTGAGCATCTGCGCATGTGTAGCGCTGTGGCTCGAGGTCGTGACTTTGGTGCGATGTGGGTGCTCAGGCAGATGGCGGTTGTCGTCCTGGCGATTATTGGATAAAGGGTGCGACGGGGCCGAGAATGAAAGAGAATGGGGAAGTTAAGCAGGTGGAATCGGACGCCGAGTCGAGGATGCAGATCCCCGCTACGGACAAGGAAACGGTGCAGGGTTTCGGCAGGAGCCTGAAGCAGAAGTGCGCCGCGTACGTGCTGGCCCTGCGGCCCTGGAGCTTCAGCGCGTCGCTTACTCCAGTTGCCCTGGGCACGGCCCTGGCTTACAAGAGCCTGGGCCAGCTCGACCTGACCATTTCCCTCCTGGCTGCCTTGGCCGTGCTGGCCGTACACGCAGCCGGTAACCTGGTGAACACTTATTACGACTTCAGCCGGGGCATCGATCATAAGAAGAGCGACGACCGGACCTTAGTGGACCGGATCCTAGAGCCACAGGATGTGGTGCGGTTCGGAGCCTGCCTGTACACTCTGGGCTGCCTCTGCGCCTGTTCCCTCTACTTTTTGTGCAAACTCAAACTTGAACACTTAGCTCTGATCTTCTTCGGGGGGCTTTCCAGCTCCTTTCTTTACACTGGAGGTAAGTAAGGATGAAATGAGCAGGATGCCTCTTATTTCGGTTTTGAGACCTTTAGCTGGAGTGATTCATAGTTGTGAAGGAGAGTCACTAGAATCGAAGAGTTAACTCTGTTTTCTCACCCCAAATGCTACCACACTTGTTGAGTTTCTCTGGCTATTTCTGTTTTTGTTACATATTTCCAGTATCAGCAGTTCTTTATTTTAATATTGTAGTTGTTTTGGTACTTTTTCCCTTGCTACATTGATAACTGCAATGGCGCCACCTTGTGCACCCACGAGGACGCTGAGCAGTTCATCAATTTCATCAACACATTCCACCCTGACCTTAAATTCGCCTGGATTATCTCTGACACCTCCCTCTCCTTCGTGCACCTCTCCATCTCCATCAGTGACAACTGACTCAATACTGCCGTTTATTTACAAACCCACCAACTCCCACAGCTACCTGGATCATACCTCTGCTTACCCTACATCCTGCAAAAATGCTATCCCGTATTCCCAATTCCTCCGCCTCTGCCGTATCTGCTCCCAGGAGGACCAATTCCACCACAGCACACACCAGAAGGCCTCCTTCTTTAAAGATCGTAATTTCCCTTCCCACGTGATTGAAGATGCACTCCAAAGCATCTCATCCATATCCTGCACCTCCGCCCTCTAACCTCAACCCTGCAGCCGCAACAAGGACAGAACCACCTTGGTCCTCGCCTTCCACTCCACCAACCTCTGCATAAACCGCATCATCCGCTGACATTTCCGCCACCTCCAAATGGACCCCACCACCAGGAATATATTTCCCTCCCCACCCTTTTCTGCAAAGACCATTTCCTCCATGACAACTTGGTCAGGTCCATGCCCCCCAACAACCCACCCTCCCCTCCTGGCACCTTTCCCTCTCACCTCCATCCAAGGCCCCAAAGGAGCCTTCCACATCCATCGAAGTTTCACCTGCACATCCACCAATATCATTTGTTGTATCCATTGCTCCTGATGTGGTCTCCTTTACATTGGGGAGACTGGACGCCTTCTCGTTAAGAGCTTTAGGGAACATCTCTGGGATACCTGCACCAATCAACGCCACCGCCCCATGGCCTAACATTTCAACACCCTCCCACTCTGCTGAGGATATGCAGGTCTTGCGCCTCCTCCACCGCCACTCTCTCTCAACCTGATGCCTGGAGGAGGAATGCCTCATCTTCTGCCTCGGAACACTTCAACCCTGTGGCATCAATGTGGACTCCCAAGTTGTTTCTCCCCCACCTTTTACCCCAGTTCTAACATTCCAGCTCAGCACCATCCTCATGACCTGTCCTACCTGCCAATCTTCCTTCCCACCTATCCGCCCCACCCTCCTCTCTGATCTATCACCTTCATCCCCACCTCCATCCACCTCTTGGCTACCTTCTCCCCAGCCCCACCACCCTCCCATTTAACTCTCCACCCCGGAGGCTCCCTGCCTTCATTCTTGATGAATGGCTTTTGCCCGAAACATCGATTTTCCTGCTCCTCAGATACTACCTAACCTGCTTTGCTGTTCCAGCACCAGTCTAATCTGGACTCTGTTTTGTAATAGAGTCATACTGCAGAAAAACAGATGCTTTCGTCCGACTTGTCTGCATTGACCAGATATCCCAAACTGACCTAGTCCAATTTGCCAGCACTTAACTCATATCCCTATAAACCCTTCATATTCATATACACACCCAGATGCCTTTTAAATGTAATTGTACCTGACTCTACTACTTCCTCAGGCGGCTTGTTCCACTCATGCAATACCCTTTGTGTGAAAAAGTTACCTCTCAAGTACTTAAAAATATTTCCCCTCTCACTTTAAACCTATTCCCTTTAATTTTGGATCCCCTCCACTCTAGGAAAAAAGACTTTGGCTGTTTACCCTATCTATCGATTTGTATTAACTCACTTATGCTGCTTGCTGTTAGAGAAAAGTACATTTGAGTGTTATGACTAATTTCTGTTCATGCCGAGAGTTCTAAGAAGCAAACTCAAAATCAAATTTATTAACTTGATTTTTTTAAAACATGACTAATGGAAATCTAAAACTGTGAGCAAATCAGCATCAATGAGAAAGAGATTATTTTCATCAGAGCTGAATTATTTTTATTTCCACAGAAACAGTAATAATGTGTTGCATTCTCCTTTTTGTTTCCATTTGCAACTTCCCTAGTATGACTTCTGCTTTTTTTTGTTACCTACTGCCACAGAAGGAAATGAGATGCAGAATGACTCAAATATTTCTAACTTTTAAAGATAACAAATTTCTATCTCGTAGTTTAACTGAGATTTGCCATTTTTTCTGTAATTAATGATTGTGACTAAAAGATGAATTCCATATAATAAAACATTTTATCTATATTAAATTCTAAGAGAAATTGTCTCATGTCCCATCATACATTTGGGAGTAACATACCTGGTTCAAATGAGAAGAGGCTTGAAACCTTCAAATTCTGGAAAGCAGAATAAGAAAAAGAGGTGGCAGTATTGATGAAACAAACCTTCACACTCTAGAAAGGCATGATGTAGATGGGTTTAGGATAGTCTGCTCATAGAATTGAGGCGTGGCTTACTACAATGTCGTAGGCCACCAGACAAACTGTGGCACAGTGGTTAGCACTGCTGCCTCACAGCGCCTGTAGACCCGGGTTCAATTCCCGACTCAGGCGACTGACTGTGTGGAGTTTGCACGTTCTCCCCGTGTCTGCGTGGGTTTCCTCCGGGTGCTCCGGTTTCCTCCCACAGTCCAAAGATGTGCGGGTCAGGTGAATTGGCCAAGCTAAATTGCCCGTAGTGTTAGGCAAGGGGTAAATGTAGGGGTATGGGTGGGTTGCGCTTCGGCGGGTCGGTGTGGACTTGTTGGGCCGAAGGGCCTGTTTCCACACTGTAAATCTAATCTTAAAAAAAAAACTAGTTTTCAAGAACCGGGAAGTAGTGAAAATGTCAGGTTTCCTTTATCTTTGAATATAGACCAGAATAATGACTGTAAATGACAGAATGTAGAAGATATTAGAACTCCCCCTTGTTTTGAACATTAATAACATCAAAACTCATTGTCCTATCAGTTTTTCCAACCAAGTAAGACTTTGTAATCTCATAAACATTAAAGATAGCAAGTCTTCTGGAGAATGAATATTGTTAAAATGTGCGCAAATCTCTGGCAGATAAAATTTGATTAATGGACCTATGATCTTGGTAGGAAGAATGAGAAGATGTAATGTCACCTAAATAGTATGCAGGAAAAAAGGGATAAATCTTTTGAAGTTGGCTTGTGAAGCTGAAAAGGGTATTAAAAGAGCGCATGGATTCTTGACATTATTAATGCAGTGCGGTGGGGTGGAGGTAAAGCAAAGAATACCAGTAAACCTTTGTAACATAATAGTTAGACCTCAGAGGAAGTATTATCCTGGTGATAAGAGGTGAAGTGTGAGAAAAGAAGAGATGTGACCAGAGAATGGCTGTAATGGTGGGCAGCATCAAAACTGGATAGAAGGGGAAATGGCATTTCCAAAGAGCAGAGAATGCCCAGTACCCATTCTGGTCAATGGCTAATTACGGAGTGTTGTGTTCAGTTTTGACCACCACACTTTGCCAAGGTCTAATCATTGTTACAGAAGTTATTAGCTAGTTGGAGGGATTTGGGTATTATGGATGTAGTGGTGAAGCTGGACTCTTGGAATAGAGGGGTTGAGAAGATATTTAATAAAGTTATTTGAATCATAAATGATTTTGAGAAAAAATAATGGAGAAACCGATCTTCTGGCAAAAGGATGAGTAACCATAGGACGCAGATTTTAAGATCATTGTAAAAGAACCAGAGGTGACCTCAGGATATTATTCAAAAGACAATTTAACAGATATTCACAAGGAGAAAATTTATACAGCTGTCCCACCACTTGCAATGTGCATTTACAACAGATTTGCAGTGTTTTACCACCATTCCCAAGCCCATGAATGTGCAGCCTTTGCGTGAAATAGTCAGAATGTTGTGCTGTAACTGAGTATATTTCCACAAATGTTAATGCACAAATGGTTTATGTTTTGTAATAATGCTAAAGTTGTACTGAAAATTCAACCTAAATTATTGACTAAAAATTCAACTACGAAGAGATGAAACTGCTTGATTTTCCATTGTTTTCTGTTTTGTTCTTCCTACCAAAGGTATATTTTACATCAGTTATTTTTGTCTTTCTCCGTTTCCATTGTTCCTGAAATTCACTCTGTACCAGCATATGTTTGTTTGAATTCTGTACCTCCTATGTTCTCACACTTTTCCACATACTGAATCAGAAAGTTTTCTTGTACATAACAAATTCCTCTCCATCTAAATCCTCAAGACAATGGTAGTCCTGTCTGTGTTTGGAAAGTTAAAATTCATGACCATAACCACTCTATTATTATTCTTACGGAAAGCTGAGATCTCCTTACAAGTTTGTTTCTCAATTTCCCCATAACTATTAGGGGGTCTATAATGCAATCCCAATAAGATGATCATCCCTTTCTTATTTCTCAGTTCCTCCCAAATGACGTCCCTGGATGTATTTCCAAGAATATGCTCCCTCAGTACAGCTGTAATGCTATCCCTTATCAAAAATGCCACTCCCTCATCTCATTTGCCTCCCTTTTTATCCTTCCTGTAGCATTTGTATCCTGGAACATTAAGCTACAAGTCCTGCCCATCCCTGAGCCATGTTTCTGTAATTGCTATGATATCCCAGTCCCATGTTCCTAACCATGCCCTGAGTTCATCTGTCTTCCCTGTTGGCCCCTTGCATTGAAATAAATGCTGTTTAATTTATTAGTCCTGCCTTGTCCTGACCTGCCCTGACTGTTTGACTTGCTTCTGTTCTCAACTGTACCAGTGTCAGATTGATCTCTTCCCTCACTATCTCTCTGGGTAATACCACCATCTCCTTAGTTTAAATCCTCCAGCTCAGCTCTAGCAAATCTCCCTACCAGTATATTAGTCCCCTCCCAATTTAGGTGCAATCCATCCTTGTACAGATCACTTCTACCCCAAAAGAGATTTCAATGATCCAAAAATATGAATCCTTCTTCCATACATCAGATCCTCCATCCTGTATTCATCTGTCTATTCTCCTATTGCTACCCTCACTCGCATGTAGCACTGGGAGTAATCCAAATATTACTACTCTTGAGGGACTTCCTTTTTAAATTCTCGTCTAACTCTCTGTAATCTCCCTTCAGAATCTAACCTTTTCCCTTCCTATGTCATTGGTTCCAATGTGGACTATCTCTTGCTGGCCCCCCTTCCCCCTTGAGACCATTCTGCACCCTCTCTGAGACATTCTTGATCCTGGCACCCGGGAAACAACACACCATTCTGATTTTTTGCTGCTGGCCACAGAAACGTCTGTTGATACCTTGGACTAGAGAGGCCCCTAACACAATTGATCTCTTGGAACCCGACGTATCCCTCGCTACATTAGAGCCAGTCTCAAGACCAGAAGCTTGGTCTCTCTCTCTCTCTCCTTCTCTCTCTCTCTCTTTCTCTCTCTCTCTCTTTCTCTCTCTCTCTCTTTCTCTCTCTCTCTCTTTCTCTCTCTCTCTCTTCTCTCTCTCTTTCTCTCTCTCTCTCTCTCTCTCCCAACCCCGCACTGACCTCACCATGTGTTTCCTTTGTCTGTTCTTCTGTTTTAAAACTGCTGTTGTTTTAACTTTTTTTTCCCAAAGGTGCACCACCATTTGAAACAGTTGTTGCTGTTTTTGGAATTTGAGGAAATCACCTCCAGCACCTAAAATACCTCAAAAAAAAATCAGCAGCTGTTACAACCAGAAAGTATTCCTGTCCTCCATCTTGGATTACCCAGATTCGGGGAGCAAGTGAGGTCTGCAGATGCTGGAGATCCGAGCTGAAAATGTGTTGCTGGAAAAGCGCAGCGGGTCAGGCAGCATCCAAGGAACAGGAAATTCGACGTTTCGGGCATAAGCCCTTCATCAGGAATCCTGTTTCCTGATGAAGGGCTTGTGCCCGAAACGTCGAATTTCCTGTTCCTTGGATGCTGCCTGACCTGCTGCGCTCACCCAGATTCAGTATGTGGATGCACCTCCTAGAGAAGGTGCAAAACCTAACCTACTGTTGGGAAATAAGGCAGGGCAGGTGACTGATGTCCAGAGAAAGTATATTCCTGTTAGGGTGAAAGGAAAGGCTGGCAGGTATAGGGAATGCTGGATGACTAGAGAAATTGAGGGTTTGGTTGAGAAATAGAAGGAAGCATATGTCAGGTATATTCAGGATAGATCAAGTGAATCCTTGGAGTATACTTAAGAGGGCAAAAAGGTGACATGAGATAGCTTTGGCAAATAGAATTATGGAGAATCCAAAGGGTTTTTACAAATACGTTAAGCACAAAAGGGTAACGAGGGAGAGAATAGGGCCCTTCAAAGATCAGCCAGGTAGCCTTTGTGTGGAGCCATAGAAAATGGGTGAGATACAAAACAATTATTTTGTATCAATATTTACTGTGAAAAAGGACGTGAAAGATATAGAATGTAAGGAAATAGATGGTAACATCTTGCAAAATGTCCATATTATAGAGGAGGAAGTGCTGGATGTATGGAAACGCGTAAAAATGGATAAATTCCCAGGACCTGATCAGGAGTACCATGGAACTCTGTGAGAAGCTAGAGAAGTGATTGCTGGGCCTCTTGCTGAGATATTTGTGTCATCTGTAGTCACAGGTGAGATGCCGGAAGACTGGAGGTTGGCTAACGCGGTGCCACTGTTTAAGAAGGGTGGTAAGGACAAGCTGGGAACTATAGACCAGTGAGCGTGACCTCGGTGGTGGGCAAGTTGTTGGAGGGAATCCTGAGGGACAGGATGTACATGTATTTGGAAAGGCAAGGACTGATTCGGGATAGTCAACATGGCTTTGTGTGTGGGAAATCATGTCTCTCAAACTTGATTGAGCTTTTTGAAGAAGTAACAAAGAGGATTGATGAGGGCAGAGCAGTAGATGTGATATATTTGGACTTCAGTAAGGCGTTTGACTAGGTTCCCCATGGGACACTGGTTAGCAAACTTAGATCTCACGGAATAAAGGGAGAACTAGCCATTGGGATACAGAACTGGCTCAAAGGTAGAAGACAGAGGGTGGTGGTGGAGGCTTGTTTTTCAGACTGGAAAAAACCTTGTGACCAGTGGAGTGCCATAAGGATCAGTGCTGGGTATTTTACGTTTTGCCATTTACATAAATGATTTGGATGCGAGCATAAGAGGTACAGTTAATAAGTTGGCAGATGACACCAAAATTGGAGATGTAGTGGATAGCGAAGAAGGTTACCTCAGATTACAACAGGATCTTGACCAGATGGGCCAATGGGTTGAGAAGTGGCAGATGGAGTTTAATTCCGATAAATGCGAGGTGCTGCATTTTGGGAAAGCAAATCTTAGCAGGACTTATATACTGAATGATAAAGTCCTAGAGTGTTGCTGAACAAAGAGACCTTGGAGTGTAGGTTCATAGTTCCTAGAAAGTGGAGTCGCAGATAATTAGGATAGTGAAGAAGGCGTTTGGTATGCTTTCGTTTATTGGTCAGAGTGTTGTATACGGGAGTTGGGAGGTCATGTTGTGGCTGTACAGGACATTGGTTAGGCCACTGTTGGAATATTGCGTGCAATTCTGGTCTCCTTCCTATCGGAAAGATGTTGGGAAACTTGAAAGGGTTCAGAAAAGATTTACAAGGGTTGCCAGGGTTGGAGGATTTGAGCTATAGGGAGAGGCTGAACAGGCTGGGGCTGTTTTCCCTGGAGCGTTGGAGGCTGAGAGGTGACCTTATAGAGGCTTACAAAATTATGAGGGGCATGGATAGGAAAAATGGACAAAAGTCTTTTCCCTGGGGTGGGGGAAGTCCAGAATGAGAGGGCATAGGTTTAGGGTGTGAGGAGAAAGATGTAAAAGAAACCTACGGAGCAACCTCTTCACAGAGTGTGGTATGTGTATGGAATGAGCTGCCAGAGGAAGTGGTGAAGGGTGATACAATTGCAACATTTTAAAAGGCATTTGGATGGGTATACGAATAGGAAGGGTTTGAAGGGATATGGGCCGGGTGCTGGCAGATGGGACTGATTGGGTTGGGATATCTGGTCAGCATGGATGAGTTGGACCAAGCAGCTGTTTGCAGCAAAGTCAGTAGGAACAGGGCGGGGGAGGGAAGAATTCTCCACTGGAAGAGTCAAAACTATAATAAAGAAAGGTGGCTGCATGGTTAAAGGCCTATTACCTTAGCCCCACAACAGTGTACACCGATGTAAGAGTTTCTCAGGACAATATCCTAAGTCCAATCATTTCACTTGCTGCAGTAGTGACCTTTCTCCAGTGCAAGGTCAGAAGTTTGCTGCTGATTGCACAACATTCAGCACCATTTGCAATTCTTCAGATACTAAAGATGTGTCTGCAAGCAGCGAGATCTGGACAATATTCAGGCTTGGGCTGAACAGTCAGAAGTATTGTTTTCATGTCACAAAGCAATGATTGTTTTGGACAAGAAATAATAGCATTCATTGAATGCCACTATTAATTGCCATACCATCAGCATCATGGCGATAACCATTAACTAGTCAGCAGGTCAAGGGTTTGGAATTCTGTGGTAAGTATCTTTTTCTCCTGATGTCTATCATCTACAAGCTATGAGTTAGGAAATACTCCTTTGTATTTTTGAGTGAAGCCCCAACAACCCTCCCCATCCAATACAAAATAATTTAATTGGTCAGCAATCAGTCCAGTATGTTTCTCCCCCATACCAGTCTAGTAACTGCAATGCTTACCATTTCAAAGATGCATTGCAGTAGCATCCAAACATGTGACTTTTTGACCTAAGAGAAAGCAACAGGTGCGAGTTTCCTTCCAAATCACATCATTGCTATTGCTGTTCCTTTGGTGTTAATCTTACACCAAGTGGTACTTCTATCTTTTGGATTCCAACAGTTAAAAGATGCAAACTATTAGCACAATTAAGGATGGGCAATAAATGTTGACATTGCCAGCAATGGCTACATTCCATGAATGAATAAATAAAAGCTGTTGAGCAATTTATATAGTAGATCTGCATAATCTAAGCTGCTAAAATTGAATACACTCCATGTGTTTACAATGTTTTAGGACTTCTGGTAACGACATTATCTGACCCAATCTTTATTTTGCAGGGGTACTTGGTGTTAGTGTCAATGAAGACATTTGATTTGCACGTAATCGAATAACAGGCAGGCAGTTTGAGGGGTTTTTTTTTTTGGCACACAATCACTAGATAGCATTTAACCAAAGTGTTACCAGCAAGTCTGGAGGGATAAATGTTTTCCTGTTTCCTCCAGAATATAGTGGAGTTTGAATTTCTAAAATGTGATTTCCCAATTCAATAAAAGTTGGCCATGTAAAGATATGAAGAAGCAATCCAGCTGGATCTCTTCAGTGAGCAGCTAATAAGTTTGCTTTAATATTTTAAAACTTCATTTCATAAAAGACTGAATGTTGTTAGATTAAAACAATCTCAAATCCCACAGCAATTGCACACAATAGCATGCCAAGCAGAGAGAGCAACTTGCAGCATAGGGTAAATTAAAATTGGGGAAAAATGTTAAAGTCTATAAGAAAAACAAATTATACTTTCTGCTGTTGGTCTTGAAGTTCCAGTGGAGTTGTGGCCAAGCTGGTTGAGACAGTCTCTTTCAAACTGTAATCTGTCATTTCCAGCAGAATTGCTATAGCATTTCAAGTGCATTTTATTTTAAAATTCTATGTCTCTATATTCCAACTTGTAACAGCCATGGGATCTGAGTTTGATAAAATTGTTTCAAGAGAGCTGCTGTGTTATGATTACATCCTACAGGCTGGGTTGATGTTACTGTCTTCTGTAACAAACAGAAATAATTTTAGTTCTTCACAGGTGGGATTTTGGTCAGCGTCACAATTCACTGGGCAAGTGTGTTCTGAGAGTCATCGCAAAAGTTGAAGATTTTAAATTATGTTTACAAAGAATCCCCAATTTACCTGATTTTCAAACCCAGGATGATAGCACAGAAAGATTTCTATAATTAACAAGCTGCCAGCATTTAACACACCTAATTATAACTCTAACCTTCTTGCAAATCACTGGTATTAAACAGTCCACAATTTGAAAAAAAAACAAGAAAAATAGAAAGAGACAGACAGTCTTGGTTGACTATTGGCACATGTTGGAGGTCATCCATAATTAATAAAATAATTTTGATCCCTCTATTGTCATACCTTGGAAAAAAAAGGGATTCCTTAGTTTCTCTTTGCATAATGGGTTTTCTGCAGGTCTGTTGTTCCAGTTTCAGCTATGTTAATACAAATCAATTCTTTAGCAAATACTGTTTAGGCATTTTATTTTAATTCCCTATAATGCTTAGCCAGCTGACAAGGCTTTTGCATTTATTTTTAAAACAGCATCCTGACTCACTCAAGTTTTTTTTTCTTATCAAGTCCCATCTAATTCAGTGAATGGAATTAGATTAATAATCCATATATTGTATCACAATTTAATGCATGTGGATATACTAAATGTATTCTAACTCTTGTCTCTTTTTGGACCTACAGGCATTGGATTTAAATACTTTGCTCTTGGTGATATCATCATTCTGATCACCTTTGGACCGTTAGCTGTGATGTTTGCTTATTCTGTGCAAGTTGGTTACTTGGCCATTTCACCACTACTTTATGCAATTCCTTTAGCACTCAATACAGAAGCCATCTTGCACAGTAACAATACCAGAGACATGGAGTCTGATAAACAGGCTGGGATTGTCACCTTTGCCATTATTATTGGGCCGACGTTATCTTACATTGTGTATAACATGCTGATATTTGTACCCTATGTAATATTTTCTATATTAGCAACTCGATATACAATCAGCCTTGCATTGCCACTTTTGACTGTACCTTTGGCCTTTTCACTTGAGCGACAGTTTCGAAGCCAGAATTATGCCAAAATTCCCCAGATGACTGCAAAACTGAATCTTTTTCTAGGATTGTTCTACGTTTTTGCCATTTTGTTAGCACCATCTGGAAGCTTACCAAACTAAAATGGCACAGACTCCTTTTCTATATTTCAGAAATCAAAATTGATGATGGTAAAGCTATTTTTTATTTTAAAATAGAGAAGTTGGAACAGTTTTTTTTTCAATTAAGCCACTATTCCTTTTAAACAAAAAGATGTTAATTTTTTGCAGTTACTCCAACTTCCACTCCTTAGCAAAGGTGCAATTTGCTCCTGAAAATTAAGTGGTGCATGGTGTGTTTTTTTTTAAAACAATGGTTTCAACATCAGGAAAATAATTTGCATTTGTACTGTACAAGTAACCCATATTTTCAGAGTCATCATATGGTAAGAAACTATATCACAAGTATATTTAAACTTAGCCTACCTTAGATTTTGATTCATTATATCTAATCCTTTACATAGTTGATTCTCATATATAAAATCATGGACAATAGAAAATTGAATTTATCTGGTTTTTATGTCTTGAAAACTTTAAGCATTAATAGGTTAATAATGGAGGACTGATGTAGCTTGTAAATGGCTTGTGATATAATTTCATTTTGGCAACATCTATAATGGACAAATTTGTATGATTTGTACAATTGGTCTTTGGTAGTGCAAGAAAAGTGAATTTGTAGCACACATACAGATGTACTGAGAATTGGTCCTAGGAAGTAATTTTAAATATGTGATGTCCATCTAATTTGAGAGAATATCTTTTTGTTTTGCTTTTGAGTTTGTTTAAACTTAATTGTAATTGCATTTCGGTACTTGTTTATTCTGTCATAACCTGCACTGTTTATTTGCAAGGATTGATATTTTGAAGTTATGTTTGAAATACATAAATGAATGAATGGTAAAAAGGAGATTAAAAGGCAGGTAAACAGCTTGGCAAGATGTCAAAACGTAAACTGTTTTAGAAGATGGAGTATTTAGTATTTGTCATTTTACTTTGTATAAGATTTCAAATGACTTTGCATTAAATTTTAAGGGAATAAATGGACTCTTGTTTACCCTTTACACTCCCTAGAGTTAGCTATTCAGTTCAATTCATGACCTCTTGGACAGCTGTGCAGTTCGGCAATCAAAAATTGCTCCTTTTGCCATGCTAATATTGGTCCATTTGGCGAGGTCAAGCAATTCTTTTGTTGTTATCTAAGTCAGAGTTTCTCCAAAGTGCAATTTGAGTTTGTGAGCTGTGGCGCAGGTATGGCCACCTTGGAGTTTTGCCTCTCCACACTCCCTTTCCTGTCATCTCTCAGGTCATCTTTCTCACTTTTGCATTTCTCACTGAGAGGTCATGATTATTTTCAACTCTCAATCATGTCACATTTGGAAAGTTTAGAATGAGATATAATGGCTTTCACAATCAATATACTGCATTATGTTGGATCAAATCACTGCAGATTCTGAAATCTGTACTGAAAACAACAAATGCTGGAGATCACAGCAGTCAAACAGCATCAACAGAGAGAGAATAAGCTCTGATGAAGAGTCACCTAGATTCGCAATGCTAGCTTGCTCTCTCCATCGATGTTGTGTAACTTACTGTGATCTCCAACACTTGTTTTCAGTACTGAATTTTGCTGTTGGCTTAAATGTCAGGAAAAAAGTGCCAGCAGTATAAAAACTTTCTCCCATTCAAGCCTCCTTTACAATCATAACAACAACAAAATTGAAAAGCCTCGCAGTTTATATGTGAAAGCTTGGAATTTTGTTAATTTGAGGAAGACATTTTAGAATTTTTTTTTGCTTTGGATATAATTTATTTTAAATTTCCAAATGGAGAGAATGAAGTTTGCTACTTCAGGACTTTCTCGTGTTGTTTGAACATCAGTGGAGTTTTTCCATGAGAAATTGTAGAAGCAGGCATCCTTTCCATCACGGATGTTTTGTGCTCCAGATGATATATTTTCACGAAGAGACTGGAGAAAATACTATTAGGGTCAAATAAAAAGAATGGTTTATTGCCCTTGAGTATATTTTCTCTTCAATGTAAGGAATTTTTTCATGAAGAACTATGTTTTATTCAAAGATATCAGTTTCCCATTTTTAGGAAATGTTAGTAATTGAACTTGAATTTCTGTTGCCTTAAATAATTAATTATTGCACTGACCATTATGATTTTTTTTTCCTTTTGTTTTGTCTTCAAGTATTTGTAGATTTTTCAAGTGGATGAAGGTGTGAAATGCACAAAACATCAGTGTCAAAATAGTTTTGTCAATTCAGTTTGCTGTGGGGTGTATGGAGCACATCATCACCTGTGCAATGAACATGCTCCCTAATTCGTCACAAACAAAAACAGAAATTGCTGAATAGCATTTGTGGAGAGAAACCGTCAATGTTATGAGTCCAGTGACTTTTGTCAGACCTACTTTTTGTTTCGGATTTCCAGCATCTGCAGTTCATTATTTTTCTCCCCTATTTATAGTTGTTTCTTTTTAATTAAGTCTTACCTGAATTTTGTTTACAGTATTTTTTACATTTGTTTTGCTGCTCGATACATTAAAATTCTTGAAGTTCATTACCTTTTGAGTGAAGAGCACTTTCATCCCATAATAGTATTACTGAATAGTGCAATGAAGTAAAATTAACTATGATTTAAGCTCAATCATTTACAGACATATCATGAGTTAACAGAGCATTCAAAGGAATTTTTTTTTATTATTGTGATTCCTATTGTCAAAACTTCCTGACCTAAAAAGAGAGATTTTAGGAGGGAGAGTTTTGGTCTTTTTCTTTCTCTTGTTGACATTTGCTTAATCAAGAATTAACCTGTGGATGTGTAAAAACATGCTTTCCGCTAGTGTGTTTACATGAAGCTAAATTTGGACAGCTTTTCAAATCACACTGCCCGGATACATCTTTTAGCAATTCCAGCATCCCAAAAGTAGAGATTTGCAATTGCATACAGTCTGGCAGAAACAATCTTCTATCCAGGCTGGTATGTTACCCCGACACAATTTGGAGTCAGAAAATTATTAACCAGTTTGCTCCAAATAAATAAAACTGACAAATGATAGGAACCTAATTTATAATTTGTGTTTGGGACAGGTTACTGGACTGACGGCTGTTTTATTTTAAATACTTTGAAACCTTTTTTGAAATGGATTTGTCTTGGAGAGTCGTCCCCATACACCTCATTCTCCAAAACCTAGAAAGAAAATTAACCTTTCCTAATATCTTTATGTATTCTGATCCTTTAAGATTGTCTGTCCATGACGAGGATTATTCTGGAAAATAAATGCCCATGATGCAGTGTATTAGCATAGCTTGAAGATTGTTTTTTTTTGTCAGCCAGCTAAAGGGTGTATAAAAATGAGTGTTTGACAAGATGTGCTGAGTGTGGTCCTGTAAGGATCTATGCTGGGACTTCAATATTTTGCTTCAGTTACACATATAGGTGAGACCACATTTTGAGTACTGTGTGAAGTTTTGGCCTCTCTTGGTAAGGAAGGACCAAAATGCTTTGAAGGTGGTTTATAGAAGGTCTACCAGATTTGATATCTGGAATAAGACGGTTGCCTTCTAAGAAAAGTCTGGATAGGCCAGTCTTGTTATTACTGGAGCCTGGATAGTCTTGATAAGATTGATGTGGAAGAATATTTCATCTTGTGTGTAAGTCCAGAATTAAAGGGCACTGTTTTAAAATTAGGCATTGCCTTTTCATAACAATTTTAAAGGGAAAAAAGTTATTATTGCTTTGTAACCTGACAAGTCTGCATCAAGCGGTAAAATCATAATATTTTTCAGAGTTCTAAGTTTTTTAGACAGTTGGGTAGATTATGGAACCTGGGGTTGTTCAGTGTAGGTAGGAATGTTGAATTTGCAATGCAAATAAATCAGCCATGATGTAAATAAATGGTGATGCTGGTCAAAGGATCAAATTATCCACTCTGCTCTTGTTTTGTATGTTCTTCTGCTTTGTACTATTGTTTTTCCTTAAGCATACGTATTATTTGAAACCAAAATTTCTAGTTCCTCATTAGCGTTTAATACACAACACTAATAGATGATAATCACCGTGAATGGCACAGTAGTTAGCACTGCTGCCTCACAGCGCCAGAGATCTGGGTTCAATTACTGCCACAGGAGACTGTGTGGATTTTGCACATTCTCCCCGCGTTTGCATGGCTTTTCTCCGGGTGCTCCGGTTTCCTCCCACAGTCCAAAAATGTGTAGGTTTGGTGAATCGGCTGTGCTAAATTGCCCGTAGTGTTAGGTGAAGGGGTAAATGTAGGGGAATGGGTCTGGGTGGATTGAGCTTCGGTGGATCGGTGTGGACTTGTTGGACCGAAGGGCATGTTTACACACTGGAAGTAATCTAATCTCTAATTGCTCTCCATTATTCAGATACCTATAAATTAGTCTTGCTTCTGAGCTCAAAATGATCCTCATTGCATGCCAAACTTGGAAGGACAAAATCTACAAATGTACTGGGGAGTTTTTTTTCCCACAGTTCCAATGGCTTTAGAATCAATTTTCCAATTGCAGTAAAATTCCAATGACAAGCCATCACACTGGCTTTACTTTTATGGTGTCAAACCATCATTTCTTAGATGGTTTTAAGCTAGAAGGGTTAACTGAGTAGTCTCTTCAGGGTCAGTGTTGCTAATGAATTTTAAGATATTCAATAAAGTCAGTATAATCCACATTTTGATTCTTATGTATTTTTTCCCAAGTTAGTTTCTTGGCCCAAGACAATGCAATCCAAAGTGGAAACATCCCACCTCTTTAAGTCTTAAGGTGATACTTATTTCTTTGAATAACTAGTCATGTGTTTTGAGAAAGCTAGAGCACGTGTTGGGAATAAGTAACCTCTGGTTTAACCAAGAAATTGATGATAGTTTCCAGATCACTTTTATCTTTGTTTTTAAAACCATATATTATAACTGTTTAGGTTATCCTTTGAACCTTTGAATGCATTGCTGCAGACATTATACTTAAAGCTTAGAATAACTGCTGCCAAAAAATTACTTTCTCCACATCCACATTGCACTTCCTGACATTCTCATTTCTACAAAGCCTATCATATATCCTTAGGTACAATCCTGTCCAGTTGTCACACCTCATTGCTGTCTTGGTTTGGATTAGCCAGCATCACCTTCCAGTTCTTGATTTGTAGTCCTATAGATTATGGCATGTCAAGTGCATAGCCAAGTAGTTTTTAAATGCCATGTGTACTTCTGATTATATTTTTTTGGACTAGAGTAATAAATGGATTAATTTACATGATGCTTTTCATATTTGACCTTTCTTTGTTATGCACACCTGCGTGTTAATTGCTGACAAATTTCAGTCCAGTGGAACATAACTGTAAAGGGTGGATCTAATAAAAGTCAAATAATGGTTTTAATTGTATTTATTACTTCAGCTGATTATGCATTAGTAGCACTGGTTGGGAGCAGAGTAGCTGTCATCCTCTGCTATTTTATATTTTCTATATTTTAGGGTTGGTAGCAGTTCTTTTGGGATAATGGTTATGTTTTCTGCCTCTGGGCTAGAAAATGAGCATACAAGTCTGACCTGGCCTTGAGATGTCCAAACAGATTGATTTTAAAAAAAAAAGAAACTGGTTGGTTTTACCAGACCCATTTGTTCGTATTTCAGTCAATTTAGAGAAGCTTGGGTAGATGATATTATGCTATCTGATGTAATAAAATAAGAATAATACTAAAATTTAAATACAATATGCTGTTTTCTTAAAGTTCTGAAGGACAAAATGTTTTGTAGTAAGAGATTTTGACATTAAATGGAAGTTTCAAGTAAAGTGTTTATCTTGATACAATTTACTAATTTAACATTGTGTACACATGGTTGTCAGTTCAAAACTTTAGTGTTGATCAGCGAGTTGCAGTAATAATCCAGCAAAGATGCCAAACCAAGAATAGTTATTGAATCTACCAATGCGCACACACCAATGCAAGGATCACTTCCTGCAGTAGAGGTGCTGATTTTGATATGCATTTTCAGGACTTTATATATTGCGAGGAAAAAAAAGTAACCTCTGCATCTCTAAATGTATTACAGATTTTATTGCGCGAACTCCCAACAAGTTCAAATTAGAAGTACAAATTTATTGCAGAAAATTTGTTTTATTTCTTGATGTATTTGTCACAAACCAATGAATGTCTACATTATGAAAATTTGCAAAAGTATTAATTAAAATATAAAGAATTTTGAAATAAAATTTCCACTAATTCTCGTACATTGTATGAATCTGGCCTGCTGTCCATATGTTGAAAATTCCATGTTCTGTTGTGAAATCCAGTGCAACAGTTTTATTTATACATGTCTGATTAAATTTACTTGTGTTGCACTAAAATCTGTGGGAGTTCTAAAGGTGAGTTTCAGAGCCTAGAGACCTCCGTTTAATTGGATAATGTGTCAAACTGCTATTGTAATCTGGATTTTATCAATTTCTCCATTTACCTACACAATTTGACAGGATAAGTGTTTCTAATGTCAAATTATCCTATTTTTGCCAATCATATGCAGTTGGATGAATTTATCAGCCAAAATCTATTTGTTAGGCAAATATTATTTGATATACATTGCTTAGTTTATATTAGAGAGGACCTGTCAAATGTACTTTAGGGACTTTAACATCTAGAGTAATACACTGACTCTTGTTTATAATTACTAGTTTTTGGAGAAAATATAGTGTTCATAATTGTAAACTATAATTGCAATGATTCTTTAAATAATCATTTTAATAAATTGACTCTTGGGTTTATTACTTTCTAGTTTAAAAGGGTTGTGCTTTTCTACTCCCTAGCCATGATGAGCAGCATTTGACTCTGTGACAGTTGTGTTAACATTATTCTTTCACCTGAGATTTTGGCTCAATATCAGCTCAGAAAAATAATGTCTGCTGCACTTGTCAGTGTGAAACTTGTCGATCATTCTGGATGTCAATCTAACATCTTTATTTAAAAAGTGAGGGAGGCAAACAAAATCTGGTAACTATAGACCACTTCACCCAAGTTTTCTTCACCACTTAATGCTTTTTTTGGTTTGATGGTGTTCTTGTGACTATACCTCTATTGTGCTTTAAGACATTTCTTTGATGGCAAGGGTAATAAGTTGTCATTGCTCTTTTTTTAATGTCACTGGACTTGGTATCAGCTGACTTCTGTCCATTTTCAAATCAACTCCAAATCCTGCTTATCTGTCAACCAGTTCTTGAAAACCTTTTAGTTTTAACTAATCTTTTGTTATTCTAATCAACGTATTCAGTGATTTTTAACTTTCCAAGCATAGACTGGGAACTGCCATAGTGTTAAGGTGTGTACAAGAAAAATTTCGGATTCAGTCTGTGGATGTACCTACTAGAGAAGGTGCAAAACATAACCTACTCTTGGGAAACCAGGCAGGGCAAGTGACTGAGGAGTCAGTAGGGGAGCAGTTTGGGGCCAGTGACCATAATTCTATTTGTTTTAAAATAGTGATGGAAAAGAATAGACAGGATCTAAAAGTTAAAGTTCTAAATTGGAAGAAGGCTAATGTTGATGGTATTAGACAAGAACAAGTTGATTAAGGGGTGGATATTTGCAAGTAAAGGGACAGCTGGAAAATGGGAAATCTTCAGAAATGAGAATAATGAGAGTCCAGAGACAGGATATTCCTGTCAGGATAAAAGGCAAGGCTACTAGGAAAGCTGGATGACTAGAGAAATTGAGGTTTTCTTCAAGTAAAAGAAGGAAACATATGGTATAGACAGCAAAGATTGAGTGAATCCTTAGACTTGCATGTCCTTGGCAAAGTGGAAGGGGGAGTTAAAGTGTTTAGCCATAGGCCAAAGTGCAGGTGTCCCATAGGTGTTCTCTGAAATGTTCTGCAAGTTGGCATCCTATTTCCCCAATGTAGAGGAGATATTTGAGATTAGGAGCTGCCCAGTGTTTGTGGTGCCACCAGGAAGGGAAGTTGCCACTATTTAAAGCACCAGTGAGAAGCCAAGGGTTTACAAGGAACCCATGCCAGAGGTGAATGAGGATGGGATATGAGTTCTGAGAAAGGATCACCAGTTTGGGAGTGGGTGGTTAATTAAAAATAAAGATATGGATCTGATTCATTGGCACCTTCCCCCATCCACCACTCCCCACCACCACCCTCCCATTGCTTCAGCTCCTGCATGCTAGATACCTTAAACAAGCACTGAGTGCTGTTGAACAAGAGTCACCGTCCTCTCATAAAGGCTCTCACATGCCAAGTAGCAGTTGGGTTAGAAATCCATTAGTTTCCCATGTAAGGGCCATAAATAAGAGTCCTGGTGGGAAGGCTGTCCTCCAGCCTAACAAACCGAGACTTCATTGGGTGGAGATGGAGAGGTACCCAACCCACACGCTCCTGTCCAATCAATTATAACCATTGTTACCAAGCACCACTAGTGAGTTATTAAATTCTACTGAATTTACAGTCTAATTCTACAGTCTACGATGCTAAAACATGAAAATTCTAATAGTGTAACTCAATACATAAAACTAAAAGGGTTATTTCCAAATATTGTCTCTTTTACATTAAATATAAAACTTAATGTCAGGGAAATCAATCTCACACAAGCATGCAGACGTGGCAAATGAGAACCATCTTAATCATTTCAGCATGTTCAAGATAATTGAGGTAAAAAAACATTATATGCATTTTTAATCTGAAATATTGCCAGTTTTCCTTTTGAAGTGAGCCACCTGCTGTCCTCTAATCTGGGTTATAAAAACAATTCTCCTACACCAATTCGCACATAACTCCATTCAATGCCTACAGCAGCAATACAGATTTGTTCATCTATTTATCATGCATAAGCAAAGTGCAATTAATCTATTGGTCACCACAGTTGTTCAAAGAATATTCAGAGCAGCTTGAGTGCAGATGTTATATGCTGTAATGGTAAAATAAATCAAGTGGAAGAATAATATTCCTTGAACAAAGTCCATCCCTGTGATTTAAAATGTAATTGCTTTATGAGGAATAGTTGCTTCCATAAATGTTTTATAAGATGTAATCATAAAAGGCTATAACAAAAGTGGATATTGTATCCATTGTACTTGTATTGCTAGAGAAATCCAAATCTAATCTTATTCATCTGCTCCTCATAACTTTGCCCAATTTTGACCTGTAAGAAATAGTTTTGGCCTGTCCCTTTTTTGTAAAGGAGTACATGTTCCAAACCTTTCTGTCCTTGTACTTTAATGGAACTTTATGTTGAGGACCACTCATCACTATTCACAAGAGGAAGTAGGTTTTCCTTATTCAATCTCAAAACCCTTCATCATTTTAAATACTAATAATAAATTCCCTTGCATTTTCTGTTCTGTTGGAAATAAAACCAGAATCTCAAGTTTTTCCTCTCTGATATATTTTCAATTTCTGTTATTAGTCTGGTGAATTAGATTAGATTACTTAGTGTGGAAGCAGGCCTTTCAGCCCAACAAGTCCACACCGATCCTCCAAAAAGCAACCCACCCAGACCCATTCCCCTACATTTACTCCTTCACCTAACACAATGGGCAATTTAGCATAGCCAATTCACCTAACCTACACATTTTTTGGACTGTGGGACGAAACCCACACAGACACAGGGAGAATAGACAGTTGCCTGAGGTGGGAATTGAACCCAGGTCTCTGGCGCTGTGAGGCAACAGTGCTAACTGCTGTGCCATCGTGCCACCCTTGTTTAAGCCCTTATCTGTTCCATTCCAATTCCAACACACGATTGACACTTAAGTCAGTGGAGCTGTTATGCCCCACAGCCTTGACAAACAATATTTCTCAGACTTTGAAGAGTTGGTAGCATAAAATAGGCACTTGGGTGATATAATAAAAAGCTGCGGCTGTTCAAATGAAAAACATATTATTTAATACTTGAGGAAAATCTGTGAAAATTAATGACTGGAAAATTATACTGATAGCCTGTAAGAATATATTGAACAGCTGAGCATGCCCATGTTTACGATAGAAGGCAGCCTCTATGGTAATAATGATTACTGGATGTAGGTGTCATTGGCTAAAACAACATTTAACAGCTAATGATCCGCATCCATGAACACCAACTAGCCACGAAACTACACGACCAGCTATCCTTAGTAGCCACATACTCAGATGACAAACAACGTGAATTCAACTGGGACAGCACTACTATTATAGGACAAGCCAAACAGAGAACAGCCAGGGAATTCTTAGAGGCATGGCACTCATCCATAGATTCAATCAATAAGCACATCGACCTGGACCCAATATACCGGCCACTGCAGCGGACAGCTGGAACTGATAACCGGAAGCAGCAGAGACAAGCCACTATAAATGCTGGAGGAAACATCACAGAAGCGCTTCACAGGAGGCTCCCAAGCACTGAGGATGTCACCAAGACAGGGGACAAAACATTTGCAACACAAATTCCCAGCTCAGCAAACAGAACCACAACAAAATAACATTTATTCCCACCCCTAATTGCTCTTGAGAAAGTAGTGGTGAGCTACCTGCTTAAACCACTATTGTTCAACAGTGCTGTGCAACAAAGCAGCAGTGGAACCTCCAGCATCTGCAGTACTCACGTTTGCCTTGCAGTGGAGGAATGATGATCTAGCTCCAAGTCTGTGACTTCCCAATGGCAGTGTCACCACTCATCTGCTGCCTTTGTCCTCGTGGGTGGGAGAGGTTACAGGCTCTTAAGCTGCTGCCAAAGAAAGGATGAAATCTTTATCATTGTGGCATAATTCCTTTCAATGTCACAGCAAAAAATGCCTTTCTTTAGGCAGTTCACTGGGATTTCATTTTCATTTCATTTACAACAA
The DNA here is from genome assembly GCF_020745735.1 of Hemiscyllium ocellatum. NCBI lineage: Eukaryota > Metazoa > Chordata > Chondrichthyes > Orectolobiformes > Hemiscylliidae > Hemiscyllium > Hemiscyllium ocellatum. The sequence goes on from NC_083437.1 coordinate 13,576,414, forward strand.
CTCCAATCCAATGAGAGCTGCTGTCAATGATAACATTACATGATGGGCTGCAAGTTTTCCACCAATGTTCTTTGAACCACCTCAGCCATGTAAGTCACTTCACAAAAGTGACAGAGATCTTTCCCCCAACTATCTTTCTTTGCCCCATACTGCCATTAAGAAGTTCATAACATCAACTGTCAGTTTTCTATCTCTCATTGCCCTACTTGTAACTCTGGGTTCTGTCAAAATTTGGGCTTAATCAATGCAAATGCTTCTCCTACAACCCATGATTTGACTGGTAAATAATTTATGATTGATTCTAATGTGAACAGGTGAAGAAGCATTGCACCTCAGAAGTATTTAATCTTTCTTTAAAATGATTGGAGCCTGTGTTTTGCTGAATCCTATCTGCTAAGGTTAATGGGGAAATCAAGCTCTAATCAAGTTTACTGTGCTGGTGGCTTCTACAATTTTGTAGCTTCCATTTCAGATTTTCATTCAATTTACAAAACCTTTGTGTAAGCACAGGGATCCTCCTAGGTAGCTAGTGCCACCATCAGTAGCCTGTCTACATTGATGCTTATGTGAGGAAGGTCTAATGTTGTCCATTAACTCCTATCAACTCTGCTTTTGTGCAAGATTGATTACTTCAAAGCTGAGTAATTTGCAAGACAATACAGTGAACGCTCGTGAAGAATTCTCATTTCCAAGAACACAGTTCAGAACCAACCTAATTGAATTTTGGTGCAACATCTGCTTTCAAAATCCGCTCAGTATTAGTAAGTACTTTGACATAAAAAGTGCGAACAAAAGTAGATAAAAGAACGCAATTGTACTTCAACAGAACATATTCAATCATTGTAATAGTTAGAGGTTTCATCAGCTTTCTGGGATCATAAATATTTAGCTCAAGTCAAAGACATTTGTTAACAAACAAACATTTGTTTTTAGATGAATGAAATACTGACTAAAGCTGATAGCAACATCTGTGCACCTACAGACTATTTGGCAAACAGGAGATCAAAGCAAATATTGAATTGAAACGAAAACAAACTGGAATGTTGTATAGAAAGCGGATTCTTGCTTGTAAATGATTTAGGTTGAACTGAAATTACTGGATCAACCATATTCTGTATATATATTTTTTGATAGTAAATTTTAGACTTGCTCCCACATCCATGTTTTTAAATGCCACAGCCTTCGTAATAGGAAATATTCTGCTTCTGGCATTGACGAAATATGTCACTGAATTGCTAAATGCTACTAAACATTTCTGTTCTGTTTTGTTCTCGCATTCCTATAATCTTAGTGTGGTGTCTTTATTTTTTACTTGGCATCCATAAATCACCTCAACTTTGACTGGAATTGCTCTTGACATAAGAAATGAGATTACATAAAACTTGCTGCAATAAATGTTCTTTATGCTGAAATGTGTCAATCAATCACATTGCATATAATCATAGTGCAATGTACATCAATCTATTTCTCCAGTCATAATTCATCCAGGTGGCAAGTCTTCGTGCACGAACCTGGAGTATTAATGTTGATCGGCTATTTCACCATGTGTAAAAAGTGAGGTCTGCAGATGCTGGAGATCAGAGCTGAAAATGTGTTGCTGGTTAAAGCACAGCAGGTCAGGCAGCATCCAAGGAACAAGAAATTCGACGTTTCGGGCCAGAGCCTGATGAAGGGCTCTGGCCCGAAACGTCGAATTTCCTGTTCCTTGGATGCTGCCTGACCTGCTGTGCTTTAACCAGCAACACATTTTCAGCTCTATTTCACCATGTGCTAAATTACATCCAAACCAAATTCAATCCTGTCCTGAAGGAAAGTAACATGAAATCAAATGTGCAATATGTTTGTTCTTGTGGGAACTAAAGGAGAAGAAAAACTTAAACTTGCCACACCTCGAGTACTGTAACCAGATTTTAGGGAGATAACCATGGTATGATGCAAAGCACAGCCAACAGACTGAACATTAAGACAGGAGGATTGTTAGAAAAGTCATGGGGCAATTTTAAGCCTTAAAAAATTAACAGATGAGTGTTTTTAAAAGATGAAAGTCGGTCAATTTGAAACATGAAATATATTGTAACTGCAGAAGAAGTGGGCACAGATTCAAATCCAGTAGCGATTTTTAAATTAAGATTAAGAAGTTCTTTAAATGACAAGTAAGGTATGATAATAGAGATTTAAAGCCTTGTACTCATTTAAGAATTAGATAGATGTTGTGCTCTGGACAGCAGGAGCTTCTTGGTGCTAAATGAATCATCAAATCTAACATTGCAACAACAGTATTTATGTAGAATCATAATTTAGCACAAAAGGCAAGATACTGCATAAGAGTACTATCAAGCATCAACTGATTTCTATATAAGATTTTATGGGCACAAGTCAATCAATGCTTTCTAGGTGGAATTGTCTAGTTACTTGAAAAGGGAAAATTGTGCAGTGTTACGTGGAGAAGACTGAAGATTAGCACTAACGCAATGCTCATTTTGAGAGCTGATACAGACACTATGGGCTATATGACTTCCTCCTGCACTGTAACAGTTGTGTAATTGTGAAGTCCATTTTAAGCAATTTCCCAAAGCAGGGAAAGGTAGGAGAAGAGATTTAGAAGACTAGTTCGAGAATTTAGGATCTTGGCAGCTTATGTTAAGACCATTGTAGATTTATAGACTCATACAATGCAGGAAAGGTCCTTTAGGCCATCAAGTCTGCACTGACATAAACCCCCTCCACCACTAAAAGTGTGCTATTCCAATTTCCTGCTTGTTATGATATCTCGAGTGCTCATCCAAATATTTATTAAAAAATATTTCCTATGCAGTGCATTCCAGACTCCCCCCGCCCCCACCACCACCCCCGCCACAGTTGGCTGAGTGAAAATGTTTTTCCCAAATTGCCTCTGAATTTCCTGCTCCTTATCCTAAATTATGTGCTCCCTCATACCCCCCATTGACCGGAAATACTATCGTTTGATCACTTTAGATGGGTCAGTTTTTGTCCAATGTGTGAAGGAGGGTTTCCTGACACAGTACGTAGACAAGCCAACAAGGGGCGAGGCCGCAAAGGATTTGGTACTGGGTAATGAACCTGGTCAGGTGTTAAATTTGGAGGTAGGTGAGCACTATGGTGATAGTGATCACAATTCAGTTATGTTTACTTTAGTGATGGAAAGGGACAGGTAGAAAATGCAGGGCAAGAGTCATTGCAGGGGGGAAGGCAATTATGATGCAATTAGGCAAGATTTAGGATGCATAGGATGGGGAAGGAAACTGCAGGGAATGGGCACAATTAGAATGTGGAGCTTATTCAAGGAACAACTACTATGTGTCCTTGATAAGTATGTACTTGTCAGGGAGGGAGGAAGTGGTTGAGTGAGGGAGCTCTGGTTTACTAAAGAAGTTGAATCTCTTGTCAGGAGGAAGAAGAAGGCTTATGTTAGGATGAGACGTGAAGGCTCAGGGCGTTTGAGAGTTACAAGTTAGCCAAGAATGACTTAAAGAGAGAGTTAAGAAGACCCAGGAGAGAACATGAGAAGTTGGCAGATAGGATCAAGAAAAACCCTAAAGCTTTCTATAGGTATATCAGGAATAAAAGACTGACTAGAGTAAGATTAGGGCCAATCAAGAATAGTAGTGGGAAGTTGTGCATGGAGTCCGAGGAGTTTGGGGAAGTGCTAAATGAATATTTTTGTCAGTATTCACACTGGAAAATGACAATGTTGTCAAGGAGAATACTGAGATACAGGCTAGTAGACGAGACATTATTGACGTTTGCAAGGAGGTGGTGTTAGCAATTCTGGAAAAAAATAGATAAATCCCCTGGGCTGGATGGGATTTATCTGAGGATTCTTTGGAAAGCTAGGGAGGAGATTGCAGAGCCTTTGGCTTTGATCTTTATGTCGTCATTGTCTACAGGAATAGTGCCAAAGACTGGAGGATAACAAATGTTGTCCCCTTGTTCAAGAAGGGGAGTAGAGACAACCCTGATAATTATAGACCAATGAGCTTTAATTCAGTTGTGGGTAAAGTGCTAGAAAAAGTTATAAGAGATAGGAGTTATAATCATCTAGAGAGGAATAAGTTGATTAGGGATACTTGTGGGCAGTACAGTGGCTCAATGGTTAGCAAAGCTTTCTCACAGTGCCAGAGACCCGGGCTTGATTCCCGCCTCGGGCGACTGTCTGTGTGGAGTTTGCACATTCTCCCCATGTCTGTGTGGGTTTGCTCCGAGTGCTCAGGTTTCCTTCCACAATCCAAAGATGTGCAGGTCAGATGAATTGGCCATGCTAAATTGCCCATAGTGTGAGGTGCATTAGTAAGGGGTAAATACAGGGTATGGGAATAGGTCTGGGTGGGTTACCCTTCAGAGAGTCAGTGTGGATTTGTTGGGCCAAAAGGTCCTGTTTCCATACAGTAGGGATCTAATCTAATCTAATGAGTTATTGAGATGGTGACCAGACAGGTGGATAAGGGTAAAGCAGTTGATGTGGTGTATATGGATTTCAGTAAGGCACTTGATAAGGTTCCCCACAGTTTGCTACGGCACAAAATATGGAGGCATGGGATTGAGGGTAATTTAGCACTTTGGATCATAAATTGGCTAGTTCAAAGAACACAGAGCATGGTGTTTGATGGGAATTGCTTCATCCTAGAGTTCAGTTGCTAGTGGTGTACTGCAAGGGTCTCTTTTGGAGCCACTGCTATTTGTCATTTTTATAAATGACTTAGATAAGGGCATAGAAGGATGGGTTAGTAAATTTGCAGATGATACTAAGGTCGGTGGAATTGTGGATAGTGCTGAAGGATGTTGTAGGTATAAGCTACAGAGCTGGGCTGAGAGGTGGCAAATGGAATTTAATGCGGAAAGGTGTGAGGTGATCCGCTTTGGGAGGAGTATCAGGAATAAACAGTATTGCACTAATGTAATATTCTTAGTAGTGTAGATGAGCAGAGAGATCTCAGTGTCCATGTACATGGATCCTTGAAAGTTGCCACTCAGGTTGATAGGGTTGTTAAGATGCATAAGGTGTACTAGCATTTATTGGTAGAGAGATTGAGTTTTAGGGCTATGAGGTCATGATGCAGCTGTACAAAACTCTGGTGTGGCCACAACTGAAATATCATGTACAGTTCTGGTCACCACATTATTGGAAGCATATGGAAAAGGTTCAAAGGAGATTTACTCGGATGTTGCCTGGTATGGAGGGAGGGTCTAATGAGGAAAGGCTGAGAGACTTGAGGCTGTTTTTGTTAGAGAGAAGAAGTTTGAGAGGTGACTTAATTAAGACATACAGGATAATCAGAGGGTTAGATAAGGTGGACAGTGAGAGCTGTTTTCCCCTGATGGTGATGGTTAGCATGAAGAGGCATAGCTTTAAATTGAGGGATGATAGATATAGGACAGATGTCAGAGGTACATTCTTTACTTAGAGAGAAGTAGGGGCATGGAACACGCTGCCTGCAACAATAGTGGACTCACCAATTTTAAGGGCATTTTAATGGTCATTGGATAAACATATGGATGGTCTTGCACTTTGGAAAAAAGAATACAAGCATGGACTACTTTCTAAATGGTGAGAAAATTCATAAAGCCAAAGTACAAAGGGATCTGGGAGTGCTAGTTGAGGATTCTCTAAAGGTAAACATGCAGGTTGAATCCATGATTAAGAAAGCGAATGCAATGTTGTCATTTATCTCAAGAGGGTTGGAATATAAAAGCAGTGATGTGCTACTGAGCCTTTATAAAGCTCTGGTTAGGCTCCATTTGGAGTACTGTGTCCAGTTTTGGGCCCCACACCTCAGGAGGGACATATTGGCACTGGAGCGTGTCCAGCGGAGATTCACACAGATGATCCCTGGAATGGCAGGTCTAACATACGAGGAATGGCTGAGGATCCTGGGATTGTATTCATTGGAGTTTAAAAGGTTAAGGGGAGATCTAATAGAAACTTACAAGATAATACATGGATTGGAAAGGGTGGACGCTAAAAAGTTGTTTCTGTTCGGTGAAGAGACTAGGACCCGTGGGCTTAGAATTAGAGAGGGTAAATTCAGAACAGAAATGCGGAGACATTTCAGCCAGATAGTGGTGGGCCTGTGGAATTCATTGCCGCAGAGTGCAGTGGAGGCTGGGATGCTAAACGGCTTCAAAACCGAGATTGATAAATTCTTGTTGTCTCGAGGAATTAAGGGCTACTGGGAGAACGCTGGTAAGTGGAGTTGAAATGCCCATCAGTCATGATTGAATGGCGGAGTGGACTCGATGGGCCGAATGGCCTTACTTCCAATCCTATGTCTTATGGTCTTATGGATGAAAATGAAATAATGTAGGATGGATGGACTCCAAATTGGTTCCACAGGGTGGCGCAACATCAAGAGCCAAAGTGCCTGTACTGCGCTGTAATGTTCTATTTCCTGTGCACACCTCAATCATGTCCCCCCTCAGTCTTCTCTTCTCTAAATAAAACAATCCAAGCCTATCTCGTCTTTCCTTACAGCTCAATTGCTCCATCCCAGGCAACATCTTGGTGAACCTCCGTTGTAATCCTTCCAGTGCTATCACATACCTTTGGAATGAGGTGACCAGACCCGTACATAGTTTTCCAGCTGTGGCCTGACCAACACTCTGTACAACTCCAACATTACCTCCTTAGGCTCCTGTACTCTATGCCACTATGCCATCAATAGTGAAACAATTAAAACCGGGGAAGCTGAAGAGGCCAGAATTAAATAAGTGCTGATATCCTGATGAGTTGTGGGACTGAAAGATTTTATGGTAATTGAGAGGGGCCAGGCCATGAAAGAATTTGTAAGCAAGAATTAAATAATCTAGGCATTGCTTAACTGGGAGTCAATTAAAGTTTGTGAGAAGATTTGTAACTCGGGTGCTCGTTGTTGTGGTTCTGTTCGCCGAGCTGGGAGTTTTTGTTGCAAACGTTTCGTCCCCTTTCTAGGTGACATCTTCGGTGCTTGGGAGCCTCCTGTGAAGCGCTTCTGTGCTGATTCCTCCGGCATTTATACTGGTTTGAATCTGCCGGAGTCAATTAAGTCAAGAAGCAAAAGAATGATAGTGGGATTTGGTGTATATGGTTTAATATACAGGACGGAGAGATTTCAATCACCTCAATTTTCAGAGCACAGGATGTGTGGAGTTATGTGAGCATTGGAATAGTTATGCCTAGAAAGTGCATAATCTTGAATGAGAAATTACAACAGATGATCTGAAGCAAAAATAGAGTTAGGTGATGTTACACAAGTAGAAATAGATGATTTAGTGGTGGCAGGGATAAGTGGTCTTGAGGTCAAAAAAGATTGCAAGACAATTGTTCAGCCTTTAGAGAGAGATAAAGTCAGGAGCTAAAAATCAGTGTTGAGGCAAGGACCAAAGACATCAGAGGAAAATTTGGCTGTGAAATGCCACTATGCAGACTTGCTTTGATATCATAAGGAACATTGTGTAATCGCAGCACTGTCAGCCTTGGAAAAAATGATGCTATTTAAATGATCTTATTCCATCAGTTGATTACTTCCAGTATACAGTTGGAAGAAATGTCTGCTTCACAAATATTGGATGAGAGACAGTGGAGGGTCAAGGGAAATTACAGTGAAGGACAGCATGTGGTCACATACACATTGAAACTGGCTATATATTTGTTCATTATGTCACCAAAGAACAGCATGTAATGGAAAATTAGGAGGGGTTCAAGAATTTTACTTTTCTAGTATGTGTCAATAAAGTAATAATATGCCAAATTCACAGTGAAAGCCTTAAAGTTGAAGTATAGTGGTTTAGGCAGTGATGTTACAGAGGGAAAATTGAGTTCTTTGCCAGTTGAGTTTAAAAGCAGGGAGGTTATGTTGCAGCTGTACAGGGTGCTAGTGAGGCCACACCTGGAGTACTATGTGCAGTTTTGGTCTCCTTACTTGAGAAAGGATGTGGGGGTGCAGAGGAAGTTCACTAGGTTGATTCCGGAATTGAGGGGATTGATTTATGAGGAGAGACAGAATAGACTGGAATTACTTTAATGGGAATTTGAAGAATGAGTGGGGATATTATAGTGACATATAAAATTATGAAGGAAAGGGATAACATAGAATTAGAGAGGATGTTTCCACTGGCAGGTGAAATCAGGACAAGAGAGTATACCTGAAAATGTGTTGCTGGAAAAGCGCAGCAGGTCAGGCAGCATCCAAGGAACAGGAGATGCGACGTTTCGGGCATAACGTCGAATCTCCTGTTCCTTGGATACTGCCTGACGTGCTGCGCTTTTCCAGCAACACATTTTCAGCTCTGATCTCCAACATCTGCAGACCTCACTTTCTCCAAGACAGCATAGCCTCAAAATTAGGGAGAGTAGATTTAGGACAGAATTAAGAAGGAACTTCTTCACTCAGAGAGTTGAGAATCTGTGGAATTCCATGCCCAGTGAAGTAGTTGAGGCTTCCTCAATGAATGTTTTTCAAACTAAGATAGATTTTTTTTAATGGAAAGGTAAGGGTTATGGTGAGAGAGCTGGTGAATGGAGCTGAAGCCACAAAAAGATCAGCCATGATCTTATTGAAAGGCAGAGCAGGCTCGAAGGACCAGATGGCCTACTCCTGCTCCTAGTTCTTATGTTCCTATGTTCTTATGAATAATAAGTCTAGAGTGAAGCTGAAGAAATATTATTTTTGCTTGTCTAAATTTCCTCACCTTGTTTTCTGAAAACACTGACCAATATTGTGGTATAGTTCCAGTGAAAATTGTCCAGAAGGGAAGTCAGACATTCCAGTACATGCAGTCATTCCTGTCATGTGACCTGGAATAGGAACCATGGCTAATATTTCTTTCTTCCTAGCTAAAATGCTGAATCAATTGTAATATCTCATTGTCATTTTAACTGAATTAATTCACTTGGCTCAAAGGGAAAATTGGAACCTGGGACTCTTCTATTTAGTGTGGCTCAGGATTATGGAAAGCTATAGATTATTAGTGGACCCATGGGACCAGCTCAGAGACTTAGAGCAGAATTAAATGCCTTGTCCTTTGACATTTTTGATTGTGAGAAAGGGCGGTGTATAGGTTCCAAAGTCCAGTGATTTGTAAACCCAGGAAAGGAGGATAAACTACCAGAATGTGAACAAACATTGAGGCAGTCTGTGACACTGTGGTGTTTTAGGGAATTCCAAAGCTTCCTAATTGAACCAGAAGTTTGGGAATCCCTTGTAAAACTTTAATGAGATTTGATGACACACAATCTCACTAACGACTGATGGGAATGAGGAGAAATCCATGGGATTTGACTTGACCATGTTTGGGCTTTGGTATACTCTGTGGGGTGTTCCATCACAGTTTGTCTGTTTCTTCTGGACGTTAAAATATAACCTATGTATAATTATAGATTGTATTACTTTTACAACTTTTCGTAACAACATTTATTGCTGTTTGTCCAAATCTACAGAATCTTGTGACTTTAGTCTTTCAGTAAGTACCTGGGATCTCAACTATTTTTAACACGTAGTCAAAATGAAATGGTGGTGATGAGCTTATTGCGTGAACTGTTCAAGTCCATGGGGTCGGCTACTCCCATATTGCTGTTAGGAAGAGAGTTTTCATTGTATCAAAAAGGGATCTGGATGTCCTTGTACATTTATCACAAAACGTTAGCATGTAATCTAAGTAATTGGTATGGCGAATAAAGGGCTTATGCCCGAAACGTCGAATTTCCTATTCCTTGGATGCTGCCTGACCTGCTGTGCTTTAACCAGCAACACATTTTCAATGGCGAATAAAATGTTGACTTTTATCCTGAGATGGATCGAGCATAGAAATAAAGAAACCTACATCTGGACAGGGCACTGGTGAGACTGCACCTAGAGAATTACATACAGGTCTTGACTCCTTGTTTAAATAGGGAAGTACTTGTACTGGAAGCAGTTCAGAATATGTAGACTAGTTTGATTTTTGGGATGAAGAAATTTGTGTTATGAAAAGTGATTGAGCAGGTTGGGCCACTCTAGAGTTTAGAAGAATGTCAGGCAATTTTATTGAAACATATAAAATTCTGAGGGGAATTAACAGGATAGATTTTCTATTAATGGGAAATCCACACCTGAGGAGCACAATTTCAAAATAAGTGATCTTCCAATAAGATAGCAATGAGCGATAATTTCTTCTCTCAGAGAGTTGTTCTTTGTTGGAATTCTTTTCCTCAGACAGGGAAGCAGGGTCTATACATACTCAAGGCTGAGTTAGATGGATTTGTAATTAACAAAGATGTCAAAGTTATTGAGGCAGCCAGGAAAATGTATGCAAGGATCAAATCAGTCATGATCATATTGAATGATGGAGAAGGTTTGACAGTCTGAATGGCCTCACTCCTGCTCCTACTGCTTATGACCTTGTGATCAATCAGTGATTTGGTTTTAAATATTGGATTGAAATGCAATGGAATTCTTACACCTGTGGGTGCCTCCCTGCCTTATGTTCTCCTACACCCCCCACCCATCCCCCCCTCCATTATAAAGGGCAGGTTAGACTCCTAAACCTTAATGATGTGGAGGTGCCAATGTTGGACTGGGGTGAACAAGGTTAAAAACCACACAGCACCAGGTTATAGTCCAACAGATTTATTTGGAAGCATTAGCTTTCAGAGCGCTGCTCCTTCATCAGGTAGCTTCATCCCAGCTATGTAATGAAGGAGCAGCACTTCGAAAGCTAGTGCTTCCAAATAAACCTGTTGGATTATGATCTGGTGCTGTGTGGTTTTTATCTTTAATCTTACTTGAACCTACCTAACACACTGTACACTGAAGATAAGAATTGTGAGGAAAGGAATTATCCCAGCTACTCTTTCTGAGGAAGTAGCTGAAGTATCTCATGTCTGAGACTTGAGTTAGGATATGACCTTAAATGGAACACAACTGATGCATGGCAACTTATGCTACTATTAGTACATTATAAACCAGGATAAGAATACAAAAATACAACATTGTCAATTTGAAATTCTAAGTTAGTAGGAGTCATTAGGAACTGAAAGAGGTTCTTTATTATTGCACATAGTGCCTCACTGCTATGTTTTTGCAGGATACTAAGCATACTTCAGAATACAGACTGTATTTAATTTTTCCAGTCAGAGTCTTCCAGCCAGATGTGTTAAATGTTTGATTTTTATTGTGATCCAAATATGCTGTTTAACAATGCTCCTGATACAAAAATGCCTCAATGACACTTTTGTATTTAATCTCCAGCAGATGTAACAAGTACCAGATCATCAAGGCTTTGAGATGGCAGGGTGTCTAGAATGTAGACTGGTTGCCCAAACATTCTGGCCCATGTGGTCTGCCATCTCAGCTCTTGTTCCATTATACTGGCTCATTTTGTTCAAATTGCATGAGCTGGCAGATTTGGAAAGGGCTTTGTGCCTGAAATCTAAATCATAACATAAAACTCTGCTAGCTACAGAAAGTTGAGATCTGAGCAAATTAACATAACTTGTTATGTGGGGTCGAGACTGTGATGCTGGAAAAGAACAGCAGGTCAGCTAGCATCCGAGGAGCAGGAGAATCAACGTTTCGGGCATAAGCCCTTCATCAGAAATCATCTCTTGCTAATCAGATGTTGCCTGACCCTCAGTGCTTTTCCAGCACCAAACTCTCGACTCTGATCTCCAGCATCTCAGTTCTCCCTTTCTCAATAACTTATTATATGTGATGCAATTGTGCAAAGCTAAGTGACTCACAGAAGCAAATAGCTTAGGAAGCACCAGCCCAGCATCACAGGTCTAGAATCAGAATTCCAGTTGTAGTGAACTCAACAAAGGAATTTGGTCCCTTTGCTTTTCACTAACATTAACAGGCAAGATTTACTCAGCTATTACTTGCAAAAGTATATCAGTGAGACACTGTGTGCAATAATAAGGAGCTCCTTTCAGTTCCAAATACTTCCTATTAACTTAGAATTTCAAATTGGCAATGTTGTGCCTTTATGCCTGTTCATTTTATTGTGCTTCTATTGTGATACATAGCACTGCGTGATAGAGGAAAGAAACTCATTCACACCTGCTAACTTCCAATGTGTAAATTAAGAATGTTAGCATTGTCCCAGTCGACAATTGGGAAACCAACACTAAGGACAGGAACTCTGGCAAACCACCATCTGAGAAGGAACCGCAATTTTTAAAGCCAACAGATGTACAGAATTAGAAGGAAAGAGAAGAAAACAGAAAGCGAAGCAGCAATAACCAAAGCCTGATCTGCCATTTGGAACTACTTGTCCTGAATGCGGAAGAACTTTCAAAGCCAACATTGGACTTATAAGCCACCTGAGAGCCCATAAATATTTGCTGAGATATTGGTATCATCGATAGTGACAGGTGAGGTGCCGGAAGATTGCAGGTTGGCTAATGTGGTGCCACTGTTTAAGAAGGGTGGTAAGGACAAACCAGGGAACTATAGACCAGTGAGCCTGATGTTTTGGTGAGCAAGTTGTTGAAGGGAATCCTGTTGTTCATAAAGAAACAAGCTACCTCTGCCCTAACAAATATTTAATGACTCAGCCTCCACTGCTGTGTGGGGAAGTGAGTTCCAATTAAATACTTCATCCAACTCGTGAGAAGCTACTAAACAGAACTCATACTTACATTACACAACCTCCTATCAACACATCCTGCAGAGCATTTACATCGCTCATCGCTCCACCTCTTCCCAACATGTATTTGGAAAGTCAAGGATGGATTAGGGATAGTTAACATGGCTTTGTGTGTAGGAAGTCATGTCTCACAAAATTGATTGAGTTTTTTTGAAGAAGTAACAAAGAGGATTGTTGAGGGCAGAGCGGTAGATATGATCTATATGGACTTCAGTAAGATGTTCGACAAGATTCCCCATGGGAGACAGGTTAGCAAGGTTAGATCTCATGGAATACTGGGAGAACTAGCCATTTGGATACAGAACTGGCTCAAAGGTAGAAGACAGAGGGTGACGGTGGAGAATTGTTTTTCAGACTGGAGGCCTGTGACCAGTGGAGTGCCATAAGGATCCATGCTGGGTCCACGACTTTTTGTAATTTATATAAATGATTTGGATGCGACCATAAGAGGTATAGGTAGTAAGTTTGCAGATGATATCAAAATTGGAGGTGTAGTGGACAGCAAAGAAGGTTACTTCAGATTACAACGGGATCTTGATCTGATGGGCCAATGGGCTGAGAAATGGCAGATGGAGTTTAATTTAGATAAATGCGAGGTGCTGCATTTTAGGAAAACAAATCTTAGCACCACACCTGTGACTATCGATGATACAGATATCTCAGCAAGAGGCCCAGCAATCACTTCTCCAGCTTCCCACAGAGATATTGAGTACACCTGATCAGGTCATGGGGATTTATCCATCTTTATGCGTTCCAAGACATCCAGCACTTCCTCCTCTGTAATATGGACATTTTGCAATGGTAAGGTTCTAGGGAGTGTTGCTAAACAAAGAGACCTTGGAGTGCAGGCTCATATTTTCTTGAAAGTAAAGTCGCAGGTAGATACGATAGTGAAGAAGGCGTTTGATATGCTTTCCTTTATTGGTCAGAGTATTGAATACAGGAGTTGGGAGGTCATGTTGCGGCTGTTGAGGACATTGGTTAGGCCACTTTTGGAATATTGTGTGCAATTCTGGTCTCCTCCCTATCGGAAGGATGTTGGAAACCTGATAAGGTTCAGAAAAGATTTACAAGGATGTTGCCAGGGTTGGGGGATTTGAGCAATTGGGAGAGGTTGAACAGTCTGGGGCTGTTTTCCTTGGAGCGTCAGAGGCTGAGGGGTGACCTTGTAGAGGTAAATAAAATCATGAGGGGCATGGATAGGATAAATGGACAAAGTCTTTTCCCTGGGGTTGGGGAGTCCAGAACTAGAGTTCCTAGGTTTAGGGTGAGAGGGTAAAGATATAAAAGAGACCTAAGGGGCAACTTTTTCATGCAGAGGGTGGCACATGTATGGAATGAGCTGCTAGAGGAAGTGGTGGAGGCTGGTACAATTGTAACATTTATAAGGCAATTGGATGGGTATATGAATAGGAAGCGTTTGGAGGGATATGAGACGGGTGCTGGCAGGTTGGACTAGATTGGGTTGGGATATCTGGTTGGCATTGATGAGTTGGATCAAGTTGCTGTTTCCGTGCTGTACATGTCTATGACTGTACAAATAGATCAACCGAATGAAGACCATCATCCTCGGCCTTGAGGGATAGCCACAACGACAACGACCACATTGTACCAGGCTGGGATGATGATGTGAATCTGGTAGTACAGGAAAGACAGTTAAGACAGTGGAGATGAGTTAAAAAATACTTCTGTGATCAACAAACATTTTCTTTCAGCTTATCTGGAATGTATTTGTACCTTCCAGTTCATACTTACATTCAATTCCACATTAAAACAATTCAAACAAGGACATACCATTATAATATTGTATTTCAGAGTCATTCAAGCTTCCAATATTATAAATTGTAGTCATTCAAACATTATTAAGTTGTAAAATTAGACAGACCATTCATTTTTGCCTCCACAAAATAATACTACATGCGAAACAGGACCAATGTAATTTTTGAGTGTTATCCGGTCCTTGCTGCAATTTGAATTCAAATCAGATCTTGCCTTAATGGAGAGGATCTACCAAGGCACAGAAAACTGCCTGGGAAATTGTTAGGAGCTGCTCCACCATTACTGTTAACATTTCATCAGTGTGTGGCAAAGTAAGATAGAGTCTAAGGAATTTTACAGTTCATGAAGCCAGAGTGATCCAAGATGTTTTTTTAAAAAAGTATTTAAAAGCCTTTTTTTTCATTTTTCTTAATCTCTCAATGCATCTTGTATCCAGTGAATTAGTTTTAAATGGAATTATTACATTTATGTAAATTAAAGCAGCAGACATTTTGCACATAGCATGGTCCTAAAAGGGAAATTAGATGTTTGGTAGTTATAGTTGGATCGAGTCATAGAGATGTACAGCATGGAAACAGACCCTTCGGGCTGTTAGAAATGGGGAAAAGTGTTGTTTTTGCAGATATGGAAAAAGCATACAGCAAAGGGGTCCAGCAAGAGAACTATTAACCCTCCAGATATTTAGGGAAGAGTATCTCTACTTTTCAGTGTATAATTGTGGTTAATTAAATACTAACTTTGGTGTGTAATTATTATAGTAAATAAGTTCTTTTTAAAAATTATGTTTTCAGCAAATGCTGAGATATCCGAAATGCTTGGGCTATACAAAATGATACAAGTTAATGAAATGTCCGAGGATGGAATATACCAGCAGAATTGATACCAGATCTTGATGTACTGTCGACAAAATAATGTGTGTGTCAACACTTACAGAGAGGAGGGTTGCCAACCTGGGGAAGGGGGAAGTAATAAGGGTGGAGCACAGCTCGGCAGTGGTATGACACAGTAAGACAGATTGGGTCATTAGGAGTCTGGAGAGATGACCTCACTCAGCTCAAAGGGTATAACTGTATACTAACCTGAGTTCTAATTTGCTCATTTGCTTATGCAATTGAAGCCCTTACTTGTAAGTTCGTAATAAATTGTTTTGTTTCCAGGTTTGTTGGTCTCGTCTAAATTTTATTAAGTTGTTTCTTACAGATTTGGGGGCTCGTTCCGGGATCCCAAGCTCCGGTCACTCAGCATTCTTGGAGAAACGGAGAAGCTGCACCTCGCTGATTTCAGCAATCTCTAGTTTCCCCTTGTTGCTGCGGCGGCTTTGGGCGAGTGTGATCCGGACTGAGAGACCCTGGAAACAAGACGGGCAGACGCAGCAGGTTTGGTCAGGTGACTCTTGTGTGCACAAGACCCGGGTAAGAAAGGTCTTAAAAGATTTATCTGGGCAACCGGGGTAGGCAGCGGTAGTTGCTGCCAGTCGGATATATCCAGGGATCCAGGGAACCGGGATGCTGGGCGACTGGATTAGGCAAATCCAGTCAGCCAGGGTAGGTAGCCGTTGATACTGTTGCCAGTCGGATATATCCGGGTATCCGGGGAACCGGGGTTCTGGGCGACTGGTTAGGCGAACCCGATCAACTGGGGTAGGTAGCGGTTGTTACTGTTGCCAGGTGGATATATCCGGGGAATTGCTGCGGGACAGGGTGCACAAACACGCGGCAGGAAGTTCGGTCGGGTAAGCGACCGGGATAGGCAACGGTAGTGGTTGCCAGGTATTGCCGCGGGATAAGGGCGCGTGGATTCAACCAGGTAACTCTTGTGCACAGACCAAGGTAAGAAAAGGGACCTTTAAGTATTGCCTTGGTGGTCGGGGACGCACAAGAAGTATGGGACGTACGAGCAGTACGGGAAATTGGCAACTTTTAAAATAAAGTGTTTAATTGGCTAAGATTAATCTGATGAGTAAGGTGTCTACCTGATTTGATCACCCAGCCTTAGACCGGTTGTTAAGAGGAGAAATCCCCCACGCGAAGGTCAGGACCCTGAAGTGGGTGTGGAAGAAGGGGACACCGGACCTCAGTAAGGTTAACTAAATGACATAAAGAAACGGTCGAGTATTGAAATGAGGAATAAAAATAGTGATTTAAGTTTAGAAGGAGACATTGGAGGGAGGTCCGAGGACCACATCCCAACGGACAGCCCTTTAGGAAAAATGTTAAGTAATTGGTAGGACAATCCTCGGACGCGAGGAAAGGATAAAAAAAATCAAATGATAAAATGTCAATGAAAAACAGCTTTACAGTCAGGAGGAACCAGATTTTGCTTCATGTCAGAAGGGCTAGTAGCTGAAGGGCTACTGAGGGTACACTTCGTAACTAACTTAGAGCCAGACATCCAGAAAAATATTCAAAAGTTAGAGGAGTCGTTGCGGGAAGCTCAAAGTGTCTGTGAGATACAGTGTCTGTGTGTGAGTGTGTGTGAGAGGGAGAGAGAGAGAGAGAAAAAAAGCTGTACAGCTAACAGAAAGTTTAACCCTTTGTGATTCAGTTTGAATGCACATTTGTTTGTTGGAGATTGAATGTTTGTGCTTTGTTCCCTGGAGCTTGAGATCCGTGATTGTTTTGAATCTGATTTCTATTATGGAAATTTTAACATGATTTCTTTTAAGGTTAAGGATTTTACAGATTATGAAATAAAATGTTAACTCCTGCTCTTTTTACAGACTGCCTTACTATCAGTTTCTAACTGATCCCTTTTATCCTTACATAAAAGCGATTTATGGAGGACAGTTGAAGTTTTAACTTGAATAGACAAATCCTTTTAAGGCAGCTCTGGTTATTTCACGACCTATAGCATTGTAATTGAGCAATGACTGGTCAGGACTACTTGGGAGGCCTAGTTTTGGATTTGAATCGGGGGACTGGAACCGGGTGATTGTGGTGGATTTCAGAGTTGGCGACCATGTGCATTTTGCATTTTGAATATTAAACACTGAGTAGATGAATTTATAATATATAAATTTATTTACAAGTAAGATTCCAAAATGTATAGTTAGGAACAGGCTTTAAAGAAAAGCAAGCATAAATTGATAAATTGTATTTGAAATTACAGGGAGCAAGAAGTATTGCAATATTTCTTTTCAAAAAAAAAATCAAGGTCTAAACAAAACATTGGGTGATGAGAAATGGCCATGAGGTGGCCCTAAAGCTGTTCAGTTGGTTAAATGGGCTCAGCAATTGATCTGGCAACGCAACGTGAGAAGCAGAAACCGAAGGCAAAAATAATGATAACCACGGTTGATAAGGTAATAAAGAAAAGGACAAAACTAAAAGGAGAAGGAAACCGGAATGGTGGCAGGCGGTGTGTTGAAAATCAAGGGAGGAGAAGGGATGGGGGAGGAGATGTTAAGGGGTCTGGGAGACAGGAACAAGGATCAAAGTGGAGATCCCCACAGGCGGGATGTTATTACTGTGGAAAGATAGGTCACTTTAAGAGAGAGTGTCCAGATCTGAAAAAGGAAGTAAAGCCAGTGCCATTTATGAACCTTGATGAAAAATAGGGGTGTCAGGAGTTCCTGCCCCCAGGGGCCCACCAGGAACCCTTGATAAATTTAAAGGTGGGACCTTACAAAGAGGACGTAGTTTTCCTAGTCAATACGGGGACAGCAAGGTCATCCTTAAATTTTAAGCCCAAGGGAGTGGGAACGAAAAAAAAAGGTTAATTGGATTATGGCAACAGTTTTGTGATGAGAGGCACAAAGAATCAGTTTTGCGTTCATGACGAGATATTGCCACCAAATTGGGGATTGCATTAGCTGAAAAGGTACTATGGAATCTGTTGAGGTTCTTAAAAATGAATGTGCTCGAGCAAAACAATTACAGAAACAGAATGAGAAGTCACAAGTGACTGGTAAACAAACAGAACTGCGCGATTCCAGTTTTTAAAATGTTTTAATCACTTGTGTTTCCATCCTGAATTATATAATGTATAATTAATAATTAACATTTATAATAATTCAATTGTGTTAGCCTGAATCAATATTAATTGGCAAGATTCCTTCATACATTCTCAGTGACATGTCATATTGATTCATGGTTAATTTAAAACATGACCGCATTAATTCATTGTCAATTAAAGAATGGAAAGCTACATTACTGCCCAGAGTGTGTGCAGGCAGTGGTAGCAATAGCCTTATTGGTAGAGGAGAGTCGGAAACTTACTTTTAGGGGAGCCTTAGTAGTCAGCACCCACACCAGGTGTGGTCAGGAGAAGAAAGAGCTGCTCTGAGGGAATGGAAAAGAGACATCCGGTGAGTGAGGGAGTGATACCAGCCAAAAACAAATTCCCCAATGTGGACCCACATTGGAAGGGTATGGATGAACATGATAGAGGAAAAATGACGGACTTTCGAGAAATGGTCATTTTGGGCATTAAAGAGGCGGCACCTAGATCTCAGAATTTTGTGAAAGCCTTTGAAGTGAGATAGACAGTTTCGCTGATGACTTTTGATGAATAGGGGAGTCAGGGGTTCCTTCTTCCTGAGACCCACCGGGAACCCTTGATAAATCTAAAGGTGGAACCTGAAGGAGAGGAAACAGTGTTTTTAGTGGATACGGGAACAGCACGATCATCCCTAAGGTTTAGACCTAGCGGTGTTAAATTAACTAACAAAGGTCTCAAGGTTTCTAGAGTAAAAGGCAAAGAATTCTTAAATCAGAATGCAGGACAATGGCTCACAGACTCTAGGATCTTGGAATATGAGACAATCTTAATAGAACAAGATTTCCTTGTGTTAGTCACAGACAGTTGCTTGAATCCAGCTGCATTTCTGTGGGAGTGGGGGGTGCAGAGGGGGGGTGGCCCCTGGCAATCCAGAACATGACTGCCTTGATATTACTGAATATCAGACTAAAGTGCGAATGAACTTAAGAGATGTACCGTTGCATGCGAGAGCTCGGTTGTTTATCGACGGGTCCTCCCGGATGATTGAGCGTAAAAAGCACAATGAATATACTGTAGTGGACGGGATAGAGGGAAGCATTATCGAGGCTGAAAGACTGCCTAACGCTAGTCAGAGTTCAATGATAAGTTTTTAAAGAGCTATATTGTGGCGCTCGGCTCTTCTTTGTCTATTCTTAGGAATAAAGGCCTGTTGGTACATACACCGCCATTCAAGTTTGCAATCAAATACAACCAGTTGATTAGGTCCTGATCAAGACCTGGAAAGATACCAAACTGCACCCGAGCTGGGAGGGACCATTCCTAACCCTCCTAACTAGTGAAACAGCTATTCAGACTGCTGAGAAAGGGTGGAGTCATCACACTCACGTTAAAGGTCCTGTGAATGCCCCATTGGCGGAGTAGCATACTCATCCTACAGACAACACTCTGAAAGTGTTGAGCTGAGAAAGAAAGAATGAACTGAGACAAAAGACTCTTTTAATGTTTGCTGATATATATATTGTTATTGATTGTAAGGGCTGTGTGGAATCACTGCTTCTTGGCACCTAAAAGATTAAGACAGATAGGCAGGACAGTAGACAGGAGTTAGAGATGGGAGGGTACTAGTATAGTATTGTAACATTAGTAGTACTAACTATTCTAGGAGACGAGAAAAATCACTTTACTACACTATGCCAAAATTATGCTGAACAAGAGGGACTTACCAACTGTTGGGTCGTGCAGAGGTCCCACACCATGGCGAACCTCGGATCCCACCTCGGTAATACTGCTCACCTAAAAGGAAGTGTATGATGTACAACAATTTGACTCGGGCTCAAATGATACAAAGTGGAAATCTGACAGGGGTAAATATGACTTTGTGGGATGGTTCCCTAGACGAGACCCGAAAAACCCAGGGAATTATCAGTGGCCTTATAATTTCCCCACCGAAAGGAACAGTGAATACCATCTGTTTTTGTAATCAGAATGACACCGCACCCTTCCAATTAGGAAAATCATCTTGTTCTACACCTGCCAAGCCACTACCATGACTGTTCCCTGAATATTGATCGGAACATATTGGGTATGCGGCCGGAAGGCCTATCCATTTATTCCCGGGGAAAAATACGCTCGAGTGACCGAATGTATATGAAGAAATGCATGTTTTGATGTTGATGAATCACTGCCTCAAAGCCAGAAAGGCTGGAATGGCTGCTGTTACCTCACTGATATAGTCCCTCACCTCTGATCAGAAAAACATGAACACAACCTGAGGAAGGAAGGGGGAATAAGACGTAAGGCCCGAGAGGTCTCTGACCGTCTGTTGTGGACACTATTCCCAATCTACGGCACTTCAATGTCAGGGGTAGAGCTGTCCTCATAAACTGTCAGCTGCCCTTGAGAAATTAATTAATAATACCGCCAACATAATGGGAGAAACTCAGTCCCAAATATCGGCCATAGCCACCGAAATGATTGCCGCAAGACTAACAGCCTTACAGAATCGAATGGCTCTAGACTATATCTTGGCCAAAAAAAGGGGAACCTGTGCACTGATTGGTAAGGAATGCTGCACCTTCATCCCAGACGCCTCTTCCCTAGTGGAAGGTAAGACAGAAATAGTAAAGAAAAAGATAAAGAATATAAAAGAAATTGAGGATAAACTACGAAAAGATGAGAAATGGGGACTGACCGGTTGGAGAAAATGGTTAGCTAAATGGTGAGCTAATTTAGGCATTTATGTATTACTGATAATAGTAGGTTAAATAATAGAATTTAACGTGTTAAAGTGGATAATGAGTAAGTTGATAATGTCCTTGGAAGGACAACAATCAATGATGGTCATGACAAAAGTAAGCGCACAAGAAAGAGAGAGTAATAGATTACTCCTAGAGTTTGAAAAAAAAACAGACTTAGGAGAGCAGAAATGGCAAGATTGTGAACCTCTACACCTTAGGGTGAAAAGAGGGCAGAAAATAACAATTGCAAAAAACAACAAATGGTAAAAGAAAAGAAATGGGGGAGTTGTTAGAAATGGGGAAAAGTGTTGTTTTGCAGATATAGAAAAAGCATACAGAAAAGGGGTACAGCAAGAGAACGATTAATTCTGCAGGTATTTAGGGAAGAGTATCTCTACTTTTCAGTGCATAATTGTGGTTAATTAAATACTAACTTTGGTGTGTAATTATTACAGCAAATAAGTTCTTTTTAAAAATTATGTTTTCAGCAAAAAGCCGAGATAACCGAAATGCTTGGGCTATACAAAATGATACAAGTTAATGAAATGTCCGAGGATGGAATGTACCAGCAGAATTGATACCAGATCTTGATGTACTGTCGACAAAATAATGTGTGTGTCAGCACTTACAGAGAGGAAGGTTACCAACCTGGGGAAGGGGGAAGTAATAAGGGTGGAGCACAGCTTGGCAGTGATATGACACAGTAAGAGAGATTGGGTAATTAGGAGTCTGGAGAGATGACCTCACTCAGCTCAAAGGGTATAACTGTACACTAATCTGAGTTCTAATTTGCTCATTTGCTTATGCAATTGAAGCCCTTACTTGCAAGTTCGTAATAAATTGTCTTGTTTCCAGATTTGTTGGTCTCGTCTAAATTTTTTAAAGTTTGTTTCTTACAGGGCCAACCCGTCCATGCCGACCAGATATCCCAACCCAATCTAGTCCCACCTGCCAGCACCTGGCCCATTTCCCTCCAAACCCTTCCTATTCATATACCCATCAAAATGCCTCTTAAATGTTGCAATTGTACCAGCCTCCACCACTTCCTCTGGCAGCTCATTCCATACACGTACCACACTCTTTGTGAAAAGGTTGCCCCGTAGGTCTCTTTTATATCTTTCCCCTCTCACCCTATGTCCTCTAGTTCTGGACTCCCCGACCTCAGGGAAAAGACTTTGCCTATTTACCCTTTCCATGTCCCTCATCATTTTGTCAAACTCTATAAGGTCACCCCTCAGCCTTCGATGCTCCAGAGAAAACAGCCCCAGCCTGTTCAACCTCTCCCTATAACTCAAATCCTCCAACCATGGCAACATCCTTGTAAATCTTTTCTGAATCCTTTCAGGTTTCACAACATCTTTCCAATAGGAAGGAGACCAGAATTGCACACAATATTCCAACAGTAGCCTAACCAATGTCCTGTACAGCTGCAACATGACCTCCCAACGCCTGTACTCAATACTCTGACCAATAAAGGAAAGCATACCAAATGCCTTCTTTGCTGTCCTATCTACCTGCGACTCTACTTTCAGGGAGCTATGAACCTGCACTCCAAGGTCTGTTGTGGTTCTGTTCGCCGAGCTGGAAGTTTTTGCTGCAAACGTTTCGTTCCCTGGCTAGGGAACATCATCAGTGCTATTGGAGCCTCCTGTGAAGCGCTGCTTTGATGTTTCTTCCGGTATTTATAGTGGTTTGTTCTTGCTGCTTCCAGGTGTCAGTTTCAGCTGTAGTAGTTTGTATGTGGGGTCCAGGTCGATGTGTCTGTTGATGGATGTTCTTGCCGTTTCCGGGTGTCAGTTTCAGCTGTAGTGGTTTGTATATGGGGTCCAGGTCTATGTGTCTATTAATGGAGTTTGTGGATGAATGCCATGCCTCTAGGAATTCCCTGGCTGTTCTCTGTCTGGCTTGTCCTATGATGGTAGTGTTTTCCCAGTCAAATTCATGTTCCTGGTTGTCTGAGTGTATGGCTACTAGGGATAGCTGGTCGTGTCGTTTTGTGGCTAGCTGATGTTCATGGATGCGGATTGTTAGCTGTCTTCCTGTTTGTCCTATATAGTGTTTTGTGCAGTCCTTGCATGGTATTTTATAAACTACATTAGTTTGGCTCGTGCTGGCTATTGGGTCCTTTGTTCTAGTGAGTTGTTGTCTGAGTGTGGAAGTTGGCTTGTGTGCTGTTATGAGTCCTAAGGGTCGCAGTAGTCTGGCTGTCAGTTCTGAGACGCTCTTGACGTATGGTAGTGTGGCTAGTCCTTTTGGTTGTGGCATGTCCTCGTTCCGTGGTCTATCTCTTAGGCATCTGGTGATAAAGTTGCGTGGGTATCCGTTTTTGGCGAATACCTTGTATAGGTGTTCCTCTTCCTCTTTTCGCAGTTCTGGTGTACTGCAGTGTGTTGTGGCTCTTTTGAATAGTGTCCTGATGCAGCTTCGTTTGTGTGTGTTGGGGTGGTTACTTTCATAGTTTAGGACTTGGTGTTGGTTTCCTGTGTACCCTTGTGGTGAATTCTCCGTTGGGTGTTCTCTCTACTAACACGTCTAGGAATGGGAGTTGGCTATCCTTTTCCTCTTCTCTCGTGAATCGTATTCCTGTGAGTGTGGCGTTGATGATTCGGTGTGTTTTTTCTATTTCTGTGTTTTTGATGATTACAAAGGTGTCATCTACGTATCTGATCCAGAGTTTGGGTTGGATTTGTGGTAGAGCTGTATGTTCTAACCTTTGCATAACTGCCTCTGCTATGAGTCCCGAGATTGGTGATCCCATGGGTGTTCCGTTGATTTGTTCGTATATCTGATTGTTGAATGTAAAGTGTGTGGTGAGGCACAGGTCTAGTAGTTTAAGTATGCCGTCCTTGTTGATAGGTTCCACCTCCTGTGTTCTGTTATGTATGTCCAGTAGGTTGGCTATTGTTTCTCTGGCTAGGGTTTTGTCAATTGATATGAACAGTGCCGTCACGTCGAATGATACCATGGTTTCTTCTTTGTCTATGTGTGTATTCCTGATGATGTCCAAGAATTCCTGTGTTGATTGTATGGAGTGTTTGGATCCGCTGACTAGGTGTTTCAGTTTTTGTTGTAGTTCTTTGGCCAGTTTGTATGCTGGTGTCCCTGGTAGCGATACTATGGGTCTGAGTGGGATGGCCAAAGAACTACAACAAAAACTGAAACACCTAGTCAGCGGATCCAAACACTCCATACAATGGCCACTTGTCAGCCCATTGGCCCATCTGGTCAAGATCCTGTTGTAATCTGAGGTAACCCTCTTCACTGTCCACTACACCTCCAATTTTGGTGTCATCTGCAAACTTACTAACTGTACCTCTTATGCTCACATCCAAATCATTTATGTAAATGACAAAAAGTAGAGGACCCAGCACTGATCCTTGTGGTATTCCACTGGTCACAGGCCTCCGGTCTGAAAAACAACCCTCCACCACACCCTCTGTCTTCTACCTTTGAACCAGTTCTGTATTCAAATGGCTAGTTCTCCCTGTGTTCCGTGAGATCTAACCTTGCTAATCAGTCTCCCATGGGAACCTTGTTGAACGCCTTACTGAAGTCCATATAGATCACATCTACAGCTCTACTCTCATCAATCTTCTTTGTTACTTCAAAAAACTCAATCAAGTTTGAGAGACATGATTTCCCTTGCACAAAGCCATGTTGACTATCCCTAATCAGTCTTTGCCTTTCCAAATACATGTCCATCCTGTCTCTCAGGATTCCCTCCAACAACCTGCCCACCACTGACGTCCGGCTCACTGGTCTATCTTTCCCTGGCTTGTCCTTACCACCCTTCTTAAACAGTGGCACCACTTTTGCCAACCTCCAGTCTGTGATAAAGGTTGACATTTGAATGGTCACCGGAAAAATTCCATCCTCTTCTTGAAATCGTACCCATGTTGGGGGGTGGGGCAGTGGCTGTAACATTGTAAAAACATACAGAAAAGACTTTAGTTTTCATGAATGAGTTTAGACAGTGAGTGTTACCATAGAATCTAATGCAATCAAGCCAATTCCATTCTCAATCAATTTTCACTTTCAGTGTGAGATTGTTGATAATCTCTCAGGCCTGGGAATTTTCTAGACCTATGGACATTAAGGACAATTGTGATGCATGTAGCATTGCACCAATTGAGAACAACTGATTAACAACTAACTAACTAACTAACAAATTAACTACCTAATTAGAGACTGCCTCATTTAACAATGAACCTTCAAAACCTCCCTACTCCATATCACAACTACTTATCAGGAATTTACGATGAGTGAAGAAATGTAATTGAATTGGGAACTGGTAATTTAATACAATAAGAAATAATGCAAAAGACTGGCTATGCATTTTAGACTGCAAGGAGAAAGTGAGGACTGCAGATGCTGGAGATCAGAGTCAAGAGTATGGTGCTGGAAAAGCACAGCAGGTCAGGTAACATCCGGTGAGCAGGAAAATAAACGTTTTGGGCATAAGACATTTTTAATGAAGGGCTTATGCCTGAAACTTCGATTCTCCTGCCCCTTGGATGCTGCCTGGCCTGCTGTGCTTTTCCAGCACCACACTCTCGATTTTAAACTCCAAGTCAACAAAGAGCATTCAGCATTATTGGAAAGGCATCATGGAAATATTGTGGGGAGGTGGGCTTTAAACTGTCACTATGTTGCAATTCATTTCAGGCATGTAAAAAGAATACATGCAATAGTAATATTTTCATTTTAGAATTATTATTCATCTAAAGAGGTACTGACACCATCAAGAGTTGCTTGGTAAACATTTCCTTACGTGTGAAGGGTGATGAGCCAGAATAGATATTTATCATTATATAACACTACAAGGGAGTGGCCCAAGGCATTTCACACGATTTACACCGTAATCCTGTGTTTTTATTACCAAATAAGAAATGTTTGTAAACATATTTTCTTAGTAACTTACTAGATCACAGGAAACAAGTTGTATTTAAACAATACCTTATAAGAATTTCCCAAATGCTTCATATTTATTGTATTATTTTTAAATGTCCTGTGGAAAAATGCAGCATTCATCTTGAACATAGAAAAAAATCCACTGTAAATTGAATGGAAGATCTGAAATAACTTCACAGAAGCCAGTATCCCCTCACCAAGTCACCATGGTTCAATGAAGCATGCAGGAACAGAATTAGACATACCGAAAAATGAGGTGTCAAACTGGTGAAGCTACAGCACAGGACCTTTGGCATGTCAACTGGCATAAGTAGCATGAAATCACAGCCAATAAATCAGACCTAAGCTCTGCTTATATGCCACGTCCAATCATGAATGGTGGTGGAAAATTAAATAATTAGGGATGTTTCACAGATATCACTATCCTCCTTACATTACATTACTTACAGTGTGGAAACAGGCCCTTCGGCCCAACAAATCCACACCGACCCGCCGAAGCGCAACCCACCCATATCCCCTACATTTACCCCTTACCTAACACTACGGGCAATTTAGCATGGCCAATTCACCTGACCCGCACATCTTTGGACTGTGGGAGGAAACCGGAGCACCCGGAGGAAACCCACACAGACACGGGGAGAATGTGCAAACTCCACACAGTCAGTCGCCTGAGTCGGGAATTGAACCCGGGTCTCAGGCGCTGTGATGCAGCAGTGCTCACCACTGTGCCACCGTGGAGACCAGCACATCAATGCAAAAGGCAAGGCTGAAGAATTTGGAGCTTCCTTGAGCAAGAAGTGCTGAGTAGATGATCCATTTTGGTTTCCTCCTGAGGTCTCCACCATCACTGGTTCCATTCTTCAACAATTCAATTTACACCAGGTGAGATCAAGAAATGGCTGAAGGCATTGGATCCTGCAAACACTTTGAGCTCCAACAACATTTCATTGATGGTACTGAAGAACTGTGCTCCAGAACCAGCTCCTGTATAGTCACTAACAAGGTGAACAGTTATCCAGGTATGTCCTGTCCCTAAAAGATAAGACAAATTCAAGCCAGCAATTTACACCCGCCCCCACCCCACACACTCTCGATCATCAGCATTTTGATGGAAGGAGTTTGTTTATCAGTAATCTGCTCAGTTTGGGTATCATTAGGTCTACTCAGCTCCTGACTTCATTGCAACATTCCTCCAAACATGGCCTGAAGTTCTGAAGTGCAGGGGTGAGGTGATATTGACTGCTGGACCTTAAAGAATCATTTGATTCAGTATGATATCATGGAACTCTAGCAAAACTGGAATCAATGGGAATTGAGGAAAACATTCCATTCATTGGAGCAATGCCCAGCAAAAGGAAAATAATTGTAGTTGTTGGAGATCAATCATTTCACTCCCTGGACTGAATTCCTTAGGGTAATGCCTAAGATATAACCATCATCAGCTGCTTCATTAATGACCTTCCCTTGATCATGAGGTCAAAAGTGGAAGTTTTACTGATAATTGCACAATGTTCAGCGCTATCCGTGACCCATCAGGTAATGAGCAGTATCATGGGCAAATGCAGCAAGACCTGAACAATATTCAAACTTGGGCTAATAATTAACAAGTAATATTAATGCCACAGAAACAACAGCAATTACCAACTCCAACAGGACATAATCCACCCATTGCCCTTCGATTGTAAATGGAATCAGCATTGCTGAGTCTCCCACTATCAATTACGATTGACCAGAATCTGAATTGGTCCAGCCATATAAATATTATAGTTACAAAAACAAGCCAGAGATGAGGGACAATGCAGTGAATAACTTAACCCCTGACTTCCCAAAGCCTGCCCACCATCTACTGTACAATCAGGAGTATGATGTATTGCACCCATTTGTGTGAAAGGTCACAATCCCAATAAAATGCAAGAAACTCTCAACACAACTGGATAAAGTGGTTGTTTGCCTGGCTCCACATCCAACACCTTTCACATTCACTTCATTCACCATCAGCAAACAGTGGTATCACTGTGTAATCACCTACAAGATGCACTGTAGTAACACACCTAGGCTTCTTCAACAACACCTTCCTAACCTATGACCTCTACCACATGGAAAGACAATGGAGCACTACTACATGCCCGGTTCCCCTCCAAACCAAACATCATCTGACTTGGAACTATATTAGCGTTCCTTCACTTTTGCTGTCATTCCTAACAACATTGTGGATGTACATATGCCTCAAGAAATGTAATGATTTAAGAAGTCAGCTCACCACCAACCTCTCCAGGGTAATTAGGGATGGGCAATAGATGCTGCTGTGGCGAGCAAAGTTCCTATCCCATTATTGAATAAGTAATGATTGATATGGGTAAGAAAACCCTTGGTCGTCCATTCTAATTCAGCCATACAATAATACCTTTCAGGTAATTCCCAATACATCAGCGATATTTTTAAAGAGTTTTCACTTTCACTACCACACCATGTGATATCAATTCTAAGTTTGTGTTTTGCTAATTTTAACATGTGACTCCTGCCTTTATGTTATCAGTTAGTTTGGATTGTTGCCCAGATTTACTTTGTCTACATGCTTTGCTTTCTTATATGATTACACTTCATTGGCTACAAAACAAAACATACTCTAAGTTCATGAAAGGCCCCACTGAATATAAGATAAAGTCCTTTCCTTTCCTCTCAGGTCATTTGTAAGCCTGAAATATTAACATTGCTGGTGCTGTTTGACTAGGTTACCTGAAGATGGCAATATTACACTGAAAGGATGAGAGAACTCTTCGAATATTGTACTGTAAGCAAATGTTTTCAGTCATATCACTGACATTTGTGAGCTATTTTTCAGTGTTTTACTTAATTACTAAATTATGAAAAACTTTCTTGATTTAGGCAGAAAGTAATCATTTATTTTGAAGTTTAACTTCACTAAAGATAGGAAGCAGAACTTTCTGGTTTCTCTCATTTTTTAACTATTCTCTTGGCAACATGAACTGAATGTATACAAAAGGAACATGAGCACATGGCCAGCCCGAGTAGGAAAAGCACTTTTTGGGATCACAGTTTGGAAGTTGATTACATTCCCAATACTATTTCCATCCTATTGTCACTACTTCCACCTATTCCTTGTTAGACCTCCTGTGCCTGATCTGAACCCTTGATGTCCAAGTTCCATAAATACTGAACACATTCTTCATTCAAGTGATGGCTTTTGAGATCTTTTCTAAAGAAGTAGGGCAGATGCAAAGGCTTTTCATTGACACTCTCCTGTCAATAATAAGAACAGAAAGTATTATAGAAACTCAATGGATCTGACAGAATGTGTGGAGAAAGAAGCAAAATTAATATTTTGAATCCATTATGGCTCTTCAGAACTGATTGCCAAAAGAAAAGTCATTTTGGACTAGAAACATTAACTTTGCTTTTCTCTCTCTACAGATGCTGAATTTAATTTTTATTTCAGATCTCCAGTGTCCACAGTGTTTTGCTTCTCTCTGCTTACAATACTGGGTCAAAGGTTGCCAGTGGAAATTACAGAGGTAGGATTTGCAATGGTTTGGTGAAAATTGAAGACCACAATAAGTATTTTAAATTTAGTTCATGGGGATCGGGCAAAACTGCAGACTCACATTAATGAGCGTATGCAGTAACATTGGAATCATGAGGGTTTTCAAGTGATTTTTGTAAAATCTTACCCAAACCATTATAGGCGAAGAACATAAACAGTGAATAGTACAAATACAGTAAAAACACTAATTATCTCTTGAAGTCTTATTGGTATATCTGTCAAGCCTCTATTCACCCTTGTAAATTGAAATTTGCTGGGTGAACTTCAGAAGTGCACAACTCCACATAAATAGTTGGAAGTAATTTTGATGAGTCATTATGAACTTCTGTTTTGTACTACTTTATGGAAGCATAGAACCATATGGTAGTGAGACCTATTTTAATCTGCACCTATATCAAATATCAAAAACTTCAAAATACGTGTAAACTGTAGCATCATATTATTGCGATGTAATGTCTATTCAATCATAATTTCTGGACATATAGATGTCAGTTGGTACAGTCCAGTTTTCTCAACTGGATTGTTGTAGCTTGGAACAAAAACTGGAATTAATGGAAAAGCTCAGCAGACCTGGCAACATCTGTGAAGAGACATCAGACTTAATATTTCAGGTCCAGTGATACTTGTTCAGAACTGATGGTAACAAGGAAAAGGATGCTTTGACAAAGGGTCAGTTAGACTCGAAACGTCAGCTCTTTCCTCTCCTTACAGATGCAGCCAGACCTGCTGAGATTTTCAAGCATTTTCTCTTTTGTTTCAGATTCCAGCATCTGCAGTAATTTGCTTTTATTAAGGAAAAGGATGCTCTGTATTTGGAAAATGAAGTGGAAGCAGGGAGGAGTAAATGATAGGTAGAGATAGAGCCTAAAGAAAACGTCAGTCTAGGGGAATGAATAGCTGCAAAAGGGGACAATTAATGACTGACAATAGATAGTGTATGGTAGTAGCCCATGTGATACCAAGGCTTGGTGTGTGGGAGTTTGAGAAAGCATGGGGAGAGATGCTCAAGCCCTAACATTGTTGAACTCGATATTGAGTCCAGAAGGCTGCAGGTTCCCAAGCAGAAAATGAGGTGCTGTTCTTCCAGCTTGTGCTGAGCTTCAGTGTAGCAAGCCAGAGACAGTGAGGCTGGACAGGCTACAGGGTGGTGTGTTGAAATGGCAGGCAACTGGAAGCTCAGGGTCTTATTTGCAGACAGAATGTAGGTGCTATGCAAAGCGGTTGCCCAGTTTACACGTTGTTTCCCCAGTGTAGAGGAGACCACATTGTGAGCAGTGAATGCAGTAGACTAGATTGTGAGAAGTGCAGATAAAACATTGCTTCACCTGGAAGGTGTGTTTAGGCCCTTGGATATTAAGACGGGAGGAGGTAAATAGGCAGATGTTGCACAGGAAGGTGCCTTGGGGTGATGGGGGGCATTGGGAGTGAAGGAGGAGTTGACCAGGGTGTCCTGAGGGGAACTGTGAAAGACAGACAAGGGAAGGAGGGGAATATGTGTCTGGTGGTGACAGAAATAGCGGCAAATGATCCTCTGGATGTGGATGGTAGTGGGATGGTAAGTGAGGACAAGGACTATCACTGTTGTGGGAGGGAAGGGAGGGTGTGGGATCCAAAATGTGGGAGATGGATTGGACCCAGCTGAGGGCCCTGTCAATTATGGGGGAATCTTTGGTTGAGGGAGAATGTGGACATTTTGGAGGCATTATTGTCGAAATTGACATCATCAGAACAGATGTGACAGAGATGGGTCAAAATCTTGGAACTCTCCCATCACCCCCACTTCCCAACGTCACTGTGGAGTGTATCGATACCACATGAAGATTTTTTTTTATTTTTTCAGTCACAGGATGTGGGTATCACTGGCTGGGCTGGCATTTACTGTCCATCCTTATTTGTCCTTGAGAAGGCAGTGGCAAGCTGCTGTCAGAACCATTGTAGGGATTTCAGGATTTTGACCTAGCAAAACTGTAGGAACACTGATATATTTCCAAATCTGGATGGTGAGTGGCTTGAAGGGGAACTTGCAGGTGATGGTGTTCCCATATATTTCCCCCCTTTGTCTTCCTAAATAGTAATGAATGAATGTTTAGAAGCTGTTGCCGAAGGAACCTTTGTGAATTTCTGCAGTGCATATTGCAGGTAGGACACATAGCTGCCGTTGAGCGATGGTGATGGAGGACTGAGTGTTTGTGGATGTGATGTTATTCAGGTGGGCTGCTTTATTCTGGATGGTGTTAAGCTTCTTGAGCTTTGTTGGTGATATACTCATCCATGCAAGTGGGGAGTAATTCATCACACTCCTGACTTGTGCCTTGTAGACTTTGGGAGTCAGGAAGTGAGTTACTTTCTGCAGAATTCCTAACCTCCGTCCGAATCTCATGGCCACAGTACTTATATGGTTAGTCCAGTTCAATTTCCGGTCAATGATAACACTCAGGATCTACATTGTTGGGGATCCAGTGATGATGGTGTCAATCAATGTCAAGGAGTGATGGTCAAATTCTCTCTTGTTGGAGATAGTCATTGCCTGGCACTTGTGTGACACGAATGTTACTTGCCACTTGTTGGCCCAAACCTGGATACTGTCCAGGTCTTACTGAATTTGAGCATAGACTGCTTCAGTATCTGAGGACTTGCAAATGGTGCTGAACGCTGTGCGATCATTGTGAAAATCCCACTTCTGATCTCATGATGGAGATAAGATTCAAGACGATTCAGGAAGGTAACATCTTCTCCTGGGCAATAGGGCTGGACAATGAATGCTGGTCTAGCTAGCAATGCCCACATCCTATGAATAATTGAAAAAAAAAGGTTTGTCTCCATGGTATATCATCAGATAACACTCAGTAACTGGACACATGCCTAAGAAACATCCTCTTGTAGGTCATTGTCGGCTTCTTTTCCCTGCGGAACTGCATCTCAGCATGAGTGAGCTTTGAAGAGAAAACTGGCAAAGAGCCATTACTCAACCCAGTGCAGAGAGTACTTCTTTCGCTTCATTTAACATGCACCATATTTTCAGAATGTACATTCCAGTTCCAGAGGAGATGCTGTCATTAATGCTAATAAAAAAAACTCAAATGCTGGAAATCTAAAATAAGGACAGAAATTATTATAAGCACCAAAGCTGATATGTGATTTCCAGCGTTATCTGTCATTATTTACACAGGCAGTTACATCAACGTAGTGCAAGTTGGCCAGCCTTATGGACATTGATGTGGGTTGGAGGTTTGTAAGCAAAAGGCCCCTGTAATCTCATCTTAATTCTGCAGGTAATTCAGTTTCTGTACAAAGCTGAACGCAGATATTTTGTGACAGTGCATTGTGATAAATGCACAGTGCAATTCTGGTGAAGCACATTCCCCATTAGATTTAATACAAATTTCAAGTCAAAGCATATCAAGAATCAATATAAGTTGCATCAAATATAATTTTTCAAAAGGCAAACATTTCAGGCTAGTAATCTGTCCAACTCAGCACATAGCTGACAGGTCATTATGTAGAGACAGATAACATGCTGAAACCTATTTATTACATGGTAGGTTAGGATCTCCTGGCAGGAATATTTACAAGAGAGTTCAGACCAGCTGGTGCACAAGGGTTCACAAACTGATCACTGTTGTCTCAGACTTGGTAGAGGATTTTTCACCAACTGGTTCCATTTGATGGTGATCCCAGAAACTCAAAACCAAGAGACATGCCACTTTTTTTTAAAAGAAAAAGACTGACAGTGTGGTAGAAACCTCTCAGACATGCTATGGTATGATAGCAGCTGCTAGGTTTCTGCAAAGAACATATGGAGTTAAAGTCAGTTCTACCTTCCTAACAGCATACTTAAAGTGGTGAAAACAAAAAATGCTGGAGATCACAGCAGATCGGGTAGCATCAATGGATGCTGTGATTTCCTGCATTCTTTTATTTACTGTCCAGATTTTTCACCATCTGCAGTAATTTACACATATTTAAAGTGGTCTACTACAAATATTTCTGAATGGGAAAACATTGGTGCAACTATAAGAGCTCCACATTCTTAAAAAGAAATTCAGCTGGCTAAAGTGGGATAGAGGTCCCATTTTGCAATAGTAGAAATAAGATGCTAATGAGTTAACAAATACTGAAAATTTAGAATACAAATTTCTCAACACTGCAATATGCATTATGCCTTGCTGAGATGAATGACATTTATGCCCATCCTATTATACACAGATCCAGGTTCCAAAAGTCTGATTTACAGAAACCATGCTTTTCCAAAACAATTATCACAAAAGCATAATGACACAAGCAGTATGGGACAACATAGTACCAAGGACACTGAAGTAGGCTGTTCAGTTCAACTGTTTCATGTTGATTTTATGCTCACCTCAAGACTCTGACATCTTACTTCATCCCACCCTTTCTGAAAAACTCCATCTATGTCCCTGTTTGTATCTATGACCATACCTATCATTTCTCAGTTTTTTTTCCAAGTTTCCTTTCCTGAAATATGGGGTTCATTTCTGCAACTTGCTCTATAGGGCTTAGATACTTCACCTTGTTATGTAAGCTCAGACAGAATAATAGCAGATCTAATCCTGCCTAACGCCTTGTTTTCATGCACTTGCTTTACAGAAATAACACTGCATTGCAACTGGGAGCAAGAATCCCGGCTGGTTCCTACCCCTAAAGACCTTCTAATCTGCGTAGCAAAATACTACAAATGCACATTTAACCACAAAACAATGCTTTATTTTTAATATATTCATTGCTCATAAAGTATTTTGGGACATCCTATTGGCATCTTCCTTCTTAAATCATCAACAAAATTCTGTATGTATTAATTCCAAAAAAAAATCTAATTGTTTCTCTTGCTCAAATCCATGTATTCAAATAGTATTTCTTCACTTAATTCTCACTCATAATCCGGGCAGGTTCCTCTCCCTTCATCAATGATTGAGAAATGATCTTTAGGTTAACTTTTAATATCCCAGACTCTATGTCAGACTGTTCCAGTTTCAGGAGAACAGCTCTGAATTAAGCATTTACACCTAGCAGAATGATGTCCTTGACATTTATCAGTGATGTCACTGTCTCATAATATGTTATGGGTATAACATGCTCCTAACATCGGGCTAGCCTTCCTACTACTGCGGAGATATTTGCAACACAACCTTTCAGATCCTTATTCAATCTTTGAATCCTTTCCTCATTCTCAGGGGGAAGGGTCTGCAAATTTGAAAACCACACTCTTTGACAAGAATGATCTTCCATCTGACTCTATGCCTCTTGTGCCAGCATTCCCTCTATGGATTATTACTATGGATGCAATTCAGTTCATTCCCTTCAAATATTGGTGTGAAAATTACCGTTGTAGTTCACCTGTCCAACAGGAGCCTCATGTTACAAGCAACTTAAATGGAAATCTTCTAATTTTAGCATATTAGATTTCAACAACCTAACTGACATCATGTCAGTGATTAATTACTTTCCAAATGCTATCTTCCATCCTTGTATTAACTCGATATCACTTTATTGATTTTCTAAATTTTCTTCAAGATTAAACCAGACTTTGTGTAGTGGCAGGTCGCAGTCATCCTGTTGAATAAAGGAATAAAAAAATCAGAGAGCTATAAACTAGTCAGTCAAACATCAATAGTAATGAAAGTGCTTGATTCAAGATTTAGTAACTTGTTAAGGACACGTGGAAAACTGAATTAACCAGCCATTTATAGAATGGCAGGCTATAACTCATACAGTGATACAAAGATCTGTGCATGGGCCTCAGCTATTTACAATCAATATCAATGATTCAGATGAGTAGACCAAGTTTCACATATAACAAAGTGTGCTGACAAAACCAAATTAGGTGAGAACTTTCAAGGTTACAAAAAGATATAGGCACGACAACTGATTAGACTAAAATTTGCAAATAGAATTTAATAGAAGGAAATGAGACTTGCACATCCATAGAAAGAATGGAAAAGCATAATTTTTTTATAAAGTGAGAGAATAATGAATGTTAGTGTTTAGAGAGATTGGGGAATACTTTGTACATGAATCACAGAAAAGGGACAAACAGATGGAGCAAATAATGAAGAAGGCACATTAGTGCAGCATTTAGGAGGGCAGTGGAAGTATTGATGTCTTGCTGTGATAATATCAAGGTGTTGGTTAGGCCACACCTGGAGTACTATGTACAGTTTTTTTTCTCTGAACCTAAGGAAGCATCATCATAGTCTATCCCTCAATCCTCAAAAGGGGATGATGTCTGCTCAGAGTTTGGGGGTGGCAGCTGCGTCAAAGTTCCTCCAGTGATTGGAAGCGGTGGACTCTTCAGGATAGCAGCATTGGCAAGGTGGCATCTCAGAGGTTGGTGGCCAGAGCAGGACTTTTGGTGTGGCAGTAGCCTGGCCTGGTAGTGAAGCCAGGGACTCTAGTTACTGTAGGCCCAGAGCTGACTCTCCTGATGTTGGCGAGGAGGCAGTTACAACAGTGGCAGTGTGGCATGCCTGGAGCAGGGACCAATGGCATCATCAAGGCAGCAGCAGAGCCAAAGACCCCTGGTTGTGGGGCAAGTGTGGCTCAGCACAGGACTCTGCGTCAGTAAGGTGGGCCCAGTGGCGAAGAGATGGCACCTAAAGATTGGTGGCTCCTACATTGGTGGATCTGGCATAGGCAGCAGCAAGGCATTTTGGGTGAAGAGGGGTGCAGGTGGCAGCACAGGCCTCACTAGTGAGCCGGCTCAGGTGTTTGCACATTCTCCCCGTGTCTGTGTGGGTTTACTCCGAGTGTTCCGGTTTCCTCTCACGATCCAAAAGATGTGCAGGTTAGGTGAATTGGTTATGCTAAATTGGTCATAGTGTCCAGGAATGTGTAGTTTAGGTGTATTAATCAGGGATAAATGCAGAGTATTAGGGTAGGGGAATGGGTCTGGGTGGGATACTCCTTCGGAGGGTCAGTGTGGACTTGTTGAGCCAAATGGCCTGTTTCCACACTATAGGGATTCTATTCTATTTTGTTTTATTCTATTTTTTTCATCATGAAGATACTGGAAAAAGATATACTGTTTTTCAGTTATATCTTTTTATTTTAAACTAATCAAAGTAGCATCAGATTGTGGTGACAATTTGAACCTTTTCATTGTATTATTCACTGTAAAATACAAGAGACAATAAATCATTTATTCATTCATTCAAGTTCCTTGCATGCATTTCATGTAACTGAACAGGTCAATTCTTGATCTATAGATCTTAAGGCACATGGGGCAGCATATTCTGTGAAGTAATGGGATTCCTGTTTTTCTTTCTCTGTCATTTTATTAAGATGTTGTGATTCAAAGCATCATGCAGTCTGATGTACAGTTGTTACTCCTCTTAGTTATTACTGCCAATGCTCCCTCACTTCAGGGAAAGCTGAAGAATGCCTTTGAAGTGTTTTCTTTGTCTTCCCCTGGAACCTTGGCCATTTGGGAGTTGAATAAATAAGACCTGACAAGTGAAATGTTTTTCAGTAATCCAGACACTGTTGATTTTTCAACAGTTTTGTCTGACAGCTTCAAATTAGCTTCAAGAAGCATTTGTTTGACAATTCTCCCATGCAGAAGATGCAATGGACGCGTGTCTGATAGAATTTCCTCAAAACTCTTAATTGTCAATAATACAGTCCAGATCCCACAGCAGTGCTGGAGTATGGTGAGAACAATTGCTTTAGCGGATAAAACAATGAATTTTCACTAGACTGACTCCTGGAATATGACAATGGTTGAATGAGTAGTATCTCTATAAGAGCTGGTATTTTAAAAGTGTAAGAGTTGAGAAAGTAGAGTTAATGGAGAACAGGCTTGTCCAACAGATGGCCTTTGGGCTAGAACATGGCTGGCCAAGGAGTCCTATATGATCCATGACCTGTATTACAAATACAGTTTAAAAACTTTGGAAGATGATGCAAGGCGCTGCTCTTCCAATTAGAGACATTGTCTACTCACACTGAGCCAATCACCAGCAAATGTTGAAGAGAAATGAACTCCGATTGAGGGAGCAGTGAGATGTGTGAATAGCCCTTATTTTCTTCACCCTGAGCCCTGGACAGAAGGAAAAATACTGAGCCTGATGGGCTGGACTGGCCTGGGCTAATGAAACACTTGCTTGGTTGGTGAATGTACCCAGGAAGAAAGCAGCAGGTGGACACTGGGTGGCAAGCAAGGTTGAAACATCAAGTGGGTTCCAGGTTGTGGCAGAGATCAAATCATTGGAAAACCAGACTCCTTCATAAGAGAGTGCCTCCCCAACTTGTAGGAATGCAATTCAAGATGGCAGACTGGTTCTCCCAAGCCCAAACAGCGTCCTATATGTATGAGGCAGTGTTTGTAGACTCTGTTGCAGAGAGAGAGAGACAGAGAGAGAGAGAGAGAGTAGGAGGTAGTCAGGGTTGAAGGGAGAGTAAACGCCTGAATGGGTGGGCAGCGAGGGAATGTGTGTGGGATGGAGAGACCCCCAAGACCGATCAGTAAAACAGGCTTGAGAAGAATTCAGTCTGAAAAGCAACCCTCTTCCTAGTTTCACTTTCACATGAATTCTGCTTTGCCCAGCTCAGATTGCACACCAGTGGAATGTTAATTAAACTTGACTTCTTAAGTCAGAATTGGTTCACAAAGCCTTCTTTTTCTGGTGATCAAGGACTTGCAGCCTAGTCTGTCTCTCTAGTTTTGCTTCTCTTTATCTCTTCTGTTTTTTTATATATCTGGATGTATTATCACACATAACCGAACAGTATTTCTCCAACCACCAATCAACCTGTGGCTGGTTTGGCTTCTTACTGAGGAGATAAAAAAAGGTTTAATTAGTTCAATCTGCTGTTTGGACATTCTCAATTGCCACTTTTATTCATTACCTACTTATTTAAATCATCAATTTATTGCTTTGGATTTAAAAAAAATATGATTATTGCTGTGTCAAATGTCATTTTTCCAAAATTTTCTCACTGGCACCTTGATTAAGAGAAAAATTGATATGTTCTATTCTATTTGAATTTTTAAAAAAAAATTCATTCATTCACAGAATAAGGGTGTCACAGGCTAGGCCTGCATTTATTGCCCATCCCTAAGAGTCAATCACATCGTTGTGTGTCTGGAATCACAGGTAGGCCTGACCAGGTAAGGAAGGCAGTTTTCTTCCCAGATGGGTTTTTTTTCCACTAATCAACAATGGATTCATGATCATCATTAAACTCTTAATTCTAGATATTTTGGATTAAAATTCCACCATCTGCTGTCTTGGAATTCAAAGCCAGGTACCCAGCACGTTACCTGGGTTGCTAGATTAACAGTCCAGGGATAATACAACTAGGCCATTTCCTCACCACAGTGGTGGAGTAGTTCAAGGGGTTTTATGAGCTCCTTCTGCTCCTATTTTTTCATTCTTATCAAAGAATTAGCCTATCCCTGCATTCACAAAAACAATTTGAGAGGGTTCTATTTTGACAAAATTGATAGATTGTGGGTAAAGTCCAGATTACTTCCTAAGCAAATACAATTGGAATGTCATTCTGAATTTCCTAAGGTGGCTCTTGTATTAGAACACAAGAACCAACTGATGCAGAAACCAGCCTCTGTTATCTCCAAGTCTGGGCTGCAAGTTGTTTCTGGAGAAATGCTTCAGGATATGGAATCAACATGACATTAACTCTTAATTCAAATAACTGGGGCATTGCAGCTCCTGTCCCCCACTCACTGAGGTAGAGTGTTAAATGGGCTCATTTGCATTTTTGTAACTGCTAATGTGTTAATTCTTCAAAGTCTGATAGGATTAGCTTATTGCCTCATTATTCAGTGTCTCAGCAGTGTGCCTGTTATACTGGAAGAACTTTGAACAGTTCAAATCATCCAATTATAAATCTGAGATGGGAGAAGCCCTGCTAGATGGAGAAATGCTTATGTTGAGCGAGACAATCTCAGCCATGGCAGCAGTAGGTCAGGACAATCAGCCTCACTCCATTTGATCTGGCATGGAAATTCAGATGGTGATCCCACTTCTGATTGCTGTTTCAATATCTGTGACTGCCTTATTTTAGGTGACAGTGAATCTTGCCAGTGTGGTTTTATTTGCTTGTGAATGATGAGTTTCCAGTTTCACAGATTTGTGCTAACAAATGTTTAACAATGGCATGTGTTCCAGAGGAATTCAATTGAGGATTCATTCAACGTATTTCATCTTATGATCAGCAGAGTTAAAAGTTGCATTATCATTGTTTGGACAGAATATGTAGATACTTTAGCCCGAACATTGACAACATGGGCTGTGGAGCGTTTTGCAACAGCTTTCTGTCATCTGACCTGTAGCTCCCAAGTGACAGCAGCTTTCAAATATTGACTGAATAAGATTTCAGACAACTCTTCCTCAATATGCTCACAATGCAGAAAGACATGGTAAGAAATTAGCAATTTTAAAAATTCTTGTCCGTTAAATTGTCCACTATCTCACCAATGTCCCGTACAGCCACAGCATGAAGTCCCAACTCCTATACTCAATGTTCTGACCAATGAAGGCAAATTTGCCAAACACCATCTTTCCCACCCTATCTACTTCACAAAAAGCAAATGAAGAAGTTACTTGAATGAGGGAAGTTTACACTCCAGCTTGAAAATTAAAACAACTGCACACAATTCAGAAAGACATAGAACAATTCGGAGGATAATCCAGGATAGAAATCACATTAAATATTTTAATTTAATTTAAGGAAGGAATTGATGTTAATGATATGACTTCTTTCATTGTTTCAAAATTTTATGAACATGGTACTTATGAGGAAGCAACATTCAATTAGCAAAGTTAAAAATCACACAACACCAGGTTATAGTCCAACAGGTTTAATTGGAAGCACACTTGCTTTCGGAGCGATACTCCTTCATTAGACTATCACCTGATGAAGGACCGTTGCTCCGAAAGCTAGTGTGCTTCCAATTAAACCTGTTGGACTATAACCTGGTGTTGTATGCTTTTTAACTTTGTACACCCCAGTCCATCACTGGCATCTTCAGTTAGCAACTTCTCCTAGTTAAAATCTTTGTAAAGTATTTATGGTGGTGCAGTGGTTAGCACTCATGTCTCATGAGTGGTGCTAGGAACTCTGGTTTGATTCCAGCCTTGAGTGACTGTGCATGTTCTCCATGTGTCGATGTGGGTTTCTGGTGAATGCTCTGGTTTCCTCCCACAGTCCAATGATGTGCAGGTTTAGTGGATTGGCCATGCTAAATTATCCTGTGTTGTACAGGCTGGGTGGGTTAGCAATGATAAATGGAGGATAGGATGCTCTTTGGAGAGTTGGTGCAGACTTGAAGGGGTGGATAGTAGGGATTCTGTTGTCAGCTATCTCTTTTCATTTATGTTAATACATGTAACTTCATGAAATTTAAAGTGTGTTACATAAAAATCAATGGCCCTGGCCTGTTTTTGTTATTGTTGATAGCACTTCGGCTCTTAAAATACACCATTTTGACTAAATTTTAAAATAAAATTGCTCTACTTAACATTATGGTTGCAGAGCCTTGGTTTAACCTGTCAGCTCTTCCCCTCCATTAAGTTAGATCATTAGATTAGATTACTTACAGTGTGGAAACAGGTCCTTCGCCCCAACAAGTCCACACTGACCCGTCGAAGCGCAACCCACCCATACCCCTACATTACCCTTTGCCTAACGCTACGGGCAATTCAGCATGGCCAATTCACCTGACCCGCACATCTTTGGACTGTGGGAGGAAACCCACGCAGACACGGGGAGAATGTGCAAACTCCACACAGTCAGTCTCCTGAGTCGGGAATTGAACCCAAGTCTCAGGCGCTGTGAGGCACAGTGCTAACCACTGTGCCACCGTGCCGCCCACGAATCATGTTGAATCTGAATCTCAAAAATATTTTCCCCACCCCACTGCTTTTCTCCATATCCTTAACCACCAACATCTATTGATCTTAGTCTTGAGAGAGTGTTACCAAGTTGAAAGAGTATATGCTCATTTTAAGATAGTAAGTGTTTTCTGGAATTTAAAGTAAATTTAAAGTACAGCCACAGATGCCAGAACAGAACAGCTAAGAGATGGGCCATTCCAAAACAGATACATATAGCAA
Source organism: Hemiscyllium ocellatum (assembly GCF_020745735.1). NCBI lineage: Eukaryota > Metazoa > Chordata > Chondrichthyes > Orectolobiformes > Hemiscylliidae > Hemiscyllium > Hemiscyllium ocellatum. The sequence goes on from NC_083437.1 coordinate 13,618,059, forward strand.
ATGGCTGTTAAATGGTTGCCTGAGTTTTGGTTGCTGTTTTGACAACAAGTCAGGTGAATTGGCCATGCTAAATTGCCCATAGTGTTAGGTGCATTAGTCAGAGGGAAATGGGTTTGGGTGGGTTACTGGTCAGTGCAGACTAGTTGGGCCAAAGGGCCTGTTTCCATACTATAGGGAATCTAATCTAATTCAAACGTAACCAATTAATTTAAATTATGGATGCAAATGTGTTGCTGGAAAAGCGCAGCAGGTCAGGCAGCATCCAAGGAACAGGAGATTCGATGTTTCGGGCATAAGCCCTACCTTTTATCTTAGCCTGCTGGACACACTTTCCTCATTCCTGAAGAAGGGCTTATGCCCAAAACGTCAAATCTCCTGTTCCTTGGAAGCTGCCTGACCTACTGCGCTTTTCCAGCAACACATTTCCAGCTCTGATCTCCAGCATCTGCAGACTTCACTTTCTCCTCCTAATTTAAATTATGCCCAGGATACTAAAACCCAATTGAGTTTGAATTTATTGTATTGACAACATCAGACCAATGAGAGAGAACAATGTTGGGAGTATAAAAAATGGGGGCATCTTGAAAATTGGTCAGAGCAACTGCAGTAGAACTGGAGATTGTAGGCCATTCAAAGAAATAAACATCTTGTTCTCAAAAAAAGCTAAGAAGGCACTCTCCACCAAAAGGTACTTTTTCCTGTAAAAACAGTGAGAAGATGACCCAGGGAGAAGACAACAGAATTGGAAGGACAGAAGGAAGTAACAGATTCAGAAGACTGGAAGGAAGACAGCATAAGAGACTGTGTGGTCTTGAGATTAAGTAATGTAATGTTTAATAATTGTATTATTGGAGCAACATTTTTGTAGAGTTGGGTTCAGAAAGATATTAGTTAAGAAAAAGGAAGCTTAGATTCTGTTTAGTATTCACAGTTAAAGTTAGGAAAATAAATTGTTATTTCTCTTTTTAAGTAGTGGAAATTAGAAGTGCACCCCACACCTCAGGAAGGACATACTGGCACTGGAGCATGTCCAGCAGAGATTCACATGGATGATGCCTGGAATGGTAGGCCTAACATACAATGAACGACTGAGGATCCTGGGATTGTATTCATTACAGTTTAGAAGGTTGAGAGGAGATCTAATAGAAACTTACAGGATAATGCATAGCTTAGAAAGGATGGATGCTGGGAAATTGTTTCCGTTAGGCGGGGATACTAGGACCTATGGGCACAGCCTTAGAATTAGAGGGGGTCGATTTAGAACGGAAATGAGGAGACGTTTCTTCAGCCAGTGGGTGGTGGGCCTGTGGAATTCATTGCCATGGAGTGCAGTGGAGGCCGGGAAGTTATATGTCTTCAAGGCAGAGATTGATAAATTCTTAATCTTGCAAGGAATTGAGGGTAAGAGGAGAGTGCGGGTAAATGGTGCTGAAATGCCCAACAGCCATGATTGAATGGTGGAGTGGACTAGATGGGCCAAATGGCCTTACTTCCACTCCTATTTCTTATGGTCTTAAGGTCTTCTCTTCCAGTCACTCACACTTTTCGCAGATTACAAGGCGAGGTGAGCTTTTCTGGGTGTTTTGGTTTTAATTAGCAGAGAGCTTCGACAAGAGCATCAAAGTCCCCAGCATTTACAGTTTTTTGTGAGACACTTTTCCAAGCTTCAACTTTTTCTGTATTGAAAAAGTGCTTCCTGAATGGACTGCTGTCATTTTTTTTAGAATGCTCTCTTGTTTGTTCTTTCCCGACCAGAGGAAATAATTTCTCTGAGGCTATCCTGTCAAATCTTCTTAACGTTTTAAACAAACTGTGACTATCAAGTGAAAACTCAGTAACAGAAACATCACAGAGTACAGAAAGCTAGCCCTAACTCAGTGTTTACCTGTGAGCTAATAATTGAATGCTTCACTGATTAGAATTGGAACTGGGAGTGTTTGATAATTTTATTTCATGATTGAAACAGCACTTGTTTACATATTCCAATATTGCCATCCATCATGTACATAAGCACAAAAACGTGGAACAAAAGTAAAATTGTCTCACTAGCTTGATTTTCTCTCATTGATTTCATTTTTAGTACTTCCAATCACGAACCCAGTAACAGATAGCCATCATGACTGTAGTCATATTGTGTTTGTTCAGTACAGGTTGTTCCTGAACTGGAGTTTCCCATAATAATGTTTCAGGACCTAACATTCCTGCCGACAGGTGTTCACGGAATCTATGCATTCTTCAATTCAGAAACATTATTCAGAAACACCACAGAATAACCAGTTATTACAGTTTTAATATCATTGGAGGTTATTCTCTAGGGTTTGTAAATTAACAGATTGATTCATGTTTTGTTTTCATTTAAGATCTTTAAAATGTTACAAGGTTTTCTCAAAATGACCTACCAGTAGGGCTTGATCTTCCTCTTTGTAAATGTTGAATTTATAGAAATGTATCTTTAAAATTTAGTAACCCGGGTCACTCTTTGTCATGTCAGAAACTTCAGTGTTCTTGATATCAAACATTGGCACCAATGTCAATTGACTGTCAGTCTAATAATTTTCTCATTTGCATTATTCATTGACAAAACTGGAGCTTACAAGTGATGCATTGAAGTGCTGATGAATTTCTGGCATTTATAAATTGATGCATTCCTTATCAGCTTTCTGATGGAAAAATTGAGTAAGAAAGACTTCTGTGTTTCACCGTACCAACTTTGACCCTTAATTCTATAGCCATTCCCTAATTGGGGATTTTTCAACCCCTTTCAAACTAGAGAAAGACTAGGGCAGTACAGTTCAAATAGATGGAACCTTTGTTATGGTTACACATAATCTTGCAAATAAATATAAAACCACATCCTGCATTAATGAACCTCACCCACTAAGTAAACTATTGGTGACTCAACCTACCTTAGATTAATCAGCCTTATTAGACATGTTATGACACACCTTCAGAGCAGGTGGGACTTGAACCTGGAGCTTCCACTACATCACCACAATACCACTGCACCACTGGACTCTTCTATGTAGGTTATTTCCTGGCCATGATGGTGCTTTGAAATTATTGCTGAGTTTGCATTCGACAAAATAACGAACCCTAAGCAATCAAGGAGTTCTTTCAGTGGGCTCATTTTCCTCCTGCAATAACTTTGGTTCGAAAACTGTATTGTCTTTTATGAGTTAGACACTTGCCTCGTGCTAATGTTTCAAGTGAATCATTCTTAATTAGGGCAAAGAATACAGATGTTGCGTTTATATAACATCTTTCACGAACTTTGGATGCACTTTACAGCCAACTAAATACTACTACAGAGGAACCTCGATTATCCAAAGGACACGGGCACGGAGTATTTAATTCGGTTAATTGAATTCCAATAATCGAATAAGAGATAATATAGTTTAGCTGAGCATTGTGACATTGTGATCTTGCCGGATAATCCAATATTCGGATAATTGAATGCTGGATAATTGAGGTTCCTCTCTACTTTAGTGTGTAGTCATTGTTATAATATGAGGAATATGGCAGCTATTTGGTGTGCAGACTGTGTGAAACATTGGCCAACTGCAGCAACATGGTGGCTCAGTGGTTAGCACCACTGCCTCATGGTGCTAGGGACCTGGATTCAATCCTACCTCAGGCGTCTGTCTGTGAGGAGTTTGCATGTTTTCCCTATTTGTGCTGGTTGCTCTGGTTTCCTCCCAAAGTTCAAGGATGTGCAGGCTAGGCGGATTAGCTATGTCAGAAATAGCCCTTTAGTGTCCAGGGATCTGCAGTCCAATTGGGTTAGTTACAGCAAATGGGAGATTATGGGGATGGTGAGTCTGGGTGGGATTCTGTTTGCAGACTTGATGAGCCAAATGGCCTCTATCTATGCTGTAGGGATTCAATTTTTAAAAAATTTTTGTCCTTTTTTTTAAAAGGGCAATATACTCCTGTTCTTTTTTTTTATTAACCCCCCCCCACACTACCGCCTAACTGCGGTAGTGCTTATTTTTCCCCAGCACCCATGGTGTGTGTGTGCAGGTGTGAGACACAGTGAGAGACACAAGGTGCACGAATCTTTGTTCAATTTCCACCACCAGGAAGATAGGAAAACACCCGGGTGGCCAGTGACAAGCAGTGCCCTTCACATCAAAGAGCAGTGCTGTGTGATCAAACAGTGAAGGGGAGGGCAGGGACTAAATCAAAATAGAGTTGGAGGGGGAAATGATGCACTCTACACCCCGTGGCGCCCACCTCTCCCTGAACAACTCCAGGGTATTGCTGTAGGGATTCAATTCAAATAATTGTTTTGGAGTGATTGGTTGAGACAAAATTGGCCAGATTTCCCCTAATCTTCTTCGTGTGGTGCCACAGAATATTTTATGTCCAACTGAGTCAGAAGAAGGTTGAGAGTGTGGTGCTGGAAAAGCACTGCAGGTCAGGCAGCATCTGGGGAGCAGGAGAATTGACATTTCGGGCATAAGCCCATCATCAGGAATTCATCATTGTTCCTGAAGAAGGGCTTATGCCCAAAACGTCAATTCTCCTGCTCTTTGGCTGCTGCCTGACCTGCTGTGCCTTTCCAGCACCACACTCTTGACTCTGATCTCCAGCATCTGCAGTCCTCACTTTCTCCTGAGTCAGAAGAGGGGCCAGAGTTTATTTTTATCCAAGTAGCACCTGTTCTGACAGTGCAGCACTCCCTCAGTAATATAGAGAAATTGTCAGCCTAGAACTAGCACACACATTGGTCATGGAATAAAGAAGCAAGTTACGGACAAAAGGGGCAGATGAATAGACAGTTTAGCAACAGCTTGAGGAGGTTACAGAAGTTGGGAGGGTGAGGTCACAGAAAAATTTCAAAGCCGTCATGTGAATTTAAACCTTGAGACATTGTGTATAGGTAGAAGGATTGGGATGATGTGAGACTGGGTGCAGCTTAGAATAATGGTTGTGGAATTTGGATGAATTTCAGTTTACAGAGATTGAAGCATGGGTTCCAAAGTCAAGAGAACATTGGGTTGATCAAAAACACAAATCTCAAATAAAACCGAAAACACTGGAACCACTCCATAAGTTGGGCAGCACCTATCGAGAAAGGTACAGAATTATTGTTGCAGGTTACTGATAATAAAGATCCATCGACTTGAATTGTAAACTCTGTTTCCCTCCCAGAAGATGTTGTCAGACTTGCTGTGTATTTCCAGCATTTTCTAATATTCTATTGGAGTAGGAATGTGGTGATAATAAAATAAGGTTAGGGTTTTAATTATAAAGATACAGGAACAGGTGATCAATGTACCGTAAGAGGTAGCTGGCTGTTTTAATTATGAAGAGGACGTTGTGGCAGACACTCAGACTGGGAATGAAAAAGTTCACAAATAGTTTAGTCTGAGGCAGTGGCAAGGGCATGGAATGGAATTGGTGTTGAAGAGAAACAGCTTGTGCCAATCAGGAAAAACAATGATTTTGATCTTCCTAATATCAGTTGGAAAATATTATAGCTTATCTAAAACCAGATAAGTAATCTTAAAAAGTAAATTTTCAGAAATATTAAGTTCTGGAAATCTCTCACAGGCCCATGATTCAAATATAACTGGTATCACTTTTATGTGTCAGAACTGCTCAAATGGATTTCTGCATCCTTCTACCTGTTCTCAGAAGAAAACTGCTCCAATACCTATGGCTAAGACATTCCCAGCAATAACAGTTGGGAATGATGGATTGTAATGGGCCAGGACACCTGTGGAAGTCTGCCTGTTACTCATTTTCTGAAAAAGCATCCCAACATCATCCTTAAAACTTTTAAGTTAGTGTCTCAGGGATTCTTTGTTGGTTACCGAGTAGGGTAAAAATTTATTAAATAAATCATGTACTGACCATAGCATAGAAAACTCTTTTACTGCCCTAGTTTTTTTAGGATCTGGCTTTATGCCATCCTTGTCAGTGACGTGTCCCACAATTTCTCCTAAGTGTGACCCGTGCTGCTCACAGTCTTTTAAAGATCATAATCATGAACTTCTGTCATTTCTGTTTTATGCACTATATTATCCATAGGACATAGAATCAGAAAGCAAGGAAATAGACCCATTGGTCCAATTTGTCTGTATTGGCCAGACATTCTGATCTGATCTAGACCCATTTGTCAGCATTAGACCCATATCGCTCTAAACCCTTCCTGTTTATACACCCATTCAGATGCTTTTTAAATGTTGTAATTGTACTCGCCTCCTGCACTTCCTTGGGCAACTCATTACAGACACATACTACCCTCTGAAAATGTTTCCCCTCAGGTCCTTTTTAAATCTTTCACCTCTCACTTTAAACAAATGCTGTCTGGTTTCAGACTCCCCACCCTGGGAAAAAAGACCTTGGCTATTCATCCTATCCATTCTCCTCATGATTTTATAAACCTCTATAAGGTCATCCCTCAGCTTCTGACACTCCAGGGAAAAAAATGTCCCAGCTTATTCATCCTCTCCCTATAATTCAAGCCCTCCAGTCCAGGCAATATCATTGTACATCTTTTGCGAAGCCTCTCAGGTTTAACAACATCCTTCTTATAGAAGGGCAACCCGAATTGTATGCAGTATTCCAAAAGTGGCCTAACTAATGTCCTGTATAGCTGCAACATGATGCCTCATCTCATATACTCAATGTACTGACTAATAAAGATAAGTGTGCCAAATGCCTGCTTCACTACCCTATCTATCTATGATTCTACTTGCAAAGAATTATGCACGTGCACCCATAGGTCTCATTGTTTGGCAACTCTCTGCAGGGCCCTACCATTAACTGCATAAGTCCTGCACTGGTTCACTTTTCCACATTTCCAAATGCATGTAACTCCTATCCCTCAAAATCCCCTCCAACAACTTGCCCATCACTGATGTCACGGGTCTATAGTTCCCGGGTTTTTCCATACAGCTTTTTTTAAATGATGGCACCACATTAGCCCACCTCCAGTGTTCTGGCACCTCACCTGTGGGGTAACATCCTTCAACTTTTGAAGATCTTTGGAGCTGAAGACAATCTGTTGGAACAAAACCTTGCAAACAGGAAGATGAACGTGATAAAAAGCCTGGACATTTCATTTAAGGGAATTTGCCAGAAGCTCTTGTTAGAAAAGACTTTGCTTTGGGAAAAGTTTGGATAAGCTTTTACTTGCAAGAGGCATGGGAAGATTTCTGTAGCCGCTGCCTTATTGAATTGTGTGAGATCAACACACATTCTAATCAAACTGTTGGGTTTCAGTGTGGTGATCATGCCTGAATGTCAGGCTGATAATCTCCTGTGCGATAATCAATGTCATCACCAGTATTTGATTCTTTACTTGCACCATTAATGGATGAGGAATCTTCCGAGACATGTGCAAGATGCTATATTCCAGATATAATTTGATTGGTTACAGTACCTGACTTTAAGCAAAACATACTTTATTTCTACCTGACTGTTAAAATATAAATAAAAGAAAGAAGAATTGGTATAAGTTTAACTCTATTGGGAAACTTGACATAATAATAGATTATTTAACTACTAAACAGCAACTGTTCCAATATGGTAAAATTTCAATCCACGATAGCACAGTGGTTAGCACTGCTGCCTCATGGCGCCAGGCTCCCAGGTTCGATTCCAGCCTCAGGAGACTGTCTGTGTGGAGTCTGCACATTCTCCCCGTGTCTGCGTGGGTTTCCTCTGGTTGCTCCGGTTTCCTCCCACAGTCCAAAGATGTGCAGGTCAGGTGAATTGGCCATGTTAAATTGCCCATAGTGTTAGGTATGTGAGAGGGAAATGGATCTGGGTGGGTTACTCTTCGGCGGGTCAGTGTGGACTGGTTGGGCCGAAGGGCCCGTTTCCACACTGTAGGGAATCTAACCTTTAACAAAGGCAAATTCAATAAAACAGACTGTCTGACATTCGATTCTGACAGCAGAGAGAACTCCAGCTTTTTTGTGGCCTAGAGAGAGAGATGAAACAGTTTCCAGTGCCAACTTCAAACTCCCAACAGTTACTGAAAGCTAAACAAAAACCCTGGTTCTGTGGGAGCCTAACTCTATCCATTCAGGCTGCTCCTATTGTTCCAACTTTAAAATAAAACCTGAGCCTCACATGCTATTTACTTGATTGGCTTTGAACCGCTCTGTATCTGTCTCAAAACCTCTCTTTAAAAAAAACCAAGACAAAATATGTTTCTTAAAGCCACAGTATCTTTACAGTTGTGGTACTATACTCTGTTTTAGGTTTTCCTAATCCTATGAGTAGTTTTGGGCAAAGAAGGTTCAAAATAAAACATACCTTCCTGATGAACAATGAGCCTTAAGTCGTTGACAAAGATTCGATGATTTTGTTGAGTTAGGCACATGCTCCCTTGTCGAAGAGTGTGGAGTTGGAAAAGCACAGCCGGTCAGGCAGCATCTGAGGTGCAGGAGAATTGACGTTTTGAGTATAAGCCCTTCATCAGGAATGAGGCTTATGGCCCAAGGGGGCTGGGTGATAAATGGGAAGGGGGTGTGGCTGGGGGGGGTGGGGGAGGAAGGTAGCTGGAAATGTGATAGTAGATGAAGATAGAGGTGAAGGTGTTAGGTTGGAGTGGATGGTGGAATGTACAGATGGGAAGTAAGATGGACAGGTAGGACAGTTCAGGAGGTTGGTGCCAAGTTGGAAGATTAGATCTGGCAGCCCCCACCTTATCCTAGATCCAACCCTCCAACTCTGCAGCGCCCTCTTGAACTGTCCTACCTGTCCATCTTCCTTTCCACCTATCTGCTCTACCCTCCTCTCTGATCTATCACTTTCACCCCCACCTTCATCTACCTATCATGTTTCCAGCACCACCCCACTCCCAATTATCTCAGCCCCCTTGGGCCACAAGCCTCATTCCTGATGAAGGGTTTATGCTCGAAACGTCAATTCTCCTCCACCTTGGATGCAGCCTCACAGGCTGTGTTTTTCCATTTCAACAATCTTCAACTCTGATCTCCAGCATCTGCGGTAATCACTTTCTTCTAGTTGATGTTCGCTTGTATTGATTTTGAATTTCAGTTTCTAACACCATCTGGACAGGTCTTTCCAATGTAAGACCTTCTTCTGATTGTTCAATATCTGAGATGCCTCAAAGATTCCGATATCAATTTTGATTCAAATTAGTTTTATTTGTAAACCACCATAATCACAAAATCCTGAAAATGTACCAAAATCATTAATAGGTTCTTCTAGAAGCTGTATTCTTTCATGCAATATTGCTTTCTGCATAAAATAAATATATTTAATATGAAGTAATTGTCAATTGCTGTTCCAATATTGTGAAAAATATCTATTATATTCTGTTGCCTTAAGATATGATTTGCTAATGGACCGATAAAGTAAATTAATGTGTTTACTTGTTCTTGCCTGGGCTTCTTTTGTACTCCTGAAATAATTCTGTTAGCATAGTGTATATTGTTCTACAGAAACATCTGAGATGCCTTGGGGAGATTTATTCTTTCTTATTGCGATTAGTCTAAGTTGTTGAAATCAAATGGGAAAGGATGTCCACATTAAGTCTTCGGTAGAAAATAGATTCAATCTTGATTAGCAGTATGATTTATTCCACTTAATGTCTATGTTATACCTGAGTACATGATGGTCTTTTGTGAGACACCTGGGCCAACTCATTATTGTTACTTACTTGGACTTTGCACAAGAACAATAATTTAGAGATTGGAACAGAAACTGGTTAGCTCCAAGTGGGAACAATCATTGATGTTCTTTCAATCTTTCAGGTACCAACTGCCTTATAACAGGTTGAGCCAATGTAACATGAACAGTAATGCTTTCATAATCATTGCCTTATTCAGTAACCCATGTAAATGTAACTTTCTCTCTGCTCTTGCTGAAGGGTTTTGAAACTATCTCATGAACAATTTCCATTAAAAGTTCAAAATGATGTGATACACAGAAATATTCATATTGCACCATGCTCAGTCTGTTGTCTCTGACTGGTGAACACTGGAACAAATTTGAAGGAAAAGATCCTGGAAATTCATTTTGCAGCTGTTTATGGCATACAACAATTCCCCATTTAGAAGTGTAGAGAAGAGTAAGAATACCAAAGGTGATAGCACCTGAGTGAAACTGCAACATTTTTTTAATATGAGATCTAAACAATAATGTCTGCAAAGACCAATTAAACATGATTGATTACATGGCCTTTTATTGCTCAGCCATTGACTCATTCTCAGTTCTATTTCCTGCTGAGAGGTTGCAGTGCTTTGGGGGCGGGGGTGGGGAGTGGTGGGGGGGGGAGGGGGAGGGGTGGAAGCTGTGGGGGTAGGGAGGCAGTGGTGGCTTTTGTTTTCTAAACATCAGCAGGAAGCACACTTAATCGAATAGCGAGCTCTTGGAAAATACTTGTAGATGACAAAGCGAGCAGATTAGATGAAGATAACCACAAAATTTTGTATCTTGGCTACAGAAGAATTTAATGATCTTTATATATCAGCTTGAAACAGGTCTATAACTCTGTGCGTGCAATGTTTGAGTATGTGGGTGTGAGGAAATCTTTATGGCTGCAACGTCGATAAGGGAAACACATATGATTGCAATATCAATTCGACACCAAGCTGTTGTGTTATGATTCACAATAATGGTCAGTATACTTTTTTAAAGTATACTTTCATTGAAAAATAGATTTTAAAAAATATTACAACAAATACAAAACAACACCATTGCAAACAGTACAAAAAAAACGCAAGTTTAAAAAAAACAACTCACCCTCTTGTACAAATGTATAAACATATATAGAAAATTATAGAATAAAAAAAACAAGCTAGCTATTTAACTAAGTAAATAAATAATAACCAACAGTAAGCTAATAAATAGTAATTACTCAGCTCAGCCAAATAAGACACTCACATGTTTACAGTTCCTCCTCCCCGGATATTGGACTCGTAAAACACAAACATTACGGCTGTATAAAAGCCCTTGTTAGTGTGACAGATAAATCATTGTCCCAGTATTCCAAGAAGGGCTGCCATGTTTTATAAAATTTCTCAGTTTTGTGGTGTACCATATTTGTGAGAAAATCCAGGGGAATATGCTCCACAACAACCTTCTGCCAACCCGACAGGTCCGGGGGGTTTTTGGATATCCAACCTAGCAAGATATTCTTTTTTGCACAGAAAGTGAGGATATTGAAAAGTTTTGTTCTTATGCACATCTGCAGGCAACTCACTGGGCAGGCCCAGAAGAAGAGAGGTGTGGTCCTTCTCCACCCTTACACCCAAAATCCTCTCCATTGCATCCGCTACAGTAGTCCAATATGTTTGCAGCCTACCACAGGACCAGAGACAACGGTAAAAATGTCCGTACAGACCTTGCACTTGGGACACGTTGAAGATACCGCAGGTTTAAATTTTGACAAACAGTCCGGAGACAAGTAGACCCTGTGAGAATCTTATGGGTCCCATTACAACTTGATATCTTTCTTGCACTTTCCCAAATATCTTCCCATGCCTCTGAGGAACTCATCTAAGGGGACACTGCCCAATTGGTGATATAAAGTCCTGACAGAAAGTGTGTTCTCAGCACTGAGCATCCCCCTCCCCTCTCTGTGTCGGATTTGTAGGGATCAGTCAAAAGTATTGACTTTTTTGAATAAAATCCCTAACTTGAAAAAAAACTGAAAGAGGTCCCTATTAGATAGCTCGTATTTCTGTACTAACTGATTGAAAGACATCATATGTTTTCCCCAAATAAATCGCCCATGCAAGACACACCCCTAGCTGCCCAACGTTTAAATCCTGAATCTATAATCCCCGGTTGAAAACGCTGCATACCCACTAAAGGTGTAAAGGAAGATGCTTTGCCAATGTTGCCTTCCCTTTGCTGAAGTGCTCTCCATGCTTTAACAGTATTGATGACTATTGAGTTACAGCAATATTCCCTAACTGTCTTCATTTTTACCAAAAACAGCAAACTGGTAAGGGGCGCCTTGCCTGGGAGGCTTTGATATATAACCAGATTGAAAGAGGATCCCCACAAGCTCAATCACTCACTCAGGATAAAAGTGAGCTCAGTTGGTCGTTTTTAATGTCTGGGAGGTCCACTCCCCCCCAACTCTGTGAGGCAGTTGCAGTTTAGCTAATTTAATGAGGGGCCGCTTATGATGCCAAATAAAGAAGCTGAACCAGCCATTAGCTTCCTGAACATTTGCTTATTAAAAATCAGGGGGACCATCTGTATAGGTTAGAGCAAATGGGGGAGAATATTCATCTTAATAAGTGCTATTCGACTCAACCACGAGATCGGAAGTGCCTCCCATCTTTGAAAGTCTTGTTTAATTTTGTCAAATAAAGGATTGGGTGTTCGGTTCTCTACTTTTTGTCATTTACATAAATGATTTGGAGGTGAGCATAAGAGGTACAGGTAGTAAGTTTGCAGATGACACCAAAATTGAAGGTGTAGTGGACAGCAAAGAAGGTTACCTCAGATTACAACAGGATCTGGACCAGTTGGGCCAATGGGCTGACAAGTGGCAGATGGAGTTTAATTCAGATAAATGTGACGTGCTGCATTTTGGGAAAGCAAATCATAGCAGGACTTATACACTTAATGGTAAGATCCGAGGGAGTGTTGCTGAACAAAGAGACCTTGGAGTGCAGGTTCATAGCTCCTTGAAAGTGGAGTCGCAGGTAGATAGGATAGTGAAGAAGGCGTTTGGTATGCTTTCCTTTATTGGTCAGAGTATTGAGTACAGGAGTTGGGAGGTCATGTTGCTGCTGTACAGGATGTTGGTGAAGCCACTGTTGGAATATTGTGTACAACTCTGGTCTCCTTCCTATCGGAAATATATTGTGAAACTTGAAAGGATTCAGAAAAGATTTACAAGGATGTTGCCATGGTTGGAGGAGTTGAGCTATGGGGAGAGGCTGAACAGTCTGGGGCTGTTTCCCTGAAGTTTCGGAGGCTGAGGGGTGACCTTAGAGGTTTACAAAATTAAGAGGGACATAGATAGGATAAATAGACAAAGTCTTTTCCCTGGTGTGGGGGAGTCCAGAACGAGAGGGCATAGGTTTAGGGTGAGAGGAGAAAGATATAAGAAGGACCCAAGGGACAACTTTTTCATGCAGAGGGTGGTACGTATATGGAATGAGCTGCCAGAGGAAGTGGTGGAGGCTGGTACAACCTTTAAAAGACATTTAGATGGGTATATGAATAGGAAGGGTTTGGAGGGATATGGGCCGGGTGCTGGCAGGTGGGACTAGATTGGGTTGGGGTATCTGGTCAGCACGAACGGGTTGAACTGAAGAGTCTGTTTGCATGCTGTACATCCCTATGACTCTATGACTCTAATTGAACAAAATTGGCTTTGAACAGCCGATCCAGAACTGGAGTAATGAATATGTCCAAATACACAAGAGTCCCCTGTGACCACCTAAATGGGAATCGATATTCGCCCTCAAGTGCTTACTCCTTTGTAAGACCATTCAAAGGCATAGCCTCTGCTTTCACAAAATTAATCTTGTACCCTGAAAAAGCACCAAATGCGTAGATGCATTGTATCAACTGAGGCACTGAAATTGCTGGATTTGTCAAAAAGATTAGGACATCGTCTGCATACAACAAAATCTTATGTAATTTTGACCCCACTTCTGGAGCTGATAGGTTGGGATCCCCATGAATGGCCTCCGCCAATGGTTCAATCACCAACTTAAAAAGCAGTGGTAAAAGGGGATAGCCCTGCCGGCTGCCCCTAAAAATGTTTAAATTGCTTGATCGTGCCCCATTGGTGATAACCACCACGAAGGGCCACTGTAGAGAACCTTTACCCATCTTATAAAGACTTTGCCCAAACCAAACCACTCCAGAGTATAGAAAAGGTACTGCCACTCAACTCAGTCAGATGCTTTCTTTGTATCTAGACAAATCACCAGTCCTTGTATCAACAGTCCCTGACTGTTGTTGGCATACTTGAATTACATTAAGCAGCCTCCTAACATTATTGGAGGAAATTGCTGCCATTTTTGAAGCTCATCTGATCCTCTTTAACAATAGAAGGTAACACAGTCTCCAGCCTTAACATGAAAGTCTTAGAAAGGATTTTAAAGTCCACATTTAAGAGTGAAATGAGCCTATACAAAGCACAGTCCTCCGGGACCTTACCTTTTTTAAGAATAAGTGAAATATTGGCCTCTTTCAGAGATGGCTGGAGACAATCATGGCTGTATGAGTCATTCAACATATTGAGCATTGGGCCTGACAGTATGTTTATAGATTCTTTATAGAATTCACTGGGAAGTCCACCAGGACTGGGCACCTTTCCACTCTGAAACTGCCTTACAGTTCCCTGCAATTCTTGCTCTGATAATGGAGCATTGAGAAAGGACTCTTGCTCGGGGGTGACACCTGGGAGCTTCAGATCCTTAAAAAAAGATTCTATTTTGGCCCACCCCTCCTCACAACCCTCAGACTGCGATAATTCAGAGTAAAATCTCTGGAACACCACATTCATCTTCTTAGAGTCACATGTTAGGTTCTCAGATTCTTCCTTAATCATCGTAATGGCTTGTGGCTCCTTTTCCTACAGAGATTTGCTAAGTACTTGCCTAGCCGGTCACCAACCTTTCCTTTGCAAAAGCAAGCTCCTGCTTTGTCATCCGTGTGAGCATGGAATTCAATGCAGACTGCAGCGCCGCAATCCTCTGTGGTTTGAACAACGGGGATCTGTCAAAGTAAGCCTTCTTGGCTGCCTTCAACCGTGCTTTGAGGAAACATTGCTGCTCACCCTTCTGCCGCTTCCTACTGATGGAGTAGGAAATAACTAACCCCTAACATAGACTTTGGCAGTTTCCCAAAAGATGGATGAACTACCAACTGAGCCTAAGTTAATGTCTAGGAATGCCCAAAATTCCCTAGAAAAATACTCTACAAACTCATTATCCTTGAGGATAAAGGGATCCATTCACCAGTGCCTCGAACTCACTGTAATGTCCTTAATCTTAACCAACAGGTACACTGGAGCATGATCAGAGATGGTAATATTACCAATTGTACAAGATGCCACCAAGTCTAAGGTTGCCACGGGGTCAGAAAAGAAACAATCCTGTTGTGACACCTGTGCAGATTGGAGAAAAATGTTAAATCCCTGCCTGTAGGGTGGAGACACCTCTGGAGGTCCACCAACCCTGACTTCACACACAGAACCACTAATTGTTTAGTTTGTACAGAAGGCATTAAGGGACCTTTTGACAATCTCCCCCTGTAATGATATGCCAGGACTCGAGACTGATCAGTTTAGAAAATGCATCTATCAAATATTTTAGGGAATGAGCCGAAGGGCAATAAACATTTAAAACACCATATTCTTCCCCATTTATCAAAGTTTTAAGAATTACAAACCTCCCGTGTGTGTCTTTAATATACTTCAGTAACTTAAATGGGAGATTCTTCCGAACCAATACAGCCACTCTGCTACTTCTGGTATTAAATGATTAAAAATAAACTCAGTCAAAGCCATTCTATTGTAATTTCAAATGCTCCCTGTCATCCAAATGTGTCTCTTGTGACAAAGGAATATCCACTTTCTCCCCTCTAAGACTCAAGAGTACCTTCTTCCTCTTAATTGGTGAATGACTTCCCTTGATATTCCATGAACACTATTTAATCAAGTCATTAGCCATAACCTTCTGTGGTAACATTTAAATTCCAGAGAGGAGGAACTTGAATCACAAATTGCTGAGCCTTAGTGTCACATGATCCACCAAACATAAAAACTACATAAACTAAGACCACTACATTTAACAAACCTACAAAACTATTAAAACTTAAAAACAATAAAAACTAAAAAAAATCAACATATCAAGTGCCAACAGTGCTGAATAGAGGAACTCACCCCTGCCTGAAGGGAGCAACTACCATTCCATAGCTAGGCATCTAACCACTCCCCCCAGCCACCTTCACTTCTCCCAGCTATAGCTGCACTGCAAACACAAAGGAAGTAAACACACCATAGAATACCACTATGAAATTTTTAAAAAGTTTTTAAAGAAATAAAAGGGTAAATTCCCCATCTATCCTTTGGAATACCTTAGCTTAGAAATTGAAAATACATATCTCAACCGCTGCCAAACATAGTTTAAACCAAATTATTATCAATAGAAAAAAAATTGAAAAAGAAAGCTCCACCTGGATTTCCTCTGTTTGTTTTACAAAATGACAAAGACGTACCCAAACAACACTAATATTTATATATACTAAATTGTTCTGATTGAGTTATTTTGTCCACAAAGTCTCTTGTCTTTTCTGACGTGTCAAAGAGATGTATGGATCCATCTAAGGTGGTCTGAAGCACTTCCGGATATCTCAGAGAGTACTGAATCTCAAGTTCCCTCAGTCTTCTTTTGACACCATGATAAGATTTTATTTTCTGGATCGCCGCCACTGAGAAGTCCTGGAAGAATATGATCTTAGAGTCCTTGTAAATTAGGGCCTTCAGATCCTTCCCCGGGATGCTGGAAGCTTCCATGGTTCTCTCCTTATCCCTGTAGTGATGGAACCATACCAGGAGAGGATGAGGACGTTGACTCATACCAGATATCTGCGCCATGACCCAGTGAGCCCTCTCGATCTTCAATCCTCTCATGCCAGCCTCCAAGTCAAGGAATTTCAGCAGCGAGTCCTCAATAAATTCCACAGGCCGCTCTCCGTCCTTATCCTCAGGTAGACCGATGATCCAAATGTTTTTTCTCTTGCCCCTGTTCTCAAGATCATCCACTTGGTTGTGTAAATTAGGACCTGCATTTCCAGGGCTTGGATCCTTTCCTTGGATGAACTGGCATTAGCTTCCACCACTGTGACCTTGTGCTCAACCTCATTCCTCCTCTCTTCCAGGTCTCCCAGCTGCTGCTCATGCTTCTGCAGCATGAAAGAGATTGGAGCCAGCTTTTCTTCTATTTGTTTCCCCAACATCTCACAAAATGTTGTGAGCTCATTCACCAGGGCCTGGACAGTAATTGAGTCCAAGAATCCTACAGACTGGGCTGCAGACTTGGTCTCAGATGCTCCTCCTCCCTTTTTTGGCAACTCTGGATGGCAGGAAATGCAGGTAAGTTAACTTTTTAAAGTTTCTTGGGACTCCCTGGTCTTTCTGGAGTCCCAGGATATCACGATGCTTCGGGTTGGATGGGTTGAAAGTTCATCCCACTTGTGCTGCGATGTGGAGCTCTGCAACGCGATCTTCCTAGATCGCCGCCATCTTGAATCCCCGCCAGGATAGTTGTACAAGACATGCTCATGATGTTGTCACTGTTGCATAGCATGTCTCAGACTTTATCTTATTTAGTATCAACTAATAGATGTTACACTAATGAAAGCACACTGTTCCTTTTAACCAAATAGTTTAAAATTTGTCCAGACACTGATGTGTCTGTGAATGTAATATTTAGAGTCATTGAGATATACAGTATGGAAGCAGATTCTTCGGCTCAACTCGACCATACCTTTCAGATATCCCAACCCAATCTAGTCCCACCTGACAGCACCTGGCCCATATCCCTCCAAACCCTTCCTGTTATTGAACAGATATCCTAAATTAATCGCGTCCCATTTGCCAGCATTTAGTCGATATCCCTTTGCATTCTTATACACACCCAGATGCCTTTCAAATGTTGCAATGGTACCAGCCTCCTCCACTTCCTCTGACAGCTCCTTCCATACACACACAACCCTCTGCGTGAAAAAGTTGCCGCTTTGGTCCCTTTTAAATCTTTCCCCTCTCACCTTAAACCTATGCCCTATAGTCTTGGACTCCCCTACCCTCGGGAAATGATCTTGGCTGTTCACCCAATGCATGCCCCTCGTAATTTTATTAACCTCTATGAGATCACCACTCAGCCTCTGAGGCTCATCAGAAAATAGCCCCAGCCTATAAAGCCTCTCCTTAAATCTCAAATCCTCCAACCCTGGCAACATCCTTGCAAATCTGTTCTGAACCCTTTCAAGTTCCACAATGTATTTTCTATAGCTGGGAGACCAGAATTGAATGCAGTACTCCAAAAGTGGCCTAACCAATGTTATGTACAGCTGCAATATGACCTCCCAACTCCTATACTCAATGCACTGATCAATAAAGGCAAGCGTACCAAATGCCTTCTTCACTATCCTGTCTACACGGGACTCCACTTTCAAGGAACTATAAACCTGTACTCCAAAGTCTCTTTGTTCGACAACACTCCACAGGATCTTACCATTAGGTTTGTGTATATTAGTCGTCTGTCATGAATGTCTGTGGTATTGTTTAATAACACAGTCTCCATATCTGTATTTTTACGTTCCAAGTGATAATATAATCATTGCTGCATCAGGCAAAAATATCCTGCTGGAGGCAAAATGCACAGCATGAGTTGCTTAACAGGGTAGAATCAAGATAACGGACCTGATATAGCAGCAGCTTATCTTGGTTGGTAATTAACCTACTGTAGGGAAGACACACAGGAAAACTACATCTCGAAAGGTGGACTTTATTGCTTTTGACAGAACATACAGGGAGTTCATTATCACCGCACTTTTACTGTTAGCTCTGTACTTGTATGGTCAAGGGAACATAAGATCTCTGGAAGAAGAGAACCAGAAAACTGATGGATTGCCACTTTGCAATATCTACTTTTTGCTATTGAGGAAAGTAGGAAACAAGATAATTGTGTTATGGGCTAGGCCAGAACACTCAGAACATTCTTAAGCAGGCAACCCAGACCACAACTTTGCAATTTGTTTCGGTAAGTGTACAGTGAAGATTACCCAGAGTGAGATGGTTGGGTTGACTACAAGGTTTCAAAACAGACAAAAATATTATTCACAAGATTACACAATGAAACACAACGAAACACAACGAACAGGATAACGAACCCTACAGAATGCAGTATATCCAAACCAGATTCAATAATGCTCTTCCGAATATATACAACAGTCCCGATAAACAAACCACCTTCAACCCAGTACAAATGGAATACATGCTTACAGGTTGCAGTTAGAAAGGCAGAAAGAGAGAGAGTTTCCACACAGCTCACTGTTGAACTTCCAACTAGTTCTGGACTGAACTAAACTGCTCCTCTAGAGAGTTGACCACTCCCCTTTCATTATTCAGGTCACTTCTAAAACATGACCACTTTGACCTGATCTCATCTGTTTACATATAAACAAAAAGGCCTCTCAATACGCTTTAATCTCTGTACCAAACCAGTCTGATCAGCACCGAGAGCGGTTTATTACCCCTCTCAAAAACATCAAGGACGTAGTATCCTCAAGAAAAGTAACAACTTTTAGAAAAAAGGGACCAGTTTTGTGACAATTGGATCAACTTAGTCTCAGCATAGACTGAACATTTGCACACAGCTTCAAACACTCAACATAATGCTTTCTTTGTCTCCATTATTTGAGTCTTCCTGATTTTCAAAGAGGTAATCAATCCTGCATTAAATACACAATGGTGTCCATTCTCTGTGGTAAGATGTTGCCTGCTCCAACAAACTTCTGTCATACATAAATATGTCAAAATCTCTCTCCCCATTTAGTATTCCTTTAAAATGATGACTGTTTGTGACTAAATCCCCATGAGAAGAAATGGTCTTTTCCAAAGTTTTCTATTATAATTTGACACATTTATAAAATCCTTAATTAATTTTATTTGCTGCAGTGAAAATAACCAAAATATCCTATTTCTACTCAAATCTATGATTTTTCTTCTCAAGTGAATCAATACCACATACTCCGTATTTCCTTCTCATAATGGATAGGATGCCATAACAAAAAATTAATATTTTATACAAACTAATCATTACTTCTTTATGTTTGGATTCAATACTCTCTCATTTATAATGTCCATCTTTTATTGACACACTTAATGGTTTATTCGTCAGTACTGGCATCTTTCAAGGGCTTATGTGTTAGAACAGTTAGGTTGCTGTTTATTCATCAGCTTCACAGTCTTTCCATTAAGTGTAATTTCTTGTCTCTTTTTCCCAAAATGTATTATCTCACACTCAGCCGCATTAAATTTTATCATACATTTCTCTGCCAATTCCACTATCTTGTATCTTCCCAAAGTCTTTTATTGTTTTCCTCACTGTCCAATTGAAGCTATTGTTGGAATAGTGGTAATAGTAAAAACAGTAAAATTCTGTTTAATCACTAAGCCAGGGAAAGAAATACATTTCTATACCATTATATTGTTTATGTATGTGCACTTTAGTGGCATGCAGCTCTACTTTATTTAAGGGCCAATGAAATTTCAGTGTAAAAAAGCATATTGCACACTAAGTGTAAGTTTCATACCTCCTCCCGTATGTTAATTACATGTTGACATGGGTTCTTGGGTTAAACATCACTGCCTGTATGAAATGATTTGAGTGTTGCCCTATGTGTTAACTTACACATTATATGCCATAAAGATTGGATTTTTGTTGAGACAGATGTCCTGAAGTTTAAAAACACCATTAACTGTTTAAATTGCTGTAATATCACAGACTTGCACATAATCTAGGTTATGTGCTCCTTGATTATAGTGGCTCGGTGGTTAGCACTGCTGCTTCACAGCACAAGGGACCTTGGTTCCATTCCACCCTTGGGCAACTGTGTGAAGTTTGCATATTTTCCCTGTTTCTACGTGGGCTTCCTGTGGATGCTCTGGTTTCCTTTCCCTGTCCAAAAATGTGCAGGTTGGGTGGATAGGCCATGCTAAATTGCCCACAGTGTCCAGGGATGTGCAGGCTAGGTAGATTGACCATGGGAAATGCAGAGTTACTGGGATTTGGTATGGGGTAGATCCTGATGGCATGCTCTTCAGAGGGTCAGTGTAGACTTGATGGGCTGAATGGCATGCTTCCACACTGTAGCGATTCTATGATTCCATAAATAAGGAGCTGACTGAACATACTACACGACTCCACTTCACAGAAAGTTACTGATGATAAGGTGTGTAACTTTACACCAAATGTGACGCATTTTAACGTCATGTAACTTTCTTAAGGTTACACTGCCAGGGTGTTCTGGAATCCATGCATGTTATTGTTGATAGTAGGATTGTGTGTCAGCTGCTGGCTGTACACTGCCTTTTTTCAATAAATCAGTTTCAATTAATGTGGGTAGAAGCTCAGAGCCATGCATTTATCTACTTTCTCAGCATGGCATAGGTGAAGTTAAAAAAAGCCATTCTTCAGGTCAAAATCACGCAGTCAAATGCTGAATCCAAATAAAGCCTTTAGTGAAACTGAACATTAATTAGAACAAAAACATCATGTCGAGTTATTTATGTTATTCGTACTAGATTTCTTAAGAGCGTTATAAATACAAAGAAATGTTTTCTCTTGACCTATTGATAAAGGAGCAAGATTGCAGCTGAAAAACAATTAGCAGCTTTGCCAGCAGTGTAATTTATTACACTAATTGGTTTTGAACCAATGAAAAATCAATTGCAAAGCCAGTGAAATAGCACCAGTTGGTCACTGGTGTGTAATATCATCTCTAAACAGGTTGATGAGAAAAATAGATTCGATAAAAAAATCTAAAAATAATTAAAATAAGAATTTAAATGATTCCAAAGATGAATCAATTTTGGTTTTCAGAGACATTACATGAAAGGTATGAATTAGGAAAGAAGAATGATCTCACATAGGGCATTTCACATTTAATTAAGTATTTTTTAAGTACAATCACTGTTCTGATATCGTAACTATGACAATCTATTTGGACACGTGCAGCAAGGTCTCAGTGGTCAATTAAATGAGTCACTTAAGGCTTTGCTTGAAGATAGATGTTGCCAAAACATTTCTGGTATTTATATGAAAAGTAACGGATGAATTGGTATGACCACTTGAATGGTTAAAATAATGAAAGCGTGTGGGAATACTAAATTTAAACCATTGGCAGAAACCACTGATCGATGAGTACACAATACTCTTGGCAAAGATCAGTAAACCCTCTGATGACATGAAGCCACCTACATGAACCTTGTAATCAAGTGGTATTTGAATTATTTGTAGACATTGATTGCACTCCTGCTATTGGAGACTCCATATAGTAATGCAAAAGGACATTGGACTGCTGGACAAGATGCCACTATCTGGCTTTCAGTAGTGACCTTTGAAAGTGTTGAATATTCATTGATGCTTCTTCTGCTGGCCATCATGGCAACAATGTGTTTAAATTGCACTATGCAGATTCAGACAACAAATTTATTCTGTCACCTTATAATGAGCTAATGTTGAGCTGCAAGATGGCTCCTGCACTGACAAATTGAATAGGACAGACACCTAACTTGCCTGTTAACGTAATTTTGAAGAACTTCTGCAATTGCAAAGGGCTATTCATGAGTTTTGGAAGGTTTTGGTCAATTCCTGGATTTGCCAGAGACTGCTGCTGTTCTCTCTTGGGAATGTTATTATGGGGGAAGTAGACAAGGAGTGGACCTGACTATATAAAAGCTTCAGCAAATATGGAGGACTGCATTTGTAGTGTCTCTGGGCCTGGAGCAGAACATGCAGATTGAAGAGAGGCTGTAGAGGGGGCAAGCTCTGTGCGATACACTGTGTCATTCTGGAATCATATTTCTCCATTCTTATTCAATATAAGAGTCTGTCTGGCAGACCAGTCAATGGGTCTCACAACCTGGTGTGCATGATTATCAGCTGTATCCTCTACACAGATGAGGTCATGAAATTTCTTGTCACACTGCTTTGAGGTGCTCAGGACTGGAATCCTTGCACTCTATCTTGGTGCATCACCGCTCAGTGCAGCAACGGCTCTGCCCAGGATGCAAGAAACTACAGACAGTTGTGAACACTCCCAGCCATTGACACCATCTACACCTTGTTGCCACAGAAAAGCAGCCAACATCATCAAAGACCCTTCGCACCTCAGTTATAATCTCTTCTAACTCTTCTGTCAATCAGAAGATGCAAAAACTTAAATCAACAGGTTCGAGAACAACTTTTTTCCCGTTATTATTAGACACTGAATGGACTTCTCAAATTTCAAATCTAATGTTGGTCTTGCTTTTATACACGTCCTGTGCAGCTGTAACTCTGTATGCCTCACTCTGTTCAATCACCGTACGATCTGTATGTCCTTTTATGTTATGATTTTCCTGTATTGCCTACAAAACAAAACTTTTTATTGTACTTAAGGTACATGCAACAGCAATAAATCAAATCCAGGAGTTCACCTTTCTAGTAATTACATTCAATTTCTTCTAAGGGTTGTCCTTGAGAGATTCCTGACCCCCAACATAGATCAATGGTGTTTATCCTCCTATCCACCTCCACATGATAAGCTTCCACTGCTGCAATTTACACCCTGGAACCCTCTGTCAGGCCTGATTTTCACTTAACCATAATTTAAATTTTGGTGATATTATTTAGTGCAACTTACCTTTAAGAGATTCATGTTTCCTTTCATAAGAGCAGGCTGGTTTAATCACATTCTCTCAGTACATGCTGGTAAGTCCCTTGCTGAGTATAACAACCGCCAACAGCATGAAAAGGCAGCCAGCATTGTGGAACCTGCTTTGACCTACCTTACAGTCATGGAACTGAGATGACAGCACTAAATTTACATGTTTCCCACTCCAACAGAATTAACAAATGCATGTCATGAATTATAACGGAGAAACAGCGAAAAGCAAGTTTCAGCCCAAAAGCTCTATAGTAGAAACATTAACCCATGCCTTCTCTTTTCAAATGCGGATGAACCTACTGTGTATTTTCTCTTTTCAATTTATAATGGATCCAAAACACCAAATGTAAGAATATAGAGTGCATTCAGTAGCACTGTGCCTCCTCTCAAGATCTCAAACACATATACTAGCCTAACATTTCAATGTAATACCAAACAATGCTATACAGTATAAGTGCACTCTTTGAGATAAATTGAGGCTCTGTCTATCCATTGCTGTAGTTCAGGTTGAGCTGAGTGATCTCATAGCTATATTTGGTAAAGAGCAAGAGGTCCGCCCTTGTGCTTGGCTCCCCATTTTTCTTAAAAACAACAACTAGGGGCTCAGTGGTTAACATTGCTGCCTCACAAGGCCAGGGACCCGGCTTCCATTCCACCCTTGGGCGACTGTGTACGTGGGTTTCATCTGGGTGCTTCAGTTTCCTTCCACAGTCCAAAGAGATGCAGGTGAGGTGGATTGATCATGTTAAATTGCCCATAATATCCAGGGATGAGCAGGCTAGGTGAATTAGCCATGGTAAATGCAGGGTTACAGGAATAAGTTAAGGGATGGGTCTGGGTGGAATCCTCTTCAAAAGGTCGGTGTGGACTCAATGGGTTGAATGGCCTACTCCACACTGTAGGGATTCTATGAACTAGAAGTGTCCATCAAGAATTTGACCGAGTATGTGAAAA
The DNA here is from genome assembly GCF_020745735.1 of Hemiscyllium ocellatum. Taxonomy (NCBI): domain Eukaryota; kingdom Metazoa; phylum Chordata; class Chondrichthyes; order Orectolobiformes; family Hemiscylliidae; genus Hemiscyllium; species Hemiscyllium ocellatum. Next base: position 13,642,416 of record NC_083437.1, read on the forward strand.
TCACAGATCATACAAATCTCTGTCCATTTACATAGCTGTAAAATCATCTACTTATCCACATTCTTGAGAAAGACGTGAACAGAGCATTATGAAGGGCTCAGATTCTGAAACAGGGATCTCTTACTTACTATTTATTCCTGCTATGTAATATTTTGGCGAGAAATCTTAATACATACAGTGGTAATAGCCAACAGAATCTACTGGCCTTAATAAATCCAATTATAGTTTCCCTATCAGGATATCTATCCCTATAACCATGTAATCTTTCATCAGTCATGTTTCTTATTATCTGTTTTAACTATGAAATACATAGAATGAGATTACAATATTGAATAAAATTGATTTGGGAAGGTTTTTAACTGTATTTACATACTAATAGCTTTAATTGCTTTATTAATACAGTTGGAAATTGGAAGTTAATTCATTTAGCATAGGAGTTGGATGAGAACTGACATTTGAGATCATTAAATTTTCACTAAACAGTTGGTTAATTAGCTGATTTTAGCAAAAAGTCACAGTTTTGATCAGCCATTAAGAAGCATTTAGTTCTGTGGCTGTAGTGGTGCTTTGGTTCAGCTAACACGATTAGCAGATTACCTCAATGTGTCAAAGGAAACACGGTAAGGAGTGAAGAAAAGCCACTGTAAGTAAACCAAAGAAGGAAACAAAACAAAAAAAAATGAATGTAAGTTGTATTTGATAAATTTGAACCAATAAAAGATCTGTAAATATGTATTTACATTTTCCCAAATTTTCTTTCTGATTCTCCAGTGGTTGCTTTGTTGAGTTTGGCTTCGCAGCTGCCCTGCTACATTTTCCAAGTGGCTGTTCTTCAATCATGATCCTGGATGCTAAATGTCATCACTTATTTGATTTCAGAATATTACAGCTGAGCTCAAGCTCGTCTTTAATCAACATCCACATGACCGTATTTTCCAGCAGGTGTTACTGGATGGCAATTGGGATTAGGGGCCCTGGCAAATATTTGCACATCAAGTCACCTGGGGAATTGAGGTCTGTGGAAGCACTGCACAGATTCTTCCTGACTGAGATCAGCTGGCAACACAACTTAAGGATTTTGTGAATACAGCAGCTTTTAACATAGCAACACCCGAAAACATTTCATGGGAGCACTGATAAACAAATTTGACATGAGCCACATAATTGATAGGTTAGGATGGATAATCAAAAGCTTAACTAGAGAACTTCTGAGGAGTGTCTTAAAAAAGAGGACAGAGAGGCAGACATTAGAGACAGAGTTCTAGAGTTTACGTTCTCGCCTGTTGAAGGCCACACTTTCAATTAAAATTGAGGATGTGCAAAAGGTCAGAATTGGAGGAGCTCAGAGATTTTAAAGAGTTGAACTATTGGAGGAGGCTGTTCAGATAGAAAGAGATGAGACCATCAAAGGTTTTGAAAACAAGCTGAGGAATTATAGAATTGAGGTTGCATTGATAAAAAACACAGTTAACCATTAAGTGCCTGTGGTTGATACACAAACAAAACTTGTGAAAGAATTCCATGTGTACTGCCAAGAAAATTTGCATTTCACTGAAATTTTTCATCTTGCATTCATCAGGACAATTTGAAAGAAATACGAATTTAAAGGAAAAACAAATTCAAACTGCATGTGAGGGAAGTGCTAACTGGTTGGCAAATGGAATCGATGTGGTTGAGGCATTGCCTTAGAGAATACATGATTACTGCTACTTTTGTTTAAATTTTGAAACAGGCAAATTGTCAAGAAAATAATCAAGCTGACTCTAAATAATTCTGAGTGTGCATAGAATTATGCTGACAACAATTTAGAATTGTCAGTTGGGCTCACAGTGTGGCACTTGAGCATAATGAAAGGTACACAAAGGTTCTTTGTAGACAGAAATAACACATTGCACCTATTCCAAATCAACAAAATAGGTAACAACTATTCTCTGATTCATTTCTTAAGGCAATGCTCTGACCAATCAGAGTCAACTTTTATTATTTAAAATATAAACAAACATTGGCAGTTAATTTTCAGTCATCATTAACTGACATTGTAATTGCAATGCCTCTATCAAACAATTTCTGCCTTGAGTCAGAGATATACTGGCCCATTGGTCCAACTCATCCATGCTGACCCAATATCCTAAATTTATCCAGCTCCATTTGCCAGCCCTTAACCCATATCCCTCTAAACCCTTCCCATTCATATACCCATCCAGATGCCTTTCAAATGTTGTGCCAGCCTCCGCCACTTCCTCTGGCAACTCATTCATGCATGAAAAAGTTGCTCCTTAGGTCCTGTTTAAATAGAGTCATAGAGATGTACAGCATGGAAACAGACCCTTCGGTCAAACCCGTTCATGCCGACCAGATATCCCAACCCAATCTAGTCCCACCTGCCAGTACCCGACCCATATACCTCCAAACCCTTCCTATTCATATATCCATCCAAATGCCTCTTAAATGTTGCAATTGTACCAGCCTCCACCACATCCTCTGGCAGCTCATTCCATACACGTACCACCCTCTGCGAGAAAACGTTGCCCCTTAGGTCTCTTTTGTATCTTTCTCCTCTCACCCTAAACCTATGTCCTCCAGTTCTGGACTCCCCCACCCCAGGGAAAGACATTGCCTATTTATCCTATCCATGCCCCTCATAATTTTGTAAACCTCTATAAGGTCACCCCTCAGCCTCCGACGCTCCAGGGAAAACAGCCCCAGCCTGTTCAGCCTCTCCCTGTAGCTCAGATCCTCCAACCCTGGCAACATCCATGTAAATCTTTTCTGAACCCTTTCAAGTTTCACAGCATCATTCCGATAGGAAGGAGACCAGAATTGCACACAAAATTCCAACAGTGGCCTTACCAATGTCCTGTACAGCCGCAACACGACCTCCCAACTCATGTACTCAATACTCTGACCAATAAAGGAAAGTATACCAAACGCCGCCTTCACTCTCCTATCTACCTGTGACTCCACTTTCAAGAAGCTATGAACCTGCACTCCAAGGTCTCTTTGTTTAGTAACACTCCCTAGGACCTTACCATTAAGTGTATAAGTCCTGCTAAGATTTGCTTTCCCAAAATGCAGCACCTCGCATTTATCTGAATTAAACTCCATCTGCCACTTGTCAGCCTGTTGGCCCATCTGGTCAAGATCCTGTTGTAATCTGAGATAACCTTCTTTGCTGTTCGCTACACCTCCAATTTTGGTGTCATCTGCAAACTTACTAACTGTACCTCTTATGCTCACATCCAAATCATTTATGTAAATGACAAACAATAGAGGGGCCAGCACCGATCCTTGTGGCACTCCACTGGTCACAGGCCTCCAGTCTGAAAAACAACACACCACCACCACCCTCTATCTTCTATCTTTGAGCCAGTTCTGTATCCAAATGGCTAGTTCTCCCCGTATTCCATGAGATCTAACCTTGCTAATCAGTCTCCCATGGGAACCTTGTCGAACGCCTTACTGAAGTCCATATAGATCACATCTACTGCTCTGTCCTCATCAATCTTCTTTGTTTCTTCATCAAAAAACTCAATCAAGTTTGCGAGACATGATTTCCCATGTACAAAGCCATGTTGACTATCCCGAATCAGTCCTTGCCTTTCCAAATATCCTGTCCCTCAGGATTCCCTCCAACAACTTGCCCACCATCGAGGTCAGGCTCATTGGTCTAAAGTTCGCTGGCTTGTCCTTACCACCCTTCTTAAGCAGTAGTCTTCCGGCACCTCACCTGTGACTATCGATGATACAAATATCTCAGCAATCACTTCTCTAGCTTCCCACAGAGATCTCGGGTACACCTGATCAGGTCCTGGCAATATATCCACCTTTAACCATTTCAAGACATCCAGCACTTCCTCCACTGTAATCTGGATATTTTGCAAGATGTCACCATTTATTTTCCTACAGTCTATATCTTCCATATCGTTTTGCACAGTAAATACTGATGCAAAATATTCATTTAGCATCTCCCCCATTTTCTGTGGCTCCACACAAAGGGCACCTTGCGGATCTTTGAGGGGCCCTATTCTCCCCATAGTTACCCTTTTAGGACAAACAGGAAAAATGTTAGCCACCAGGATACACGAACACCAGCTAGCCACAAAAAGACACGACCTCCTCTCTCATAGCCCTACACACCGATGAAAAAAAGCCACCATTTCGACTGGGACAACACATCTATCCTGGGACAGGCTAAGCAAAGACATGCCAGAGAATTCCTAGAGGCTTGGCACTCCAACTGCAACTCCATAAACAAACACATAGGTCCAGATGCCATCTATCAACCCCTCAGAAAACGAACAGGAAATGACATCACCACAAACTCCAGGAGCCCCATCCAGGACAAAGATATAAATAGAAAGCAGGAGACAACAGCTTCGCTTCACTTGGAGGTCACCACTGATGATGTTGCCTAGGCAGGTAATGAAACGTCTGGATATCAAACCTACAGCTCAGCGAACAAACCTACACCCTGAACCTCAACCTGAGCTACAAACCTTCACAAATTTTGCGTTACCCTTTTGTCCTTAATATATTTGTAAAACCCCTTTGGATTCTCCTTAATTCTATTTTCAAAAGCTCTCATGTCCCCGTTTTGCCCTCCTGATTTCCCTCTTAAGTATACTCCTACTTTCTTTATACTCTTCTAAGGATTCACTCGATCTATCTTGTCTGTACCTGACATATGCTTCCTTCTTTTTCTTAACCAAACCCTCAATTTCTTTAGTCATCCAGCATTCCCTACACCTACCAGCCTTCCCTTTCACCCTGACAGGAATATACTTCCTCTGGATTCTTGTTATCTCATTTCTGAAGGCTTCCCATTTTCCAGTTGTCCCTTTACCTGTGAACATCTGCCTCCAATCAGCTTTTGAAAGTTCTTGCCTAATACCGTCAAAATTGGCCTTGCTCCAATTTAGAACTTCAACTTTTAGATCTGGTCTATCCTTTTCCATCACTATTTTAAAACGAATAGAATTATGGTCGCTGGCCCCAAAGTGCTCCCCCACTGACACCTCCGTCACCTGCCCTGCCTTATTTCCCAAGAGTAGGTCAAGTTTTGCACCTTCTCTAGTAGGTACATCCACATACTGAATCAGAAAATTGTCTTGTATACACTTAAGAAATTCCTCTCCATCTAAACCTTTAACACTATGGCAGCCCCAGTTGATGTTTGGAAAGTTAAAATCCCCTATCATAACCATCCTATTACTCTAACAGATAGCTGAGATCTCCTTACAAGTTTGTTTCTCAATTTCCCTCTGACTATTGGGAGGTCTATAATACAATCCCAATAAGGTGATCATCCCTTTCTTATTTCTCAGTTCCACCCAAATAACTTCCCTGGATGTATTTCTAGGAATATCCTCCTTTAGCACAGCTGTAATGCTATCCCTTATCAAAAATGCCACTCCCCCTCCTCTTTTGCCTCCCTTTCTATCCTTCCTGTAGCATTTGTATCCCGAAACATTCAGCTGCCAGTCCTGCCCATCCCTGAGCCATGTTTCCGTAATTGCTATGATATCCCAGTCCCATGTTCCTAACCACGCCCTGAGTTCATCTGCCTTCCCTGTTAGGCCCCTTGCATTGAAATAAATGCAGTTCAATTTATTAGTCCTACCTTGTCCCTGCCTGCCCTGACTGTTTGACTCACTTCTGTTCTCAGCTGTACCCATCTCAGATCGATCTCATTCCTCACTATCTCCTTGGGTCCCATCCCCCCACCTTACTAGTTTAAATCTTCCCGAGCAGTTCTAGCAAGTTTCTCTGCCAGTATATTAGTACCCTTCCAATTTAGGTGCAATCCGTCCTTCTTGTACAGGTCACTTCTACCCCAAAAGAGATTCCAATGATCCAAAAATGTGAATCCTTCTCCCATACACCAACTCCTCAGCCATGCATTCATCTGCTCTATCCTCCTATTCCTGGCCTCACTAACTCATAACACTGGGAGTAATCCAGATTTACCACCCTTGAGGACCTCCTTTTTAAAATTCTGCCTAACTCTCTGTAATCTCCCTTCAGAGTCTCAACCTTTTCCCTTCCAAAGTCTTTGGTTCCAACGTGGCCAATGACCTCCTGCTCTTTCCCCTTTCAGCTTAAGCCTATGCCCTCTCGTCCTGGATTCCCCCAATCCCAGGGAAAAGACCTTGTCTATTTATCCTATCCATGCCCCTGATAATTTTATAGGCCTCTATAAGTCACCCCTCAGCTTCTGACACTCCAGGGAAAATAGCCCCAATTTATTCAGTCTTTTTCAACCCTCACAGCATCTTTGTAAATCTTTTCTGAACCCTTTTAAGATCCACGTCAATCAATCAGCTCTTTCCTTTCATACAATACAAATGTTATTTCCCTTTACATTTGTATTTCTTGTGAATTGTCCTGATGAGTATTTGATGAAAAGCTTTGACATCACGTGTCTTTTTACTTAAGCTCTACATACCAAAATGACTATGTCTACATGTCTAACTAAATGGGAGACAATTTTGTTATGGATAGTTGGCTAGCTCAGCAGGTTTCAGCTTGTAAAACAAATTGAAAGGGACATCATCTTCTCCTCAGAGAATTTGCAGCAAGGCTCAATTCCAAGAACAGCTAACTTGAATAACTCAGTTGCCATGCCACGATGTCACACGCTATGATAATTTTTAAATACATTGAAGGCCAAACAAAATCAATTCCATATTTCATGGCTGATTAGCTTCTGGTTATTCTATTTATTGATTGTAATGAAGCAAAGCAGAAGTGGTAATATCCAACAAATGAAAGTGTGAACCAAATGTGGCATTGATTTAACAGAGTATTATTATGAGCAATTACAGACAGCGACTTCTACTCCCCTGAGGCTTCACAGAAAGGATTATTAACTGTTAGAAAGAAAGTGATATTTCAGAGATGAATAACTGCATTTTTACCAAGTATGTAAGCAACATTGCAAAGGCACAGGGAATGAACATTGCAGAAACATATTCCCTGTGCTTTTGCAATTGATCTTAACAATAAAAAAGGTCGTTGTGTGAAATTCAGTTTTATTACATCTCAAAGTGAAACTTTCCAAAAAGAATTTAAAACTAATAGTAAAGAATATGGCATAATGTTTAGGAAATATGCTACTCACAGCATGGTCAAAAGAGTAAAATTAAAAATTTACATTTATGTTGCAACCAAAATATCTCAAAGTGATTCATTCACGGTGGGTCACTTGTGATCTTTTTTTTAGATTAGACTTACAGTGTGGAAACAGGCCCTTCGGCCCAACAAGTCCACACCGACCCGCCAAAGCGCAACCCACCCATACCCCTACATTTACCCCTTACCTAACACTACGGGCAATTTAATATGGCCAATTCACCTGACCTGCACATCTTTGGACTGTGGGAGGAAACTGGAGCACCCGGAGGAAACCCACGCAGACACGGGGAGAACGTGCAAACTCCACACAGTCAGTCGCCTGAGTCGGGAATTGAACCCGGGTCTACAGGCGCTGTGAGGCAGCAGTGCTAACCACTGTGCCACCGTGCCGCCCATCTTCTACCACTGTTTCCACATAGACAAAAGAGATAGAAAAGTTGCAGAATTCTATAAACAGCAAAAGGTTGAATGATTTGATTATTTGGCCTAAACTAAACTTCATGTTGCTTTTCAGGAATCGTTGCCATCTATTGGAAGTGCCTTTGTTTATTATCTTTGACATTGTGCTGGATTGTTAATCCAGAGTATGAATTCAAATCCTTCAGACAGGGCTTGAACACACAACTATTTCAGAAATGCTTGTCATCACAAAAAGTTTAGATATTCAACGAGTCTTGATGGAGTTAAGAAAAATAAGTACCAGCAATGGTTTTGTACATTCAAAGGGGAGGTGATGGTCTAGTGGTATGATCATTATTCTATTAATCCATTTACCCAGGCAATGTTCTGGGGTCTGGGCTGCAAATACCACCATGGAAGATGGTTAAATTCGAATTTACTTAAAATATGGAGTTAAGAATCTAAGGATGACCATGATTTTATTGTTGGGGGGGAATCTCATCTGGTTCACTAATGTCCTTTAGGGAAGGAAGTTGCCATTCTAATCTGGTCTGGCCTACATGTGCCTTCAGACCCACAGCAACATGGTTGGCTTTTGAACTGTTCTCTGTGCAGTAAATGTTGGCCTAGTCAGTGGTGAGCTGAAAATGTGTTGCTGGTTAAAGCACAGCAGGTCAGGCAGCATCCAAGGAACAGGAAATTCGACGTTTCGGGCCAGAGCCCTTCATCAGGAATGAGGAGAGTGGTCAGTGATGCCCTTGACTTATGAATGAATGAAAAAAACAGACATTTCCAATTTTTAGATCAGATAGCTCCACTTTTAGTCTTGTTTTATCTACGGATACAGTTTTACGGATACGGATTTAGTTTCACAATCTCTTCTTGTCTCAGCTGGAGCCCCTACACTTCCTCCAAAACATTTCTCAGCAACTTTAAACCTTCAACGTTAGGTCAGATGATTGTGGATTAAAGTCTTATAATGAGATTGGAGCTCCAAATTTAAGCTGACACTGTAGGGCATTCTGCATGGAGCCTGCCAGCCCCAGAGGAGGTGAGGTAGGAGCTGGGTGTTGTACGAGGGTGTAAGAGCCTAAATGGCTTAATGCTGAGGTGTGCATTGAGCACTGTTCAATACCTAATGTCACATGGACTTGGGCCAGAGGAAAAAAACTTTTGACCTCAAAGGAGCAAGGCCCAACTTCGGAATTTCCCTCATAGTTTCAGTGACAATGTCAATCATTCTAATGGCATTGTACCTAGTTACTAGAGCGGCACGGTTGCTCAGTGGCAAGCACTGCTGCCTCATAGTACCAGGGAACCGGGTTTGATTCCAGCCTCGGGCAACTGTCTGTCTGGCGTTTGCACATTCTCCCAGTGCCTGCTTGGGTTTCCTCCAGGTGCTCCAGTTTACTCCCACAATCCCATGATGTGCAGGTTAGGTGAATTGGCCATACTAAATTGCCCATAATGTTCGGGGATGTGTAGGTTAGGTGCATTAGTCAGGGGTAAATACTGTATAGGAAAATAGGGTAGGGGAATGGGTCTGGATGGATTACTCTTTGGACTTGTTGGGCTGAAGGGCCTGTTTCCACACTGTGGCGATTCTATAATACTATCATGCAGTGAACTACATAGAAAATAAAGAACCATGGACGTTGGAAAGCTGAAACAAAAACAGATATTGCAGGAGAAACTCAGCAGGTCTGGCAGCATCTGTGCAGAAAGAAACAGAGTTAACTGAAGAAGGGAAGAAGAGTTACTGGACCTGAAATGTTAACTTTGCTTTCCCTCCATTGATGCTGCCTAACCTACTGAATTTCTCCAGCAATTTCGCTTTTTGCATGCAACGAGTTCCATTTTGTTTAAGACAAGACTTATCCTCATTAGCCTACTGGATGGCTTTTCTCAACCACATTAGGGCAAGTAGACCTTGTAGATCCCTACCAGGAGAGAGAATGGTGGCAGCAAATGTACCAGATGGATCACCTTATCACGATGAGCTGTGGTGAGGAATCAGCTTATAACCGCAGAAAGTGAAGAGGTGTCCCTGCTCCCTGACACTTTCCCACCTCCCTGTACTTGTGTGACCCAATCCTGTCAGTGGGAAACCTAACATCAATATTGCCAGATGCAGGAAAGTACTGACATGGGGAACACAGCTAACAGTTAATTAGATTTATCAAAAGAACTGATAGCTTCTGAACATTTGAAACCAAAACAGAAATTGCTTGAGAAACTCTGCAGGTCTGGCAGCATCTGTGGAGAGAAAGCAGAGTTAATGTTTCAAGCCGTTTTTTTTTTCATTTGTGGGACTTGGGTGTCACTGGCTGGATAGCAATGGATATCCCATCTCTATTGCCCTTGAGAAGGTGGTGATGAGCTGCCTTCTTGAATTGCTGCAGTTCACTTGCTCTGGGTTGACCTACAATGCCGGTAGGGAGGGAATTCCAGGTTTTTGCCACTGACTGTGAAGGAATGGCGGTATATTTCCAAGTCAGGGTGGTGAGTGGCTTGGAGGGGAACTTGCAGGTGGTGTTCCCACGTACCTGCTGCCCTTGTCCTTCTAGGTGGAATTGGTTGTGGGTTTGGAAAGTGCTGTTTAAGGATCTTTAGTGAATTTCTGTAGAGTATCTTACAGATAGTGCACTCTGCTGCTCCTGAGCGCAAGTGGTGGAGAAATTGAACATTTGTAGATGTGGTGCCAATCAAGCGGGTTGCTTTATCCTGGATGATGTCAAGCTTTTTGAATGTTGTTGGAGCTGCACCCGTCCAGGCAGGTGGGGAGTATTCCATCACACTCCTGACTTGTGCCTTATAGACTGTGGATAGACTTTCGGGTGTCAGGAGGTGAGTTACTTGCCGCAGTATCCTTAGTCTCTGACCTGCTCTTGTAGCCACTGTGTTTATGTGGTGAGTGATGGTAATTCCGTTGAATGTCAAGAAGTAGTGGTTAGAGTGTCTCTTATTGGTGATGGCCATTGTCTAACATTTGTGTGGCATGAATGTTACTTGCCACTTATCAGCCCAAGCCTGGATATAGTCCAGATCTTGTTGCATTTGAGCACGGACTACTTCAGTATCTGAGGAGTTGTGAATGGTGCTGAACACTGTCAATCATTGGCGAACATCCCTACTTCTGACCTTATGACAGAGGGAAGGTCATTGATGAAGCAGCTGAAGATTGTTGGGCCTAGAACACTACTCAGAGGGGCTCCTACAGAGATGTCCTGGAGCTGAGATGACTGATCCTCCACATCCACAACCATCTCCCTTTGTGCCAGGGATGACCCATGTTAATGGGTTTTCACTGTCAGCTCACCTCTGGAATTCAGCTCTTTTGTCCATGTTTGAGTCGAATGACTGTTCTTCAGAACTGGGGTTCTGAGGGTCTAAGGGTCTGAATGTATTAATGCTGTGGAGTTCCTTTAACACTGCCCAATATCAGATGTCACATGGACTTGGGTGGGGGTTAGAACAGTTTTTGATCCCAGAGGAGTAAGACCTAACCTAATCTAACAGTTCTGAAAAAACATCGCTGGACTCAAAACGTTAACTCTGTTTTCTCTCACAAATGCAGCCAGATATGTTGAGTTTCTCCAGCAATTTCTGTTCTCATTTGTGATTGCCAATTAGGCTCATTATTGAGCCACTTAAAGGAATTATCCCCGATTAAGCTATGATTTAGAAATATTCAAATAGAAAGTGCTGGAGGAACTGAGCAGAACTGGCAATGTCTATTGAGACAGAAACAAAGTTAATGTTCTGAGTCCAATGTAACTCCGCTTCAGAAGTGAACTTTATTTCTGATCACTGGTATCCCTAGAATTTATCTTCTATTTTAAAATATAATGGTGTCTCAGGGTTCCTCCTGAGTTCACATGGATCTCTCATGCCTCTGAATCTTACCCAGTAATGCTATCATATTTCCAGTGTCTTGCTGGGCAAGGCCAAGGGGAGCGGAATGGGAGAGGTGAGGTCAGTGTTGTTGGTGCCCCTTTCAAAGGCATTTAGTGCCCCGTGGCAGGAGCAATCAGTGGAGGACCTGTGCCTGCTGACTAACTGTGCCTGTTCTTATTTTCCATGCCTCCTTCTTGCAACCTCCAAATTGCCTGGATGATCCCATGCTGATGGCCTGTATGGAAAACTGGCATCAGCAACTGCTCCTGATGGTGCTGCCTGTAATAGAGAGCTTCTGTTTGGCCTCTGTTTGACCAGCCGTGTTGCGGTACAGGATCCCCACGTTCCTCCGTATTTAATTCTGTCAAAGTTTTGATGCAGACCAATTGCATTTAAACCATGCAGGCTCCTCTTGGAATGAGGACCCAGGATTCCTCTTGCTTCGCCTATCATTGAGCTGAACGCACTTACCAACACTAAATTTCAGCTCTAGGACTTGAGCTCCAAAATATAGGGTGAGACTCCTGTGCAATGCTGAAGGGTTGCTGCTCATTGGAGGCATCATTTTTAGATCAGAGTGGGCGGCACGGTGGCACAGTGGTTAAGACTGCTGCCTCACAGCGCCTGAGACCTGGATTCAATTCCTGCCTCAGGCGACTGACTGTGTGGAGTTTGCACGTTCTCCCTGTGTCTGCGTGGGTTTCCTCCGGGTGCTCCAGTTTCCTCCCACAGTCCAAAGATGTGCAGGTCAGGTGAATTGGCCAAGCTAAATTGCCCATAGTGTTAGGTAAAGGGGTAAATGTAGGGGTATGGGGGGGTTGCGCTTCGGCGGGTCGGTGTGGACTTGTTGGGCCAAAGGGCCTGTTTCCACACTGTAAATAATCTAATCTAATCGGAATCCTGCACTGAATAACTCAGCCCCTGATTCCCCAAAGCTTGTCCATTATCTGTAAGGCACAATGAGGAATGTGATGGTATATTCCCCACTTGTCTGGATGACTGCAGCTTCAGGAACACTCAAGAAGCTTGACATCAGTCAGGTCAAAGCAGCCTGCTTGTTTGTAACCATACCCACAAGCATTCATTCCCTCCACCCGTGATGCTTAGTAGTAGCAGCGTGTACCAACTACAGGATTCACTGGAGAAATTCGCCAAGGTTTCTTCAAGGTAACTTCAATACCTTCCAAACCCAAGGCCACTTTCATCTAGAAATACAAGGGCAACAGATACACCAATTGCAAGTTTCTGTCTGAGCCCCTCACAATCCTGACTTGGAAATACATTACCGTTCCTTCAGTGTTGCTAGCTCAAAGTCCTGGGACTCAGCCCGTAATAGCAGAGTGGGGTTACCTACACGAAATAGACTGCAGCAGTTCTAGCTGTAAGTAATCAGTCTGTGATGCAAAACACCACCAAGATTGAAAAGAGGAGGAGAGTAAATGGCTCAAATCAAACAAAAGTGATTAGGTAAGTCAAGTACATGTTTTTAAGAGTGTGTTCAATAAGGGAAGTAAGTAAAGTGTTAGACAGTTCTAATGCTCTGTAGAAGAATGAATTTGAGTAAGAAATACGTTTCCATTTTGACCCAGCAACAATATAAGGATGAGGAAAAGTGTGAAGGATGGCAAGTTTTTACAATCGGGGTGATAGTGGAGAAAAGTTCAGAGTAATTGATAAGACAAAGATGGGTCGGTTACTGTAGTCTGAGGGACGTGAACTTAAAGGTTTGAGAACCCAGTTATAGGCCATTGTTCTATGGGTGCTACCCAACCACTCTCTGCTATGAAGTCTCACTGTTGATATCTGTGCAATTATAATGGGCTCCCAGGCTTCACTAAAATAGTTGACACTAGAATCTAAATTCATGGAGATCATCCATTGCAAGGTGGCTCAAGTAGCACAGTCCCTTAAATAAAACATTGATGTCTAACATAAACCTCCAAAACTGCAGTATAATTAAAAGACTATAGCTCTCTTCTGTCTTTAAAAATTCAATGTGACTTACACTCTCCACTTTTTGTCTTCATCCATTGACTGGAAACAGCTTGGGGAGCTATTTTACCGCCCGGCAATGGGGATTCCCCAGTGGGGAACTCTCTGTAAGGGGTCTTCCCTCTTTCCATTGGGTATCTGGGGTGGAATATGTTACAGTACTCACATGAATAGAGCGAAAACTGTACAAGTCACCACTGATGGTGCCATCTTACATCCCAAAGTGTCTAGCTATAGATGTTAAGTAGAATTGCTAAGGGAAAAAAAACATTGAAAAATGAATAAATAAAAGGTTCAGCAATAAATTAGGAAAATAGAGAAATGAGAATTCAGAGTAACAATCCTTCCACCCCAGCTCGTCCCGGGCCTCACCTCGAGGCCATGAGTTCAAGTCCACGCTGATGCCGGAAATGCGAGTTCATACTGAGGCCGGGAGTCCGAGTCCACACTGACACCGGGCGTTCGAGTCCACGCTGAGGCCAGGAGTTTGAGTCCATGCTGAGGCCGGGAGTTCGAGTCCACACTGAGGCCGGGTGTTCTCGCTGATGCTGGGAGTTCAAATCCACACTGAGGCCAAGGGTTCGAGTCCACGCTAAGGCTGGGAGTTTGAGTCTATGTTGAGGCTGGAAGTTTGAGTGCACACTGATGCCTGGAGTTCAAATCCACACTGAGACTGGGAGTTTGAGGCCATGATGAGGCTGGGAGTTTGAGTCCATGCTGAGACTGGGAGTTCAAATCCACACTGAGGCCGGGAATTCGAGTCCATACTGAGGCCGGGAGTACAAGTCCATGCTGAGGCCGGGAGTACAAGTCCATGCTGAGGCCGGGAATTCGAGTCCACGCTGAGGCCGGGAATTCGAATCCATGCTGAGGCCGGGAGTTCGGGTCCACGCTGAGACCGGGAGTTCAAGTCCACGCTGAGGCTGGGAGTACAAGTCCATGCTGAGGTCGGGTGTTTGACTTCACACTGAGGCCAAGTGTTTGAGTCCACGCTGAGGCTGGGAATTCGAATCCACGCTGAGGCCAGGTGTTGAGTCCACGCTGAGGCCGGGTGTTTGAGTTCACACTGAGGCCAAGTGTTTGAGTCCACGCTGAGGCTGGGAATTCGAATCCACGCTGAGGCCAGGAGTTCGAGTCCATGCTGAGGCCAGGAGTTCGAGTCCATGCTGAGGCCAGGAGTTCGAGTCCATGCTGAGGCCAGGAGTTCGAGTCCATGCTGAGGCCAGGTTTTTGAGTCCATGCTGAGGCCGGGAATTCGAGTCCACGCTGAGGCTGAGATTTCGAGTCTACGCTGAGGCCGGGAATTCGAGTCCATGCTGAGGCCGGGAGATCAAGTCGATGCTGAGGCCAGGAGTTTGAGTCCACGCTGAGGCCAGGTGTTGAGTCCACGCTGAGGCCGGGAATTCAAGTCCACGCTGAGGCCAGGAGTTCAAGACCACACTGAGATTGGGAGTTTGAGTCCACGCTGAGGCCGGGAATTCGGTCCACGCTGAGGCCGGGAATTCGAGTCCACGCTGAGGCCGGGAGTTCGAGTCCACGCTGAGACCGGAGTTCGAGTCCATGCTGACACCGGGAGTTTGAGTTCATACTGAGGCCAGGAGTTTGAGTCCAGGCTGAGGCTGGGAGTTCAAGTCCATGTTGAGGCTGGGTGTTCGAGTTCACACTGAGGCCAGGAATTTGAGTCCACGCGGAGGCCGGGAGTTCGAGTCCACACTGAGGCCGGGAGTTCGAGTCCACACTGAGGCTGGGAATTTGAGTCCACGCTGAGGCTGAGATTTCGAGTCCACGCTAAGGCCGGGATTTTGAGCCCACGCTGAGGCCGGGAGTTTGAGTCCACACTGAGACTGGGAGTTTGAGTTCATACTGAGGCCGGGAATTCGAATCCACGCTGAGGCTGGGAGTTCGAGTCCACGCTGAACCAGGAGTTCGAGTCCACGCTGAGGCCGGGAGATCGAATCCACACTGAGGCCAGGAGTTGGAGTCCACGCTGAGGCTGGGAGTAGAAGTCCATGCTGAGGCCAGGTGTTTGAGTTCACACTGAGGCCAGGTGTTGAGTCCATGCTGAGGCCGGGAATTCGAGACCACGCTGAGGCTGGGATTTCGAGTCCACGCTGAGGCCGGGAATTCGAGTCCACGCTGAGACCGGGGGTTTGAGTTCATACTGACGCCGGGAGTTTGAGTTCATGCTGAGGCCGGGAGTTTGAGTCTACGTTGAGGCCAGGAGTTTGAGTCCATGTGAGGCCGGGAGTTCGAGTCCATGCTGAGGCTGGAAGTTCAAGTCCACACTGAGACTGGGTGTTTGAGTCCACGCTGAGGCCGGGAATTCGAGTCGACGCTGAGGCCGGGAGTTTGAGTCCACGCTAAGGCCGGGAGTTCGAGTCCATGCTGAGGATGGGAGTTCGAGTCCATGCTGAACCAGGAGTTCGAGTCCAAGCTGAGGCCGGGTGTTTGAGTCCACGCTGAGGCCGGGAGATCGAGTCCACACTGAGGCCAGGAGTTGGAGTCCACGCTGAGGCTGGGAGTAGAAGTCCATGCTGAGGCCAGGTGTTTGAGTTCACACTGAGGCCAGGTGTTGAGTCCACGCTGAGGCTGGGAAGTCGAATCCACGCTGAGGCCGGGAATTCGAGTCGACGCTGAGGCCGGGAGTTTGAGTCCACGCTAAGGCCGGGAGTTCGAGTCCATGCTGAGGATGGGAGTTCGAGTCCATGCTGAGGCCGTGTGTTTGAGTCCACACTGAGGCCTGGAGTTCAAGTCCATGCTGAGGCCTGGAGTTCAAGTCCACACTGAGACTGGGAGTTTGAGTCCACGCTGAGGCCGGGAATTCGAGTCCACGCTGAGGCCTGGAGTTCGAGTCCATGCTGAGGACGGGAAGCCGAGTCCACGCTGAGGCCGGGAGTTCGAGTCCACACTGAGACTGGGAGTTTGATTCCACACTGAGGCCGGGAATTCGAGTCCACGCTGAGGCCGGGAGTTCCGATCCATGCTGAGGCCAGGAGTTCAAGTCCACACTGAGACTGGGAATTCGAATTCGCTCTGAGGCCGGGCGTTCGAGTCCACGCTGAGGCCGGGCGTTCGAGTCCACGCTGAGGCTGGGAGTTCGAGTCCACGCTGAGACTGGCAGTTTGAGTCCACTCTGAGGCTGGGAATTTGAGTCCATGCTGAGGCCGGGAGTTTGAGTTCACACTGAGGCCATGTGTTTGAGTCCACGTTGAGGCTGGGAATTCGCGTCCACGCAGGGGCCAGGAGTTCAAGTACACACTGAGACTGGGAGTTCGAGTCCACACTGAGACTGGGAGTTTGAGTCCACGCTGAGGCCGGTAATTCGAATCCACGCTGAGGCCGGGAGATCGAGTCCAGGCTGAGGACGGGAATTCGAATCCACGCTGAGGCCGGGAATTCGAGTCCACGCTGAGGCCGGGAGATCGAGTCCATGCTGAGCCCGGGAGTTCAAGTCCACGCTGAGCCCGGGAGTTCGAGTCCACGCTGAGGCCGGGAGTAGAAGTCCATGCTGAGGCCGGGAGTAGAAGTCCATGCTGAGGCAGGGAATTCGAGTCCACGCTGAGGCCGGGAGTTCGAGTCCATGCTGAGACTGGCAGTTTGAGTCCACTCTGAGGCTGGGAATTTGAGTTCATGCTGAGGCCGGGAGTTCGAGTCCACGATGTGGCCGGGAGTTCGAGTCCATGCTGAATCAGGAATTCGAGTCCATGCTGAGGCCGGGAGTTTGAGTCCACGCTAAGGCCGGGAATTCGGGTCCATGCTGAGGATGGGAGTTCGAGTTCATGCTGAGGCCATGTGTTTGAGTCCACGCTGAGGCCTGGAGTTCAAGTCCATGCTGAGGCTGGGAATTCGAGTCCATGCTGAGGCTGGGAATTCGAATCCACGCTGAGGCCGGGAATTCGGGTCCACGCTGAGACCGGGAGTTCAAGTCCACGCTGAGGCTGGGAGTACAAGTCCATGCTGAGGTCAGGAGTTCAAGTCCACACTGAGATTGGGAGTTTGAATCCACGCTGAGGCCGGGAATTCGAGTCCACGCTGAGGCCGGGAATTCGAGTCCATGCTGAGGCTGGGAGTACAAGTCCATGCTGAGGTCGGGTGTTTGAGTTCACACTGAGGCCAAGTGTTTGAGTCCACGCTGAGGCTGGGAATTCGAGTCCACGCTGAGGCTGAGATTTCGAGTCCACGCTGAGGCCAGGAGTTCAAGTCCACACTGAGATTGGGAGTTTGAATCCACGCTGAGGCCGGGAATTCGAGTCCACGCTGAGGCCGGGAGTTCGAGTCCATGCTGAGACAGGAGTTCGAGTCCACGCTGACGCCGGGAGTTTGAGTTCATACTGAGGCCAGGAGTTTGAGTCCAGGCTGAGGCCGGGAGTTCAAGTCTATGTTGAGGCTGGGTGTTCGAGTTCACACTGAGGCCGGGAATTTGAGTCCACGCGGAGGCCGGGAGTTCGAGTCCACACTGAGGTCAGAAATTTGAGTCCACGCTGAGGCTGGGATTTCGAGTCCACGCTGAGGCTGGGATTTCGAGTCCACGCTAAGGCTGGGATTTCAAGTCCACGCTGAGGCCGGGAATTCGAGCCCACGCTGAGACCGGGAGTTTGAGTCCACACTGAGATTGGGAGTTTGAGTTCATACTGAGGCAGGGAATTCGAATCCACGCTGAGGCTGGGAGTTCGAGTCCACGCTGAGGCCAGGAGTTCGAGTCCAAGCTGAGGCCGGGTGTTTGAGTCCAGGCTGAGGCCGGGAGATCGAGTCCAGGCTGAGGCCGGGAATTTGAATCCACGCTGAGGCCAGGAATTCGAGTCCACGCTGAGACCGGAAGTTTGAGTCCATGCTGAGGCCGGGAGTTTGAGTCCACGCTGAGGCCTGGAGTTCAAGTCCATGCTGAGGCCGGGAATTCGAGTCCATGCTGAGGCCGGGTGTTTGAGTCCACGCGGAGGCCGGGAGTTCGAGTCCACGCGGAGGCCGGGAGTTCGAGTCCACGCGGAGGCCGGGAGTTCGAGTCCACGCGGAGGCCGGGAGTTCGAGTCCACGCTGAGGCCGGGAGTAGAAGTCCATGCTGAGGCAGGGAATTCGAGTCCACACTGACACCGGGCGTTCGAGTCCAGGCTGAGGCCAGGAGTTTGAGTCCACGCTGAGGCCGGGAGTTCTCGCTGATGCTGGGAGTTCAAATCCACACTGAGGCCAAGGGTTCGAGTCCACGCTGAGGCTGGGAGTTTGAGTCTATGTTGAGGCTGGAAGTTTGAGTGCACACTGATGCCTGGAGTTCAAATCCACACTGAGACTGGGAGTTTGAGGCCACGATGAGGCTGGGAGTTTGAGTCCATGCTGAGGCCGGGAATTCGAGTCCACGCTGAGGCTGAGATTTCGGGTCTACGCTGAGGCCGGGAATTCGAGTCCATGCTGAGGCCGGGAGATCAAGTCGATGCTGAGGCCAGGAGTTTGAGTCCACGCTGAGGCCAGGTGTTGAGTCCACGCTGAGGCCGGGAATTCAAGTCCACGCTGAGGCCAGGAGTTCAAGTCCACACTGAGATTGGGAGTTTGAGTCCACGCTGAGGCCGGGAATTCGGTCCACGCTGAGGCCGGGAATTCGAGTCCACGCTGAGGCCGGGAGTTCGAGTCCACGCTGAGACCGGAGTTCGAGTCCATGCTGACACCAGGAGTTTGAGTTCATACTGAGGCCAGGAGTTTGAGTCCAGGCTGAGGCTGGGAGTTCAAGTCCACGCGGAGGCCGGGAGTTCGAGTCCACACTGAGGCCGGGAATTTGAGTCCACGCTGAGGCTGAGATTTCGAGTCCACGCTGAGGCTGGGATTTCGAGTCCACGCTAAGGCCGGATTTTGAGCCCACGCTGAGGCCGGGAGTTTGAGTCCACACTGAGACTGGGAGTTTGAGTTCATACTGAGGCCGGGAATTCGAATCCACGCTGAGGCTGGGAGTTCGAGTCCACGCTGAACCAGGAGTTCGAGTCCAAGCTGAGGCCGGGAGTTCGAGTCCATGCGGAGGCCGGGAGTTCGAGTCCACACTGAGGCCGGGAATTTGAGTCCACGCTGAGGCTGAGATTTCGAGTCCACGCTGAGGCTGGGATTTCGAGTCCACGCTAAGGCCGGGATTTTGAGCCCACGCTGAGGCCGGGAGTTTGAGTCCACACTGAGACTGGGAGTTTGAGTTCATACTGAGGCCGGGAATTCGAATCCACGCTGAGGCTGGGAGTTCGAGTCCACGCTGAGGCCGGGAGATCGAGTCCACACTGAGGCCAGGAGTTGGAGTCCACGCTGAGGCTGGGAGTAGAAGTCCATGCTGAGGCCAGGTGTTTGAGTTCACACTGAGGCCAGGTGTTGAGTCCATGCTGAGGCCGGGAATTCGAGACCACGCTGTGGCTGGGATTTCGAGTCCACGCTGAGGCCGGGAATTCGAGTCCACGCTGAGACCGGGGGTTTGAGTTCATACTGAGGCCGGGAGTTTGAGTTCATGCTGAGGCCGGGAGTTTGAGTCTACGTTGAGGCCAGGAGTTTGAGTCCATGTGAGGCCGGGAGTTCGAGTCCATGCTGAGGCTGGAAGTTCAAGTCCACACTGAGACTGGGAGTTTGAGTCCACGCTGAGGCCGGGAATTCGAGTCCACGCTGAGGCCGGGAGTTTGAGTCCACGCTAAGGCCGGGAGTTCGAGTCCATGCTGAGGATGGGAGTTCGAGTCCATGCTGAGGCCGTGTGTTTGAGTCCACACTGAGGCCTGGAGTTCAAG
This sequence comes from Hemiscyllium ocellatum, assembly GCF_020745735.1. Classification (NCBI taxonomy): domain Eukaryota; kingdom Metazoa; phylum Chordata; class Chondrichthyes; order Orectolobiformes; family Hemiscylliidae; genus Hemiscyllium; species Hemiscyllium ocellatum. Next base: position 13,662,575 of record NC_083437.1, read on the forward strand.
TCCATGCTGAGGCCTGGAGTTCAAGTCCACACTGAGACTGGGAGTTTGAGTCCACGCTGAGGCCGGGAATTCGAGTCCACGCTGAGGCCTGGAGTTCAAGTCCATGCTGAGGACGGGAAGCCGAGTCCACGCTGAGGCCGGGAGTTCGAGTCCACACTGAGACTGGGAGTTTGATTCCACACTGAGGCCGGGAATTCGAGTCCACGCTGAGGCCGGGAGTTCCGATCCATGCTGAGGATGGGAGTTCGAGTCCATGCTGAGGCTGTGTGTTTGAGTCCACGCTGAGGACAGGAGTTCAAGTCCACACTGAGACTGGGAATTCGAATTCGCTCTGAGGCCGGGCGTTCGAGTCCACGCTGAGGCCGGGCGTTCGAGTCCACGCTGAGGCCGGGCGTTCGAGTCCACGCTGAGGCCGGGCGTTCGAGTCCACGCTGAGGCCGGGCGTTCGAGTCCACGCTGAGGCCGGGCGTTCGAGTCCATGCTGAGACTGGCAGTTTGAGTCCCCTCTGAGGCTGGGAATTTGAGTCCATGCTGAGGCCGGGAGTTTGAGTTCACACTGAGGCCATGTGTTTGAGTCCACGTTGAGGCTGGGAATTCACGTCCACGCAGGGGCCAGGAGTTCAAGTACACACTGAGACTGGGAGTTCGAGTCCACACTGAGACTGGGGGTTTCAGTCCACGCTGAGGCCGGTAATTCGAATCCACGCTGAGGCCGGGAGATCGAGTCCAGGCTGAGGACGGGAATTCGAATCCACGCTGAGGCCGGGAATTCAAGTCCACGCTGAGACCGGGAGTTCGAGTCCATGCTGAGGCCTGGAGTTCGAGTCCATGCTGAGGCCTGGAGTTTGAGTCCACGCTGAGGCCTGGAGTTTGAGTCCATGCTGAGACTGGGAGTTTGAGTTCATGCTGAGGCCGGGAATTCGAATCTGCTCTGAGGCTGGGAGTTCAAGTCCATGCTGAGGCCGGGAATTCGAGTCCATGCTGAGGCCGGGTGTTTGAGTCCACGCTGAGGCCGGGAGTTCGAGTCCATGCTGAGGCCGAGAGTTCAAGTCCACGCTGAGCCCGGGAGTTCGAGTCCACGCTGAGGCCGGGAGTAGAAGTCCATGCTGAGGCAGGGAATTCGAGTCCACGCTGAGGCCGGGAGTTCGTGTCCATGCTGAGACTGGCAGTTTGAGTCCACTCTGAGGCTGGGAATTTGAGTTCATGCTGAGGCCGGGGGTTCGAGTCCACGATGTGGCCGGGAGTTCGAGTCCATGCTGAGACTGGCAGTTTGAGTCCACTCTGAGGCTAGGAATTTGAGTTCATGCTGAGGCCGGGAGTTTGAGTCCACGCTAAGGCCGGGAATTCGGGTCCATGCTGAGGATGGGAGTTCGAGTTCATGCTGAGGCCATGTGTTTGAGTCCACGCTGAGGCCTGGAGTTCAAGTCCATGCTGAGGCTGGGAATTCGAGTCCAAGCTGAGGCCGGGAATTCGAGTCCAAGCTGAGGCTGGGAATTCGAATCCACGCTGAGGCCGGGAATTCGGGTCCACGCTGAGACCGGGAGTTCAAGTCCACGCTGAGGCTGGGAGTACAAGTCCATGCTGAGGTCGGGTGTTTGAGTTCACACTGAGGCCAAGTGTTTGAGTCCACGCTGAGGCTGGGAATTCGAGTCCACGCTGAGGCTGAGATTTCGAGTCTACGCTGAGGCCAGGAGTTCAAGTCCACACTGAGATTGGGAGTTTGAATCCACGCTGAGGCCGGGAATTCGAGTCCACGCTGAGGCCGGGAGTAGAAGTCCATGCTGAGGCAGGGAATTCGAGTCCACGCTGAGGCCGGGAGTTCAAGTCCATGCTGATACTGGCAGTTTGAGTCCACTCTGAGGCTGGGAATTTGAGTTCATGCTGAGGCCGGGGGTTCAAGTCCACAATGTGGCCATGAGTTCGAGTCCATGCTGAGACTGGCAGTTTGAGTCCACTCTGAGGCTAGGAATTTGAGTTCATGCTGAGGCCAGGAGTTCGAGTCCACGCTGAACCAAGAATTCGAGTCCATGCTGAGGCTGGGAATTCGAGTCCACGCTGAGGCTGAGATTTCGAGTCTACGCTGAGGCCAGGAGTTCAAGTCCACACTGAGATTGGGAGTTTGAATCCACGCTGAGGCCGGGAATTCGAGTCCACGCTGACGCCGGGAGTTTGAGTTCATACTGAGGCCAGGAGTTTGAGTCCAGGCTGAGACTGGCAGTTTGAGTCCACTCTGAGGCTGGGAATTTGAGTTCATGCTGAGGCCAGGAGTTCGAGTCCACGCTGAGGCCGGAAGTTTGAGTTCATACTGAGGCCGGGAGTTTGAGTCCACGCTGAGGCCGGGAATTCGAATCCATGCTGAGGCCGGGAATTCGAATCCATGCTGAGGCCGGGAGTTCGAGTCCAGGCTGAGGCCGGGCGTTCGAGTCCACGCTGAGGCCGGGCGTTCGAGTCCACGCTGAAGCCGGGCGTTCGAGTCCACGCTGAGGCCGGGCGTTCGAGTCCATGCTGAGACTGGCAGTTTGAGTCCCCTCTGAGGCTGGGAATTTGAGTCCATGCTGAGGCCGGGAGTTTGAGTTCACACTGAGGCCATGTGTTTGAGTCCACGTTGAGGCTGGGAATTCACGTCCACGCAGGGGCCAGGAGTTCAAGTACACACTGAGACTGGGAGTTCGAGTCCACACTGAGACTGGGGGTTTCAGTCCACGCTGAGGCCGGTAATTCGAATCCACGCTGAGGCCGGGAGATCGAGTCCAGGCTGAGGACGGGAATTCGAATCCACGCTGAGGCCGGGAATTCAAGTCCACGCTGAGACCGGGAGTTCGAGTCCATGCTGAGGCCTGGAGTTCGAGTCCATGCTGAGGCCTGGAGTTTGAGTCCACGCTGAGGCCTGGAGTTTGAGTCCATGCTGAGACTGGGAGTTTGAGTTCATGCTGAGGCCGGGAATTCGAATCTGCTCTGAGGCTGGGAGTTCAAGTCCATGCTGAGGCCGGGAATTCGAGTCCATGCTGAGGCCGGGTGTTTGAGTCCACGCTGAGGCCGGGAGTTCGAGTCCATGCTGAGGCCGAGAGTTCAAGTCCACGCTGAGCCCGGGAGTTCGAGTCCACGCTGAGGCCGGGAGTAGAAGTCCATGCTGAGGCAGGGAATTCGAGTCCACGCTGAGGCCGGGAGTTCGTGTCCATGCTGAGACTGGCAGTTTGAGTCCACTCTGAGGCTGGGAATTTGAGTTCATGCTGAGGCCGGGGGTTCGAGTCCACGATGTGGCCGGGAGTTCGAGTCCATGCTGAGACTGGCAGTTTGAGTCCACTCTGAGGCTAGGAATTTGAGTTCATGCTGAGGCCGGGAGTTTGAGTCCACGCTAAGGCCGGGAATTCGGGTCCATGCTGAGGATGGGAGTTCGAGTTCATGCTGAGGCCATGTGTTTGAGTCCACGCTGAGGCCTGGAGTTCAAGTCCATGCTGAGGCTGGGAATTCGAGTCCAAGCTGAGGCCGGGAATTCGAGTCCAAGCTGAGGCTGGGAATTCGAATCCACGCTGAGGCCGGGAATTCGGGTCCACGCTGAGACCGGGAGTTCAAGTCCACGCTGAGGCTGGGAGTACAAGTCCATGCTGAGGCCGGGAATTCGAGTCCACGCTGAGGCTGGGAATTCGAGTCCACGCTGAGGCTGAGATTTCGAGTCTACGCTGAGGCCAGGAGTTCAAGTCCACACTGAGATTGGGAGTTTGAATCCACGCTGAGGCCGGGAATTCGAGTCCACGCTGAGGCCGGGAGTAGAAGTCCATGCTGAGGCAGGGAATTCGAGTCCACGCTGAGGCCGGGAGTTCAAGTCCATGCTGATACTGGCAGTTTGAGTCCACTCTGAGGCTGGGAATTTGAGTTCATGCTGAGGCCGGGGGTTCAAGTCCACAATGTGGCCATGAGTTCGAGTCCATGCTGAGACTGGCAGTTTGAGTCCACTCTGAGGCTAGGAATTTGAGTTCATGCTGAGGCCAGGAGTTCGAGTCCACGCTGAACCAAGAATTCGAGTCCATGCTGAGGCTGGGAATTCGAGTCCACGCTGAGGCTGAGATTTCGAGTCTACGCTGAGGCCAGGAGTTCAAGTCCACACTGAGATTGGGAGTTTGAATCCACGCTGAGGCCGGGAATTCGAGTCCACGCTGACGCCGGGAGTTTGAGTTCATACTGAGGCCAGGAGTTTGAGTCCAGGCTGAGACTGGCAGTTTGAGTCCACTCTGAGGCTGGGAATTTGAGTTCATGCTGAGGCCAGGAGTTCGAGTCCACGCTGAGGCCGGAAGTTTGAGTTCATACTGAGGCCGGGAGTTTGAGTCCACGCTGAGGCTGGGAATTCGAATCCACGCTGAGGCCAGGAGTTCAAGTCCACACTGAGACTGGGAGTTTGAGTCCACGCTGAGGCCGGGAATTCGAATCCATGCTGAGGCCGGGAATTCGAATCCATGCTGAGGCCGGGAGTTCGAGTCCAGGCTGAGGCCGGGTATTCAAATCTACACTGAGGCCGGGAATTCGAGTCCACGCTGAGACCGGGAGTTTGAGTTCATACTGAGGCCAGGAGTTTGAGTCCAGGCTGAGGCCGGGAGTTCAAGTCTATGTTGAGGCTGGGTGTTCGAGTTCACACTGAGGCCGGGAATTTGAGTCCACGCGGAGGCCGGGAGTTCGACTCCACACTGAGGTCAGAAATTTGAGTCCACGCTGAGGCTGGGATTTCGAGTCCACGCTGAGGCTGGGATTTCGAGTCCACGCTAAGGCTGGGATTTCAAGTCCACGCTGAGGCCGGGAATTCGAGCCCACGCTGAGACCGGGAGTTTGAGTCCACACTGAGATTGGGAGTTTGAGTTCATACTGAGGCAGGGAATTCGAATCCACGCTGAGGCTGGGAGTTCGAGTCCACGCTGAGGCCAGGAGTTCGAGTCCAAGCTGAGGCCGGGTGTTTGAGTCCAGGCTGAGGCCGGGAGATCGAGTCCAGGCTGAGGCCGGGAATTTGAATCCACGCTGAGGCCAGGAATTCGAGTCCACGCTGAGACCGGAAGTTTGAGTCCATGCTGAGGCCGGGAGTTTGAGTCCACGCTGAGGCCTGGAGTTCAAGTCCATGCTGAGGCCGGGAATTCGAGTCCATGCTGAGGCCGGGTGTTTGAGTCCACGCGGAGGCCGGGTGTTTGAGTCCACGCGGAGGCCGGGAGTTCGAGTCCACGCGGAGGCCGGGAGTTCGAGTCCACGCGGAGGCCGGGAGTTCGAGTCCACGCTGAGGCCGGGAGTAGAAGTCCATGCTGAGGCAGGGAATTCGAGTCCACACTGACACCGGGCGTTCGAGTCCAGGCTGAGGCCAGGAGTTTGAGTCCACGCTGAGGCCGGGAGTTCTCGCTGATGCTGGGAGTTCAAATCCACACTGAGGCCAAGGGTTCGAGTCCACGCTGAGGCTGGGAGTTTGAGTCTATGTTGAGGCTGGAAGTTTGAGTGCACACTGATGCCTGGAGTTCAAATCCACACTGAGACTGGGAGTTTGAGGCCACGATGAGGCTGGGAGTTTGAGTCCATGCTGAGGCCGGGAATTCGAGTCCACGCTGAGGCTGAGATTTCGGGTCTACGCTGAGGCCGGGAATTCGAGTCCATGCTGAGGCCGGGAGATCAAGTCGATGCTGAGGCCAGGAGTTTGAGTCCACGCTGAGGCCAGGTGTTGAGTCCACGCTGAGGCCGGGAATTCAAGTCCACGCTGAGGCCAGGAGTTCAAGTCCACACTGAGATTGGGAGTTTGAGTCCACGCTGAGGCCGGGAATTCGGTCCACGCTGAGGCCGGGAATTCGAGTCCACGCTGAGGCCGGGAGTTCGAGTCCACGCTGAGACCGGAGTTCGAGTCCATGCTGACACCAGGAGTTTGAGTTCATACTGAGGCCAGGAGTTTGAGTCCAGGCTGAGGCTGGGAGTTCAAGTCCACGCGGAGGCCGGGAGTTCGAGTCCACACTGAGGCCGGGAATTTGAGTCCACGCTGAGGCTGAGATTTCGAGTCCACGCTGAGGCTGGGATTTCGAGTCCACGCTAAGGCCGGATTTTGAGCCCACGCTGAGGCCGGGAGTTTGAGTCCACACTGAGACTGGGAGTTTGAGTTCATACTGAGGCCGGGAATTCGAATCCACGCTGAGGCTGGGAGTTCGAGTCCACGCTGAACCAGGAGTTCGAGTCCACGCTGAGGCCGGGAGTTCGAGTCCATGCGGAGGCCGGGAGTTCGAGTCCACACTGAGGCCGGGAATTTGAGTCCACGCTGAGGCTGAGATTTCGAGTCCACGCTGAGGCTGGGATTTCGAGTCCACGCTGAGGCCGGGATTTTGAGCCCACGCTGAGGCCGGGAGTTTGAGTCCACACTGAGACTGGGAGTTTGAGTTCATACTGAGGCCGGGAATTCGAATCCACGCTGAGGCTGGGAGTTCGAGTCCACGCTGAGGCCGGGAGATCGAGTCCACACTGAGGCCAGGAGTTGGAGTCCACGCTGAGGCTGGGAGTAGAAGTCCATGCTGAGGCCAGGTGTTTGAGTTCACACTGAGGCCAGGTGTTGAGTCCATGCTGAGGCCGGGAATTCGAGACCACGCTGTGGCTGGGATTTCGAGTCCACGCTGAGGCCGGGAATTCGAGTCCACGCTGAGACCGGGGGTTTGAGTTCATACTGAGGCCGGGAGTTTGAGTTCATGCTGAGGCCGGGAGTTTGAGTCTACGTTGAGGCCAGGAGTTTGAGTCCATGTGAGGCCGGGAGTTCGAGTCCATGCTGAGGCTGGAAGTTCAAGTCCACACTGAGACTGGGAGTTTGAGTCCACGCTGAGGCCGGGAATTCGAGTCCACGCTGAGGCCGGGAATTCGAGTCCACGCTGAGGCCGGGAGTTTGAGTCCACGCTAAGGCCGGGAGTTCGAGTCCATGCTGAGGATGGGAGTTCGAGTCCATGCTGAGGCCGTGTGTTTGAGTCCACACTGAGGCCTGGAGTTCAAGTCCATGCTGAGGCCTGGAGTTCAAGTCCACACTGAGACTGGGAGTTTGAGTCCACGCTGAGGCCGGGAATTCGAGTCCACGCTGAGGCCTGGAGTTCAAGTCCATGCTGAGGACGGGAAGCCGAGTCCACGCTGAGGCCGGGAGTTCGAGTCCACACTGAGACTGGGAGTTTGATTCCACACTGAGGCCGGGAATTCGAGTCCACGCTGAGGCCGGGAGTTCCGATCCATGCTGAGGATGGGAGTTCGAGTCCATGCTGAGGCTGTGTGTTTGAGTCCACGCTGAGGACAGGAGTTCAAGTCCACACTGAGACTGGGAATTCGAATTCGCTCTGAGGCCGGGCGTTCGAGTCCACGCTGAGGCCGGGCGTTCGAGTCCACGCTGAGGCCGGGCGTTCGAGTCCACGCTGAGGCCGGGCGTTCGAGTCCATGCTGAGACTGGCAGTTTGAGTCCCCTCTGAGGCTGGGAATTTGAGTCCATGCTGAGGCCGGGAGTTTGAGTTCACACTGAGGCCATGTGTTTGAGTCCACGTTGAGGCTGGGAATTCACGTCCACGCAGGGGCCAGGAGTTCAAGTACACACTGAGACTGGGAGTTCGAGTCCACACTGAGACTGGGGGTTTCAGTCCACGCTGAGGCCGGTAATTCGAATCCACGCTGAGGCCGGGAGATCGAGTCCAGGCTGAGGACGGGAATTCGAATCCACGCTGAGGCCGGGAATTCAAGTCCACGCTGAGACCGGGAGTTCGAGTCCATGCTGAGGCCTGGAGTTTGAGTCCACGCTGAGGCCTGGAGTTTGAGTCCATGCTGAGACTGGGAGTTTGAGTTCATGCTGAGGCCGGGAATTCGAATCTGCTCTGAGGCTGGGAGTTCAAGTCCATGCTGAGGCCGGGAATTCGAGTCCATGCTGAGGCCGGGTGTTTGAGTCCACGCTGAGGCCGGGAGTTCGAGTCCATGCTGAGGCCGAGAGTTCAAGTCCACGCTGAGCCCGGGAGTTCGAGTCCACGCTGAGGCCGGGAGTAGAAGTCCATGCTGAGGCAGGGAATTCGAGTCCACGCTGAGGCCGGGAGTTCGTGTCCATGCTGAGACTGGCAGTTTGAGTCCACTCTGAGGCTGGGAATTTGAGTTCATGCTGAGGCCGGGGGTTCGAGTCCACGATGTGGCCGGGAGTTCGAGTCCATGCTGAGACTGGCAGTTTGAGTCCACTCTGAGGCTAGGAATTTGAGTTCATGCTGAGGCCGGGAGTTTGAGTCCACGCTAAGGCCGGGAATTCGGGTCCATGCTGAGGATGGGAGTTCGAGTTCATGCTGAGGCCATGTGTTTGAGTCCACGCTGAGGCCTGGAGTTCAAGTCCATGCTGAGGCTGGGAATTCGAGTCCAAGCTGAGGCCGGGAATTCGAGTCCAAGCTGAGGCTGGGAATTCGAATCCACGCTGAGGCCGGGAATTCGGGTCCACGCTGAGACCGGGAGTTCAAGTCCACGCTGAGGCTGGGAGTACAAGTCCATGCTGAGGTCGGGTGTTTGAGTTCACACTGAGGCCAAGTGTTTGAGTCCACGCTGAGGCTGGGAATTCGAGTCCACGCTGAGGCTGAGATTTCGAGTCTACGCTGAGGCCAGGAGTTCAAGTCCACACTGAGATTGGGAGTTTGAATCCACGCTGAGGCCGGGAATTCGAGTCCACGCTGAGGCCGGGAGTAGAAGTCCATGCTGAGGCAGGGAATTCGAGTCCACGCTGAGGCCGGGAGTTCAAGTCCATGCTGATACTGGCAGTTTGAGTCCACTCTGAGGCTGGGAATTTGAGTTCATGCTGAGGCCGGGGGTTCAAGTCCACAATGTGGCCATGAGTTCGAGTCCATGCTGAGACTGGCAGTTTGAGTCCACTCTGAGGCTAGGAATTTGAGTTCATGCTGAGGCCAGGAGTTCGAGTCCACGCTGAACCAAGAATTCGAGTCCATGCTGAGGCTGGGAATTCGAGTCCACGCTGAGGCTGAGATTTCGAGTCTACGCTGAGGCCAGGAGTTCAAGTCCACACTGAGATTGGGAGTTTGAATCCACGCTGAGGCCGGGAATTCGAGTCCACGCTGACGCCGGGAGTTTGAGTTCATACTGAGGCCAGGAGTTTGAGTCCAGGCTGAGACTGGCAGTTTGAGACCACTCTGAGGCTGGGAATTTGAGTTCATGCTGAGGCCAGGAGTTCGAGTCCACGCTGAGGCCGGAAGTTTGAGTTCATACTGAGGCCGGGAGTTTGAGTCCACGCTGAGGCCGGGAATTCGAATCCATGCTGAGGCCGGGAATTCGAATCCATGCTGAGGCCGGGAATTCGAATCCATGCTGAGGCCGGGAGTTCGAGTCCAGGCTGAGGCCGGGCGTTCGAGTCCACGCTGAGGCCGGGCGTTCGAGTCCACGCTGAGGCCGGGCGTTCGAGTCCACGCTGAGGCCGGGCGTTCGAGTCCACGCTGAGGCCGGGCGTTCGAGTCCATGCTGAGACTGGCAGTTTGAGTCCCCTCTGAGGCTGGGAATTTGAGTCCATGCTGAGGCCGGGAGTTTGAGTTCACACTGAGGCCATGTGTTTGAGTCCACGTTGAGGCTGGGAATTCACGTCCACGCAGGGGCCAGGAGTTCAAGTACACACTGAGACTGGGAGTTCGAGTCCACACTGAGACTGGGGGTTTCAGTCCACGCTGAGGCCGGTAATTCGAATCCACGCTGAGGCCGGGAGATCGAGTCCAGGCTGAGGACGGGAATTCGAATCCACGCTGAGGCCGGGAATTCAAGTCCACGCTGAGACCGGGAGTTCGAGTCCATGCTGAGGCCTGGAGTTTGAGTCCACGCTGAGGCCTGGAGTTTGAGTCCATGCTGAGACTGGGAGTTTGAGTTCATGCTGAGGCCGGGAATTCGAATCTGCTCTGAGGCTGGGAGTTCAAGTCCATGCTGAGGCCGGGAATTCGAGTCCATGCTGAGGCCGGGTGTTTGAGTCCACGCTGAGGCCGGGAGTTCGAGTCCATGCTGAGGCCGGGAGTTCGAGTCCATGCTGAGGCCGAGAGTTCAAGTCCACGCTGAGCCCGGGAGTTCGAGTCCACGCTGAGGCCGGGAGTAGAAGTCCATGCTGAGGCAGGGAATTCGAGTCCACGCTGAGGCCGGGAGTTCGTGTCCATGCTGAGACTGGCAGTTTGAGTCCACTCTGAGGCTGGGAATTTGAGTTCATGCTGAGGCCGGGGGTTCGAGTCCACGATGTGGCCGGGAGTTCGAGTCCATGCTGAGACTGGCAGTTTGAGTCCACTCTGAGGCTAGGAATTTGAGTCCACACTGAGGCCGGAAGTTTGAGTTCATACTGAGGCCGGGAGTTTGAGTCCACGCTGAGGCTGGGAATTCGAATCCACGCTGAGGCCAGGAGTTCAAGTCCACACTGAGACTGGGAGTTTGAGTCCACGCTGAGGCCGGGAATTCGAATCCATGCTGAGGCCGGGAGTTCGAGTCCAGGCTGAGGCCGGGTATTCAAATCTACACTGAGGCCGGGAATTCGAGTCCACGCTGAGACCGGGAGTTTGAGTTCATACTGAGGCTGGGAGTTTAAGTCTACGTTGAGGCCAGGAGTTTGAGTCCATATGAGGCCGTGAGTTCAAGTCCATGCTGAGGCTGGAAGTTCAAGTCCACACTGAGACTGGGAGTTTGAGTCCATACTAAGGCCGGGAGTTCGGGTCCATGCTGAGGATGGGAGTTCGAGTCCATGCTGAGGCCATGTGTTTGAGTCCACACTGAGGCCTGGAGTTCAAGTCCACACTGAGACTGGGAGTTTGAGTCCATGCTGAGGCCGGGTGTTTGAGTCCACGCTAAGGCCGGGAGTTCGGGTCCATGCTGAGTTTGGGAGTTCGAGTCCATGCTGAGGCCATGTGTTTGAGTCCACACTGAGGCCGGGAGTAGAAGTCCATGCTGAGGCAGGGAATTCGAGTCCACGCTGAGACCGGGAGTTTGAGTCCATGCTGAGGCCGGGAGTTTGAGTCCACGCTGAGGCCTGGAGTTCAAGTCCATGCTGAGACTGGGAGTTCGAGTCCATGCTGAGGCCGGGAATTCGAGTCCATGCTGAGGCCGGGAGTTCGAGTCCATGCTGAGGCCGGGAGTTCGAGTCCACGCTGAGGCCGGGAGTTCGAGTCCACGCTGAGGCCGGGAATTCGAGTCCACGCTGAGGCCGGGAGTTCGAGTCCATGCTGAGACTGGCAGTTTGAGTCCACTCTGAGGCTGGGAATTTGAGTTCATGCTGAGGCCGGGGGTTTGAGTCCACGATGTGGCCGGGAGTTCGAGTCCATGCTGAGACTGGCAGTTTGAGTCCACTCTGAGGCTAGGAATTTGAGTTCATGCTGAGGCCAGGAGTTCGAGTTCACGCTGAACCAAGAATTCGAGTCCATGCTGAGGCCGGGAGTTTGAGTCCATCCTAAGGCCGGGAATTCGGGTCCATGCTGAGGATGGGAGTTCGAGTCCATGCTGAGGCTGGGAGTTCAAATCCACACTGAGGCCGGGAATTCGAGTCCATACTGAGGCCGGGAGTACAAGTCCACGCTGAGGCCGGGAATTCGAGTCCACGCTGAGGCCGGGAATTCGAGTCCACGCCGAGGCCGGGAATTTGAATCCACGCTGAGGCCGGGAGTTCGGGTCCACGCTGAGACCGGGAGTTCAAGTCCACGCTGAGGCTGGGAGTACAAGTCCATGCTGAGGTCGGGTGTTTGAGTTCACACTGAGGCCAAGTGTTTGAGTCCACGCTGAGGCTGGGAATTCGAGTCCACGCTGAGGCTGAGATTTCAAGTCTACACTGAGGCCAGGAGTTCAAGTCCACACTGAGATTGGGAATTCGAGTCCACGCTGAGGCCGGGAATTCGAGTCCACGCTGAGGCCGGGAATTCGAGTCCATGCTGAGACCGGAGTTCGAGTCCACGCTGACGCCGGGAGTTTGAGTTCATACTGAGGCCAGGAGTTTGAGTCCAGGCTGAGGCTGGGAGTTCAAGTCTATGTTGAGGCTGGGTGTTCGAGTTCACACTGAGGCCGGGAATTTGAGTCCACGCGGAGGCCGGGAGTTCGAGTCCACACTGAGGCCGGGAATTTGAGTGCACGCTGAAGCTGGGATTTCGAGTCCACGCTGAGGCTGGGATTTCAAGTCCACGCTGAGGCCGGGAATTCGAGCCCACGCTGAGGCCGGGAGTTTGAGTCCACACTGAGACTGGGAGTTTGAATCCACGTGAGGCCGGGAGTTCGAGTCCATGCTGAGGCTGAAAGTTCAAGTCCACACTGAGACTGGGAATTCAAGTCGACGCTGAGGCCGGGAGTTTGAGTCCACGCTAAGGCCGGGAGTTCAGGTCCATTCTGAGGATGGGAGTTTGAGTCCATGCTGAGGCCGTGTGGTCCACACTGAGGTCTGGAGTTCAAGTCCCATGTTGAGGTCTGGAGTTCAAGTCCACACTGAGACTGGGAGTTTGAGTCCACGCTGAGGCCGGGAATTCGAGTCCACGCTGAGGCCGGTTATTTGAGTCCACGCTGAGGCCTGGAGTTCAAGTCTATGCTGAGGACGGGAAGCCGAGTCCACGCTGAGGCCGGGAGTTCGCGTCCACACTGAGACTGGGAGTTTGAGTCCACGCTGAGGCCGGGAATTCGAATCCACACTGAGACCGGGAGTTTGAGTTCATACTGAGGCCGGGAGTTTGAGTCCATGCTGAGGCCGGGAATTCGAGTCCACGCTGAGGCCGGGAGTTTGAGTTCATGCTGAGGCCGGGAGTTCGAGTCCATGCTGAGGCCGGGAGTTCGAGTCCATGCTGAGGCCGGGAGTTCGAGTCCATGCTGAGGCCGGGAGTTCGAGTCCATGCTGAGGCCGGGAGTTCGAGTCCATGCTGAGGCCGGGAGTTCGAGTCCATGCTGAGGCCGGGAGTTTGAGTTCATGCTGAGGCCGGGAGTTTGAGTCCACGCTGAGGCTGGGAATTCGAATCCATGCTGAGGCCAGGTGTTTGAGTCCACGTTGAGGCTGGGAATTCGCGTCCACGCAGAGGCCAGGAGTTCAGGTACACACTGAGACTGGGAGTTCGAGTCCATGCTGAGGCCTGGAGTTCAAGTCCAGGCTGAGGCCGGGAATTCGAATCCACGTTGAGGCCGGGAATTCGAGTCCACACTGAGACCGGGAGTTTGAGTTCATACTGAGGCCGGGAGTTTGAGTCCATGCTGAGGCCGGGAGTTCAAGTCCATGCTGAGGCTGGAAGTTCAAGTCCACACTGAGACTGGGAGTTTGAGTCCACGCTGAGGCCTGGAGTTCAAGTCCACGCTGAGGCCGGGAGTTTGATTCCACGCTAAGGCCGGGAGTTCGAGTCCATGCTGAGTCCATGTGTTTGAGTCCGCGCTGAGGCCTGGAGTTCAAGTCCATGGTGAGACTGGGAGTTCGAGTCAACGCTGAGGCCGGGAGTTTGAGTTCATGCTGAGGCCGGGAATTCAAATCCGCTCTGAAGCTGGGAGTTCGAGTCCATGCTGAGGCCGGGTGTTTGAGTCCACGCTGAGGCCGGGAGTTCGAGTCCATGCTGAGGCCGGGAGTTCGAGTCCACGCTGAGACAGGGAATTCGAGTCCACGCAGAGGCCATGAGTTCAAGTCCACACTGAGGCCGGGAGTTTGAGTTCATACTGAGACCGGGAATTTGAGTCCACGCTGAGGCCGGGAGTAGAAGTCCACGCTGAGGCAGGGAATTCGAGTCCACGCTGAGGCCGGGAGTTCGAGTCCACTCTGAGGCTGGGAATTTGAGTTCATGCTGAGGCCAGGAGTTCGAGTCCACGCTGAACCAGGAGTTCGAGTCCACGCTGAGGCCGGGATTTCAAGTCCACGCTGAGGCCGGGAATTCGAGCCCACGCTGAGGCCGGGAGTTTGAGTCCACACTGAGACTGGGAGTTTGAGTTCATACTGAGGCCGGGAATTCGAATCCACGCTGAGGCTGGGAGTTCGAGTCCACGCTGAGGCCAGGAGTTCGAGTCCAAGCTGAGGCCGGGTGTTTGAGTCCACGCTGAGGCCGGGAGATCGAGTCCACACTGAGGCCAGGAGTTGGAGTCCACGCTGAGGCTGGGAGTAGAAGTCCATGCTGAGGCCAGGTGTTTGAGTTCACACTGAGGCCAGGTGTTGAGTCCACGCTGAGGTCGGGAATTCGAGTCCACGCTGAGGCTGGGACTTCGAGTCCACGCTGAGGCCGGGAATTCGAGTCCACGCTGAGACCGGGGGTTTGAGTTCATACTGAGGCCGGGAGTTTGAGTTCATACCGAGGCCGGGAGTTTGAGTCTACGTTGAGGCCAGGAGTTTGAGTCCACGTGAGGCCGGGAGTTCGAGTCCATGCTGAGGCTGGAAGTTCAAGTCCACACTGAGACTGGGAGTTTGAGTCCACGCTGAGACCGGGAATTCGAGTCGACGCTGAGGCCGGGAGTTTGAGTCCACGCTAAGGCCGGGAGTTCGGGTCCATGCTGAGGATGGGAGTTTGAGTCCATGCTGAGGCCGTGTGGTCCACAGTGAGGTCTGGAGTTCAAGTCCTATGTTGAGGCCTGGAGTTCAAGTCCACACTGAGACTGGGAGTTTGAGTCCACGCTGAGGCCGGGAATTCGAGTCCACGCTGAGGCCGGTTATTTGAGTCCACGCTGAGGCCTGGAGTTCAAGTCTATGCTGAGGACCGGAAGCCGAGTCCACGCTGAGGCCGGGAGTTCGCGTCCACACTGAGACTGGGAGTTTGAGTCCACGCTGAGGCCGGGAGTTCGGCCCCATGCTGAGGATGGGAGTTCCAGTCCATGCTGAGGCCGTGTGTTTGAGTCTACGCTGAGGCCTGGAGTTCAAGTCCACACTGAGACTGGGAGTTTGAGTTCATGCTGAGGCCGGGAATTCGAATTCACTCTGAGGCCGGGAGTTCGAGTCCATGCTGAGGCCGGGAGTTCGAGTCCACGCTGAGGCTGGGAATTCGAATCCACGCTGAGGCCAGGTGTTTGAGTCCACGTTGAGGCTGGGAATTCGTGTCCACGCAGAGGCCAGGAGTTCAGGTACACGCTGAGACTGGGAGTTCGAGTCCATGCTGAGGCCTGGAGTTCAAGTCCATGCTGAGGCCGGGAATTCAAATCCACGCTGAGGCCAGGAGTTCAAGTCCACACTGAGACTGGGAGTTTGAGTCCAGGCTGAGGCCGGGAATTCGAATCCACGCTGAGACCGGGAGTTTGAGTTCATACTGAGGCCGGGAGTTTGAGTCCATGCTGAGGCCGGGAATTCGAGTCCACGCTGAGGCCGGGAGTTTGAGTCCACGCTAAGGCCGGGAGTTTGAGTTCATGCTGAGGCAGGGAATTCAAATCCGCTCTGAAGCTGGGAGTTCGAGTCCATGCTGAGGCCGGGTGTTCGAGTCCACGCTGAGGCCGGGAATTCGAGTCCACGCTGAGGCCGGGAGTTCGAGTCCACGCTGAGGCCGGGAGTTTGAGTTCATACTGAGGCCGGGAGTTTGAGTCCACGCTGAGGCTGGGAATTCGAATCCACGCTGAGGCCAGGTGTTTGAGTCCACGTTGAGGCTGGGAATTCACGTCCACGCAGAGGCCAGGAGTTCAGGTACACACACTGAGACTGGGAGTTCGAGTCCATGCTGAGGCCTGGAGTTCAAGTCCACGCTGAGGCCGGGAATTCAAATCCACGCTGAGGCCAGGAGTTCAAGTCCACACTGAGACTGGGAGTTTGAGTCCAGGCTGAGGCCGGGAATTCGAATCCACGTTGAGGCCGGGAATTCGAGTCCACGCTGAGACCGGGAGTTTGAGTTCATACTGAGACCGGGAATTTGAGTCCACGCTGAGGCCGGGAGTTCGAGTCCTTGCTGAGTCCATGTGTTTGAGTCCGCGCTGAGGCCTGGAGTTCAAGTCCATGGTGAGACTGGGAGTTCGAGTCAACGCTGAGGCCGGGAGTTTGAGTTCATGCTGAGGCCGGGAATTCAAATCCGCTCTGAAGCTGGGAGTTCGAGTCCACGCTGAGGCCGGGTGTTTGAGTCCACGCTGAGGCCGGGTGTTTGAGTCCACGCTGAGGCCGGGAGTTCGAGTCCACGCTGAGGCCGGGAGTTCGAGTCCACGCTGAGGCCAGGAGTTCGAGTCCACGCTGAGGCAGGGAATTCGAGTCCACGCAGAGGCCATGAGTTCAAGTCCACACTGAGTCTGGCAGTTTGAGTCCATGCTGAGGCCGGGAGTAGAAGTCCACTCTGAGGCTGGGAATTTGAGTTCATGCTGAGGCCAGGAGTTCGAGTCCACGCAGAACCAGGAGTTCGAGTCCACGCTGAGGCTGGGAATTCGAGTCCACGCAGAGGCCATGAGTTCAAGTCCACACTGAGGCCGGGAGTTTGAGTCCACACTGAGGCCGGGAGTTCGAGTTCCACGCTGAGGCAGGGAGTTCGAGTTCCACGCTGAGGCCGGGAGTTCGAGTCCATGCTGAGACTGGCAGTTTGAGTCCACTCTGAGGCTGGGAATTTGAGTTCATGCTGAGGCCAGGAGTTCGAGTCCACGCTGAAGCCGGGAGTTTGAGTTATACTGAGGCCGGGAGTTTGAGTCCACGCTGAGGCTAGGAATTCGAATCCACGCTGAGGCCAGGTGTTTGAGTCCACGTTGAGGCTGGGAATTCGCGTCCACGCTGAGGCCAGGAGTTCCGGTACACACTGAGACTGGGAGTTCGAGTCCATGCTGAGGCCTGGAGTTCAAGTCCACGCTGAGGCCGGGAATTCAAATCCACGCTGAGGCCGGGAATTCAAATCCACGCTGAGGCCAGGAGTTCAAGTCCACACTGAGACTGGGAGTTTGAGTCCAGGCTGAGGCCGGGAATTCGAATCCACGCTGAGGCCGGGAATTCGAGTCCACGCTGAGACCGGGAGTTTGAGTTCATACTGAGGCCGGGAGTTTGGGTCCATGCTGAGGCCGGGAGTTCAAGTCCATGCTGAGGCTGGAAGTTCAAGTCCACACTGAGACTGGGAGTTCAAGTCCATGCTGAGGCTGGAAGTTCAAGTCCACACTGAGACTGGGAGTTTGAGTCCACGCTGAGGCCGGGAATTCGAGTCCACGCTGAGGCCGGGAGTTTGAGTCCACGCTGAGGCCTGGAGTTCAAGTCCATGGTGAGACTGGGAGTTCGAGTCAATGCTGAGGCCGGGAGTTTGAGTTCATGCTGAGGCCGGGAATTCAAATCCCCTCTGAAGCTGGGAGTTCGAGTCCATGCTGAGGCCGGGTGTTTGAGTCCACGCTGAGGCCGGGAGTTCGAGTCCACGCTGAGGCAGGGAATTCGAGTCCACGCAGAGGCCATGTGTTCAAGTCCACACTGAGGCCGGGAGTTTGAGTCCATGCTGAGTCTGGCAGTTTGTGTCCACGCTGAGGCCGGGAGTAGAAGTCCACGCTGAGGCAGGGAATTCGAGTCCACGCTGAGGCCGGGAGTTCGAGTCCACTCTGAGGCTGGGAATTTGAGTTCATGCTGAGGCCAGGAGTTCGAGTCCACGCTGAAACAGGAGTTCGAGTCCACGCTGAGACCGGGAATTCGAGTCCATGCAGAGGCCATGAGTTCAAGTCCATACTGAGGCCGGGAGTTCGAGTTCCACGCTGAGGCCGGGAGTTCGAGTCCATGCTGAGACTGGCAGTTTGAGTCCACTCTGAGGCTGGGAATTTGAGTTCATGCTGAGGCCGGGAGTTCGAGTCCAGGCTGAGGCCGGGTATTCAAATCTACGCTGAGGCCGGGAATTCGAGTCCACGCTGAGACCGGGAGTTTGAGTTCATACTGAGGCTGGGAGTTTAAGTCTACGTTGAGGCCAGGAGTTTGAGTCCATATGAGGCCGTGAGTTCAAGTCCATGCTGAGGCTGGAAGTTCAAGTCCACACTGAGACTGGGAGTTTGAGTCCATACTAAGGCCGGGAGTTCGGGTCCATGCTGAGGATGGGAGTTCGAGTCCATGCTGAGGTCATGTGTTTGAGTCCACACTGAGGCCTGGAGTTCAAGTCCACACTGAGACTGGGAGTTTGAGTTCATGCTGAGGCCGGGAATTCAAATCCGCTCTGAGTCTGGGAGTTTGAGTCCATGCTGAGGCCGGGTGTTTGAGTCCACGCTGAGGCCGGGAGTTCGAGTCCACACTGAGACTGGGAGTTTGAGTCCACGCTGAGGCCGGGAGTTTGAGTCCATGCTAAGGCCGGGAGTTCGGGTCCATGCTGAGTCTGGGAGTTTGAGTCCATGCTGAGGCCGGGTGTTTGAGTCCACGCTGAGGCCGGGAGTTCGAGTCCACACTGAGACTGGGAGTTTGAGTCCACGCTGAGGCCGGGAGTTTGAGTCCATGCTAAGGCCGGGAGTTCGGGTCCATGCTGAGTTTGGGAGTTCGAGTCCATGCTGAGGCCATGTGTTTGAGTCCACACTGAGGTCTGGAGTTCAAGTCCACACTGAGACTGGGAGTTTGAGTTCATGCTGAGGCCGGGAATTCGAATTCACTCTGAGTCTGGGAGTTTGAGTCCATGCTGAGGCCGGGTGTTTGAGTCCACGCTGAGGCCGGGAGTTCAAGTCCACACTGAGACTGGGAGTTCGAGTCCAGGCTGAGGCCGGGAATTCGAATCCATGCTGAGGCCGGTAGATCGAGTCCAGGTTGAGGCCGGGTGTTTGAGTCCACGCTGAGGCCTGGAGTTCAAGTCCATGCTGAGGCCGGGTGTTTGAGTCCACGCTAAGGCTGATAATTCGGGTCCACACTGAGTCCGGGAGTTTGAGTTCACATTGAGGCCGGGAGTTTGAGTCCGGGCTGAGGCCGGGTGTTTGAGTTCACGCTGAGTGCGGGAATTCGAGTCCAGGCTGAGGCCGGGTGTTTGAATCCACACTGAGGCCAGGAGTTTGAGTGTGGGAGTCGAGTTATGTTGAGGTCAGGAGTTCATATTAGATAGGCTCAACGCATGCCAGGCCATATGTAATTTTTGCAGCCCAGAGGAAACAATTTTTCATATTTATTTGGATAATTTTCTAATCCTTTTAAATTTTTTGTTCAGCCTCAGGCTTTTAATCTTTGAACAGCCTGTGTAGAAGCAGCAGGCAGAAGCAAGGACCTCTTTGGGCCTGCTCCTGGGCCTGGCCAGAGTGGTCATCAACAGGTCCAGGCAGTGGGCTGTGGAGGAGGTTGCAGCACTTGGCTGTATACCGCTCTTCTGAGGTTGCATCGGTGCTTGGATCTGTACATGGAGAAGGAACATGAGGAGTCCACTGGCATTGTGTAGATTTTCAGGAATGAATGTTCGCTGCAGGAGCTGGGCTGTGCCATCATTCCTGGTGGTGACATTTTAATTTGATTTTTATAAGTTCCCATTACAGTTCTGTAAGTTTCCTTCAATCGCTTCATTTTTGCTTTGTTACAGTGCAGTTTGTGCAGTTCTGAGCAAGCGTCATATCAGACCTAAAAGGTTCACTCTATTTCTCTTTCCAGCGATGCTGCCAGACCTATTGAGTTTCGCTGGCATTTTCTGTGTGTGTTCCAGTTTTCAAACATTTAGAGTGCAGGTGCATTTTGTTTTCATTTGAGGTAGAAAAGAGGACTAGTGACAGCAAGCAATCACAAGCAACCACTTGTTGGAAACCAGAAAAATGATCCTGACAGCGCTGGTACTGCAGAAATTAGTGTAAAGAGCCCAGTATCTGCAGCTGGCTAACAGTATATTGAAAGATGATATAGGAGACTGCTGGCCAATGATATTCTGTATGTATATTACAAAATAATTTAGATATGTGCATGGTTGGCCTGCATCTATCATTTTGAAACAATTCAATCAAGTGTGATCTTCACACTGCACCAATAAGAACTTCAGGAGCACAGCAATGAACTTGAATTAGGAAGATGAAAAATCACCTCACATTTCTTGAGGAAAACATCCCTGTGCATTCAGAGCCTGTTCTTCTGATTTTCTCTCCAACATTTTGTTCATCTATTACAAAGCAAAAGCTTATCACTCTGAAAGCTGCACTGTTCTTTTTCCAACAATCTCATTAATTTCAGGTCACTTTCATCACTCGAAGGTCGAATAATCATGAATCATGGGTTACATGGCTTGAGGACATATAGCATGGAGTGAATTAGATAACAGATAAAAATCAACAATAAATGATTTACAAGAAATATCCTGTGAATTTGTCCAGCTGAAGAACATGGGCACTAAGTGAAACATGTGAAATGGAAAAGGAAACATTTATTTTTTGCACAATGCTGTCCATTGAGGTGTTTCATTTATTTAAAACTACATGTGTAAAGCAGTTTAAGATTTTTTTTATCACAATGACCACACCAAAATGTCCACCTATACTAACCCCAGTTCCCTGCACTTGGCCCATATCCTTCTAAACCTTTCCTATCCACCTGATGAAGGAGCGGTGTTCTGAAAGCTAGTGCTTCCGATTAAACCTGTTGGACTATAACCTGGTGTTGTGTGATTTTTAGCTTTTTCCTATTCATGTATTTATCTTTTAAATGTTATGAATGTATCCAACTCAACCATTGGCAGCTCATTCCATATGTGTACCACCCTCTGTGTAAAAAAGTTGCCCCTCAGGTTCCCTTTTGTTCTTCCTCCTCTAACATTAAACTGATGCCCTCCAGTCCTCGATTCCCAAACCTTGAGAAAAAGACTCAAAGTATTCACCCAATCCATGTCTCTCATGGTCTTATACACTTCTATAAAACCCCCCTCAGTCTCCTACGCTCTAAAGAAAAGTCCTAGCTTGTCCAGGTTCTCCCTATAACTCAGACCACTGTGTCCTGGTGACATTTTTCTGCACTCTTTTCTATAATAAGGTGACCAAAACTGAGCACAATATTCAAAGTACGGCCTCACCAATGTCCTGTACAGCTGCAACATAACTTCCCAATGTGTATCCTCAATGCCCTGACTGGTGAAGGCCAGTGTGCCAAAAGCCTTCTTCACAAGGCGAAAGTGAGGACTGCAGATGTTAGAGATTATAATCAAGATTAGAGTGATGCTGGAAATCACAGCAGATCAGGCAGCATGTGTGGAGCAGGAAAATCGACGTTTCAGGCAAAAGCCTTTCATCAGGAGTGAGGCTGGGGGCCTCCAGGGTGGAGAGATAAATGGGAGGGAGTGGGGCTGGGGAGAAGGTAGCTGAGAGTGCAGTAGGTAGATGGATGTGGGGGTGAAGGTGATAGGTCGGAGAGGAAGGTGGAGCAGATGGGTGGGAAGGAAGATTGACAGGTGGGACAGGTCATGAGGATGGTGCTGAGCTGGAAGGTTGGAACTAGCCTCAATTTACCCCAGTTCCAACCTGTCAGTCTTCCTTCCCACCTATCTGCTCCACCCTCCTCTTTGACCTATCACCTTCACCCCCAACTCCATCCATCTCAGCTACCTGGTCCCCAGCCCCACATCCCTCCAATTATCTCTCCACCCCCGAGGCTCCCAACCTCATTCCTGATGAAGGACTTTTGCCAGAAATGTTGATTTTCCTGCTCCTCGGATGCTGCCTGACCTGCTGTGATTTTCCAGCACCACTCTAATCTTGACAGCCTTCTTCACTGCCCTGTCTACCAGTGACTCCATTTTCAGAGAACTGTGCACCTGAACTCCACAGTCCCTATGTTCCACTACACTCCCTAAGATCCTACCATTCACCATGAAACTCCTACTTTGATTTGACGTTTGTTACGAAATGGGGTAAACCCTCCTGTTTAATTTAAAGCCAGCAACACAGAAAAGACTTATTCCGTGCAGTAGTCTGTAAAAATTCGAGTGACCAAGAACTATTTAAAGTAAAAATTAATAACTTTATTTCTTAATATATAATAGAACAAAATTAACTAGCAACTGTTTACATTTCCTTTCTGCAACCTATAATTTACCTTCCCTTCTATAATACTAGTCCAAAAAAACTCCCAGTTGAGATTTACAGAAAAATTCACTTTTTACAACAAGCCAGCGATCGAATCTTTATCTTTATCTTCGTTGGTAGATTGGCTCTCCAGGTCGGTGTTGAGGTTTTTCTCTGTGCAAACTCCTTCTCTAGACAGGTACCTTTCAGAAAGTTCTGACTAACAGTCTACAGTTTTGGTCTGGTGGCAGTTCTCCTCTCAATTGTTAAATTTTCCCCAGTTTTATCACCACTATTGTGACCATCTCCCTCCTCCTCAAAAGTCTGAAGCTCAAGTCTAGATGATCTGGAACTCTATCTCAGTATCCAATCTATTTTAATCACTAAGATAATGATGTTATAATATGTCTGGAATTGTTGTACCAAACTGTAAGAAGTTGTGTCATTGGCTTTTAAGATTGTCAGTATACTCAATTCAAACTTGATTGGAATTTGGTATTTTTGGGGTACAATTTAAACTGATTGGCCTAATTTGAATCTGATTTTTCACTTCCAGGCAACCAGCTATCCCAGTAGCTGGAGCATATGTTACATTGTGTCTTACTGAGAACACTTCGTGCTGTCACTGTTAGCTTTTACTCACTTGTGAGTATATTACACCCACATCTTCATAACACTTTCAAAATGCAACACCTCACACTTATCTATATTAAACTCCATTTACCATTTCTCGGCCCACTTGCCCAGCTGATCAAGGTCCGGCTGCAATTTCTGATAACCTTCCTAACTATCCACAATACTGCCTACTTTAGTGTCATCTGCAAATGTACTAATCATGCCTTGGACGTTCTTATCCAAATCATTGATTATAGTTAACAATGGGGCCAGCACCACCTCAGAGGCATTCCATGAGTCATGGACCTCCTTCCATTATTATCGTCTGCTTCCTACCATCAAGTCAATTTATATCCAATTTGCCAGCTCCCCCTGGATTCCATGCAATCTAACCTTCCAGAGCAGCCTACAATGTGGACCCTTATCAAAGGCCTTACTGAAATCCATATAGACTATGTCTACCGCCCTGCCTCATCAACCTTTCTGGTCACTTCATCAAAGAACTCTAACAAATTTGTGAGTGATGATCTCCTATGCACAAAGCCATGCTGACTATTCCTAATCAAACCGAATATGACATAGTTCAGTGTGTCAGCTTGATTGTGATATTCTTTATCTCTTTCTCTGGTTTAAACTTAAACACAATTCACCAAATGTGGATTCAAGTTGACAACACTTGAACTGTTTTGAATTTGCTGATTCTTCTCATTGACCTGTATGGGGTAGGCTTTATGTGTAACAGCCTTTTAATGCAAGCTGCCCATTGTGAAAAAGAAAAGGCCTGGTTATATTAGTTCACAACCTCAGAATCTCCCAAAGTCCCTTATAGCCAATTCATTACTTTTGAAGTGTAATCACACAGGAAAAGCAGTAACAAATTGGCACACATTATTTCAGTAATTTCTTTTTAATGCTTACATTGTCTTTGCAATCGTTACCATCATTATCACCACTGTTGTGACCATCTCCCTCCTCCTCAAAAGTCTGAACCTCAAGTCTAGATGATCTGGAACTCTAACTCAATATCCAATTTGGTTTGTCTGATTTCATCACTAAGATAATGATGTCATAATAATATGTCTGGAATTGTTCTACTAAACTGTATGATGTTGTATGGATTTGTCTGCCCCACATCCCATGATATCCTGCTCAGTCTCACTTCTTGACTGGAATAAGATCAATATCCTTCTATTCCTCCTGAATGTGCCTTCAGGTATTCTCACAATGTAAGATCTCATTTAATCTGTTTTTCCGATAACTGTGATTTTGGACTTCCCATCTTTTAAGTAAACTTCTTGCCCTGGTTTTAGGATTTGTACGGTTTTCCCCACATCTACAATTGCACCATTACTGCTGTTTTGAGCTTTGATATTTTTCAGTTTGTTTTAGCTGTGGTCCTGAGTGGTTACATTTAGAGTCATAGAGATGTACAGCATGGAAACAGACCCTTCGGTCCCACTCATCCATGCCAACCAGATATCCCAACCCAATCTAGTCCCATCTGCCAGCACCCAGCCCATATCCTTCCAAACCCTTCCTATTCATATACCCATCCAGATGAGGCTCAGTGGTTAGCACTGCTGCTTCACAGCACCAGGATCCCAGGTTTGATTCCAGCCTTGGGTGACTATCTGTGTGGAGTTTGCACATTCTCCCCGTGTCTGCATGGGTTTCCTCTGGGTGCTCCGGTTTCATCCCACAGTCCAAAGATGTGCAGGTCAGGTGAATAGGCCAGGCTAAATTGCCCATAGTGTTATCTGCATCATTCAGAGGGAAATGAGTCTGGGTGGGTTACTCTTCGGAAGATTGATGTGGACTTGTTGGGCTGAAGGGCCTGTTTCCACACTGTTGGTAATCTAATCTAGATGTTGTGATCATACCAGCCTCCACCACTTCCTCTGGCAGCTCATTCCATACATGCACCATCTTCTATGTGAAAAGGTTGCCCCTTAGGTCTCTTTTATATCTTACCCCTCTCACCCTGAACCTATGCTCTCTAGTTCTGGACTCCACCACCCCAGGGAAGAGATTGTGTCTATTTATCCTATCCATTCAGTTTGAGGTTGCATTTTAAAATTAGCACATTACTTTTGTAACCTTCTTCCCACTAACAAATCAGCCAGAAAATATCCATTATTCAGTTGTATTGCTCTGTGTTTGAATGGCAATAATTCCCCTTCTGGATCATTGGCTTTATGCAAATAAACCACTCGACTTGCCTCTCCATTTTACTGAGACTGGATTGGAGAACTTGTCACCTGATTGATGCGTTTCTTGAGTGTGAACTTTCTGAAGCCTTTGTTCACAAATCGAGTTCTTCTCTCTATTACTAATTCTTCAGGTATAACATGTAGAATTTTTCAGTGTCTGACCACTGACTGTGCTATGGATAAATGAGGTCTTGTCGCTTGAACCCATCCAGAATAATGGTTGACTAGGAATAGATACATCTTCCCTTTGATGCCAAATACAATTAATGCTTCTCATTGTCTTTCTAGAAATCTTGAGGGAATCAATGGTTCTGTGTGCTCTTGGCTGTGTGAAATATGGGGCTGAAGCTTACCAGATATTTGCCAGTTGTTTTCAGTGAGTTTCTTTGAGGGTTACTCTCTGTCAAATATATTTAGCTTTCTTGCACTATCTTCCCAAACTTGCCTTGTTGCCTATGCATCATGCTTCGAGGTGCCCGCTCAACCAATTTTCCTGCTCGCTGTGTGCAGAATTGCTCATATTTGCCAGGATATACTGGAACCCTTGGTGCAATGCCATCTTTGAAGCCAAGAGTTAGACCTGGTGAAGCATTAGTGCTCTTGAGTTGCCTTTCACCAGAGTGGGGCAGCAACCACAAACAAATGTTCCTCAGGGCATATAGTTTACACAGCAGAAACCTCATTGCACATACAAGTCCTCCAATGCATTACATCGCCTTCCCATTCTATTTGAATTTCTCCCCTTTCACATTGTTAATTCCCTCCATTCCCAGCAATTATAACACGTTAATCCAATGACAGTGTGCAAATAAACTCTTGTTGCTCACTAGCATGAATTTCATCTTGCTGTTCAACACTTGACTGGAAATGAAGTTGTTTTGTTCTAGATGCTGAGAAGCTCCTTGCTGGCCACCACACAGTTTTCCCAAATTTAACCCACATTATTTAAGGGCTGGGATAGTTCCACCCATGATCCTGTGCTTCTTTCGAACATAGAGCATTACAGCATAGTACAGGCCCTTCGGCCCTCGATGTTGCGCTGACCTGTGGAACCAATCTGAAGCCCATCTAACCTACAGTATTCCATTCTCTTCCATATACCTATTCACCTTTTAATGACCTTTTAAATGCCCTTAAAGTTGGCGAGTCTACGACTGTTGCAGGCAGTGCATTCCATGCCCGTACTACTCTCTGAGTAAAGAAACTACCTCTGACATTTGTCCTGTATCTATCACCCCTCAATGTCCCCTTGTGCTAGGCATTATCATCGAGGAAAAAAAGCTCTCACTGTCCACCCGATCAAACTCTCTGATTATCTTAAATGTCTCAATTAAGTCACCCCTCAAACTTCTTTTCTCTAAGAAAACAGCCTCGAATCCCTCAGTCTTTCCTTGTAAGACATTCCCTAATACCAGGCAACATCCTTGTAAATCCTCTCTGAACCCTTTCCGAAGCTTTCACATCCTTCCTATAATGCAGTTACCAGAACTGTATGCACTACTCCAATGTGCCCACTCCAGAGTTTTGTACAGCTGCAGCATGATCTCACGTTTCCGAAACTCAGTCCCTCTACCAATTAAAGCTAACACACTGTACGTCTTCTTAACAGCCCTATCAACTTTTAAGGATCCATGTGCCTGGATACCAAGATCTCTCTGCTCGTCTCCACTGCCAAGAATCTTACCATTAGCCCAGTACTCTGCATTCCTATTGCCCCTTCCAAAGTGAATCATTTCAGACTTTTCTGCATTAAATTCCATTTTCCACCCCTCTCACCCCAGCTCTGTAGTTTCTCTATGTCTCTCTGTAACCTACAACATCCTTCATCACTATTCACAACTCTATCAACTTAATGTCATCCACAAATTTACTAACACATCCTTCTATGCCCTCATCCAGGTTACTTATAAAAATGACAAACAGCAGTGGACTCAAAACAGATCCTTGTGGTACCCCACTAATAACTGAACTCCAGGATGAATATATCCCATCAACCATCACCCTCTGCCTTCTTTCAGCTAGCCAATTTCTGATCCAAACCGCTAAATCACCCTTAATCCCATGCCTCCATATTTTGTGCAATAGTTTACCGTAGGGAACCTTATCTAATGCCTTACTGAAATCCATATACACCACATTGATGGCTTTACCCTCATCCACCTGTTTGGTCACCTTCTCAAAGAACTCAATAAGGTTTGTGAGGCAAGACCTACCCATCACAAACAATGTTGACTATCCTTAATCAACTTATGCCTTTCTAGATGATTATAAATCATATCTCTTTAAGCCTTTCCAACACTTCACCCACAACCGAAGTCAGGCTCACAGTTCTCTCATTACCAGAGTTGTCTTAGCTCCCCTTCTTGATCAAGGGAACAACATTTGCTATCCTGCTGCCTTCTGGCACTATTCTGTAGACAATGACAACATAAAGATCAAAGCCAAAGGCTCAGTAACCTCCTCCCTGGCTTTCCAGAGAATCCTAGGATAAATCCCATCTGGCCCAGGGTACTTATCTATTTTTACCCTTTCCAGAATTGTTAACACCTCCTCCTTTTGTACCTCAGTCCCATCTGTCTAATAGCCTGTATCTCATTAAAAATCACACAACACCAGGTTATAGTCCAACAGTTTAATTGGAAGCACACTAGCTTTTGAAGCGCTGCCCCTTCATCAGGTGGTTGCACCAGCTGATGAAGGAGCAGTGCTCCAAAGTTAGTGTGCTTCCAATTAAATCTGTTGGACTATAACCTGGTGTTGTGCGATTTTTCACTTTGTATACCCCAGTCCAACACCGACATTTCCAAATTAAGCCTGTATCGCAGTATTCTCTTTGACCATATTGTCTTCTTCTAGTGTGAATGCTGACGACAAATGTTCATTTAGTGCTTCCCCTATCTCCCCTGACTCCACGCACAACTTTCCGCTAATATTCTTACTCTCGTCATTCTTTTATTCCTATAGAATAAAAAATATCTATAGAAAGCCTTAGGGTTTCCTTGATCCTATTAGCCAACGACTTCTCATGTCCCCTCATGGCTCTTCTTAGCTCTCTCTTTAAGTCATTCCTGGCTAACTTGTAACTCTCAAGGGTCCTAACTAAGCCTTCTTCTTCCTCTATGTAAGAGATTCAACTTCCTTGGTGAACTACACTCCCGTCCTCAACAACTTCCTCCCTCCCTGACCAGTACAGACTTATCAAGAACCTGCAGTAGCTGGTCCTTGAATAAGCTCCACATTTCAACTGTGCCCATCCCCTGCAGTTTCCATCTCCACCTTATGCATCCTAAATCCTGCCTAATCGCATTGTAATTGCCTTTCCCCCAGCAATGACTCTTACCCTGCATTATATACCTGTCCCTTTCCATCACTAAAGTAAATATAACCGAATTGTGGTCACTATCACCAAAGTGCTCACCTACCTCCAAATCTAACACATGGCCGGGTTCATTACCAAATCTAATGTTGCCTTGCTCCTTGTTGGCCTGTCTACATACCATGTCAGGAAACCCTCCTGCACACATTGGACAAATATTTACACATCTAAAGTATTTGAAATTTAGTATTCTCAGTCAATATTTGGAAAGTTAAAGATTCCCCCATAACAACTACCCTGTCACTCTCGCTTCTATTGAGGATTGTCTTTGCTATCCTATCCCCTATATCTCTGGAACTATTCGGAGGCCTAGAGAAAACCCCTAACAGGGTAATCTCTCCTTTCCTGTTTCTAATCTCAGCCCATACTACCTCAGTAAACGAGACCTCAAATGTCCTTTCTGCAACTGTAATACTGTCCTTAACTAATAGTGCTACACTATTTTAACATTTTCTCTGTTCTTACTGAAACATCTAAATCCCAGCACCTGCAATACCTATTCCTGTCCCCACTCTACTTATGTCTCTGAAATGGCCACAACATCGAAATCCCAGGTACTAAGTTCACCCACCTTATTCCGGATGCTCCTGGCCTTGAAGCAGACACACTTCAAACCAACTTCTTGTTTGCCGACGCCTTCTTGCAATCTTGAAACCTTAGTTCTGCCTTCACTAATCTCAACTTCCCGTATACTCAAATTACAATTTCTGTTCCCATCCCCCTGCTGGATTAGTGTAAACCCACCCGAAGAGCATTAACAAACATCCCCCGGATATTGGTACCCCTCTGGTTCAGGCGAAGACCATCCTGTTTATAGAGGTCCCACCTACCCCAGAAAGAGCTCCAATTATCCAGGAATCCAAAACCTCCCTCCTGCGCCATCCCTGTAGCCACGTGTTCAACTTCTCTCTCTCCCTATTCTTTGCTTCGCTAGCACGTGGCACGGGCAACAAACCCGAAACAACATCTGTCTGTTCTAGCTCTAAGCTTCCACCTTAGCTCCCTGAATTTCTGCATTAAATCCTCATTTTTTTTTTCCTACCTATGTCTTTGGAGCCTATGTGGATCATGACTTGGGGCTGCTCCCCTTCCCCCTTAAGGATACCAAAAACACGATCAGAGACATCACAAACCCTGGCACCTGGGAGGCAACATACCAACCGTGAGTCTATCTCGTTCTCATAGAACGCCCTGTCTGTCCCCCCCTAACTATGGAGTCCCCAATGATGAATGCTCTGCTCCTCTTCCCCCTTCCCTTCTGAGTAACAGGGACAGACTTTGTGCCAGAGATCTATGCCCCACTGCTTACCCCTGGTAAGTTGATCCCCCCAACAGCATTCAAAACAGAATACTTGTTATTGAGGAGATCGGCCCCAGGGGATCCCCTCACCACTGACGGTTCCCTTTCCATCTCCTTATGGTAACACATCTCCCTCCTTCTTTTCCCTGAGGTGTGACTACCTCTCTGTAACTCCTCTCAATAACCCCCTCTGCCTCTCGAATGATCTGAAGTTCATCCAGCTCCAACTCCAGTTCCCTAATGTGGTTTTTGAAGGAGCTGGAGTTGGGTGCACTTCCCAGAGATGCAGTCAGCAGGGACACTACTGGTGACCCTTACCTCCCACATTGTGTGGAAGGGACATTCAACTGCCCTAACCTCTATTCCCATTATTCTGAATTCTCAACGAGACTACTGAAAAACTACAAAAGAAGACTAGTCACTTTACCAAACTGGTGTACAGAGAACGGTGGCTCAGTGGTTAGCACTGCTGCCTTACAGCACTAGGGTCCCAGGTTTGATCCCAGCCTTGGGTGACTGTCTGTGTGGAGTTTGCACATTCTCCTGTGTCTGTGTGGGTTTCCTCCCACAGTCCAAAGATGGGCAGGTGAATTGGCTATGCTAAATTGCCCATAGTGTTAGGTGCATCATTCAGAGGGGAAATAGATCTGGGTGGGTTGCTCTTTGGGTGGACTGGTTGGCATGAAGGGCCTGTTTCCACACTGTAGGGAATCAAAAACCTTTCATTTTGGTGGGAGACACTATATGAGTCATATTTTGGGTAAAGCAACCACCGAAATATAACACCTCACTTACCCAGCAATCCCACGTCTGCTCCTGCTCAGTATGCACTCCACATTTATATCTTTTACATCTTTTAAAATTTACCTTCCCATCGGGCCTCTGGTCCTCGCTGTCACTCCTCCCACTTCAACTACCGCTGAAAAAAATGAACTCCCGAGGAAAGCTTTCATATCTTTTAAAGTTGTTTTGGAATACTTTGGAAATGCTTGGCCATCTGCTGACTAATGCGCTCATGCTCTACACTTTGTGATGCCTGAGTGTTCCCGGTGTCGTCCTTGTCGGATTTCTCTTCTCATTGATTTTGGTGAAACT
Source organism: Hemiscyllium ocellatum (assembly GCF_020745735.1). Lineage (NCBI taxonomy): Eukaryota > Metazoa > Chordata > Chondrichthyes > Orectolobiformes > Hemiscylliidae > Hemiscyllium > Hemiscyllium ocellatum. The sequence goes on from NC_083437.1 coordinate 13,692,981, forward strand.
AATCAATGGTCATAAAATGAATCTTCAAATATTGGCAAGTGTTATTTTTGCTCTGGTGTCTTTTTGGATTATATTTCAATCAGCCTTCCAGCAGATTTGCCAGGCATGCGTCTGCCTCTAATCCTTGCACTTGTGTGGCCATTGTGTACTCCTTGTCAGATTTTTAAGCTGCTCAAATTTCTCTGTGTAGTTTTCCTCAATAGCAGAGAATGGGTTGGTTGTTGCCAAAGAATAAAACTCTACTCCGGCAAGAACATCCTTTTTTCACAATTGATCCAATGTTGCCTTTGGGAATGTATCTGCCCTTAGTTGAGCCTTACCTGGAACATAAACTAATGAGATTCAGTTATGTCATAGTGTAAGTCTGAATGTATGCATGCTTCAAGGCATTTTTGATAATACTTTCAATCCCAGTGATACTACTAAAGGTTTATGGTTTGTCTTGACACGGAGCTTCAGTCTCATGTAGTAGTCCATGAACCTCTCCCAAACCCATGTAACTGCTAATGCATCCATTTCTGTGGTTGCTCACCTCTGTTTATTCTCCATCAAAGTTCTTGATACAAAATGTAGAAGCTTTTATGGTGTTATTACCATTGTAATTAAAATCTGATTGAAGATTTGTAGCTCGGGTATCCGTTGTTGTGGTTCTGCTCGCCGAGCTGGAAGTTTTTGCTGCAAACGTTTCGTTCCCTGGCTAGGGAACATCATCAGTGCTGTTGGAGCCTCCTGTGAAGCGCTGCTTTGATGTTTCTTCCGGTATTTAATACCGGAAGAAACATCAAAGCAGCGCTTCACAGGAGGCTCCAACAGCACTGATGATGTTCCCTAGCCAGGGAACGAAACGTTTGCAGCAAAAACTTCCAGCTCGGCGAGCAGAACCACAACCATTGTAATTCCTCTGTTATGAACATTTTTATCAGGAGTAGGTCTCAACTAATTTCCCTCAACTTAAGCCAGAGAACAGCTACACTCGAGGATGTATTATTCAGATCCATGGAGTTCAACGATCCCTCCTTAAAAAGGGGAAAGGCCATGGGTGTCATCTTCTTCCAATAGTCAAAACTACAATTTCTTTTTAAGTGAAGCGGTAATTTTCCTACATATTGTAAATGTCTGGATGGAATTCCTCAGAAAATATTCCCCCACCAAGGGAATAAGAGTTTGGTTTGCTGAGCTTTTGTACAGAAGACTGCATGAGACATTGTAAATTTTCAGTAAATGTATAAATTTACTAAGAGAAAGCACATAATTTTGAAGATTGTGCATAGAAGTCACAAAGTCACAAAACTAAATAATATCCTGAAAAGTAAACTAGTTCTTATTTTTACAAGAACATTCAAACTTCATCATCTAATAATACATGTACAAGACTTGAAAATAAAGCAAGGATACCAACTGAACATCAAAGCAATGTCACTCTGAACCTTAAGACTGAGACCTATTGGTTTTCAGAATGCATCTGAAGTGGAGGTGACCAATACCAATGACTTGCCCTAATGAATTTGATTGTTTACGTTATGTGGAACTATTTATAACAATTAGTTTTGCTTAATAAAATGGTAAATGACAGATAGTTGTTAGCTCAATAATAGACCATCCCCAATCATTATCCCATACTAGGTGAGATGCACCCCACCCACCCAAAACCCTGCCCCATCCCATTGCAATTATTTACCCATTTAGTTTCCTAGAAATTATTTTTTTTAATGTGTCCTTGAAAACCTACAACTGAATAACAGTCATGTTGGCCAATTCCGTTTGGTTAAAGTATTGCATTTCACCACCATAATAAAATTTCATGCTTAATGTTCCTTCATCAGATTGTGGTTTTACTTATCTGGAATGTCATAGCATTTTAATGCTAGCTTTCATCCCCAAGATCCCCCAATTTAGTAGCTTGTAGGTTTGCATAATCTATATCACCAATTTCACTTTGTTGTGAATAGTGATCTCTGTCTTTAAAACAATGCAGTACACTGTAGGTTTTATTGAAAATTAACTTTAAAGATCAATTTTTGCACTCTTTTGGAAGAATGTACAGTTCCATCAGCTTCACTTGGATAAGGATTGTTTCTGGTCCTGTGGGCTATGTATCTGGAGAGATCAGACTGTATAAGCCTGGATTGAAATGCACCGAATGGCAATATTTTCAAAAGCCGCAGTCTGTTCCTGTCTCTCATACTATTGCAGGCTGTTTTTCAAATGGCTTTGTATGGACCCAGGCTAAGTTAGTGATAAAGGTTCCCATTTGATTCACTCTGCCTGAGGAGCACTGTACATCATTTATGCATTTTGGTGCTAGAAATTCATGCTGGTCTTCTTTGGATCTACCATGGTGTATTATTCTTGGATTATGTGTTCCCGAAATGTATATCATCATTCCAGAGAATTTACGTTTCTCAGTTAGGGTAAGACCTGCATTCTGTAGTGCCCTGAACACATCTTTGTCCCTATGGCTATGTTCCTTCTTAATTTTGCCATGCACTACGATATCATTCATGTGGCAAGCAGTTCCCTGCTTCTCATTTGGGATTCTAGACATTGTTATTTGGAAAATCTCTCATGTAGAAGAGATCCCAAATGGAATTTTGTTGAAGTGAAACTGATTGAATAGTGTCATAAGTGTGGTGGGCAATCTTAACTTGTGGTCTCACAGTATCTGTCAGAACACATTGTTTCTATCCAGATTTGTGAAAAGATTTTTTTTTGCCAAGCTATCATTAACAGACAAAATCAGACAGATTTCTCTTTTATCTCCTTTGTCTAAATGAGTGAGAATCACACACAATCTCAGCGTTCCATTTGTCTTGGCAACAACTATTAGCCCTGAGCAACATTGTGTTGGTTCTGTCAGTGCCGATATGACCCCTGCTTTCAATTGTGCTGACTATTGAGATTATATATTTCCCATCAAAGGTTCAGGAATTTCCTGGGAGTGTAGAGCAGATTGCTTGTATCTTGATGCAGAATACATGCATTTCTGATCAGTAATGATATATTCTAATTCTTCAGTATAAAGAGAGTCTCACAGACTGCCTTTCCTTCCAGCCGTTTGTAATTTAGATTAGATTAGATTACTTACAGTGTGGAAACAGGCCCTTCGGCCCAACAAGTCCACACCGACCCGCCGAAGCACAACCCACCCATACCCCTACATTTACCCCTTACCTAACACTACAGGCAATTTAGCATGGCCAATTCACCTGACCCGCACATCTTTGGACTGTGGAAGGAAACCGGAGCACCCGGAGGAAACCCACACAGACACGGGAGAATGTGCAAACTCCACACAGACAGTTGCCCGAGGTGGAAATTGAACCCGGGTCTTAGGCGCTGTGAGGCAGCAGTGCTAACCACCGTGCCACCGTGCTGCCCACGTCATCCAATTCTATCGTCCTGCATTTGAATTCTTATGGGTTTTTTTTCTCTGGTCTTTGGAGTTCTTTACTTCACCATTTTCTTATACTAAGTCTTCTAGGATCCTTTCCTGCCTTTGGAAGCTTCTTTTTTCAGATCTGAGCTAAGGATATATATTATTGTATGCATATAGCATGCATAGAGCACTGTTTGAACATATACGTGGACATATACTCACCAGTCTTTCATTGGTGGCCCCTCATAGGTGAGAATGACTTTCTTCCACTCTCAGGGTGAATCTGTACAATTCAATGAGGCTACCCCCAGGCTCTGTTATCCTTGGGAAGAAGCTGGTTGTGGGAAAGGGGTGGATGGGGTGTGGCAGCACGCTCCTTGCGCAGTTTCCCCTGGCTTCTGCCTTTCCCGATGGTAAGTCTCAAGGTGCTTGACACCTTCCGGGATGCTCCTTCTCCACTTCTGACAGTCTTGGGCCAGTGATTCCTCAGTGGCTGTGGGAATGACGCACTTCACCAGTGAGGCCTTGAGGGTGTCCCCGAGGCGCTTCCTCTGTTCCACCTGGGGCTCACCTGCCATTTCAGAGCTGGGAATAGAGCACCTGCTTTGGGAACCTTGTGTCAGTCACAGGGATGACAGGCCCAGCTGATTGCAACTGACTGGGGGGGAATGGGGTGAAGGTGGTTTGGTGGTCAATATCTCAATGCTGGGAATGTTGGCCTGTTCAGGGACACTGGTGTTGGTGCCTCTGTCTTCCCAGAGGATTCTCAGGCTGTTGTATAGGCAGTGTTGGTACTACCGCTCCAATGCCTTGAGGTATCAGCTCCACATCTCAGAGCCATTTAAGGGGGTGGGAACCACCACACCTCTGTAAACCATGAGTTAGGTGTTGGACATATACTATCCCTCCAATCAGTGGCACAAATTCAAAATCCTAGAATCTCTTATCCAACGCCATGTAGGAGTTCCATTACCATATGGATGTTAGTGGGTTACTTTCATCCTCTCACATGAACTAGGTTGGATAATGTACATGGATATCACGAACCTCTTCAGGTTTGACTACACATCTAGTGTTTGGTGTAGGTCATGAGGCAGCACATTAAAGGAAGGAGAGAAAGAGCAGGACTTTCTTACATACTCAGGAGCCCAATTCTCGGATTCCAAGCCTATGTCTGTCAGGAGGCAGACCAGGGGAGCTATATTCAAGGAGGTAGCCTTGATGACAGCACTCTGATGTTATCGGCCCAAACACACAACTGGCAATTCCAGAAACTTTAGCAGCGCCACTGGGAGGCGAGGTGTTGCTGAGGCATGAAGATAACTACGAGGATGCCTCAACATGGAAGCACTAATAGGGGAGCAAAAATAATGAAGTGTTTTTGAGGAGGGAAGATGGCAGTCTCCTTGGAACAGATAGAAAAGTCCTCAGTGATCATTGGTGTCATGTGTGTGTGTTCCCATGAATGGGACTCATGGTACCTGGTTCAGCTGACACACCAGCCTGCTGCATGTGGCAGCTTTCTCATGTGGTGGAGGAAGGGAGCCACCAGAAAAGTGATGGTCTGACCAGAAAATCACCCTCAGTTGTTCTCTGAAGTAATAGTTACTTAAATTGGTGTTTTGAGTTCATGGGGAGCCAATCAGCAACCTGGGTGTTTAACCAGAGGTGAGAATGCATCATGGAGTCTTTTGGCATGGCTCCTAAGTTATTCCTGGCCCAATTCCACTAACATTTTTGGTAATCCAGGACCAGGAAAATTCTGTCTAAATTGTCATGGGTGTCCATCTCTTGCAAAGTTTGAGTCTGAGGATTGAATGTTCCTTGGGTGTAGGGGAGGGATTTAGCAATACTTGCCCCTATATACCAATACAAGATGAATTGCAATGGGCTGTTGTAGTGGGTAAATATCTGATGAAACCAGACAGCCACTTTTGATTTTCCAGTGTGTATATGACAGACAATATTCTTCATAGCCTTGTAACCGGGATAATATCCCTTATGTTCGGATATTGTTCATGGTCTGTGGATTGGTTTGCTACATCACAAGCGGTTGGCCATCTTCACATTCATAATATCACAGAATTGTATCATTTGTTTGAATAGATTTAATACATCCATCACATTGTGTGAAGCTAATGGGCTGGAAGAAGGTTTATGTTTTCCACAGTGGAACTTACTACTAATAAATCATAGTTTAGAGATTTTCTATTCACCAATTCCTGCAATGTTGAGGCAATAAGCATAAAACAGATGCATATTTAAAATCAGTAATGGAAAAATTAAACAGTTTGCCTGCTGTGCAGGTAATTGAAGTTGAAACCATAAACGCCATTAAACAGTTGGATGGACAAAATCTAGGTATTTGTCGGATGCACACTAGTTAAACAATGGGCCATAACGTGCTGTAGCTGGGCACCTAAGAAGTCTGCTGTTTGTTAACTTTGCCCTTGAAAATACTTGCATGACAACTTGCTGAAAACATGAGCTGATAATATTGCAGTGAGGGGAACTAAACATCTGGGACTCCTATGAACAGAACAAGCGAGTGTATGTGCTTAATCAGTCAGATTGATTGATTGTAAAATTAATAGAGAATGACTGAGGGGAAATTGTTAATTGAGTCAGTGAATTCAATGTCAAATCAAATATGGAAAGTGAAGTAAAGAGAAGGGAGGAAAGACAGGAGTAAGAAAACAAAGTCAGAAATGAAAAGTTACCAAAACTATATTTAAATTTATCTTTTATAAAATATCCAATAGAAAGCCTCAAGAAATGAAACTCCATACTTGGAATAATTAATTTTCACTGCAAAAGAAGTTGATGGCAAAAATCAACACATCATTAGGATATTAGCCTTCAAATAATGAGAAGTTAACTTTCTGTCATGACTTTAATTTGGAACTGCCATGCTATTGCAGGAATATTATGCCATTCATACATTTTATGGGGAACCAGATGGCAAGAAGCTAACAACAAACAGCGTTCTGGGACAGCAACTTTTGGACTCTGTGTTGAACTGCGTATTTGCCCTCGCCTTAACATTTTACAGCATTGTGTATCCGGTATCTGCCATTAATCAGAGTGATGGTTTTACAGTAAATTATGGTTTGTCATAAATAAACATTATAAATGGATCCTGCGGAAAGATCAGAAGCATTTAAGAGCAGACAAAATTTGTAGATTTGTTTATGGGTCACAAGTCACCTCAATATAAAAATTCCATGTTCTCATGTCAGACCAGTTTTCTGTGGGAAACCTGAATAAGGAGCTAAATAGCAGGACACAAAAGGAAGGAAAAACACTTGCTTTATTCTGGTGCCTTTAAAAAATATTAGCCAGGTTACAAGAAATAACTCATTTGCTATTCTTTGAATAGTGACATGGAATCTTTAGTATCCATTTAAGAGATCAGAGGTCCCCAGCATCACATAGATCAGTGTTCAGGCAATTTGACTCACTCCATGTGAAATCAAGAAACAGCTGAAGGGACTAGAAACTTCAAAAGTTAGAGGTTGTGACAATATTCTGGCATTAGTATTGAAGAGTTCTTCTTCACAACTGGCTGTGTCTCTAGTCAAGCTGTTCCAGCATGGCCACAAAGCTAGCATCTGTCTGGGACTATGGAAAATTGCCTAGGTCTGTCCTGTACACAAGAATCAGGACAGATTCAACTTAGATAGTTACTACTCCCTCAGTTTACTTTTAATTATCAATAAAATGACAGAAGGTGTCATGAACAATGTTATCAAGCAATAACCTGTTCACTGATTCTCAGCCTTAGTTCCACCAGAGCCACTCAACTCTTGACCTCAATACAACTTAATTCCAGAGGTAAGGTAAGAGTGACTGCCCTTGACATCATTTGAGTGAGGGAGGCATCAAGGAGCACTACCAAAACTGGAATCAATGAGCACAAAGGATGATGATTGGAAGTCTGTCATCTCAGTTCCACTGTATCTCTGCAAGAGGTTCCTTAGGATAATGTCCTCTGCCCAACTGTATTCAGATACATCATCAATGTTCTTTGCTTCATCATTATAGGGTCATGGAATATAGAGTTGAGGGTGTGGTGCTGGAAAAGCACAGCAGGTCAGGCAGCATCCGAGGTGCAGGAAAATCACCATTTTGGGTAGAAGACCTTCATCAAGAATCCTGATGAAGGTCTTTTGCCTGAAACGTTGATTTTCCTGCTCTTCGGATGCTGCCTGACCTGCTGTGCTTTGCCAGCACCACACTCTGGACTCTAATCTCCAGTATCTACAGTCCTCACTTTCCCCTCATGGAATATAGGTGCAACATTAGCGTCTTACCTGACAATACAGAAAATTGTCCAGGTCTGTCCTTTGTATAAAAGCCTGGACAAATCCAATCTGTACAATTACTGTCCTGTATATCTACACCATGATCACAAAGAGACGGAAGGATCATCAGCAGTGCTATCATGCAGCACTTTTAAAAATTCATTTATGGGACATGGGCATCGTTGGCTGGTCAACGTTTATTGCTCAGCATCGACAGTTTCCCTTGAACAGTAATAGTGAGCTACCTTTTTGAACCACTGCAGAGCAGGTGCAAAGGAATAACCTGCTTGTGGTGATCACTTTGGATTCCCTCAGTTTGTGACCTCTTTAGAGCCTTTGTTCAAATATGGATGAAAGAGATAAATTCCAGAGGCGAGCTGAGAGTAACTACCCTTGACATCAAAGTTGCATTCGACCAAGTGTGGCATCAAAGAGCCTGAGCAAAACTGGAGTCAATGGGAGTAAAAAGTGAGGTCTGCAGATGCTGGAGATCAGAGCTGAAAATGTGTTGCTGGTTAAAGCACAGCAGGTTAGGCAGCATCCAAGGAACAGGAGATTCGACGTTTCGGGCCAGAGCCCGAAGGCTCTGATGAAGGGCTCTGGCCCGAAACGTCGAATTTCCTGTTCCTTGGATGCTGCCTAACCTGCTGTGCTTTAACCAGCAACACATTTTCAGCTGGAGTCAATGGGAGTCAGGAGTTAGAACTCTCCGTTGGTTGGAGTCATACCTAGCAGGAAGAAAGATAATTGTCGTTTCAGGGTTCAATCATCACAGCTCTGGGACATTTCTGCAAGAGTTCCTCAGGATAGTGTTCTTGGTCCAACCATCTTCAACTGCTTTTTCAATGACCATCCCTCATGCCTAAGGTGGGTATGTTCGCTGATGATTACATAATGTTCAGCACCATTTACAATGCTTCAGATCCTGAAGCAGTCCACGTTCAAATGAAACACAATCTATACAACATTCAGACTTGGACTGTTAACAGTCAGTAACATTCATGCCACGTACGCCAACCATTAATAATCTCCCATATGAGAGAATCTAATCATCATCCTTGATATTCAATGGCATTACCATCACTGAATCCTCCACAGGCAACATTCTTGGCTCCAAACCCAAACTGATCACAATGGTCCCAACTCCAAAGTGATCACAGCGATCCCAATTCAACTGATCACTGTGACCCCAACTCCAAACTGATCACAGTTATCCCAACTCCAAACTGATCACTGTGACCCCAACTCCAAACTGATCACTGTGACCCCAACTCCAAACTGATCACCATGACCCCAACGCCAAACTGATCACAGTGATCCCAATCCAAACTGGTCAAAGTGACCCCCACTCCAAACTGATCACAGTTGTCCCAATCCCAAACTGATCACTGTGACCATGCCCCCTAACCTGAGCACTCTGAGCACCCTATACCAGGCTCTGCCTCAGGTAATCTTTCCTGATAATGATTTAGACAGAAATTTGTCGTTCACATTCAGCAGAGATGAGTCACTAATTTCTATTTCTACTCTCTCTTCCTCCCACTTGTAGCTGAAGGTGATGTTATCTTTCCTCATGGATATGGACACGCTGCTGGCCAGAAGTTTCTTGTACAGCTCCAGCATATCCTGGTCAATCAGGTCCCACAAAGGTAACTACAACTTGAACTGTAAGTCATCTCTTCTGAGAGTTTTACTGTTCTGAAAAGATTTGACGATGCTGGTCAGCTCATCCAAAGTTAACTGTTTGTCCAGACTCTCCAACACGCCATGATCTAAGACCTTTCTGATAGATGAGAGGAATTCCTGAGAGATCATGGTGTTTGTGGACTTCTCGTAATACAGTTTTGCATAAAAGGATTGGCTGATCCTCAAAATTGTTTGACATTAGTGCCTTTTCTGAGCCTCCTCTTTCGATCACAGCTAACTTTCCCTTAGCTTCACTTACCTTTGTATTGTCATTAAATTGGATAAAGTACTTTTGGTCCACTCATTTAAGTCATTGAGATCAAAACATTGATTCTCACAATACTCCGTTTGTTGTCCCCTACTATCCCAAAAATAACTTGTTGATTAAAAAGGCTGAATACCTTGCTCTTTGTTTTTTCAATCCATGCTCACACGTTTACTACAATTTCACATGCCCTAATCTCGAATTACAGTTTCTTAGGAGGCACTTTTTCTTCTGCCTCTTGGGATCCAAATATACTATGTCAGTTGGTTCCCTGTAACTATCCTGTTAAACTACCATCAGAAAACTCCAATAGATTTGTCAAGTACAATTTTATTTTGTAAACGTATGCTAATTGTGCCTAACATTGTGATATCACAAGTGCCCAGTTACTACATCCCCAAGAATATATTTGAGCAGTTTTCTGCGCTGCTGATGCCTGGTTTCTCTCACCCTCCCCATATTCACTATCTTCAGTCCCACCTGTCCTGGATGTATGTCATTATATTTCTGGGCAGGTTGATGAAAAATATTTTTTTAATTTATGGAACCTGTTCCACATCCCAAGTATTATGGACCAGGCCAGACCCTCTCGAAACATTTCAAGAAGGTATCCCAGACCCTAAGTTTTCTAATTTTTGAGCAGGTGTAAAGTGGATATTCCAGGAGGAATGCAGCTGATCAAAACTCCTCAGTTTTAAACAAAACGGAATTTATTTACAGAGTGCCAAATGAAACACAAACAAAAGAGAACAGAATACAGAATAACCTAACCTATCCAAAAACCCAGGAGACAATCCCAACTTAATGGTCCAAATCCCTACAACAATCGCCATAAACACTCCTTGGCAAAAAAGGTGTAATCAAACATAGGATCTTACAGGAGAGAGAGAGAGCATAGAGATTCAGCATGGACACCTTCTTCCAGGTAGCTGTTTCTTTTGATCAGGAGTCTCAAAAACAAAACTGACTAGTAGCTCTAAACAACCAGACGGCTAAAAACCAAACCAAACCAGGAAGGGGGGGTTAGTGGTTGGTGGTGGTGCGGAGAGGGCTGAACTCTTCATGGAGGACAGACTGAGGATGGCACTCCACCAGACCCTGGCTCCCTGTTCCAAGGTCGCCAAGGTGTGGAGGAATGGCCAGCACTGTTGTAAGAGGGTCATGACCATCTCTGCTGTTACAGAGCAAGTGTCACCACCATCTCTCCAATACCTTGCACTCACTCTCTTTGCTACTGCACCCACCTCCCACCAAGGCTCATGTTCTGACAATCTCACTATCAGTGGCAACCTTCTTCCTCATTCCATCTCACACCATCCTGACCTTCCACAACATTGACATTGCATGCCCTCTACACGGCCTCCTCCCTGTTTAGGAACACCACACCATTTTAGCCCCTTTTAAGGAAGGGTCTCTTGACCTTCAATGTTAATTCTGATTTTTCTCCACAGATGTTGCCAGGCCTGCTACGCTTTTCCAGCAATTTCTGGTTTAGTTGCATATTTTACTCACCTGCATCAGAATGAACAACCACTTTCAATGCATTCATTGCTTCCTTTTCTCGCATTACAGAAGAAGGCAGCCAATGGTAAGGCTAAGACAGAGCTTGTAAGGGGTGGTGGAGATGCCGAACATTAGGCTCTTCCCCCCATGAAAGAAGAGAATCCTGGAGAAGATCGGATCCATTCCTGTGATGATGCTGACTCATCAGTGTCCTGCCGAATCTTCATTCCACTGCTACAGTCATATTAACCCCTCTGTGAGTCTTTTCCATTGCACACCACTTCCAGGATGCTTTCTTTCTCATGTAGCCTCAGCTAGCATCTTAACCACTTCCACAGAGAAACTCCTGGGTTCCCACGGGGTCACTCCTCAATCTCTGAGAATGAAAGTATGGAGGCCTCGGAGGGAGCACTGACAAAACTGCCTCCAGTACCCCCTCTCCCTGCACCGATACTGACTCCTCATTGGGAGCGTAGGGCTTAGAACTTGTGGGAACCCAATCTGATGAGCATCTCACTGCAATAGCTCCTCAGCTACACCCCAGGCTGCTGGCACTCGGAGGACTGCTGGTAACCAGACACCTGGTTAGTCCCAGACAGGAGAGGACTTGTGGGTGTCAGCAATCAGGGCCCTGAGGATGCATAGGGAAGAAGAGGAACAGCATGCAGGGATGTGGGAGGCAATGTTTGGAGGCTGCAGCACTGCAGCAAGTCATGTGACCATCTGTCCGGCTCCATGGACAGGCTGGCACTGCCTGTCAGGTCCAGCACCCTCAGGGGTCTGCTAGAGAGACACACACCTACACTCCATCACTCCAGATAGTGGTCCTCAGGACTGGAGGCATGTTACAGGGGACAGAGAACCTGGTGCATACTGCAGACACCTCTTCTCCATATGGTCAGTGCCAGGAGTAACATAGCCTGCTCAGAGGTCTCTATTCAGGACACTCCAAAGGTGACTGTGTCCTCCAATTTCACTCTATCTTCTCCCCTCTAAGTCTTGGAAGTGCATATTGAGGTGCATCTGACAAGGAGACGCGCAGTATTTCTGACTCGTGCAGACATGAGCCACTCTTGGCATCACCCAAATGTCCAGATCCAATAGGATCCACTGCTGAGCAGGGTTTCAGATCAAAGGGTCATTAACCTGAAACATTAACTTTGCTTTCTCTCTCTATTGCTTCCAACTGACCTGCTGAATGTTTCCAACAGCGACAGCATGCATGGTATTTTGCATATGAATGCTGGTACAACCCAAGATATGAAAATACAGTGCCTCAGTGGTTAGCACTGTTGCCTCACAGTGCCAGGAACCTGGGTTAAATTCCCACCTCGGGCAACTGTCTGTGTTGAGTTTACACATTCTCCCTCTGTCTGCATAGGTTTCCTCTGGGTGCACTGGTTTTCTTCCACAGTCCAAAGATGTGCAGGTTAGGTGAATTGGCCATGCTAAACTGCCCGTAGTGTTAGATGGATTTGTCAGGGATAAATATAGTGGGATGGGTTTCTCTTCGGAGGGTCAGTGTGGACTTGTTGGGCCGAAGGGCCTGTTTCCACACTGTAGATAATCTAATCTAAAGAAATGCAAGCACTGAAGGAGCACAAGAATTCAGTAAGCATCCTATAGAACAGAAAATACAGCTGGGATCCTTCATCAGAAATGGCATGGTCAGACTGGTGATACATCTGTATAGAATGGATCAAAACACAGCAAGAGGGCTATTGACGAGAGGTTAATGGCTTTTAAATAGATGCCCTTATGAGTTAATGAGTTTAATGAACTGTAAATAGATTCGAAGATGCTGTTAAAAAAGGTAATTTGCATTGTGCCAAGGTCATATCAAATAGTTATTTTTAAAGACAAAAAATTACAATCACATATGGATCCAGTTTCCAAAATTGGAGGGAAAGGAACAGAATTTAAATAGATGTGTCTACCAGAAAAATGAAGGAGACAACTAAGATCTGCAGATGCTTATGTAATTTCACTAACGGTAGCAAAGAGAACATTGTTTATTGGAAAAACTTTTGAAATTCTTGGATGTCTAAATAGAAGCAAAATTCAGAAAAAAAGAGTTATAATAAAGGAGGCAACATAGACATGATCTTTAAAGTGAAGTAAATGAAAGAAAAATATAAGGGACAGCAACAACTGCTGACCATGGTCGTTTGCAACCTCATGAAATTCTTTGACTCAGTAAATTGTGGAGATTTATGGAATATCCTTTTCCAATTTGGTGTACTCAAAAATTTCCAATCATCCTTGTGCTCTGGAATGTACTGACTGCAAGGCTGATGGAAGGTAGCTTTTTGAATATCATTAAAGCTAGCATTAGGTTCAGAAACAACCTCCAGTTTCTTTGCTGCTCGCTGTCGCCCTTTACTGTCCCATAATGATGTCATCATTTCACTCGACTTCCTTTTGCCCAATGTGGAGTACAGTATATGGTCAGCTCAATGAACAAGTCAGTGTGATCCGGATTGATGGGGCCTCTCTTGGCAGTTTTCATGGCAGCTTGCACAGCAGCCAAAATGGGCAGACCAGCAATTACCATGGATGGAGGGAATGAGCCTTTTATAAACACTGATGACATGTCCCTTAGGACAGTAGCAGTGATGGACTTTCCCTCTTTATGGGCATTTAAACGGGCATTGGATAGGCATATGGAGGATAGGTGGGCTAGTGTAGGTTAGGTGGGCTTGGATCGGTGCAACATCGAGGGCCAAAGGGCCTGTACTGTGCTGTATTTTTCTATGTTCTATGTTCTATAACTGTTGGCCTCATTAATTGCTAAGTGAGTTCATTCCATAGTATCTCAAGCACATTGAACAAACAAAGAGATGGTACTATAGCAAGAGTAAGGTGCTTATAAAAATGCTTTAAGAATTGGTTTTACTGCTTCTTTTGTATGCACTGCATGCCTGTGGATGAGGCCAATTAAGTCCAAGGCGTAACAGCGTGATAGAATGGAACGTGTGAGCACACACCATATTGGATACTTGGGTTGCTGTTTTTTGCCTGCACACTGAATTTGCCACTGAGTTTTATTGATGTTCAGGAGTAATGTCAGCTGCACCAAAAGGTTATTCTATCTCGACCAGTACCTACACAATCGTAAATTCGAACCATGTCACTGGACAGTGAGTGAAATGAACACATTTAGATCAGATCAGGGGATGAATCTTTTATTGTGTCAAGCTGCACAGTTGATGTCCCCAACCATGCTCATTAATCCACCAGGCCATAAGAAATGAACAAAAACAATTCACATTTTAACCTGTACGATTAAAGACTTTTTGCGGAGTCAGGACGACTAAGCGGACATTTAAAAATGGTGAGCAGACTCTTGATCCTGCCTCTCTTTCTGGGCAATTACATTTTTGCTATCGGAGTGGGGCATGAATCGTACAAGAGGGAAAACTGAGTGCTGCAGTCATTTGAAGTTAATGCTGAATTTAAAAAATCCCATTTTGGGAGTTCTAAGGGCTTTGACCCACAATGTGGATGCCACACATTTATGGAGTAGATGTATATCCTTTAAGGGCAGGTTTATCTGATTAACTGTCATGATATGCAGCCTTTTAAATCTGCATTCTTTAAATATGACTAAAATAAAATTAAGCTGTTAAATGAGTGTTAAGAAAAAACTTTCTACTTGTCCAAAGATGTGCAGGGCAGGTGAATTGGCCATATTAAATTGTCCGTAGTGTTTGGTGCATTAGTCAGAGGGAAATGAGTCTGGGTGGGTTACTCTTCAGAGGGTCGGTGTGGACTTGTTGGGCCAAAGGGCCTGTTTCTACACTGTAGGGAATCTAATCTAATCTAATCTAATCTGATGTAATCTATCACTTTGACTGACAAACATCTGGTGCAAGTTAGAAAGAAATTGCTGTCTGTTCAATACAGGATCAATAGATTTCTTTTTTGACATTTTCCAAGTACTATTGTTAAGTTCTTATGAATATTTCAAAATCTAATTCATCTCTACAAGCGACTCTGAATTTGAAGTTTGACTGACAGTTTAAAGGACTAGTAAGAAGATAAAGAGTCTTTGATCCACAGTCTGAACAGAAGTTTGTTTTTTAAGAGGTTAACCATTTGATGATATTGAGCATGAGTTTGAGATTGTTAGAAGTTTAATTCTGTCTTCATGTAGGTCCATCTTCATGTAGGTCCTGAAGTTTATCCATTCTGGATATAGGGTGAATGGCTATAGAATAGAATGGGCTATTGAAAGAATATGGAGGTGGCTGGGGTAAGTAGATATTAGTTGTCCTGGGCCTTGCATGGGGTTTTCTGAGCACAAAGTAATGAGAGCTTATCGAGGTATATATGGGATACCAGTGTGCTTAGAGGGGTCATTTGGTTATTACAGGCAGCAAAATAAGAAATTGCTGGACAAACTCAGCAGGTCTCACATCATCTGTGGAGAGAAAGCAGAGTTAACATTTTGTGTCCAGTGACCCTTCTTCAGAACAGACTGTAGCTCAGAAAAGATTGGTATATGTGCTACAGGAGGATGGAGGGAGTAGGAAAGAGTAAAGAATAGGTGGAGACAATATCGAGATTTAGAGAAAACAGTTGGGCAGACAAAGGAATGAATAAAAGGTCAGCCTGGGAGAGTGAATAGCTGCTCATGGAACCACTAATGGCTGAGAATGGGGTGTTGATGGTTATCGCAGGTTATTATGGGGCTTGGAGGATATGACACAGGAAAAGCCATGAGCAACATGGGGCTGGGGGAGTGAGGTTACAGGGTGAGGGCCCCAGTTGCTTCTAAAACAGCAAGGATGAAATCCCAAATGGCCATGATGGACCTTCTAACCAGCCTTACTTGACACTCACTCATTGTTTAGGTTAAAGTCAGAAGTCACACCGCACCAGGTGTGAGGACTGCTCTCAGAGTGCTGCTCCTTCATCAGCTGAAGTCATCTGATGAAGCAACAGCGCTGCGAAAGTTTGTGATTTCAAATAAACCTGTTGGACTGTAACCTGATGTTGTATGATTTCTGACTTTGTCCACCCCTGTCTAACACCAGCACCTCCTCATCATGGTCAAGCAGGTTTATCACCCAGGATCTTCTTCAGGGTGGGTGGATCTGAATAGATCCCGCTTCCATCTTCTTGGAGTGAAAATTGGATCCAATGGGATCCTTTAAACCAAGACTGTTCTGTCATGTTGGGCAAGTTCAGCCTCAAGCTAGCTACCTCATTAGCGAAAGTTTGGCCCTTAAATTTAAGTGATTGGTCACATCTCACATAATTATCTCAAAGTCCTTTGAAGGTATGAATTTATGGCAAATAGGATCCATTTCATTCAATCTTGCAAACATCTTGAGAAGAAATGAAATCATATGTGTTACATTTAAGGCAATCACATTAGTGATTATCTCTCATGGATCTCATTAATTGAAATTCTAATGTACGGATAAATTGCTTATGTAATTCGAAGCAAACCACATTAGCAAGCAATGGATGACCTTAACAAACATTGCTTTCCTTTGGCATGGATATTATTTGCTTCATGTTCCTTGACAGGTTGTCTGGGAGTTTATGTACCCTGTCCATCAGTTGAGCAGAGATCCTGGCCAAATGTGCTGCAGTGGTTTCACGTCTTTTGGATTTGGGATTAACTGCTTCCACATGATGCCTCAAAATAAATTTTGAGATCTATAAATACTCTCTGTATTCAATTATTTCGTCATAATTTACCACCGAGGTTACTTGTGCAAACATTTGGTATGAACTAAAAAAATTACTTGCAATTGCTCAGTTTCTGGCTTTGTCAGGTATGTGAACACCTTTTGTTCTTTAAGGTCCTCTGTATTGCCAACACAATTGCAGGTGGCGCATTCATTAAACATGTAGCTGCAGAGCCTGCAACATCACAGCAGTCCTCTGGCAACCTTACAACTACACTCTCAAAAACAGCATTTCTGAAGAAATTGAGACAACCAACCCACGTCCATCTCATCCACTCCGTAAAATGAAAAGATATATAAGTATTGGTAAAATTGCTGGAGCTGGGATGCACTTTGTACACAAACGCAGTAAACCAAACAATGAAGGGATTGGAGAACAATAGGGTATGTGGGCCAGTGACAGAAATGCAGAATGGGCTGATGAGTGGAATAAAGATGGGACGGGTGAGGGGAGCAGGGAATAAAGCTATATGCAGAACAGAGGATGAAGTGGAGTACAGAGTGATGAGACAGGAGGAGAGTGGGTGTCAGAGAAATTGAATGGTGAATGGGGTGATGAGGGGAACGGAAGAAAGTCATGGGGGGAATGGAAAGCAGGCTATGAGGGGAGAGAACATGATGATGACCTGAGAAGACAATGGGATTGAGGGAGAGGGGAGTGCATTGACAAGGGGAGAGGAGAATGGAGCAATGAGAGGAAAGAAGAATGAGATGGTGAGGGGAGAGGGGAGTAATTGCAACAATTGTCAACGGATATTAAGCAAAGACAATTTTCCCATAAGATATTATCAGCAGTCCATTTTAGATAAAAGTATGGGATGGGGGGGAAATTGCTAAACAGTAATTTCACACCCCAGGGAAGTGTCAGCTCACAGCGGCTCACATTTCCTTTGTTTCACATGTAACTTTAAATATACTTGAGATAAAAATTCTTATGCTTATTAACATCCTTGGAAGAAAGAGTCTCATTGCAGATATGATGGACTTCATCACATGATGTTCTGACAACTATTTCTAAACAGGGTTTATCACCCTTGCTGTCCCTTTCATCTACTGCAGCATTCCATGGAAGATGAGTGAGTGTGGCTTTCCTGCATCTTTGTCACATCATGAGGACACCTATGGCTGGAACCTGTACCTTGTGAGCTTGCACTACATCTAATGAAAGCAGCTGCTGGTCCTGGACTACGTACGGATGCAGTCAGTGCAGTGGACACAGAAATGACCCCAACTTCTGTGTTTGGATCCACTGGGGATTCTTGCACACGGTGCTGGCGAGGGTTTAGAAAAGATTTTCCAGGCTCTTCCCAAGATTCACCTGATGACGGAGCATCCCTCCGAAAGCTAGTGTGCTTCCAATTAAACCTGTTGGACTATAACCTAGTGTTGTGTGATTTTTAACTTCCCAAGATTGGAAGGTTTGGGTTTTAAGGAGAGGCTGGGACATTCATTGGGGTGAAGAAGATTGAGGGGTGACTTATAGAGGTTTATAAAATCATCTGAATAAAGATAAGGAGAATGGCAGGAGTCTTTTCCCTAATTTTTCAGAGAATTTTAAGACTGGGGGCATATTTTTAGGGTGAGAAGAGGAAGAGTTAAAAAAGACAAGAGGGGCAATTAATTTTACACAAACAGTGGTTTATGTGTGGAACGAACTTCCAGAGAAAGTGGATGTAGGTACAGTTACAATGTTTAAAAAACATTTGGATAGGTACATGAATAAGAAATGTTTGGAATGATATGGGCCAAATACAGGCAATTTGGACTAGTTTAATTTGGGATTATAATCAACATGGACTGGTTGGATCGAAGGATCTGTTTTTCTGCTGTATGACTCTATGATTTTGTGGGCAATATCAGAAACAAACCAGCTCTTTAGCTATGTGTTCATTCGACATTTGCAGATCACACAAGTAACATTTGAACATTGCCTAGAAATCATTTGTGTGCCTCTGAGGCCTCTGACAAGTGGAGGGCAGTGGGATGCCTCCACATGGGCCTTGCTCAATGTTGACCTGATTCAGATATACACATGCAACAATAATGAGAACCTCTTCTCACATTCTCAACCCCCACAATACCCAGAAAAGACAGCTTTGCATTTGGATATTGCTAGGAGAAAGTGAGGACTGCAGATCTGGAGATCAGTCGAAGAGTGTGGTGCTGGAAAAGCACAGCAGGTCAGGTAGCATCCGAGGAGCAGGAGAATCGACATTTCAGACATAAGATTTTCATCAGGAATTTTCCAGCACCACACTCTTCGATTTGGATATTGCTGTGGGCATTTTATAGTCCAAGGTGAGAGGTAAGCATTTCCTGCAAGCTTAGAAAGTGATTGTATTTTTTGCAACTAAAGCAAATCTTCACATTATCAATGTTTCACCATAGGATTCACTTGTAATGTTGAATAAAATGGTCAGGATTGCTTGTGGCAGGATTTTTAGTTGACACAGTAGCTCAATGCATGAGGTCCACAACTAGAACTATGTGATCACAAATGTTAATCACCCATTATGGGCTTCACGTTACACTGAGGTAGAGCCCTCTCCTTTAGAAGAGAAACACTTACACTGCCCGTTCTAGCCATTCATCATTCCAATTGCATCCTTGTGATTTTGTTGAAGATGGAAGGCCACAGCAGGAAGCACTTCATGGAGTGAGTTACAAGCTCAGACTCTGAATCCAATCAAAAACCCCAAACCCTTCATGCTCTTTGTTGCCTTGCCCTCCTTGTGATTCCACTGGCTTTGATTTTCCCCAGTTGCCCACCAACTGTTTATCTAACTGCTCACCTGCTCACTTTACTCCCTCCATCCCAGGTATACAGTGATGCTTCTCACTTCTACAACACCCTTTTGCTTCAGTGCTGTGTCTTCCTTCACCATTATATGTTGAGTTTCCCCAATTCACAATTATTATGCCAACTGCATCTCAGCATGCAAATTCTAATCCCTACAATATCCTTCCCCAGTGCAGCACTGGCCCCTGATAACCCCACTCTCCCACTTTGACTTTCAGTGAATAGACCTCCTGGACTGATCTTGGCTTCATCCACTGACTGATTTGGAAAGCCAGCCCTGACTTATGAGTGACCAGATCCCTGACTAACCCCTGTGCAGTTCCCTGTCTGACTTTCTATTAATTCCTGGTCTGATTACACTGGACTTGCAGGACTGGCCCACTCCCTGGATTGTAGTGATGTGGACCTCCTGACTGATGAACCAAAATACTCAACTGACCATGTCCTGGACTGGCATCAGATGATGCCCTGGACTTATTGTGTCAGTATGTCTCTGGCTGAAGGTTGGCTCCTCTGACCTGACTCGTTCTGCTTAGATGTTGAGATTTGCTTGCAGTGTGTTTTCTGTGTAAGCTGTTGACACATGCTGCCGGTATGATAATGATGTACAGCAACATGTTCACCTCCTCGACTGGTCAGTGCTGACAACTGTGACAGACTGCTCTGCTTTGTGTTTCTGCTGTAGGCCATGTTGGTGACTAGTTTCCCTCCACTACATGAAAGAAGAGGAACCTGCATATAAAAGAGGTGAGATTAAATAATAATGAGATGTTAATGGAAACAAATAAACCCCTCATGCTCATTATCACTATCACGTTAAACATTGAGAATAAGATATTTTCCCTTGACGTTAAGAATCTCAATCTTCATTCTCATCCATCTCATTCTCAACAATATCATTCTTATCTCGTTATATTTTCTCAACAATTCCCCATTGCCCATATTGTCCAGTGGTTGGAAAAATGCAGCCAAATGTATCTATTAACTTTGAAATCGATTGACCTGTTACACATCCCAAACAACCTAAACATGCAGTAGATGTTTTTATTTCGGCTGGGCTGGCATTCATTCTGTGATCACATGATCCAATGTGAACGTGTATTCCCCTAACATCAGGCCTCTTGCAATAATGCAGTTATGACAGCTCACCAAGATGTGGCTGGAAATATCATGAATTTTTCACCTGATTGTTGATTAAATGAAAAAGAGAATATAATAAATCATCATTCCTGCTTTCATGGCTTGCTGTGGAGGACATTAACTTGACAAACTCCACGAAAAAAACATAAAGTGCCATTTATCACAATCAAACTGAAGCTGTTAAAATCCAAGACCACATCAATTTTATTCATGAATTTTACCAGCATTTTGAGTAAGCTCCATACAAGAATTACAGTACAATTTGCACAGCAGATGTATAAATATTCATAACTATTGAAGGACGATCAGAAGAACAGAGTTATTTTCCAGAGTCTGCGTCAGATTCCTTCCTATAATTTTGACATGGTGCTGATATAAATGAACTTGTTGTTGATGAATTAGTTTCCACAACAGTATGTTGCATTTTCAAAACCAATGAAAAATTATTGGCTTTGATATTCTTTTGCTCAGTTTGTAAATACTGCATTCTACACTCAGTGGGTTGTGGCAAATGGCCTTTATTTATCTCAAGCCTGGATTAGACAGTGGATGCTGGCACACATATTTGGTAGCATCAGATCTGGCCAGGTGACATCCTCAGCTAATATCCACACTTGTGCAAATATCCACAGGTATCTCAAGACGGTAATCAGGATTCTTACGTGAGAAAATCCAAGTATAAAACAGTATAAAAAAGTACTGGAAAAGCATTTGGTCTGAAAGTATGAATACATTATCATTTTAGGTGTAACCCTTTGTCAAAATTGGAAGACATAACAGCTCAACAGTTCATAAGAAGGAGTTGAATAAGATTGGAGAAGCCACTAATACAAGGAAAGAGATTGCGACTCCTACAGTTTAGATGGGAATGAGATATGAGTTAAATAACAGGGTGTTAATATGAATATAAATGAATGAATAATGAGAGAAATAGAAAAAAATTACAAAACCCAGGGAATATTAGAATAGTTAAAGCAGATTAGCTTAGATCCCATGGAAAACACACAAACGACTGGAAAATCAGACTCCAAATTCCTAGGAATGTGGTGTAATAATGTGCATTAATTTCAACAACAAATGACAATTCAGCTTCCTCCTGTTGTTAATTTTAAAGGTGTCAGCTAGGGCTCAGCATTTTCTTTGAGTTAAAGAGTTATGACATCGAGCCCCTTTCAGAGTCTTGATAGTAAAATCTAGGCCGTGCACCAGTGCAGTACTGAGGAAATGCTACACTGTCAGAGATGTCTCCTCTGGATGAAATTGATGCCCCATCCTCTCGGATGGTTGTAAATGTTCTTTTGGCGTTATTTCAAATTAGGAATTATTGCTGGTGTCCTGGCCAAAATTATTCCCTCAATCTATATAATCAGAAGAAATTATTGGGTCAGTATCACCTTGCTGTTTGAGGGAGTATTGGGCCCAAGTTAGCTGCTGTATGTCTACATTGTAACAAATGGATCATTGTAAAGCTCTTCATAAGCTATAACGTGCTTTGTGATGTACTTAAGGGCCAGAGAAAAAAAAAGGTTTTAGAGGAGGAGAAAATCAAAATTAAAAAAAAAGTCACATTTAAATGCTAGCTCTGAAATCAAGATCAAGGTGAGGGACACAAAGGAATTGTGAAATCAATGGTTTGAGATGGTTAAATGACCAATTGTGGTGAAGTCCCCGTACAAATAGGTATGCACGATACAATCATGCAAGTTAATGGGTCTAGCTGGCCTTTCAGGCGGTTATCCATCTCTTAAACCAAAATCCCAACTAATGTCACATAAGCATTCAACAAAAACCTGAGGTATTAACCTCCCTTTATTTAAGTGGAAGAATTCAACTTTGAATCCTATTCACAGGCATCAACAATTATAGTGACAGACAGTATCAACATTGCATGGACATACCACATATATAAGATCAGAAAATATTCTACAGCAGTCTTGTTGCTCTTTTGAAGTCATTGTTCACCTTCAACTTGTGTAATGTACTATGGACAGGATAGTGACGAAAATGTAGCTTTTAGTTGGAGGGGACTGAATGCACTTTTGCAAGCAGCAGTCGATCATTTGAGTGAGAAACTGGTTTTACAGGCATTCAAAGATTATTATTCAGCAACTCAAAACATATTTAAAATATTTCTCTAATACTCGTCTGACATATTCTCTAATACTGGTCTGATATATTTTCTAATACTGGTCTGATATATTCTAAATTTACGGCAAAGTCAATTTCATACCAGGCATAGTCTTTGAATGTGGCGGGTGCATTCCTCATTCCAAAGGGCATCACTTTGAAAAAAAAGTGGGTGGCACGGTGGCACAGTGGTTAGCACTGTTGCCTCACAGCGCCAGAGACTCGGGTTCATTTCCCGACTCAGGTGACTGACTGTGTGGATTTTGCACATTCTCCCCTTGTCTGCGTGGGTTTCCTCCGGGTGCTCCGGTTTCCTCCCACAGTCCAAAAATGTGCAGGTTAGGTGAATTGGCCATGCTAAATTGCCCGTAGTGTTAGGTGAAGGGGTAAAGGTAGGGGTATGGGTGGGTTGCGGTTCGGTGTGGTCTTGTTGGGCCGAAGGGCCTGTTTCCACACTGTAAGTAATCTAATCTAATCTGATCTTAATGTAGAAAGACAGAAATCGTCCCAACTGAAGTTATGATTCAATTAATATGAAAATGAGTTACTTTAATAAATATTAGGAGCAGGTGTCACAGTATCTCTGTAGCTGTCAAACTGTCTTCTTAATTGTTTCCTTATTTCTTATTCAATTGTGTATGCCACATCCTTCTCTTTCTCTAGTCCACCGAGATAAACTTTCCCAAGGTTCATCCTCATACTAGCCCTGAATCCATATACTTTTGTAGTTGCCCTCTTAACTTCCCTCATTCCACCTCTGAGTTTTTCTTGTCCAGCAGATCCAATTCCTACTGTCTTCACTCACAGGCTTGTCACAGGTTGAACCAGATGGTTTAGGCAGCTCAGCATTATATTTAACCTTCAGCTGAGCTTCCAACCCTGTAATCATTCCACTACCAAGCTTGTTCATATCTGTTCTATAATATGAAATGTCTTTGTGCTCATCGCAGCTCATCTGCTGTTGAAATCATTATCCATGTAATTGTCACCTCCAAATCTAACCATTTCAATCTTTTCTGGCCAGCCAAACACTTTCACCTTTCATAAGCATTGCTGCCTATTTTGTTCACCAATCATCCCTCTACATCGGCTTCAATTCCTTGATTCATCTATTGCTTTGTTGCTTTGTTCTCCCTCTGTCATATTCTCCATCTCTAGTATATTACAGATCTCGAGGTGAAGCCCAGCGCAGTCTGGACTCAAGGCCCAGCATAGTCTGGAGTCAAGGCCCAGCATAGTCTGGAGTCAAGGCACAGCATGATCTGGACTCAAGACCTAGTGTGGTCTGGAGTCAAGGCCCAGCACGGTCTGGAGCTAAGACCCAGTGTGGTCTGGAGTCAAGGCCCAGCATGGTCTGGAGCCAAGGCCCAGTGTGATCTGGACTCAAGGCCTATCACAGACTGGTGGCTAGGTGCCAGCACGGACTAGCTTGGAAGGACTGTTGTACTAAACTTTTTACTTCTGTACTTCCTAATTTATTCCTACAATCTGCATTGCTGGGCTTTTATTCTTTCATTTTCTAATATTTTTTCTGAAGAATTTGTACTGAAAAATCTGTGCCTTTGTATCTAATATAGCATTGTAAACTTTTCACTGTACTCATCTGAAAACATGTGACAATAAAGTAAATTCAATTCAATCTCTGAATTTCTCAAACTTGTATGTTTCCTACTTTCTTTATTCCATTTGCCTTCTGCTCTCTGAATCCAAAGATTTGGAATTCACTTCTTAAACCACTCTGCTTATCCTTCTTGCTCTTCACATATAAGGTCCTCCTGAAACAAATCATTGATGTCTAAACCCTTTGTTATTCCTTTTAATATCTCCCATTTTTGTACATTTTTGTCTGATCATGTCTCTGCAAAGCACATTGGGATATTTTTCAACATTAAAGGTGTTATATAAATGCAAGCTGTTGAAGTTAGATGCTGGAAATATCAAAGGTTCATTAGAATTCCAGTTTGAGCTACACACAGATGAATCAGACAATATGCTGTCACACCAAGTTCCTGGCTCTAATGTATCTTCAGTTTGAGTTTGCATTTATAAGGCACTCGGTGAATGATATACATCCACTGAGAAAATGCCAGAGATTCGGACTGGAAAATATAATACATTCGTTTTTTAACCTTCATCACTCAAAGCTGTCCCCAAAACCTCAATTCAACACAATGATCACAGAATATGATTTTGAAAGTGTTCCTGAAGAAAACATGATGGTATTTTTGCATTAACAATCACATTTAAAAACACAATCAAATGGTACAAGTGATCTTTCCACATGACAAATCCTGCTGAAGTATGAATTTGTAAAATTTATTCGTAACTTGTAATATCATCTTTGTGATGTTAAACCAAAGCCATCTGCTTTTCTTGTGATTCATGCGGATACCGAAGATTCTATGATGGTAGTAAATTGTCCATCATTTTAGACAATTATTTTCTTAACTAATCAATGTTAAATATTAACCAAGTGTACTTTCATCGCTGTTCGTGGATGTTACTGGTGTAGAATAATTCCAAAATAGCAGTCACAGTGCCTCAAAAGTAATTTAATGTGTGAAATGCTTTGGACATTTTCACATGATAAGTTGTGAAATATGCAAACTGAGAAAGCAATAGTTTCTTCTCGGAAGCACTCCCATGGCAGTAAGACAGAATTAATGATGTTTGAATCCAAATTATAACAAATTAGTCGGAGAGAAAATCACTCTAGTTAGTCAAAGGTGGCAGTATTCACAGCTGTTTGAAGCCAATTCTTTAATCGGTTGTCAAAACGTACTGTCTCTGGGATTATCAGCTTCAAAACACCAAGTGACTATATCTTGCTTTCAACCTGCTTTCTACTGCTTTCAAGTTATCTGTATGCTTGACGAGAGTCTATCTGCCAGACGGACTTCTTGATTATGAATTAAGATGAAAATTTACAACGTCATGCCGCTATAGAGTCATATCGTATCACCCATCAGTCCAACCAGTCCAGACTGACCTTAATTCTCAAACTAAACTAGTCCCACATATCCCTCCAAACATTTACTGTTCATGTACTTATCTAAATTTTTTTAAACATTGTGACTGTAGCCACATTCACCACTTCCTCTGGAAGTTCATTCCATGCATGAACCACTCCCTGTATAAAACAAAATTGCCTCTCATGTCTTTTTAAAATCTTTCTTCTCTCACCCAGTTGTTTCCTCTCATGTTTCTGAAGTGCAATTAGGGATGGGCAACAAATGCCAGTCTGGCCAGTGACACTCACATCCCAT
Organism: Hemiscyllium ocellatum; assembly: GCF_020745735.1. NCBI lineage: Eukaryota > Metazoa > Chordata > Chondrichthyes > Orectolobiformes > Hemiscylliidae > Hemiscyllium > Hemiscyllium ocellatum. The sequence goes on from NC_083437.1 coordinate 13,719,150, forward strand.
GAAAGAATATTAAGAAACCTTTGATCTCATTTCTCATCTGGCACAAGATGGCGGCAGAGCAGCAAGGCTGCGTGGAAGGTTTTGCCTGGGGCCCATCTGCTCTAATCTGCTTCCTTTCCTTGTGTAATGTTTGCTTCTGCTCTTTTCTTTTGTTTATTTTGTTTTATTTTTGGTCTTTTCTTCTTTTTCTCTCAGGAAGCATCGGTGGGGCAGTGAGAATGGGCGCTGGCGGAGTGACAGACTTGGCTGCTCCTGGTGATAGGAGACTGGCAGCAGACAAGTGCATTCGCCTGCCATTCGGGGCCAGTGCCAGGAATAGTGAGGTCATTCTCCTGGCGCTCAGGGCCGGTGGCAGCAGCAGCAAAGCTCCTCCACAGTCAGGGAAGGTGGCAGCGGCAGCAGCGGACTCTCCAAGATGGTGGCACTGGCAAGGTGACATTTGCAGCAGGACCCATGGCCCAACTACGGCCTGGCCTGGCCTGGCAGCGGAGCCAGGGAATCTTTGTTGTGGAGCGAGTGTGGGTTCAGCAACGTCAGTGAAGTGGGCCCAACGGCGAAAAGATGGCACCTAAAGTGGAGCGACTCATATATTGGTGGGTTCAAGGCAACGAGATTGTGGAGGTCTCCCTTAAGGCTAGGTGCTGGTTTGGACTGGGTCAGAACGACTAACATTCTGAACATTTTTCTTCTTTATTTTTCCAATTTATTTCCTGCTGGACTGTTTATTTCTTTACTATCTAATTTTTTTTTTGTTTCCTAAGAATTTAATTTTAAGTATCTGAGCCTAGGTTCTCTTGTACCTAAGATGGCGCTGCAATGCAGCAACTATAGACTTTCCACTGTACTTATTTGAGTATGTGACAATAAAGCCAATTCAATTTAATTCAATTCATTTACGGAGCAATCAGTTAATGGAAAACTTTCATTGAGAGAATGCAAGTCAGCCTGTCTGATAATGCACTGGATTAACTACCTTCCCCTTTCTCACCCTCTTCAGTGGCAGTCAGGGTCTGAGATGAAACAACTTTCGATAAATTAGCCCCATTTTCTATCCTTCCGAGCAGATGGATGCTCCCTGTTTCGGATAAGGTATATATTGAGGTTTTGTCTGCCATCGTAGGCAGAGCCTATCCTTTAGAATCATGGCATTATTTTGAAGATGAGTGAGGGGTATTTCCCCTGCTTTCTAGCCTATATTTGCACATAATTTTTAAGCAATGTTATTATAAAATGGGTTTGCTTGTCATTATTCTATTGTGATTTGTGGCAGTTTGCTTTGTGCTAATGAAGGTGCTGCATTTTTAAAAAAATTCATGGTATGCGGCCTTTGTAAAAACAATGACTGCAGAGGCTGGAAACCAGATTTTGGATTAGTGGTGCTGGAAGAGCACAGCAATTCAGGCAGCATCCGAGAAGCAGCAAAATCGACGTTTCGGGCAAAAGCCCTTCATCTTGATTCCTGATAGAACATAGAACATAGAAGGATACAGCGCAGTACAGGCCCTTCGGCCCTCGATGTTGCGCCGACCGAATCCTACCTAACCTATACTAGCCCAATAACTTCCAAATGCCTATCCAATGCCCGCTTAAATGACCATAAAGAAAGAGAGTTCACCACTGATACGGGCAGGGCATTCCATGAACTCACAACCCGCTGTGTGAAGAATCTACCCTAACATCTGTCCTATACCTACCACCCCTTAATTTAAAGCTATGTCCCCTAGTAACACCTGACTCCATTAGCGGTAAAAGGTTCTTAGTATCTACCCTATCTAAACCCCTAATCATCTTATACACTTCTATCAGATCTCCCCTAAACCTTCTCTTCTCCAATGAGAACAGCCCCAAGTGCCTCAGCCTTTCCTCATAAGATTTTCCTACCATTCCAGGCAACATCCTGGTAAACCTCCTCTGCACTCGTTCTAAAGCTTCCACATCCTTCCTATAGTATGGCGACCAAAACTGCACACAATACTCCAGATGAGGCCTCACCAGAGTCTTATACAACTGCAACATGACCTCAGGACTCCGGAACTCAATTCCTCTGCCAATAAAGCCCAGTACACCATATGCCTTCCTCACAGCACTATTTACCTGGGTGGCAACTTTCAGAGATCTGTGTACATGGACACCAAGATCCCTCTGCTCATCCACACTACCAAGTAGCCTACCATTAGCCCAGTAATCCATCATCTTGTTATTCCTACCAAAGTGAACGACTTCGCACTTAGCTACATTGAATTCCATTTGCCACATTTCCGCCCAGCTCTGCAACTTATCTATATCCCGCTGTAACCTACCACTTCCTTCCTCACTATCCACAACTCCACCGACTTTTGTGTCATCCGCAAACTTGCTTACCCAGCTTTCAAGTCCTTCCTCTAGATCATTTATAAAGATAACAAAAAGCAATGGTCCCAAAACAGATCCTTGTGGTACACCGCTAGTAACTGCGCTCCAAGATGAACATAATCCATCAACTACTACCCTCTGTCTCCTTCCAGCCAGCCAATTCCTAATCCAAACCTCTAATGTATCCTCAATGCCATACCTCCGTAGTTTTAGCATTAGCCTACCATGGGGAACCTTATCGAACGCCTTACTAAAATCCATATACACAACATCTACTGCTTTACCCTCGTCCACTTCCTTAGTCACCTTCTCAAAGAACTCAATAAGGTTTGTGAGGCACGACCTGCCCTTCACAAAACCATGCTGGCTATCCCTGATCACGTTATTCCTACCCAGATGTTCATAAATCTTATCCCTTACCATTCTCTCTAAGACTTTGCCCACCACTGAAGTCAGACTCACTGGCCTATAGTTACTAGGGCTATCCCTACTCCCTTTCTTGAACAATGGGACCACATTCGCTATCCTCCAGTCCTCTGGTACTATTCCCGTTGACAATGACGACATAAAAATCCAGGCCAATGGCTCTGCTATCTCCTCCCTAGCTTCCCATAGGATCCTGGGGTAAATGCCATCAGGCCCAGGAGACTTATCTATATTCATCCTTTCCAATATTCCCAAAACCTCTTCCCTGCATATTTCCAGGGCATCCATTCTAATTATTTGTGATTCCATATTCACATCAGCAACAGTGTCCTGTTCCTGAGTGAATACTGATGAAAAGTACTGATTTAATGTCTCTCCAATCTCCTCCGCCTCCACACACAACTTCCCACTACTATCCTTGACTGGACCGATACCTACCCTAGTCATCCTTTTATTCTTGACATACCTATAGAAAGCCTTTGGGTTTTCCCTAATCCTACCAGCTAAAGACTTTTCATGTCCCCTTCTCGCTTCTCTTAGCTCCCTCTTTAGCTCCTTCCTGGCTACCTTATAACTCTCAATCGCCCCTACTGAACCTTCACGCCTCATCTTTACATATGCCGCCTTCTTCCCTTTTACAAGGGACTCCAATTCCTTACTAAACCACGGCTGCCTCACAAGGCCCTTTACACCATGCCCGACTGGTACATACCTATCGAGGACACGCAGTAGCTGCTCCTTGAACAATCCCCACATCTCATTAGTGTTCTTCTCTTGAAGCCTGTTTTTCCAATCCACACATCCTAAGTCATGCCTCACTGCATCATAATTTCCCTGCCCCCAGCTATAACTCTTGCCCTGCGGCGCACGATTATCCCTCTCCATCACTAAAGTAAAAGTCACCGAGTTGTGGTCACTGTCCCCGAAGTGCTCACCTACCTCCAAGTCTAACACCTGGCCTGGTTCATTACCTAGAACCAAATCCAATATAGCATCCCCTCTTGTTGGCCTGTCGACATATTGTGTCAGGAAACCCTCCTGCACACATTGTACAAACACCGACCCATCTAATGAACTCGAGCTATAGCTCTCCCAGTCAATATCTGGGAAGTTAAAGTCCCCCATAACAACCACCCTGCTACCTTCACTCTTTTCCTGAATCATCCTCGCAATATTATCCTCTACTTCTCTAGGACTATTAGGAGGCCTGTAGAAAACACCTAACAGGGTGACCTCACCTTTCCTATTTCTAACCTCAGCCCAAACTACCTCAGATGGCAAGTCCTCTTCCATCGTCCATTCCACTGCTGTGATACTATCTTTGACAAGTAATGCCACGCCTCCCCCTTTTTTACCCCCATGTCTGATGAAGGGCTTTTGCCCGAAACGTCGATTTTGCTGCTCCTCGGATGCTGCCTGACCTGCTGTGCTCTTCCAGCACCACTAATCCAAAATCAGCATTTATATGCCATTTCTAAATGTTTTTAAGATGGAGCTATGATTGAGGAGTCACAGGCCTAGACTTAATAGGAATGGAAAACGTTCCTGTTCAGAATTACTCATAATGTTTGTGCTGTGGTTTATTCAGACTTTCTATTGCTGGCGTTGGACAGTATAGGCTGTGAATCTCTAGGAGATGAAGGATGAGGGAAGCAAATCAAAATGTGAGAAAATAAAGTCAAATAATAAAGAACAGAATCTAAAGATTCATCATAGACTCTATATTCAATAGAAAGGGTTAAAGGAAAAGAAATGAAGGAAGAGTAGCTGCAGGTGATATATCTACTGGCACTGTGTAGAAAATGCTAATGTTTCATAATAACTGGGTTATTTTCATTCTGATGGAAGGGATAGGTTCTGACACTTCTGTTTGCATAAACCTTGTGACTACATAGAAGGAATATCAATGCCCTCTATTTATACACAGCTGCCTGTGCTGATGGCTACTCCTCATTTATGACAAGTCACAATCTGTCGTGTCTTACTTACCCTCCTACGGATCTGTCAAAATGAGATTGTTGGGATTTAAAGCTTCCTGTGTGATCTGTTCAACCACTGAAAAATAAGGTGACTGCTAGCAGTACGCTCTCAAATTCAAACATCTCTCTGCTCTGCATCTGCTCGCGGGTTGCAAAGTGGAAATTTTCTCTATCCCCACACTGGCTCTCGGTGGGCTGCAATAATGTGTATTACAGAAGCTGTCCAATCTGCAGAATGAGTTCGATCACAATACCCTTTCAACAGTGGAAGGTATTGTGATCAAGCCTGATGTTATCTTTGTCTGTCACCACAAAAACTACCTCTTGAAGATGACTGCTGGATAATAAACAGGGTTGAAACATGTAGCTTATTATTCTTTAGCTGTCCTGGGAATGTTGCGCACATGGGCTGGACTTTTGAGTTTTGCTGAGATGAGAATGGAGGTGGTGGGTGGTGCAGAATGCTAGCAGTGGTTGCAGTGATAGTTTCCTGGTGTAGTTCCCATTGTTGTCAAGCACTAGCAGACGGTAACATTGTGATTGCAAACAATTCTTGATTAAGGTCAGTCAAGGGGGCTGAGGAGAGTCATATAGATATACAGCACAGAAACAGGCCTTTCAGCCCAATTCATTCATGCCGACCAGTTATCCTGAACTGAATTAGTCTCATTTGCCTGTATTTGACCCCTATCTCTCTAAACCTTTCTATCCATGGGCATGTCTAAATGTCTTTTTAATGTTGTAATTGTTGTTCATTAAGAGTTTAGTAATTAGGAGGTGTTGTGATTTTCATGAAGGTACAGGGGTTGTGTGTGCTGTCTGGAGCAGAGAGACTGGAGGAACTAAACTCATGGCCGCTGCAGTGAATTAGCCTGCCTCCATAAATGGGTGAGCGCGGCAAGAGGATTCAACTATTGACAAACAGGTGCCATTGCCACTGTGCTGGTGGCACGGGGAATGGTCAGTAAGTGCTCGGCCAATGTCATGGTGTCAAGGAGTCCTAGCTAAACTGGAGGAATCAAGGGACAAACTCACTGTTGGTTGAAGTCATACCTGACACATAGGAAGGTGGTTGAGGTTTCCAGAAATCAATCATCTCAACTCCGGGACATTTCTGCAGAAGTTCCTCAGGGTAGTACTCTAGGCCTAACCATCTTCAGTTGCTTTATCAATGACTTTCCCTCAGAAGGTCAGAAGCAGGGATGTTTGCTGATGATTGTACAAATTTCAGTACCATTCACGACTATTCAGATTCTGAAACATTCCATTACAAATGCAATATTCAGGCTTGGGCTGACAAGTGGCAAGTAACATTCTTGCCATACAAATTCCTGGCAATGACCAACTTCAATTAGAGGCAGTGTTACCACTACCCCTTGACATTCAATGGTATTACTCCCCCACTATAAACATCCTTGGTGTTACCCTTGATCAGAAAAGCAATTAGAATTACCACATAAACACAGTGTCTACAAGAACAGGTCTTTAGGAATACCATGGTGAGTAACTCACCCACTCCCCCTCCCGACTCATCAAAACCTGTCCATCATCTACAAGGTACAAGTCAGGCGTGTGATGGAATACTTCCCACTTGCCTGAATGAATGCAACCCCAACAACACTCAAGAAGCTTGACATCATCCAGGACAAAGCAGCCGGCTTGATTGGCATCACATTCTCAAGCATCTACTCCCTCCACACTGACACTCAGTAGTAGCAGTGGGTACTATCTATATGGTGCAGTGCAGATACTCACCAAAGGTCCTTAGACAACACCTTCCAAACCACTTCCATCTGGAAGGACAAGGGCAGCAGATACATGGGAACACCATCACCTGCAAGTTCTCCAAACCACTCACCATCCTGACTTGAAAATATATTGTCGTTCCTTCACTGTCATTGGGTCAGAATCCTGAAACTTCCTCCCTGGGGTAATTGTGGGTCAAGCCACAGCACATGTACTGCAGTGGTTCATGAAGGCAGCTCCCCATCGCCTTTCAGGGGCAATTATGGATGGGCAATAATTAGCGATCTAGACAGTGATACCTGTGTCCCACTAATGGATTTTAAAAAAACTCTCCCCTATCCTGGCATTACATGGACATAAGAGCATGGTGTAAGCATGTTAGGCACAATGACAACAAGGAAGGCAGAAACTGGCAATGAGGCAATAAGGAGCAATACACTCTCTAGGAAGGCCAGAGCCCAGGTATCAGCACAAAGGGACTTAAGGCTTGATGGACATAGAGACCATACCCTCAGCACCAAATTTACTGACAAAGATTAAGCTGGGCTGTGGTTACAACAACACTTTCCCCTGTGTGTATGGTTACATTTCGAGAAGTTCTCGTGACCTTTTCATTCTCTGGCAGGCTAGGCTATATAGCTTTTCTCTTGAACTTCCAAAGTCTGTGGATAGCCCTGAGGAAACAAAAGATGTCTTCTGAAGAGTTGGCTATGCACTCCTTTTTGGAACACCTAGACAGAGGCACATGAGACTCAAAGAAAAGCCACCATTAAGAAGGCTTCTTGAGCTTCTGGAGGTATGCTATTTAAACCCAGTGCTTATGCTAGGGGCTAGTGTCCCACCATACATTCCTAGCTGGGCTCACATGTTATGGTGGTTTGCTATGCTCTCTATAACATGGCCCTTGAAGATGAAACTGTGGTGGGAGACCAGTCACCAGACGAAGACTGTATGGCAGGCAGAACACAAAGATTCTCTAGTTGCTGAGCCAGCATGGAGTAGAGGTTGCCATTAACATCAGGGGAACATCTGGTTTAAGAACTTCTCAACTGAGGCCTTCTGACCCAGGATGAACTGTATAACATGTACCATCTTCTAAGTCTTAGGCTAACACTTCCATTGAAGATGCAGCCTAAAGAATATGAAGTCTTCCTGTCAATGAAGGACGAACATCTGCCTGGACCTTTTTATATTTCTTTCATTCCCTGCTCAACCCCACACTAGTTCAGGAAATTCTGATATGTAGGGACACAAATGCTTTTGCTGTTCTACACCCAATCCCATTTCCATGGACTCAAAGTACTGGATCTACAGCCAGCTGAGCTAGGGCTGTATCTGTCTTATCACTCTCAGGGGAACAGACCACAACTGCCTCAGGCTTTGGCATCTCCACTTGTTCACTTGGCTGGGCTCTTCATCCAGTGCCACCAGTGCTGGTGCAATTAAAATTAGAGGTTCTCAAAATGTAGAAACTTACAAGGGCACAGTGAACATACAGAGTTGTTGGTCTGGTGGACATTATATTGAAAGGGAAGAGAAAAGCCATGGTGGGACTTGAAAACAATCATGAGAATATTAAATTTGAGGCCTTGTTTAACTGGAAGCCAATGTAGGGCAGTGAGTAGAGGTGTGATGGTTAAATAGACCATAGGTTTTGGATGCCCTCTATAGAGGATAATTATGGGAGGTTGGCTAGTGTGTTAAAATAGGCACATTGAAGGTAACAAACATGAATGTGGGCTTAAATAGCAGAACAACTGTTATGGAGACAGAGACAAGCAATGTTACACAGATGGAAATAGGCAGTCTAAGTGGAATGTGGTTGAAAACTCATTTCAGGGTATAATTTGATATTGAGGTTGGTTTATTCTTAGACAATTGTCAGGGAGAAGAATGGAATCAATGAAATTGGCCTAACATAACGAGTGTGTCCTTTTGCAGGACATATTGTTGAATTCAGAAGCTGGTGCACACTTAATAAATTGGAACAACACCTATTTCTTTCCTTGACAGAAATTGGAGCAACCAACTGAAAGAACCTTTAAGGAGTTATCCTCTGATTGTTTCACATATGAATCAAATGAAAGGAAACCCATGTTGGAAGTTGTGATGCTCATGAGATAGCTACTAAGAAGTTTGGGAGGCTTTGTTTAATATGCTATCATCTCAGTACAAATTGGGCACAGTGGTCTTCGTGCTGTTACATATATCCTAAAGCTAGGCCGAGGGTCACTATTGAATATATACTGGAGGTCAAATCACAGCAACAGGATTTTAATTCTCTGCTGAGGTTTGGAAAATATACAGAAACATCACTTGTCAATGTCACAGCTGCACAGCGTTTAATAAATCTCTGTCTCGTTCTAAAGCTTTGCAAAAATGAAAGGAAATAGCAAAAGCAAAAGAACCTACATGTTTGGCTGAGTTTCTGAGCCTAGAAACATTCAAGGACATAGAAGTCAATGTAGGAATGTAATATAGAAACAGGACTTAATTATGAGTTTGTTCTCTACAAGGACATAATATGGAAGCTGATGATGAAAAAGTCATATTATGACTTTTCAAATTATAGATAAAATGAAGGGCCAGACCTGGCAGTGGAGGGTAACAGAATGAGATTCCCTGGAGGTGGCAGTCTCACCCCATTTCATCTTGTAAACTGGTCATGTTTTCACATCCAATTTATACTATTCAATTTCATTACTAATGAACAGATAAAATCACTTTGCAGGCTCGGTTTAATTTGTAGCTATAGATTGGAGACTATTATCACTGATATTAATTATACTACCTGAGGTGTATCGAGGGCAGATGAACAATTTTTCAGCATGGCACATATTTGAAGACAATGACCCAGGTTTTGCTGCAGTGGTGAGATTGGCTAATGTACACCATACATTTTCTCATCTGGTGTTCTGCATTTGCTGATGGTAAGTTACTCTGTGGGTTGAGGTGCATAGGTCATGGCACATGCATAAGGAACAGTGGCTGTACCATGCCATTATGGGTCAATTGCCTTGAGGCAGGACCTCCACCCTTTGGAACATTCAGCCTCAGAGTTGTTGTTGAGGAAGAACTAGGTGCTTGGAGTGGGCATGTCCCATTGCGTGTAAACCCCAGTGATGGGACGATGGGGCCCTCTGTCGGAATGAATCATCCATTTAAGTGCTGCCACCTGAGGGCAGGCCATCTGATGTTGCCCCTGCAGCTGTAAAATTGTGACTGGGGCAGCGATGGATGGTTAGGTTTGGGTATTGATTTTACATGAACCGCCGCCTTTAACCCACTGGCAAGTTTCAGTACAATCCAGCCTCATATTTTCCTGCATTTCTGCTTAGAATACATCTCAACATGAATCAGAAGACCTGAGCAAGGTAAGGAAAGATAATGGTTATTCGTGTACCCTCAATTGTGATGAACCCTCAAAGAATAAAGAAAAATCTCCCTCATTAGCTCCCAACAAGAATAGGGTCTAAGTTTAGCTTTAAGGAATTTTATTTCAAAACTATATAAATGTAAGTATTGAATGACTATGGGTAATGTACTGAAAAGTGATGTTTTTCTCTAGCTTTTAAGCATTCCTGAAATGTTGCTCTGCTGTTTGTTAGGAAGGCAGTTTTCTGAAGCAGATGCTAACTCTGATACCTTGACAGGAGGGAGTCTCAGTTGGATTTGCAAGCTGTGAAAGTTTCTCAGATTCTGTGCTGCCAATTGTTTAATCTTTCCAACACTTCAACAGCTATCACCTACACCATACCAAAGTCTTTAACACTGACATATTTGCTCTAAAAATCAAACCTGAAATAAATTATTATCTGCCCATCTGGATTGACAAAAATATCTCTATCATAGTCACGTAGCAAGGAAGAGAAATAATAATGAGAAGAAAAGTAAAATGAATTGAAACTTACTTTGATGTGTTTAATTCCCATAAATAGCTTGAACATTCATCACTGGTCTGGACATAAGGAAGGATTTCTAGCTACTTATTAATTTCCTCAAACATTTCTCACATATCACTGTAGGGAATCTAATCTAATTTAATCATGCATTTCAATGGATTTCAATGTCCACCACCAAGATGGCTCAGCAGCAGTACTACTGATTGAACTGGTTGGGTCCAAAAGGACTTTATGGCTAGACTGGGTCTACGGCAGATGGTGAGGGAACCAACAAAAGAGAAAAACATACTTGACTTCATCCTTATCAATCTGCCAGCAGCAGATGCATGTCTCCATGACAGTATCAGTAAAAGTGAACACCGCGCAGTCCCTTTGGAGATGAAATCCTGCCTTCACATTGACAATACCCTCCGCTGTGTTGTGCGCACTAGCACTATGCCTAATGGTACAGAATTTGAATAGATCTAGCAACTCAAAATTGGGAATCCATGAGGCACTGCTAGCCATCAATAGCACTCCAGAGTTGTACTCCAGCACAATCTGTAACCTCATAGCCCAGTATATCGCTCCACTCAACCTCATTACAATTAAGCCAAGGGATCAATCCTGGTTCAGTGGAAAGTACAGGAGGGCATGCCGTAATAGCACCAGGCAAACCTAAAAATGAGGTGTCAATCTGATGAAGCTACCTAACAGGACTACTTGCATGCCAAACAACATAAGCAGCAAATGATAGACAGAGCTGAGCGATCCCATAAGATCGGATTTACGCTCTGCAGTCCTGCCACATCCAGTTGTGAATAGTGGTGGACAATTATACAACTCTCTAGTAGAGGAAGCTACAGAAAATATTCCCATCCTCAATGATAGAAGAGCTTAGCCTATCAGTGCAAAAGATAAGACTGAAGCATTCACAGCAATCTCCGGCCAGAAGTGCCAAGTGGATGATCCACCTTGACCTCCTCCAGTGGTCTCCAGCATTACAGATACAGTTGGTTCTGCTATAACACGCATTTCTTCAATGCAGATTGGCTATAATGCGATTGAAGAATTTAGACCACTATTTTCAGAACATAAACTTTCCTTGCCAGTATTGGCTATAATGCGATTCCACTCCCATTGGTTTAAATGATGTGGCCATTACACAATTTTCTTATAATATGGGATTGCATGGGTATGGTGCTATTGTATTATATCAGAACTGACTGCACAAGTCTTCAGCCATTTTGATTCTCTGCATTCTCAACCTTTCATCAGGAAATGGTTGGAGGCACTGGATATTACAAAGGCAATTGGCCCCGATAACATTCCATCAATAATACTGAAGACTTGTACTCCAGAAATTGTCACTGCCTTAGCCAAGCTCTTCCAGTGCAGTTACAACACTAGCATTTATCCAGCACTGTGGAAAATTGTGCAGATATGTCCTGTACAGAAAAGGCAGGAAAACTCCAACCCAGCCAAAAACTGTCCCATCAGTCTACTCTCAATCATCAGTAAAGTGATGGAAGGTGTCATCACCAGTGCTATTATACAGCATCTGCTCAGCAATAAATGCTCAATGACACCCAGTTTGTGTTTCACCTGGCCACTCAGTTCCTGATCTCATTACAGCCTTGGATCAAGTATAAGCAAAAGAGATGAATTCGGAGGGACTTGAGTGTGACAACCCATGACATCAAGGATGCATTTGATGAGTGTGGCATCAAGGAATCTAAGCAAAAACTGGAATCAATAGACATCAGGCGACAAACACTCTGATGATTGGAGTTATACCTGGCATATAAGAATATAGTCATGGAAGGTTGGAGGTCAGCCATCTCAGCTTCAGCACATCTTTGCAGGAGTTCCTCAGCTAGTGTCTTACATTCAACCATTTTCAGTTACTTCATCAATGATCTTCCCTCCATCATAAGGTTAGAGGTGGAGACCTTTGTTGATGATTACACAATGTTCAGCCCCATTTGCGACTCCTCAGGTATTGAAGCAGTCCATATTCAAATGCAACAAGATCTGGGCAATAGTTAGTCTTGGGCTGACAAGTGGCAAGTAGCATTTGCACCACATAAATGCCACATAATGACCATCTCCAATAAGAGACAATCTAAACACCATCCCTTGACATTCAATTGGGGTTACCATCACTGAATCCTCCACTAACAACATCTTTGGAGTTTCCATTGACCAGAAACTCAACTGGACTCACTGCCAATGGGATCAGAAAGCAAATGTTATTCAAAATTCAACTGCAGTTCTGCTAAAGGAGTCTAGACAAACTTCAAAATATGCAACCACTGAATGAATAAGGAACCAGACACCTCCCTCCCACAACCTGCTGATCTGTTCAATCACCTATACAATCTAGAACTCCAGAAAAGAGAGACTTCAAGAATTAACAGGGATGCAACAATCTTAGAGATGGATCTTACTTTCATCTTTATAAACATCTTTTATCTTTACCTACTTTTATTCTTTGTATATCTAACCAATGACCTTCTCAATTTTACTTGAATAATTACAACAATAATTTTGCAACAAACAAACTGTTATCTTGTTCGAAGCATAAAATTGTGCTGCCGTATTATTTTTGGGCCGATGCTCTTCAAAAATAAAACAGGATGATGTATGAGCTTAAAGAAATTCTTGGTTCAAGGAAGACACTGAAGACATGCCTGGTGTAGTTGTGAATTGCTCGTTACGATATAGCTGTTTGTGGACCCTTTTGCACAACTTGATAACCACATTTCACTACAGTGAAACAGCGACTGAACATCAAAAGTAGTTAATTGAACATAGAACACATTTCGACATCCTGAGCTTATGAAAGACTCTTCACCTCAGTTTTTCTTTATTATTTTTAATCGTTACTATTCCATAAAGCAATAAAAGATATACAATAATGTTCTCTGTAACTGTAAGTCCATCTTTTATTTCATCAATCTATTTTCAGGCAAATAACATTTACAGTATAAAAGCATCAGGCAATGACTTTTCGCAAGAAGAGAGAATCTAATTTACCATCCATTGACATTCAATAACATTAACATCACTGAATCTTCCACTGTGAACAATTCGGAGACTCCCATTGACCAGAAACTGAACTGGACCTGTGGTACATATGTGGTGGTTATAAGAGCAGGTCAGAGGTTAGGAATTTTGCAGTGAGTAACTTGCCTCCTGTGTCCTCACTGCCTATCAACTACCTAAAGTGCACAAGCCAGCAAATGATGAAATTTTCTCCACTTTTCTGGATAGCTGCAGCTCCTACAACATTCAGGAATGGCAATGCCATCGAGAATAAAGCATTCCACTTGATTTGTACTTCACCTTCAACAGTCATTACTTTCAGAATTGCTATACATTAGCCCCAGAGTGCACAATCTATTAGATGCACTGCAGTGACACAACAAGATTCCTCCAACAACACCTTCATAATCTGTGACCTCAACATTCTAGAAGGCCAAGTGCAGCAAATTCAGGGAACATCATGACTGCAAGTTCCTCTTCAAGCCACACAACATCTTAATTTGGAAATATGTCAATGTCCTTTCAGTGCTACTGGCTCAATACCCTGAAATTCCATTTCTAACAATATTATGAGTGTCCCTACGTCCCAAGAGCTACAGCAAATCAAGAAAGCAGTTCACCACCACCATCTCCCAAGGCAATTAGGGATGGGCAATTAATGCCAGCCATGCCCACATCCCATGAACAAATATTTTTTAAAAAACCCATTGATGACCATTGTAAATATTCTTGTGGTTTAATTAGGTATCAATGTAACCAGAAGTTTATTTGGTTTTTACATGTCTCTTCATCGTTTGAACTCAGCTTTTAACTCTGATAAACATCATCCCAATTTGAGTGATCAATTAAATTTAATTAACTGTTCTCTGAAGCACACACTTGCAATTTAGTTAAGATTGTGAAAATTTTATCTGACTAATTAAATGGTCAGCAATGAATGATATGGGGCATCACATTAAACATTTATATTCACTGGTATTTTAAAAGTAATTACTACAGGTGGCCAAGAAATTTCATATCTATAGAATCATAAAATCAGGCAGTTCAGAATGAGACCATTCATCCCACTGTACCAGTGCTAACTCTTTGTGTCATGCTCTAGCATATTATGAACTGTCAGTCAATACCTTTTAGATTTTGTATACTAAACATATTAAAGAATGAAACCTTTGGCATTTTGACCTGTAGACAGTCTGAAGAATCCAGGAAATACCTAAGTGAATATGATGTTCATAAACATTTGGGGCATTCACATATCCCTTTGTTTAAGGATGGATCTTCACCTAAAGAAACATAGCATTCCGAGTGGACCATTTCTCTTTCTCACATTGGAATAAAGGAAATAATGAAACTTAATGTGTATAAATTGACTGTGAATGGATCCTATTGATTTCAACAAGGTTCCACATAGTAGACTAATCAGTAATTTAGATCACATGGGATTCAAGGTGAACTGCCAATTGGATACATAATTGGCTTAATGGCAGGAGACAAAGAGTGATGATAGAGGGTTGTTTTTAACTGGAGGTCTGTCCCCAGCTGTGTTCCATGGGATTGGCACTGGGTCCTCTTTTGTTTCTCATTTATAGAAATGATTTGGATGAGAATATAGAAGGCAAGACTAGTAAGTTTGCAGATGACATCAAAAGTGGTGGTATAGTAGACAGTGAAGAAGATTTTCTAAGATTACAAAAGGATCTTGATCAAATAGGTCAATGGGGCTGAGAGATGGCAGATAGAGTTCAAATTGGTTAAATGTGAGCCATTGTATTTTGGTACAACAAATAAGTGTAGGCTTATTAATGGTAGGGCCTTGGGTAGTGTTCTCGAACAGAGGGACCTAGGGGTTCAGGTACATAATTCTTTGTCTACATGTGATGAAAACTTCAATGTGGCTAAAATGGTGATTAGCATGCTTGCCATTATTGCTCAGTCCTTTTTGAGTGTGGGAGTACAGGACATTGGTGAGGCCTCTTCTGGAATACTGTGTCTAGTATTGGTCACTCAGTTCTAGGAAGGATATTATTCAACTAGTGAGTTCAGAAGAGATTCACTTGGATTTTGCAGGTTTTGGAAGTTTTGCGTTACAAAGAAAGGGTAAGCTGGGCCATTTTTTTCACTGGAGCATAGTAGGTTGACAAGTGACCTTGTAGAAGATTATAAAATAATGAGGGGTATAGATAGGGTTAGTGGTAGTTGTCTTTTCCCTAGAATGGGGATTTCAATATTAGGGGGCATATTTTTAAGGTGAGAGGAGAGAGATTTTTAAAGAAAATGAGAGGCTAAGTTTTTAGAGGTTGTGGTTCAATGAAATTCCTGAGGAACTGGTGGATGTGGTTATAGTTACAACATTTGAGAGATTTTGATAAGTACATGAATAGGAAACATTTAGAGGGATATGGGCAAGGAGCAGGCAGGTGGGACTAGTTTCGTTTTGGATTATGTTTGGTATAGACAGGTTGGACTGAAGACTGTTTCCGTGCTGTATGACTCTATGATTCTGTGATAGTTACCCTCATCCAAACTAAACTGGATAAATCTCAACATCAGATAAGGATGGGAATCAACAGACACATCACCCTTTGTCTGGTAAAAATAGTTTATTTTGTGAAAGTCACATGATGAGGAAACCATTTTGGTTGTTTGTTTCAAATCAGCGGAGGCCGTTTACAGATAGAAAGAGTTGTATAGAAAACCTTCAAACAAGCTGTAAATAATCAAAGGAAATATTTGAAACTTGTGTCAATGTGTGATACTGTTCATTATATGTTTTCATGCATCCTTTTGCACAATTTGATAACTAAATTTCATTGCAGTAAAACAGTGTCTGCGTATCAAAAGTAATTAATTGACACAAAGTATATTGGGATGTCCTGAGCTTACGAAAGGCACTTTATCTCAGTTTTTTGACCTGGCAACCAAAGATATTTGACTCCAAGAAACTTTGTAAAGTGCTGAAACTCGTCACTTTCATTTCAACAGTAAAGCATCAACTGTAAAGAATCTCCAAGGTTGCCTTAATTGCACTCTGATAATTAAAGTTTGCAACCGTGTTGTTTCACTGTCATCTGAATCTATCCTCAAGTGCGAGAGCATGTGAGATGAGGGAGTGCGACATTGCAAAATCTGCATCAAGAGTGTGATATTAAATAAACTTTATTTTTAAAACTCACTAAAAAGCTTGGTGGTAGAATTATTTGGTTGGAACACTCTTTCTGAGAGTAAGAAAACATTTTATATAACAGCATCCTGATCATAGGCAGTAAATAGAAGCACACAAATTCTGTCCACAACATTTCAGGAAAGTTATCCAATTATTCCCACTTCCCTGGTCCTAACATCACAATTCTGGAAAATGGTCCTTTTCAGTGATGTACTTAATTCCCTAATCACAATTGCTATTCAATCTGCTTTGATCTTTTTTTAGGTAGGCCTTCCAGATCAAAACAACTCTGGATGAACCTTAAATCCAACTGATGGAATATAACATGTGAACTTGTCTATTTTAAGATCGTAAGAATTAGGAGCTGAGTAGACAACTGAGCCCCTCGAGCCTGCTTTGCCATTTGATATGATCATGGCAGATCCCATCATGGCTTCAATTCCACTTTCCTGCACACTGTCTATTACCCTTCACCCATTACCAAGTAAATATCTTTTAATCACCTCCTTAAATTTACTCAGTATCCCAGCACCCACCGTATCTTGGTGCAATGAATTCCACACATTCATGATCCTTTGAGAGAAGTAATTTTTCCTTATCTTTGTTTTAAATCTGCTACCACTTATCATGTGTTCTAGATCACCTCTCTCGGGATACATTGTCAATCCCCTTTAGCATCTTATATACCTCAATTAAATCTCTCATTCATGCCAACTCTAAAGAGGCCTAATCCTCTCAATCCCTCTTCATAAGACACCTTCCTCATATCTAATCAATCTGGTAAACTTCCTCTGAACTGCCTCCAATGCAGATACATCCCTTCTCAAATAAAGGGGCCAAAGTTGCATGCAGTGCTTCAGGTATGTTTCACTAATGGTTTGTACAGTTGCAGCAACTTTTCCCTAATTTTATACTCGGTCCTTTTAGTAATAAAAGCCAAAATTCCATTTTCCATCCTTATTACTTGCTGTATCCGTATGCTAGTTTACTGTGATTCATACACAAAGACACCCAGAAGTACTCAAGCTCTGTGAAATGTACTTCCATTTTACATATTATATTTCCTTCTGACCAAAATGGATAACCTCACATTTATTCATGTTTAATTCTATCAGCCAAAATTTGTCTCATTCATCTAACTTACCCATATTCATTTGAAGATTTCTTATATCTTTATTGCAATTTACTTCCCTGCCTATTTTACTGACATCAGAAAATTTGGCTAAAATGCCTTCTACTCCTGTTACTGAATTGATAGAACATAGAACATAGAACAATACAACACAGAACAGGCCCTTCGGCCCACGATGTTGTGCTGAACATTTGTCCTAGCTTAAGCACTTATCCATGTACCTATCCAATTGCCGCTTAAAGGTCACCAATTATTCTGACTCTGCCACTCCCACAGGCAGCGCATTCCATGCCCCCACCACTCTCTGGGTAAAGAACCTACTCCTGACATCCCCCCATACCTTCCACCCTTCACCTTAAATTTATGTCCCCTTGTAACACTCTGTTGTACCTGGGGAAAAAAGTCTCTGACTGTCTACTCTATCTATTCCCCGATCATCTTATAAACTTCTATCAAGTCAACCCTCATCCTTCGTCGTTCCAATGAGAAAAAGCCTAGCACTCTCAACCTATCCTCGTACGACATATTCTCCATTCCAGGCAACATCCTGGTAAATCTCCTCTGCACTCTCTCCAAAGCTTCCACATCTTTCCTAAAGTGAGGCGACCAGAACTGCACGCAGTACTCCAAATGTGGCCTTACCAAGGTCCTGTACAGCTGCAACATCACCTCACGACTCTTGAATTCAATCCCTCTGCTAATGAACGCTAATAAACCATAGGCCTTCTTACAAGCTCTATCCACCTGAGTGGCAACTTTCAAAAAGCTATCAACATAGACCCCAAGATCCCTCTGCTCCTCCACCTTACTAAGAACCCTACTGTTAACTCTGTATTCCGCATTCTTATTTGTCCTTCCAAAATGGACAACCTCACACTTGACAGGGTTGAATTCCATCTGCCACTCCTCAGCCCAGCTCTGCATCATATCTAAGTCCCTTTGCAGCTGACAACAGCCCTCCTCACTATCCACAACTCCACCAATCTTTGTATCGTCTGCAAATTTACTGACACACCCTTCGACTCCCTCTTCCAAGTCATTAATAAAAATCACAAACAGCAGAGGACCCAGAACTGATCCCTACGGAACTCCACTTGTAACTGGGCTCCAGGCTGAATATTTACCATCTACCACCACTCTCTGACTTTGACCGGTTAGCCAGTTCTCTATCCAACTGGCCAAATTTCCCATTATCCCATGCCTCCTGACTTTCCGCATAAGCCCACCATGGGGAACCTTATCAAATGCCTTGCTAAAATCCAAGTACACTACATCCACTGCTCTACCCTCATCCACGTGCTTGGTCACCTCCTTAAAGAATTCAATAAAACTTGTAAGGCAAGACCTACCCCTCACAAATCTGTGCTGAGTGTCCCTAATCAAGCAAAGTCTTTCCAGATACTCATAAATCCTATCCCTCAGTACCCTTTCCATTACTTTTGTTTGTAAATAGTTGGGGATTAAGGAACAAATCTTGTGGCACCCCAATAGTTACATCTTGCCAACAGGAAAAAAAAGTACGTTTATCCTAGCTCTCTGCTTTCTGTTACTTAGCCAATCCTCTACCCAAAGTGATAAATTAACCTAGCCCCATGTGATCTTACTTTGTGTATTAAGCTTTTGTGTAACAACTTAACAAATGCCTTCTGGAAGTCCCGATATACTATATGTAGAGGATACCCATTGTCTATTTTGTTTGTTACATCTTCAAAGAACTGTAGCAAATTAGTTAAACACAATTTACCCTTCATTAAAACATGCTGACTCTGATGGATTATACTTAGATTTTCCAAATGTATTGTTATTCCTTAATAATGAATTTTAACAAATTCCCAATGGCAGATGTTAAATTAACTGGTTTATAGTTTCTGCCTCCCTGTTTGGATAAGCGTGATATATTATCATTTTCTTAATCCACTGGAACTTTTCCTGCATCCAAGGAATTTAGAAATATTATAACTAATGAGTTCACTAGCTCTGCTGACATTTCTTTTAAGATGCTAAAATGAAGCTTATCATGTGTTGGGGTCGAGTCTGCCTTTAATCCCAATAGTTTGCTCAGTGCTTTTTCCCTAGTAATGATGCTTGTTCTAAGTTCTCCCTTTTTGTAACCTCTGCATTGCCTGTAACTATAAGGATGACACTAGATTACTTACAGTATGGAAACAGGCCCTTCGGCCCAACAAATCCACACCAACCCTCCGAAGAGTATTCTACCCAGACTCATTCCCCTACATTTACCCTGAACACTATGGACAATTTAGCATGGCCAACTCACCTGACCTGCACATCTTTGGATTGTGGGAGGAAACCAGAGCACCCGAAGGAAACCCACGCAGACACGGGGAGAATGTACAAACTCCACACAGAAAGTTGCCTGAGGCGACTCTACATATAGTATATCTAGACTTCCAGAAAGTATTGTTAAGTTGTTATACAAAAAGTTAATACACAATGTAAGATCACATGGTGCTAGGGTAATTTATCAGCTTAGGTAGAGGATTGGCTAACCAACAGAAAGCAGGGAGTTAGGATAAATTCACTGAGTCTTCTTCGACATCACCTTTCACTAGTGTCCTCCACCATGAAAAGAGAAAAGATGGTGAGCTGTCTTCTTGAACTGTTGGATCCACTGTGCTACTGGGGAGGGAGTTCCAAGATTTTGACCCTGCAACCATGAAGGAACGGTGATATATTACCAAGTCTGTACAGCGAGTGACTTGGAAGAGAATTTGCAGGTGGTGGTGTACCCAAGTATCTGATGCCCTTATCTTTCTAGATGATGGTGGTTGTGGGTTTGAAAGGTGATGTCTAAGAAGCCTCAGTGAATTTCATGGAATGTTGTCATCAGTTGCAAGAAGATGAAATATACAAGTGAGAATTTTTCTACAATTGTGTCGGGTATTGGTGAGACCACATCTGGATTGCTGTGTAGACGTTATCTTACGAGGAAAGATTGTACAGATTGAGTCTGTATACATTAGAATTTGGAAGAATGACAAGTGATCTTATTGAAACAGGTAGGTTTCTGAGGGGAATTAGCATGTGGATGGTGAAAAACTGTTTTCTTGTTGGACAGACAATAAGGAGGGAACAATAATAGGAAAAACAATATGGAGATGAAGAGATTTTATTTCTCTCAGAATATAGTTCTATTAATTTCTCTTCCCCAGAGATCCACAGAGTCATTGAATATTTTTAAGGCTGATTAGATAAATTCTTGAGTGATAAGTGTCCAGAAGGTGACAGGGATTTGATCGAAAACTGGAGTTGAGGCCACAGCCAGATTAGTTATGATTTTATCATTCGATGGAACCAGCTAGAGGGGTTAAATGGTCTATTCCTGCATCTATTTGATATGTTTACATGAATATTCCTGCTATTACTTGCCTCAAACAAAGGTTGGCCAAAATCCATAATGAGCAAATTGTACATGATTTGTTGATGGCTTGAGCATGCTCCATAGAAATACATGCCCTATATAGCAATGCGGAGATAGTTAAAGTAACAACAAAACAGAAAAGAAGATACAAAGTGCAAGATTGGAAACTTTTATGACAATTTATAAAAATTGGAATAGTAACTGACTCGTGACAATTCACATCGGGGGCCTGTCCCTTTCATAAAATTCAAGAGCCAAAAGCTTATCTGTACAGCTCTATTCACAGAATCCCTACAGGGTGGCAGCAGACCATTCAGCCCACACTAACCCTCCGAAGAATATCCCACCCAGATCCACACCCGTACCTATATAACTTTGCATTTTACATGGCTAACCTACCTAGCCTGCATATCCCTGGACACAATGGACAATTTAGCATTGCCAATCCACCGAACCTGCTCATCTTTGGACAGTGGGAGGAAATCCATGCAGATGTGAGGAGAATGTGCAAAACTCCACACAGTTGCCCAAGGCTGGATTCAAACCCAGTTCCTTGGCACATTATGGCAGCAGTGCAAACCACTGAATCTGCAGTGCTAACCATTGAGTCACTGTGCCACACAACAAACCCTGAATAAACTCAGAAGACTTAACGTTCAAGAGAAGTCCATGTTGAACTTCAATACCCACAATGCCCTCCCCATCTTCATAGCAGTGCAAAAGGTTACCATGAGTCCATTTTGTTTTGTTCTAAATACCTTCTTATCTGACATTGTCCTTCTGGGTTGCTGTGCACCAAAAATAAATGGAAATTTTTTTAAAAGGCTCATTAAAGCCAGCAGGACCATTGAAATATGATCCCTCAGATCAGGAAATATCTCCGCAGGCCAAAGCGTATTTACTTGCTGCACAGATCACAGTAGCAGGTGTCAGAGTCCTGATTTTCAGCATGCTAATTAATCTATCGTCGTTTGAAGAACAGTGAAAACCATGATGACTTCAGAGAGGCATATTAGATTAACGTGCAGCCTCATTTCCTTTCTAATTAGTGAGTTCCCTGGTGGTGCAGTTTGATGCCAAAATGTATCGGCTGTAATCCATAAATTCTTACAGCTAAAACATATTAAAGGGGAAAATGGCAAAAGAAACAGTTGTGAAGTTCGCCTGTGCCTCATCATTGTGTTTCTTCATTGTAGTGCTAGCTTAGAGTTTTAATGAGAGGACCCTGGGGTACATTAGAAGAAAGTTATTTATAATGTATAAAGTTATAAAGCATCTTCAGAATGTCCTTGAATAATATACAGCCAATAATTTTCTCAGCATCCAATGTGCATACACTGAGATTACACAGCTAACAAATAAGTGAATGACCAGATAAATATACAATACATTTGAAGACTATTTGGATCCTTATGATCCACTCTTTCTACTTCATCACAGCTTTTCAACATATCCTTGCATTTCTTTTCCTTTCAACTTTATTTTTGGGGTCATCTAACCTATTTTTAAATCATTTAAATATTGGTCAGAATCCTTCAGTTACTTGCACTTCTTCAAATAAGAGTGGGATATTTAACCTTCAGATAAGTATGTAAAAAGGGATGCGGTTTAATGTTTCATCTAAAAGAAAGAGCTTCTCTAAATGTAAACTATTCATGGTATTGCAACAAGCTACTTAGAGTATCCATTAAAGTTCTGCATGGAATAACACTTGATGACAGGTCCCATATGTTTCCAACTTGGGACTATTCTGTGCAAGCATGCTTTGCTACTTTTGAAGACCAGTGGTCCCATTCACACTATAATCACAACTGTGGACTCATGTATATACTCAATAAATGCAACACAAAAAGCATTAAGTTAATTATATTTAAAGCACATGTTGGAAACAATTGAGAGAAGGTTTACTAATCTGATAACAGGAATGTGCAGGTATACTTCTGCAAGAAGGTTGGACAATCTAGGCTGGTCCCTGCTGCAGTTTAGCAGTGTGGAAAGACAATTTGTTTGAAGGATATAAGATCCACAGGGTTTTTGTCAAGGTTGATGTGTAAGACATTGGTATGGCCGCAATTGGAATCTGCATATAATTCTGGAAGATAGGAAGGATGTTGTTAAGTTGGAAAGGGTGAAAAAAAAGATTTACAAAGTTACCGAGACTGGAAGGTTTGAGTTAAAGGAAGACTTTGGATGGCCTAGGACTTTTTTCCCTGGAGCGTAGGAGGCTGAGGGGTAACCTTTTAGAGGCTTGTACAATCATTCAGTACTTAAAAAAGGTGAAGAGCCAAGGTCTTTTCCCCAGGGTAAGGGAGTCCAAATCTAGAGGGCATAGGCTTAGGGTGAGAGGGCAGAGATTTAAAAGGGGCCCAAGGGGCAACTTTTTAACACAGAGGCTGTTGTATATATCAAGTGAGTTGCCAGAGGAAGTAGCAGAGGTGGGTAAATTACAACATTGAAAATACATTTTCACATGTGCATGGATAGAAAAGGTTTAGAGGGATATGGGCCAAACACAGGCTAATGGAATTTGTTCAGTTTAGGAAACCAGGGGGTCAGCATGGGCAAGTAGTGACTGTAATGAGGTCAGCCAGATTCACCTTATGGAATATAAGCTCCCTGATTGCGGCTGTTAATCTGGTCCAATCGGGGAGCCCAGGCTGACATAAAAATATGAGTGTCAGACATGCTGACACTCAGAGCTAGCTTTGAGGGAGCTGGATCACTGTCAAGGACTTCCCACATGTAAATAAAGGGTGACTTAGTGGTAGATATCGGCCTCTGTGCAGTTATTTCAGGACAATGTGGGCCTAAGAGCCTGTTATTGTGCTGCATACCTCTATGATTGTTGTGGGAGAACCTAGGAAAATAATGGGTTGCCCACTTAAGAGATAGATTTGTGCATAAGGTAATGGTTCTGAATGAGTTAATGTGTTTGATACATTGAGTTCTTTCCCTTTTGCTATGTCATTTAATCATTTGTAGGTGGTGACAGCGAGTTTGAGACTAGCTTTGATAGGAAGTAGATGTATTCAATGCAGTAGTGCCCAAGAGTCCTAGTAATTAGTTTGACTTGCAGTGCGTATGTACTGATAGTTAACAAGGAGGTTTATTGCATCATAGCCAAGGACAGTAACTCTTCTGTAAAGACTCTATAGTTGTGTATCCTCTACAACTGGTCACTATTAAGTATAGACAAAAGACAATTGGTGTTAGCAAACTATTTCCAAAACCCTTTATTCTAAACCATATACTGGCAGAGGTGATAGATATCAGGAGATGTCAGAAGCAACATTCTGAGTAATGCCACATGATGTGTAGCAGTGAGAATTGGAATTCCATGCAGAGACCATTTACATGAGGAGAAGATCCAGAAGAAGTGGGAAATATAGAAACTAGGAGCAGGGAATAGGCCGTTCAGCCCTTCGTGCCTGCACCACCATTCAATATGCTATTCCTGCTCTCTCTCTCTCTCTCTCTCTGTCTCTCTCTCTCTCCCCCCATATCCTTTGATCCATTTAGCCACATGCAATGCCCAGCTCCCTCTTGAATCTACCTAACAAACTGACCCCAACAGCTTACTGTGGCAGAGAATTCCACAACCTCACAACTCTGAGTGAAGAAATTCTTTCTAATTTCAGTCCTGAATGGTTTACCTGCTATTCTTGGATTGAGCAACATCATTTTGACTGCGGAAGGTGGAAATACATGCAAAGGTTGAGCAACCACTGTTCTGATAGACAGAAAGGGCAGGAAATCTCTGAAAAAAGCTGGGAAAGTATAATATACAGTGCAGAAATACAATATCATAAAGAAACAGATTTGTATTGGTTGAAAGCTGTAAAGTGCTACAGAGCAGCTAGTTAATAGAATTTAAAATGTATTGAATAAGTTAATTCAATATTACTGTAATGCAGTGCATAAGAAAATTGACAAATACAGAAAATAATTTACAATAATTTACAAATTACAGAAATTTAATGTAAGCTAAGGAACATGAAATCATAAGCAGCATTAAATTGATACAAATTCAAAACAACTTTATGATAATAAGATTAAGAAAAAAATTGAGAAGAGTTGGAAAATATTATAATACACAAAGATTCAAGATCACAGAAAGACAATAAAAGATGTCAAGATTGTGCAATGTGAAGGTGACAATTCTTAAGATACAGCATTGTCTCAAAATAAAACACTAAGCTTAGAGATGAGCAAGTTAATGCACCAAGATATTCAGTGTGTCTGATTGTAGATAATCACATTAATCAATAGAGCATTAAAGAGAGAAAACTTTTTATTTACTGCCATCTACATGGGACCAGGAGTGTGGCGGTTGATTAACTATTCTGAATAATCGAGAGGTACACATAACACTGACCAAAAAAAGCTTCAAGACATCAACATCCCTCAATAAATTTATGTACAAACATCACCACACCTCCTAAAATCAATGTAAAAACACACAGTAAGTAATAGAAACATAACACAGGGGTATGCACATCACTGTTATACTTTATTTACAGCATAAATATTTGATATCATGGTAGATCGTGGTAGTTGAGGTACATATTTTTTGCCAGTTGAACAAGATTCAGGGTTGATAAGGTACCGGTTAAATCAAAGTTTGTTGGACACTACTTTTGCAGGCGTCAATTTAAAAACAAATAAAATTCTTGAGTGATAACAACCTAACAGAGGAGTTCAACTTCCAGGTGAATTCATAAACAATTTCCTTAAAGACCTCTGCAGATTAGAGGAAATCTGTTAACATGGAGCTTTGAAATCAGAAATCATAAAAGAGGCAGAAATGTATTTGGAAATTTGACGGAACTTTATTATATTTCTTATAGTTCGAGGAATTTAAACTTTAGAGAAAGCTACTCAAACCATTCTAGTGGCAGAAACCAGAAAGACTCAAGAGAGGTCCTGAAAGGAGTAAACCAACACTACCTCAAGAGGGCAACAGAGCCCATTAACTTTATAACTCTTCAGTCGATCCAATACAGAAAGACAGTTAAACAATAGCTGCTAAGAACTAGTCTCGGTATTGAGGAACAATTAAGCCTCACTGGTACAGAAAACATCCAGCTATCACAAAGGGAGGCTACATTTGCAAAACAGTAGGTCACTGCCAGAAGATGTGTCAAAGTAGAACATAGTTTCAGAACAGGGAAATAACTGGTGGTCAAATATTCAAAAGAGGTCTATAAGTAGTGCAACCACTACCATTGGACAGGATATCTACATTGGAGAAAGTACCACAGATTTCTGGAGGATTGTTGGATGAACCAGAAGAGACAGAACTGATTTGAGTCAGTGGATATCCTGTTAACTCTATGTTTGAAACAGGAGTAGGTGTTATGGTACTATCAGACTGTGGAATAGAAGTATAAATTGCAGCTGACAGAGTTGAGACTACATGCACGGATGGAACAACTGTCAGAAGCTTAGGAATGTGACAAGATACACTGCAACACAATGTGCACAGGAGAATTGACATTTGCACATTGTTCACACTTCAAAAATGCCATCTTTGAGTTTGCATTGACCTCAACTTCATCAGAGGAGCTGGAAGAGATCCCAGAGAAGAACTGGCTCAGAAGAAAGAAACTGTTCAAACACTGGTCAAGTCCAGAGAGCAAAAGTGCTCCTGTCTCGATTAGCTATAGATCATAAATGGGCAACTTAATTCATGGCAGCTTTCCCACAGTTAGTGCAAGAATTAGAAAATGCGATACTTACAGACATTTTTAAACAAACTGAGTGTGTTGTAACAAAACACTGGACCAGGATAGACTTCAACCAAGACCTCCTAGCTCAGGGGTGCATGTTACATATCAGTTTGTTAGATATATTCAAGACGGAGCTGGATGTGGTCCTTGTAGCTAAAAGATCAAGGAGCATGGGAAGAAAGTGGGAATGGGATACTGAGATCGCATGATCAGCCATGACATATTGAATGGTGGTGCAAGTTCAAAGATCCGATTAGCCTACTCCTCCTCAGATTTTCTGTGTTTTTATGTTTTTCTTACCATTGCACCACTAGAACCCCTCAATGTAATACCTGTACTCTCGCACTCATTTGAGGTTGGTCTGAGACAGATTGAAGGAAATTTTACATTACACTTATGTAAAACCAAGAATCTGGTACATAATCTAGATTAGTACTTCAAAACAATGTGAAAATAATGCTGAACTTTGAGAAGTGTTTTATTTTGGGTGGGATGCCTATCATTTCAGGTGGGTGTAAATGATCCTGTGACAATATGAAGAATAAAGAAAAATTCCTTTACACAGAAAGATTAAAATTACGAATTCAATATCATGAGGAATGTTGAAACAAATAACATAGATGCCGAAAGGAAAGCTAGATAAAAGTCTGAGGGAAATGATATTGAAAGATCCTGCTGATAGGTTGGATATGGAGGTAGGAGGAGGCTTATGTGACTAGTCTGAACCAGTTAGGGTGGCACCGTGGCAGGCACTGTTGCTTCACAGTGCCAGGGACTGAGGTCCGGTTCCACTCTTGAGCAACTGTCTGTGTGGAGGTTGTGCATTCTCCCTGAGTCTGCGTGGGTTTCTGCTGGGTGCTCCAGTTTCTTCCCATGGTCCAAAGATGTGCAGGTTAGCTGAATTGGCCATGGTAAAATGCAGAGCTACAGTGATAGGATAGGGGTATAGGTCTGGATGGGATGCTGTTCAAAGGGTTGGTCCGGACTCAATGGGCTGAATGGCCTGCTTCCACACTATAAGGACTCAATGATTCTAATTATGCTGAGTAGCCTGCTCTGAGCTGTAAATTCTGTACACTATAAATAGCAATGAGATTTCTAAGGTCCTGATGAATATTCATCCCTCAACCACTGAAACAGACAATATGGTAATTTGTCTCAGTGCAGGTTGTGGGAACTTTGCTGAGCTGTGATTGGCCACATTACTAAAAAGACTGTTCCAAAGTAAATACTTCATTGGCTGTGAAGCACTTAGGATTTCCCAAATGGCAATGAAAGGCACTGTGGAAATACAGGAATCTACTTTTCCTTCATATAAATGCTAATGAAAAGTATTGAACCAGAATTGCTGCCTCCTTCAACACGTGATGTATTTCTCAGTGCTGAGATTAGTGGTTGGAAATTTAGTAATCAACAGTGATTAGTGCTCACTGCACAGTGTTAGTTTTAGCAAACGATTCAACACAAAGCTCAAGGGTTTGACAGGTAAAACCTGCCTATCTGTATATGGAAGCCAATTTCCGCTAGTGAGTGTCAAACCCAATAATTGAGTCATCACTTAAAGTGTAATGCAAATAATTAAATTGTCACTGAAAACATAATCAGCATAATTAACTTGTCTCTTAAGATTTAGTGACTACCTGAACCAGTCCTTATTGTAGTTTCATTTAACTGCAATTTTTTTTCAAGACTTCATCTTGCCCAAATTTCCACTGATAAAAAAATTTTTATTACTTTGAACAAGGGTCAGCATTGCAAAGGCACTATTATATTGAAAGAAGCAATAGTGGATTATGGTAATATTATCTGAACATGGCTTTTGTCTGTGGTATGGGATTGTGTTGGGGAAATGTGGAAGTCATAGAGATGTATAGCATGGAAACAGACCCTTCGGTCCAACTCATTCATGCTGACTAGATATCCTAACCTGATTTAGTCCCATTTTCCAGCACTTGGCCCATATCCCTCTAAACCATTCCTATTTATAGACCCATCCAGATGCTTTTTAAATGTTGTAATTGTATCAGCTTCCACCACTTCCTCTGGCAGCTCGTTCCATACACGCACCACCCTCTGTGTGAAAAGATTGCCCCTTAGGTCCCTTTTAAGTCTTTCCCCTTGCACCCTAAACTTATGCCCTCTAGTTCTGGACTTCCCCACCCCTGGGAAAAGACCTGGTCTATTTATCCTATCCATGCTCCTCAGGATTTATAAATCTCTGTAAGGCCACCCCTCAGTCTCCAGCACTCCAGGGGAAAAAAACCTAGCCTATTCAACTTCTCCCTATAGCTCAAATCCTCCAACATTGGCAACATCCTTGTCAAATGAGTGCATTAGAATTTGTGACCTTGCCTCCATTTTAATAATCTTTTTTACTTGCAATTTTGTCTCCAAGCTGTGTGAAAGTGAGAGTCCTAAGACATAAAGTTGATGAGCTTACAATAGACTTTTTCTTTCTTGCTCTCTCATAGAATGTGAATGGGAGCAGCATTTCCTGCCCAACTCTAATTGGGCATGCTTGGACATTTCAGAGAGAAGTTAACCCACAATGCTATTGACCTGAAACCATACGTAGGCCAGGCAGTGTAAGGATGGCAGATTTCCTTCCTTTTAGTGAACTGGTTAGGTTTTTCACAACAATGAATGGTAGTTTCATGGTCAGGCTTTCAATTCCAGATTTTATTAAGTGACATTCGCATTAGGCCACCATCTCCCAGATTCCTGGTGAGTACAGGACAAGGGCATCAATGAGAATCCATGCTTCCACACTGAAATCTTTGTTGGGTTTCAGTCGAGAGTGGGTAGGACGCAGCTCTCCCTATCAGGTGGACTTCAAATCTCCTTTCACTCATAGATCTGTTTTTATTCTTCATTGTAGAAAAGGACGGTACAAAATGCAAGGGATAAGAACTGCACAAGAGCTATCACGAACAGTACAGTTCACAGAGAAAGATACTGTGAAGATAAATGAGTTATCTGTTTGCCCTTCAGTGAAGAGATAGGGACCTTGCACAGAGTTGTTGAAAGAACTACAAAACTCTAATGCACACAATGACTTCATTCCACCTGAACTGTTATCTATTAAATTGCACCATTATTTTTCTATTCACTGCTCAATAAATTAACAAGGGACTAATTATTGACTAAAATGTAATAAAATAAATAAGATCACTAAGCAGAGCTGAAATTAGATACCTAAACACTGCCTTGCCCATGATAGTGTTACAAATTTTAAGACAATCTTTAAAAATCAACACAAATGCTGCAGCCATCTTAAGAACGTACGTATGACTTTGGACAGCATTACCTTAAGACAGTTTGAAAATCAGGAAATAGCCTAATTAAATCACGGCCAAGTGAAATTCACACAACACTTCATTTAAGGATGGACAAGAGAGTCATTGAAACTCAATGAGTTTTAGATAAATATGAAATGGATTCCATTGATCCTTCATTGTATTATGGTGACCCTTCATCCCAAACACAAAGACCTTAATTCTCAGAGCATGAAAAACCACAATACAGATGTTTAACAGCCTAACACATCACCTTATTTGGAAAAGGATTTTAGACTTGAAAATATTAATTAAACAAATATATGTTTGTTATTGGCTTCAAAAAAACAAGAGAAGCTGTTCTGAAACTATCTGAAGGTCATTGAACTATGTGAAGAGAACTCCATGTCCAAACAACAAGCATCCATATGTTGAACGTGTGAGAAGGATTTAATCTCTCCTAACTTAAAGTGCACATGAAAGTTGTTCTTCTGGCAATTTAACCATAAGAATCCTCACACCTTACTGAGAATCCTTCACTCCAGCTAAAACATCAATTAACTAAGGCTTGTTACAAAAGAGACCAAAATCATTCTTTATTTAATTTTTAAATTAATTTTCTGGATCCGGTCTTTGTGTATGAAACATAATATGCCTTTAGAGAGTGTGCAATAATAAATCATTTGTATTAGTTATAGTGGAACAAATGGCAGAGGGTAAGAAAACACATTAACTTCACACACAAAATTGCTTGATCACAGACAACAAACTTTATTAATTCTGTCCGTGACAGTGCTTCAGCTTGATAGTTAGGATCCTCAATTTTGCAGTTCCATCCCTTTTGGATTAACAGAAAGTATGCAAAACTCTGATACCAATTACAGAAGGGTCAGTAACTAATAGAGACAGACTTAAGGTAATTGACAAAGCAAGCAGAGACAGTGTGAAGAATCCTTTTTATATGGTCACAAAAGAAATGAAAGATAATTATGTATATTCAGCAAGTGATTTAAAAAACCCAGTAAACAGCTAACAAAGCGCTAACTGTTGTCAGTTATAATCATGTGATTGGATTTGGCAATACCTTCTGGAACCTCCTCTGATGTCAACAATAGCCAATACCTCCTGATGGGTCTGGAATGCTCCCTATTGTGTTAGAATCTGCTGCAAAAGCATTCATCTCCAAGAGAAATACTTACACAATTGCAAATTACATCCATTTTACAAGAAGATGTGCACTCGCTTAGTCACTTATTCGCTGAAGTGGACCATAGACAAAGGGCTATTTGCAAAGGCTTGAAGATAAATGCTTTTCTTCCCTAAGGGGTCTTGGTCACATGATTCCCACAGTTGCTTTTTGTATAAATGATATTAAAACAGCAGGCAGTTTACGGCTGCTCCATAAAACATCTATTGATGAAATTCAACATTGGGCTATAAAGATACAAAAGTCTCTGGTAACAGCATCCAACAATTTGTCTTTGTGCTCTGCAAGTAAAAGTTTTATTTCTTCAAAGTGGTGACGTAGCAGCAAAGCTTCTCAGCAGAATTCTGAAGCAATTTTAAAGGAGAAGAAACTGTTCATAACACCTCAACATTTTGCTGGCCAACCAACTATCTCAACAAAGGAATTCCAGACTGCCAAAGCCATCTTTGGACTTTCGGGCTCTTTAAAATCAAAGACACAATTACACTGGTGTCATAGCATCATAGAACCATACAGCATGGAAACAGGCCCTTAGGTCGAACTCATTAATGCTGACCAGACATCTTAAACTGATCTGCTGCCATTTGCCAGCATTTGGCCCCTATTTCTTGAAACTCTTCCTGTTCATCCTTCAGGTGAAAGTAGGTACTGCAGATGCTGGAGATTAGAATCAAGATTAGAGCGGTGCTGGGAAGGCATAGCAGGTCAGGCAGCATCTGAGGAACAGGAAAATCGACGTTTCGGGCGAAAGCCCTTCATCAGGAATCTTTCAGTTATTTTATTTAGTACATAAATTGTAACCTTTGAGTAATATGCACATCTTTCCCATTATATCTTTCTGTGGATGTTTGAAAAATCCACAATGTCCATGTCTGAGAGTGTGGACTCAGAATAAAACCTTGTTCTGGTTTATAACTTTCTTTCGGCAGTTTAATTTTGACAACTACAAAGTCAGACCCTCCAAACAGAATCAATACAGGAAATGCACCTCTGCTGTTAAATTGAGGGCAAAAAGCAAAAGCACCATTTGCATACAGACAGGTGTTGAGTACAGTAATATTTGTTGTAAAACTCACAACCTATCCATTACAATACACAGCAAATCATTGTGATCACTGCCTAAAGGATCAATGAATCAGATCCAATAGTAACATTACAAAAATGAAGGGCAAATGTCAGAGGTTTTTGGGAAAAAGCGGAGGAATGGAATTAATTGAACGGGTCTTTCAAAAGTGTAGGCATAATGTAGCCAATGTCTTCCTTCTGTAATATTCTATGAATTGTAACATCCTTTCTCCAACTGTTGATTACAAATCAGAAAGTCTCAACAAGTTCTAATGCAATGACAAAATTTGGATGGTCAACTGAGCTGCTGTTTTAACACTTTCCTCTATACCTTGCCATTTTCTCCACTTTCTTTAGTTCCAGATTTTTGTGTAGCATCCTCCCTTGCTTTCTATGAACGTCATTTTCAGTGTCTAGATAAGCAGGCCATCAAGGCAAGCTCTATTCTATATTCATTAAATATACACACCAACATCACAAGGACTCACCCGATAGCAAGCAAGAATGGAAATCCTGATTGATTTACTTAATCATTAACCAGTCCTCTGAGATTTCTGTTCTCTGTTTCGCCCCCTGTCCTGACATCATTTTATATGGATCAGTGGTGCTGGAAGAGCACAGCAGTTCAGGCAGCATCCAACGAGCAGTCATTGTTTTTACCTTTTTACATCATTTTATATGGCTTTGTTTCAAATTTTGTTTGCTTGTGTGGTAGAATGTTTTATTACATTAAAGTAACAAATGTAAGTTTTCGTTCTGCACCATGGAGGTGCAGTTCCACAGGCTATGCCATCCCTTGGTCTTGCATGTTGAAGCCTGGATAGAAGCACTCACTTCTTTTTAAATCCACATTTTTTTATTCTCTGCTTCCCCTGTTTGAGATTCATGAGACTGAAAGTTTGAATAGGGTTATTTTTAATTCTATGTGGATATATTCAAAGTCAACACCAAAATCTATTTGTATCAATGACAACTTGAATAATATTAACATGTTGAAACATAGGTACTGGCACCACTCCCCACCTCTTCCTCTGCTACATTGATGACTGCATTGGCACCACCTCATGCTCCCGTGAGGAGATTGAGCAATTATTCAACTTCACCAACACATTCCACCCTGATCTTAAATTTACCTGGACCATCTCTGACACCTCCTTCCCCTTCCTGGACCACTCCATCTCCATTAATGAACACCAACTCAACACTGACATTTTTTACAAACCCACCGACTCCCATAGCTACCTGGATTACACCTCTTCCCACCCTACCTCTTGCAAAAATGCCATCCCGTATTCCCAATTCCTCCGCCTCTGCTGTATCTGCTCCCAGGAGGACCAGTTCCACCACAGAACACACCTGATGGCCTCCTTTCAAGACCTCAATTTCCCTTCCCATGTGGTTAAAGATGCCTTCCAATGCATCTTGTCCACATCCCGCACCTCCACCCTCAGACCCCACCCCTCCAACCATAACAAGGACAGAACGACCCTGGTACTCACCTTCCACCCTACCAACCTTCACATAAACCAAATCATCCGCCGACATTTCCACCACCTCCAAAAAGACCCCCCCACCAGGGATATATTTCCCTCCCCACCCCTTTCCGCCTTCCACAAAGACCGTTCCCTCCGTGACTACCTGGTCAGGTCCACACCCTCCTACAACCCACCCTCCCATCCTGGCACCTTCCCCTGCCACCGCAGGAATTGCAAATCCTGCACCCACACCTCCTGTCTCACCTCTATCCAAGGCCCTAAAGGAGCCTTCCACAACCAAAGTTTTACCTGCACATCCACCAATCTCATTTATTGTATCCGTTGCTCTTGATGGGGTCTCCTCTACATTGGGGAGACTGGACGCCTCCTAGCAGAGTGCTTTAGGGAACGTCTCCAGTTCACCCGCACCAATCAACCACATCGCCCTGTGGCCCAACATTTCACCTCCCCCTCCCACTCTGCCGAGGACATGGAGGTCCTGGGCCTCCTTCACCGCTGCTCCCTCACCACCAGACGCCTGGAGAAAGAATGCCTCATCTTCCGCCTTGGAACACTTCAACCCCAGGACATCAATGTGGACTTCAACAGTTTCCTCATTTCCCCTTCCTCCACCTCACCTTAATTCCAAACTTCCAGCTCAGCACTGTCCCCATGACTTGTCCTACCTGCCTATCTTCTTTTCCACCCATCCACTCCACCCTCCTCCCTGACCTATCACCTTCATCCCCTCCGCCACTCACCTATTGTACTCTATGCTACTTTCTGCCCATCCCCACCCTCCTCTCGCATATCTCTCCACCCTTCAGGCTCTCTGCCTTGATTCCTGATGAAGGGCTTTTGCCCGAAACATCAATTTTACTGCTCTTCGGATGCTGCCTGAACTGCTGTGCTCTTCCAGCACCACTAATCCAGAATCTGGCTTCCAGTATCTGCAGTCATTGTTTTTACCTCGTTGATTTTAACCCTACTGCGAATCCTCTTGCAAGGATGCCTGCCTTGAAGAAGTTTTCCTCCTCTCTCTACAAGAATCTCAGGGAGTCCCACTCCCACTGCAACTCCCAGGTCATTTCCTCTGCCCTGAAGCTCTTCAACCATGTCCTGAAACAAATTTGCTACCACAGCCACATTTGCTTCTTCAGTGCTTGTCTCCATAACCAACTCAGCTGCAAATGTGTTGCTGGTCAAAGCACAGCAGGCCAGGCAGCACCTCAGGAATAGAGAATTCGACGTTTCGAGCATAAGCCCTTCATCAGGAATAAGAGAGAGAGAGCCAAGCAGGCTGAGATAAAAGGTAGGGAGGAGGGACTAGGGGGAGGGGCGATGGAGGTGGGATAGGTGGAAGGAGGTCAAGGTGAGGGTGATAGGCCGGAGTGGGGTGGGGGCGGAGAGGTCAGGAAGAGGATTGCAGGTTAGGAGGGCGGTGCTGAGTTGAGGGAACCGACTGAGACAAGGTGGGGGGAGGGGAAATGAGGAAGCTGGAGAAATCTGAATTCATACCTTGTGGTTGGAGGGTTCCCAGGCGGAAGATGAGGCGCTCCTCCTCCAGCCGTCGTGTAGTTGTGTTCTGCCGGTGGAGGAGTCCAAGGACCTGCATGTCCTCGGTGGAGTGGGAGGGGGAGTTAAAGTGTTGAGCCACGGGGTGATTGGGTTGGTTGGTTCGGGCGGCCCAGAGGTGTTCTCTGAAGCGTTCCGCAAGTAAGCGGCCTGACTCACCAATATAGAGGAGGCCACATCGGGTGCAGCGGATGCAATAGATGATGTGTGTGGAGGTACAGGTGAACTTGTGGCGGATATGGAAGGATCCCTTGGGGCCTTGGAGGGAAGTGAGTGTGGAGGTGTGGGCGCAAGTTTTACATTTCCTGCGGTTGCAGGGGAAGGTGCCGGGGGTGGAGGTTGGGTTGGTGGGGGGTGTGGATCTGACGAGGGAGTCACGAAGGGAGTGGTCCTTGCGGAACGCTGATAGGGGAGGGGAGGGAAATATATCCTTGGTGGTGGGGTCCGTTTGGAGGTGGCGGAAATGGCGGCAGATAATACGTTGTATGCGCAGGTTGGTGGGGTGGTAGGTGAGAACCAGTGGGGTTCTGTCTTGGTGGCGGTTGGAGGAGCGGGGCTCAAGGGCGGAGGAGCGGGAAGTGGAGGAGATGCGGTGGAGGGCATCGTCGATCACGTCTGGGGGGAATCTGCGGTCCTTGAAGAAGGAGGCCATCTGGGCTGTGCGGTGTTGGAATTGGTCCTCCTGGGAGCAGATGCGGCGGAGACGAAGGAATTGGGAATATGGGATGGCGTTTTTACAGGGGGCAGGGTGGGAGGAGGTGTAGTCCAGGTAGCTGTGGGAGTCAGTCGGTTTATAATAGATGTCTGTGTTGAGTCGGTCGCCCTATAATAGATGTCTGTGTTGAGTCGGTCGCCCTATAATAGATGTCTGTGCTGCACCCGATGTGGCCTCCTCTATATTGGTGAGACAGGCTGCTTACTTGTGGAACGCTTCAGAGAACACCTCTGGGCCGCCCGAACCAACCAACCCAATCACCCCGTGGCTCAACACTTTAACTCCCCCTCCCACTCCACCGGGGACATGCAGGTCCTTGGACTCCTCCACCGGCAGAACACAACTACACGACGGCTGGAGGAGGAGCGCCTCATCTTCCGCCTGGGAACCCTCCAACCACAAGGTATGAATTCAGATTTCTCCAGCTTCCTCATTTCCCCTCCCCCCACCTTGTCTCAGTCGGTTCCCTCAACTCAGCACCGCCCTCCTAACCTGCAATCCTCTTCCTGACCTCTCCGCCCCCACCCCACTCCGGCCTATCACCCTCACCTTGACCTCCTTCCACCTATCCCACCTCCATCGCCCCTCCCCCTCGTCCCTCCTCCCTACCTTTTATCTCAGCCTGCTTGGCTCTCTCTCTCTTATTCCTGATGAAGGGCTTATGCTCGAAACGTCGAATTCTCTATTCCTGAGATGCTGCCTAACCTGCTGTGCTTTGACCAGCAACACATTTGCAGCTGTGATCTCCAGCATCTGCAGACCTCATTTTTTACTCCATAACCAACTCATCCCACTTGGACTCCGGACCACTTTTAAATCAGCAGAGTTCGGACCCAAACAGGACAAACAGCACAGACTACAGATTCAAAAACACCAGCAATGATTCGCCTTCAAGATCCTCCGCTCCATGCTTGCAGCAATGCGCCAGCACCTAACCTCTCTACAGTCAACCCTGTCTCAGCTGAGGGCCACACTCTCTCAGAATTGCAAAGGACCCACTCTGTACTACATCCTCAGGAGAACTCATATTCTCAACAAACAGTATTTCAACTCCATCTCAAACATCAAAAACTGTAAGTACAACAAACTTTTATCTATCCACCTCCGTAATCAGCGCTCTTCAAAAATTCCAGAAGATTCTCCCAGCCTCTGGAATTGCTCGGATGCCATTAGCCATGCGGCATGTGCAGCTGCCACTCCCACGCTGATTGATGATGTCACTTCTGCCCCCATCATGGCCACTCCCACAGCCACTTCCGCCCCTTACATTTCCTCATACATCACACGATATATCACTTCAGCCCCTTACATCATCGCTAATGTCACACGCTCAGTGACTTCCGCCACCCCGTGCTCCCGCGAGGAGGTTGAGCAATTCATCAACTTCATCAACACATTCCACCCTGACCTTAAATTTACCTGGACCATCTCTGATGCCTCCCTCCCCTTCCTGGATCTTTCCATCTCCGTTAATGGCGACCGACTTGACACTGACATTTTTTACAAACCCACCGACTACCACAGCTACCTGGATTACACCTCTTCCCACCCTACCTCTTGCAAAAATGCCATCCCGTATTCCCAATTCCTCCGCCTCCACTGTATCTGCTCCCAGGAGGACCAGTTCCACCACAGAACACACCAGATGGCCTCCTTCTTTAGAGACCACAATTTCCCTTCCCACATGGTTAAAGATGCCCTCCAATGCATCTCGTCCACTTCCCGCACCTCCGCCCTCAGACCCCACCCCTCCAACCGTAACAAGGACAGAGCCCTCCTGTTACTCACCTTCCACCCTACCAACAATCGCATAAACCAAATCATCCGCCAAC
This sequence comes from Hemiscyllium ocellatum, assembly GCF_020745735.1. Classification (NCBI taxonomy): domain Eukaryota; kingdom Metazoa; phylum Chordata; class Chondrichthyes; order Orectolobiformes; family Hemiscylliidae; genus Hemiscyllium; species Hemiscyllium ocellatum. Next base: position 13,757,132 of record NC_083437.1, read on the forward strand.
ATTTCTGCCACCTCCAAAAAGACCCCCCCCACCATGGATATATTTCCCTCCCCACCCCTTTCTGCCTTCCGCAAAGACCGTTCCCTCCATGACTACCCGGTCAGGTCCACACCTCCCTACAACCCACCCTCCCATCCTGGCACCTTCCCCTGCCACCGCAGGAATTGCAAAACCTGCGCCCACACCTCCTCCCTCACCTCTATCCAAGGCCCTAAAGGAGTCTTCCACATCCATCAAAGTTTTACCTGCACATCCACCAATCTCATTTATTGCATCCGTTGCTCCAGATGCGGTCTCCTCTACATTGGGGAGACTGGACGCCTCCTAGCAGAGCACTTTAGGGAACATCTCCCGGACACCCGCACCAATCAACCACACCGCCCTGTGCCCCAACATTTCAACTCTCCCTCCCACTCTGCCGAGGATATGGAGTCCTGGGCCTCCTTCACCACTGCTCCCTCATCACCAGACGCCTGGAGGAAGAACACCTCATCTTCCCCCTCAGAATACGTCAATCCCAGGGCATCAATGTGGACTTCAACAGTTTCTTCATTTCCCCTTCCCCCACCTCAACCTAGTTCCAAACTTCCAGCTCAGCACTGTCCCCATGACTTGTCCTACCTGCCTATCTTCTTTTCCACCTATCCACTCCACCCTCCTCCCTGACCTATCACCTTCATCCCCTCCCCCACTCACCCATTTTACTCTATGCTACTTTCTCCCCACCCCTCCACCCTTCAGGCTCTCTGCCTCTATTCCTGATGAAGGCCTTTTGCCTGAATCGTCGATTTTACTGCTCCTCGGATGCTGCCTGAACTGCTGTGCTCTTCCAGCACCATAATTCAGACGTTGAAACATAGATTAATTCAATCAATTTATGGATCCTCAGTTGCCAATGGAAAAGTGTGCATAAATTGAGTTAAGTTGCTAAAGCCCTATGTTCAAGCCATTAAACCTCTCAGTACAGATCCTCATGGTCAATGAAAGCAAAGTCCTTGCCAACCGTACCCTAGAGAGAAGATACGTCTTAAGGATAAAGGTCACCATTTGGATGTTCCAGGAGAGAAGTAAGTTTCACACTGTGAGAGCTGAATTGAGAATGGTGGCCTGCAGACCTTTTGTTGCTTTCCAGTAATTTAGATTTAAATTGGAATGAGCTCTACAATCACAAGTTTCAACACTAATTATGAGGCAATGTGCCATTTCAGTTCCCTCCTGAGCTCATATACTTCACAGTCCAAAATAAAACTCATGCTAAATGCTGCCAATTTAATTTTGTAAGCAGAACAGTCTTGTAAATATTTATCTTCATAGTTTGGGATTGTCAATTACACTGCTTACAAGATTGACATTTTAATTTAACATGTGAAAATCAGTAATGATTATACATTTCTATATAACACTTAAGAGTCAGAGCAGTTATCTGGAATTCATTAGTCTTGCATTTCATATTACAAAAGAATGTAGGATGTGCATACTAATGTGTTGAATCATCTTTTGCAGCAAGGAAACTATGGAGGTAATTGTGAGATTTAGCATTCCTTATATATGATTTCAAGTGACAATACTGTGTACAGGAATTTAGGGACACAGAGATAAATGAAAGATTTTATCTTCATTCAAATGAATGGGTGGAAAATTGTGCAAGTCACAAAATAATATTTTGTGACCTTCGTATTGAAACCTCTGCTATAGTGTCCTGTTTTTGAAGCCATGTAGTGATAGTGCTACATTGTAAGAGTTGGCAAGTCATCAATTTGAGAGTCTGTCATGCATCATCTAAAGAGCAGCAAGTTCATCAGTGGGTGTTTCTGATGGGACATTGGACAGAAGGAAAGATTAGATTATGCATGTTTACCAATGACCATTTGAATCCATGCAAATAGGCTGCAAAATTCATAAACAGAATAAACAGATGATTTTCAATGTCCATCTGCAACTTACTGTTTTGCTGCCAAAGAGAATTTCCAAATAAGTAACATCCTTTGTTTCATCATTTCTTTGTGGCGATCGAGTCCTCCTGGTCTTTGACGTGACTCTGTTGCACTCTGCATTAATTTATTTTAATATTTTACATTGCAGAAATATGCTTTACTCATAAATTATCCATAAGTACATACAAAAGGCCAAAAGCACTTTGTACAGACTTTGAAGAATATGTACATTAGTGCTTGACATTCCTCAGAGTTACCACCCAGTTGCAACAAAGGCCTTTTCTAATCATGCAGAGAAACTATTTGCGTCCTCTTAAGGCAAAGAGGGGGGTCTCTGATCTTAACAGAGTCCCATTATACTTTGACAGAAAGACCTTAGACAGTCGTCCTTCCAGCAGCTATCCTAAGCTTTAGTGTGCCCCTCAGCATGTAGTCCTGTACCTTGGAATGTGCCAATCTGCAACACTTGGTCAAGGTCAACACTTTACACTAGAAAACGGACAAGTTACAGGCAGACCAAAGAGCATCTTTCACTGAGTTGATGGTGCTCCAGAGAAAGTTGTGCATCTCAGGGTATATCCAGAGGAACGCAGAGTCCTGCATCACTGAGCTGCTTGGGCTGAACCTCTACAAAAACCCTTGCATTGCTCTCCAGACCTTCCTTTTAAAGGCACATCACAGCAGGAGATGTGTGACAATCTCCTCACCAGCTCAATCACTTTAAGGCCAGTGTGCAGTGATGCATAGAGAATTAAGAAATTGATGGATAGAGCCCCCCTCAGCAGCAGCTAAGCTATGCCTTGATGCTTGTTGGAAACTTCTGGCCATGAGGCATTTGGCCAAATGACTTTGACAGCCTGCTCAGAAAACCACCCTAGAGGATCCACCCTCTCCTTTTCACATAGGCTCTTGAGGACCCATCCTTCATGGTAAAATAGGGCTGAGTCAACACAGCTTCACCAGGAGGAGGTCATGACTACAAAATCTGTGTGAACTCTTCGAGGAAATAGCAAGCAATTTAGACAAAGGAGAACCTGTGTGTTTGATCTATTTGGATTTCAAGAAAATCTTTGACAAGGTTCCACGCAGGATGCTGCTAAATAAGATGAGTCTGTAGTGTTAGGAATAATTTGCTGGCCTGGATATAGAATTGACTGACTGCCAGAATCAGAGCAGGGATAAAAGGATGTTTTTTGGGTGGCAGTCTAGTTCCACAAGGAACTGTGCTGGGACCACAACTATTCACATTGTACATTAATGAATTGGGTGAAGGAACTGAGGGTTAGGTTTGGCGATGACGCAGAGATAGATTGAGGGATGGACAATGTTCAGGAGGTAGAAAGCTGCAGAAAGACTTGGACAGACTAGGAAGTGGCAGATGGAATGCAGTGTGGGAAAGTGTGAGGTTATGCACTTTGGAAGGAAGGATAGAATCATAGACTATTTTCTAAATGGGGAAAGGCTTTGGAAATCTACAGCACGAGAGGCATTCGGCATCTTAGTTCAAGATTCTTTTCAGGTTAATATGCCGGTTCAGTTGGCAGTTAGGAAGGCAAGTGTAATATTAGCATTCATTTCAAGAAGATCGGAATACAAGAGCAAGAATGTACTGCTGAGGCTGTATAAAGCTCTGGTCAGACCAAGGTTGGAAAATTGTAAGCAGTTTTGGAACCTGTATCTAAGGAAGCATGTATTTACCTTGGTCAATAGGAGGTTTACAAGAATAATCCCAGGACTGAAGGGTTTATCATACAAGTAGTAGTTGAAGACACTGGGTCTGTACTCGATGGAGTTCAGAAGGATGAGAGGGGATCTTATTGAAACTTACAGTGTACTGAAGTCCTGTAAGACCATAAGACATAGGAGTGGAAGTAAGGCCTTTCGGCACATCGAGTCCACTTGCCATTCAATCATGGCTGATGGGCATTTCAACTCCACTTACCCGCATTCTCCCCGTAGCCCTTAATTCCTCGAGACATCAAGAATCTATCAATCTCTGCCTTGAAGACATTTAGCGTCCCGGCCTCCACTGCACTCTGCGGCAATGAATTCCACAGGCCCACCACTCTCTGGCTGAAGAAATGTCTCCACATTTCTGTTCTGAATTGACCCCCTCTAATTTTAAGGCTGTGTCCAGGGGTCCTAGTCTCCTCACCTAACGGAAACAATTTCCTAGCATCCACCCTTTCCAAGCCATGTATTATCTTGTAAGTTTCTATTAAATCTCCCCATAATCTTCTAAACTCCAATGAATACAATCCCAGGATCCTCAGCTGTTCCTCGTATGTTAGACCAACTATTCCAGGGATCATTCGTGTGAATCTCCGCTGGACACGTTCCAGTGCCAGTATGTCCTTCCTGAGGTGTGGGGACCAAAACTGGACACAGTACTCCAAATGGGGCCTAACCAGAGCTTTGTAAAGTCTCAGTAGCATAACGGTGCTTTTATATTCCAACCCTCTTGAGATAAGTGCCAACATTGCATTCGCATTCTTAATCACGGACTCAACCTGCATGTTTACCTTTAGTGAATCCTCGACTAGCACTCCCAGGTCCCAGGTCACAGCCAGGTATATTTATGCTGTGCTTCGTCTCCAGGGGGTCATGCAGCTTGGTATTTTTTGCTGTTTCCATCAGGAATCTGGAAATGAAGTTAGCAACACATCAGCTGAAGTGTCTGGTTACTCGGAGCTGCTGCAGGATGGCCAGCCACTCTCTCTTTACCAACAAGATGAACATTCCTGAAGAAGGGCTTATGCCCGAAACGTCAATTCTCCTGCTCCTCGGATGCTGCCTGGCCTGCTGCGCTTTTCCAGCACCACATTTTTCAACTCTGGTCTCCAGCATCTGCAGTCCTCACTTTCTCCATGTCCTCTCTTTCGCTTACATGTTAATTAGTCTTGGGGAGAATTCCTAAATTTAACCATCTGCTACAAGGCATCCCCCCTCACCCCCCACAACCTCCCCAACTACCTCCTTAACCTCAGAGATGGTAAAGTTGCCTCCTTGTAGCAGAATATCCAGGTCAGAGGCATTACACCAACAAATTTTTCTTCCAAAATAGCATTTCTTGATTCCTGCCCAATTTGCCTTTTAGAAAGTGAATCTGTTAGGATGCTGTGTGAGCGCAAAATTGCCCTTTATTTGGTATTGCACAGAATACACAATACAGGAACAGGCCATTTGGTACAATTCACTTCATGTCAGTATTTATCCCCACTTGAGTCAGCTCGCAGTTTTCAGTATAATAATTTGATGACATGAATGAGCCATATCGTGGTGTGCAGGTGGCCTTTGCTGAGTTAACTGCTTTTTGCTGGACAGTAAATTGGTGCTACAATTGAATCAACTCCCTTGAGTGAAGAAAGAATCACCAACCTCACCACATTGTAAATACTTCCTCCTTAAAATATTCAAATGAGGATTGAATGATAAAAATATCTGCCTGGTATTGCCTGCCAAATTCACACACCAAATGTTCTGCCTGTATCTACGGAACATAAACTTACAAAGGATTATGCACCACAAAAAACATTAATAGCATAATATTCTATTTCCTTCCCCCTCATATCCTTATCTGCCTTTCTATGGCAGTGAGTTTTACATACTCTCCTCTCTGGATAAATACCTTTCTTCTGAATTCCCTGTTTGATTACTCGGCTATCTTATACGGAAGATCTCTGTGTTTGTTCTATTCGATAAATGGGATTTACTGTAAGACAAGTAATCCCACTTCCTTGATCTTCCCAGAGCCATACCTTTCCCCACCAGGGGTCTAAAGTCTCCAGGAAAGGAAAGAGAAGAAGTGGAAGGTAAAGATTATTCAGAGCATGTAGTATCAGGGTAGGAAAAATGGAAGTGTTTTATTAGAAGAGAATTGTTTACAAGCAACTCCAGAATCCCTATATACAAGGATTAAAGGGTGAGGACACTAATTTGAAGAGTACATTAACCACCAACTTGTACACCTTTCTATTTCTCTTGCATGCAGTCCTACATCTGCCTGAACCTGTGACTGCATTACAAATCATGGAATGGATAGATTGTACAACTGTTACTTCAACAGCAGACTTATGGATAAAGCTTTGAATGCTAAATGACTCATTCATTTTTCATCAGCTATTTGCTAAGTCTTAAATTAGCATAGATGTTAAATGTAAGGTTTCTCACTTAGTCTCTAAGATTTGGAGATGCTGGTGTTGTACTGTAGTGTACAAAGTTAAAAAACTCACACAACGCCAGGTTATACTGGAAGCACTAACTTTCAGAGCACTGCTCCTTCATCAGGTGGTTGTGGAGTATAAGATTGTAAGACACAGAATTTATAGCAAAAGTTTACAGTATGATGTAACTGAAATTATATATTGAAAAAGATCTGGATTGTTTGTTAAGTCTTTCATCTGTTAGAATGACCAGTTTGGTTTCAGTTCTTTCATATGTAAATTGCAAAACTTTTTTAAAAGTTGCATTCTCATGTGAACTTTAACACTTGGTGTCATGTTGGCCTAGATAATGTATTGAAGGTGTGAGCATCCCTGTGTGAGACTGTCTGAGCCACAATGGTCAGACTGATTCAAATCTAAGAAATGGATTTACAGAATCTTACATGGATTCATGCAGTTTTTGAGCAAAATAAAATGTAATTCTGCAAGTACAGATTCATCTCATAAACTTATACGTGTACGTGTGCATATGGGTGAGTGTGTGTGTGTTTGTGTTGCGGGTGGGGGGGGTGGAATGGGGTTATGGATGTCTGTGAGAGGGTGTGTGTATGTGTGTGAGTGTAAATGGGTACAAGTCTGAGAGGGTACGTGTGTGAGTGTGGGAGTGTATGTGTGAGCGTATGAGAAAGAGTCTGCATGACTGTCTGTGTGTGTAGGAGTGTGTGTGTGTGTGTGGGAGTGTGTGTGTCGGTCTGTGTGTGTGTGTGTAGGAGTGTCTGTGTGTGTGCTTAGGAGTGTGTTTGTGTCTGTGCAGGAGTCTCTGTGTATGTGTGTGTAGGAGTGTTTGTGTGTGTGGTTGTGTGAGTAGGACTGTCCGTGACTGTGTGTGTAGGAGTGTCTGTGTGTGTGTAGGATTGTGTGTGTGCATCTGTCTGTCTATGTATAGTGCAATGGGGTCACCTGTAGTGTGACATGAACCCATGGTCCCAGCTGTGGTCCTCCCTATGGGTACCGAACTTAGCTATCAGCCTCTGCTCGGCCACTTTTCGTTGCTGCCTGTCCCGAAGTCCACCTTTGAGGACGGTCAGCTGAAAGTTTAAGGTTGAATGTCTCAGACTGCTGAAGTGTTCTCCAACTGGGAGGAAACACTCCTGTCTGTCGATTGTTGTGCGGTGTCCATTCACCCATTGCCGTAGCTTCTGCTTGGTCTTGACAATGTACCATGCCTCAGGGCATCCTTGCCTGCAGCATATGAGATAGACAACATTAGCTGAGTTGCATGAATACCTGCCACGTACATGGTGGGAGATGTCCCCATGTGTAATGGTGGTATCTATGTCGGCATTCTGACACATCTTGCATCGTCTACCATGACAAGGTTGTATGGCATTGTCCTGAAAGCCGGCAGTTTACTATGAACAATGATCTGTTTGAGGTTTGGTGGTTGTTTAAAGGTGAGAAGTGGAGGTGTGGGGAAGGTCTTGGCGAGGTGCTCATCCTCATTGATAATATGTTGCAGGCCGTGAAGAACATGGCATAGTTTTTTGGCTCCTGGGAAGTACTGGACCACAAAGGGTACCCTGTCGTTTGCTGCACGTGTCTGTCTCCTGAGGAGGTCATTATGGTTCCTCACTGTGGCACATCGGAACTGGCGGTCAATGAGTTGAGGATTGTACTCCGTTCTTATGAGGGCATCCTTGAGTACTTCCAGATGCCAGTCTCATTCCTCCTCATCTGAACAGATCCTATGTATGCATAGGGCTTGTCCATAGGGGATGACTGTTTTAATATGTTTTGGGTGGAAGCTGGAGAAGTGTAGCACTGTGAGGTTATCCATGGGTTTGTGGTAGAGTGAGGTGCTGAGGTGCCCATCCTTGATGGAGATGCATGTGTCCAAAAATGAGACAGATAGTAGGGAGTATTCCATGGTGAGTTTGATGGTGGGATGAAACTCGTTGATATTACTATGTAGTTGTTTCAGTGACTCCTCATCATGGGTCCAAAAGAGGAAAATGTCATCAATGTACCTGATGTATAATGTTGGTTGGAGGTCCTGCATAGGGAAGAAGTCTTGTTGGCCTCAGACCTTCATGTGACCGTCCTCCAAAGCAGACTTTGGGACAGGCAACAACAAAAAGTGGCCAAGCAGAGGCTGATAGCCAAGTTCGATACCCATGAGGATGGCCTCAACCGGGGCCTTGGTTTCATGTCACACTACAGGTGACCCCATTGCATTATATACACACACACACACACACACACACACTTGCACACATACACTCCTATACATACATACATACACACTCTCCTACAGACACACACACTCATGCAGACCCTCTCTCATACGCTCACGCACACACTCCCACACTCACACACGCATCCTCTCACAGACTTGTACCCCTTTACACTCACACTCACACACGTATACACACCCTCTCACAGACATCCATAACCCCACAACTCCCCCACCCCCAACACACCCACACCCATATGCACACATACACATATACGTTTATGGGGTGAATCTGAACTTGTAGAATTACATTTTATGTTGCTCAAAAACTGCATGAATCCATGTAAGATTCTGTAAATCCATTTTTTAGATTTGAATCAGTCTGACCATTGTGGCACAGACAGTCTCACACAGACGCTCATACTTTCAATACATTATCTAGACCAACATGACACCAAGTGTTAAAGTTCACATGAGAATGTAACTTTTGAAAAAGTTTTGCGATTTACATGTGAAAGAACTGAAACCAAACTGGTCATTCTAACAGATGAAAGACTTAACAAACAATCCAGGTCTTTTCCAATATATAATTTCAGTTACATCATACTGTAAACTTTTGCTATAAATTCTGTGTCTTATACTCCACAACCACCTGATGAAGGAGCAGCACTCCAAAAGCCAGCACCTCCAATTAAACCTGTTGGACTATAACCTGGTGTTGTGTGATTTTTAACTTAGTCTCTAAGCCATTTCATGTTGCTCTGTAAGTGGATACTAATAAGATATGAAGTAATGGGTTAACAACATGAGGCAGATCAAAATGTTCAGTCACAGATTACAGAGAGCACCTTAAACCTGAACAAGAAGGATTCTGCAGAGTTAATTTGACTTCTGTATCATTATCTTTCTCATCTCTTTGTCTCTTCATGGTGAGACCACAGGTCAGCCATGTTAAATGACAATGGGCTGCATAGGAACAGAAGTAGACTATGCTGCCCATTAAGTCTGCTTTGTCATTCAATGAGATTATGACTCACCTGCTGATCCTCAACTGCACTTTCCTATCTTTTCCTCAAAGCCTTCGATTCTCTTCCTGATTTAAAATCTGTCTATCTCTGCTTTGAATATACTTAATGACCCAATCTCTACAGCTCTCTGTGGTAAAGAATTCCACAGATTCACCCACCCATTGAGGGAACAAATTCCTCCTCATCTTTGTTTTAACTGGATGGTCCCATGCTCTGAGATTATGCAGTTTGCTCATATACACTCCCGTAAGGGAAACCAGCCTCTCAGCATCCACCCTGAGAAATGTCAATCCCCTCAAGAATCTATGTATTTCAGTAAGGTCACCTCTGATTTGTCAAATCTTCAATGCAGAGGAAGAAGACAACTAGAAACAAACCAATGGCTTAGTTAGAAAGGCCAGTGAATTCACATCCAAAAGTGTGCATTTTGATTCAGCTACTTATTCTTAATATTCAATCTTCCTGTGCAGTGATGGGGTCCTGATTATCTTTCAAATGACTCTACTGCAGTGTTCATTTCAAGAAGAACATTTATTTACAGATTTTTTACTTTCACAGTTAGAATTAGACATGATTTATAGTGCGTCTCTATGAGATCTTGCTCAGATATTAGCTTACACTCTCATATCTGATCTACTGCCTTGAGTGCTTTATTTAAGCCCTAAATCATTCCTTCTCACAGTTTTTTCTCATCTCTATTGCTGAAATGCAAAATCTGATGTTGTGTGATGATCTGTGACAGTTTCATGATGGTCATCACTGAACCTTATGTGATTTTGCCCCCAACAGGGCATTTCACCTGATATGACAACATTTATATTTACTTTTTTAAGTAAAAACTGGGTGTGAATATTGAAGAACCTGACAGACATTTACTACAGCTAACTAATATGTACAAACATTACATTACTGAGGCAGTTAACTATCTGGGCTAACGTTAACTTATTGGATTACAACAGAGCAATAGCATTTCATGCTTCAGTTGATCCAAGGTAAGATGGAGTATGAGATCTTTATACCCCCAGGTCATAAAGTATGATGCAGCAATGACTCTTAAAGGTGTACTGCCATACCAATTGTGAAACTTAACATCTCTATTGCTGTTTTTCAACAATAAAAATTATCCTAAACAGATTTGCATTGTTCCTCAAAGACCCATTCTATTAATTTAGTAGTTATGTGAACAGGTAAAATGGAGTTTACTAGTGTAACATTTTTAAGTTTGATATCACACTTTGAAGATTTGACAACACATCCTGATCTGGTAACCATAATCTCATCTGGAGATGCACATGTTGTTCTCTGTGTTTAACCATAGTCCTCTGGTGATTACTGTTACTCACCATCACTATGCAACGTTATTGTTGGGAATGTTCTTTCTCACTCTGTTCATGCATGATTCACATGCCCTACATTAATCTGAATTAGCTTCTGTTCCTTTGCAATATAGAATCAAGATCAGAAATAACTTTGCATGATCTGGGCTGGCTGCATATTCTAGGATTCTTTGTTGGGATCCAAGTATTTGCATTTCTAACTCACTCCCAGTTCAGTGGACAGGTTTGGTAAATCTTTGCTCATTGTGCATCTCTTTAACTCTCTTCTATCTTTGAAGAGCAATATGCTGTGTTTCACAATGGTGAAATAATTTGTTGCTTCAGCTATGTCATGTATGGTGTGTTTCACCACAGGAGGTGTGTGGCTTCAATTTCAGGGATTGTAACTGTAGTTGGATGTTTGTAGGCTGGGAGTTCTGCAAAAGCTGGATTATTGATATGTGCCAACGATTTTGAAGTTCACGTTGAACTTGTGTGTTGGCAGTGCAGTGTCATTCTGCCAATGCATGGAATTGATGATATGTTGTACACTGCAAGATTTTCTCTTGTGGATAGATTAAAATGCGACATTATAATGCAAAAATCTGACTTTGTTGCTTACCTTTTAATAATCATTGATTTGATAGTACATGCTATGGATTCTGCTGGATCATTTAAACATGACCAGTATGATGCTGATGATGCATCTTGGGTCATTTGCCATTTAGTCCATGTTTTAAATAGTTTGCCAGTTGTTGAGGTCCATTGTTAGACACTATCTGATTCTGAGTACTGCATAAAATAGAAGTAGTACTCATCATGTCAGTGATGTTGTGCTATGTTGACAAACAATGGAAAAGTTAGCGAAGCAATCTGTCACAAGGTTGTAATTTTCTCAATGCACTGTGAATAGTGTTATTCCTTTATCATTTCTGTTCAAGGACTGGATGGAACATTGTGTGGATATGTAGGCTCTCTCTAATGTGGTCTAATGCATTTGGCAAGTTTCAAATATATTCATGAGATGTTAACTATCATATTTCTGCCCAGACCAGTATGCAGACTCCTTGTTACCCTGCTTGCGCTTTCAATACCGAAGTCTCCACGGTATGATGTAGACATGATAACTTGGAGTAATGCTTTAGGTGTTAGAACCAGTTTGTCCTTGAAAATAACTTGTCATGATATACCAAATTTGTCTCCACATTACCGAAATGACCAAATCTTCTCAGGTATTTTGTTAATATGGAAGTCTGTCCTCGATAATGATCTTTTACAATTGTTTTAATTGTTCATCTTTAGTGACTGTGGATAGCAACAATTCATACTTGGTTTGGTGCAAGTATAACAGATCAACTTGGAGAATATCTTCAACTTTGTAATCAAGAGCATCAACATGTGAATCAAAAGAAATATCTTGGCTTTGTGTAGGTAGGATAATTTGATTAGTGTTTTGGATGTCATCATCTATGTTCTATCAACCATCATCATTTATATCTCACTTCAGCTACATCATGTATGGTGTGTTCCACCACAGGAGGTATGGCTTGAATTTCAGGGATTGTGACTGTAGTGGGACGTTTGTAGGCTGGGAGTTCTGCAAAAGCTGAATTATTGGTTTATGCCAATGATTTTGAAGTTCAAGTTGAATTTGTGTATTGGCACACTGCAGTGTGATTCTGTTAAAGTATGGAATTGATGATATGTTATACACTGCAAGATTTTCACTTGTTGATACATGGAGTGCCACTTGCTGAGGTGCATAATGGTAATTTATTGGCACTAGTTCCTGTGTGCATTGTTCGACTTTATCAGGATGCATGCTATTAATGTTAAAGCTTCTTATTTACAAAGTTTGGGAGAAGATTTGTAGCTCGGGTGCTCGTTGTTGTGGTTCTGTTCGCCGAGCTGGGAATTTTCAACTCACCAGGACGAAGGACCCGATACCCAGCTTGAGCAAAACCAATATAGCGTACAAAATCCCATGCAAGGACTGCACAAAACATTACATAGGACAAACAGGAAGACAGCTAATGATCCGCATCCATGAACATCAACTAGCCACAAAACGACATGACCAGCTATCCTTAGTAGCCACACACACAATGGCAAGCAACATGAATTTGACTGGGACAACACTACTATTATAGGACAAGCCAAACAGAGAATAGCCAGGGAATTCCTAAAGGTATGGCACTCATCCATAGATTCAATCAATAAGCACATCGACCTGGACCCAATATACCGGCCACTGCAGCGGACAGCTGGAACTGACAACCGGAAGTGGCAGATACAAATCACTATAAATGCCGGAGGAAACATCACAGAAGCGCTTCACAGGAGGGTCCCAAGCACTGAGGATGGGACTAAACTTCTGCAACACAAATTCCCAGCTCGGTTAACAGAACCACAACAACTTCTTATTTACCTTATACCATGTATATGATCTATGAGGTTAACATGTTGATAAACTTGGTATTTTCTGAAATTTCCCTTTTCCTTGGTTGACCCAGAATCTCACTGATATATTGCATTTGTACATTTTCTGAACTCTTCCCTTGCAGACAGTGTTGTGGTATTCTACCATTTTACAGGTCACCTGTGTTTTGCCCTAGGTCTGGCTTAACTTATTACAGATTTTGTTGGGCTGGTGGACTTTGATGGACATAACAATAACAATTGCTGCATCTAAAGCATCCAATTGTTGTTGATCTGCTATGATGGCTTCACGCTTGTGTCTATCCTCTAGTAAAACATCAATGCTGTGGCCCTTTATCTTGCCATCTGAATGTTTTAAATGATGTACCTGCAATGATCAACTCAGTGTACTTCTCTGAAAGTTTCTCTTCAGAAGAATCAAACTCATGTCTTTGCTGCAACATCTTCAGGCAGCCTGGTCAATATATTAATGAGGCCGATGTCTGTATGACGTGTTGGAGTCTACTAATCCTGACAATAATTCTTACCTTGATCTGGGCTTTGAGAATTGTATTTACATCTTTTACATCCATGACTCCTGCTTCTAGTTCTTATGTTCCAATGTTCTTCTGGTCATTCATAGAAAAAAAACAGATGTGCTAGCTCTGCAAAGTCCCTCATTGCCAATGGTAAATAATATTTTAGAGCTCTTACTCAGGATCACCTATCGCTTCAGCTCTCTACAATCCACTGCACTTTATCTCAGTTCAAAAGTGGACTGCAGACTTTAAATTTTTAAGTGAGGCAATTTTATTTGGAAAATCTCACCTTCCAATAACAAAAGTCTGTTTGCTTGGTGCTTAACGTCCTATCTACAGATCTGTACATCTTTCCATACCCACAGAAATGGATGCTATTTAAGGATAAGAAACTTCCCGTTTGTTCCAGTTACAAACCGTTCTCTGAATTAGATTTCCAAAGGTATGCCACAAAGTTGTTGAAATCTGACGTAGATAGCAGCCATTGCTGGCTATAATGTGATTTTGCCCCTAGAACATAGAACAGTACAGCACAGAACAGGCCCTTCAGCCCACGATGTTGTGCCGACCACTGATTCTCATGTATCTAATACCTTGCCCCTGACAAGGTATTAGATCTTATGCAACAATGCTTATCTCCTATAACATAAGAAACTGGTTACGAATGTAGCGATATTAGAGAATCCAACAGACACTTAATACAGCCAGCTATTATGTACAGCAATACATCCACAGCCCGATAAGTGTTTGTGCTAACATTAATCCACAGGTTAAACTAATCTCAGTGACCCCTAGTAAAATGGCGTATGACATCTTTTATAACTTCAGGGCACATGCTACGATGCAGCAATGATATATTGAGCAGATCTCTTAAAAGTATATTCATATACCGACCATGAGATATAACACAACAGATACCAACTCTTGATCACAGATAATTAAATGTAAATTTGAGAAACTTGGTCTTTTTCTAAATTTCATTTGGTTGAATTTGAACCCATACGTCAAGAGCTTTGACCTAGGACTTTGGTTTCATTATCAGTGACATTGTTAACATACCACCATCACCCTTTAAATGAAATCTAAATTTTAATCTAAAATAGAGCTTCTTGATAATTACTCTGGGTGCAGTATCAGAGTTATTGGTACTCATCAAAGATGTAAGAGGCAAAGACCAGCTGCAGACAGAATCTTGTGTCCGATTAATATTGCAGTAATAAAGATTATAAAAGCCTAAAAGAAATTCTCACACACAAAAACAGGATCATGCCTTCAGACAAATGATTCAGATTGACACAAATGCAACAGTATAGTTACATCGTTAAACAAAACAAAAATAATGTTCTTTTTTATAGGGACATTACTGAAGTGTTGCTTTATGTTTGTTTGTTTTCTGATAGACAGGAGAACTGGGGTATTATCAGGTACAATTGATGAACTTTAACATAGCTTTCATCTTCGTGCTTAGTCAATTTGAAGTTATGAACTAAATACATAACTCAGTTTTGCCTTTCTTTTTTTTGGCTCTTGAGTAGAAAGGTTCTCTTTATTTTTTTTTGACAGTTGAGTAAAGTAATAGTTCAGTCAGGTGGTTCTTCCAGATGGAAATAAAATATCTTTTGTCTTGGCAGCGCAGTGTAACTTCTATCAAAGAATAGACATGAAACAAAATAAATTCCATGCTGCTAAACGTATGTGAGTGAATCTGAGCTGGTCACACATTCACTCTTTCTCCCCTTTCTACATCCACAATGCAGGTTTGGAGAGGAGGAAAACCCAAGATGAGTGGTGACACATTTTCAGGTAACCTCCACTAAGGCCATCTCAGAGTGTGGCCAACCCGAGGCAGACTAGGAGCAGTGTTAGTTAAAGCTGATTCCTTAGCTTGTCCATGGTCCCAATCCCCTTCCATAGAGAACAGGATTTGGGGCCAAGTTTTTATCTCTGCTTTTTAAATGAAAATGCAAACATTATTTTATTGGTGAGCCCTCACATTTGGCACTTATTACTCTGGATTTTTTGTAACTGAAATTGATGTTTAGACTTGTGGCAAAGTTTCTGACTTTACTCACTAGTCCCAAAAATGAGAGAAAATTGAAATGTGGCCCTGCTCTTAATCTCTCATGTGCAAAGGTCAGGATCCAAAGAATATGAAAGGAACTACAAACAAGAAATACCTGCTTCAAAACTCAACTTGATTACAATTCATCTCAAACCAAAATGACAGGTCCACATTACTTTTGTCCATATCTCCAGTGGGGTAGCCGTACTTAAGATACAACCTGACCATTATCGAATTTAGCTCTTGCACCAATCTGCCTGATCGCTAACCCAAAAACAAATTGACAATCAATCCTAAAAATAAAACAAGAGATTATATATTAGGAAGCATTTTTTTTTGTCTATGATTGAAACATCAGTACTGTAATTAGGACTCACAATGATGATTGAAGACAAGGGCCTAGCTGCACTCAATTAACAAAAATTGATCCATCATCCAGTCTGACAAGAGATAAATACAAGATCAGTCGACAAATCACATCAGATACTTGATGTGTATTGGATACAGACAGACTTGTCTATGAGATGGACTGTAACTGAAGAGAAATCTGTATGGAAAAGCACATCCTTTTATCTTACTTTCTGTTTGTGGTGAACTTCATCGATTAACATCTGTTGGTTGTCAGCAACATCCCAATTGCATAAGATGATGGACATTAGGAATCAAATCCACTGGGGATGGGAGGACCATGTACAGTGTCTTTTTGCTGGTAGCTGACAGAAACAATCAGCGAGAGGGAGGGTCTGTTACAAGTACTGCATATGAAATGGCTTTCAATATTATGGGGTGTTGTTTTTCGTGCTGATGCCTGTTGTTGAGCATCTGTAGCATTTAAAAAGTGATATATTTGCCAAAGTTTTTAGCTGGAAGGATTCTTTTTATTTCTCGTCTTGACATTTGTCATTTGTAGGTAATGTGACGTAATGGAAGGTTTTAAAAGCTACAAAGTTATCACTTCCTCCATACCTATAACCAACATCATAGCAACCAATAGGGTGGTTAGGCCTAACTGGCAGGATGGTTTTATGGGGTTCTGCAATCCGTATGACAGCGGTCATATCACCATCGCACACTTGAGCATCTCTCTGGAGGTCAAGGAAGTCTGGAGAGGAACGCAGTGGAGTTTGTTGAGGTTTTTCCTGAACAGCTCTGTGACGTGGGATGCCATGCTCTATGGTCTGTTCCCCCAGGATGCACACCGAGATGAGCATCAAATATGCTGGGAGGACCATCAACTCCGTAAAAGATGCACCTTGATCTTCCTGCACTTGCTGGTCTTCCACTTGAAAGAGTTAACCCCGACTGAGTGTTGCAGACTGGCACATTCCAAGGTCCAGGACTACGTGCTGAGGGATGTGCTGAAGCTTGGGGCAGTAGCTGCCAAGGCGCGGTGGGGAAAGACCACCATGTAAGGTCCTTCTACTGAATAATAAGGGGGGGTCGGGTCCATTCAGGAATTATGTCTGTAAATATAGAATATAGAATATGGTGGACATCTGTAAGTAAAAATTTGAGTGCGTTCATTAACTGTCCATGTGCCAAAGATTTATTTTCTGTGAATAAAGTATATTTTTTAAATTTAAAAAAAAATCTCTCTGGAGGTCAAGTGAAAAATATAATTCCAGTCTTGACTCCCTGGGATCTGGCTCAGGGATGGAAATGTGACCACTAAGCTAAATGTTTATTTCATTATTATTCTATCTAGTAAAGAATGCAAATGTCATAGCTTTGCTTCCCCTTTTTCTTTCTGCTCCCAAAGAAAAGTGTCATTCCATGAATATAAAAACAGAAGGGGCAGGAACTGGAGTAGGCCATTCAGCCCCTCAAGCCTGCCATTCTATCAGATTGTGGCTGATTGTCCCAGGCCTCAATTCCTCTTTCATGCCAGCTCCATGTAGCTCACACCTCCTCAATATTTCAAACATCTATCTGCTGCTTCTTTAAATACTTTCAGTGATGCAGCCTCCAAACTCTCTGGGTCGAGAATTCCAAACATTCACTACTGTCTGAGGGAAGAAATTCCTTCACATTTCAGTTTTAACTGAGTGTCCTATTATCCTGTATCAATGTTCCTTATTTTGAGATACCAGCATTATTAGAAATATCTTCTCAACACTCCCCATGTCAAGCCTCCTTATATGTTTCAATAAACTATTACCTCATTCTTCTAATCTTTAATAAATTAAGGCCTGATCACTTTAGCTGCTATTGACAAATCAACATCTTCTCCCAGTAATCAGCCCAGTGACTGTCTTTTAAACTGCCTCCAAAGCCAATATATCCTTCTTAATTTTCAGACTCAAAACTGTACCAATTAGTTTAGAGCTCTACCTATAATCCTAACTGTACAATTTTCGAAATCACAGTTCCCAGCATGCTTCAAATGAAGCCCATCTCAACAGAACAGCACTCCCTGACCCTGTACTTGTGTCAATGCCTGAGACTCGGAACCTATTACTCTCACATCAATTTTTGAACCAAACATTTACCTCTCTCTCATGTATCTTTTATTTATCCTGCACTCATGTAGCTTGACTTGGATAGTAATCCTGATTTTGTTTCCTTGGTGGTTCTGCTTTTTAACTTAACCCTGAGCTGACTCTCAGCAGAATCTCTCTCCTAGTCATTCCTATGTTGTTGGAACCTTTGGGGACCATGTCAATTGGATGCTTCTTTTCCTATTTCAAATGCTTCTCTGGTCCAGAGGAGATGTTCTTAATCTTGAAACCATATGACCACCACAGTCTTTGGGGATCTCTGTCTTTGCCACAGACAGCAGTAGGTATTTCCCTAATTATGCTATCCATTTTACTACTATACCTTTCTCCTCAAATTGAAAGCCGTTCCATATCATGATCTTTGAGTCAGTTCATAACCTCCCTGCAGTCTGTGCCTTGTCACCACTGGCAGCAAGAATCTCATATCTGTTGGTCAGGAGCATTTGTTGAGCCTCGTCCTAAGATAAATTCTGGATCCCAATATCTGCCTCACTCACGTTCAAACCCCTCCCTCCCCAACCACAGATCAAATTTGATGTAATCAATCTAAGAGGTGTGACTGTCTCCTGAAGCACAAAATCCAGGTAACTGTGTCCCCTCTTTGGCGTGTCACAGTGTCTACACCTCAGACGTCAGCTTATCAAATCTGAGCCAAAGTTCCTTAACCAACCAAGACTTGATACAGGATCATGGATCATCCACCAGCTCCCACATGCTACAGCTGCCACACGTTGCCTTCCCAGCTATCACTATTTTACAGAATCAGTTGATTTGAATGTTAAATATTTTAAAAATGGATTTCCTAACCATACCCTTCAGTTGTATTAACGCGTCCTGGTTTAACCCACTTTCCCAATCAGGACAGACCCGGAAGAAAAATTCACTAAAGTATGGTTAATGCAGCAAATTTGTAGAAGGACTTTACTTTTCAAAATGATCCTGCCTGGCGTACATAATAAGAAAGAGCTGGAAGAGTTTTATCTCTCTCTTCTCTTTTTCTCTGTGTTTTTGCAATGGGACAAAGACCTTGAGTACTGGTATAATTGAAAAAATATGAGAATCCTTTTATGCATTTGTTGAAAATTATTTTCTCGATTACATGAGCTGAGGCAATAATCTACACTTTTTGAATGGTTAATGTTTTTATTAAATAGCTGATTTTCCATCTTCCTTTCACTAGCATTCTATAGGAAGGTTTTACCTCTACATGGACAGCCCAGGTTGGGATTACATCATCAAAAGATTCACAAGTATATAACAAAATAAGTTATTGTCATTCTAAAATACCATTCTGTGTAAATGTTAATTTTATTCTGTATCTTCTGTTTATTTGGAATTTATTACCGGCCTTGTATTTCAGAGACATGTGGAAATTATCTAACGATTTGGTGGCACTCAGTGTCATGACAGTTTACTGTGAACAAGATTTGAATCCAAACACATTTTGTTATATCGATATTGGCAGCACTATTCATGCTGAGTCACAACACATTTCCTTTGCTTTTCCAAGATAGGTGAAATCCTGGAAGTCAGCAGCAAACAGAGTGGGTGGCTGGATTGTAATAGCAAATGTTAGCAGAAAATTGTCTCCAAAATTATTGTTGAACAATGGTGACTGTTAAAATTTAGAGTACATATTTCACTCTAAGGAAGCATTTTATATATGAAACATCTTTGAGCTGCCTCAGTCAATTCCGATGGGCATAAGACCATGGTTTGAATCTACTTTATCCCACCTAATTCCAAAGAAGAGACATATTGAACTCGACACATTAATTTTGTCTTTCTATCTACATAGATGCTTGCCAGACCTGTTGTGTTCCGCACGGTTTTTTTTATGTTGTGTTTTTTAAACCTGGGGACTGAAATAAGGAAGAGCTGCTTTAAAAACCAGTGCTTTGAAACTTGGCTGCAGTTCTGAAAGCAAGAAACCTGAAATCCATGCCTGCTTCTTTCTGGAGCTGTTATAGATATGATGGGCCAAGTGGCCTCTTCGTATACTGTAAAATTCTATGATTCTATGCTCATGTAAAGAATTATTTGGACAAGTAATAATTGCAAAGTAGCAGACAATTTGGAGCTGAGGGTGTTTACTGATGCAGCTTTTGTTGGCAACAAGAAGTTGATTGGTCTAGGGCTAGTGATCACAACAATACATTTGCCTGCCAAAAATTTCGCAATAAACTTGAATGGAAGCTTTCCTACAACAATGCTGTAACTTTTAATTGATAAGTCAGATAACAAGTGATTTGACCATATTGTGCCAATCAGTGAAAGCAACTGCAGAAAACTGACTGAACTAATGTGCTGGCCAGCAGAAGTTTTGTAAAGATCCTCTCCACAATGGGACCTGGGACCAAAGACTACTAAACTGTTTGTCCAACTTTTCTCTTCTGTCCTTAACCTATTAACCCTGTCTGTTTCAAAAACAGAAATTTATGGAGAAGTTCAGCAGGTCTGGAAGCATCTGGTGTAAGAAAGCAAAGTCAACCCTTCAGGTCTAGTCACCCATCATCAGATCACTGTCTGCTTGTCTATGTGTGTAAGAGAGAATTTATAAAAGGATTCCAGTTTTAATAAGTAAATGGTTCTAAACTATTTAATAAGTACTTATTAAATAGTTTAGAACCATTTACTTGCAGCCAAAGTCTGATTTATGAATTTTATAAAATCTTTAAATATTATGACAACTTCAGGGACTTGATTTCCAATGCAAAAACCTAGTGAATTGTAACACTTCTTTATTATATTACCAGCTCCTAGATGGTATCAACATACTTTATTTTGGGAAGTCTTATTCGACCAGATTTTTGTAGCCTCCCATTTTTATGAACTTGGTGTCAACATCAAACACATCTTCAGCTAATCCTCAACAATTCACTGAGCAAGCGTAGTTCCACTGGGTTGCAATACAAGGTGTGAAGGTTCTCTGACAGTTGTATCAAGCTCTGGCTAGATTGCATCTGGATGGAATACACCATTCAATTCTGGGCAGTGCACTCTGAGAAGGATATTTCAACATTAGAGGAGATGAAGTTCAGATCCATTGAATGAAAGAGTTAAATTGTGAATAGATTACACAAATTGCATAAATCTCTTTTGTAGAACAGAGAGACCTAGGGGTTCAGGTATATAATTTTTTTTTAAGTTTGCATCACATGTGAAATTGGGTGGTTAAGAAGGCATTAGCATACTTGCCTTCAATGCTCAGATCTTTGAGTATAGGATTTGGGACATCTTATTGAGGTTGTACAGGACACTTGTGAGGCCTCTTCTGGAGTCCAGTTATGGTTGCCCTGTTGTAGGAAGGATATTATTAAGCTGGAGTAGTTTCAGAAAAGATTTTCTAGGATGTTGCCAGGAACGGAGAGTTTGAGTTAAAAAGAGAAGCTGGATAGGCTGGGACTTGTTTCACTGGAGTATTGGAAGATGAAGATGACCTTATTGAGGTTTATAAAATCACGAGGGGTATAGATAAGGTGAATGGCAGATATCTTTTCCCAAGGAGGGCTGCATATTTCAAAACAGAGGACATGTTTTTAAGCTGAGAGGAGAAAGATTTAAAAAATACATGGGGGCAATATTTTTACTTGTAGATTGGCTCGTGTGTAGAATGAACCAGGGGAAATGGTAGATGTGGGTTCAGTTAGTATATTTAAAAGACATTTGGATAAGTTTATGAACAGGGAAGGTTTGAAGGGATATGGGCCAAGCACAGGCAGGTGGGACTAGTTTAGTTTGGTTTTATGGTCTGCACAGATTGGTTAGACTGAAGGGTCTGGATCCATGCTGTTTGATTTTATGACTCTAAGTAAATTTGTTTTCTCTTGAATTCAGAAGATTAGGGGATGATCTAAGAAAGGTGTTTAAGGTGAGTGAAGGATTTCACAGGGCAGCTACCTCCTTTGGTGGTGGCATTCTGAACAACAAGCTATAACCTTAAAGTTAGAGCTGAGCCATTCAGGGGTGTCAGAGAAAGCATTTCTTCATGCAAAGGGTAGTGGAAATCTGGAACTTGAGCCCTCGAATATCTCTTCCGTCTTGAGGTAAACAGAAAATGTTCACACTGAATTGATAGACCTTTGTTACCAATCTAGTAATTGGACGTACAATGGGATGCTTGTGGGCGGTATGGTGGCACAGTGGTTAGCACTGCTGCCTCACAGCGCCAGAGACCTGGGTTCAATTCCCGCCTCAGGTGACTGACTGTGTGGAGTTTGCACATTCTCCCCGTGTCTGCCTGGGTTTCCTTCCACAGTCCAAAAATGTGCAGGTTAGGTAAATTAGCCATGCTAAATTGCCTGTAGCGTTAGGGGAATGGGTCTGGGTGGGTGGCGAGTTGGTGTGGACTTGTTGGGCCGAAAGGACTGTTTCCACACTATAAGTAATCTAATCAATACACGCTTTTGTCGGGTTGAAGGGACTGCTGCATTTTTAAAAGTCTTTCTAAGTACATCAATGGCTCACAAGCAGTGCTATTGGATTGAGGCTGTCAAAACATTTCACTTATAGTTCCTCACTCAAGCGCCAAGGGGATTTCTGTAGAAGGAGGATCAGTATGCAATGTAAATTAGTCTTAAGTATGAAGTCCCCAAATAAAAACAAAACACTAGTTGCCTTCAGCAAATTATATTCTGATAATGGAAAAGTACAAATGTATTACCAGAGCTAAATATGTTTACTTCTGGGCAAGGATAGCATATCATTACAAAAAAAAAGTTTTGAACGCTCAAAAGCTACATGCCGAAGTAATTAAGGAGACTGACAGTTCACAGCTTATTCAGAGATAAGCATTAGTTGATTATCCCTGCAATGCATATTAATGTAAAAATCTGTTTAAAACCATTCATCTCCAGTTTGCTTGTGAACCTCAGTTCCTCTGAGGAGGAGATTAATGCTTTCCATTGAAACATTGCCTTGAGTCAGATAACAGTAGAAATCACAACTGAATATTGCTTGTGAGTTGCATAGTCTCCTTTGCTCATGGGAGAAATGTAATCAATTATGTCACTTGCTGTGTTCCATATGGCTGAATACATTTATGTTGCAAACATTTTGAGCTTATCTGTGTTAAACTTACATGGATTGTACTTTACTGCCTCTGTTATGACACACATGTAGAGACAATCACATGTGCTTCTATCATTTATCGTAGTGTCTGATCAGAAGAGTAGGGGAGAGATAGAATTAACTGGACAGTTTCTTCCAGCAGACAATCACTGTAAGAGATGTGGGTTTAATATTAGAATCATGGAAACACCACAGTGCAGAAAGAGACCATTCAGCTCATCAAGTCTATACTGACCCTCCAAACAGCGTCCTAAACCCCTCCCCTACGTCTTATCCCCATAACTCTGTATTTTACATGGTTAAACCGCCCAGCCTATACATCCCTGGTTACTAGGGACAATTTAGCTTGGCCAATCCACCTAGCCTGCACATCTTTGGATATCTTTGATCAATGGTCAGGGGCAAAGGGAAGTGACTATAAGTTTGGGAAAATAGGGATCCAGCATGTAATGATGTAGTGAGTGGGAAGACAGAGGGCAGGTAAGGAGGCAAAATGCAAAAAGGAACCGGCACTAAATTGAAAATTTGATAAAGGTGGGATATCCTTGGTCAGCTTTTCTCAAGCTATAATTCACACCAAGGCTGAGACTCACTTAGAATTTTAAAATTACATTTTTGTTGAAAGCCTGATTGACATCACTGTTACATGGGGGTAGGTTAGCTTGGCTGGCTGATACAGTGATATCAATAGTGGTGGGTTCAATTCCCACACCAACTGAGGTGACTAGAAGGCCCCTCCTTCTCAAAACTCCCCTTGCTTGAGATGTGGCAGCCGTCAGGTGAAACCATTACCAGTTGCCTCTCTCTAATGAGCGAGCAACCCTATGATCTAGTAGAGCTGTGGTGACTTTATTGTTCACTTCCCACATCAAAGATTAGCACCATACATAACATCGACAAATTCAAAGCTATTTTAAAGATTGCATAATCAATAAAATGCGTTCTTTAACAAATATTTCTTTATTTCAGATATTCCGCAGTGAAGGGTATGGGACCCTCGGGTGGGGTTGTGATCTGGTTCTATTTGGGATTGCAAGCTCTGAGGCAGTAATGGCCACTGTGAAGCTCTGAGTTAAACACTCTCTAAAAGGCTCTTGCTCTCAATTTTCATTCAGTTTTCAGGGGTCGCAGTAACTTTCAATTTTTAAAATGGGAAAAGGTTTTGGAAACACTGCTATAGTTTTAAATGTTTCTCCTTCAAGAGGAGCAGTGAACCGGAGAATGGATCTTGGGGCAGCAAAATGGCATAACCAGCTCACAGTAGGACACCTGAGCTGGGCCATGAAGCAAGTTAGCTCCCAGAGGATGTTCGGGCAGTGAGACAAATATTGGCAGAGCAGTGCGCTGATGTGACATACTGATGAGGTCAGTGCCAACAATCACCTGTACCAGTGTGGCAGCAGGAGATACTACTATCATTCCCGGTCCTAAAGTCTCTTTATTCAGGTTCAGCAACTGTCCAGCATCTTGGGGTTAAGATTGCTCTATAAATATTAATTGCTGTTGTTATTGTTGGTATCTTTAGTAGAGTAGAGAGGCACTAATAGATTAGAAAGCACTATCCTTTTTGAGGCACATTCTGGGTCTGACCTGATAAGAGAAAATCACAAATGTGGCAATCCTTTCAAAGGCGACACTCCCTAATCTGTGAGCACTCATCAAAAATGTCTTCTAAGGCTTGGCCACTTCTGCAGAACGTATGATGCTCATGTACCCGAGGGCTTCCTGTACTGTGAGTGAGTTAGAGCGAGATAATCAGTGGAGCACTCAAACTTCTTCTGAACGGATGTCAAAAAGGATGACACAATGCCCCTGATTATTATTGAGTGGACAGCTAATGACATAGGAAAATGTTGACTCCTTCTGTAAACTGATTTACACCACTCTGATGATTAAAGGTTACAAAGGGCTGACTACTGACACCAAGACCAAAAGCAACAGCCTGCAATAACCTTGATATCTCAGAATGCAGCACTTCTGGCACCATGTCTGTCACCTCTGACCTCTGCTGTCATTGCAAAGGAGTGCCATATGAAGAAACTCCGTTTGAAATAGGTTGTTTGTTGCATGTCCATCATCTTTTTTAGAGGAAAGAATGCTGAAGACAAGATAGTTTTCTCATTGTGCATTGCTGGGCCTGGCTTGGTCTGCTTGTGGAAGGTTGAGATAAGCAGAAGGTTCATTTGTAAGGCCCTCCATAGCACAGAGGTAATGCCCCTGTCCTTGGACCAGGAAACCCAGGTCTAAGTCCCACCAGCTTCTGAGGTGTGTAATAACATCTGTGAACAGTTTGATTAGAAAAATAGGTTAATTACCAAAAAGAAAACCTCATTTGTGCAAGGTGGCCTGCATCTTTAGGTGTTCTTCCAGTTCTGTGCAATGACTGGCTCTGATTCAAAGATGTTTCTTGCAACATTTTATCACCCATTTGATATGGGAATTATAGGATTGCAGCATCAATTAGGAAATGTGGGGGAACTGGGGACAGCATGAGGAGCATCTGCTTGTCAGCAGGGTGGAACTCTGTGTGAGTTTGTAAATGATACTGCTTCCAGTTGATTGGGTATGCACAGGTTGGGGCTGAAGTGAATGCTCACTCATTACCATCTTTAAGAAATAAGAGAAAAACTTCCATTTGTATAGCATCTTATCAAAACCTTAGGACGTTGTTCAGTGTTTCAGGAATGGTTTACTTTAAACTGCTGTTTTTCAGACAAAATTGGAAAGCAATTGTATAAATAAAGGTGCCTAATAGACAATGAACGGTCATTATCCTATTTGTGGTTGTTCTAGGTGATGTGGAATGAGTTAACACTGCACAGGGAGAACACCCGCATTTTCTTTGATTAGCACCGTAGGAACCCTTATTGATCTCCTCAGAAGCTAGTTTAGTTTAACGTGTCCAGAAAATATATGTCTGAGAAGTCTTTCGTAAATGGTATTGAAACATCAAGAGCTGAACTTTCAACTAATATTTACTCATTATCTGTGAGTATAAGCTGCATTGGAAGAGTTGTTGAACCATCAGAGTAACATACACAAGCTCCATTTTACAGCAGGGGTCAATGAATATTCCAAAAATGGGAATCCTTGCTGACATTTTCAATTCCTAA
The DNA here is from genome assembly GCF_020745735.1 of Hemiscyllium ocellatum. Taxonomy (NCBI): domain Eukaryota; kingdom Metazoa; phylum Chordata; class Chondrichthyes; order Orectolobiformes; family Hemiscylliidae; genus Hemiscyllium; species Hemiscyllium ocellatum. Next base: position 13,783,506 of record NC_083437.1, read on the forward strand.
CCTGTTCCAGAACCAAATCCTTTGGTAACTGTATTTCCAACATATATTTCCCTCATATTCTCCTTTAGCCCATCAAATCATTACAATGTTGTAATTTCTAAACATTAATGTAAAATACTAATCTAATATTTCCACCATGTCTTTACAATGCATTTTTATGATCTATGTCTAAACATATCACCTCTTTGACTTTACTTTTCACATGCTTGTCAAAATGCTTACTATTCCCCTTCTTTAAGTCTGTAAAGTTTTTTGTGTTCGAAGATGGTCCCAAATTATACGGAGCACTGTGTAGCAAATCACTTTGTAGCAAGTGCTTTTCTAAATTCCTAATAACCAAAAGGAGGGCAGTGACTTCAGTTGGCTGGACAAATGATTTGCAATGCGGAATGATGCCAACAGCGTGGGTTCAATTCTCACATTGGCTGAGGTTATCAGGATGGGTCTCCATCTCAACGTCACTCCTTCTCTGAGTCATGGTGACCCTCAGGTTAAACCACCACCAGCTGTCTCTCCCTAATGAGAGAGTGGGACTGTGGTGACTTTTATGTGGACTAAGCTGTTGATTAGAGGGTACCATTTCTGCTGTGTGCTAACATTTGGCACAGACAAATAATTTCATTTTAATAGGGAAGAATTTATTAATTGACAATGTCAAATAATATATACTGGGAAGTATTTTTTTTATCAGGAGCACTGAAAAAAGGAACAGAAAGAAAATTGAACTCATTACAAACTAATTTGAAAAATTCCAGGCAAAGATTGAGCAATAATATTAGAAATTTAGTGCTTGAGAAATCACCAGAAAAGCAGCCTTGCAACGCAAAATAACTTAAACTGTAGCAAATGGAAATTTCCTGGCTCTTATTCCAGTCATGCTGAAGCATTGCCAAATACAACAGTTTGCAACTATGATGATAGTAATTACAGGCAGATTGCATTTATGATTAAAATTACTTCATGTTTCAAAACAGCGATCTTCAATGAAAAGATTCTAGCTGTGTTTTGAAGTTCACACACCTGCATGTTGAGAGTTGAGCTGTTGTTGGCTGAACAAATATAATAGGGAACATTTGTATCTGGGCCTTCTGATTGTCGCCTTGATTGATGTCCCTTATTCACTGCAAGCGCTCAGTGAAAGGTACCATCTATCGTTTCCATCCAGCAAGGAGAAAATCAGGCAGATCATTTCTTAGATTTGTATTCCAGCAGCTTCAAGGCCCATTATCAAACAGCATGGGGGCAGTTACCTGCACGGTACAATCTGTACTCCTTCACTTTTGCAATTTTTCACTCAACACTTGTACAGAAACTTTGAATAACAAAGTATCCTTCTCAGTTGGTTGTTTAATGGTCCCTGTGCATATTTTACCTTTCAATTCTCCATGCTGTTATTCAATGCTATGAAATCCTCCAGAGTCTGTGACTGCTTTGATATAGGTTTGAATGGCTTCATTACAGGACTAACATTATATTTATATGCTAAGATGATTGTAGGTTCTATTATGGACCTTACCAAATTACCTTGAAGCATACTAAGAAGATGGCCTAGACCATAATTTTACTTACTTCAAAGGCAAGAGCCAGGCGTTATGTTCCGGTTGCAATTTGATTGGTCAAACTAAAGTGCACTTTATGTATACTCGATTGTTAAAATAGAACAAAAGAAAGAACAAATTGGAATAACTTAATGGAATGATGGATTACTTCATTACTAAGCAGTAACTGTATTAACTATAGTGATGTCTCATAAACACACCCCTGGCAAAGGCAAATTCAATAAAATAGATTGTCTCACAGGCAATTCTGTAATCTAGGAGGAATAGCTGAAGAGAAAACTCTGAGGGAGAGAGTAGCAGGGAGAGATATACAGCAGCTCCCTAATCCAGCTTCAAAACCCCAGCAACTGCTACTGCAAAATGAAAACTAAAAATCTCTGGAAGCAGAAAGTCTAAATAGGAAGTGTCAGAGAGTGATAGAGATATGCAGCACGGAAAAGACCCTTTGGTCCAACTCGTCCAAGCTGACCAGATATCCAAAATTAAATCTAATCCCATTTGCCAGCACTTGGCCCATATCCCACTAAACCTATTCATGTATCCTTTTAAATGTTGTAATTGTACCATCCTCCACCATTTCCTCTACTGCTCATTCCATACACTTACCACTCTCTCCAGGAAAAAGTTGCTCCTTAGGTCCCTTTTATATCTTTTCCCTCTCACCCTAAACCTATGCCCTCTTGTTCTGGACTCCCCCACCCCAGGATCTATTTAAGCTATTCATGCCCATTATAGTCACCCCTCAGCTTCTGAAGGTCCAGGGAAAACAGCCACAGCCTGTTCAGCCTCTCCCTACAGCTCAAACCCTCCAAGCCTGGCAACATCCTTGTAAATCTTTTCCGAACCCTTTCAAGTTTCACAACATCCTTCCTTTAATATAATCAGAAGAAACATGCACACAGGAGGACAGGTGGCTCCTTCTGTGTCCTCCTGTAATTTTAGTTTACATTTGAGGCAGCCAATAATATATCGCTTCAGGAAAACCAACTTTTGGCACATGGAATGCAAAAGAGATAACTGCTCGCCTCAATCTCTTCCATTCCTAATTGGGGAATCTCCAACACTACTCCTGACTTCATCCTCGAGGCCCCTTCTGTTCACACTCCAACGCTCCCCAACAGCATTTCAAACACCTGCAAGCCTACCTCCCATTTACTTTGACACCCAGTCATTTCTCCACAAACCGCCGATGATCTCACTCACTTACCTCAGGATTGACACAGGAACATATGTGGATTGAAGCTCTTAGACCCAATCAAAAGAAAGGGGATTGGTGGTAGCACATGATCTTCTACTTAACCCAAAACCCTGCACTGCTCAATGAGTCTGCAGAATTCCCTCTCCATTCAAATGGTTCGGCATTGAGCAGCCATCTTTCATGGGAAGGGAAAAGGATGGTGCAGGTTTAGAATTTTCTCTGCCTTCTATTCAAATCCTGGCATTGGACCCAAGCAGATGTCTGGTACTGGAGATCTCAGAAATTTCCCAGGATGTAAGGGCAGCAATTTGATACATTCCCTAGTGCAATAAAGACGGAAACCCAAACCAATATCTATCACTGAAGAAAAGCCGATTGATTAGCAGTGCGACATTCAAATTGAGGATCAAGTGGTCTTTGGGATTTAATTTCCTAAACTTGGTTTATTCAAAGCAAAACAACACAAAAAGTATGATGCAAACTGCTCTGATGTTCCCTTTACAAGGTCTAGAATTTTTAGATGTTATTTTGTGTTGAGATGAGAAACATGTTTTGCCCATAGAGTATTAAATATGTGGAATAGGCTGCTAATTAAAGCAATTGATATTATAACAATAACCTGTAAATCTAAAGGGAACACTTCCACTTTCTAAACATTCCTAATTGCAATTCTATTACAGGTAAATTACAGGAACCATTTTTCAACTCAGATCAATATTTCAGGAAGGTGATGACCCTCAGTCTGAGGACCAAACAAATGTAATACCAACAAAGACTGTGTCAGGAATGTTTTGTGTTATTATTCACTCATTGGATGGTTACTGGCTGGTGCAGCATTAATTGCCGATCTCTAATTGCCAATGAGAAGGTGGGGAGCTGCCTTCTTGAACCACTCCAAAGCAGGTTGACCCACAATACAGTTAGAATTAGAATTAGAATTAGCTTTATTGAGACATTTACTCAAATGAGTACAGTGAAAGGTTTATAAGTCACCATTTCCATCGCCATCATAGGTACAAAGCTACCTAAGTACAGATTCCCACTGCTCCCACTCTGCACTGGGACACTGCTCCCTCTCTGCACTGGGTCACTGCTCCCACTCCGCACTGGGACACTGCCCCCTCTCCGCACTGGGACACAGCTCCCGCTCTGCACTGGGACACTGCTCCCTCTCCGCACTGGGACACTGCTCCCTCTTCGCACTGGGTCACTGCTCCCACTCTGCACTGGGCCACTGCTCTCACTTCACACTGGGACACAGCTCCCGCTCTGCACTGGGACACTGCTCCCCCTCTGCACTGGGACACTGCTCCCGCTCTGCACTGGGACACAGCTCCCGCTCTGCACTGGGACACTGCTCCCTCTCCGCACTGGGACACTGCTCCCTCTTCGCACTGGGTCACTGCTCCCACTCTGCACTGGGCCACTGCTCTCACTTCACACTGGGACACAGCTCCCGCTCTGCACTGGGACACTGCTCCCCCTCTGCACTGGGACACTGCTCCCGCTCTGCACTGGGACACAGCTCCCGCTCTGCACTGGGACACTGCTCCCCCTCTGCACTGGGACACTGCTCCCGCTCTGCACTGGGACACTGCTCTCATTCTGCACTGGGACACTGCTCCCGCTCTGCACTGGGTCACTGCTTTCATTCTGCACAGGGACACTGCTCCCACTCTGCACAGGGACACTGCTCCCACTCTGCACTGGGACACTGCTCCCATTCCGCACTGGCTCTCTGACCCTGCTTTGCACTGGGTCACTGACCCCATTCCACACTGGGTTACTGACCCCGCTCTACACTAGGTCACTAACCCCGCTGGTTTATGATGTCCCTGGTTCAGAGGTTGGGAATTGGAGGCTGGAGCTGGTTGTCTGAGGCCAAAAGTCTGAGAAGATTAAATAAAAGAAGGAAAACATGGAAGGGAGGAAAATAGGGAGAAAAAGAAGAAAAAGAACAGGCAGAGCATTCTACTCTGCTGCCATCTTTACCCAGACTTCCAGGATTTTCATGCAGTAACATGAGTAACAGCCCTGTTCCCCCCCCCCTCCCAAACCCATCCAACACCTCCCTCTGCCCCTTAACACCTCCCCCCATCTGCCCCGGTCCCCAGCCCTGTCCAACATCTCCCCCCCTCCAAACCCATCCAACACCTCCCTCCGCCCCTCAACACTGCTCCTGGCCCCCAACACCACCCCATCTTGCCCCCCCCTTGTCCAACACCACCACTCAGAGTGGTCCATACCAGCGTGGCCCCCCAATCCAAAGCGTGCGAACCACCGTGCCCCCCCGATCCAGCCCCTCCCACTCCCCATCCGTCCCCGCCCCTCTCCGGAGCAGCCAGACTGTACACCAACAAGACTGCTGCTGCTGCTACTGCTGCCTTTATGGGGTATGTCTCCAAATAGCAGGTTCCATGTTTGCCCTGCCCAATTTTGGACAGATTATTCCTGGGAAGCGGGGAGGGGGGTGGTTTAGGGTGGGGAGACAGAGAGGGCAGGAGATAGGTTATTTGGAAATTGTGCCTGTTTAATCAGTATAAACAAAAGACGCGATCACTGTTGGAAACACGTCTGATGTAACATTTCTATCGGGACCTTGAGATCTCCTTTTTAATCCGATTTTCAGATAATTGGTATTCAGATAATCGAGGTTCCCAGTATAAGGAGCAAGAGGGTAACTATAGAAAGGGTTGGCCCACTCAAGGACAAGGAAGAAAGTTATGCGTGGAGTAAGTTTCTTAACGAGTACTTTGCAGCATTATTCACCGAGGAGAGGGACATGACCGATGCTGAGGTTAGGGATAGGTCTTTGATTATTTTAGGTCAAGTCAGCATAAGGAGGGAGGAAGTTTTGGGTAGTCTACAAGGCATTAAGGTAGACAAGTTCCCAGGTCTGGATGGGATCTACCCCAGGTTACTGAGGGAAGTCAGAGAGGAAGTAGTTGAGCTTTAACAAATATCTTTGCAGCATCCTTGAACCTGAGTGAGGTCCTGGAGGACTGGAGAATTGCTAATGTTGCCCCCTGTTTAAGAGGGGTAGCAGGGATACACCAGGTAATTATAGACCGGTGAGTCTGACATCAGTTTTAGACAAGCTGCTGGAGAGGAGACTGAAGGACAGAATCTCTTCCCATTTGGAAGAAAATGGGCTTATCAGTAATGGACAGCATTGTTTTGTGCAGGGAAGTCATGTATTATAAACCTAATAGAATTCTTTGAGGAGGTGACAAAGTTGATTATAGGGCAAGGGCTGGATGTCATATACGTGGACTTTAGTGAGGCATTTGAGAAGGTTCCCCATGGTAGGCTGATAAAAAAAGTGAAGTCGCGTGGGGTCCAGGGTGTATTAACTAGATGGATAGAGAACTGGCTGAGCAGCAGGACACAGAGAGTAGTAGTGGAAGGGAGTTTCTCAAACTGGAAACCTGTGACCAGTGGTGTCCCACAGGGACCTGTGCTGGGACCACTATTGTTTATTATCTATACAAATAGTCTGGAGGAAGGTGTAGATTGCCTGATTGGCAAATTTGCAGATGACACTAAGATTGGTGGAGTAGCAGATTGTGAAGGGGACTGTCAGAGAATACAGCAGAATATAGTTAAATTGGTGAGATGGGCAGAGAGATCGCAGATGTAGTTCAATCCGGGCAAATGTGAGGTGATGCATTTTGGAAGATCCAATTCAAGAGCGAAAAGTCCTGGGGAAAATTGATGTTCAGAGAGATCTGGGTGTTCAGGTTCATTGTTCCCTGAAGATGGCAACGCAAGTCAGTAAAGTGATTGAGAAGGCATATGGCATGCTTTCTTTCATTGGACGAGGTATTGAGTACAAGAGCTGGCAAGTCATGTTACAGTTGAATAGGACTTTGATTTGGCTGCATTTGGAATACTGCATGCAGTTCTGGTTGCCACATTACCAAAAGGATGTGGATGCTTTGGAGAGGGTGCGGAGGAGGTTCACCAGGATGTTGCGCGATATAGAGGGTGCTAGTTATGAAGAGAGGTTGAATAGGCTAGGATTATTTTCATTAGATAGACAGAGGGTGAGTGGGGACTTGATTGAGGTCTACAAAATCATGAGAGGTATAGACAGGGTGGATAGTAAGAAGTTTTTTTCCCAGAGTGTGGAACTCAATTACTAGGAGTCATGAGTTCAAAGTGAGAGTGGAAAGGTTTAGGGGAGATATATGTGGAAAGTTCTTTACACAGAGGGTGGTGGGGGCCTGAAGCGTGTTGACGGCGGAGGAGGTAGGGGCAGGAATGATAACATCATTTAAGATGCATGAAAGGGATACAGATCTTTAGAAAATAGGGGGCAGGTTTAGATCGAGGATCTGGATCGCTGCAGGCTTGGGCGGCTAAAGGTCCTGTTCCTGTGATGTAATTTTCTTTGTTCTTTGTCCAACAGACAGTTGGCTGGAAGGCTAGAATCAAACCCTGTTCTCTTGTGCTGTAAGGCAGCAGTGCTAACCACTGGGCCACCATGTTATCCAAATATGGCAAGTTAGGTTGAATAAAAGGTAATTAAATAGTAAATGCCAGGCTTAGGGTAGAAGGGGCTGGATCTGAATGAAGTGCTCTTCAGAGGATCAGTGCAGGCTCAATGGTCCAATAGCCTCAATCCATATTGTAGGGATTCTATGATTCTGTATAACAGAGACTATATTGAGTGTGTGGGAGGTCTATGCTAAATGTTTCATGACTTCTTATGTTTTAAAAGTGTTATCTAATTGATTTGGTTGCCAATCGTCTATTGAGACAATTGTACCTTAATAGCCACAGCTGCCCTATTTTGATACCTTAGGACATACCTATACTGTTTTAAAAGTATCCAGTAGAGTGAAATACTGCTCTATTTCCTTCATCAGAACATTCTTAGCCTCGCATGTAACTAGGCATTTGTGAATTCGACATTTTAAATTTATTTATTCACAAGCTCAAGAAAAGCTGACAGGCAAATGATTGAAAAATGTAGGAAAAAAATACTTGGGATTATAAAGCACCTTTCATGACATCATAAACAGTTTCAAGAAATTACTTTTTGGGAGCACAGCTACTAATATTTTGTAGATAAATGTGGCATTTAGTTTGTACAAAGCAATATCTCACAAACAGCGATGAATTAAATGACTTGTTTATCCTGCTGATGGCATTGATTGAGATGTTACACACCATGGCAGGACAACTCGTTGGCTCTTGGCAAATAGTACCACAGCATATTTCATGTCACCTTGAACAGGCAGGAACGTGCTCCTTGGTTTAATAGTACAACTGAAAGTTATCACCTCTATTAAGGCTACTTCCTCAGTTCTGCACCGAAATGTCAGCAGAGATAATGTGCGCAAACTCTAAAGAGGACATGAAACAAGATGAGGCAATTCATTGAGCGGTTCAATGCTTGCAAGCTGGAGTGTCAAACCCCTGTTGGGGGGAATGATGATATATCAGCAGCAGGTTGCGTTTCTGCATGTAAACTGTTGGTGCTTGTTGTTTTTACTGAACACTCAATAGCAAAGTAATAGCAATAAAAGCAAAATATGCAGATGCTGTAAATCTGAAAACAAACACTAAAAGTACTGGAGAAACTCAGCAGGTCTGGCAGCATCAGTTGCCTGATTAGCAAGTTTGCAGATGACACTAAGATTGATGGAGTAGCAGATAGTGAAGGGGCCTGTTAGAGAATATGGCAGAATATAGATAGATTGGAGAGAGGGGCAGAGAAGTGGCAGATGGAGTTCAATCCAGGCAAATGTGAGGTGATGCATTTTGAAAGATCCAATTCAAGAGCAAATCATACAGCAAATGGATAAATCCCTGGGGAAAAATGATGTACAGAGGGATCTGGGTGTTCAGATCTGTGGAGAGAGAAACGGAATTAATTGATTGAACCTGGTGTGACTCCATTTCAGAAAAGAGTCTCTGAAGAAGGGTCAAATCAGACCTGAAATGTTAACTCTGTTTTGCTGTCTATAGCTGCTACCAGACCTGCTGAGTTTTACCAGTAATTTTTGTGTTTGTAGCAAAGTAGGAGTGTCTGATTAGCTATAGGATGGCCATAGATGAAAGGACCGTTCCCCTCACTTCCTTGTTTAGTGGTGGAAGTGAGAAACTACTTCACAACAGTGTGCATTGGCACAATGCCAGAACACTGAGGTTGTGAGTCTACTCCCAGAATGACATTTCTTCAAATGGGAATGCAGCTGACTCAGTCTTAAATGTGAAGTCTGCAGCTGCTTCTCCCCTTTAGGCCTGGTGGTATTATCATGAATCTATAAATCCAAAACCTCAGCTAATGTTCTGTTCAATTAATGAGTTCAAATCCTGCCATGATGGATGGTGGAACTGGAATTTAATAAATAATTCAATTCAGTGAAGAACTGATGACCATGCTGATTGCTGGAAAAAAAATCTTATCCTTCAGGGAAGGAAGTCTGCAAACCACCTGATCTGGCCTACAGGTGACTCCAGACCTGTAACAATGTAGTTGACTCTCATTTGCCCTCCAAAATGGCCTAGAAAGCAACTCTGTTGTTTCAGTTGTTCCAAAGTCTCAATAAAGGAATAAAACCACTTGGCATCAACCTGGGCGCTGAAAATGACAATGGCAGAAACAGCCCTGTCGATTTTGTGAAGTCCTCCTCACTATCATGTGGGGGCTGGTGCCAAAATTGGGAAAGCCGTCTCACAGATTAGTCAAGCAACAGTCTGACATAGTCATACTCATGGAATCATAAAATGTCCCAGACACCATCATCACCATCCCTGGGCAGGTCCTCTCCTCTGGCAGGACAGACCCAGCAGAGGTGATAGCAGAGTAGTATACGGTGAGGCGGAATCCTCAATGTTGACTCTGGATCCCATGAAGTCTCATGGCATCAGGTTGAATATGGGTGAGGAAACCTCCTGATGATTATCATATACCATCCTCCCTGAACTGATTGTCAGTACTCCTCCATGTTGAACAACACTTGGAGGAAGCACTGAGGGTGGTAAGAGCTAGGCATATACTCCAGATGTGGGATTTTGATGTCCATCACCAAGAGTGGCTCGGTAGCAGCACTACTGATTGAGCTGGTCAGGTCCTAAAGGACATAGCTGATACACTGGGTTTGCAGCAGGTAATGAGGGAGCCAACATGAGGGAAAAACATAAATGACCTCAAGCTGCCAACTGCCAGTGCTACTCAACATCACGGATACCAGTCTTCAGCCAATTCAATTCACTCTATGTGATATCAAGAAACTATTGGAGGCACCGGATACTGGAAAGACTATAAGCTCTGATAACATTCCAGCAATAATACTGAAAACCTATGTTCCAGAACCTGCCACAGCCCTAGCCAAGCTCTTCCAGAAAAGTTACAACACTGGCATCGCCCAACAATATGGAAAATTGCCCAGGTGTGCCCTATACACAAACAAAAATGATAAATCCAGTTCAGCCAATTGCTGCCCCAACAGTCTTCCCTTGATCATTAGTAAAGTGATAGAAGATATCATCAACAGTGCCATCAACAGCACTTGCTCAGCAATAACCTGCTTCAGTGATGCGCAGTTTGGGTTTTGCCAGGACCACTGAGCTCCTAACCTTTTTACAGCCTTGGTTTAAACATGGAAAAAAAGATGCTGAATTCTAATGATGAGGTGATAGTAACAGCCCTATGCTGAATTTGAGTTAGTGTGGCATCAAGGAACCTGAGCAAAACTGGAATCAGTGGGAATTGGGAAATCTCTTCACTGGCTGGAGTCATACCATAAGACCACAAGACATAGTAGTGGATGTAAGGCCATTTGGCCCATCGAGTCCAATCTGCCATTTAATCATGGTTGATGGGCATTTCAACTTCACTCACCCACACTCTCCCCGTAGCCTGACACATAGGAAGATGATTGTGGTTGTTGGAGGTCAGTCACCTCAGCTCCAGGATAACTCCACAGAAGTTCCTCAGGATAGTGTCCTAGACCCAACCATCTTTAGTTGCTTCATCAATGACCTTCCCTCCATCATAAGGTCAGATGTGGGGTTGTTCACTAATGATTGCACAATGCTCATCATTTATGACTCCTCAAATACAGAAGCAGTCCATGTTCAAAAGCAACAAGACTGGATAATATCCAGTTGCTGGAAAAGCGCAGCAGGTCAGGATTCCTGAAGAAGGGCTTATGCCCAGAACGCCGATACTCCTGCTACTTGGATGCTGCCTGACCTGCTGCGCTTTTCCAGCAACACTTTTTTCAGCTCTGATCTCCAGCATCTGCAGTCCTCACTTTGTCCTGGATAATATCCAGGCTTGGGCTGACAAGTCGCAAATCACACCACACAAAAACTAGACCATCTTCAATAGGAAAGAAGTGAGGACTGCGGATGCTGGAGATGAGAGTCAAAAAGTATGGTGTTGTAAAAGCACAGCAGGTCAGGCAGCATTTGAGGAGCAGGATGAAGAGCTTAAGCTTGAAACATTGTCTCTCCTGCTTCTCAGATGCTGTCTGACCGACTGTGCTTTCCCAGCACCACACTTTCTGACTCTCATCTCTATTAAGAGATAATCTAACCACCTTCCCATGGCATTCAATGGTGTTACCATCATTGACCCCCCTACTATCAACGTTCTGAGAGTTATTATTGCCCAGAATCTCTACTGGACTTGCCATAGAACCACAATGGTTACAACAGAGGGTCAAATGTTTGGAATACTGCAGTAAATAACTCATCTCCTAACTGTAGTGGTTCTGTTCGCCAAGCTGGAAGTTTTTGTTGCAAACGTTTCGTCCCCTGGCTAGGAGACAATATCAGTGCTCTGGAGCCTCCTGCGAAGCGCTTCTTTGATGTTTCTTCCGGCATTTATAGTGGTCTGTCCTTGCCGCTTCCGGGTGTCAGTTTCAGCTGTCCGCTGTAGTGATTGGTATATTGGGTCCAGGTCGATGTGTCTGTTGATGGAGTTTGTGGATGAATGCCATGCCTCTAGGAATTCCCTGGCTGTTCTCTGTCTGGCTTGCCCTATGATAGTAGTGTTTTCCCAGTCGAATTCATGTTGCTTGTTGTCTGAGTGTGTGGCTACTAGGGATAGCTGGTCGTGTCGTTTCGTGGCTAGTTGGTGTTCATGTATGCGGATTGTTAGCTGTCTTCCTGTTTGTCCTATATAGTGTTTTGTGCAGTCCTTGCATGATATTTTATAAACTACATTAGTTTTGCTCATGTTGGGTATTGGCTCCTTTGTTCTAGTAAGTTGTTGTCTGAGCGTGGCTGTTGGTTTGTGTGCCGTTATGAGTCCTAGGGGTCGCAGTAGTCTGGCTGTCAGTTCTGAAACGCTCCTGATGTATGGTAGTGTGGCTAGTCCTTTTGGTTGTGGCATGTCCTCGTTCCGTGGTTTATCTCTTAGGCATCTGTTGATAAAGTTGCGCGGGTATCCGTTTTTGGCGAATACCTTGTATAGGTGTTCCTCTTCCTCTTTTCGCAGTTCTGGTGTACTGCAGTGTGTTGTAGCTCTTTTGAATAGTGTCCTGATGCAGCTTCGTTTGTGAGTGTTGGGGTGGTTACTTTCATAGTTTAGGACTTGGTCTGTGTGTGTTGTTTTCCTGTGTACCCTTGTGGTGAATTCTCCGTTCGGTGTTCTCTGTACTATCACGTCTAGGAATGGGAGTTGGCTATCCTTTTCTACTTCTCTGGTGAATCGGATTCCTGTGAGTGTGGCGTTGATGATCCGATGTGTTTTTTCTATTTCCGTGTTTTTGATGATTACGAAAGTGTCATCGACATATCTGACCCAGAGTTTGGGTTGAATTTGTGGTAGGGCTGTTTGTTCTAACCTTTGCATAACTGCCTCTGCTATGAGTCCCGAGATTGGTAATCCCATGGGTGTTCCGTTGATTTGTTCGTATATCTGATTGTTGAATGTAAAGTGTGTAGTGAGGCATAAGTCCAGTAGTTTAAGTATGCCGTCTTTGTTGATAGGTTCCTCCTCCTGGTTTCTGTTATGCATGTCCAGTAGGTTGGCTATTGTTTCTCTGGCTAGGGTTTTGTCAATCGAAGTGAACAGTGCCGTCACGTCGAATGAGATCATGGTTTCTTCTTTGTCTATGTGTGTATTCCTGATGGCGTCCAAGAATTCCTGTGTTGATTGTATGGAGTGTTTGGATCCGCTGACCAGGTGTTTCAGTTTCTGTTGTAGTTCTTTGGCCAGTTTGTGTGCTGGTGTCCCTGGTAGTGATACTTCATTCGACGTGACTTTATCAACAGATGCCTAAGAGATAAACCACGGAACGAGGACATGCCACTACCAAAAGGACTAGCCACACTACCATACATCAGGAGCGTTTCAGAACTGACAGCCAGACTACTGCGACCCCTAGGACTCATAACGGCACACAAACCAACAGCCACGCTCAGACAACAATTTACTAGAACAAAGGAGCCAATACCCAACATGAGCAAAACTAATGTAGTTTATAAAATATCATGCAAGGACTGCACAAAACACTATATAGGACAAACAGGAAGACAGCTAACAATCCGCATACATGAACACCAACTAGCCACGAAACGACACGACCAGCTATCCGTAGTAGCCACACACTCAGACAACAAGCAACATGAATTCGACTGGGAAAACACTACTATCATAGGGCAAGCCAGACAGAGATCAGCCAGGGAATTCCTAGAGGCATGGCATTCATCCACAAACTCCATCAACAGACACATCGACCTGGACCCAATATACCAATCACTACAGCGGACAGCTGAAACTGACACCCGGAAGCGGCAAGGACAGACCACTATAAATGCCGGAAGAAACATCAAAGAAGCGCTTCGCAGGAGGCTCCAGAGCACTGATGATGTCTCCTAGCCAGGGGACGAAATGTTTGCAACAAAAACTTCCAGCTCGGCGAACAGAACCACTACAACAAGCACCCGAGCTACAAATCTTCGCACAAACTTTGATCATCTCCTAACTCCTCTCTAAGCCTATTCATCATTTACATGGCACATGCGGAGGAATATTCCTCACATGCTTGAATGAAAGTAGCTCCAACAATGCTCAGAAAATGTGACATCTCTGAAACAAAGCAGCCCACTTGATTGACACCACATCCACAGGTATCCACTCCCTCTATGGTGTCACTCAGTAGCAGCAGTATGTATTATCTACAAGATTCACTGCAGAAATTTGCCAAAGATCCTGAGTCATCAACTTCCAAACCCAGGACTAATTCTAGCTAGAAGGACAAGGGTAGCAGATAGAAGGGAACACCACCACCTGCAGGTTCCCATTCACATTCTGGCTTGGATTAGTTTTTGACGTTCCTTCACTGTTGATGGGTTAAAATCCTAGAATTCTCTCTCTAATGATATTGTGGGTCCAACTACAGCACTTAGACTGCAGTGGTTCAAGAAGGCAGCTCACCACCACTTTCTCAAGGGCAACTAGGAACGGGCAATGAATGATGACCAGTCAGTGATGCCTGCACCACACGTATGAATAAAACAAAATCAGTTGAAACGCCACCTCAGGACTGGAGACTCGTCACTTCAGCATGTTCAAATCCGATAACAGATCGGTGTCTGGCAGTAATGTGCATGGGCTGCAAAGTTATTTTGCACATACTGTTCCACTCCAGTTTCTTCAGAATTGTAATGAGCTTCTTCCTAGAATGGGCAACCTTTTAAACTATTTTTAATCTTCATTTACAGCTGAGTAGTCAGTAGCAAAGTAGTAGGGAGTGATTAACTGTAGAATGATCAGAGATTAATGAACCATTGTCCTCACTCCTCTTGTTGTTATCAAAGGTGTGATACATTTTTCACACTTTCTGGTCACAAAGCTAATAGATGTCATGCTTTTCTGCACAGCTGCTTTATTTGGCTACAATTGCTTTGGTTACGTTTAGTGAAGAGCAAACGGGAAAGTGAGGGGAGAGAAAAAAGTGAAAACTTGCTGTTTTTGCATAAACTTAGAAGGAATCACATGATCAGATGTAGCAAAATATTCAAAATTGATCCTTACAAACTGGCATAGATAGGGTGGGTAGTCCGAGGCTTTTCTCCAATTTGGAAAGGTCAACTATAAGAGGGCACAGGTTCAAGGTGAGAGGGGGAAAGATTGGGGAGAAGTGCAGGGCAAGTATTTCACACAGAGGGTGCCTGGAACACACTGCCAGTGGCAGAAGCAGGCACGCTGGCAGTATTTGGGGCATTTCTTGATCGACACATGAACGTGAGGCATACAGAGGGATTGATATAAGTAATGGGTCTAAATAAGGACTGGGAACCTGTGCAGGCTTGGTGGGTCAAAGGGCCCGTTCCTGTGCTGTACTGTACAATTTCCTTTTCTCCTCTCAGTACTCAGTTTCACAACTATCCCATTTCCCTTACACTATCCATGTAAAAGTACAAAGTTAAAAATCACACAACACCAGGTTATAGTCCAACAGGTTTAATTGAATGCTCACTAGCTTTCGGAGCGATGCTCCTTCATCAGGTGATTGTGGAGGGCTCGATCGTAACACAGAATTTATAGCAAAAATTTGCAGTGAGATGTAACTGAAATTATACATTGAAAAGTTGATTGTCTGTTAAGCCTGTTAAATCTGTTAAATATGTAAAAGTACTTGAAGTAGGGGGTCAGTGGATAGTGATCAGAAGCATAGACTGATCATAGCATCAAAATTTAATAGATGTCCCAGCAATATAAGTATCTCACATAACATCCATTTTTTGAAAAATACATCTCACGCTTCCAGTGCACACAAATTGGAAATTTCGTGGCTTCAAAGAAATGCAAATGAAGTTAAAATCTTTTAGTTTTATTTAAACTTGAATGAGAAGTGAAGAAGTGTGAGGCTGGTTGAAACATGGGTAAGGGGAACAGTGGGAGTCTAGTTCCAATAAAGCAGTGTTGCAGAGATCTAGATAACTAAATATACCTGCAGGTTTACAATTATAACAGCCTGGATATTTTCATATAAATAAAGGATTGGATGGAAATCTGGAGTCAGTGTAGATGTTGCAAAACTAACAACTGCAATTTATAACTAGGTTAACAACTTTAATGTAGTAAAGCATCTGGTGTCACTTCTCACAAGAGAGACCTTATGTACATTTGGCCCAAGACGATTTCAGCTGTGATCTCACTAGTATCTTCTATAGTTTTAGCAAGACCTCATTATTATTATACTCAATTTTCCTGTGAAATAAAAGCCAGCTCTTCATTTGCTTTCATAAAGTCATAGAGTACAGAAGCAGACCCTTTGGCCCAACCCATCTGGGCCCCAGCTATGCCTGCCTCTTCGTAGGATATGTGGAACAGTCCATCTTCCGCAGCCCCACTGGCACCACCCCCCACCTTTTCCTCCGCTACATCGATGACTGTATCGGCGCTGCCTCGTGCTCCCATGAGGAAGTTGAACAGTTCATCCAATTTACCAACACTTTCCACCCCGACCTCAAATTTACCTGGACTGTCTCAGACTCCTCCCTCCCCTTCCTGGATCTTTCCTTTTCTATCTCGGGTGACCAAATCTACACAGACGTTTACTATAAACTGACCGACTCCCACAGCTACCTAGACTACACCTCCTCTCACCCCGCCCCCTGTAGAAATGCCATCCCATATTCCCAATTCCTTCGTCTCTGCCGCATCTGCTCCCAAGAGGTCCAGTTTCAATACTGTACAACCCAGATGGCCTCCTTCTTCAAAGACCGCAATTTGCCCCCAGAAGTGATCGATGATGCCCTCTCCTCCATTTCCCACTCCCCTTCCCACTCCACCAAGCACATACAGGTCCTTGGACTCCTCCATCTCCTCCATTTCCCGCTCCTCCGCCCTTGAGCCCCGTCCCTCCAATTGCCACCAGGACAGAACCCCAATGGTCCTCACCTACCACCCCACCAACATCTACATACATCGTATAATCTGTCGTCATTTCCGCCACCTCCAAACGGACCCCACCACCAGAGATATATTTCCCTCCCCTCCCCTATCAGCGTTCTGAAAAGACTACTCCCTCTGTGACTCCCTCATCAGGTCCACACCCCCCCACCAGCCCAACCTCCACTCCTGGCACCTACCCCTGCAACCGCAAGAAATGCAAAACTTGCGCCCACACCTCCCCCCTTACTTTCCTCCAAGGCCCAAAGGGATCCTTCCATATCCACCACAAATTCACCTGCACCTCCACACACATCATTTACTGCATCCGCTGCACCCGATGTGGCCTCCTCTATATTGGGGAGACAGGCCGCCTACTTGCGGAACATTTCAGAGAACACCTCTGGGACACCCGGACCAACCAACCCAACCACCCCGTGGCTCAACACTTCAACTCCCCCTCCCACTCCACCAAGGACGTGCAGGTCCTTGGACTCCTCCATCGTCAGACCATAGCAACATGATGCTGGAGGAAGAGCGTCTCATCTTCCACCTGGGAACCCTCCAACCACAAGGGATGAACTCAGATTTCTCCAGTTTCCTCATTTCCCCTCCCCCCACCTTGTCTCAGTCTAACCCCTCGAACTCAGCACCGCCTTCCTAACCTGCAATCTTCTTCCAGGCCTCTCCGATCCCACCCCCACTCCGGCCTATCACCCTCACCTTGACCTCCTTCCACCTATCGCATTTCCAACACCCCTCTCCCAAGTCCCTCCTCCCTACCTTTTATCTTAGCCTGCTGGACACACTTTCCTCATTCCTGAAGAAGGGCTCATGCCTGAAACGTCGACTCTCCTGCTCCTTGGATGCTGCCTGACCTGCTGAGCTTTTCCAGCAACACATTTTCAGCTCTGATCTCCAGCATCTGCAGTCCTCACTTTTTCCAACCCATCTGTGTCTATCTGTTATCCCAATCTGACCTCGTTAGCAATTGGCCCATCTCCCCCAAACCCTTCGTATTCGTATACCCATCCAAAAACATTTTAATTGCTGTAATTGTACAAACCTCCACCACTTCCTCTGGCAGCTCATTCCATACCTTCTGCATGGAAAAATTACCCTTCTGGTCTTTTTTAAACATTTCCCCTCTCACCTTAAACCTATATTCTCTTATTTTGGACTCACGCCACCCTAGGGTAAAGACCTTGGCTATCCATGCCCCTCACGATTTCATAGACTTCTATGAAGTGATCCATCAGACTCTTTCAAGTTTCACAGCAGGGAGACTAGAAATGAACACTGTATTCTAAAAGAGCCTCACCTGTACAGCCAAAATGTGACATCCCAACTTCTATATTCAATGCTGAACTGGCACCAGTGCCCTATGAAATGGAACCCATTCTACTTACACAAATGTTTGAGCCATACATTTAACTTTTTTACCCTATGCCAGTTTGCCCTTGGTTCAGGTAGTAAGGCAAAGGTTTTACTTTTCTATTTGGCTCTCAATTGTTTAAGTCCGTTCAGCAGAATCTCCTCTCTAGTCCTATCAATGTCATTGGTACCAATATGGATGATAACTAGATCCCTCTGCTCTCATTCCAAGTTCCATTCCAGCCCTGAAGAGATCACCTTAACCCGGATAATTTAACGCAGAGCTTTGGAAAATAGCGAAGTCAAGCTTCAAGGTTGTAAGGGCTGCTCAGATTTCAAAGTGCAGTTAGGCATGGGGAACTCCTGCATGGAAATGTCTGAACAAAAACTGAAAAAGGTGCAAGAGAAGGCATGTGACATTTATTAACAGGAAGAAAGGTCATCACCCATGTTCAGTAAAGTGTTACAGAGACTCTCGTACTTACGAAGAAGTGAAAGCAACAAGTCCTCTGAAAATACATGGAGGATAAATTCCTCTCCCAACAGGAAACCAATCCTCCTCCAAGAGAAAGCCAATTCTCTCCTGACAGGAAAAATATCTTCTCCCAACAGGAAATGAATCCTCCCTCAACAGGAAACCAATCTTCCCCGACAGGAAACTAACTGTCCCCCAACAGGAAAC
Organism: Hemiscyllium ocellatum; assembly: GCF_020745735.1. Taxonomy (NCBI): domain Eukaryota; kingdom Metazoa; phylum Chordata; class Chondrichthyes; order Orectolobiformes; family Hemiscylliidae; genus Hemiscyllium; species Hemiscyllium ocellatum. Next base: position 13,802,186 of record NC_083437.1, read on the forward strand.
CAATCCTCCCTCGTCAAGAAGCCAAGCCTCCCCTGACAGGAAACCAATCTTCCCCAACAGGAAACCAACTCTCCCCCAACAGGAAACCAATCCTCCCTCGTCAAGAAGCCAATCCTCCCCTGACAGGAAACTAACTCTCTCCCAACAAGAAAACAATCCCCCCTTGACAAGAAACCAACCGTCCCCTGACAGGAAACCAATCCCACATTAATAGGAAAACAATCCTCTCCTGACCAGAATCTAGTCTGGCCAGTTTTATAGACAGCCATAAGAGCAAAGAGAATTCCTGTCTGTTCTAATATGACGCGATAGTTCTGTTCTCGTGCGATCCTGAGTTATAAGCAAATCGCACAATAGTAGCACCATTTAAATCAATGGGACAGGAATCACGTTATAGCTCATACAGGTAAGGAAAGTTTGTGTTATACAAATAATGGTCTAAATTTTTCAGTCATGTTATAACTTCACATTGAAGAAACACACATTATACCAGAACTGACTGTACTAAGGTAGGACTGCAGCAACAACTCTGAAAATGTAACCCAGCCTCCAGCAGTTTATGTGAGTCCCAGCTGTAGGGATATACAGTGGTAGGATGAGCTCTTCCTGAGGGATGACCACAGCAAGAATTCAATGACCTTGATGATATACTCCCAGGAGAATGAATTGATAAGTGTTATGGGTTATATATAGATGATAAAACGGGGTGTGGTAAAAGAACTTCTGGCAAGATTTACAGGGATTACTGGAGTTGTAGCTCCTGTTGCATTGACTCCACTATTTCCATGGATGTCACATGCAGACTGTGGGGACAATGAATTCTGCTCTAGGTTTCAGAAGGGGCTGATGTATCAGCACCAGTTCCGAACATCCTAGGAATTGTGTCTGAGCAAATGTAGTTGTACTTATTGCTATCATGCCACAAAAACTTCTCGTTATCTAAGAATATCAGTCTATGGTAGTGTGTCTTCTCTCGCTAATTACATATGGGTCCAAGACAAACTGACAGCAAAATACCTCGAGGAACAATGGGAGAGATGGCAAATATCACAAAGTAGCACGAGTGATTATCTGGGAAAATACCACATGGTTGATGTCACTCTCACCACAAGTTGAAGAAATATAGACCGTTCAGACAAGAAGGTATCTCAAGCAAACTTTTTCTTATCATTACCATGTGAAGAAGACAGATGTCTGTCCACTACTGAAATGTCATACAGGTAGAAACAGATAGTGGAAGCAATAAAAAGGCCAGTTCAACACTTGAAGTGCAAATCTTCATTTAGAAGCTGGCAACAGGACAAGAATATGAGCTAAAAAAAAAGAGAGCAAAGGCAGCCATACTTAGAAAATAGAAGGCCTCAATCAAAGAGACTCTGTAATGAGCAACTGAAAGCTTCAGGAGTTAAAGTTAGACATCTCCAAAAGGAAAAGGAATAACCTGAGTCCACCAGCGCCACAGAAGTGGAAAGGCCTCAGAATTTAATCTGAAGGCAAGCAAATATTGTTAAAGAGCTCACACCTATCACCTTCAGAATACTTGCTCCATTTAATGAGATGTCTCCATTGGAGAAGATACTTGAAGCATTCTTGAGGGAACCAACTAGTTGAGTTGGATAAAAGGAATTGAACTCATCCATATCAAATGACGTTCTATTGATTGTGTGTCTGTTACAGGAGTGAGTATTAATATTGTGTCAGACAAATGGCCTTGGATGAAGGAACTGAAGCTGCAAGGTAAGATTCATCACACAGATGGAATGGCTGTCGGAAGATTGGGAATACTAAAAGGTACACCACGATGTAACACACAAAAAATGAATTGAAAATGTGCAAGCTGTTCACAATCAACCAACTTCACCCTTGAGCATGTGTGCATGTCTCAACCTCAATGTCTCAGAGGAGCTGAAAGGATTCATGACCTAGACACCCAGAAGCAAGCATCTGTCCATGCTGGTTCATGAACAAACTATTCTTGATTAACTTCTCAGGAGACAACCTTGCAGTTTCATTGAGTCTCCCAGATGCATAGTGGAGCCCAAGTAGAAAGAGGACTCAAGTGGGATTACTTATAGTAGCATAAGCAAGTTGTTAATACTGTCAACATACAGGAAGTCATAGACATCACAGGACTAGTGGAAGGGTTCAATCCTCTGTTTTTCATAACAGAACAATCAATGCCAGTAGCTGAGATGCTGCTGAGCTACTCTCTATCTTTCAGTAACATAAAACAGATTTCTTCACCAGTCAAACAACTACAATGGGTGACTGAAGACATCAGCCTGATCAATAAGTCAAGCGGGAAAAGAAAAACTGCATGTAACTATGTAGCAGCCAGACACATGCCAACAAATCCAGCACATGGTCAAGAAAAGGTAACTGCATGGTCTAAGCAGTCAGGTTGCTGCAAAAAAGATATGCCTTCTTCCAGTTAGAACATGACCACCTGTACCCAAAATCTAGTATACTAAAAGAAAGGAAGTATTTATTTCAACAGAGCAGCTACATTTAAGGAGGTCAATTGCCTTTCAGAAAAGGTCATGGAAGATAAATGATGCGAATGACATCATTCACAAAGGATATCTGAGGGATAAAAGATCTTCCAGTGGAGGAAAGATCCACAAATCAGAACCTTGGTCAATAATCCTCAAGCAAAAGACCTTCCATTATTCTAGTCCAAAGGGACTTTCTGAGGAAAGTGTAAAACATCAGACCACCTGCATCAGAGATTTAAGGGAAGATGTAGCAGTAGTAAAACAGACATGGCTCTATACATAATTGTATAATGGGTTAGTCAGGGGGATAAATGCTTGGGGATGGGAATGTATAAGATAATAGTCTGAAGGGGTTAATGTACATGTTATGTGATGCTCAAAGCTTTATGCTGATGTTAAACGCAGTCTGAGAGTGGAGACAAGGTGTTCTATCTGAGTTTATAGAGGGAACGGATGAATCTGCACCAGTTCTTAAATGTTCTCGTAGTTATACAAAACTAAATGAAATTGCACGTGTTGCGATCATGCTTCCTCTTTAGATAATTTATTATGGTGTAACTTCTGCTGCTAACCTCCAGGGAGTGAATCCTGCATTAACAGCTGGCACAGGGAGCGGGTCCTAGAGCAGTGGCGGGAGGGTGGGGGGAGTGATCCCAGAGCAGCAGCAGGATATGGGGGGAGTGAGTCCCTGAGAGGCATCAGGGAGTGGGGGGAGTGTGTCCCAGAGCAGCAGCAGGGTGAGGGGGGGGGAGTGAGTCACAGAGCAGCAGCAGCAGGGGGTGGGGGGAGTGCGAGTTGCAGAGCAGCTGCAGGGGTGGGGGGGGAAGTGAGTCCCAGAGCAGCATTGGGGGTGGGGCGGGAGTGTGGGGGGTGTGTGGGGGGAGTGAATCACAGACCAGCAGCAGGTGGTGGGGGAAATGAGTCCCAAAGCAGCAGCAGGGGTTGGGGGCAGTGAGTTGCAGAGCAGCGGGGGGGGGGGGAGGGAGTCCCAGAGCAGCATTGGGGGTGGGGGGGGGTGTGTGGGGGGAGTGAATCACTGACCAGCAGCAGGTGGTGGGGGGAATGAGTCCCACAGCAGCAGCTGGGGGTGGGGGGAGTGAGTCGCAGAGCAGCTGCAGGGGGTGGGGGGAATAATTCCCAAAGCAGCAGGGGTGGGGGTGGGGGAGTGCGTCCCAGAACAGCTGCTGGGGATGGGGGGAGTGAGTCCCAGAGCAGCAGCAGGGGGTGGGGGGAATAATTCCCAAAGCAGCAGGGGTGGGGGTGGGGGAGTGCGTCCCAGAACAGCTGCTGGGGATGGGGGGAGTGAGTCCCAGAGCAGCAGCAGGGGGTGGGGGGAGTGAGTCACAGAGCAGCAGCAGGGGATGGGGGGAATGAGTCCCAGAGCAGCAGCGGGGGTGGGGGGAATGAGTCCCAGAGCAGCAGCGGGGGTGGGGGGGGGGTGGGGGGGGGTGCGGGGAGTGAGTCACAGAGCAGTAGCAGGGGGTGAGTGTGAGTCCTGGTCCCTGTGCTGAGCTGCTGCAATGTAATGTTTATTTGAAATTTTTAAAAATCTGACTGTAATTTCCATCCTTTAACTTGGTCTTATTTCTAATTTATCCCGTAAACATTGCAACTCCATTTTTATTTATTCCTGGTTTGTATCTAAGATTTGTACCAACGTACTCGTACCTGAGATGGCACCATAAAAGGTACATTACAAAGCTTTTCACAGTTCTCCTGTATTTGAGTGCATGTGACAACAAAGGATATTCTACTATTCCAGTCACCAGATAGACCCAAGACAAAGCAAAGACAAAGGAGGATTGGAGGCAGGGAACAACCTCAAATGTCCCTTACCCAGTGCCACATACTGTACTGGTAGAGGTAGCAAATACCACAGGATGCCAGGGGCTCAATGTAAAGTGATCTCCCTTACCATCCTTGGCAGCTCATTATGTTCAGTGAGGAATGCTGCTGTTCAGCGATAAGATCATCTTACCATAACATTCCTCTACCCATGACATATTTTCTTTTTCTTTCATGATTTACCTGAGGGCTGCTCCACAGTTTATAATGTAAACACCTTTTTCATTATGTGGAGAAGCTGGTGTTGGACTGGGGTGGAAAAGTGAAAAATCACACAGCACCAGGTTATAAGTCCAACAGGTTTATTTGGAAGCACTAGCTTTTGTAGCTACCTGATAAAGGAGCAGTGTTCCGAAAGCTGGTGCTTCTAAATAAAACTATTGGACTCTTACCCGATGTTGCGAGATTTTTAACCTTTTTCATTGCAATTCTACTTGGATACACTCAAACGATATGTGCAGTTTTGCCGGTGTCCATTAAATAAACATCGAAACTTGTCTATCGGATCTACCTGCTCAACCAAGGAATTAATTCCATATTTTCTAGACCCATGTCACTATTACATTAAGAGGAGGCAATTTTTATCTACTTTGGAAAATGTCTGCTGCTATCAGATTTAAACTGACTTTTCATATGTTTAAATTTATGATCTCCAGTCCCACTTTCCTGAATCATTTTGTTCTGATGTGACTCAAACCAGATTTTTGTAAACCGTTTAATGTTTGATGCGATTCACTAAGTTTATCCTTGGTGGTCTCATCTCTCCAGGATGTCGAGTTTGGGCGTATATTCTTTTAGCCAATACTTCCCCATTGACATGGGATGTGAAATAAAGCTATTGCAGGCTGCTGTAGTCAGTGTCAATATACCTGGGTGAATGTGGCTGCTGTTTGTGAGAGAAGCTCAGGGTAGGAATGAAAATCTGGGATTATGACAGTGTTAATAAGTGTTGATACTTTACGCTGGCGTTGGCTGGAATAACAAAATGAAAGAGACAAACGTAAATATCTCAATTATCTCACAATAAATTGCACCTCTTCAATCCACATCAAAGATTTTGTATTTTCTTAAGCTTTTGCACACTCAACTTCCAGCTGGAGAAGTGAGGAAACAGTGGTGGCAAAATTGGGTTTCAGCACCAAGGCAAGACAGATGATAGCCAATCAATAGATATTTTACATCCTACCCCAGGAATAGATTAGCCAGTAGGAGCGTATTGAGTGAGGGGGTCTGGGTATGGGAGATGTGGCTGGAGAATCATTGGCTTTCAGCTCCTCTGAGGAGAGGATCCTGATCCAGACCTCCCTGAGGATGCTGAGCGACTGTGTCCAAGTCCCTGGGACTGATATTGGAGGCTTCACCCTACTTAGTGTGCCAGAACGTTCTGGCTATTTCTCTTGATTTAAGTCAGGACTACTCCATTTGACTTTGAGGCATGGTCATTTGGGAGATTCACATGCAGTGGGTTTGCTGCGTCCACATGGTGCCGCACAGCAGTAGGTATGCTCTTTTGGCGGATGATAATGACAACCAATGACAAGCTTTTTGGCTTTGAGTCGGAGGTAGAAGACAAGCCAAGGTGGGAACACTGTGAGTCTGTTAGCTTTAGCTGAATGAGGCAAAATGTTGAAATTTAAGGCAAGCAAGCCATGAGCATCCAGGTCAGGGCTAAATGAGGGAGTGCTAAGGAAGTGACTGAGCAGCTCTGAGATGGCGGCCACTGTAGTCGATACTAAATAAATACCAAAAGAACTGAGGATGCTGTGAATCAGAAACAAAAAACAGAAGTTGCTGGAAGAGCTCAGCAGGCCTGGCAGTATCTGTGAAGAGAAATGAAAGTTCACATTTTGGGTCTGGTGCCCCTTCCTTTTAGGTGTTGGGTGCTCCAGAAATACGGCATTAAAATGCAAAAGTGTTCTATAAGTGGGTCGGAGATGCCCCTTGATGGAGCAAAGATGCTGGCATGTGCCAGGCGCCAACAGTTGTGGATGTGAGCTGTGTGTGGCTGCAGCTCATGGAGCATGTCAAATGTGACTAGGGTTTAAGATGGAGGTTCAGGTAACGACTTAGAATCCAGCAAGTGGCAAGCTGGAGTTGCCAGGTAACCACTTAGACTTTCACATTGGGAGTGATAAGTGTCTACTTTCCATGCAGGTGGACTGCATATTACTGAGGCAAAATGTGGTGATAATGCGCGATAATCCCCATTAATAGGCTCCAGCTCCTTACAAGGATGTTACTGGGGTTGAGCTATAGACTGGGCTTTCTTCCCAGGGTCGCAGGCTGAGGGCTGACATTATAGAGGTTTATAAAATCATGAGGGGCATGGATAGCGTAAATAGACAAAGTATTTTCCCTGGGTTAGGAGAGTCCAGAACCAGAGGGTATACATTTGGACTGAGAAGGGAAAAGTTTAAAAGGGACCTAAGGGGCAACATTTTCACACAGAGGGTGGTGCGTATATGGAATGAGCTGCCAGATAAAGTGGTGGAGGCTGGTACAAATACAACATTTAAAAGGTACCTAGATGAATATATGAATAGGAAGTGTTTACAGGGATATGGATCAAGTGCTGACAAATGTGACTATTAGGTTAGGGATATCTGATCAGCATGGATGAGTTGGACTGAAGGGTCTGTTTCCATGCTGGACATCCCTATGATTCTAAGTGAAAAACCTGCCTTGATATCCAGAGGTTAGTTTGAAAAATTCATCTCCTGCCATTGAGAAAGGCCTCACTTGACTACTCCAACATATTTAGCCATAGTCTATATCATTCAGGCCCTCAGAAGATTCTGTCCATTATATTTGCTTTTATCACAACTACTGATCTTGTCTCATCTTTTCATATTAGATTAGATTAGATTACTTACAGTGTGGAAACAGGCTCTTCGGCCCAACAAATCCACACCAACCCGCCGAAGCGCACCCACCCAGACCCATTCTCCTACACCTAACACTACGGGCAATTTAACATGGCCAATTCACCTGCACAGTTTTGGACTGTGGGAGGAAACCGGAGCACCCGGAGGAAACCCACGCAGACACTGGAAGAATGTGCAAACTCCACACAGTCAGTTGCCTGAGGCGGGAATTAAACCCGGGTCTCTGGCGCTGGTCAATATTAGAGGTCAATGCATTTTAAAATATTAATTTATGCAAGTTGGTGCTGCTAATTGAGGCCTTCAGAGGAAATCAGCAACAATAAAGTAAAATCAATGCAAACTAACTTTCAGTTTATCAGCCCTTAAGTTTTATTATACAATAAACATGTTCAGAAGTACAGTGGCTGTCCTGTGATTCATTAAGCATAGGTGTGATTTTTGTTAAGCTTTGTCACTGTAACTATGGCAGTGCAATGTCAACACTTCCAGATGGTTTCTCCATCAAAGCGACAGCAGCTGATCTGGAGAGGCTCCTGAAGAAATGTACCTTATGACATGGGCTGCAGGTGGGGTTGGGGCTTCTGTGTAACCAGCATGAGAAGTGTCATCCTACCAAACTGAAAATAGAATTCTGGAAATCAGTGATAATCATGCAGGAATGCTCAACGTGTTGAGACTGATACATTTAAATTTGGTAAGGGATTTAGCTTTAGGATTGAGGAAGTCAGCTCGGTCGTAGGAGGGGCCATAAGGACCAGCTTCATCTAATTGAATAGGCAGCAGAAATTTGAGGGCTGAATGGTTTTCTCCTTTTCTGTTTTTAATGAAGGACACAGTTTTAAAATTTGATTTGCTTTGTCTTCTAATATGTCTCATCTGTGCTTTTAACCTTACCCCAATGTAAGCTTACTGTTTGTTCTGTTTTTTTGTAATCCTTTGCTCAATGATCCAATCAACTTTTCTTTCTTTAAACTGAAGTACACCAGTCTTTCTACTCCCTATATCTGCAAAGTGAAGTCTAATTTGCTCACTGACTTGACACGTTCTTCTCCTTCTGAGTCTCAAAACCATGGAATTCCCACCTTCCTCACTGCCACCATCTGCAGCAGACGAATCTTTAAAACCCAAGTCTGTGTCTGCCCTCACCTCCATTGCCTGGACTATCTAACTTCCTACAGCGCTTCACCAAGCACGTCTAAATCATTTTTCTGTGTACGGTGAGACAGACTATAAAACCTGCTGACTCACCATATTTACCAATAGTCACGGGCAGATATTAAAACGCAACCTATGTGTACGGTGAAATGTAAATGATTAAGAGTTTTGCCTGCAGTCCCATGAGGCGTTCAAGAATGGATTTTTGAATAGGTTTGGTGACTGTGACTTCAATTTCTCATTTCTTTCAGTACACACCACAATTCCACTAAATCACCTGCCTTAATAGATGATCTCAAAATCATTTACAAAGTAAGAGGGGAGCAGCTGTAGCTGTAGGGTGATCAGAGATTAATGGGCTGCTTCCCTTGCTTCTTTTCTTTCCATTTGGCAGTGCAATAAATTTTCCACACTCTGCACGCAGAGCAGACACATATCCCACTCTCCCTTCATGCTGCATTTATTTTAACCAGTTCCTTGAGGGATTTATTTAGCTGTGAAGTTGCAATGAAAAATACAGCCTGGTTTCCACACATTCTAACTTATACTAAGAGGGAGAGAACCTCAGCTCAAGAGTGTTTTGAATTAAGAAATAAGTATTTATGTTAACCTGAGTGAACTGTAATTCTCTGATAAATGGGGAATTTATCAGTGGTGTTTTAAGTACTTCCACAAATTGGTCAGTGACAGAGAGTGTCCCTGCCAAACCACTTGCATTTCTGTGTGTTAAAGGGCTCAGTGCCCTTTAACAACTAAGCACCGAACAGGAGAATGATGAGGCGCACTCTGTCTGTGAACAATACTGGGGGGGAGGAATCACCTCCCCCAGATGGGTGAAGCAGCAGAACCATATCTTCAGAAACCTCTGCTTCAACACAGGTCTTAATTACAGCTTGCGCACCAACTTGGCAAAGATGCTGCACTAACTAAATAACCAACACATTACATCCAAAAGGGAGTGCCTATTGCATTATGGTCCCCTCCCTATCCTAGGCCCACCCTGAAATAACTACACAGAGACTGGCATCCTGTCACCAAGTCACCAGTTGTTTACAGGTGGGAATCCTTGACACTGATCCAGTTCCCTCAAAGCCAGCTCTGAGAGTGACCAGAACCTCTGACATAGCTGTTTGTATCTGTCAGCCAGGGCTCCCTAATTGAACGAGGCTAACAGCCCAATCAGGAAACTCATATTTCTATTTGACTTATCTTGTTACAATGCTGGAAAAGCACAGCAGGCCAGGCAGCATCTGAGGAGCAGGAGAATCATGTTTCGGGCATAAGCCCTTCTTCAGGTATTCTGAAGAAGGGCTTATGCCCGAAACATTGATTCTGCTGCTCCTTGGATGCTGCCTGTCCTGCTGTGCTTTTTCAGCACCACACTTTTCAACTCTGGTCTCCAGCATCTGCAGTCCTCACTTTCTCCTTATCTTGTTACAATCACGACTTTCCTCACCCGCTGAGTCAATGGATATAGGCCGGTTCTTGTTTTTTGTAGATCCTCTGTGCGTTTTAGCATCAGGTCAGGTTCCTGCAAGGGCGATGAGTAACATACAGTAGCTTGCCTCTTGCAGACGAAGGGTCTCGGAAGAAATTCAATCTCCTTTTCAGGCAGCAAAGAATTAGGATCCCAGTGTGGAAACAGGTCCTTCAGCCTAACAAGTCCATACCTGCCCTCCAAAGAGTAACTCACCCAGACCCATTCCCCTACCCTATTCTTTTTACCCCTGACTCATGCACCTAATCTACACATTCCTGAACACTATAGGCAACTTACTGTAGTCACTTCACCTGACCTGCACATCTTTGGAATGTGGGAGGAAACCCACAAGATACGGGGAGAATATGCAAACACTAGGCAGACAGTCACCCAAGGCTGGAATCGAACCACTGCGCCACCATGCTGCCCATAAGGCATTGAGATGGTGCCATCCAGTGTGTCCATCTCAGATTCTGAGGTATCTTCAATGCTTGGCCAAGAGGGAGAATCCTCAGGTTCCAGAAAGGCAGTTGAGGAGCTGGGCACATTTTGCTCCCACACCTTTTGCAAGTTTGCAGCTTTTATGTGGTCCACGTGCTTGTTCAGGACTATCACACTTACCTGAACTTTTTACTGGGTTTGACTTCACTTTGACCATGCCTCTTACCCAAGTCAGGCCATTCCCATGGTTCCTACACCAAACTTCACCGTCTGAAATAAACAGTCTCTTTCGCTTAGCGGAGTCTTGTGTTGCACATTGCTGTCCTGATGCAGTTTCACTCTCATTTCCACCCAGGTCTGGGAAGATCAGAGTTAACCTGGTGTTGAGTCTTCTCCTCATGGGTGACTCTGCTGGAACTATTCTTATAATTCCATGAGGGGGTGGTCCTATAATTAAATAGGACTGGGATAGTTTGGTATCTAGTGAAGCTGTAGGCCCTTTTTTAAGCCTGCTTTCAATGTTTGAACTGCTCTTTCTGCCAGCCCATTGCATGATGGGTGGTTTGGAGTTGTCCTTATATGATGAATGCCATTTGACTTTAGGAAATATTCAAATTCTGTGCTGGTAAACAATGGCCCATTATCTGTGACCAACACTTCTGGGAGTCCGTGTGTTGCAAACTATGCACATAGTTTTTCTAATATTGACTAAAAGCATTGAGCCCATGAAAGGAGCCCACGACATAGTTGACGTGTAACCAAGTCCAGGGTTTTGTCATTGTTGCACTCTGGGTACTTCTCCAGCAGCACAGCTCTATCTGTATCCAATCCTGGCCACCAGCCTTAATGTCTGGCTAACATCTTCATTTTGCAAACCCCTGGATAACCCTGGTGGAGTTCAGCCAGTACCTGATGGCGACCTTTGCTCGGGACAATCACTCTTGCTCTGCATAATGATATCCTATCCTCTGCTATAATCTGGTCTGTCCGGGTCCAAAAAGGTTTCAGTTTTGGTTGTGATGACCCTTTGGTTTCCCTCATTACCACCAGCTGTTTCAGTTTTGCCAGGACGGAATATTTCTGCGTCCAAAACCTGTAACTGTGGTCTGTCCAGAAAATTTAAAACCATATGGACTCTTCCAGTGGCAGAACCGTGGATGGTGTGTCTGCCAGCAGGAGGCAGCACAATGCATCCCCATTTGCTACTTGGTCTCCCAGACAGTGTTCCATTGTACATGCTTAGTATTCAAGCCCACCATTGAATTCAGCCTGAAGCTACAGATGGCATTGCCTTGTCCTTTTTAAGTAGATAAACAGGGGTTTATCATCCTTATTATTACAAATTTATATCTGTAAAGGTATTAGTGCAATGTCCTGACTCCAAATTTGACCTACAAACCTTACTTTTCTATCTGGATGCCTTTACATTTTGCATTAGCTGAAGACCGAGATGCATTTGCCGTTGGACATTCCTCTCCACTGGGCTACCTATGAATGAATACTACCCTAATGCCGTACAGGATGGTATCGCATGTCAAACGCTGCCTGGGATCGTGTCATGCCAATACCTTAGGGAATGGTAGCTATTTCTTCACTTCCCTGAAAGCTGTGGCTTGGCCACGTGACCATTTCCAAGGCTGACCCGATTTTAGAAGTTGATGTCAAGGTGCCAGGATGGAGGCCTGTAGGTTGTGTATGAACTTTTTGTAATAATTCACCAAGTAAAGGAAGGACTAAGCTCTGGTATGGACATGGGAGCCAGGGCACCTTTGATCACCCTCACTTCATCTTCCAATGAGTGTAACCTGGTCTTGTTGACTCTGCAGCCCAAGTAGGTCACTTCAGGTGCCTGGAACACACTTTTTTTTCCCTTCTAAGGCATACAACTATCTGGGAGAACTGTCTGAAGTCTATGTCCAAATTCTGTAAATGTTCCTTACTGGTCTTCCCTGTTATTATGTAAAAACAAGGACTGCAGATGCTGGAAACCCAGAGTCTAGATTAGAGTGGTGTTGGAAAAGCACAGCAGGTCAGGCAGCATCTGAGGAGCAGGAAAATCGACGTTTCGGGCAAAAGCCCTTCATCAGGAATAGAGGCAGGGTGCCTGCAGGGTGGAGAGATAAATGAGAGGGGGTGGGGGTGGGGAGAAAGTAGCGTAGAGTACATACGTGAATGGGGGTGGGGATAGAGATGATAGGTCAGAAAGGAGGGTGGGGGAAGGTAGCAAAGTGTACAACCTGATGGCATCAATGTAGATTTCACCAGTTTCCTCATTTCCCCTTCCCTCACCTCACCGCAGTTCCAGCTCAGCACCGTCCTCATGACCTGTCCTACCTGCCTACCTTCCTTTCCACCTATCCACTCCACCCTCCTCTCTGACCTATCACCTTCATCCCCACCCCCATTCACCTATTGTACTCAATGCTACTTTCTCCCCACCCCCACCCCCCTCTCAGTTATCTCTCCACCCTGCAGACACCCCGCCTCTATTCCTGATGAAGGGCTTTTGTCGATTTTCCTGCTCCTCGGATGCTGCCTGACCTGCTGTGCTTTTCCAGCATCACTCTAATCTTCCCTGTTATTAGCAAGCCATTTAGATAAATGGTGACCTTGGGTAGATCTTGTAAAATATTTTCTATCATCCACTGAAAACTAGCACAGGTACATTGGTACAAACCCTTCTAGGTATTAATTGAAGTATACTTCAGGGGATCCTCATCTAATCGCAATTGCAAGTACACATGGCTCATGTCCAGCTTGAGAGAGCATATACCTGCCAGCTTCATGTATAAATTCTCTTTTTGAGGAATTGGGTATTTATCCAGCTGCAATAGATGATTTAGTGTTTGTTTAAAATCCCCACAAAGGACCTGTCAGGCTTCACAGTTGGTACAACTGGTGCTATCCATACAGCAAACTGGACTGGCTTGATGATTCCTTCACTCTCTAGCCTTCTGATATTTGACTCTAGTTTTGCCCTTAAGGCAAATGGCACTGGGCAGATTTTGCAGAATTGTGAAAAATTGCTTCCTGGTCAACATGCAAGGTGGCCCTAGCTCCTTTGATAGGGCCAAGACCTTCCTGAAAAACGTCCAAATATTTAATTAGAACTTCACTCAGGCATGATGTGGAGGTGCTGGTATTGGACTAAAGCGGACAAAGTTAATAATCACACACACCAGGTTATAGTCCAACAGGTTTATTTGGAAGTATGAGCTTTTGGAACGTTGCTCCTTCATCAGCTAGTGGGGCAGGATCATAGGACAGAGTCTACAGTAAAAGACCAAAGTGTCATATTTTGTTTGAAGAATTCAATGTATTGAACAAACCTAGATTGCTGTTAAGTCTTTAATCATTTAGAATAGGGTTGCAGGTTTGATTCATAATATGTGAATCCCAGAACTTCTTTCAAGTTACATTTTCGAGATAACTTAGGATTTCAAGAAAAAGGTGACATCTCAGCTCAGACAATGAATCACAGGTATAAAATTAGCATCTTTCTGTATTCCAACCTTTAATCAGACCGGTTCCATTTCCAAAGTAGGAATTTATACAATGTCATATAGACTGACTGCCTACAGATTGTGCACTCTTTGAACAAAATAGAATGTATCTGCAAATGCACATTAACCTCATAGACTTATATGTGTGTACATGTGTGTAAGGGAGTGAGTGAGTGTGTGTGTGTGTGAGCACATAGTGTAGTGGGATCATCTACAGTGTGACGTGAACCCAAGATCACAGTTGAGGCCATCCCCATGGGTACCGAACTTGGCTATCAGCCTCTGCTTAGCGATTGTGTTGTTGCGTATCCTGAAGTCCACTTTAGAGGATGGTCACCCGAAGATCCGCGGCTGGATGTCCTTGACCGCTGAGAATTGTTCCCTAACTGATTTGTACTTCCAAATAAACCTGTTGAACTATAACCTGGTTTTGTGTGATTTGTAACTTCATAGTGAAAGGATTTGAATAAAGGAGCAAGGATGTCTTGTGGCAATTGTACAGGGCCTTAGTTAGATCATACTTGGATTATAGAGGAAGTGCAATAAAAGTTTATCAGACTGACTCCTGGCATGGCAGGACTCACTTATGAAGAGTGACTGAATGAGTTAGGACAATATTCACTGGAGTTAGATGAATCAGGGAGGTCTCTCATAGAAACCTCTAAAATTCCAACAGGACGATAGAGGATATATACAAGAAGGATGTTCCCAACGAGCAGGGAGTTTAGAACCAGGGTAAAAGGTTAATGATTCGGGGTAGGTCATTTATCACTGAGATGAGAAGAAGTTTCTTCTCCCTGAGTGGTGAGCCTGTGGAATCCTGAACTGCGGAAAGTGGTTGAGGCAAAATATTGAATGTTTTCAAAAAGGAGATAGATACAATTCTTGGGGCTAAAGGGTTAAAAGGGTATGGAGTGAAAATTTGCTCATGGATTGAATTAGACGATCATCGGTGTCCATATTGAATGGTGGAGCAACTCAAGTGGCTGAATGACCTATTCCTGCTCCTATTTTTGATGTTTCTATGGATGCTGAGTCTTGAGTTGCCAGTCTAAGTGTTAAGCCTATCTCATTTAGCACAGTGATAGCGTCATACTAGATAACTTAGAGTATTCTTAACATGAAGAGAGGACTTTAATAACAACCATGCAGTTATTCTTACCAATTCTGTCATGGGCAGATGCATTATGGATGGGTTGTCCTACCAGTTTCATTCATTTTTTGGCTGTTGATAAACCTTCATAAGCCAATTCAGAGGACAGTTAAAAATCAACCACACACTGCTGTGGGTCTGAAGCCGCATGTAGGCCAGACCCGCTGTGCAAACTACATAATGTATGTGGTCACAAAGAAAATAATCATTTATAACGAAATTGAATTGAATGATTTATAGTCGTTTGTACTTTACAGTGAATAATATAGTAAAATACAGCAAAATTCTTCAATTGTCGCTACAACCAGAAGCATTTTGAATAGTTAAGAACAAAAAGATATAACTGAAAGAGAATCTATTTTCATTCCATTGACTCTGTTGTGAGTCCTGAGCCAGCTCACCAGCAATACCTCGCTCTCCCAACCCTCCTCCACCACCTGCACCAGACCTAGCCATGTAGGGGTCACCAGTCTTCAAATGCCATCCCTTCACCATTGGGCCCACTTCGCCACTGCTGATGCCAGGTCCTGTGCTGATCCCACACTTGCGTTGCAACCAATGTCCCCACTCGACTGTTGTCACTGCCTCATTGAGAACCAGGAGTCCCTGGTGAAATAACTCCACAGAGACTGGTGTCCCATCACCACTAAGTCACCCTTTATTTACACATGGGGGTACGTCCTGGGCACTGATCCGGATTCCTCACAGCCAGCTCTCAGAGTGAACAGGATGTCTGACACTGTTGTTCATATCAGCCAGCCAGGGCTCCCTGATTGGACCAGATGAACAGCCCCAATCAGGAAACCCATACGCTATGAGGCCTACCTGGTTGACATCGTTCCAATCACTACATCCAGCCCCAGGCCTACACAATCAGGAGCTACTGCAGCTGCCTAATCGATAACCAGGAAGCCCCTGCTCTGGGCCTACCACAGCCACAAACGGGTGTTCCTGGCTCTGCTGCTACTTCAGTGTTACCAGGAGGCCCCGTTCTGGGCATACCACACTACCACCACTGCAGCTGCCACCTGCCAACACCAGAGTGGCTCTACTGCAACCAGGAGTCCCTGGTTCCACTGCCAGCTCAGGCCACTGCCATCACCATGCCTGGAGCCCCACTCTGGACTCCCTCCTCCAAGATGTTGCCATATCTGACAGGAAGAAGATGAAAAGAGTAAGGACGAAAGAAGGAATTAGCTGGTCTGGAGTGGACAGGCTTAGGAGCCCAAACGCTGCCTAATTTGCTGGAGCTGCCATCTCAGAACATGGAGTTGGAAGTATTGATAATGCATTAATTCTAATTAGTTCCACTTTTGACAGTGTCTGCAGTTGCATTGGATACAATGGATTTCCTGCTGGTCAAAGCGTTGCTTTAGCAGTGCAGTTGTGTATGAAGACCCTACCGAACCTCCATTGTAGGACACTGGAGAAATAGTCCTAGAAATTAAATCTTCAACTGAGCAATTTTCCTAACGTGGAAGCCTCTGAAATTATCCATTTAAATCATACAATTTAGAGGAATCTGATGAAATTAAGTAAAATAGTTACTTGGTAAACATTAGACTGTTAAATACAGAGTCTAACTCCCGACTAGCTACTAAGCTCATCTCATATTTACCTCATATATTCCCAACTGAGTCTCCCTCAGACCCTAACCTGACAACCCCTGCTTTGAACCCACCCCCTGTTATTAGAGCCCACTGAAACTTCACAGAACAAACATTAGTCTGGGATCAAGTAGATACCTGAGGAACAGGCAGTGACAATGCTAATGTGTGCCTTTGGGAGACCTCTTGTTTTAAAGAATATGGATGGATTTTCAGGGAGTTGTAATGTCACACAACTTACCACACTGGCCCTTCCTTTTTAAGAAAAGATGGGAGCACTGCATTTCTGAGAGGAGATTCCATTCAGGACTCCCTCAATATTCCACAGTCATATTTCAACTGTGACAGCAGTTTTATTCACGGTCTTCTGGAATGTCACGTGTCATTAGCAGCTTTTAGCTTGTTTAACTTGGTATTCATTCATTATAGACACTGCACTGAGTGATGTGGTGCTTAATCACATTATTCATACTTGATCAGTAAGGTACTGCTCTTACTTTCCTCAGAGTCAACTCAATTCCTTGATGGTTTACATCAATGTGCTTCAATATCTCTTTGAAGTTTGATTCAAACTGAATTAACTTTATCGTCACATATGCGATGATGCTGTCACTTTAAAAAGGTTATTTTGTCCTGGTTTTTTTGAAGAGAGGTTGTAAAGGCAGAGGTACAAAATGGGAATGAGAGACTGCCTCAGTCAATAATCACAGTTTGAATCAAATTTCAAAGAGATATTGAAGCACATTAATGTAAACCATCAAGGAATTGAGTTGACTCTGAGGAAAATAAGAGCAGTACCTTACTGACCAAGTACGGACAATGGGATTAAGCACCACATCACTCAGTGCAGTGTCTATAATGAATGAATACCAAGTTAAACAAGCTAAAAGCTGCTAATGACATGTGACATTCCAGAAGACCGTGAATGAAACTGCTGTCACAGTGGAAATATGACTGTGGAATATTGAGGAAGTCCTGAATGGAATCTCCTCTCAGAAATGCAGTGCTCCCATCTTTTCTTAAAAAGGAAGGGCCAGTGTGGTAAGTTGTACAATGGAAAGGGAGTAGTCTGTTCCTCCAGTTCAGGCTTTTTTGTTTTCTTAACTGCAGCAGTCACAAGATGTTTTGCATCCAGTAGGGTTGCAAGCTTCAGTCAGTGATTCCTAGCTGATTTTTTCTGGAATCTCTCTGGATGTTGTTTCCTCCTGTCTATAAGAATTTACCTTTTTTACCAAGAGGTGAGTTTATGGGATGTTACTATTAGTTAAATTACTGTATTGAGTATTTAGTTAAGTTTTTCAATAGTTAAATTATTCTAAATTCAGTTTTCTGTTGTTCGAGATTAAATAAACTCTGTTATGCTTAAAGCTGAATGGTTTGACCAGTGCATCACACCTGGAACATCCATTGCACATCTACCTTTAAAATAAGAAAAAGTTGGCGTCCAGGCTACCTTCTTAAATTATATTGAGGGGATCTGGCCAGGTCTATAACACATATACTCAAATGTGTAGAGAGAACATTTTAGAAGTCACCACTTATGGTGCCATCTTATGTACAGATTCTTCAGTTCAGATTTTCTCATTGTCCTAAAGATTGAATTGCTTTTGTACAATTTACCATTCTGGGCTATCACTTCATTTGTATGCGCACAATAGTCTCTGCTAGCAACAGGTGTGTCCTTGATGGTTTCACGCTATCCTTTCATCATAGAGTTATAGAGATATACAGAACTGAAACAGACCCTTCAGTCTGACTTATCCACGCCGACCAGATATCCTAAGCTAATCTAGTCCCATTTGCCAGCACTTGGCCCACATCCCTCTAAACCCTTCCTATTCATAAACTGATCCAGATGCCTTTTAAATGCTGTAATTGTACTAACCTCCACCACTTCTTCTGGCAGCTCATTCTATGCACACACACCTTCTGTAAGAAAACGTTGCCCTCAAGGTCCCTTCTAAATCTTTCCCCTTTCACTCTAAGCTTATGCCCTCTAGTTTTGGACTTGCCTTCCCCAGGGAAAGGACCTTCTCTGTTTACCCTATCCATGCCCCTCACGATTTTATAAACCTATATAAGGTCACCCTCACCCTCCAATGCTCCAGGGAAAACAACCCCACCCTATTCAGCCTCCTGCAGCACTTGGACAATGGAATGGTATTTTATGTAGTTTGTCTGATTTGAGCAGGACACTGTATTTCAGGTTCAGCGTCTCTGCTGGGATGATTACTTCCACAACATACTGAATTGTTGCTCTTTGTTGAATCTGAAAGATTTACACTATCTCTTGGCAAACTGAACCACATTCCTAGGAAGTGCTTCTCTCAACAGCATGTTATCAGCTTGCTTGCATTATCATATAGACAAGATATGCAGAGAAGATATCTCTGCAAACTAAGTAATATTCCATGTAGGTGCTGTGGAGTAGGTAAAGGTAGATTGAGGATGATGATTTGAAGTGGCTTTTAGTTGGGCTCCATTGTTACGATGTGTTTCTCAAACAGGTTTTGATTAACCAGGCAATCTTTCTCTACCGCTGAAAATGTGTTGCTGGAAAAGCGCAGCAGGTCAGGCAGCATCCAAGGAACAGGAGATTCGACGTTTCGGGCATAAGCCCTTCTTCAGGGCTCATGCCCGAAACATCGACTCTCCTGCTCCTTGATGCTGCCTGGCCTGCTGCGCTTTTCCAGCAACACATTTTCAGCTCTGATCTCCAGCATCTGCAGTCCTCACTTTCTCTTAGAAAATCTTTCTCTACCCCAGAGCAACATCATTCAGTTTGTATAAATGCCCTGCAAACAACTGGCTGTTCTGTTGTATAATGTTGCCTGCAAGTCCTGCCTTACTGGCATCATATTGCAATGTGACTTCACCAGAAATCAGCACTAGTTCTGTCACCTCTAGTTGTTTGATTTTAATGAAAAATGCTTCATGGTTTGTAACCCATTGTTACTGCACATTCTTAGCACTGAGCTCATATAAAGGTTTGCACTCTAATGATAAATTAGGTAAGAACTTTACTAAATAGTTTAGAGATGCAATAAAGTGTTGCACTGCTTTTATATTTGCTGGTCGCTGCATCTCTGTTACAATTCTCACAATGTCAGGATCCAAGTGAAGGCCTTTCACTGTCAATACATAATTAATGCATTTGCCTTGAGGCATCTTTAATTGCATATTTTTTCTAGTTCAGCTTCAGGTTCAAGTGGTGAACTATCTAGCAGTGTGATTGTGATCTCCGGTGGCTTTTCCCACAGTGTCTCCTCGTCCACAGAGTAACAGATCATCCATGATAGCTTCATCTCCTGGCTGAACACTGAATATTTCATGCTGTTTGCATTGATACTCTTCTAAAGCAGTGGAAATGCAGGATGGCATGCGCAACCAACTGTACCTCCCAAATGGCATCTGGAATGCAGTCAGAAAACTGCTGCTTGCACCCACCCTAACCCTTCTTCAAACCAACCCTTATTTCTCTCCAACTCAAAGTATACCTCGCAAGAGGTGAACCAAGGGCAATATTGATCAAACTCAACTTCTTAGATCAGCCCCACCTTCATCTTCTACCCAAGTGACTGGATGTGGGGCCTAGACATTATCTTTCTCTAGATTAGTATGGTGCTGGAAAAGCACAGCAGGTGTTCAAAGTTTGTGAAAAGCACAGCAGGTCAAGCAGCATTCGAGGAGCAGGAAAATTGACATTTCGGGCAAAAGCCCTTCATCAGGAATGTGGCAGGGACCATCTGGGGTGAAGAGATAAATGGGAGGTGGATGGGGCTGGGGAGAAGGTAGCTAAGAGTACAACCGGTGGATGGCTCCACTTTCTAATTGAAAAGGGAAAAAAAGGTTTAATAGTTATCTCTGCTATATGGTCATTTTTATTAACTACTGGTTTTAATGATTAATTTGCTGTTTTGGAATATTCCCAACCCTGAAATACATGCTCACTGTTGTGGTACACCTTATCTTTCTAATATAGCAAGCAGGCCTAATGAGTGATGGGTGTTTTAAAACTGACATAAGTTGATTTACAGAAATACAGAACCAATCTAATTCATCATAACTATCATTCCGCTTGCAAATGAGATGATATTAAAATAAATCATAATTCATGAAAAAGTCTCCACTAATATTTTTGTTACTTTTCAGCAACATAATAGTGACGTTTACACCACGTGGTTTTCTAAATATATTTTGTAAACATTTTAGCTGCTTGCATTTGCTTCATGCTCACTCTGTGCCATTGACTGATGAATCTCTTCTATGGTACCTGCAGCTTTCTGATGCTTCCCTCAATGCTTATTTTTCATATGTCCAAAATCTGCAGGTTAGGTGGATTGCCCAGGCTAAATTGTCCATAGTCTGGATCAGTGGTGCTGGAAGAGCACAGCAGTTCCAGGCAGCATCCAATGAGCAGCGAAATCGACGTTTCGGGCAAAATCCCTTCATCAAAAGCCCTTTTGCCCGAAATGTCGATTTCGCTGCTCATTGGATGCTGCCTGGAACTGCTGTGCTCTTCCAGCACCACTGATCCAGAATCTGGTTTCTAGCATCTGCAGTCATTGTTTTTACCTTCCTAAATTGTCCATAGTGTCCACAGATGTGCTAGCTAGATGGATTAGTCATGGAAAATGCAGAGTAACAGGGATAGGCTAGAGGTTGGGTCTGGGTGGGATGCTATTCAGAGGGTTGATGTGAACTCAATGGGCCGAATGGCCTGCTTCCACACTGTAGGAATTCTATGATTCTTTAAGTCAGTCCAAACAGTAAGGATCAGGAGGTCATACAACCGTGGAGGTAGGGGATGTGATGACTTATCCTAATCCTCTATCACTCAATAACTTGCATTTATATTACATTTTTGATGTCCCAGCATATGTCACAACAGTATAATCCAAAAAACAAAGGACGATGATCCAAAGAAGGGATTTATCAGGAAGTGTAAGTTTTAAGAAGGACCTTACAGCAGGAGAGGTAGCAGGAATTTAGGGACAGAATTCCAGATATTTGAGCCAAGATAGCATGGCCGGCATTAGTGAATAGAGTTGAATAGACATGAGATATGTTTATGCAGAATTGTGAAAATCATATTACGCATGACCAGAATATAAACTGATGATGTTAGGTTTGCTGTGCAGATCACTTGCTGCAGGCAATAAGCATCTCTTGGACACATGGACCAATCATTACTGTCTCCAGATGCAGCTGTCTTCATTCTTCTCTGTTGGATTCAGTTTGATTCCAATGATTATTGTTTGAAGAATAGTGGAGTGCGAGCTGCTGAAGAACATCAAACCAACAGTTAATTAAAACAAATCATAGCACCATCAGTAATATAATAATATTGCCAATCAATATGGGGGCAAGCCTTTGACTTAGCGGTCAGTTCTGAAAATTTCAGCTCACAGACTGAAACTCAGACTCTGAGTTTAAAGATAGTTAGTATCCATCAAGGTACTCTGTAACAGAGATGCATAAAACCCTTCTGTCTGTCGGGACAATTTTGACTGTTATAATGATGGCGACATCAATGAGAAGAAGTCACAGTACAATTTGTAAAACAGCTAATGAACCTGTAATTTTTTTCCACCCTTTCACATTGTTCTCTATCGGAGGGTACAGATAAAACAATTCTACTAACATTACTACACAATCCTGAAACTATGTAAAATAGGATAAAATATTGCATGTTTAGTAAGCTTTCCAATTGATACAAAGTTGGGTTTATGGTACGAAACAGAGGGTGGTGGTGGAGGCTGTTTTTTTGAACTGGGGTCCTATGAACAGCAGTGTTCCACTGGGATCAGTGCTGAATCCACTTTTGTTTGCTATGTATATAAGTGATTTGGATGAGAATATATGAAGCATGGTTAGTTAGTTGGCAGATGACATCAAAATTGGTCATAGCGTGAACAGTGATGATTATCTAAGATTACAAAGAGATCTTAATCAAATGGGTCAATGGGCTGAGGAGTGGCAGATGGACTTTACTTTGCACAAATGTGTGGTATTGCATTTTGGCAATAGAAAAAAGGATAGGACTTATATAATTAACAGTCGGGCTTAGGTATTGTTGTATAACAGAGAGTCCTAGGGATTCAGATTCATAATTCTTTGAATTTGCATCACAGGTAGACAGGATGATTAAGAAAGTGTTGATCATACTGGCCTTCATTGCTTAGACCTTTGTGTATAGGCGTTGGGCTGTTATATTTAGGTTGTACAGGATGTCGGTAAGGCCTCTTCTGCGATTATCATGTCCAATTCTTGTCGCCCTGTTAGAGGAAGAATATTGTTAAATTGTAGAGGGTTCAGAAAAGATTTACCAAGATGTTACTGGGAATGGAGGGTTTGAGATATGAAAATAGACTGGAAAGGCTTGGACTTTCTTCACTGGAGTGTAGAAGGTTGAGGGGTGACTTTATAGAGGTTTATAAAATCATGAGGGATATAGATAAGACAAATGACAAGGGTCTTTTTCCTAAGGTTAGGAGAACTCAAAACTAAAGAGCATATTTTTAAGGCGAGAGGAGCAAAATTTAAAAGGGACATGAGGGACCACGTTTTTACACAGAGAGTGGTTTGTGTGTGGAATGAATTGCCAGCTAAAGTGGTGGATGCAGTTACAACATTTAAAAGATATTTGAACAAATTCATGAATAGAGTCAAAGAGTGAGGTGCTGGAAAAGCATAGCTGGTCAGGCAGCATCCGAGGAGCAGGAGAATCGATGTTTCAAGCATAAGCCCTTCATCAGCCCTTCATTCTTGATGAACAGTTTATGCTCGAAACATTGATTCTCCTGCTCCTCGGATGCTGCCTGACCTGCTGGGCTTTTCCAGCACCACATTTTTCGACTCTGATATCCAGCAGTTGCAGACCTCACTTTCTCCTCGTTCATTAAGTTCATGGAAAGGAAAGGTTTGGAGGGATATGGGCCATGCACAGGACTAGGTTAGTTTGGGAACATGGTCGACATTGTTTGGACTGAAGTGTCTATTTCTATGCTATATGACCGTATGGCTTTAAGTTGATATTGGGTTCCCTTCATTACAAATTCTGTTCATTATGTTGGAGCAATATTTGTTGTGTATATCTGAATTAATTTGAGTGTCTAGATGAAGCATGATTTCTAACAAAGCCTTCCAGTGCTGAAGCAGGGGCTGTTATCTCTCACAGTGCAATCACACATCAAATTAAATGTTATCATTGCTGCAGAATGGACTGTGACCAAATTGTTGCTCTATTGTTAAAGTGGTTCAGGAACCTGCTTGATGCCACTGCACCATACAATATCCCAGATGTACTAGGCCAGAGTGAATCGGCAGAAATGCTTTGGGCAGACAGGATTCAAATTTTAAGTTAGAGCACTCTGAGGGAATCTTTTGGACTCGCAACAGTGAACACAAAATAGACCATGACTTTTGTTTTGCTAATCTAACCTTCTCTGTGTGATTCACATCAATTCTCAGCAATAGGAGGTGGAGCAATGCTCCCCTCACAAGAAATCCAAGAGTTAGCTGATTGTTGTGTTGATCTGACCAGTGGACATCTACTGATACTCACATCTCCTCAGCAAATCAGTGGAATCAGGACAATCTTCACACCCAGTTGAAAAAATTCTATACGTATGGATGTCTATGACTGGTCATGGGTATTCCTGATACCTGACTCCTGCAAAACCGAAAGAGGCTTAGGGACTTATCTTCAAAGATTTATAAACATTATTCAGACAGTCTGGAGTGTCATATAGATGCTATGTTCAAATGACAAATCCACATAATTTTTTTTATCAACCTAAGCTGCTTTGTTCCAATTACTTTGAGAGAAGAAATAATGTTATTAAGTTTCTGTTACAATTAAAATAAATGAGGGTTTCCTGTCCTCAGTTGAAGCTCATTCATCAGCAATGCAACCAGAGTCAGTACATTGATCAGGCAATGCTAAAATAGCTTGCAATGTGGATAAAGTAAGTAATTGTGTGAATTTGTTTACCCAGCATGGTGTAATAATGATGAATAGCAACCACTCACAAGGAAGTAATTCAATCAAGTCCAAATGTATGATAAAAACAGACTAGGGTACAAGCATTCCTTCTAAAATAGCTATCAGGAATGTGAACTGGAACTCATTCTAGTTGCTTGTTCTGTTTCTGACAAGTAGAAATTTCTATTCAACAATTTGCACACCACTAAGGTTAGCAGTATTTTGAATCTTTTTAGCAATTTCGATGCAGTAAATCAGTGACAGTCATTTTTATTTCATCATTGTCTAATGGTACTTTCCAATCCAGGACTGAGAAACAAAAGATTATTGAACTATCCAATTGTGAAAAAAGAGGAGTTAAATATTCTTTCCCGCCCTTTCATCAATCTGGCCTCGTGTGAGTGTTATGTGCATCCTTCCTCTGCTTTGGGTAACATAGCTCAGATTGTGGATTTTTCCAGGATTCTTTGTGCTATGCTCTGACATCACTAGCTTCACAAGTTCAGTTTTTCTGCAGCTTCCAAGATGAGATGCTGTATTAGTGACAGTGTTTTTACTCAAGCTAATCAATTCCAGGCAGCAGGACGTCCAACTCCTTATTTGCTCCATTCTGTCTTCAGTATTCGAATGTTATGCAGGTTTCAGATAATGTATACCAATATTTAATGCTAATGTGAAGGTCCAAATTGTGCCAAGTTGCAGAGAGTGAAATACCTTTCATTTTTCCCTAAATTCTACTGGACCACATGTACTGCATGTTAAGGTTTGAAAAGGACCAAGAGTTTCATCTGACATTCTACAATCAGAACATTTGGAATTGATTATTAATTGCTCCTTTTCATCCCATTTTCTCCTTCTTCATCCTTCTCTTACAATTGCGTGGCATTGCCTCATGCAAATGATTATTTATAAATAAAATGTGAGTAGTGAGAAATATAACAGCTAAATCCTTACCATCTATCCCCAGATATGCCAGTTTTCATTGGAACCTCTTCCTGATCCAGAAATTAAAACAAATTGGAGTTTCTTTATTGCTGCACAGAAGAGATATTAAACCTGAGCCTTTCCTAGTCTGTATAGCTCATCGGGAGAGCTTAAACATCAATATTCCAAATGTTAAAAAAAATGACGTCTACAGCTGTTGCACCAAGAAGTAGTTAATTGCAGACAAAAGTTAAAACCTATTGACAGGATTCCAACATGAAATTGGGGGCTTTATTATAGGATTGCAGCCCACTGACTGAGAGGGGAAAGGGCAGGAAGCAACAGAGACAAAAAAAAACAAGGACAGAGAACTCATTGACAATGAATAGAAATTTATTTTGGATTGAATTAAAGCAGCAGTAATACAACAATTTGAATGTCAAATAATTCGACAACAGTTCCTAAAACAGGGAACATTGTTCAAAGATTCCTTTTCTACAAAATTACTTAAGAAATTTACACAATATGGAAAAAGAAATTACTAACTAACAATATACAGTAATTAGAATTATTCAGACTATTTTCAAAACTTTGTTAGATTTTGATACTAATGTAGATGTACTGGACAGTTCAGTACTTCAGAATTAATTGCTTTTCATTCCTGGTTAACCAGTCCTCTCGGTAATATGTTGCGTTTTAGTTCAGTCTCTTTAATTATAAAATGGGGCAACCTATTTTATATTTCCACTTCACTTAACTGACACCAGCCATGGAAAAACATACTCAATAAACTTTTAACAGCTCTTGCAAATTTTGTTATGCAATTTTGACAACAAAAGAACAATGAAGCAGGTTTAATGGCTGAAGCATTGGATGTCAACATCATATCTGGTCTGATACCTCTATTCTTTCAACGCAAGGATGTATAGATAATAAATCTCCTTCAAAAATGAGTGATCCTGCTGCAGAGCTCCCACATTGAGTATCTGTATTATGGGTAAAAGACAACAACCACTGCATCACATTGTATCTATTTCTCCATTTTGTTTCTCGGCCTATCTCAACTAACTTGTATTATTTAACTTTTCCCACCACATAATTGGTATGATGCAATTTTATTACTTTATTTTTATATATCTATGTATTAAAATATAAGTTACAATGTCAATAGGTTATTTCATTTTATACTGACAGTAACTGTCCAATTTTCATTAAACTATAGTGTTGGAGATTGCATTTGTGCATTTTTATCAACAATCTCTAAATGTGTTTTAGTGTGTAATCTACTTGCTTATGCTTGACCATGAAAATGAAATAGCTAGAAACAGATAAACAAAATACAATAGCAAATCAAATGTACCTCACTTCAAAATTGTGGGCCAGGGTTATTGAAGAAAGGAATGCTGTGCCACCAGTAGTGCTTGAAGCAGAGGACACTGCATTCTTTTGGGAATCTGAATGAATATGAAATGCAGTTAAAAAGCCATAGGGAGAGAAAGGGATCAGATTTGGGTTGTTCTCAAAAAAAATCCAGGACAGATTGCGCAGGTTAAATGGTCTCTTTTTGTGTTCTGGATATATGAAACCCAATTTATGTGTGTATATAAATATAATATATATATAGGCAGCTATTGTTTGGCTATTCCTTGTGTTGAAGCACGTACTGAAGAATTGTCAGGGCATGTTGATGAATACTGGATGCTCTGGAACTATTTCTACAAACACTATGCTAAAATTTGGATATGTGAATGGCTGATTTACAACAATCCCCTGCAAACACAATCCTTAATATCGGTCTTGAGTTCATTGACTTACCTTGTCTTGACATTTTAAGTCAACCTCCATAACAGCTTAGTATTCTCCCCAAACAGGCTCACTTTCTGCTGACACTGTTCCCCAATCCTTCATTCCCCACTTTGTTTCAAACCCTGTGTTCATCTCCCTTCTTATCCAATGAGTTTTTCAACTCTCTCTCTCTCACCCTGACAATGCTCATTTTGTCTTGCCTCACCTCAGAAAATCATTCAACACCCCCACTTCCCCAATAATTCTGATTGTTCCAATGCCAGCCAGATGGAGCCAGGCTTTGTGGAGAGTGTGCCAGGAGAGGAGGTGAGCACTATCTGATAGGGGTGCGAAGGAGTGAATGTTGTCTGATGTATGCTGTGCAGCGGGCTGGATGTTGAGCACTATCTGGGAATGGAGAGGAAAACATTATTGATACAGAAGCTGAACATTACTGTGACTATTGGAGGGCTTATTTACTTCTGTCACATTCCTGAACAGGCTTTACACCAGCTATGAAAGTATCTAAGTATTTTTGTAAAAAATCAAAGTAGGGAAAGGGCAAACAGCCTTAGTCTGCATGTTTCTGGTGGTCTGACTGCGCTATTGGTTGAGAAATGGAAGTGCTTGAATTCCCAAGCCAGATGTTGACGGTCAATTCAAATATGGTGAGGAGGGGAACATTAACCCAAATTTCATTAATGTATTTTTCCACCTGAAGTTACTGGATGATAGGTAGGAATGGGAATGAAGGTCACTACTTCACTGCTCTCCAGCCCAAGTGTGTAAAAGCCATTGTATCAACCTTATTGCAACTTCAGACCAGCAATCTCACTACACATTGTCTGGTCCATAAGGTTCACTGCCATATATCTTTATCAAATGAGCCATTACCTATCTCATTAATGATAGCTACCTTGCATTGTTACAGTGGATTAGCTATTCTACTTGCAACTGGGTTAAGCAAATATTTATAAATGCATTCATAATCAACAGACTGAGTTTGTAACCTTTGTCTTTATTATTTCAAATCTACAATTGCTCAGATTGGGGGAGCTGGTTTAGTTTAATGTCTTAAAGCTTTCCTTTTTGCTTAATGTGGGACCAGTTTAGTTTGAAAGGAGATTTTACTATGAAGAAGCAACCTGCGGAAAGATTACTTAGATAGTTTTTGTATGAGTGTACGTATTTGATATATTTCACTAGTGGAAGTGATGATTGTTTGGCTAATATTGAGCAGGGTACTGAGGAAGATGCAGTGTTGGAAGTAAGGGTAAGATATTAAACTAAACATCCATCCGTCCGTGTGGATTTGTTTCACTATTAGAACAAAATCGTTGATTTCTCTGGATGTCCTAAACAAAATTTCTCCCCCACTCTACCTCACCAAAGCTCACTGTTTAGTTATTGAACTTTTCTGTTGTTGTTGAAACTTTATGTATGCAAATTAGCTACCATGTTTATCACTGACATAACAGCAGCTGTACTTCAAGAATTATTAACAAACCAAACAGCTCTTAGATGTCCCAAATTTCTAAAAGACCTAAACCAACAAGAATTTTGACTTCCCTTACAACATGGATATAGGAACACTTGGCATAACACAGCATCATGTAGGTCAGGCCATTAGCATCATTCGAGATGGTAGTGGAAGGGGCTGACTCTATCTGACTTTATGGCCAATGGACTATAAAGGCATATTGTACATTGGTCTAGGTGATCATTCCAGCAAATTCTGTTGGCAGTGTCTGCTTGATGGTCAGATAGAATACATGGGTGAAGAATGGCACTTGGGTGATATTGTGTATGCCTATATCCTTGTGATTACAGGGGACAAGGAGCAAATGAGAGAAACTGGAGAATAAAAAAATGAGTAAGAAGTAAATAAGAGAAATAACTCATGGAAAAGTTATTCAAAAACTGAATTTCACTTTAACCCAGAGCTTGGAGGGTTGAGTTTCAATGACCCATATCACTGAATTTCTGTTGGGAACCATCTTTTCTTAGTTGGTCTTTCACATGATATTTCTTCACGGTGTTGGGAAAAGACTGGTGGTGAAGTGGTCATGCCCTCCATGATTATACCTGCATTGGTTGATCATGAACACATACAGTGTTTGAGATGAATCTGTCCAAACTAACAGAATCTTAGTTAAACAGTTGAAGCCTGTAACAGTTGAAACATGGTAGTAGGAAGGAAATTAAGGAGAGTACCTCAGTATTAACTAGATAGCTGCCAGCTTTCAAATGTAATGAACAGATTTCCTTACAACTATGCGCAAAGGGTATGTCTACCACATATCTAGAACCCGTTGCTCTCAGAATGCATTTTCATTTGTTTCAATGCTTTCCTTACAAATAGTGGAAAATCATAAAGAGTTTGACCATAGTTGTACATCTAAACAGCAGGAAAAGCTGCACTCACACCATTGCTTGCAGTTAGGTCATTACTTATAGCTTCACCAAGTCAGCAATCATCTGCCATACAAAGGAAAGAAACAACTGATACAAAAAAAGTGGCAATAGTCCCAGTTTTTGCATTGTGATGAAATTCCCTTTTTTAAAACATTATTTCTGTTGTCTCTTGTATTAAAGTAGTATAAATAAATTACAGTGTTGATCCATTGGGGAGAGGGATTTTGAATCCCAATTTAATCAATACAAGGCAGACACAGAATCCTCCACCTCCTATGGCCACTACTCCCAGGACTGCTTTAATTAAAGATCTCCTTGAGCGATAGAAGTCACTTGGAGCCAGGATGCTGAGCAGAGCCGTGTTGACCGTCAAGGTGTAGAACATAGAGATGCCAGTGTTCAGGGCAACAATCTTCCCAAACTTGGCAAATGGAGTGATGATGCAAAAGAAGAGGGGGATAGTTGCTATGACTGTAGTGATGGCACTGGACACAATGGCAACACCAACATGGCTCACAGCAGCGAGGGTTCTCCATTTCCCCATTTCGGATTTATCCTATTAATCAAATAAGGCAGGGTGTTATCTAATGTGTTCATCTATCCAATGAAAATAAGACAAAAACTGCAACTACAGATGTCTTTTAGAATTGAAATACACATATACATTTACTGGG
The DNA here is from genome assembly GCF_020745735.1 of Hemiscyllium ocellatum. NCBI lineage: Eukaryota > Metazoa > Chordata > Chondrichthyes > Orectolobiformes > Hemiscylliidae > Hemiscyllium > Hemiscyllium ocellatum. The sequence goes on from NC_083437.1 coordinate 13,832,535, forward strand.
AAAATTCGCCCCCTTTTAAGGTTACAATCCTGGTCATTTTGAAGCAATTTCTAATTTCTTTTCTCCAAAACCACCACTTCTTCAATTCCCCCCTTCTTTACATCCTCCCATCACTTTCAATTGTATGGAGTTCACATGACCATCAGATGAGGGAGCACAAGTCGGTCATTCTGCCCTGTGGGTTTGATCCATCATTCAATGAGATCATGGCTGATTCCATAATCCTCCATTCCACTTTTCTGCCTTGGCTCCATAACCTCTACTGATTAAAAATCTGTCTACCCCAGTCATGAATACATTTAACAATCCAGCCTCTACTGCCCTCTGTGGTAATGAATTCTACAGATTTCCTACTCTCCGAGAGAAGAAATTCTTCTTCATCTCTGTCCTAACTGGGTGACCTATTACTCAGTGATAATGACATCTGGTCCTAGACTGTCCTATAAGAAGAAACAACCTCACCACATCTACCCTGTCAAGACTCCTAAGAATCTCATATGTTTCAAAAAAAACCTCTCATTCTTGTAAATACTAATGAGTACAGACCCAACCTACTCAAACTAAGATAATCCCTCGATACCTTGGATCAATATAACAAATGAAAACTGGACTGCTTCTAGTCATTATATCTTTCCTTAGAAAAGGAGACCAAAACTGTTCAGTGTCCTAGGTGTGATCTGACTAATGCCTTGTGTATTTTAGCAAGACTTCCTTATTTTTATACTACATTATCTTTGAAACAGACATTCCATTCACCTTCTTGCTGAACTTGTATGCTCACTTTTCATGAAGGCGTTAATTGAGACTACATTTTTCAGCTGCTTCTTTTTCATATCTCCCTTTCTCTTTGGTGCCAAAGCTGGAGACCCTGAAAGCCTGAAGCAAAATATCATAAGCCCTTAATTAAAGTCATACATGACATCATCTGTGACTCGAATGAACTTCTTGCTCCCTCTGCAGCATTCGACACATTAATCCACATTATTTAGCCTATTTAGCGTCACACAGACACTTCAGTTCAACTCATCTGTATCAACCAGGTATCCAAATCTGACCTGGTTGCATTTGCCTGCATTTGGCTTCTATACTCTTCCTATTCATGTATCCATCCAGGTGCCTCCAACATTTCCACTGGCAGCTCATTTCATACATGCGCCTCCCTCTGCTTGAAAAAACTATCTTTCCCCTCTCACCTTAAACCTATACCCTCTAGTTTTGGGCTCCCCCGCCATAGGATAAAGAGCTTGGCTATTAACCCTACTCATGCCACTCATGATTTTATAAACCTCTATAAGGTTGCTCCTCAGTCTCTGATAGGGAAAAACAGCCCCAGTCTATTCAGCCTCTCCCTACAGCAACATGACACCCCAATGTTCTGACCAATGAAGGGAAGGGTGCCAAATGCCTTCTTCACCGTCTATATACCCATGACTCCACTTTCAAGGAACTATGTCCCTGCACCCCAAGATCTCATTGTTTGGAACACTCCCAGGGCCCTAGCATTAACTGTTTAATTCTTGTCCTGGTTTGCTTGATCAAAATGCAACACCTCACATTCATCTAAATTAAACTCCATCTGCCACTCCTCTGCCTGTTGGCCCACCTGTATACTGAGATAATCTTCTTCACTGTCCACTATATCAATTATTTTGGTGTTATCTGCTAACTTACTAACCATACCTCCAATATTAACATCCAAATCATTTATATAAATGACAAAAAGCAGTGGACCCAGCCCTGATCCTTGTGGCACACCAGAGGTCACAAGATTCCAGTCCTAAAAACAACCTCCACCACCTCTGTCTCCCAACTTCAAGCTAATTTTGAATCCAATTGGCTAGCTCCCCCTGGAGCCATGTGATCTAAACTTATTAATCAGTCTACCAGGCAGAACCTTGACAAATGCTTTTCTGAAATCCATATAGAGAATGTCTACTGCTCTGCCTTCATCAATCTTCTTTGTCACCTCTTCAAAAAACTCAATCAAGTCAGTGAAACATGATTTCTCACACATAATTTCATGCTATCCACAATCAGTCCTTGCCTTTCCAAATGTATGTAAGTCCTGTCCCCCAGACTACTACTGATGTAAGGCTCACTGGTCTATTGTCCCCTGTTTTTTTTCTTGCAGCCTTTCTTAAATAATGACACCACATTAGCCAACCTCTAGTCTTCTGGTACCTCATCTGTGGTTATCGATGGTAGAAATATCTCAGCAAGGGGGCAAATAATCTCTTTCTTAGTTTCCCACAAAGTTCTGGGAAACAGCTGACCAGGTCCCAGGATTTATCTACCTTTATGTGAACAGCACCTCCTCTTCAGTAATATGAACTCCTCATCATCAATATTTATTTCCCCAAGTTTTGTTTTCTTCATTGTCCAGCTGAGTGGGATCACCATTGACTGGTTCCCATTTGTTTATTGATTCCCAGGCTATGTACCTCTGGCCTCAGGACCATTCTAGCACTCAGTGTTCTCTCGTGCATCCCTCAATCATTTTTCCCACCATTCGTGGGTGTGTTAATAAGAGAGTAAATTGCTGAATTCTCTCCATTAAGTATCTTTACCTTTGTCCCTTCTTTTCTGTTAAGACCTTTCAGAAAACCTACCTCCTTGGCCAATCTTTTAACCACCTATTCTAATTATCTCCTTCTTTGACTCAGCACCAATTTTTGTCTGATTAGGTTTGTGAGAGGTGTTTTGGATGTTTTGCTGCATTAAAGGCACTGTTTAGAATGCAATGTTGTGTAAAAACTATGCAAAAAAATCTGAATCAAATCAAAAATGATTGTTTTTTCTTAGCTTTATGTAATATAACCATGATGTGGAGATGTCGGTATTGGACTGTGGTGGACAAAGCCAAAAGTGAAATGACGTCAAGTTATAGTCCAACAGTTTATTTGAAGTCACACGTTTTTGGAGCGCTGCTCCTTCAGTAAATGAAGTGGAAGGAAGCACACAAGCACAGAATTTATAGGTGGAGAGATCATTGCAAAATAATTCCAGGTAATCCCGGCCCTCCAAAAGCTTGTGACTTCAAATAAATCAGTTGGAATGTAACTTGGTGTTGTGTGACTTCTGACCTTATGTAATATAGAGGTGAATAATATAATGGTGAGCATCAATAAGCTTTGCATGTTCAGGAATGATGCTGAAAATCTGTAACAAAATCTGTAACAGAAACTCAGCACGTCTGGCACATCTGTGGAGAGAAAGCAGTGTTAATAGTTTAGGTCCAGTGACCTTTCTTCAGAACTCTTCTTCAGAAATGTAGTTATAATCAGGGATAATATAGTCAGGGCGATAGACACTCTTTGGCTAGGATCGAGAATCCTGAAGGTGATGTTGCCTGGGTTCAGGATATCTCAGCTGGGTTACAAAGGAACTTGAAGTTGGAGGGGAATAGCCAGCTGATGTGGTCCAATGCAGGTACCAATGATATAGGTAGAAAGGTGAAAGAGGATCTGTTAGGGGAGCTGCACGAGGCTAAATTATAAAGCAGAATCAAAAAGGCATGGTGGCTCAGTCGTTAGCACTGCTGCCTCACAGTGCCAGGGGCCTGGGTTCAATTCCCACCTCGGGCAACTATCTGTGTGGAGTTTGCACATTCTCCCCGTGTCTGCGTGGGTTTCCTCCCACAGTCCAAAGATGTGCAGGTTAGGTGAATGGGCCATGCTAAATTGTCCATAGTGTTAGGTGTAGGGGAATGAGTCTGGGTGGGTTGTTCTTCGGAGGGTCGGTGTGGATTTGTTGGGCCGAAGGGCTTGTTTCCACACTGTAGGGAATCTAGTCTAATCTAATCCAATCTGCAGATCACTACCTGAAGCAGGACCTAACTTGCACAGGATAAACAAGATTACAGACATACTGTAAACTGTGGGAGAAATAGGGTTGAATTCATGGGACATTGGCATCAGTACTGGGGAAGGAGGGAGCTGTTCCAATGCAACAGGGTCAGAGTCCTGGTGACTCACAAAACTAGTGGATAGGGATTTAAATTAAATCGCGGGGAACAGGGTGGGTTCAGATGTACGAAAAATGAGAAAATCAAGCATCTGATTGCAGGTTAATAATGGGCTGATTGTTACCAGAAAATAAAAGGAAGGGACAGAATGTAAGTGTCATATTACACCAAGGAAACATAGAAGTGTAGGGGAAAATTTGACAGTAAAGCAAACTTTGCGCAAAGCATTTGGAAGAAGGTAGATGAATGATGGTGTAAACTGAGGTAAAATGAACATGATCTTATCACCATCACGGAAACATGCTTCCAAGGAGATCAAAACTGGGAATTTAACATTCATGACTATTTCACTTTTTGGAAAAATAGGTTGGATGGAAAAATAGAAGGGATAGAAAAGAGGCTAATAGATAAAAGATAAAATGAGGACAGTTGTGAGAGACGATCGAGGCTTGGATGATATAGGGTCCAATTGGGTGGAATTAAGTACCATCATCACCACTAAGAGAAATTGTATGAAGTAAACTAATAGGTTGAAGGCACTTAAGTCCCCTGGCCCTGATGGGTCCAAAAGAGGTAGCGAAAGAGATAGTGGATAATACCATAAGAAAGACCATAGAAATAGGAACAGGAGTAGGCTGTTTGGCTCCTTGAGCTTGCTCTGCCATTAATAGATTCATTGATGATCCAACATTCTGTACATCAATTTTCCTGTATTTATAAGAATGCACTGGTTGTAATTTTCCAAACAATCCTTGGATTCTGGAAAAGAGGATTGGAAACTGCCAATGCGGCACCAATATTCAAAAAGGGAGGGGGGCAAAATTAGCCTAACATATGCTGTTGGAAATGTATTGGAATCATTTATATCGATAGGTTAAGCATTAATATGGATAACAAGCTGGTAATGGAGTATAACGTGAGCAAATGCGAAGCTGTTCATCTTAGAAAGGCGAACAAAAGAACAGCATATTATTTAAATGGCAAAAAAACTGCAGAAAGCTGCAATAAAAAGGGATGGGGACATACTTGCGCACGAAAAACAGGAAGCTAGCACACAGGTGCAGCAGATAATCAGGAAAGTGAATGGAATGTTGGCCCTTAGTTCAAAGGACTTGGTGTATAAGGGTAGAGAAATCTGACTGTAAATGTACAAGGTACAGGTGAGACTACAGCAGCAGCACCATGAGTGGTTTTCATTTCTTTATTTAAGGAAAGATTTCTGAGGCAGTTCAGATAAAATTAATTGGAAAGATCCCTAGTATGGAGGGATTGCCTTAAGAGTGAAGGCTGAAAAGATTGGGACTCTACTCACTGGTGTTTCAAAGAGTGAGAGGCAATCTCATTGAAACATATAGGATTCTTAAGGGGCTTTACAGGGAAAATGTTTTCCGTCATTGGAGAGTCTAGGACCAGACGGTATAGTCTTAGAATAGAGGTGCATCAATTTAAGACTGAGCTGAGGAGGAATTTCATCTCCCAAACAAAGATTCTTTTCTGAGTCTTTGGAACTCCTTGCCACTGAGATTAAGATTGAGATTAAGATAGAGATAGAATCATGATAGAGATAGATAGATTCATTATTAATAGGGGAATCAAGCGTTATGAGGAAAACTTAAGAAAGTGAACATGGGAAATGTTGGATCAGCCAGGAGCCTATTGGAGTAGAGTCAAGGTACCAAACAGCCTATCCTCTACCCATTTCCAGTGGTCTTCTGGTCTTAACAGATTGCAGGCAGGGCAGGAGAAATTCCTGGAGGCCAGTGACATTTCAGTGCAGCTGACAATTAGTTTAAGAAAGCCCGTATGCAATCTATCTGAGAAATATTGGAGCTTGGAGAAATCACAGGCAGAGTGTCAGCACAGTGAATCTAACTATCTGTGAAAGAGCTGGAATTATGTAGGTGCTGGAGTGCAATGTTGGGAATCCAATTTCAGGAAGGATACTGGCAGTCATTGAGGTAGTTTGTGATGGATTGGCTATGGAATGAATTTTAAGGCTAGACAATTGGAAGTGTAGATGTGGGATGTAATGAGATTTGTAAACCATAGTGTCATTAACATCTGGATTGCAACACTGTTGACCCCACTGGCCATTTAAAGTGCAGCCTGAAGAGTGTTTTACCAAAGATTGTCTAAGAATTAATATTACCTCATGGTAATTCTGTTTTTAGCGTATAGGTTATGAATAATTTATGGATTGTTTTACTTTTCCAGTCTTTATAAGATAGCTTGGTTGGTTGGTTCGTTCAAAACAGTGAAAACTTGAGGCTTTACTTTCTTAACCGATACCTGGGATTTCAAAATGTGTTCATTTTAAACAAAAAAAAAGACATTCATCCCTGCAGGAGTATAACCTAAATGTGATGGACTCCCACCTGGTCATAACAAGAGCAGCAGGTAGATGGAGTCCATTTGACCTTAGTTTGTATGCGATCCTTTACTGAATGTAGGAGTGGTTTCAAATGCTAGATACTGTAGCTAGCATTCTTGGTGCAACTGTTCATCTCAACAGGTATTTGTATTATTGAGCAATCGAAAACAAATGGTGAACGACTCTGGCTTTCCAATGATTTTCCACAGCTGTGTATGGTTGGTTACTATGATATTAAGTGATAATTCAACCAGGATTATGATTGTGTTTAAATTTCTCTCAAGTGTAAAGCCATTGATCACGGGAATGAAATATTTTCTATACTTCCCCAAAATGTACTTTACACATATATTCCCATTTACTTAGTTTCACAGCAATTTAGAAAGAAATAACATTTTGCCTCTCGTTCTCTTGCTTAGTTGTCTTAAGTAGACACTACTCATTAGTTATCTCACTCAGCTGAATTGTGTTTGCACTGAATACAAAATGCTCTGTTTCCATTACTGAAACACTTCTCCATTCATAGAGTTTTAAAACCCTAGCTCGTGGCCCTTAGCATCTCCTTCTTAGTTTGAACTCCTTCAGTGAAATTCACTGGAAAACAATTATGCCATTTCACAGTTGCCCTTGTAAACTCCTGTTTGCTCCTTACAAAGGCAGTGATAGTTTTGGGGACTCCCTGTGCATAGAGTCAGATGGGCCAGTGTGGGCTATTTAATTTGCAGTTATCTTTTAGCCTTGAGAATATTACTGGATGGGATCATTATTGTTCAATACTGCCTTGACAGATGATATCTGTTTGATAACCACTTGTCATCTTGAAGAGTGGCATTTCAATTGGATCCACCTATGAGTTTCAGTAAGTTCAATTGTAACTCCAGCAACTAAATGGGATCAATAAGATTTGTCAGGATAAAAGTCATGATATTACAACTTGACTCAACTCAAATCAGTCACCCTTTTTTCTCAGAACTAAAAGAATTATTACTTTTTCCAATAATTTATAGTTTGCAAATGGAATTGGCAACTGGTTGAAAAGGTTGTAGTCTGTCATGCTTGACATTGGGAAGGTGCACTCCATCACTGAAAGAAATTGAACTAGCTGTAGGTTCTACTTACGTCGGTCTCAGTTATTGGAAGGTTTTCTCCTGCTAGCAGGTAACCCTCGACAAGATGGACACAATAATCCACAGAAGAGCCCACTAAGATGGACAGAGAGATGGCTTCCACAGCTCCCATCTCCCAGCTAAACCAATACATGATGGCAACCATCAAGCAGATAACACCTGGCAAAATGTAGTGGATATGCACATATTAATACTAAAATACTCAAATCCAAAGACAATAACAAAAAACAAGAAGGAAGTTAGTAAAACAATGTCCAGAGAAAGGAAAAATCGGGTATAAACTTAAGCTAAGAAAAAGGAGGATCTGGAGTTCACTATGTGCAACAGTGGGTGAGAAAGAACACTAATAATGTTTAAAAAGTTAAAAGCCATATCTTTAAGGCCATGGACCAAGAGCTGAAAATTAGGAATAAAATATATGATTACTTGTTATTTTTAACACAAACATAATGGGCTAAATGTCCCCCTTCTGTACGTTAAATGTCTATGATTTAATAAAAGAATGATTCTGCTTAAGAACCTTTTTGCAGCCAGTGAACCATTATTGCAGTTAGACACAGCTGTTTTTCAGGCAAACAGAATCTAATTTTAGCATAGCAAAGCCCCTTTAAATAACAAAGAAAATAAATGTCAATGTATTATTCTTTGGTCAGGACACAAAAGGTATTATCTGACTCTTATTTAAAAATAGAATCATAGAATCTTGTAAGAATACCTGAGATAGCTGATGGAGCCTTGATTTAACATTTCATTAAAATGATGCCACCTCTGATAATACAGTATCTCTTTAGTACTGGTATTGTGTCAGTTTGTGCTCAAGTCTCTGGATTGAGATTTCATTCCTTAAACCTTTTACTCAGAGGTAGTTCTTATCTAATGAGCTATGGCTCAACAATGATTGATGATTTTGGGCAGGAAGTTCCTTTCTTAATTTTCAATTAGTGTCATGTGATCTTTTATACCTATCCAAGTAGGCAATAAGGCCTTTGTTAATGTCTCATCTGGAATATGGTACTTCTAGGAGTTATCCACCCCAAACTGCCTTCTGTAGAGACCATTCCCTCTGCCACACCCTTGTAAGGTCCATACACCCCACCAACCACTCCTCCACACCTGGCATCTTTTCCTACAGCCAAGGGAGTGCAATACCTGCTGCCACACCTGCTCCCTCTTACCTCCATCCAAGGCACCAAAGAATCAATCCAAGAACAGCAGAGATTCACCTGTGTTTCCTCTAACCTGATTTACTTTATCTATTGCTCCCAATGTGGTCTCCTCTACATCACAGAGACTGAGTGCAAACCCAAGGACTGGTCCAGGGAACATCGATAGTCTGCATGCTCCAATCAATCTAACTTCCCGATTGCCAGTCATTTCAACTCTGTCACCCACATCCCCAACAACATGTCCATTCTGGGCCTCCTCCGCCACCAAAATAAGGCCACACATAAACTTGAGGAAGAACACCTCATCTTTTGTCTTGGGAGCTTACAACCTGATGGCCTCAACATAGAATTTAGCAGCTTCCAAATCTCACCACTCAGAACAGGACCAGTCCTCATCCCAGGACCAGTCCTCTCTCTCCATTGTGCCCCCTTGACCTGACCTAACCTGTCTATCTTTCTTCCCACCAATTCCTTCCAAATGTCCCACTTACCAATCCCATTCACCCTCTACCTGTATTCACCTATCATCCTCCAACCTATCTTCCCCCCAGCCCCTCCCTCTATTTATTTTTCAGCCCCTTGCCTCTCCCCACTTCTATGAGTTCAACACTCCCTAAGTATCATATTAAAGTGTCACCTTAGATGATGTAATCAAACCATTGGAATGTAACTTAAATCCATGATTGTCTTGTTCAAAGTCAAGAAGGCTCCGAAAAAGGAAATTTTAAGAAAGATCAACATTTGTAAATTTTAGTCTGATAATAGTCTTGTGCGTCAAGCCTTACTGCAAAATATTAAAACTAATGGACACAGGGAATTTCATCTAGGTTAAAGTTTTATGTCCAAAAAATAGTTGACGCCTTAGTTCAAGTAAGGCAAATTCGGTTTGAGTCTGTTACTGATTTTATATGTGACAATTTCACTCTGTTATTGATTTTCAGTACAACAGTTAAAATATATACGTAACAATAATCACAAAAATAAGTTCCTCATGCCAACATTTCATTTAGTGATATCACTGTGGTGATGTCGATTGTGGGGATATGTATGGACTCTTGAGATGAAATTGCATTAGTCTGATAGTGGTCTCTGCTGATTCACTTCAGCATTTAATTTCAGCAAATTATGTATTTTCTATAGTGATAAACTTGTCAAATAATTTATCAGTTAGTATACTCTACCTTCAACCATCAATTGTTTTCATTTCAGAATTCCATGAATGGAAGAGTATTTCACAACTTGTACTGAGGAAGCCCCTTTACACAAAAGGATCCTGTGGTGCTTCACTGAAGTTCAGCAGACAAAAGAAAAATAGATGTGGAGCCAAGAAGTAACTATTAGGAGCCTCAGTTTACTTTTAAGGAGGGTCTTAAAGGAACAAGAGAACTATCTGGTGATAGAAGGTAAAGCTACCAATTTTGGGTAAAGAAATGGGCAGGGTGATGTGTAATTATAGGACTGGAGGAGATTGTAGAGATATGGAGAAGTGAAGATAAAATTTTGAGAGATTGGGGGCTACTGTGAATCAGCAAGGATAAGGGCTTGCTGCTGTTGATAGGCAGGTAAATATAGATTAGCTGAAGTCAGTCCCAAATACTATATAAATTAAATTAAATGTTATAAACAGCTGTCTCTGTGGTAACATAAAGTTTACATTCCTTTGAGTAACCATTAATAGGCTTATTAAATATAACATTTTACAAAGCATGATATGAGCTGATGTCCTGTTGGAACTTTACAGATATATTCCACATAATCTGAAAGCACAATGACATTTGCTATTTTTGCACGTTTATTAATTCTTTATAAAATATAGGTATAATCAACCCTTTAGTCTACATCACCTCAAGGTCTTTTATGATACCCATTAACATTTACATCTTTACTCCCACTCCTCTCCCCCACTTAACACATTAATCTCTGACAGCATTCTGAGTTGCTTTAGAGAATGCATAGGATACATGAGTTCTCTCGTCATTGTATCAAAGAGTGGGCTTGGGCTGGAGTGGGATGGCACCTTCTCTGCAGACATTAACATTTCTGAAACACCAGTAGAAGATAGAAGTACATCATTGTCAGTGAGGAACTAAATTTCTGGAGCAGTATATATAAAGTGCTTCTGTATAGCATTGAAGTATTTAGGCTGGATGTCAATTTGGGGACTCCCACAAGCATTTTCTTTTCAAAAATTCATGCTTATCCTACATGCAATCTCAAGTCTTAACAAGGGCTTGCATTTCCATTCTAGCTTTCTGCAATGTTCAAGAGATTTGTTCTTGCTTTCAAGAGTTTTTTTTTCAATTGTAAGGCTACCATTTGTTTATTGTCGCTCAATACTTTCCTCAGATGGTAGTGTCTAATGATTTTCAAGGCTCTGAGTATTTTCATAATAATTGAATAAGAACAGGGGGCTGACTCTGTATTAGTTTCTTTAGGAAATCTGCTGTCACCTTTGTTTCTCAGTCTTCAAGTCTTCATTGTGTCATATGATTGCTAATATCCAAGTCTTCAGTTTAACAGTCTCTTTAAGAATATTGGACAACTACAACTTTGGCTACCTCAAATATCATAGAATCATAGAAGCCCTACAGTGTGGAAACAGGCCTGTAGGTCCAACAAGTCAACACTGACCATTTGAAGAGTATCCCACCCAAACCCATTCCCCATTACTCTGCCCTGACTAATGCATCTAATGTACAAATCCCTGAAAACTGTGGGCAATTTAGCATGGTGAATTCATCTAACCTGCACATCTTTGGATTGTGAAAGGAAACCAGTGCACCCAGAGGGAACCCATGCAGATTCAGGGAAAATGTGCAAACTCCACACAGACAGTTGCCTGAGGCTGGAATCGAACCTAGGTCCCTGGTGCTGTGAGGCAGCTGTGCTGACCACTGAGCCACCGCATTGCCCATATCTTGGAAACTTGTTTTTAGTCCAGGCTTTAGAGATGTAAAGAGGGGAAAATGTATAGGAATTGAAGGAAAACAGGAAAAAACAGTTTCAGGAGTCCTACTTCACAAGATCTGTTGAGTTGGCTCTTCCTGATTAGAAGGCTTCATCTTGGCCTGTTTTTTCCAAATCCATTCACTGATTTGCAAGAAGCACAAGGTAGCTAGTTCACTTCAAAAAGAAAAGGTCTCTGATTTATCATTTAAAATCACAGCTTACAGCAACTGCTGAAGGAAGAAATCAACTGGCTTTCTTTCAGGTTAAAGTGTCTTACTGCAGAGAATAGAGAAGAAGCTCCTGATTGGAGGACACTTGGTAGTTTTTTCCACATGTTGTTCCTCACCCTAGGTTATTCAGTTACCAGACAACCGATTACATAGTTGTCGGGAAGCAACAGGTTTTTGTAATTGATAACTGCTGACTAGACTACAGAGCAATCAATCTCTTGTTGCCAACCAGAGCTCCATCTGAATACAGAACCCCTCAACTCTAGTTGCTTGTTCAAAATCTAAACTTCAATTACTTCTTAATATATATGATGCTTGCCTTGTCTTACTCCACATTCAGTGCACTTAGCCGTTAACAAGTTTAGTTTGGTAGAGAAATGGGGGTGGATGTTATTTGAATTTTCTATTGCTAGCTTTCTAGATTAGTGGATATGTTATTGACTCAGTTAATGACAAAACATAGATTAGAATTTTTGGAAAATAATTAACAAGCATTGCGTGAATATTGAAGAAATGGAAAATAACTTGCATTGATGCAATGCATTCTATATCCTCGAGTTGATTCATTACATTATTTTTGAAATGTAGTCAATTCCATTAAATAAACTTAAGTAAACATTCCTGCAAATTTTCAACAGTATATCTTTATTTAGCTGCAATCTTAAGGTGTTACTGGAAAGCAAAATGCAAGTCATTAAAAGTTAATCTGCTCATTTATTCACTAGTTTCAAATCTGTTGCATTTCAAAACTGTGTAGTGACAGGTAGGATGAGACAATCAGTGGTTTTCTTACCTAGAATGGTCAGCAAGACTGGTAAGAGGAGTAGTACATGGGTGGTAAAAATAGCGACTGCAGCAACACAAATTATCAGGGAGAGAATCAAGCTATATAATGCACTCTGAACACCTGCAGGGATGGAAAAGACAATATAATGTTTCCCAAGTCATTTCAAAGGATAATGGAATATAAAACCATAGCTAAATAACAGTGTTTTGTTATTCTATCAGACAACCTTGTGACAATATTCATTGTGAGACTGAAGCATCAGTATGTTAATCAACAGATGCAAAACCCCTTAACCTACTATCAGATATTGTCCTTTGCTAAGAACCACTAGCAATCTTCTGGTAGCCTTCACAGCAAGACATTTAATTGCAGCAACAACATCATATCATTTAGTACTTAGTAGTTTTCTGTAAAAGTGCAATGGTATTTACATTGTCTTGTTTAATCTTTAATGATATGTAACCTAACTGGAAAATACATAGGACTGAGTTCAATAAAAATGTTGTTTGCTGAGCTGGCTAAGTCTTAAATGATATAGCTACTGGACTGAGTCTACAGAAGATGTGAAAGAACCAAGAAGAGGGAAAAATTTACCTGCCTTGTCCTTTCCAACCTACCTGTCACAGATGCATCCATCCATGACAGTATCATTAATAGTGACCATCACATGGTCCTTGTAGAGATTAAGTCCCATCTTCACATTGAGGATACCCTGCATTGTGTTGTGTGACATTACGCTGTGTAAAATGAGGTGCTGTGGGCCATCAGCAGCAGCATTTTATTCATCACAACCTGTAACCTCATGGCCCTGTTCAATGAAGATGCTGGAAGGCATGCTAGGAGCAGAATCAAGCAGAACTAAACATGAGATATCAGCTTGGTGGCTATTTGCATGCCAAACACTGGACACTGCATGCATACACTAGACATAGTTGTGTCAACCCACAATCAATGGATCAAATCTAAGCTCTGCTGTCCTGCCAAATCCAGTTGTGAATGGTGGCGGACAATTAAGTAACTGACAGGAGGTGTAGGCTCCATAAATATATTCATCCCAAAGATGAGGGAGTCCAGCACATCAGCACAAAAGAGAAGACTTAAGTATTTTTATCCATCTTTAGTCAGAAGTACCAAGTAGATGATCCATCTTGGCCTCCTCCTGAGGTCCCCGCATCACAGATGTCAATCTTCAACCAAGTTGATTCCTTTCACATGATATGAAGCCTCTGGATGCTCCTATGGTTAAGGCCATGACAACATTCTAACAACAGCACCAGAGACTTATGCTTCAGGATAAGAGTGAAGCTGTTCTAATCCAGCTCTAAAACTGGCATACATTTGATAATTGACTCTTAACTGTCTTTTAGGGGACTAGAGATGGGCAATAAATGCTAGCCAGTGACACACATGTCTCAGAAATGGAAAAAAATAACTGGACCAACAATTTAAATATTGTGGCTACAAGAATAGGGCAGAGGCAAGACATTTTGTAATGAGTAACTCATCTCCTGTCTCCCAATTGCTTGACAACAATTCACAAGGTACAAGTCAAAAGTATACTTGACTGTTGCCCCATCCACCCCTCCAACATTTACTCCCTTGACTACCGATACACAGTGGCAACAGTGTGTACCATCTAGAAGGTATCCTTTCAGTAAGTCACTAAAGCTCCTCCAGCAGTACCTTCCAAATCCAAGAAATCTATCTCCTAGAAGGAAAAGGGCTGCAGGTGTAAAGGAGCATGAGCAAGAGAAAGCTCCCCTCCAAACCACCCACCATCTTTTTTAGAATTATATTGCCATTCATGGACTGTCTTTAGGTAAAAATTTTGGAACTTCTTTCCTGTCAGGACTGTGGATGTCCCTGCATTCCAAGAACTGCAGTGATTCAAGAAGGTAGTTCAACACTGCCTTCTCCAGGGCAATTAGGGATGGACTATAAACAGTGACCCAGCCAACGACACCCACGTTTCATAAACAAATTTCAAAGTATCTATTTCCAATTGCTCAAGAGAAGATGTTGATGAGCATTCTTTTTGGGTGGAGTTGGTAACTCAGATAGCTGGACAGCTGATGTGTGATGCAGAATGATATGATCAGTGCTGGTTCAATTTCCACACCAGATTAAGTCAGTATGACCAATCTTGTCTCTGATAGTCAATATGGTTTTGTGCATGGGAAATCATGTCTCACGAACTTCACTGAATTTTTTGAAGAAAACCAAAGAGGAATTGATGAGGGCAGAGCAGTGGATGTGATCTATCTGGACTTCAGCAAGGTGTTTGGAAAGGTTCCTCATGGTAGACTGGTTAGCAAGGTTAGATCTCATGGAATACAGGGAGAACTAGACATTTGAATACTGAACTGGCTTGAAGGTAGAAGACAGAGGGTGGGGGTGGAGGGTTGCTTTTCAGACTGGAGGCCAGTTGTGCGTCACAAAGATCGGTGCTTGTTCCACTGCTTTTCGTCATTTACATAAATGATTTGGATGTAAATTTAGGAGGTAAAGGTAGTAAGTTTGCAAGTGACACTAAAATGGGAGGTGTAGTGGACAGCGAAGAAGGTTACTTCAGTGTACAATAGGATCTTGATTAGATGGGCCAATGGACTGAGGAGTGGCAGATGGAGTTTAATTTAGATAAATGTGAGGTGCTGCATTAATGGTAAGATCCTGGGAAGTGTTGCTGAACAAAGAGACCTTGGAGTACAGGTTCATTTTTCCTTGAAAGTACAGTTATAGATAGATAGGATAGTGAAGAGCGCATTTGGTTTGTTTTCCTTTATTGGACAGAGCATTAAGTATAGGAATTGGGAGGTCATGTTGCAGCTGTACAGGACATTGCTTAGGCCACTTTTGGAATATTGTGAGCAATTCTGGTCTCTCTCCTATAGGAAGGAAATTGTGAAACTTGAAAGAGTTCAGAAAAGATTTACAAGGATGTTGCCAGGGTTAGGGGATTTGAGCTACAGGGAGAGGCTGAATAGACTGGGGCTGTTTTCCCTGCAGCGTCAGAGGCTGATGGGTGACGTTATAGAGGTTTATAAAATCATGAAGGGTATTGATAGGGTAAATAGACAAGGTCTTTTCCCTGCAGCGGGGAAGTCCAGAACCAGAGGCCAGACACTTAGGCTGAGAGGGGAAAAGTTTAAAAGGGACCTAAGGAGCAACATTTTCACACAGAGGGTAGTGTGTATGGAATGAGCTGCCAGAGGAAGTGGTAGAGGCTGGTACAATTACAACATTTAAAAGGCATCTGGGTGGGTACATGTATAGGAAAGGTTTAGAGGGATATGAGCCAAGTTCTGCAAATAGGACTAGATTAGGTTAGGATAGCTGGCCAGCATGGATAAGTTAGACTGAAGGGTCAGATTCCATGCTTTACATCTCTATGACTCTAGCCTGAGGTATGGTGACCCTCATCTCCCTCCTATGAAACAGCAGCCCTCTGGTCCTCTGGGACTTTGGTGATTACTATTGATATAATTAGTATAGTGAGGACACGTGCACAATGTTCTGAGTTAGGGAGCACCAGGATTTTGACCTAATGATGATGAAAGCCTGGAAACAGGGAACTGCTGCATGTCAAACAAAAAGCAAGAGCTAGTTTCCTTTAAAAAGGGGCTAAAAACTAAATTCAGGCAAAATCAAATATATATTCTGTGCCAATCAGAGACAATGACATTTTATCATGAGATATCAGCTTGGTGGCTATCTCATTTGCTGACCAATTGCCATATCTTCTGGATCTGAAGCGGATTATGAAGGATCTAGTTTTCTGGAGGCCATTATAAAACACCAGCGAGTACAAAATACACGGATTATTATGGAGTGCAAATGTTTATGTTCTCATTTGAGAAAAAAAAGGGGCTGATTGTCCTACTCCTGCTCCTGTATTCACCTTTTATACAGCAACACCTGAAATGAATTACCTACAAATAGCTCTTTATGTGGTATCTATTGTGTAATCTGAGTCTTCTGCTCAGTTCTATTTTAATTCCAGTGGCAATACATTTATTTCAAACTACCAATTGAAAATCTCAGGCACTTGTATCTTATCTCATGAACTCTTACACTGATCTTCCTGTGACTTGCCTATTATTTCCATGAATATCTGTTTCCAGTGCTCGCAAGTCTGGAATCCATGATGTAGTGATGATTGTTCCGAAAACTGATGTAACTGCTCTTGAAGGTAGTTCTCCCATTTCAAATAGTCTGCATATGTCTGAAATGATGACTTTCCTTTATAAGTTGTCTGTGAAGAATCAAAGAGATAACAAAAGGAATTAAGATATCTTCAATATATATTGTATCAGTTAAGTCATATTTCTGTCTAAAATACAATGCCAAACATTTTTGTGGAGTATACCATCAACAGCTTTTGTTTCTAATTTAAATTATTTGATTCCTTGATTCTGGAATCTTCCCAAAATTGTTTAGTTTTTCTTACTCTCCTCTTAAAAGTTTGTTGGTTGGATCTCATTCATTCCATTTACATGTCCATTGTAATTGGCACATTGATTTGAACTACTAATATATTAAGTACCACAGTTTCCTGGTTTCTTGGCAAATATCTCTTTCTAAACCATGATCACAATGTGGTCCCATATGTCACTTTTGTCTGTGGAATCACGCCTTGGATAAACTGCCTGCTGAGGTTGCCTATACAGAAAGTAGATTCTCCACTTCAAAGTGCTCCACTGTATGTGAAAAAAATCAGAGGACTTTTTCAGCATCTTTCTATGTGAGGCAAATCACTTTTTTTGGTTCACTAAACAAAATTCTTCCTACATAGTTCAGCTGTTACATAATGACATACTTTGAAATTACAAATGGACCCAACTGGAATAAATTCCATCAGTCTTAGCATGATTCCTCGTAGGGTGATGTTCATTTGGTTTTCACCCATATTCTTGGTTTGTTGAAGAAAACTGTCCTGTGCAGCAGATGGCATCAGAGACTTAAAGAAAACATCATTTTCTCCTCCAATATTACTTTACTCTTCTGGGCAAAATCTTGGGTTTTTGTTTTTGAGCACATTTGTGGTTAAGATAACGTCCTCTGGAAAATTAATCCCCTGATCTGCTTTAGGCAGGAAATGACATTCCACAACAATCCACTGACCAGCTATCATGCACTGTACTTTTTGCACATGTAATCCCTTTATCAGTAAAATGATTGGGTCCTGAATGAATGTGGCACTAACAGTTACCTTCAGTAGACTTAATTCTCATTGGTTTCCACATGTGGTGGAAAACTAATGGAGGTGATTTCCTGAGTGAGGGAAAGTGAGAAATAAAGTCTGAAGGATATATACTCAGTGATCACACATATACACACTTCAAAAAGAGAGCTGACTGGCTATCAGAAACAGATGCTTTGTTGATTTTTCCTTTACCAGCACAGGGATGCTGAGACTGATCATAGTACATTTCAGTGGCTAAGTATCAATTAACATTGGTAGAGACCTATGCTTTGTGATGAATATAACTTCTGCAATAGGAGAAAAGAAAAACTTTATTTTCAAAAGTAGTACAACTGACCAAGATTGATTAAGATAAAGAAGCTCATAGACATTGTGTTAGATGGACAGATATCTTTAGGGCATTAAGAGGCTGTGTTGAAACCTAATGTGCCCTGCAAAACAAAAACAAGGTGTTTAGAGTGGAATGGCAAATTGGAGCAGAGAAATCAAAGGAAAAACATCATTTTGGGGTTTCACCCATTTGTAACAATTTCACAACATAACTGTTTTAAATAGATGTTGATATTCTCTTGCAGGTTGAACAGTATGTTATAATCACATGGATTTCCGTTCTCCTGGGATTCATGATTCAGGTTCTGCCTTGGGTCAAGAATGGACAGCAGTCCTACTATTAGAAACATGAAAATTATCGAGTTTGGAGCTGGAGTAGGCCATTAGGGTCTACCTGCTGGCACTGCCTTTCACTCTGATAATGGTTGTTTATCCAATTTAGTACCCTGTTCCTACTTTCAGCCCATATCCTTTGATTCCTTAGTCCTGAGAACTACATCTACATCATTCTTGAAAGCCGTCAATGTGTTGGCCTCAACAGTTTCTGTGGCTGCAGGCTCTGCAGGCTCACAACTCTCTTTCGTGTGAACAAATTTCTCTTCATCTCTGTCCTAAAAAGCCTGCTCTGAACCTTTAGATGCCTACCCCTGGACTCCCTGGTCATTGAGAACATCCTTTCTGTATCTACTCTGTTTAATCCTGTTACAATTTTACAGGTTTCTATGAGATCCCCCTCAACTGATTCTCCCCGTACATCAGTTCTGCAATCCCAGGAATCAGTCTGGTAAATCTTTTTATCGCTCCCTCAACAGCCAGAATATCCTTACTTAGACATGATTTGGAGGTGCTGGTGTTGGACTGGGGTGCACAAAGTTAAAAATAGTCCAAATAAACCTGTTAGACTATAACCTGGCATTGTGTGATTTTTGACTTCCTTATATAAGGGACCAAAATTGCACATAATAAGACATACATCTGTCCATCCAATATGCTTGAGCTTTTTTTATCTTAATAAATTTTGGCTTGTTTTAATTCTTTTGCAAAGTAAAGTTTTATTTTTCTCCTGTCCCTGAAGGTACATTCACCACATGGTTGCAGTAAGACATCCCTGCTCTTATATTCGAATCCTCTCACTATATATCATTTGCCTTCTTCAATGCCTGATGTACCTGCACAGTTACTTTCAGTGACTGGTGTACAAGGACACCCAGGTCTCATTGTATGCTCCCCTTTCCCAGTCTATCACCATTCAGGTAATAATCTGGCTTCCAGTTTTTGCTACCAAAATGGATAACCTCGCATGTACCCACATTATATGTATCTGCAGCACATTTGTCACTTAATTGGTCCAGATCACACTAAAGTGTCTCTGCATCCTACTCACAACAGACACTCCTACCCAGCTTTTTGTCATCTGCAAACTTGGAGATACTTAATTTCCTCATCTAAATCATGAATATAGGTGATTGACTCGTGATCTGACAAGTCCCATACAGGAACGCTGAAAGTATGGCAACTAATTATTTCTTGCAGAGATGTTAGTGCAATCTTGATACCAACAGTTGATGGGAGCTGGCTTTCTGCAAAAATGCTATTGGAAGACATAAAGGCAACTTGTTTCATATAAACAGCTTTGGGACATTTAAAAAATGCAATCATGATGCTAATAAATTTCTTGATATTCTTATTTTGAAAGCTTACAGATTCAAAGGCCATTGAAATCCACTGGACTTTGCCATCTTTTACTCCAACAGCACCATGAGACAGTTGTCCAGGAAGCAAGTTAGGCTCTGGAATGCTCTTACATTCTGGATGTAACATTTGCACGAAGGTTGAAATACTGTAACCTGGGAAATAAGAAGAACTTAATATTACTTACAAACTTTTCAAGTTGATATATGATAGAAAGGCCAAACTCAAATCTGTATATGGACTTCAGCAAAGTATTCAACAAGGTTCTACATGGTAGATTGGGCAGTAAGGTTAGATCACATGGGATCCAATGTGATCTGGCAAGTGGATAGAAAATTGGTTTGAAAGCGGGAGACAGAGGGTGGTAGTAGAGGGTTGCTTCTGACAAGTGGTATAGTGCTAGGTTTGGTGCTAGGGTTGCTGCTTTTTGACACTTATATAAATGAGTTAGATGTGAATACAGGAGAAATGGTTAGCAAGTTTGCAGATGACACCAAAATAAGTGGTGCAGTGGACAGTAATTAAGATTATCCCAGATTACAATGGGACCTTGATCTGATGGGTCAATGGGCTGAGGAGGGGCAGATAGAGTTTAATTTAGATAAATGTGATATATTGCATTTTGATGAGGCAAACCAGGGCAGGACTTAAGAGACCGAGGGGTGCAGATGCATAGTTCCTTGGAAGTGGAGTCACAGGTAGATAGGATGGTGATGAGGCATTTGGCATGCTTGCCTTCATTGTTCAGAACTTTGAATATAGGAGTTGGAATGTCATGTTGCAGTTTTTCAGTTCATTGGTGAGACCACCTTTAGAATACTGTGTACAATTCTGGTCGTCCTTCCTTAGGAAGATGTTGTTAAGCTTGAGATGATGCATAAAAGATTTACAAGGATGTTGCTGGAACTGGAGGGCTTGAATTATAGGGAGAGGCTGAATAGACTGATGCTACTTTCCCTGGAGTGTTAGAGACTGAGGGATGAGGTTATAGAGGTTTATAAAATCATGGAGAAATGGATACAATTAATAGGTCAGGTCTTTTTCCGGGGATGGGGAGTCCAAAACTAGTAGGTATAGGTTTAAGATGAGAGATGAAAGACTTTAAAAGGACCTGAGGGGTAACTGTTTAACACGGAGGGTTGTGTGAGTATGAAACAAGCTGCCATAGGAAGTGGTAGGCTGGTACAATGACAACTTTTGAAAGGCATTTGGATGGGTATATAAATCAGAAGTGTTTCGAGAGAGATGGGCGAAATGTTGGCAAATCCAACTACGTCAATTGGGATGTCTTGATGGCACAGATGAGTTGGACTGAAGGGTCTGCTTTTCTGCTGTATGACTCTATAACTTTAAATGACAGGAGCTGAATACAGACTAGATGTTTGATTAATTAGGTATTATCATGCCAACAAAAGTGTATGTTCCAGCTTTAAATACTTGTCTGTGAAGAGTTTACTGATGTTAGTCATTGAGCCACAATAGGGGGCACGGGAAGGGAATGGGTAGTGCTGGCAGCTTCAATTGGTGTCAAGGCCCTCTAGGCTACAACTGCACAAAATTCAGGCAGAAAATTATCTTTTGGTCTATCTAAATATTTTCAACTTTAGGATTCACAACATACACACTCTAAATCATCTGTAATCTTAAGACCATAAGATTTTGGCTCATTGAATCTGCTCTGCCATTCTCCTGCTTCTTCCCGTACTAATCAAGAACCTATCTCTGTTGTGCTGATGCTGCTGCTTTAACAAGGTTACGGTGTCCTTGGCTTTTTTTTCAGAGATGTCGTAAAAGACACAGACTCCGAAAAGTCTAAGTGTGAATGGTTTTAGGGCCAATTTCATTATAACTGCAGATATTGCCTCAGACTTTCAAGTTTAAGAAAAGCACTTGTGCAATGTCAGGGAAGTGGCCAGTTCTCCCAGCTCAGCTTTTCTCTGGTTTGGTTTGATTATTCACTGAAAGCAGTCAGGCAGTTGAGAAGCTGCAAGACCCAAAGAAGTAGGTCCATGCTGAACCTCTCTCTCTGACTTCTCTCCTGTAAGATCCTGTGTCAAGGGGTGTTTATGGGGATTGTTGCAAGTATTTGGAACAGCATCATTAAGTGGGGATAGCCTGTTAGGTTTTGGATAGGTTAAGTTATTCAGAATACTGTTCACTTTTGTTTGTGTTTCATTTGGTAATCTTGTAAATAAATTCTGATTTGTTTGAAGCTAAGTTGATTGACCAGCTGCATTACTCCTGGAATATACGCGTTATGCCTGCTTAAAACAACTAGAAAAGTTAGAGTCTGGGCTGCTTTCATGAAATGTTTTGAGGGGTCTGGCCTGGTCCATGACACTGTCTTAAATACATTCAATGACTTGGCTTCCACAGCCTTCTGCAGCATTGTGTTCCACAGATTAACCACCCTCTGGCTGAAGAAACTTTTTCCCCTCATCTCAGCTCTAAAGGGTCATCCCTTCACTCTGAGGCTGTGGCATCTTCTCCACAGCCATTCTATTCAGACCTCTATGTATTCTGAAAGCTTCAATAAAATCCCCCCAACTTTCTAAACTCCAAGTACAGAACTAGAATTTGCAACTACTCCTTGAGTGACACCTTCACGCCTGGAATCATTCTTGTAACCTTCTACGGACCTGCTCCAAAGTCAGCACACCCTTCCTCAGATATGGGGCCAAAAATTGCTCACAATATTCCAAATATTCTGACCAGAGCCTCAGCAGGTACATCCCTGTTGTTGTTTTCTAGCCCTCGCAAAATGAATGCTAACACTGCATTTATCTTCCAACTGCCAACTGAACCTGACATGTTAAGAGAATCCTGAACTAGAACTCCTTGCGCCCTTGTGCTTCAGATTTCTGAAGCTTTCCCTATTTAGAGAATAGTTTATGACTCTATTCCTCCTACCACAGTGCACAGCCTCACATTTTCCCCAGACTGTATTCCATTTGTGACTTCTTTGCCCACTTTTCTAGTCTGTCCAAGACCTTCTGCAGCATCCCTGCCTCCTCAACACAACCTGTCCATCCACCTATCTTGATCTCCCGTGAAAAGCAAGAAAATAGATAAAGAAAGCTTTGATTAATTTGTGGGAAATATCTGGAAAATGCTTGACAGGTGTGCAAGCCACACCCACTCCCCCCTTCCTAATAAAACTCAGGTCAGGTCATTGGAGTTAATTGAGGAGTTCCTCTGATCTTGGCAATTCTATGCAGTATCGATCTTTTGTATAAAGGAAGAGAAAGCATAGTTAGGTTTTTCCATCTTTAACGTTTCTGAAATCAAACAAATACAGTTTTCAAAGGAAATATTTTTTAAAATGTTCAACTTTCCTGAAGATTATTTTTTGGAGAATGCAGAGCAATCCTAAATAGCAATCTATTTAGGGAGATCATTAGAGTGCAAAAAAGGCTAATTGAATGGGCATATTAATGATATTTAAAGCTTTCAGAAGATGATCAAGAAGGAAATAGTCTAGAAAAGAATGGACAACTATCAGTTTTGCAGTCAGAAAATATGGGCTCAGCCTTTCTAATTCTGCTTCATGATTAGTTTGGTTTTACTGCAAGCCATTGAATATGACACTCATATCAACCTTCATCATCCCACCCAAAAAAATTAGCTAAGGGTGCAGAGGCCTCATTAAAATGCAATACTGGAAGGAAAACTGTTTACAACAACCTCAGAAATTAGTTGCGGAAAAATCGCGTCCGTTGCACTGAAGCTTGCTTAAGAGCCACACGTAAGGCTCAATAATTTTTACTATCAAGTTACAGACCATAAATTATATTTTTATGCTCATATGTCATATTATAAGAAACAATCCCATGGCAATACTTTAAATTTCAGCAGGGGCGTGCTCTCCTTATATCTTGTTCAATATTTATACCTCTATTGATATAACTAAAATAACTCATTTGGTTATCATTGCATTATTGATTGTGGAACCTTGCTGTGTGCAAATTGGCTGCTTTGTTTCCTAGATGATATATTAAGACCATACAAAATAGGAACAGGAGTAAGCGGTTTGACCCGTCGAGCCTGCTCTTTCACCCAAAAGGATCATAGCTGACCCAACATTCCTCACAGTCACATTCCCGCATTTTACCCAGAACACTTGCTTCTCCTAATGATCAAGAATCTATCCACAATATACAAGGACTCTATCTCAAAAGCTTGCAATTGCAAAATGTTCAAAAGACTCACAACCCTCTGGGAGAAGAAATTCCTTCTCATTTCAGTCTTTAATTAGCACCCCTTCATTCTGAGACGATGCACTCTCATCCTAGACTCTCCCATGAAGGGAACTACCCTCTCAGCATTTATCCCGTTAAACCCTTTAAGGATCCTATATGTTCCAATGAGATTATCTCTCATTCTTCTAAACTCCAGTGAGTAGAGTTCCAAAATGTTTAGCCTTTGCTCATAAGACAATTTTCCATTTCAGATATCATTCTAGTGAACCTTCACTGAAGTGCCTCCATTAAAATGATATCTTCCCTTAAATAAGAGACCAAACTGCCCTTAGTACTGTAGATGTGGCCTCACTTGCATTATGCACAGTTGCAGTAAGACTTTTCTAATCTTATATTCCCACCCTCTTGAAATAAGGGCCAATATGCCATTAGACTTCCTGATTACCTGCTGTATGCATGTGCTAAATTTTTGTGTTTCATGCAAAAGGACCACCAAGCCCCTTTGAATTGCAGTTTTTTTCTAATTATATTCAAAAATAATAATTTAGCCGATGTTGTGAAAAATGCATTTATTATTCTACAGTGCAAACATTTTTTTCACACTATTGAGATCAAATTCATACCACACATCTATGACCAAGTGACACAATGCTGCTAATTGAGGTACTTGCACATTTCTGCCTCTGGTGAATATTTCTTCACCTTCCAACATGAAATTGTTCCACATCTTTTGGATTTTGATTTTACACATGTCCAAGACCTGAGCAGCACTGACTGCCAGGAATAACTGCAATGTTAGTGTTGATTGATTTCACATCGTAGACCATACTGTCGACAGGATGGGTTTTGAACATGTCCAAGATTTTCTTTGGATTGTCTTGCTGGTATCACATTCTACATTTTTTGTTTGATTCTTTCAACTACCTACAGCCATCCAGCCTTTCTCATGCATGTGGATGACAATGCCTCTCTGAGATTGCTTTTGGGAAGAGATTTGTGCTTGAATATCACCATTGGCTTTAATCTTTGTCATTGCACCATACAAGACAGAACCGTTATGGATCACATTTTTTTGTGGTCAGTCATCTTTAAAAGGATGTCTTTACCGCAAGCTTTGGTCTAATTTACTGGCATGTGAAAGTCCGTCAGTGTTTCACCCATATTTTCAATGCAAAAAAAATGCATCGTCAACAGATGACAAAATGGTGGAATTTAATCACTGATAATTATTGAGATCAGGTAGCATATGCTGTGAAATATATTTTTTTGAATAAGTACCAGATCACACATTTTCATGAATCTTATGCACCTTTTTGTACAGACCTTGAAATTTGGAATACCATTTTTCTTCTCTAATGAGAGCATAGAATTGGATAATTCCAAGGGTGGCATTTTGATTATTTTGCTGATGTTAGTTCACCAATTCTGCTACTTTTAAATTAGAATGTGTATACGTGATTCAATCTGAAAAGTATTGTAATAAATCATGTGATACAATTTGCCTTTTTGATTGGTTCACGGGGATGTACAGGAATGCCGGACCCATGTGCAGCTCTAAATTTGGACCTACTGCATGTCACTGACATGAGCTTAGTGGGTTCTCTAAAGCCTTGAGCCCTGATTACTGGGCCCTGATGTACCCCATGTGTCCTAGGCCCTGGGATGGCTAGGTACTTGTGCTAGAATTGGTGGAGGATAAACCTAAAGTTTCCCAACACTGCCTTTAAATTTGTGAACTGTAGCAATTGCTGGTAAGTAAGAATTAATCACAAAAAATCTACACTTACATGAGATATGTGGAAAATTATGTATTTTTAGGCCAAAGTTAATGAGGCTGGTTTTTACAATGATAACTTTAACATGAATATTTAAATCTAAGTTTTATACAGACAATAATATATGGAATTTGCTTTGTTTCTAAATATGATGATTATATAGCATTATGCATAGAACAATTAGTTGGATATGAGTCAATAAATTACCACTTTTCAGAGTATTTCTGACTTAGTATCATTACAAATATTGTCCGTAACTGCAGCATTTATCTTCGACATTACTTCAAAGTAGCTGTTGAATGATTTTAAAAGTTACTGTGAGCCATTGTTTGTAAACATTTCCTGTAATCAACTTGTTGAAAGACTTCTCTGTTTTTAAACAAAGACTACCCCATCCTGGCCAGTGAACTTCTATATCAGTTCCTGACTGTGACTGAAGTGGATCCAGAGAAGTTTTCTAACTGTCTTTGTTGATACATCTCAGGATTTATATTCACTTTAGTGCTGAATGTGCACTCGATAACTCTTGATCAACACATGTGTGCATCTATTAACTGCCTGGATTTTGAGTACTTTTTTCCAGTTGTGAAGAGCATAACAAATGTACCTTTTCCTGTAATATATGTGTTTAGCTTTTCAAAAATGTTTTAAATTACATAGACAGTCACTTCTATTTTTCAAATTGCTGTTTTTAAATTTGAAAAACGCAAATACATTCACATCAGGCAGAATATGTCACAGTCTCAAATCTTGACCTCAGTAATCACTTGAATTACAGACGAACTGTCATTTTGGAAATTATAGCAAAATCTCTCACTGAGGATGAAATTTTTAAAGGACAGAAAATTATGGAACACATGGACGACTAATCCCATCACAAAGAGACTTGGTGTTCGGGTACAGAGGTCTTTAAAATGTCACAAACTGGTGCAGAAAATATAAAACAAAACAGATGAGATTCTGGCTATTTTATCTAGAAGATTGCAGTATAAAGACGCAGAGATTATGCTACAGTTAAATAAAACCCTGGTTAGAATTCACTTGGAACACTGTGCAGATCTGGGCACCACACTTTGGAAAGGCTATATTGGCTTTGGAGGAGTACAATACAGGTTTACAAGAATGATACCTGGACTTTGGGGGGTTAAGTTATAAAGAGTGAGTAAATAAATTAGGCCTGTTTTCTCTCGAAGTTAAAATGTTAAGGTGTGACCTGATCAAAGTCTTCAAGATTTTAAAAGACAGGGTAGGTAAAATTAAACTATTTCCATGGGGTGGGGATTCTAGAACTAAATAGCTTGAGAATTAGGGCTAGACTGTTCAGCAGAGATGAACTATCCTATAAGGGATGTTAGATTTCTTTTTGTTAAGCAAAGGTATTATAGATATGGGCCAAAGGCATACATATGGAATTCATGTGGCCACAGATCAGCCATGATCTCATTAAACAGTGGAACAGGCTTGAAGAGCTGATTGGCTTACTGTTGTTCCTACGTTCTTTGGGTACCTTCTCTATTTTTCACTTACAGTATTTTACATTCTAATCAAATTGAGTATGGTATTCACTGAAGCAAGGAATGTTAGTAGTTGGGGCACAAAGGAGACTTATTTCGAAAAGCTTGTATTAACATCAAGCATTCTCAAATATTCATCCTCTTCAGATATGCTATGATGCAGCTCTGCAGCAGGTGGGTCTTGAACCCAGATGTCTTGGTCCAGAGGTAGGGGGACAAACTCGGTGTGCCACATGAGCCCTATTAAGAGAAATTAGATGCAGGGTGAAACTCAGCTTACTCTGCACCAGTCATTGCATCTCAGCACAAACTCCTGAACAGTGGGGTTCAATGCTCAAATGGGATTTTTCTTTTCACCAATTGTCCTGTGTTCCCTCACAGCAATTAATGTAAGGTTACAGTTGTTTCTTTGCTAGGGGACCATGCCCATTAGGAACAGGGCTCCATGAGTCAAATTCATAAAAGTACTGGCAAATTTCTCTTGATATTTCTGATATTATTAGATTTTGCACAAAAGAAAATAAATAATTGCATTTATGTAGTGCCTCTTATAACCTCAGGACTTGCAAAAGTACATTTGTTATTGTTGTAGTTTTGAAATATAGTTACTGCAGTGATTTAGAAAAGGTGACAGCTAATTTCCATACATGAAGATTCCAGAAATAGCAACGTAAGAATGAAAAGACAGTTGTTTTTTGAAATGTTGATTGACAGATGAATATTGTTCTAAGAATAGTGCCATGAGATCTTTTACAGCTGAAAATGTGTTGCTGGTTAAAGCGCAGCGGGTTAGGCAGCATCCAAGGAACAGGAAATTCGACGTTTTGGGCCAGAGCCCTTCATGAGATCTTTTACATACAACTGAAATGGCGGATGGAGCCTCAATTTAAGTTATTGTGTGATATCTATTATTTGATAGTACTATAAATTGTCAGTACTACATTTGAGAGATAACCTAAAATTTCTGTGCTCCCTTCTTTGGATTGGGATTAGATCCTAGAGCTATCTGACTCGGAAGGAAGTATGCTCCAAACCGATCCAACATTGACACACTGAGAAGGATGTCATATCATTTTTAAAAATCCATTTATAAGACGTGTGCTTCACTACTTATTGCTGAACGCAAAGTGACCTCGAGCAAACTGTGGTGAACTGACTTCCTAAACCCTTACATCTGTTTGGTAAGGTAGACACGTTAGAAAGGGAGTTCAGAATTTGATTCAGTGACAGTGAAGTAGCAGTGACATATTTCTGAGACAGGATGATGAATGACTTGGAAGGGATCTTGCAGGTCGTGATGTATCCATTTATCTGTTGCCAGTGTCCTTCTAGATGGTAGTGTCATGAGTTTGGAAGGTGCTGTCAAAAGAACCTTGGTGAATTTCTGCAGTGCATCTTGTATATAGTACACACTGTTGCTACTGAGCTTTGGTGATGGAGAAAGTGAATTCTCGTGGCTATGATGCCAATCAAATACGTTATTTTGTCTTGAATGGTGTCAGGCTTCTTGAGTGTTGTTGAGGCTGCACTCATTCAAGTAAGTGGGGAATATTCCATCAACTCCCTGACATGAGCCTGATTGATGGTCGATAGGCTTTGCGCATGAATTACTTGCAGCAGGATTCCTATCGTCTGACCTGCTCTTGAAGTCAGAATGTATGTATGGCAAGTCCAGATTGCTTTCTGATCAATGGTAACCCTACAGGATGTTGAAAGTTGGTTCTAGTAATGATAATGCTATTGATTATCAAGGGATGATGGTTTCATTCATACAGTGAGTTTTACAGCATAAAAAGAGGTCCTCCAGCCCATTGTGTGGCCAATGGTCATCAAGCACCTGCCCACTCTATTTCCATTTTCCAGCACTTGTCACATACGTGTGCTATGCCATTTCAAGTGATCTTCCAAATATTTTTCAAGTGTTGTGATGATTCTTACTTCTAGCACCTTGCAGGCAATGAGTTCCAGATGACCTCTGGATGAAAGAAATCCTTCATTGAATCCCTCTAAACCTCTGACTCTTTACCTTATATCTATGCTTCAGATTATTGATTCCTCTATGAAAGGAAAAGGTTTCTATCTATCCTATCCATGCCCTTCATAATTTTGCTCACATCATCCTTCCCACAGTGCTGTGACCAGAACTGCTACAGGCTATGGCCTAACTAACATTTTGCACAGCTCTATCATAACCTTCCTGTTCTTGCAATCAAAAGCATTTAGTAATTTAAACAAATATACCCTTATGCCTTCTGAACCATCTTATCACTTGTTCTGTTGCCTTCAATTATGTGTGGAGATATACACAATGGTCCTTTTGATCCTCTGTATTTCCTAGGGTCTTATAATTTATCTCGTACTCCCTTGATTTGTTAATCCTTCCAAAATGCATTACCTCACACTTATCAGGATTAAGTTCCATTTGTCATTGTTCTGCCCGTTCAACTAACCCATGTTGTAGTCGAAGGTTTTTCTCCTCACTATTTACCCCACCATTCATTATCTATCATCACTAATTGTATCAAATTACAAATCAAACTTCTTACATTCATGTACAGATCACTAACATACACTACAAACAGACATAGACTTCATATCTCAAAAACAAACTTTAATTATCAACTTGCCATTAAGCAAATTTAAATCCAACTTGCCAAATTGCCCTGGAACACTCCTTGACCAATTTCCTACATAAAAGCATCGAAAAGCTCTATTAAAATCCAGATGAACTATATCCATTGCACCACCTTCATCCACACATCTAATCACCTCTTCAAAAAACTTAATTAAGCCAGTTAGTTATGAGATTCCTTGGAAAAAGCTAACTATTTCTGACAGATAAAAACAAGGGCTGCAGGTGCTGAAAACCAGAGTCTAGATTACAGTAGTGCTGGAAAAGCACAGCAGGTCAGACAGCATCCGAGGAGCAGGAAAATCGACATTTCGGGCAAAAGCCCTTAATCAGGAAGAGAGGCAGGGTGCCTGCAGGGTGGATGGATAAATGAGAAGGGGGTGGGGATGGGGAGAAAGTAGCATAGAGTACAATGGGTGAATGGAGGTGGGGATGAAAGTGATAGGTCAGAGAGGAGCGTGGAGTGGATAAGTGGAAAGGAAGATAGGCAGGTAGGACAGGTCATGGGGACAGTGCTGAGCTGGAAGGTTGGAATTGGGGTGAGGTGGGGGAACGGGAAATGAAGAAACTGGGGAAGTCCACATTGATGCCCTGGGGTTGAAGTGTTCTGAGATGGAAGATGAGGTGTTCATCTTCCTCCTCTTCCGTCTCATCTTCCACCTCTGATATCCTTGCCTCTCCAATGGAGATTCATTTTTTCCCAATAGTTTCCTTACCACTGGTGTTAGACTCCTTAGCTATAGTTGCTTGAGTTATCCCTACCACTTAGCCATACTTCATTTTATATTAATCCAGTCCTTCCATAATGTTTTCTGTCTCCAGACAGGATTTGTAAAATAATGTGAGGGCCTTTGCAATCTCCTCTCTTGCCCACCACATCACCCTGGGATACATCTCATCTGGAGCTGGGGACTCATTCAATTCTAAGCTCACTAAAACCTCCTCCCTCTCAATAGTAATTTGTTCAAATATATCACAGTTCTCTTCCCTGACTTATATACCTATAATGTTCTTCTCCATCATGAATAGAAAAGTAAAGCAATCATTTGAAACCTTACCTATATTTCCCAACTCAATCCAAATTTTGTAACTTAGGCCCCTATTAGGCTCCATACTTTCCCTGGTTATTTTCTTGTTCCTAATATTTGGATTTTCCTTTATTTTACGTGCCACTGCTTTTTCATGCCCCCCTTTGCTATTTATATCTTCTCACACTCTCATATTCAGAGCCCTCAATATCTACCATAAGCTTTCTTTCTTTTCCTTATGCAATCCTGTATATCCCCTCGATACCCAAGGTTCTCTGGACTTTACATCTCACTCTTTAGCTTTACAAAAATGCATTAGCTCTGCACTTGCACTATTTCTTTTGTGAAAGATTCCAACTGCTCTGGTTTTCAATTTCTCTGGATTCTGCTTAATCATATTATAATAAATGAGTTGTGATCTCTATCACTAAAATATTCTGCCAGTGACACTTCTACCACTTACTGGCTTTGTTCATTAATATTCGGTCCAATATTGCTCTGTCTCTTGTAGGAATTTTGACCTACTGGCTTATATGCTCTTCTGGATACATTTTAAAAAATCCATCCCCTCTTGGCCTTTTACATTTAGTCTATCAATCTTGAGAAAATTGAAATGCCCTACTATTATTACTTTTACACTTCTTTGAAATTTGTCTATATATGTGTCGCCTTCTGAAAGTCCAAGTAAACCACATCCACTGGCTCCCTTTATCAACTCATTATTGTCCATGCCATACACAGGGAAGGGAAAAATCTATCTCAGGAGCAAATTAACTCCTGTCTTCCAATTTTTTATGAATCTAGGCAGAAAATAACCTTGCAAACATTGCTAAAAATATTTGGCAGATAGCAAATCAAAAAGTGGGCAGAAAGGCAGAAACAGGTGACACAGAAGAAGGTTGCAAACACACAAATCATCGTGTAGGAAAAGGTTATTTGGCCCATCAAATGTGCTCCACATTATGATGGCCGAAGACGTCATGGATATAAGTTTTCTTGCTCCCTCCCAAAACCCAGCTCCCGCTTGCCTTCACCGAATCACTACACCAATATGTCATTTTCTGCGGTACTTTGTAGATTGACCCTGTGGTCCTCTAATGATTCACTATCTGAACTGACTCTTCCAGATAGTTGAGTTTGGCTTTATGCGTAAGTTCTTATCTCACCTGAAGGTAAACACTGAGCTCCTCCTGGCTTCACCAATTCCGAATTACTGCTGATAGCTTTGCAAATCTTACACAGATTTCCAATTTCTTGGAACAGGTCAAAACTCTCATCGTAGATGACACTGCCCTTTCAGGAGAGAAAAAGAGTGGGAAAGAAAAATAGATAATAAAGAAATTAGTCACATTTCTACATCATAATTTAGCTTAGCTCATCCAAACATCATATATTCTATGACCTTGGTAGACCCAGGAGACTACCATCCACGGCAAAGCAGCTGGCCTGATTGGTACTCCATCCACCAACTTAAGAACACATTGCCTCCAATGTTGATGCTGCAGAACATACTACCTACAAGCTACACTTCAAAAACTTCTAAGCCTCTTTTGACAGTGCATTCAAAATGTGTCACCTTGACAACCTAAGAGAAGGGTAGCAGATGAATGGGAGTATCACCACCTGAATATTCCTCTCCAACCCACAGGCAAATCTTGGCTTGGAACCATGTTGCCATTTCTTCACTGTCACTGCACCACATGGGTTGCAGAGGTTGAAGATGACAGCTCACCACCACTTTCTTGAATGAGATTAGGATGGCCATCAAATGTTTATGTTGTCAAAGATACTCATATCCCTTGAATGAATAAAAGTATAAAAGCTTTTTATTGACCAACTAACTCTCCTGTGATTATTCAGGAATTTGTTGTGACAATCCTCAGTGGTTTATTGGCAATTTTTAAAAACTACTAATTGCAGGGCATTGCTACAATTAAAAACAAAGTGGTTTCAGGGATATGGTCATGTTTATTAAGGCCAACATTTGCTACTTGTTCCAAGTTGCCCTTGAGAAATTGGTAGTGAACCTCCTTTTTTGTCCACTTTAGTGTGATAAAGGCATTTCATTAGTGAGTTCCAGAAATTTGACCTGGTGACAAGCGACATCCCTGAGTCAGAATGATGCTTGATTTTGGAGTTCAGAAGTGACTGTCCCCATCTCCTGCTGTCCTTGTCCTTGCAAATGGTAGAGCTTGTGGGTTTAGTCAATAGGTTGTTCATGGAAGGTCAGGTACTTTCTGCAGAAGCATAGTCTTTCTTGGAATTGGAAAATATCATAAATGGATCATTAAAGAAATCATGCAAATAAAAACAGCATTAGAGAAATGGAAGGACTGACAGGCAAGCCTATCTTGCTCTATAATTCCCATCTATCAGCAAGTATAAGAAATAGAGGGTGAGCTATTCACTGAATTACTTTCATAGACTCCATAGTGACATTTTAGGGAAATATGAAAGAAGTCTTATCCTTTAAAGACCATTATTGTGTAAGGTTTTGAAGTCCGTATCATGGCTTTTATGACATGTAGACAGGGTAATTTTGGAACAGATCATTGGCAAAGGAAGAATACACACAATTTGAAAATAAAATGATTCAAAGGCAGTCACATACCATATCTCCTATCACATGATTATCTTGCTTTCTTGTGCGATTCACTCCCAAAATCCCAAACACAACGAAGACCATAGCACCTGTGTCCACTAGAGGACGCACTGCTGGCTTCCCACAACCATCGTTCATGCAGGGATTGAAATCAAGTGTTGGAGTTTCCTCAACATTCGAGACTAAGAAAGCAGAACAAAAGGACATAATTAAACAAGACATCAGCACCTTTTATAAATTATACACTAGTTTTATAGGCACTGTTTCTCATGATAGTCAAATTCCTTCTTTTTGATCCCTACTTTTTATAAAATATAATTCTCCTCCTCCTGTTCCTTTTCCTGTCCATTATCCAAGGGTTCTTGAGGATGTTAGCAATGTCAGTCTGAAACTAGCCGTTGTATTCTATAGCAATATTTGCTGGCGACACCTTCCATCCACCAGTCAGTGGATAGTTTGGAATTCACCAGCACTGCTTGCACCATGCCATTTTAAAAGCCAGGAGTGTGCATTTGGACAAGGACTGATGATCCAGAGTTATCCTGCACGGTTCCTGACATTTGCACCTGACGTGACTCCCAGGGGGATGTTGGCATCCTGTTTTGTGGGCAGGGTACCGAAAGTCCCGCTGATGCAGTGGTGCTGATATGGGACCTCCTCCTCCTACAGGAACACAAAACCATGTCAGCTTGGCTCAAGTTTGTGACCCAGGTCAGTACAGTCTAAACCATCTGGAGAAATGCCCAGCACTGTAGGAAGAAGGTCAATGAAGAAGGTCAGTGTAGGAAGAAGGTCCACCTTTCCATTTAAGTGCTACCATATTCTCTCTGATATCTCACAATACTCTAACTTTGCTGTACTGGCCACCTAAGACTATATTGTACTGCTCTTACTATTGCACGCAATATCTTCCTTGACTCCCTGCCACCGAATCCCCAACACCACTAAACAGTATACTATCTGTGTTGCCAACTCACTCACTCAGGGCACCTCCCTACCTGCACCCATTATAATAGCTTCATCTCCTGTGGTACCTGCCTTTCCTTCATTCCATTTGGAAAACAGAAAGAGTCAAGACGGGGTGGTGTGTTGCCTATCATTTGGCTTTTCACCAATTATGAGGACAGGATTTGGACTTTGACGGTGCCAAACGGCTGACTAACTATGCTTAAACCCCTGTACTGGTATTAGTGGCTACCAGTTTATTGTTACAGGATTCCTCAGTTGAAGGCTAATCCCCTTGATTTGACTGAGGCCTGCTCACAACAATGACAAGCTTCCTGGCTTTGGTCTGTGTTAAGCAGTAGGCATGTCTGTAGTAAAATGAGCTTGTTATCTCTGACTGAGGGACAAAGCACAAAAAGGGAAGCAAGGCAGGAATGCTATGAACAATCAGGGAGGCTTATAGTGAGTGAGCCCTGTGACAGCAAACAAACAGCCAAGAATGCAGCCTGGTTCTCTGGATTTCAATTTTGCTTGCAGAATTAGCACTTTATAAAATGTATCTTCGAAGTCCATATACACAATATCAATCACATTATTTTATTAATTCTCTCCGTTACCTCATCAAACATCAGTCGTGTCAGTTAAAATTTTATTTCCCTTTAGGTGATAGTAGAATCCTTGTCTAATAAATGGCAGCACTAGTTTGTGAATATTTTTGGATATAAGTTGCTTAGGAAACTGGGGAAGGCAAGAAAGGATGTAGGAAGGCAATGTTACTTAAGGTGAATATTGCAGTACTGGAACATGAGCTAGAGCTGTCAAAGACTAGCAGGTTTGAGTTAAGGAATAATAGTAGTGTTATTACACATTAGGTTTTATTCTTTCAGGCACGGACCAATGGAAAAGAAGGGAAGCAAACACGCAGGGAAATTCAAAATGTTGCAAGGAGTATAGAACAATGGAAATGATGGACCTCTAATATTCTACTCTTACATAAATAAGGTTAGCACTGGTGTATAGAGCAGAGAGGTGGAAGAGTATTGGAACTGTGTTCAGGAAGATTTTCTTAAACAATACATTTCATCCAAACAAAGGAGGAGACATTGCTGATTTCTTCCGTGGAATGAGGTAGACCAAGAGGATCAAGTGTGAGGAGGGAAGACTAAGGGAACACCTTTGTATCATGAGGGTTAAACTATTTATGAAAAAGGACAATGAACCTAGCTGTCTTCCAAAAATCTAATCTTGCACTCTCTGATATTTCTTATATGTTGCCTCTTGGTGAATCATTTAAACTGACAATATTAGTTTTCAGATGTGCATTGATGATACACACAAGTTTAATCTCACCACTACATCTCTTGATCTGTCACTGATTTGTAAATTGTTACATTACTTGGGCAACATTCAACACTGATAAGCAGAAATTTATGCCAACTAAATATTACCAAGTTCAAAGTTATTATCTTTAGTCCTAACACTAACTGGGTCTGGCCACTGATTCCATTTCCCTTCCTTCCATCAATCAGAATGGGCCAGTCTGTATGCTAGCATGATGTCATATTTGACCCCAAGTTGTATTCCTGACCACGTATGCATTGTCTTTAAGAATGCAATATTTCCATGTTGATAACAGCACTTGATATTTGCTTCACCTAATTGGTTTGTGAAACCTTCACCCATGCTTTGGTACCTCTAGATTTCACTATTTAGCCAAGGCTGGCATGCATCCCATGTTCTACTCTCCATAAACTTGACATAATCAAAACCTTGTTGCCTGTGTCCTAACTCACACTAAATCCAATTCATCCAACATTGCAGATCTTGCTGGTCTGCATTAATATTTAAGCATTGCTTTGATTTCAAAATTTGCATCCATGTTTCAAATCACAAATTGTCTTGCTCCTCCCTATCTCCATAACGTTTTTCAATCCCGCAATTTTCTAACATAATCCCATTCTTCTAATTCTGGTCTCCTCTGCATCTTTTAACTTCTCCATCACTGCCATACCTTTCGCTGCTGAGGTTTTAAGCTCAGGAATTCCCTTCCTAAACCTCTCAGTATTTCTACAAAGCTCCTTAAAACCACTCCTTGCTTTTGGTTATATTCCCTAATATTTCCTTATGTGCTGTAGTGTTGAATTACTTTGGTAACATTCTTATGAAATGCTTATGAATTTATCACTATGCCACAGATTTATACAAATGCAATTGATTATTGTTGTTAACATACCTTTCTCATCAGGAACATAGAAAAATCCTTTATTCGGACCATTGGGTCCTGCACTAAGGATGCAGCCAGGTGGTGCTAAGCAGATCCGACTGTGATAGGGAGTCTTCCGCAGCTGAGCAAAGTACAACTTCCTAAAACAAAATTCAGAATTTAAACTGTGAGATGAACTTGTTGACATGAATAAATGTGTCTACGTTGGAGTAGGAATTAATACTTTGGATGTGCAAATCTTAATTAATAGCAAAATATGGGACCAACAGACCTTCTCAAATTGGAAGGTCTTCTAATAGCACAAGGAGACAGCCCTGTTCAAACTTACAGTTTAAAATTATTATTTTCAAGAAAAGCTTTCAGCTAAGATAAAAGTATGCTTTACCTCTTCACTCATGGTCAGTGAATATATTTGGCAACACAATTGCAGAGATGCTGGCCAGAATTTAATTGGTCTTTGGAGTTACAGCTAACTAGAAGGATAGGTACAGTGACATGGGGAGACTTCCATTGGCAGACCTGACAACATAACCCCACCATGCTATTTTCCACTGGCAGGAAAGATGTGGAATGGCCTATCCATCTGGACCCCAACCATTTAAGTGGTCAGTTAAACATCTCTTCCCACCTCCACTGGACAACCCTCCACTGTTCGGGGGAACTGTCAGGTACATTCTGCGGTCCATCTCGTAGGTGCATGAGATGAGTGTGTATCGTTTGGCTTATGAGAAGACCCTTGGAATAATGGCCACTCCCTCAGCACAATGAGGGCAATTCCTGCCCCGAGTGACCCAGTAGCCTCAGACCCACTTACCTTGCTTCAACATGTTCCCTGTACTCCAAAGCAAGGCTCAACAATGAACATCATTCCCAGTAGCTACTAAGGTTACCAAGCTGCTGTATTTCTGAATGAACAGGCGTCTCATCCAACAGTCACTGTCCTTAATATGACGTCACCCTTGGTGACTGCCATTTAATTGACAGTAGCTGGTAACACACAGCTCATGTCCCTATGGCCCACAAACAGGAGCCGCTCCCTGCTTTCAGGCATAGCAGTAGGATCCCAGATATTTCAAATACTTCCAGCCACTGAGTCTTAAAGGAATTAGATTATGGAAGTGTAATGCAACATCTCTGACTGTGTGGAGTTTGCACGTTCTCCCCGTGTCTGTGTGGGTTTCCTCCGGGTGCTCCAGTTTCCTCCCACAGTCCAAAAGATGTGCGGGTCAGGTGAATTAGCCATGCTAAATTGCCCGTAGTGTTAGGTAAGGGGTAAATGTAGGGGTATGGGTGGGTTGCGCTTCGGCGGGTCGGTGTGGACTTGTTGGGCTGAAGGGCCTGTTTCCGCACTGTAAGTAATCTAAATCTAATCATTCCAATGGTTCTATGCAAGATCAAGCAACTAAGATGTTTATTTCCTTATCTGTGGTTGCTTAATCAATCTCAGTTGAAGTGTAGCAACTTGTTACAAATATGTCAGAGTTGCTGAGTTGAGCTGTGGGTTTTGAATGAATAGCCAGGATTCCTGCCTCTGATAGGATTCAGGTATCTCTTGTCTGAACGTTTACTTACATGGATGTTGGGCAAAGATAGATATGGGCTCAGTTATGTGGTGTCTGATAGCTGAATAGTACTCAACATTCATTGTCTGGCTTCATAAATTAAGAATGGCCACTTCATTGACGGACTGAACAATCTGTAATTCCTGCGGGACCAGCCGTATCAGAGAAAATAGGACAAATTATAAATTATCTTGACATAGGGAACTATGTATTCAGGTGTATTTTATCCTACAAACTTCAGAATCAATTTTCAAATTAATCTTGGATTCATAGGTTGATCTTTTTTTTCTCTTGCAGTAAATTGCAATGCTACAGGGACCTTGATCTTTGTTCTTTGTGTAATGGTGTGCAGTGCAAAGCTATCTCTATTTGTTTCTCATTCATAGAAATGCAGGCCTCACTGGCTAGGCCAGTATTTATTATCAATTTCTAATTACCCCGGAGTATTGGTAATAAGTTACTTTCTTGGTCCATAGCAGTCCATGAGGTGTAGGCACACCCACAGTTCTATTAGCAAGTGAATCCCAGGATTTTAACAGTGAAGGAACAGTGATATAGTTTGAAGTCTTCATGATCGAAGACACCAATAATACTCCAATGATAACAGATAAGCAAGCTACTCATGGGAGGAAGGATCTTGCAACAATCTCTATCATGAGGGATAAAATATTTGACAAACTGAAGAGATTAAATACAGACATGTCACTAGGCCCTGATGATCTGCATCCAAGAATTTTAAAGGAGGTAGTTGCAGAAGTAATGGAGACATTGGCTGAAATGTTCCAGAACTCACTGAATTCTGGTTCTAGCAAATTTGAAAACTGCTTATGTAACAAGGGAGGTACACAGAAAGCAGGAAACTGTGAGCCTCACATTTGTCGTTGCTAAAATGCTGGAATCCATTACTAAGGAAGAAATTGGGCATTTAATAAAATTTAATGCAATTAAATAGCTTCATACATGGTTTTCCAAAAACAAGTAATGTTTAACAAATTTTCTAGAGATCGTTGAGCATATAACAAGCAGTGTTGGTCAAGGGGAATTGGTAAATATAAAATAAAACTGGTTTGTTTGGATTTTAATAGGCATTAGATAAGACTCCATATAAAAGTTTATTACACAAGAAGGAACCCATAGTAGTGGCAACATATTAGCATGAATTGAGATCATTGAAAGTATTTAAAGAGGAGGCAGATAGATGTTTGAAATATCAGGGAGGTATGAAAGAGGAGGTTTGGCCTGGTGCAGATCAATTATGATTTCTGAATGGCTTGGCAGGCTTCAGGGGATGAATTGCCTACTCCTGTTCCTATTTCTTATGTTTGGAGTCAGAATGATGTACAGCTTGGAAGGAAACTTGCAGGTGATATTGTTCCTATGTATCTGCTGACCTCCTAATTGATATAGGTCATGGAGTTCAAGAACTGATGGAAGAGCCTTGGTGAGCTATTGTAGTGTGTCTTGAATATGACAGTCACTGCTGAGACAGTGTGCCAGGTGTGGTCAAACTGAAGGTGGAAGGTGGGGATGTGTCAATTAAGTGCGATGCTTTCTCCTGGATGTGTCAAGCTTCTTGAATATTGTTAGATCTGCACCCATCCAGGCAAGAGGAGAGTATTCCATCATATTCCTGATGGAGATGATGGACAAGCATTGGGGAGAGGAGCTACTCCCCAAAGAAAACCTAGCCTCTGACTTGCTCCTGGAGCCATAGTATTTTTGTGGTTGGTCCAATTCAATTCCTCGTCAATAGTAATTTCAGATGTTAATAGTGGGGAATTCAGCAATTGTAATGCCTGTTGAACCTCAAGGGGAGATGGTGAAGTTTTTGCTTGCTGGAGATGTTACATTGCTTAGTATTTAGTATATTTGGCACAAATCTTGGAGGTCCCCTGGTCTGTCTGCATATGGATGTTAATAGTGTCAAATATTGTGCAAATTTCTATGAACATCCCAGCTCCTCAACTTTTGGTGGAGGGATGGTTATTGATGAAATAACTGAAAATGGTTGATCCTAGAACAGCATGATATCATGGGACTGAGATAATTGACTTGCAACAACCACAACCACCTTCCTTTGTGTGAAGTATAACTCTAAACAGTGAAGAGTTTTCCACCTGTTTCCAATTAGCTCCAGTTTTACTAGCTCTTTGATTCAATTGGGATAATTTTGTATAATGTAGCAGTCAAATGGTCATCTCATATTTAAGGGGCATTAACATGGTGTGGTGAGAATAGAGACGATTGGCTGGTGAGAAGGACTCTACTGAGATTGGGTTAAGCCATGCTCTTGGTCCAAATTGACTGAACACTCCTCAAGCATGTTGGAATTTAGTTGATGCTCATCCTGAGTATAGAACATTAAGAATCTGTTCTGACACCACTGACATTCCTTACCTCAAACACAAAACATTTTCACAATTTTTTTTCTCCAGGTGCTATGTGGGCAAGGGGAAGACACAGAAACAAAGCAGGCCATTTAGCATCTTGAGCATGTTCTGACATTAAATTAAATTATGTTTTATCTGTATCTTAACTCCACCTACCTTCCTTGGTTCCTTAATATTTTAACGTTGCAAAATATACAATATGTATATAAGTATAGGTCTAACAATCTGATTTCTGAAATTTGTAATTCACCTAGGTTGAGCAGAATTTTGAGTGGGCTGGCTGGTTGGGGGTGGGGATGGGGTGGGTGGTTGGAGGAGTTAGTGAGGGGGTGAATAGGAGCTCCAGCTTTCCACTACCCTTTTCTGAAGAAGTAGCCTTGGTGTCACCTTTGGATAACCTAGCTCTTATTTAAGTTTTGTTCCATTTTTTTGGTAACGCTCACCAGAGAAACAAAAAAACAGTTTTTCTGGACTGATTTTTCTGGTAAAATAATTTCCCCAGTGGGATCTGACATGCCCAATTTGGCATGCCACAATTTTGTCATTAATCATGCAATTAGCTTTTATGGTGCCAGTCTTGCGGAGTCAAACAGAAGGAGAATCAGCAGTACTCTCTGTTGCTGAAATATGATGTTCATACTGCTGGCGTCATATTTGAGCTCAGGATTCACAGTAATTTAGATGCTTCAAACTAGGAACTACTTCTCACATTGTAATTTTAGACTGTCACCTCTGAGGATATGGCACTGTAAGGTAAGTTAGCTCGACAGTTTACTGAAAGAAACCTGAAGGTGGTCATGGAGGGGATGCTGGAGAGAAGGACAGTGCTGTATCCTGCTGACCAGGCAACAGGGCCAGCCAGCTTAGTCTGAGATAATGGCTGAGTCAATGCAATGCTTGGTATGAAATACAAAAGACAGCAGTGTAGAAACAAGATTAATGATCATTGCGAGGTGCCATTATCTTTTCTCTGCTAATTCATACTCGCAGGGTCACCATTCACTCTGAATCAGCCACTGCACATCCTTCTCACCAAGGCTTATGGACTACGGATCTCAAGAAGCAAAGTGTCCACTCAATGCTCTCACCTACCTCATTCTCTTAAATTACCAACTCTTCTTGTCCTTTGAGCTTCCTATGGATTCACCGTGGCCCAATCCATGGACTGGAAAGGCTCTGGCAGGATTAAGCACCTAACTGACCATGGCCAATCCCTTGGGTAACACCCTTGACTGATTGTGATGGTATCTATTGACTGCTGGACTTTCACACAAGGCTATTCAGTCCAACCTATGCAAAGTGTTTGTTGTGTAAACTGCTGGCACATGCTGTTGGTGTGACATCGATGTAGCGCAGTATGATACAGCAACATGTCAACCTCCTGTAAAAGAGTGGTTCAAGAGAATAGCTCACCATCACCCTCCAGGACAAAGTAGACCATTTGCTTGGCACTGCATTGAATGCCGTCAATATTTATTTCCTTTAACACAAGTGAACAGTGGCACCAGTGTATACCACCTAGAAGATTCAGAACATTACCTCACTAAGGCTCGTCTAACAGCATGTTCTGAATCTGCAACCACTACCACCTACAAGGTCATGGGCAGAAGATGCTTATGAATATCATCACTTGCAAATTCCTCTCCATACACACCATTCTGACTTAGTACTATTTCAACATTCCTTCAGTTTCTCTAGATTAAAGTCCTGGATCCTTTCCTAACTGCACTCTGGATGTACTCATTATATCAGGATTACAGTGGTTCAGGAAGGTAGCTTCACATTCTCAAACATAAGTAGGGATGGACAATAAATTATGGCATAACCAGTGATACACACAGTCCATGAATGAATGAAACAGAATCATTTTAAATAGATCAAATGTATACCCCATACGAACAGGATTAGGCCACCTAGCCCTTCAAGCCTATTCTGTCATTCAAATAGATCAAGGCTGATTTGCAGTTAAATTAATTTACCAACCTTAGTTCTATGACTTTGATGCCTAAGTAAAATCAGCGTGGATAAATGGATCGCAGGTGCAATTCTTAA
Organism: Hemiscyllium ocellatum; assembly: GCF_020745735.1. NCBI lineage: Eukaryota > Metazoa > Chordata > Chondrichthyes > Orectolobiformes > Hemiscylliidae > Hemiscyllium > Hemiscyllium ocellatum. Next base: position 13,875,277 of record NC_083437.1, read on the forward strand.
TCTTTGATACTCCAGGGAATGCATTTTGGAGGTGGGGTGGGCAATGGGGTAAGGCAAGAAATGCAAAAGAGACATTTGACAAATCTTATAACTTACTGAGTGTGACGTTGTTTAGTGGCTGCTGCATAGAAATGGAAATCAAGCTTCCAGCCTTTCTTTTTATTGCATGATAATGATGTGATCATCCATTTCTTTGGACACTTGGGACTTGGCAACCCAACAATGGAAGAGCAAACAGTCAGCTTCTTTGTAAAATTACCGTAGGGTGCTGTGTAAACCTTGGAAGCAGAAACAGATAATCAAAGTGATTATTATAATTCAGAATTACATTATCCAAGGTCCCTTAATGCAGGAAAATGTACCTTGGTGTATTTCAGTGGTGAATAATTAATCAAAAATGGACACTGAGGAAGATATTAAAATGAGGTGTGGTTGGCTTTCAGGAGAAGTGAGAGGTAGTGTTATGAATTTGAAGATGTGGACTGCACCTTTAAGGGAGAGTAAATGCTGTTCGGAACTGAGAGCTTTAGAACACCTGTGTTGTGACTAGATAACATTCTCAGGGTGTAATGGAAAATTGAAAATAAGCATTTGGCTGTGAAATGGATACCTGAATTGGTCATTGTTTTGACAACAATTCGAATTTAACAATTTAAATTATGCCCTAGGGTACTAAAACCCAATTGAGTTTGAATTTATTGTTTTGCCAACAACGAACCAATGAGATGATCCAATGTTGGGGATATAAAAAAAGGCAGGCATCTTGAATATTGGAGACAGAGCAGCTGCCATTGAGAGAGAGCCAAGAAATTAGGAAATACTCTCTATCAAAGGTACCTTTTCATATGAAACAAACTCGCAGTAAAAAGAAATAAGACAACCCAGGGAGATCTTCAGCTGGAAGAAAATAGACAATGAAGTTGACAGCTGCTGTGTGGTTTTGAAATTAATATAATTTTCGTAAATGTCTTATTGGAACAGCATACTGTTGTAGAATTTGAGACAGATAATAAATAGTTAAGAGAAAGGGGGGCTTAGAGTTGAGAATAGTTGTTGTTTAATGTTCACTTTTAGAGTTAAAGAATAAATTGATATTATTTTCTTTAAATAGTGGAATTTGGGATTTCCTTGTCACTTATAGTTTAACAGATTATGGGGCAAGGTGAGCTTTTCTGGTGTTTGGTTTAATTAACAGAGGGGTTCACTGCCATGTCATAACAGTTTGGAAGCTCAAGTCTGAGATTTGGACAGATTTAGACAGATCCAGTGTCAGATTTGGACAGATTAGAACATATTTGGGGTAGGAAAGATCCCAGCAGATTTGAACACTTGCTGATTAGTGTCCTAGATCTTTTAATAAAATGTAAGTGAGACAATTTGTTTAATTTCAGTTACTTGTCGTTAGTTAAATTGAAAATAAGAGAAATGGCTCTTCCGATTGCTAAAGAGGTTCTGGGACTTGAAGTTGCTGCCCAAATTTCCTAAGAACGTTTAGAAAGTCAGAGGGAGGATGTAATTTTACAATTAACAAATAGGTTAGAGTTGCTTTTAATCAGGGATAAAAGCAAAGCTGAAATTGTGATGGAGTTGGTCAAGCACTTAGGTACATCAGAGAAACAGACAAGTGAGCAGAGTTAGTAAAACTTAAATTGCAACTGAGATAAATGGAGTTAGAAAGTAAAGAAAGAGAAAGAGAGAGAGAGGAGAAAAAGAGAGAGAGGGATGAGAGAGAGAGAGAGAGAGGAAAGAGAAAGGGAGAGAAGGTTCTTAGTTCAGTAAAGAGAGAAAAGAAAGAGAAAGAGAGAAGGGGAGAGTGAATTTGAACTTCATAAGTTGCAAACTAGTCAGGAAAGTCAAGTCAACAGGGTGGAGATGAAGGCAGAAGGTAGTGATGTATACAAATATATTAAAACAATGCCACATTTTACTGAAAAAGATGTCAAAGCCTTCTTTTTTTCATTTGAAAAATTGGCTAGGCAGATGGAGTGGTCAGAGAACTTGTGGGTAATGCTAGTTCAGATTAAGCTGGTAGGCCGAGCTAGTGAGGTGTTTGCAGTGCCTCAAATACTTGAGGGGTCAAGAGATTATGCAGATGTCAAACGGGCTACTTTGATTGCTTATGAACTGGTATCAGAAGCGTACTGACAGCCATTCAGAAACATAAAGAAGAAAACTGGTCAGACTTATGTTGAGTTCGAAATAATTAAACATTGTCATTTTGAAAGATGGTGCGGGCCTTAAAAATGGGTAAAATCTATGAGGTTCTAAGAGAGATTACTCTGGTGGAGGAGTTTAAAAACTCACTTCCAGAGATGATAAGAATTCATGTGGATGAACAGAAAGCTCAAGAAGTGAGAAGAGGGGCAGAGATGGCAGATGAATAAGCATTGATGCATAAGGCAAAATCTAACTTCCGGCAAGAATTTCATCTTGTGAGCAATAGAAACTGGGAGAAAGGTATAGCCTACACTACAAAACAGAGTGGAGCACACTGGTAATAGTTTACCACAGGTGAAAAAAGAAGCCCAAGTGGGTAAAAAGGGGATGAAAGTCCTCAGGTGTTTCCACTATGGTAAGGTGGCACATGGAAAGTCACGGTGCCGGTTGTTAAAGAAAGGCACTGTGGGAAAAGATGTGGTAAAAGGGGCTAAGCCAGTGGAATTATTGAAGGTAGTAAAGGAGACCCCAGGAAAAGTCGAGGAGCTGCAGGAGAGTGCACAGCCTTGGCAGGGAATTGGTATTGAGTTAGTGTTTGCTCTTTATAAAGACATCGTCTCTGTGTGTAAGGTTTACTCAGGAAGAACATGTGGAGAAGGGAAAGAAGTTATAATTTTGAGAGATACGGACTCTTATCGGTCTCTAGTAGTAAGGGATGAACGTATTTGCACACTTTCTGACATGTTACCTGAGAGAGTGGTAACTTGTGGAATAGATGGATAGAAATTTAGCATTCCCTTATTTAAGGTCAGGTTGAAGAGCCAAATCAAGTCTGGGGAAGTAACAGTGGAAGTGATTGACAGAGTGTCAGCTCCAGGAATACAGTTTGTTCTTGGGAATGATTTAGCAGCATCCAAGGTGGGAGTGACACCTCTTGTTGTGGAGAAGCCAAAAGAAGACCAGGGAACTGAGGAATTAAAAGAAAAACACCCTGGAACTTTTCCAGACTGTGTTGTAACAAGATCCCACTAGCATAATTCACAGCAAGAAGCAAAAACTAAAGAGAAAGATAAAGGAGTTGAGGTTTAGTTAGCTGATACCCTGTTGGATGTAATAATGGTGCAGGAAAAACCTGAACTGGAAGAAGGTCAGGCAGAAATGTTTAGTCTTGAAAGACTAATGGGCTTACAACAGTAAAATGAGACAATAAGATATATACATTGATGCATACTCAGAAAAGGAATCAGAATGTATTCCTGAGGGTTATTATCTTATAGATAGGATCCTAAGATGAAAATGGAGACTACGGCAGGTTAGTGCAGAGGGGAAATGGGTGGAAGTGCACCAGATTGTGTTGCTGGTAGCGCACACACAGGAGGTGTTAAGGGTAGCACATGAGTTACCAGTAGGAGGTCACCTAGATGTGAGGAAGACTCAGGCTAAGGTACAAAAGCATTTGGGTATTGGCCTGGACTGCACAAGGATGTGGTTAAATTTTGAAGTAATCATACTTGTTAAATGGTAGGTAAGTCACAGGCAGTAATGAAACCAGCATCTTTGTTGCCAATTCCCGCATTCAAAGAACCTTTCATGTAGGTTATGATTGATTATGTAGGTCCCCTCCCTAAAACTAAAAGTGGGAACCAGCACTTGCTAACCACAATGGATGTGTTTACTAGAATTCTGGAGGCAATTTCGTTATGGAGTATAAAGGTAAAAACGGTGGTCGAGAAGTTAGCAGCTTTCTTTACATGGTATGGGCTACCCAGAAAGATTCAGTCAGACCAAGGGTCTAATTTTACTGCTAGGCTGTTTAAGAAAGTCATGGATAGCTTAAATCAAGCCCTTTAAATCAAGTGCATACCATCCTGAATGTCAGGGAGCTTTGGAAAGGTGGCATCAGACCTTGAAGACCATGTTAAGAGTATACTGTCAGGATTATCTGAATGATTGGGACAAAGTTAACCTATTTGCATTGTTTACCATTAGAGATGCCCCAAATGAATCTACTCAGTTTACTCCCTTTAAATTAATATTCAGACATGAACTGAGAGGGCCTTTGAAATTAATTAAAGAAAAATTGACAGGACCAAAGTCAAAGATCTCACACTTGGATTATGTATCTGAGGTGAGGGAGAGGTTAAATTGGGTAGGTAAGTTAGTTAAACAGCAACTGAAGAGGGCACAGCATAAAATGAAGCAGGTGGCAGATAGAAACTCTAAAATTCAGACATTTTCCCATGGGGATGATATATTAATATTGTTACCAGTGGTAGGAGAGCCCTTCAATGCCAGGTTTAGTGGTCTCTATCAAATTTGGGAAACACTTGAGTCAGAGAAAAAGTTGATAAAGATGCCGGTTAGAAAGAAAACTGTATTAGGTATGTGTCACAAAGTTGGTCTTTTTACAAGTTTACTATGCCCTTGACTTTTTTTCCCAGAGAGGGGGTAGTTGGCCAGGCTCCAACTAAGCTGAGTTTCAAAGGTGTATTGGGGACCTTTTTATTTACCCCTATCAGATAATGCCTTCAGCCTGAGGTTTTCATGTTTTAAAGCAAAGATATAATCAAAGGGGAGTGGTCAGCCAGCTGTGTAGCTAGCCATCATTTAGATTAGAGGTTTTGAATCAGTTCAGCAGCAGTGTAGGTGAAGGAAGGCTGCTGATTCTCTCCCTCCTTCTGCCCTTCTGACTTTGTAACCTATAAGCGTTTTGTGTCATTCTTACTCTTTGTGCTGAGGGGTTTATTTATGGGGACTGTTACAAGTATTTTATGAACAACATCATTCAGTTGGGATAGTCTGTTGAAGTTTTGGATAGAATAAGTTATCTTGTATTCTATTTTCTATTCTTTATGTTTTATTCTGTTCTTTTGTAAATAAATTCTATTTGTTTAAAACTTGGCAGTAGAATCAGCTAATTCACTCCGGGAATATCCACTATACACTTATTTAAAAGAAAGAGTAAATTTACGGTCTGGACTACCTGCTTAAAACTGTTTTTAGGGGTCAGGTCTGGTCCATGCCATATGTCATGTGATTATGTTGAAACCCTACGATAATAGAGACAGGGAACTAGAGAAACATGTGTTAGTTTCTGCTCTGCAGAGTGAGGAGTCAAATCTAGATGTCATGGAGTTTGATGTGCCTCAAAATATGTTAAACAATGAGGAAGTTCAATAAGTGGGATAGGTTAGTGAACTATCTGTCTCAGGAACAAAGAACCCAGTTGAAAAGTTTGTTGCAGTAGTATAAGGACATATGCAGGAATAAGATGGGGAGGATGAATACGATTGTGCATGAGGTGGAAGTAGGGAATGCTGTCCAATAAAACAAAACCCCTACAGACTTGATCCTCTCAAAGCCACACAGGTCCAGAAGGAAATGCATGTGATGCTCAACAAAAATATCATTGAACCGTGTCAGCGTGAATGGAGTTCACCGATTGTGTTAATTCCCAAACGTGACAGGACTCGATGATTTTGCGTGGATGATCAGAAAAGGCAGTAACAAAATCAGATTCTCATACCCAATATCAAGGTTGGAGAACTGTGTAGAGAAAGTTGGACGAGCAAGTTACATCACAATATCAATACAAAGTGATGTCTTTTGGAATGAAGAACACACCAGTCACATTCCAACGATTCATGAACAGAGCTGGGGCTGGATTAACAAACTGTGCAGTTTATCTGGATGATGTAGTGATCTATAGCGGGTCATGGAAAGGTCACATGGTACAGTTGGCAGAGCTCTTTGAACTATTCCCAGAAGGGTTCACTGTCGTGTTTAACAGTAGAGAGGCATAAGGATGGAATTCTAGTGTGTGGGTCTAACTCATTAGTAGGGTAGCTGTAAAGGATTAAGAGGATAATCCCATTGGAAACCAATCTGAAATGGGAATCAATGAAGGTGACCAAAATTCAACAACTTAATTCTACTTAATTTTACCAGCTGGGGGTGATGATTTATATTCAACCATTTCTGCATTGTTATTAGCTACCTTTACTCAAGTGACTTTATTTTTATCACTATTACATGCAGTGGTTAGATATATTAGTATGAGAGAATAGTTTAGCAATTTTAATTGATGTTTGTATCGAAGCATTTTCTGGTAGAAATCATTGGAATACTGACATAGGTATACTGAAGCCAAACTTAGCACTCTGTTATGGGATCAGCTCCCAGTATGGATCAGGGGTCAATTTCGTAACAGTTATTATTCAAATCTGTACGAGGAGTCATCAGCGAATTCTGTACACAATACAGTTTGTGCCACAGAAAAATTAATGCAATTTATTAGGAAAGTGATGTCGCGAAAATAGAGGGTTTATTACATAGAATTTACAGCAGAACAACAGAAGTCAGTTCTAGTAGACTGTATGAGTACATGTACCATTCAATGTTCTCCTACCTACTTCATCTAATCCTTTCTCAATATCTCCCTTTGTACTTAACTCGTTTGTTTTTGAATGCATTCATGTTATTTGCTTCAAATACTTGTGTGTAGCAATATTCACATTCTAACCACTGTGTGGATAGAGGTATCTCTTCCATATTCCCTCTTAATCAAAGTTTATTTACAGCTTCTAACTTTTTGGCTCCTGTAAGTGCTGCATGACTACCATATAAATGTTTTGTTCATTTTATTCTATTGTCAGCCCAAGTTTTCCCTCTTCTAAAAAATCCTAGTTGATGCATTTTTTAAATTATGAACTTCTTGATGCAGTTGTTAGAGTTCAATAATTCTAGTCTATTCAAAAGACATTTTGCAGGAACTCACTTTAAATGATGGGATCTCCCCATTCTTTGTTGGTGGCAAATGCCATGGCCATGGAACAGAGGAATCCAAAGAAAATCTGTAGATGGCAGGTTGGACATCATCTTCATACTTGGTGACATAAACAGTCCGTAAGGCACCTGAGAAAATGTATTTAAATTGCAAAGATTCTAGTGATAAACAGAAATTGCATGTTCCAAGGGAAATATTAGAACTCAGCATTTCTCTTTTTTATGTTTTCTTTCTTCTCATCTTGATTTTTTTCTTAATTTTTGAAATTTTGTATACACTTGGTGAATTAGTGGAAGACAGACTTGAGCTACCTGTATTGCCAGTGGAATGAGAAACCTAATGCAGCAACATTAGCCACAGAAAGAAGACCTGTAATGATAACAATGTGTTGCCCATTTAAGGAGGCTAAAACCCATTGGATCTAGATATGACAAGATTTTTAGCTCTTTGATGCCAGCACTGCAGGATGAAATGAGCTAAATTGACATTAGATTTCCCCATTTCCATTATGTTATGAAAATTCAGGAATATTTTCAATTTTTGAAATAGTTTATATAAGACTTGTTCACCAATGAATTGCTGAATATTTGGAATCAGTTACCTGAGGTCAAGTTACCACTATTCACACATGCGAGTCTAAATGTTGGCACCAAAGAGGGAATTAATCGTGTCATCAGAACATGTTAAAGTGTATGCAAATTCTAGCAGGTGTAACTAGGAATAGGAACCTTGGGTAAATTTTCCTATTCAAGTCTTGGGTCTTTTTAGTTTTGCACCTCACACGTGCGATCGAATTCTACACTGTATTAAGAGTAAGATGTCCACAATTCCCCCAGATAGTTGAAGATCCATTAATCGGCCCAAGCTGCATCTTCCACCCCATTTTGGGAAGTGGTCTCACTCTCTGATCTCTGCAACTGGGATTACATTCAGTCCCCAGAAGAAATTGTTTTTGAGACTAAACACTAAGTTAAATGAAAGTGATGGGTATTGCCTGGGTCGGGATGGAGAGGTAGGGGCGTGGTATGGTGGGGGAGGGGGGCATAGATGGCAGGATTAGACCTTTGGAAGGAAGGGGGTGCCTTTTCAAGATCTTGAAAATGGGGACCCTGCAAACAAAGTAGCCTTCCATTGCCCACAAACACCCAATGAGTGAAGCACCACTGATCCAGAATCTGGTTTCCAGCATCTGCAGCCATTGTTTTTACCCCAAGGAGTGAAACCTGTTGGGTTTCCCAACTGTCACTGATGACTAACAGGGAAAACGTTGTAGTGACTTGTCAAGAAATCCTGATTTAAATGCTGCAATTAGCATGTGGGAAGAGGCAGCTAAATGCTCCGCCTTCCTGTGTAAAATTGTAGCATTAAGTGGATAGGCACCATAAGCAATGCCTATGGCATTGGATCTAATTTTATGGATCTCTGGACCTGACTGCCAACAACAAAGCCCCACTTTCCCATCCCACCCCTGGGGAAGTATAACATTCACGACAAGGTATGACTTCCTCCAAAAAAAATCTGAGTTGTTTTAGGAAAGAAAGAAAACTCAGTAGGAACGAAGTAACTTTAAGTGGCACAAAAGCAGTGGCAGGTGAGTCTTAGCACTATTTACAATATAGGGAATAATAAAGCAGATAAACAGTCAGTGGAAAGGAAGCTTGTACTAAAGGCCAAATTTATCCATTATTTTTAGGGCAAATGATTTCCTTCATTTAGATCAGGTCAGAAACAACCATTTCCAGCACCTTAAAGAGATTTTGTTGTAAAATTATAACATAACACCAACAATGCACAAAACCTATCAGGTTTACTGTTTCATATTATGCCATTTCAAACTACTAGCCCAAGTGTAATTAAAGTAACATCCCTTTCAAGCTAAAAAACAAATGCTTTGATACACTTTTTTAGGTTCAGACACCAATTTCCTACTATCTCGGCAGAAACAGGCAACAATTTTGGAGGAGAATTAGTAAGAACAAGCCAAAAACGTAACGACACATCTGACCTGTGCCTGTATTCTGTGTCATACCTCCTTTATTCCATGGGAGATTCTCTCCTCGTTTCGTCTTGTCTGAAGATGTTCGCATGTTATTTAGCAGAGGTTGCGGCTTTTCCTGAAACACACCTATTGTATAGAAGCATGCCAATTAGAATACCAACATATCAGCATACACTGATAACTGTAAACTTTAAATGTTTACAGATTTTCATATTGGTTTATTCACACAGTAAAACAAACACATCCAGCAAGTATTAGTAAAAGTATCATGATTAGTTTTATCTAAATTCAATATCTGGGGTGGATATTAGGCTAATTTTTGTGAAGTGAAAATGGCCAGATACCCACAGGCTCCTTGAACAGGAATGTTGTAGGATTGGAATCTAGTTCCTCTATGGTGCCTCAGGTTTAGTTATTACAAACAAAAAAAAAGCTGCCACTAGTACCTCAGCATTAATTGATCCATGATATAGAAGATATTGATATGCCCCATTGTTCTTGCGTCTTTTTTTGAAAATACCTATTTACCTAATAATTTCCTGTCACTATTTCTTTTTCAAACATTTATCAATTTTTCTTGTATATTGTTATTGGTCCAATTCCGCTACTTTTTCTATTAGGGCATTCAATGCCCTAAGAACCATTTGCATGGAAGAATTTCTTGTATCCTCACCTTTTATTCTCTGTTGATGGTTTTAAATTAATGTCCATAAATGCCCTCTAGTTTAAGCAAAAGCAATAGGTACGTTAGACTGTTATTTGATTTCCATCATTAATTAGAGGATGCAGCTGCAAAGTGATGCACAGAAACATGCATGAATACTGTAGCTTTAAATCTAATAAACCATCTATCTGCACAAAATAAAACTCAAGATGCATTAACAAATTAATGCAAACTTTATAAGTGGTTTAAAAATGAGACTTTTACATTGTAATATTTAGAAGTATAACATTTGATTTATACAGAATATATTAGGAGTGGTTTATAAGAGGAAAAAAGTTAAATTATTCCAACTGAGTACTTTTTTTTGGAGCAAATATGTATCTGGAGGATGGGAATGTTTCCTCTACTGTATTTGTGTTGGTCTTGACAAAAACAGAGTACAGTATACACCATCAGAATATCTCTGTTATTCAGCTTCAGAAAGCATTATGTGTAATATTGCTAATGCTTTATATGCAGAAGCAATCTTTCTTTACACAATCTGAGGCGTGGCACAGTGGTCAGCACTGCTGCTTCACAGCACTAGGGACCTGGGTTCAATTCCACCCTTGGGCAACTGTCTGTGTGGAGTTTGCGCATTCTCCCTGTGGGTTTCCTTCCAAAATTGTGCAGGTTAGGTGAATTGGCCATACTAAATTGCTCTTGGTGTTCAGGGATGCATTGGTTAAGTGCATTAGTCAGGGGTAAATATACGATAGGGGAATAGGTCTGGGTGGGTTACACTTTGGAGGGTTTGGTGCGGACTTGTTGGGCTGAAGGGATTCTATGAATCCCAATAAACAATTACAATGCTGATTTTAAATGGTAAGAGACAGCACACCACATACTTGTTTGTACACTGTTATAAGTATGCAGAAAACTGCTAACTTTTCTTGCAGTTGTCGACACTATAGATCAGAGTTGTCAAACTTTTCACATGGGGCCAGATTTCAATATTTCTCTCACTTGGTAGATGGGGGCAAATTGCAGAAAGACAAGTCTTGGCCATCAATGAACAAGAATAAGTATTAAACAGATAATTTTAAAAAATGAGTCATTAATAAAAATGAGCACTTAAAAATGCCAAGCAGCAAGGCTAAAGAATTAAACGTTTTTTGGTATCTTGCTTAAGAAATAGCACTAGAGAGGGAAAGTCTAGGGAAGGGAGAGTTGGGATTCAGAGCCAAGTCAAGGTAGGTCTAACTAACATTGACTTTGAATTACCCCTGGTGGTATACACACCTTTTTTTTTCTAACCCTGTCACTCAAGGAGAGCAACAGCTTAAAAAAAGGGACAGAGAGCCAGTAGAAGTTCAGCACTGTACATGAAGAGCTTGGGAAGAAGCTGGATCGTGAATAGCTGGTGAATTATTCTACTTATTGTAATTGTAACAAAGAGGTTTTTTTAAGTAACAGTAGGGCAGATCAGTTGAGAGAAATGGAACACTCTGGCAGCAGGAAACATGTTTCTGCTGATGAGTGAGTGCCGAACCAGAGGACACAGCTTAAAAATACGGGGTAGACCATTTAGGACAGAGATGAGGAGAAACTTCTTCACCCAGAGAGTGGTGGCTGTGTGGAATGCTCTGCCCTAGAGGGCAGTGGAGGCCCAGTCTCTGGATTCATTTAAGAAAGAGTTGGATAGAGCTCTCAAGGATAGTGGAATCAAGGGTTATGGTGATAAGGCAGGAAGCGGATACTGATTAGGAATGATCAGCCATGATCATATTGAATGGCGGTGCAGGCTCGAAGGGCTGAATGGCCTACTCCTGCACCTATTGTCTATTGAATGTATATTCTCCTTTTTGTGGCTAGTCATGGATGTTCCATGTATCCCAGATGAGCATATCAGCAGGAAAAATCATTACCCTCACAAGTTTGAGCTCTAGGCTTTGGAACTTAGTGGTGACTGGAATCATGGATTTATATCCTGCTGGGGAAAGGTGAACAGCCAGAATCTTGGTACACATTGGTACCAATAACTTGAAGAGAAATGAAGAGCTGAAAGCAGAGCTTAAGAAGTTATGAAGGAAATTTTTTAAAAAACAGGCTCTCAAGAGCAGTAATCTCAAGATTACTCCCAGTGCCACATGCTCGTGAGGAAAGAACTATCAATATTGATTGATTGAACATGTGGCTATAGAATTGGTATAGGAGGAAGGCAACAGGTTTTAAAGGCAATAAGGTGAGCTCTGAGGTAGTTGAGACTTGACAAGCTGTTAAAGTTACACCTTAACAGGATTGCGACTGATTTCCTGGGCAGGGATATTTATTAGTGCTGTTTAGGAGAGTTAAAACCAACTTGATAGAAGGATGTGGACCTGAGAGTAGTTCAAATCGGAAAGAAGTTAGAATTTCAAAAGTGCACTGACACATATGGTAATTGGGAATTTAGCCCTTATTTGTGTTCATTATCAATACATGCAAATCCAAATACAGTACAACCTTGATTATCTGAACAAGATGGGCCGGGAATATTGTGTTCGGATAACTGAACATTTGGATAACTGATCTGATCGTAAACAAGTGGTAACTTATGAGTGCCAGTTATCCGAACGTGCCTCAGTTATCCAGTAGTACATGCCATAATACCATTTAACTGATAACTGATCTGATTGTAAACAAGTGGTAATTTATGAGTGCCAGTTATTGAACATGCCTCGGTTATCCGGCACACCATAATGCCATTTAATTAATAACTGATTGCAAAGTTTCCTAATGCCATTTTCATAGGACCTTGAGATCTTGTTGAGATAATCCAAAATTCAGATAATTGGTGTTCGGTAAGTTTTACTGTACATCTAGTTTCCCAAGTAATTCAATGTGGGTGCTATCTTTAGTAAGAAAGTTCTATTCAGAATACCACAGTAGCTCTTCAATGACTTCAAAACATATAATGATAAACTGCTGAGGGCCTCGGAAGGCTAGTATTATCTCATCTGAGCACTTACATTATGAAAGATATTTGTTAAAAATTACCGTTAAAAATTACAACAGGAACTTATTGCAACGATGTAAACTATGCAACATATCTGCCAAAACAGCTATTCTGAGGAAGCATAATCCTTTCAAAAAGATTGCTGTGAATGCTTTATATGGTGAGACATAAAGTAACACAATTTCAAACCACTTGCACATACAGTTGTGATAAATACTGCAAATTGTTCACCTTTCATCACTAGATGAAATAAAATATTATTTTAAATTAAAACATAAAAATACAAAGTATTTTCAATTTAAGCATTCATCTTGGGTGTTACCATCCCATCTGGCACCATAGCTATTTGCCCTGATAATAAGGTAGAGAACAATCTTCTAGTAGCTTGGTGTAACTGAATAACCTGGCAGACCATCTTACAGCAATAATTAAGAATCAACTTGATTGGAACTAGAGACACAGAGAAGGTCAGATTAGGTAGGGATACCAGATTTCCTACTCAAAATGACATTGGTGAACCGATTAGGATTTTACAATCATCTGACAGCTTCACTGTTATATTAGCAGCTTTTCACTTGCATTAAAACTGAACTCAAATGTTAAAAACTAACCTTCTACAAGTATGATATCAGAATCTGTCATTTACACATTTTTAAACTAAGGAAATAAAATACAATAATTTGAATGCTATCTTCTTGACATTTTGCATTTGAATTTTTCTGACTGTATATTGAAGAAATTTAAATATTTCTACATTAGTTGCATGCTGAAAGATCTGAGTTTGGCCAAATGCATCAATTGAAAAAGGAACTGTTTACTGGCTGGATAATGCAATGCTGGGAAGGTTGGCTACATGTTAAAAATCTTATTCAGCTCATTATCTATTTACAGAGAAGGCAACTACAGGACTTTTAAAGGTCAGATGTTGTATTACCACTAATTGTGAGTACAGTACTTAAAGTATGAACAGTGTACATGATAGAAAGTTATAAAACAAGTCATTTTTGCAAACTTTAAAATACAATGTTCATTACAGTTCATGCGACAGACCACAATAGAAATTCAGGCTGACCATGGTCTATGAAAATGTCATTGACAATCTGTGAAATAACTCTTTGGATGCTGGTATCCTGACACCAATTCACCCTTTATTTGCATGTGTACAGTACGTGGACTCTGACCAGCTAGCTTAGAACCAGTCCCTAGAATGAGGACCCTCCCTTGCGACTCCTGATTATATCTGTCAGCTAGGATTCGATAGTTAACCCTCCCTGATTAGCCCAGGTTAACAGTTCTAATCAGGGAACTCATACTCAATGAGATCCACTGGCTAACCACATTCCTATCAGTACAGTCTGCAATGGGGTTCAGAGATACATCAGTGTAGAACTGACTGATCTGAGTTTCAAGTTACACTTCTAATGAAGTTATATGAACTTCTTTCTGTAGGACATCTTGTATTTCAATGTTTGTAAGACCATTGTTAGAAAAGTTGAAAATTTTGCTTAACTTTACTTCTGTTATCAATTGTAGTAAAGAGTACAAATGTTATAATGATGAATTCAAATGTGGAACTTTGTGATCAGTTATCATGACCTTATAGTTTAAGGATCCCACTTGGAGGGTCTCAGGTGTCAGTTAAAAATATACTTCTGAGACTGGGCAGAATGAATAGAAATTGATGATGTTACCAGCAGTAGTGGAAATAGAAAATGATTTGTTTCCCATTGAAAACAACTTCCACCTCAATGAATAAACATAATAAAAATGCTAAGAAAGCAACTAAACTCTTAAGTTAACAACTTCCATCTTGCTAGCAATATTGTACTCGAAGTATATATGGCAGATGTCACAGGTTAATTGCATTTCTGGGTTCTTCTTTTAACTTCAGGAATACAATTTCAATTCAAAGGTGAAATGCTTCTAGATAACATTAAGAGACATTTCCGTCTTTTTTGTTTTCAGTCATGAATATTTGAAGTCTAAATTAGGAATCATGAATGGCCTGGATTGCACTGGAGATGGTTTTCAACCATGAACAGCTACAATGTGAAACTGTCAGAAACAATTCACTTCTGACTCTCAGTGATCATCAGTCGAGTGCATCTTCATCCTGTGTCACTAAAATATGCTTGTTTCTAAATTTCTCTCTACCTCTTACTCCACTTGACTGGATTTAGTTTCCAGGAAGAATAAGTAATTTCTGAAAAGATTCCAACAATAAAATCCTATACTTTTAGAGTTTGGGACCTATCTTTTCTAAACAGTCTATGCAACCTGAAATGCAGAATTTGTTACAATGTTAGTAAGGTTGCAACCCTCTATTGGGTGAAATATATTTCTCTCTCGAGGTATGACCATAATATCATTAGGGAGGAATTTCTGAGACTTTGACCCAGTGACATTGAAAGAATGAGAATACATTTCTAAGTCAGGATGGTGAGTGGCTTAGAGAACAACTTGCAGCTGGTGGTGTCCTTATGTGCCAATGCACTTCTCCTTCTAGGTGGAAGTCTTCGTCAGTTGGGAAGGTGCAGTCTAAAGAGACCTGCTGAATGTCTGCAGTGTATCTTGTAGATACATAACACTGCTACTGAGCATCAATGATGGAGTGAGTGGATTTTTGTGTATGTAGTGCCAATCAAGTGGCTTGCTCAGTCTTTGGAAGGTGTCAAGCCTCTTGAATGTTGTTGGATCTGCACTTATCGAGGTAAGTAGTGTGTATGCATCACTTTCCTTACTTGTGCCTTTTTCAGGTAATATGTTTATCAACCTCATTCTTTTGCCTTCTCCCTGTAACTCTTGTTCCCCTTACCAATCAATAAACTTTCTATCTCTGTCTTAAATACACTCAATGATTTGGCTTCCACAGCCTGCTGCAGCAATGATTTCCACAGATTAACTACTCTCTGGCTGAAGAAATTCCTCCTCATCTCAGTTCTAAAGGCAAGGCACTCTGAGGTTGTGCCAGCAGGTACGAGTCTGTCCAACTGTTGGAAAATCTTCTCCATGTCGACTCGATTCAGGCCTCTCAGTATTCTGTAAATTTCAATCAGATCTCCCCTCATCCTTCTAAACTCTGAGTATAGGCCCAGAGTCCTCAACTGCTCCTCATAAGACAAGCCATTCACCTTGTGATCAATCATGTAAGCCTCCTCTGGACCCGTTTCAACGCCAGCACATCCCTCCTTTTAAAGGGGCACCATCTTCTGGGTGATAAAGGTTTTCATCACATTCCTCCAAACCTTCTGCCCTTACCTTAAATCTATACCACCTGGTCATTGATCCCTCCATCAAGGTGAAAAAAGTTTCTTCCTGTCTCCCCTTTATTTGCCCCTCATTATTTTATACATCTTAATACAGTCCCCTCTTACTCTCATCTGCTTTAAGGATATAATCCCAATATGTCCAATCTCTCTTTATAACTGAATCTCTCCAGCCTAGGCAACAACCTGGCTAACCTCCTCTTCTCTTATTCTATCACATCCCTCCTATAATGTGGATTCCAGAACTGACACTGTAATCTAGCAGCAGTCTAAACAACGTTTTATGTCTGGATTACAGAACCATTTGTAAGTCAAGCTCAAAGGTCTTACCCATGTCTTAATCTATCCCAACTCGTATCACCTTATGCTCACCCACACCGATGGCCTATTATAGACCCATATGAACACATGTACTCAGATGGCCCCATATCCTACAGGCCAAACCCTTTCAAACTTCTTTGTCCTCAAATACTAGATACCTATTTACCATGATTGTAATTTTAGACTCAAAAATAATATCTTCAAACCAAACAATTAAGATTTCATTGTTAAGCGTTAACAGGACATGACAATGAATATAGAGTCATAGAGATGTACAGCATGGAAACAGATCCTTCAGTCCAACTTGTCATGCCGACCAGATAATCTAACTTAATCTAGTCCATTTGTCAGCACTTGGCCTATGTCCTTCTAAACTCTTCCTATTCATATGCTCATCCAGATGCCTTTTAAATGCTGCAATTGTACCAGCCTCCAATACTTCCTCTGGCAGTCCATTCCAAACATGCACCACCCTCTGTGTGAAAAGGTTGCCCCTTAGGTCTCTTTTATATCTTTCTCATCTCACCCTAAACCTCTAGTTCTGCACTCCCCCACCCCAGGGAAAAAGACCTTATCTATTTATCCTATTCATGCCCCTCATGATTTTATAAACCTCTATAAGGTCACCAATGTTCCAGGGAAAGCAGCCTCAGCTTACTCAGCCTCTCCCTATAGCTCAAATCCTTTAACCCGGCAAAATCCTTGTAAATTTTTTCTGAACCCTTTCAAGTTTCACAACATTCTTCCAATAGGAGGGAGACCAGAATTGCGCGCAATATTCCAAAAGTGGCCTAACCAACACCCTGTACAGACGCAACATGACCTCCCAAGTCCTATTTCAATACTCTGACCAATAAAGGCAAGCATACAAAATGCCTTCTTCACTATCCTATCTTCCTGCAACTCTACTTTCAAGGAACTATGAACCTGCACTCCAAGGTCTCTTTGTTCAGCAACACATCCTAGGACCTTACCATTAAGTGTATAAGTTCCTGCTATGATTTACTTTTCCAAAATGCAGCATCTTGCATTCCCCTAATTTAAACTCCATCTGCCACTCCTCGGCCCATTTGACCAAGATCCCATTGTACTCTAAGGTAACCTTCTTCGCTATCCACTACATTTCCAATTTTGGTGTCATCTGCAAACTTACTAACTACATCTCCTATGTTCACATCCAAATCATTTATATAAATTGAAGTAGCAATTGAAGTAAAGTGGAAAAGTACGTGAAAAACAGGACTAATACAAAAACAGCATGTTCTGACTGAGGGAGACTGCCGGACCTTGAGGGTCGGTGGAAACCGTTTGCTTGTGTTGTCTATGTGAGGCCACCTGGACTTATTAATATCAGGGATTCCGTCTCTCTCCTTGGATGTTCCTTATTGGGCTGGGATTTGAAAACCAGTGCCATGGAAGCTGTGATAGAGCTCTGAGTGTCAGCAATTGTCCCAAGGTGAATATGTCTAATGCAGTTTTGCTAATAGATTCTCTCATGTATATATCTAAATAAATTTACCTATTAAATTTGCTTTATATTAAAGCACATGGGTCTTCTTGTATTCATTTTAATCAGACCTTGAAGAACGAGTTAGGTACTTCCAGCCAAACAATGCAGGGGCTTGATGTGCAGTGAGAATTTTATAGGAAGACATGGCAGCCAAGTTATAATAGGATTGCCCCACAATGAAATGAATGAGCAGGTGGTTAACTTTTAGACAATGTTTGGAGAATACAATGAGATCTTCAATATCTACTCGAATCTACATGGAGATGACATTAAAAACAGTTATTGGGTTAATCCTTCATCTGACAATGCAGAGTTAAGTGTATTACACCAGGGTAACAGGCTACACAGTTCTGAAATTTAACCTACAAACATTTTGATGCAAAGGCAAGAATGAAAACATGTTATAACAATCACATATTAGAAGGATCCATTAATAAAATAACAATTGCTGCACAACTTTACATACCAGTAGTTTGCAGTCACATTAGAAATCCCCTCCATACTGAGGATTCCTAATCTTGATCCAGTTGTAAAAAACCCAACGTAACAGGATACTTTTTCCAAGGGGCTGGGAGAATGAATCTACCCCTGTCCAGTCATGCTAGTAATGATAAAGACCTGTGATTACATTGTTTTTCTAGGCTTTGGGCTGGACAACAACTTGTAGCAGAGAGAGATCTAATAATTCAATGACAAATATGAATTCTTGAGTTTTGGCATATTGGGTTTTTATTCCAGATGAAGTACTGGTCTATCAAGAAGAATATTTAAACTGAGCTAGGAAATAACAAGGAATAGTGAAAGATACAAAATGAACAGTTAAGTAATATCTTACAGGGCATTTTAACAAGCACTTAAACTGTGAACATTTTGTTCAGCTGCTTATATAACATTATACAATGCTTTACAAAATTACGATGAGAGAAGTCACATAAATATAAATAAAATAATTAAGACCGTAAAACTCTCTGTTATCTCAGTCTCTCATCTCTCCTCTTAGCTGAAAACTCTTCCCCATGTCCACTTTATCCAGGCCTCTCAATATTCTGTAAGTATTAATGAGTTACCCCTCCTTCTGAACTCCATTGAGTACAAATCCAGAGTCCTCAACCGCCAGTCGTATGATAAAGCCTTCATTCCATAGATCACTCTTATAAATCCATGCTGGACCCTCTGCAAGGCCAACACATCCTTCCTCAGATGCAGGGACCGAAACTGATCACAGTATTCTTATCTACAGCTTGCATTTGCATAACACCTTTTCATATTGTTATGCCTGCCACAGTGTGTTTAACTCATACCTGACAAAGAAACTGCAAGTTGACTCTTAATAATAGTAAACCATAATATTTATTTATTTAACATTATTAATATTATAATAACAAAATACTCTACAAACTAACAATTTACACTATAAATGTAACTAAATATCTTATGCCTTAATTTAGCTCTGGATCATTATATACCGCCACACAAATCTTGATCTTGATCCACATGGTGATGGTCATCTGGCTTTCTCCCAGTGGTCCCTGGGATGCCTTCTCTTCTTGGTAGTTGGTCTTGAATTACTGCTCCTGAGAGTGGTGTTGTAGCATTATTATACTTAGAAGTCTTTGCTCTCTTTTGGTACAGTCTTCGATGTCCACCAATAGATAAATCAGAGCTTGATTACTCTGATCCAATCATGTGTTGACATGTAAATGGCAGGGTAGTCGTTGGGCATCCATTCCTGGAGGTGTTGGGAGCACATAGGTCAGGTAGCTAAGGGTGTGAGGTGCGCCTGTGTCTGGTAAACAACTCAACGTTTCCGATTGTCCTGGGAATGGCACTCAGGACTATTGTTTGCAGCGGCTGTGTCAGTTGTATATTATCTGTTTGTAGGTGCAGCCTGTCTGGATTCTGCAGCTTATTTATTTCAGAGTCTCTGATCACAGTTACCTTTGCCCAAGGCTTGTCTCAATTTCCCAGTATGCTTCATTTATTGTCCTATTTTTCCTTAAGTCCATCATTTTGAGTGGCCCGTCTGGTCACAATATGAACATCCTGAGGGTCTTTAAAAGTTGGAAAGATTAAGAAGCGAAAATCTGCGTGGGCAAAGTCTTAGATTGCTCCAATGGCTGAATTTTCCTGGTCCTGTCGAGCCAGCATTACATGTAGAGAGGTGTGATATTTTTCATCAACCTGTTCAGTGGTGCAATTGCACAGTTCTGGTACAGATGGACGTGAATCTTGGTCTCCTGGCTCAGAGAGCGGGGCACTCCCACTGCACCACAATAGCCATCATGTCAAGAGGTAATAAATGGGAAGCAAGGGTGTTACCATGGATTCTCCCATTTTCCTCCTCCTGGCAATATTTCCCACTGCGCTGTGGATTGGCTGCCAACTCCGTGGAGTCAATTTATATACTGAAGGCCCCAACAGGGTTTACTTTTCGATATTATCCATTTAACACTTGGATTTGCAACAGCATGTGGGATTTAAACCTAGACCTCCTGGCCTAGACATAGGCTTCTGATTGAGCTGACACTATTGAGAATCTGACTACCTGTTTAACAGAACAGTAATAGTGCAAGTGGTCAATTAGAATGTCACTTTTGGCACTATCACAAAACCTATCTCAGTGCTGGCAAGTTTGGGCTGGGCACTGACATTAGGGCCCTAAACCACACCAAAAGCTTTTGAAGGTTTGAAGATGAACAGCAAACAAAAACGGATTTGAGAAGGGACTGACATGGTTGCAGGTTCTGCCATTAATGATGGAAGCAAAGGAAGGACAATACACCAGGAGTTGGAAATTGTGCGTAGCTCCTTCACTGGAGCATAAAACAGCAGTATAATGGTATCATATGCTTCATGAAATGCACAGGTTATCCAAAATTAGATCACCAACCTCATTTCAAACAGGTTCATGAATTGACTCCTGCCATACTTCTGCAGGCTGCCCATTCAATTAAGTTAATTCTGGCTTGAACCCAAGTTAAATTGAGGAAGGGGAATGGATATGGCTGATGGAAGTGGTTGAGAGATTCATGTAAATATAGATTCATTCCTGGGGAACTCTGTAAATACTGACATGCTCCCAAGATCTATACAAATATTGCCAGACTTAGAGTCATAAAGATGCGCAGCATGAAAACAGACCCTTCGGTCCAACCCGACCAGATTTCCCAACCCAACCTAGTCCCACATGCTAGCAAGCAGCCCATGTCCCTCCAAAACCTTTCTATTCATATACCCATCCAGATGCCTTTTAAATGTTGCAATAGTACTGGCCCCCACCACTTCCTCTGGCAGCTCATTCCATACACGGACCACCCTCTGCATGAAAAAGTTGCCCTTAGGTCTCTTTTATATCTTTCTCCTCTCACCCTAAACCAATGCCCTCTAGTTTTGGACTCCCCAACCCCAAGGAAAAGACCTTGTCTATTTACCCTATCCATGCCCGTCATGATTTTATAAACCTCTACAAGGTCACCTCTCAGCCTTTGATGCTCCAGGGAAAACAGCCCTAGCCTATTCAACCTCTCCCTATAGCTTAAATCTTCCAACCCTGGCAACATCCTTGTAAATCTTTTCTGAACCCTTTCAGGTCTCACAACATTCTTCAGGTAGGAAGGAGACCAGAATTGCACACAATATTCCAAAAGTGGCCTAACCAATGTTCTGCAGAGCCACAATGTGACCTTCCAACTCCTGTACTCAATACTCTGACCAATAAAGGAAAGCATACCAAATGCCTTCTTCACTATCCCATCTACCTGCGACTCTACTTTCAAGGAGCTATGAACCTGCACTTCTTTGAATGCATTATACTAGCCACTAAAAGGTTTTATCAGTGACTGAAAGGAAAAAACAGCATTTATTACAGAAAAAGATTTTTTTTAATAAAAAGCTTACTTTGTTTGGCTAAGTATGAGTTGTGTCAAGTTTTTGGAAGATTTTTCACCATGAGGCCCAGTGTGTTTTCTTGCTGCATCTTATCAAACTTGATTCATTGACTACCTGCCCACCCCTATGATGTTCCTGCAATTGGTTCCAGCTTCATCTTACCAGGTTCTGTTTCCAGAACAACCACTATCCAGAAAACTGGAATTAATCAGCATTCGTTGCACCTGTGTCATCTTTAAAACCCTGTTGTACATCCAGCTAAGAAATGTAAATCCAGAGCTATCCTGCATGGCTCCTGACATTTGCCTTGGATATCGCAGATAGGAAAAATTGGTGTTATGCTTTGTGGGAACTGGAGGGTGTACAGGGTGGTGTACTGGTAGCACTTCCTCCTTTCACAGACCAGATGAGGCCACAACACCAGACCATGCCAGCCTGGTCAGAGGTTGTCACACAGGTTAGACCTATCTCAACTGGAGGAATATCAAGTAGGTAGAATCCAATATCCTTCTACACTTTGCTAGCTTCAGTGCCATCACCTTCTTTCTTATATCTCAAAGTTACTCCATGTTTGGTCCTGTATCAAACTCCCACCAAAGATCATGCTCTGGTACTCATGATTGTATGCAACATCTCCCCTCACACACTGTCTTCTCAGACCCTGACAGCACTAACCTTGCTCTTAGCCCTGACTACTCACTTACACAGGAAACCTCCTGACTTGCCTGTACAGTAACAGCTGTGTCAGTCTCTTGTAATTCCTGTCTCTCTCTATTTCTAGGATAAACCCAGTTTCCAATAAGGAAATTAAAGTGGGCTGCCTGACATTTGGCTCCCACCTCTTATTCAGAGAGCATCTTGGCTCTGATCTGTCTTGAGCAGCTGAGCGACCATGTCCAAATCTCTGGACTGGTATAAGAGTGCTGCCCTTGACTCATTGTCCCTGGGGTTGCTAAGTGAAAGCCATACTCCTCATCTTTCAAGGCCTGTTGACAGTTCATGACAAACTTCCTACCTTTGTGTCTGTGCTAAATAGCACAAGACAGAAATAACATAAAGCTGGTATCTCTGACTGAAGTGAAAAGTGCACAAAGGCATGGTAAGACAATGCAAGGCAGGAATGCTATGAATTTTAAAATCTATGGGCTTAATGCAGGAAAGTTCAACTAATGTTGATAATAGCATGCTTTTGGCAGTACAGACTTGATGTGTCAAGGAGCCTCTACTATGTAGTACGATTCTATGACCATCCAGGCCCAGAACGAGCAAGATCTATGAAAGAAAGTGAAGAGACTGAAGATGCAGCCTGGCACATTCCATTATCTTGTTGTGTATCCCTGAGCTCATGGTGTTTTTGCTGTAGCATTACAATGATTATTGATTGTGTAGCACAAGGTACTGCATAGAATTGCAGGAGCATCCTGTAAGTTGATCAGAGATATGCCTTGAGGGTTCTTAGAGATTGTGGATATGGAATGCATTGGCCAGCGTCCATGGAGGGTGCCCTGAGATGTTGATGCCCCATGTCAACGGAGCAAACATTGAGCTAAAGTCACCAGTATCTGCTCCAATTTCCATGTTGAGATTTCTCAACATCTAGTTTCTTTGGTGTATTTGATAAGATAGGAAACCAAATATTAATGGGGGTGAGTTGGCCATTAACAATGCATTCAATGAGCAATAATCCTTTTCAACTGACAACTCACAATTGCTTTGTGAGAAACTCAGCACACGGCCTATCAAACGTGTACAAGGTGCTCCATATGTCTTGGCAGGCCTCGCCAGACCTATCACATGATTATACCACTAATCTCCCCAGAGCCCACGTCGCTTGTAACCCTCTAACCTTCACTTCAGTTAAAGAAATTTCCAGTCAACATATTAACTAAAAATTTACTATTAAGATGTTTCAAGGCACAGTGATTTTGCACATCAGCTGCAATGCTGCCTGATTCACTCAATCTATTTTCTGTTGTTGCAACTTTCCACATGCAACTTTTACTTCACTGGAGCATTCCCATCAGAATAAGGAATATTACAACTGGAGGACAGACTGCAGAAGTTGGGGAATTCTCAGGTCATGCTCTGGAGAGTGAAAAATTCACATGTCTGAACTGGAGCATCAGTATCATGTAATGAGTTCCTTCAAAGCTCTCTTTCAACAACAGCAAGACTTCTTTGTTTTGTAGCTGTTTAACTTGATTATGTTATTTCATTTTAAAGCTTAGTAAACAGAAAATAGTAAAATGCCCAATATTGTTAGCTGTGTTTAGGAAAATCATGTTTTTGCATGATTCACCAATTACAAAATTTGGGCCGGTTTCACCAATTCCCACAGGAGTATAGTCCTTGAAGGAACAGCTCCAATAATAGAGATGTGCTCTGATTTGTTTTATTTACACACTTCATACCTCATTTCAATTCTCTCTCAGAATCTTTCAAGTGCTATTGTATATACTGCACAGGGCAAGTAATTTACATAAAATAAAGATTGAGGTGACATATTCTGTTCATCGCTCACTCTCAGGCTGTTTGCCATGGTTTTATTATGTATAAATTCTGGGTTGCAATGCATTAGGAAAACAGCTTCACTTTCAGAGGCTGAATTTAATCAGAAGTCTGGAAGCATCAGAGTCGATAGCTACACTAAAATCACATTTGCACAATCTCAACAACACATTCGTAGGAGACAAACATACAAATACAAAATAAAGAGTACTGGAGAAATGATCAAACGTGTCATGCATTTTAGGCAAAGTTGAGGCTGGTGCTCATCGAAAGTGTACAATGAGACAAAATACTAACAAACACGTTAAAACATTTATGAAATTCCACAATCATCTCTTGTAATAAAGTGTAAGTGTCAGCTCAGCTGACTGATAGCACTCCACCTTTGGACTAGCAGATTGTGCGTTCAGGCTGCAGTTAGGCTTGAGCACATTATCAAGTCTGGCACTGCAATGCAGCACTGAGGCAGTACTGGCTGACGAGATGCCAAATGAACACCCTGTCTGACAGCAGTTTGAAGTAAGATTTTCTGCAACATCTCTTCAAGGATCAAGGAGCTCCCCAGCTGCAGATAAGAGAAAAGTGTAATTCTTCCATCAGTTATCCCAGTTTCATTGTTTCTGGGATCCTGTTTGCAAACTTCCTGAAACTTTGGCTAAAAATATTGACGTTATCTCATGAACAATACTTTGTCAGAGAAACACTGAGCTTATTTATTTGGAACAGGATAATGTTGTATAAGGTGATGGTTTTGAAAGGGTTAAAGTTGCAGATTGCATTACTTTCCACCCAATCTGAAAATTTCATCCAATTTTGAATGGGAGTATCAGAGAATGGCTCCGAAGCACAAATACGGCAGATGTGTAATTTATGTTTCTCGATAGACTTCACAACTGTACTGAAGTAGTTAATGTGACATGTAACTAATTGCGTTCATGTAGTAAACTTCATCGTAAGAGAAAAGTCTCTTCTTGTTAAGACTCCCTAGCGATTGTTCCATTGCCACTGTAACCAACTACGCATTCAATCCAGTCAAGCAAGGAAAAGTAGTTGCAGAATCCTTCTCCCTACAAATATCACAGTTACTTTATTTTTAAACAGTATGCTATGATGATTACTCACAATACACAGTCTAGTTTCAAGGGTTGCATTTAATAATACTCCTTCTGACCTTCAACTTCACATCCAATGGTCTCTCCAATTGTAACTTTTCACATTCCTTTGTCATATAATACATCACTCATAAATTTGCTTTGTTTTCTCTTTTCAAATGCTCCTTGGTATTAGGGAGCTTAAAATTAAAATGGAATGAGAAATCATAACTTTTATATTGATAGGATTTTATCTTAAGTTCTTTCGATGAGTTGAACTGAAACTTGCAAACTTACGTACTTAAGTTTTGCAAAGCTGGATGTGGCTCAGATATTAGCATTTATCTAGAAACAATAAAAAGGTTAAATTGTTTGGATCACTTCTTCTTCCGAAAGTATCTCCTTTTTCTAATCTATCCTGTTCTACAGATGCTGTCTTTTCCCCAGATTTAGTTCCACAGTATCAACTGCACGCACAAGTCCAAAAACTCAATTAATGATGTCTATGTCCATGGGAAGAATGCAACAGAAATTACTCCCTCCTTATCCAACAGCACTGTCATGCCTCACTGGAGTGTGCACTAGAAATCAAGCCCTGCTATTCTCAGAGTCATCATAAAAGTTAAAGATTTTATAAAATTATGCACAATTCCCCAATTTACCCGTCTTTATTGAAGCAGGATGACAAAGCATGAACCAAGTTTTTATAGCTAACAAGAATGACAATTAATACAAATGAATAGATTTTAGTTACAGATAAACAATTATGACCCTTTGATACATAACACTACTCATTTAAATTCTAACTCCCTTATAAAATTCCCCTTACAGACATATCTAGACAAACAAACAAACATTGGTGTTGTGTGTGGAGGGCAAAACTGTGAAGGAACTCCAGTAAACACTTGGACTTGTTGAAATCATCCTTTTCACTTGCCAGAACTTCTTGTTCCTCATCTCTCTTCTCCAAGGTATTTTAACTTGCTTGCAGAAGAAACAGAGTGAATGATTCAAAACTTATAAAGTCTCTGACATTTTTGTTGAAAGGAACAGCTTAGACCAACTGGCGAGGGAAAATACACTGGCTTTGTTCAGGCTTTAGGTAATCAACAATGGGTCTCAACTTCAAAGACCAATCAGTTATTTGTTGCCAGCTGAATCTTACTTTTGTTATGACACAGGGTAAACCCTCCTGCTTAATTTAAAACCAGCAACACAGAAAAGATTCATCTCATGCCGTAATCTGTAAAATTCGAGTGGCCAAGAACTACTTTAAGAAATAAAGTTGTTAGTTTTTACTTTAAGTATAACAGAGAATAATTAACTAACAACTATTCGCAAGTCCTTACTCTAACCTATCTTTTATCTTCCCTTCTATAATACCAATCCGATCAAACTCCCAATTAAGATTTACAAAACAACACTTTTTATCTCAAAACAAGACAGTTTTCATTCTTCTATTTGGATCTTCCTATGTCTTCTTTTCTTCTTTTTAAGAATTTCTGCATCACATATTACTGATTGAAAACGTACCTTTTAAGAAAGCTATTTTTGCATGCGTCTGGTACCTGCTGGGGTTTGGCAGTTCTCCTCTCACCTGTTTAATTTTCTGTGGTCTTATACTCCCAAAGCATCAGATTGTGTCTTTGGCTTTTAAGATTGTCAATATACTCAATTCAAACTGGATTGGAGGTTGGTATTTTTCAGGGTAAAATTTAAACTGATTGGCTGCATTTGAATTTGTTTTTGTCTCCAGGTAATGAGCTAATCGAATTGTTCAACCAAGTGTTACATCGTTACCTTATTGAAAACACTTGGTGCTGTGTCCGGTAGTTCTGTTGCTTTTAATGCTCTTAATAGGTATAGTTCATCCACATCTTTATAACTGCCCCCATTAAGAAAAAAAATGAACCATCGTAATGAAAAGATGGCTTCATATTTTTTCTCTACTTTTAAAACGCATTATCCTAACATACAGATAGCCTTAAGATAAGTTTACCTTAACTTCTCCCCATATACCTGTACATATATATAAAATATTAAATAAAGACAAAACTCATCTAAACTCTGTCAGTTAAATCCATGATAATGCATTTGCAATTACATTCTTTCAACCCGCAACAAGTACAATTTGTAAATTAAGAGTCTGAAACATAAGACTCCAACAAAATAGTCTCATATTCTTGTCTTCAAAGCTTTCTAAGAATATAAACAGGTTGTGGTCAGTGTACACAACTATCTCCAACACATTGTTCGTGACATACACATTAAAATATTGTAAGGCCAGTACCAAACTCAATAGTTATTTTTCGATTGTGGAGTATTTCCTCTGGTGGATGTTGATCTTTTACAAAAAGTAACCAACTGGCACTGGCAGTACAATCCCATCCTCATCTTCCTGTAGGAGTACAGCTCCAACTTCAATGTCACTAGCATCGACGGCGACTTTAAAAGATTTTGAGAAGATTGGTGTAACTAAAACTGGTTTGGTGGTTAGTATCAATAACAAATGGTTGAATGCTTCCTGGCATGGTTCTGTCCACAGAAATTTTGTGTTCTTTGGTTAACGATGCCACAACACTGCTGAAGTTTGGAACAAAGTTTCGATAGAATCCGCCAAGTCCTAAAAATCGAAGCACCTCTTTCTTCGAGGTTGGTCATAGAAATTCCTCGATGGCCTTTGTCTTTATGTTCCATGGGGTCAACCTTCCATGACCGATGTTATGTCCCAAGAATGTCACCTCTGCTTTCGAAAATACTGTTTTATTTAAATTTATCACCAGTTTTTCTTAGCATAGTCATTCAAAGAGCTCTGCCAACTGTACCATGTGATCTTTCCAGGACGTATTAAAAATGACTGCATCGTTCAAATAGTTTGTTAACCCAGCCACAACTGTGTTCATGAGTCTTTGGAATGTGGCGGGTCCGTTCTTCATTCCAAAGGCATCACTTTAAACTGATATAGCCCATTTGGGGTTACAAATGCAGAAATTTCTTTGCCATTTCTGATAAAGGTAACTGCCAATAACCATGCATTAAGTCCAACTTAGTGATGTAACTGGCTTGTCCGACTTTCTTGATACAGTCCTCTAGTCTAGAAACTGGATATGAGTCTGATTTTGTACTGGTGTTGACCTTCCGATAATCCATGTAGAATCACTGAGTCCCATCCAGTTTGGGAACTAAGATGATTGGCAAACTCCACTCTCTCTGGCTTCGTTTGATGATGTTCTCGTCGAGCATGGCCTCCACCTCTTTCTGGCCCTGTCTGGCTTTGAAAGGATTAAGCCGACAGGAGTGTTGTTTTATTGGAGCTTTATTCCCTACATCTACTTCATGTATAATAGCATTAGTCCTCCCTGTCTGATTCTAGCGTATGTCCTTGTACTGCAGTAACAAATCTTTCAACTACATTCTATGCTCCTGAGACAGATAGCTTACTAATCTATCCCACTTTTAAAGGACTTCTTCATTTTTTAATCTATTTTGATTTGATTAGATTATATCTGGATTTGATTCCTCATTCTGTGGGGCAGTAACTAACACCTGTTTCTCCAGTTCTTTCTCTCTAGTACAATACAGATTCAACACGAGCACATGACACACTCGATACTTTTTTTTTCTATCTGGCATCTTTACTAAATAGTTCACTTGCCTCAATGTTTTCTCAATTTGATAAGTACCACTAACCCTGGCTTTGAAGGGATCTCCTACCACTGGTAACAGATCTAACATGCTATCCTCTTGGGAAAATGTCTGAGTCTCAGAGCTTTTATCTGCTAACTGCTTCATTCTCTACTGAGCTCTCTTTAGGTGACGTTTATCTAACTCATCTACTCAGTTTACTTGCTCCCTCACCTCCGATACATAATCTAATTGTGAGATTTCCAACTTTGGTCCTGTCAATTTTTCTTTAATCGATTTCAAAGGATCTCTCACTTCGTGACCAAATATTAACTCAAAGGGGAGTACACTGAGTAGATTTGTTTGGGGCATCTCTAATGGCAAGCAATATGAATGGGATGCCTTTATCCCAATTATTCGGGTAACCCTGACAGTATGCTCTCAACATGGTCTTCAAGGTCTGATGCCACTTTTCTAAAGCTCCCTGGGATTCAGGATGATATGCACTGGATTTAAAGGGCTGTATATGTAAGCTATCCATAATCTCCTTAAGCAGCCTCGTAGTAAAATTTGACCCTTGGTCTGACTGAATCTTTCTGGGTAGCCCATACCATGTGAAGAAAGCTATTAACTCCTCTACTACTCATTTTGCCTTGATACTCCGTAATGTAGTTACCTCTGAAAATCTGGTAGACACATCCATTATGGTTAACAAATACTGGTTCCCTCCTGCTTAATTTAAAACCAGCAACACAGAGAAGATTTATCCTATTTGTTACCTATTTGAACTATTTAAAATAAAATATGAATAACTTTATTTCTTAAAGTATAACAGAGAACAAATAACTAACAACTATTAACAAGTCACTACTATAACCTATCTTTTACCTTCCCTTCTATAATACTAGTCCGATAAAACTCCCAATTAAGATTTACAAAATAACACTTCTTATCTCAAAAATCAGGCAGTTTTCAGTTCTTCTATTTGGATCTTCCTATGTCTTCTTTTTAGGAATTTCTGTGTCACGGGTTACTGATTGAAAAGATATCTTTTAAGAGAGCTATTTTTCACATAGTCAGTTACCTGCTGGGGCTTGGCAGTTCTCCTCTCAAATGTTCAATTTTCCCTGCTCTTATACCTCCCTAAAGCATTGTATTGTGTTATTGGCTTTTAAGATTGTCAATATACTCAATTCAAACTTGATTGGAAATTGGTATTTTTCAGGGTAGAATTTAAACTGAATGGCCGAATTCGAATTTGTTCTTGTCTTCAGGCAACAAGCTAATCGAGTTGTTCGACGAAGTGTAACATTGTTACCTTATTGAGAACACTTGGTGCTATGTCTGGTAGTTCTGCTGCTTTTAACCCTCTTAAAAGGTATAGTTCACCCACATCTTCATAACACCTTAACACAGCATTGCCTATTCGTCTGAAACTGAACCTTCCCATTGATTAAATAAAGAAATATAAACAACAATTACAACAAGCTTCAAGTGCAGCAATCCTTCCCACAACCCTTAGTGGTTAAGATAGTCCTTTTCTCAGTTCAGGCCATAATCAAATATACAGAAAAAGGGTATAGACCTTAAACCTACACACTCATGCTGCATACATGCACACACACACAATTTCCAAAAGGGTCACAGTAAGTAGCAGTTGTAGCCTCAACTTACATTTACCTCACCTTCCAAATCAATTACACTCAAGTTGCCATCCTAGCTAGGATCATTTATTAAGTACTGAGTATTGTTGATGTGGCTCTGTTCCAGACTGGACTTTGCATTTACTACATGATCCATGGGGAGAAATTTCTGATAGGTTCAACCTTCAGCAAATTACTTATTATAAATATGGTGCCACTTTCACCCCTATTTTCTGTTGACATTTTCAAGTGGAAACATTTTGTCATTATTGCAGACTTCTGTTCTTAATTAATCAGAAATATTTCAGACAAGATAAAACACTTGTTTAATTTAGTAAATAGAAACCAAATTTTCTGTACTCAGGTAGCAATCATGTCAGTCACTATTAACAGCAGTTTTGAAAAATAATGGTGGCACCACTCTCGAAAGATGAAATCATGCATTAGAATTTAGAAAAACTAACAGATATATGGTGTAACATGATCAGTATAATCAATACATATTAATAGTGTGTTGTGATTTGTTCAACTTCAATGATGGGATGCTGAAGCTTGTGTGGCCATCAGCAATATGTGTGTATCTAACCTAAACCAGATCTGATGAGTCCCAACCAACTAATGATAAATTTGATCTCTGCTCACTTGCAAATTGGATAGGGTAATACATTTAGTGTTTTTCAGATATGAATTAATAATACTGTCGAAGACATATTCTGTTACATGCTGTCATGTATCATCTCCTTTGTGCAAGTTAAAGCAGCAGTTTCTGAATTTCAGGTTGAGATCCAATTTCACGGCAGGTTGGCTTTGACTTGTGCCACTTTGGTATATTGACTTCAATTGTATTCTGGGATTATAAACTCAAGTTGGGGTTAACTGCAAAGGTTTTGAAAGACCATAAAATTGGCTCATTCACAGAAAGCAATCACATGCAGACAAATCAGGGATAAATTATTCTTTTTCCCTTATATTTTTAGTTTGTCTTTTGGTTTCAGCATTGCAGAACTGTACACTAGTAACTGCAATTTGGCATATTTCTTTCTGGAGATTACAGATGCAAAGTGTGCTGAAGATAAACAAATGCGGCAACTTTCTTCTGCTTTTATTTCAGGTCTGATTTTTCTTCTTGCAGCTGCTTCAAGTTAAATGGAAGGCTCCAAAATTTTCCAGAAAAGGTTCCACCCTTTTTCAAAATGCTTTTTGTTACCATTGGAAACAGCTACTTGCCAGGTTGCTGAGCGATAGACCATTATCACAGTTACAGACCCAACCCCATACTATGCTAAAATGGAAAAATTCAGAGCTTAGTTTGTGGCACTATAGAACCAGGGAACCAGCTGAGTTTGCTATTTTTGAGATTCTCTGGATTTCTGCAGCAATGCTCCTAGCATTCGTCAAGATGCCTGTATGTTACTTGCAAGATACGTCATGGACATATTGCTTTGACATGTGGCTATCAAAAGTTACCAACAAGCTGGTTGACCTCTCAGTTCTTGCAGCTCCCATGGGGATTGATGGTTGCAACTTCCTTTCACTTTGAAGATGCACATGTGAGAACATTTATTCTCAGCATCTGTTTACAAAATGATCATATCTCTAACTCATTTTCCATCAAAATCCTTGAGATTACAACTGACTGACAACTTTTATATGGACTCAACACACAAATACTGTGGAATAAGCTGGTTAATTTGGCTGTCACTATCGCGTACAGACCTCAGGAGGTCTGCATGGAAGAAAACAAAACCAGTGGGAACAAATTATTGCAGATGGTGAAATCTCTACTGAGAAAAAATAAACAAATGCTGGAGATGACAGTGGCTCAGACAGCATCCATAGAGAGAGAGAGCAAACTTACGTTCTGAATCTAGATGACTCTACTGATGAAGATGTCATCTAGACTTGAAACGTTTGCTTGTTCTCTCTCCATAAAATTGACAGGAACACTGGTTCCAAGTCACCTACCATTCTGATTTGGAAATACATCAGCGTTCTTTGATTGTTGCTGTATCAAATTTCCTCCACCACAGGGAAGGATGCAGTTCAAGATACCTTTCCACCATGACCTTAAGAGCAATTAGTGGTGGGGAATAAATGCATGACCTATCAGTGACATGCACATGTATGAATGAATTTTAAAAAAGTGGTGCTGGTTAATGATTAATCCATGACTTTACCTGAGCATGTGATGCAGGAAATGCCCTCTGCACTGAGATTATACTTAAGATCGAGGAGGACCTGAATGTTGGTATCAGGACTGAACAGCAATGGTGCTCTGCTGGCAGCTCGCAGTTGGGTTGCAAATCCTATGGACATCACCAGGGTAATGATATAAAGGCCTGAAAGAATGAAAAATAGAACAAAGAAATGTGCTTTTTTGATTAGAAAATAATAGGTTTCGTTCCTAAAAAGTCCTCTGTGTAAGAGGGTAAATTCACTGATGTCACAAATCTGGTGTGCAGATGTGTTTGAACACAGCTTGGGGAAAATTGATGTGGTGTTATCACTTCATCGCCAAAATGAACTGGCATGATCACATTGGTGAATTTAGCATATGGTATATTAATTTTTAAAAGAAATGTGAAATTCCACATTTTAATATATCGTTAATGCCTCCAAAATTACAATCTTAAAATTTGAGCCAGGATATTCAGGCGTCAAATCAAGAAGCACTTCTAAACCCCAAATAATTGTCTCCCCCAATAGGCTGTTGAAGCCACCCAATAGAAATTTTCAGACCGATATCAATAGATTTTCATCAGGTAAGAGTATCAAGGAATATGGAAGGGAAAGCACAGATCAGACATGATCCAATTGAATAGCAGAATAAATTCAAATAACTGAATAACCTGCTTCTGTTCCTATATTTCTATTAATATTAAACCATTAAATAATATATTTCACAAGAATCAGACATGACATGGGATTTAGCAAAGTATGCTTTAATGTGTACATGATAATCATAAAAGTACAGAATTAATGTTCAACTCTAATTTAATCCCCCATAAGCTTAAATTGAGAAATAACCCAACAATCTTTGGTGTCTGACAGGCAAAGAATATTGGTTTACAGTAAGCTTCCATTAGTCCATATGCAACATTCACACATGAAGGAAAAAGCAACATCATCTCAGTAAGGAGTTTAATAAGGTTTCCCATGGTATGCTCATAGAGAAAGTGGGGTCCAGGATGTACTAGCTAGATGGATAGAGATTTGACTGGGCAGCAGGGGACAGAGAGTAGTAGTGGAAGAGAGTTTCTCAAAATGAAGAACTGTGACCAGTGGTGTTCCACAGGGATCCGTGTTGTGACCACTGTTGTTTGTGATATACATTAATGATCTGGAGAAAAATATGGGCGGTCTGATTAGCAAGTTTGCAGATGACACTAAGATTGGTGGAGTAGCAGATAGTGAAGGGGACTGTCAGAGAATGCAGCAGAATGTAGTTAGATTGGAGAGTTGGGCGGAGGAATGGCAGAAGAAGTTCAATCTGGGCAAATGCGAGGCGATGCATTTTGGAAGATCCAATTCCAGAGCGAACTATACGACAAATGGAAAAATCCTGGGGAATATTGATGTACAGAGAGATCTGGGTGTTCAGATCCATTGTTGCCTGAAGGTGGCAACACAGGTCAGTAAAGTGGTCAAGTAGGCATACGGCATGCTTTCTTTCATCGGATGGAGTATTGAGTACAAGGGTTGGCAGGTCATGTTACAGTTGTATAGGGCTTTGGTTCAGCCACATTTGGAACACTGCATACAGTTCTGGGTCACCTCACTACCAAAAGGATGTGGATGCTTTGGAGAGGGTGCAGAGGAGGCTCACTAGGATGTTGCTTATTATGGAGGGCGCTAGCTATGAAGAGAGGTTGAGTAGATTACGATTATTTCCATTAGAAAGATGGAAGTTGAGGTAGGACCTGATTGAGGTTCACACAATCATGAGAGGTATAGACAAGGTGGATAGCAA
The DNA here is from genome assembly GCF_020745735.1 of Hemiscyllium ocellatum. Classification (NCBI taxonomy): domain Eukaryota; kingdom Metazoa; phylum Chordata; class Chondrichthyes; order Orectolobiformes; family Hemiscylliidae; genus Hemiscyllium; species Hemiscyllium ocellatum. The sequence continues at coordinate 13,909,681 of NC_083437.1, forward strand.
GAAGCTTTTTCCTAGAATGGGGGACTCAATTACAAGGGATCACAAGTTCAAGGTAAGGGGGGAACAGTTTAAGGAAGATATGTGTGGAAAGTTCTTTATGCAGAGGGTGATGGGTGTCCGGAACGCATTGCCAGCAGAGGTGGTAGAGGCGGGCACGATAGCATCCCAGAAGATGTATCTAGACAGAGACATGAATGGCTGGGAGCAGGGGGATACAGACCCTTAGAAAATAGCCGACAAATTTAGATAGAGGATCTGGATCAGCACAGGCTTGGAGAGTGAAGGGCCTGTTCTCTTGTGTTGTAATTTTCTTTGTTCTTTGTATCTCATTGTCTCCTCAAAATAATCTCTTTCATATTTTTTCTAGAGACAAATATCATCATTATGAATTTGGAAGAGAGATGGTAACCATATAAAATATAAGACCATCAGATATAGGAGCAGAAATTAGGCCATTCAGCTCGAGTCTGCTCCACCATTCAATTATGGCTGACAAGTTTCTCATCGCCACTTTCCTGTTTTCTCCCCGTAACCCTTGATCCCCTTGACACTCAACAACCTATGTATCTCAGTTTTAAATTCATTCAATAACCTAGCCTCCACAGCCTTCTATAGCAATGAATTCCATAGATTTACCACTCTCTGACTGAAGAACTTTCTCCTTATCTCCATTCTAAAAGGTCTTCCCTTTAATCTAAGGCTGTGCATTAATCTCTCTTATCAATGGAAACATCTTCCCAACATCCGGTCGGTCCACGCCATTCAATATTCCGTAAGTTTCAATTAGCTCTCCCGATATCCTTCTAAACTCCATCCAGTATAACCCGAAGTCCTCAAACGTTCGTCATATGTTCAGCTTTTCATTCCTAGGATCATTCTCATGAACCTCCTCTGAACATGCTTCAGGGCCCGTACATCTTTCCTGAGGTATGGGACTCAAAACTGTGCACAATACTCCAAATGTGGTCTGACCAGAGCTTTATAGAGTCTCAGAAGTGTGTCCCTGCATTGATATTCAAAACCTCTCAAAACAAATGCCATCATTGCATTTGCCTTCCTAACTACTGACTCAACCTGCAAGTTTATCTTGAGAGAATCCTGGACTAAAACTCCCAAGTCTCTTTGGTCTTCAGATTTCTGAATTTTCTTCCCATTTAGAAAATAGTCCATGCCTCTATTCTTCCCACCAAAGTGCATAACCTCACACTTTCCCACATTGCACTCCATCTACCACTTCTTTGCCCACCCTCCTAACCTGTCCAAATCCTTCTGCAGCTTCCCTGCCTCCTTAATGCTACCTGTTCCGCTAGCTACCTTTGCATCATCTGCAAACTTAGCCAAAATGCCCTTAGTCTAGATGGTTAGTGTATAACGTGAAAAGTTGTGGTCACAACACTGAGCCTTGCGGAACACCATTTGTCACCGGCTGCCATCCTGAGAAGGACCCTTTTATCCCCACTCTCTGCTTCCTGCCAGACAACCAACTTCTATCCACATTAGCACCTTGCCTCTAACCCCATGGGCCCTTATCTTAATCAGTAGCCTCCTGTGCAGCACCTTGTCAAAGACCTTCTTGAAGTCCAGGTAGATAACATCCATTGGCTCTCCTTGGTCTAAGCTGCTCATTACTTCCTCAAAGAATTCTAGCAGATTTTTCAGGCGTGATCTCCTCTTGATGAAACCATGCTGACTTTGCTCTATTTTACCATACATTTCCAAGTATTCTGAAATCTCGTCTTTCACAATGGATTCCAGAATCTGACCCACAACCGAGGTTAGGCTAATTGGTCTGTAAATTTCCGTCTTTGCATTACTTCCTTTTTAAACAAGGGTATCATGTTAGTGATTTTCCAATCTTCTGGGACTCTTCCTGATTCTAGTGATTCCTGAAAGATCACCACTAACACCTCCACTATCTCTTCAGCTATCTGTTCGCCGAGCTGGGAATTTGTGTTGCAGACATTTCGTCCCCTATCTAGGTGACATCCTCAGAGTTTGGGAGCTTCCTGTGAAGCGCTTCTGTGATGTTTCCTCCAGCATTTATAATGATTTGTACCTGTCGCTTCTGGTTGTCAGTTCCAGCTGTCCGCTGCAGTGGCCGGTATATTGGGTCCAGGTCAATGTGCTTATTGATTGAATCTCTGGATGAGTGCTTTGCCTCTAGGAAATCCCTGGCTGTTCTCCGTTTGGCCTGTCATATAATAGTAGTGTTGTCCCAGTCGAACTCATGTTGCTTGTCATGTGAGTGTGTGGCTACTAAGGATAGCTGGTCGTGTCGTTTCGTGGCTGGTTGGTGTTCATGGATATGGATCGTTAGCTGTCTTCCTGTTTGTCAAATGTAGTGTTTTGTGCAGTCCTCGCATGGGATTTTGCACACTACATTGGTTTTGCTCATGCTGGGTATCGGGTCCTTCGTCCTGGTGAGTTGTTGTCTGAGAGTGGTTGTTGGTTTGTGTGCTGTTATGAGTCCTAGTGGTCGCAGTAGTCTGGCTGTCAATTCAGAAATGATTTTGATGTATAGTAGTGTGGCTAGTCCTTTGGGTTGTGGCATGTTCTCATTCCGTTGTCTTTCCCCTAGGCATCTGTTGATGAAATTGTGGGGGTATCCGTTTTTGGTGAATACATTGTATAGGTGTTCTTCTTCCTCTTTTTGCAGTTCTGGTGTACTGCAGTGTGTTGTGACCCTTTTGAACAGTGTCTTGATACAACTTCTTTTGTGTGTGTTGGGATGGTTGCTTTCGTAGTTTAGGACTTGGTCTGTGTGTGTGGCTTTCCTGTATACCTTTGTGGTGAATTCTCCGTTTGGTGTTCTTTAACACAAATTCCCAGCTTGGCGAACAGAACCACAACAACCAGCACCCGAGCTACAAATCTTCTCTTCAGCTATCTTCCTTGGAGATGATTAGTTGCCAAAGGTATGCAATCTTCTTGGAAATGGGCCAAGTGTCTCCATAAAATCTTAACAATCCTTCAGACCTTTCTGCTGACACTCAAATCCAGTTACAAATCAACCCTGCAATTTATCTTGCACACGTAGTGGGCATCACACTTGTCCACTCGCACCCAAGACCAGCAGTAGGTTTACAACCACCCCAGCCTATTCTTCACAGTAGAAGAGTGGAATGGCAAAGGTTTATTTTCAACCAGTTGTGAAGCATCCAGCAGTTTTGCACATAGACCTGGATAGTCAGCAGTAAGTTAATCCATCAGAAAAATTAGCATGCAGTTGAAATCTTGACATCCAGTGTCAAATATATTAAAGATTGGTACTTAACTTGGGATTGTAAATTTTATTTCTGTATTCTTCAGTTGAATATTTTTAATAGTTTTAGGTTTTGTTCTGTTTGTATGCACTGGAAGATCATTAATCCTTGATATATTTTGCACTTAAGAAAAATGGGAAGAAAAGGCTACTAGATTTTTAAATGTATTTTAAACAAGAAGCCTTGGCTTTTGAAAAAGTTTTCAATTGAGAGATTTTTGGTCAGTTGAGAACACAATGGAAATAAACAGTACTAGTTTAGATCGTATCAATTTCTGAGTAAGTCAGCTGTATTTGAAACAAAGTTTCTTCCCTCATTTTTCTGCACTTATCATTTAATTGCTTCAATTTATAATTAAAATCCATCTCCGATTAAAAAAAAGGAGAGAAATTATATCCTTCTCACCCACAGAAACAGGAGGTAAAGTGACTGATCCCACACCCCAGTTTCATGAGGGCTGCTAACCTAGTGCCAGTCATGTAGCTCTTTCTTAGATTTGCACTGACTTCAAGTGTGGTTTTCCAGCTGGGAGGGTAGGATTAGTAAATTTACCCAAAAATCACATCTCAGAAATGGAATGAAATTCAAAAGAAAAACATAAATCAACTAGCTGTGGAGATGTTGATTCAACTGAAGAATACAGAAATAATAATAGAAGCAATTTCTGTTCCCACTGTGCACAGCTGACATGAGTTAAGCTTCAGTGCATTTATTCTCAGATGATCAAACAGAAATAATAGAAGAAAATTCTCCAAACAAAATCCCATGAACTGAATGTTATGAAGTAGAAATGGGCAAGGTGCTGTGGAACATTCATCAGCAAATTATCTTTGTATCATATCTAAGATTTCTCTATCTTCATTCCCCATTCTGTTCAGAAATTAAAACATAGATTGAGAAATCAAAGCTTTGATGAACAGCAAGTCATTAATTGTATTAAATGATGAAGCATTTAGCAAATTTCAAAAATGAAAAGTGATTGAGGTAAGTGATATTAGTGACCTGATCATTTTTGAAAAATCTTTTACAGAGTTTATAGCATTTAGCGATTAGTGTTTCTGGCTGTTGACCCAGTACAGTCCTCATTTCCCCTTCCTTAAATCCAAAGGCTGAAAAATTGAACAACTCTGGCAGACAAATGGATTAGCTATTTACTTCCAGATCTGCCTGGATAACATGTTGCTCTCTTCTGCAAAAAATAGCTTACTATTTCACAATTATTCTGGATAATTCAGGATTATTCTGGAATGCAAAGCAAAAATCCAGTTTATTTTCTTTACTGCAAGAGGTCTCCTTAAACATCTTTCCCAATTTCTTCCAGTCTCTATAGATGATAAGAATGGCTCATGGATAGTTACCAAGATTGAAGTCATCTAATTAGTTATGTCTGTCACTTCCCTCTCTTCCCCAACACACTGGACCATACCTACAATAAAATTCTCCCTACCCTTGACCTGAACATGTTTTTTTTTCTTACTTCCTGCCTTCTCTAAGCTGATCTCATTCATGAGATCCATTTTGTGTTGTCCTAAATAGCTGATCACCTAGACTCCCTTACTGGTTCGCATGTAAACAGACATAATTAATTGGTTGTTTCTCCTCAGTAACTGTCCAACTTTGCTGCATATCTCTGCCTTCATCACTCGCCTAAAAACAAACAACTTTTGACCCTGCTGGCTTTGCAAGTGACCACCCCATCTCCAATCTCCCTTCCCTTTCCAAAATCATTGAATGAGTAGTCACTTCCCAAATTTGTATCTCGCCTTTCTGGAACTCCATGTCTGAATTCTCCAATCAGGTGTCTGCCCCTACAACTGTAACAAAACAACGCTTATCAACATCAGAAATGACTTCATGTATTACTGTAACAAAAGCAAACCAACCCATCTTGTTTTTCTCAATCTAACTACAGCTTGTGACACAATTGATCACATTATTCTCCTCCCCATTGTCATCTAGCTATTTGATATATTGAATTGCCTGGCTCCATTGTTACTTGTTTAATGGTAGTTATAAAATCATTATCAATTACCTTTATTCCCACCCCTGCCCTTAATATTTCTGGTATTGCCCAAACACTTATCCTTGGACTCTTCATATTTGTCATATAAATATTGCCCCTCAGCAACATCATCCAAAAACTGTTATAACTTCCACAAGAATACCGATGCAATTCAGATCTACCTCATGCCTACCTAGCTCGACATCTGTTAGCTATTGAGTTGCTTATCCAACATCCTGTAACAAAACAGCAGAGATTTCTTCTAATTCAACAATGGGAAAACTGAAGCCATTTTCTTAAATCTGTGCTCCAAGCTCTACTTTGTCATCATAGATTTCATCCTTTTCGGAGGCTAGCTTGTCACAATCCCAGTGTATAAATAGTTCAAGATGAGTTTTCAACTATACCCATTAAGCCAGCCTATTTACATTTCCATAAAATTGACCATCTCTATCTCTACTCACATTCACTGCTGCAGAAACCTTCATTCATGCTTTTGTTACCTGCAGACCTGGTTCTTCCAGCACACAGTTAGTGGCTTTCCATCCTGCAACCTCTGTGAACATGAGTTCATTCAAAACACTGCTAACATTCACCTTGATGTCACTCATCTATCAGCCTAGAGTTGATCTATACCAACTCACTGTTATTTAATGATTGAATTTAAATTCTTATCCTTGATTTTAAAATGCCTCCATAGTGATTTCTGTGCTTTGGATGCTTCAATCAGTTTACGTATTAAAAACATTTTACCGAAGTGGTCTTGATGGCGAGCTGGACAAAGTGACACAGAAATCTGTTTGTGGGCTCAACCTGATTTTACTAATAAATTATTCCTTATTAAAACATCCTGTGAGCATTTCCCAGATTCCCACAATATTTGCTCTGTATTTGGCACATTTGCCTGAGAGAACATTACCCGCACTGATTCAAGTGTTTGAGTTGAATTGTTGGAATCTCCATCGTCTCTGATGTAGGGTTGGCTCTCTTCCACAAAACTGGGTCTTGCAGGTCAGGCTGGATCTTTTCCTTGGTCTTCTTGGGTTGCCACACGATCTTCTGACATGAGACTTCCTTGGGAGTCTTCACCGAGTCTGCCGTGACTGAGGGGATGGCACCCGGAAATGTGTTCTTCTTCTCATTTGCACCAGATATTGCAAAACACTGTGTGGCCTTTGGCAAAAGGGGTCATGAGCTAGGTTCAAATCGTCTGATGGTGTCAAGCTAATACCATTCACTGTTGCCATGTCAGGAGGTGTAAAGTGCATGGCCTCAAGCAATCAAGATGCCAGGACGTCTAATTGACACTTATCTAATACACAACCATTAGGTTGATTTCAACTGGTTCTCCTTGAACTTTTGTAAACTCTTTGTTCTGGGTTTCCACTGTTCTCTGTAGCTGATTGCTGCTGGCTGCTATTTAATTTCGTTTGGCTAATTTTCTGTCAGGCATGATTTCTCCAGCTATGGGCCAATATAGAATGTTTAATTTGACCACAATAGCCTCAGCCTTTCCTCTTCTAGCTCTGCAATACTCGGGGATAGCTACACTCCTTTAATTCTGATCTCTTGTGTGGCTGTGCCTTCTGTTACCTTGGTACTATGTTCTGGAATTCCCTTCCTACTCTGGTGATTAGGACAGCTACCTGATGAAGGAACAGCACTTCGAAAGCTAGTACTTCCAAATAAACCTGTTGGAATATAACCTGGCGTTGTGTGATTTTTAACTTTGTATACTCCAGGCCAACACCGGCACCTCTAAATCATGACTTCCTAATCTTTAAATCTTTATTTCACTTTCCTCTCTTAACACATTGCTTAAAACCTATCTTTATGGTTAAGTCGTTGGTTTTCTGTCCTAGTATTTCCTTATGGGGCTCTGGTTGTTATATTTATTTTTTAATGTTCCTGTGAAACAATTTGGGATGTGTTATTATGTTACAGGTTCATTTATAAACACAAAGGTTTGGCCTTGGAGCAATTTCCACAACAGTGATTACAATTCAGTAAAAATATGTAATTGCCTAGAACGTGCTTCAGGGCATCCTGAAGTCATGAAAGACACTATATAAATGCAAACCTTTTCTTCTTTCCATAACTGAAAAAGTGAATACATTTGCACTATTTCTTCATGTGCATAAGATCAACATTTTACTTAACACTTGTTAAAGGTCTGCTCTCTCATTTTGGATTGAAATACTATCAACAGTTAAATCATAATCAACTTAATTCTTACCTAAAATGACCCATTTACTCTTTACTGCAGGAAGTGCAACAAAGTGGTAAAGTACATCTTGCAGTCTTGTTATCAGTTGACCAGGATTATGTCTTCCATCTTCAGGTGGAGGTGCCTCAGGCACCAGTGAAACCAAAGGCACATCCCCATTGTCTAATGAAGCTTTAGAAAAAAAAGTAATGAACTATTTTAAAATAATGCACTTATATCAAAATATAGCCGGTAATTGATTTTAAATCATGGAAATGGTCCACAATTTTCTACCTCAAAATCAACAAATCTACTCAATCTTGTTTCAAATAAGTAGTGAATATTCAAACATATTTAATTGAACATCAAATGAACATTGGTGAAAATTCAAATTGGTGTTCTAAGCTGTACTTTTAAGAGTAGGCAAAAGTGAGGACTGCGGATGCTAGAAACCAGAGTTGAGATCAGAGTGGTGCTGGAAAAGCACAGCAGGTCAGGCAGCATCTGAGGAGCAGGAAAATCAGTATTTCGGGCAAAAGGGCTTTCGCCTGAAACATCGAATTTCCTGGTCCTCAGATGCTGCCTGACCTGCTGTGCTTTTCCGGCACCACTCTGATCTAAAAACTGTACCTTTAAAAGTGCCCAGGCTTAAGACTTGGTTCTACTGCTGTAGCACTGCTTCCTCTAAGAGGCCAGTGAACCTATCCTAATAACCTAACAAAGGATACTTGTAAAGTGACAATTATCTGCCAGGTTTTATTTTGCTGACATGCCTCCAAGAACTTACTAATTAATTAAGATGCTGCAATGGAAGAAAAGCAGCAAACTTGCCCATTGCTCTGGCTTTGAAGTCTCCCTCAATCAACAGCACCAAAAACAGCTAGGTTAACTGACCTGACTATCTGGGGGACATGTATGTTACAGAATAGTTGCTGCATTTGCTAAAAGAACAGTCACTGCATGCCAAATTCTTCAGTGATTGTAACACTTTAGAGGTTTGTGTGCTAAGATGCTATAATAAAGTATTACTTGCATAGAAACATAAAAACAGGAGTATGTCATTCAATCCTGAGAGCCTGCTTGGCCATTCTAGATCAGGGCTGATCTTTTATTTCAGTTCCACTGTCTTGTGCTATTCCCATACATGTGATGTCATTAGCATTCAGAAATCTGTTGATCTCTGTCTTGAAAACACTCAATGACTAAGCCTCCACAGCCTTTTGAGATAGAAAATTCTTAAGATTCACTACTCTCCGAGTGAAGATGTTCCTTCTCCTCTCAATCCGAAATACTTGTCTCTTTTTCTGAAACTGTGCCCCTTGATTCTCAACCTTCATGGTCAGGGCAAACATCCTTTCTGTAACTACTGTCTTGATGTTTAAAAATTTTGTATGCTTTGATAAGGTAACTTTGCATTTTTCTAAACTTTACAGAATTTGAGCCCAGTTTCCTCAATCTCTCTTCTTTAGTTCTGTGGCAAATATATCTTTTGTCAGGTAAGGGGACCAACCTTGCACGTAATTCTCCGGGTGCAGACTCAACAAGGCCTTATAAAACTAAAACAAAACATACTTACGTACCCAAAATCTCTCATGATAAAGACACAAACTATTTGCTTGTGGCACCTACATTTAACTTTCAGCATCTACAAGGATAACCAGATAATTTTGGCATCTACACTTTCCAATTTCTCACGATTTAAAAGAATTTCTGCAACTCTGTTCCTCCTATCCAAGTGAGTAACTTCACATTTACCTACATTGTATTTTATCTGCCAAGTCTTTGCTCACTCAATCAGCCTTTGCCTCATTTTAGTTCAAATTGCCACTTTGTTTTGTGTTGGCCACAAAGTTGGAATTTTAAGTTTTAATTTTAACTTATTTGGTCCCCATATCTATCATTTCACAGTGCTTTGTATAATTTAATCACATGCATGTGATGGAAATTAGTGTTTTTATACATTAACCTCCAGGAAGAAAGGAAACACCTGCTTCTTCATCAATGGATAGAAGAGGAATATCATCATCCAAGTATTGAAGTATCCCACCAATCACCAATAAATCCTGGTCTGTGACTAGAAGTGACTGATCACACTCTCCTGAATTCTGGGTTGTGTTGCTATCTTTCTTCTTACACACACGTTGACAGCTGAAACAGAAGGTTAAACATGAAATGTACCATCAAAACATAGGGTTTTTGATTCTAACACTTGTACTACCATTCCAAATGGTAGGTAATTCAGCACAGACCAAGGACTGAATTCAGAAACTTCCTGTTCAACTCTTTAAATATTAAACTGTGCTGCATTGTTTATGTGCTAAAAATAAAAAAAATTGAAATGTCAACAGTTACTTGTCTATCTGGGAGAGATGCTTTCACACTTGTGTATTCTCTGATGATCAGAAATGCAACCAATCAGACCATTGTTTAATAATTTATTAGAAACAGAATAACATGTTTATAAATAAGGGAAAAAAGTCAGCATTTTTCTGATACTGCACTTATTGTGTATCTGTTGGACAGTTGGAACTTGGTCGTAGCAAAATATTTCCAAGATGACAGTAGAAAATGATTGAGAGATTTCCTCACAGCCTCCCTTAAGGGTCAAATCACAGTGCTGATTCATGCGAGTTCCTGGTCTGTGACTGACCAAGATGGAAATAATTAATTTGATAAGGCATCGAATACAGTAAGTGGAATCCCCTGGGCCTGTCTGGAGCTTTGAGAAGGTGGTCAGTGACTTTAAGTGGATTGGAGACTAAATTTAAGTGGCCTGATGGCAGATTAATATTTTAGTATGAAATTATTGGAGCCTTTCAGATGGGCTGGCCTGATGGTCAGGAACTTCGTTTGCATTCATTGGCATCCATGAACATCACTGACTGCCCTAGACCATTGGGAATATATTTCATGGGCACAGTGTGAGTGACTTGGGATTGGGTGTATAGTTATCCAGGAGCTGGACTAGAATTTTTTGGCCTAATAGTTCCTGGATACATATCCATGTTAGCTAGATGAAACAGTTGAAGTCCCAGCTCTAGCTCAGAATAGGAGGCATTTTCGAAGGAGTTCTGGTGAGCAGGAGAATTGCTCATCACAAGTTCAAATGTTCTGGGCAATTTCCAAGGCATCAATGTTTTGGGACATCTGAGGGATAGTAATTAGTTTGTCTGAGTGAGAATAATTGGGCTACAGTGATATTTATTGCATAAGGTTTTGATCAAGTTGGTAACTGGGTTTGATAATTGGGAAGAAAGATGTGTAGAATGAAAATTAACATACATATATATGAATTATAAGCAGAAATAGGACATTCAAGAAGGTCATGGTTGATTCGTTTATGTTCTGAATTCCACATTGCCATGTTTCCAGATAACCTATGATTTCCTTGCTTAACAAGATTCTGTCTACCTCCACATAAATATTCAATGACTCTAAGTCCATTAGGTTTCTGAGGCAGAGTTTTGAAATTGCAATAGCCTTGGAGAAAAATGATTTATTGATCCCTGTTCTAAAAGGGTGACTTCTAATGTTAAAAAAAAGCCTTTAAACATCCACTGTGTCAAGAATATTCAGGATCTTATAAACTTCAATCAAATTCAGGATCTTATAAACTTATGCTTCTAAATCTAGTGAAAACAGACCCAGAGTGAAAAATCTTTCCTCATTAGATATACTGCTCATGCTAGGAATCAATATAATAAAAGCAGAAAAGGCTGAACTTAGATTACTTACAGTGTGAAAACAGGTCCTTCGGCCCAACAAGTCCACACCGACCCGCTGAAGCGCACCCGCCCAGACCAATTCCCCTACACCTAACACTTCGGGAAATTTAGCATGGCCAATTCACCTAAGCTGCACATTTTTGGACTGTGGGATGAAACCGGAGCACCCAGAGGAAACCCACGCAGACACAGAAGAATGTGCAAACTCTACACAGATAGTCGCCTGAGGCGTGAATTGAATCCATGTCTCTGGCGCTGTGAGGCAGCAGTGCTAATCACTGTGCCACCGTGCTGCCCACGAAGAAACTAAGCAGGTGTGAATGTATAGTTTCTTGTTTTCTACTCTTCCTTCTTGAATAGCAGGGTTATATTTGTTGCTTTCCAGTCTGATGGAACTTTTCCAGAAACTAAGAAATGTTGAAAATAAGAAATATTGGAAAATTAACACCAACACACCTTCTCTAATGAGAATGAGAGAGCAGGAGTCTGACATTGGATTCAAGGGATTAGATGAGATTCCCTACAGTGTGGGAACAGGCCCTTTGGCCCAACAAATCCAAACCGACCCTCCGAAGAGCAACCCACCCAGATCCATTCCTCTACATTCACTCCTGACTAATACACCTAACACTACGGGCAATTTAGCATGGCCGAACCTGCACATCTTTGGACTGTGGGAGGAAACTGGAGCACCCAGAGGAAACCCACGCAGACATGGGGAGAATATGCAAGTTCCACACATTACAGTTGCTCGAGGCGGAATTGAACCTAGGTCCCTGACGCTGTGAGGCAGCAGTGCTAACCACTGAGTCACTGTGCCACCCCAGCTTCAAACAGTCCTTCAAAATGGGAAAAGGTAAGTCAAAACAGACTGTGATCTCTTGTAACTACAAAGATCAGAAGAGGCTGACAGACACTCAGCAGCAATCCACTCTCCTATGGATTACGTCCCAATCTGCAAATAAAAAGTCAGTTTCAACTCTACTGAAGTGTTCCCGTGAGACCGAACATCCTCTTGTTTGGCAGCCTGGGTTTGAGCATTTGCCTGCTGTTAAAATGATAGTTGAAGAACTAATCCATAGTCATATCTGTGCTGAAGGTAAAGGGGGACCTGGCCTCACTGAGCGCTGTAAGCCATACAAACAGGAACAGGCCAACAAAAGTCATCTCTCTTATTCTGAATACCGGAAATCAATCAGAGTGGAAAGGAAACAGAACTAGAGAATCTGAACAAAATGCAAACTGAAGACATAAAACATGCAATACCCATGCACATAAATTAGAAATTTAGGTGAGTTCAAAAATACAAATGTTTAAAAAAACTGATCAATGTCCAAGTCTCTACATCTCCCATTTCTTCACTATTTAGTAATAAATCCAAAGTTTTGCTCTCCTGAGAATCAACACCTTCTTTTCTCACTTTGTTCCATTTTAGAAATCTGTGAAAATTCTTGCTTTTTTACATTTCTAGCTTACTTTCTCTCATGCTTTAACTTATTTATCCTGATGGTTGTTTTAGCCATTCTCTATTCATCTTTGGATTTCAGTCATTTGCCAAGCACCTTTGTACAATTGTATGCCTTATCCATATTTCTGATGCTTTCCTTAACTTTTTCAGTTAACCATAAAATGCCTATACTGTGGAAGCAGGCCATCTAGCCCATTGAGTCTTCACTGACCCTCTGAAGTGCATCCCATCCAGATCCAGCTCCCTACACTGCACATCTTTTAACTGTGGGAAGTAACCGAAGTACCTGGAGGAAACCCATGCAGACACAGGGAGAACGTGCAAACTCCACACAGATTGTTACCCGAAGGTGGAATCGGACACAAGTCTCTGGTGTTGTGAGGCAGCAGTGCTAACCACTGAGCCACTGTGCCGCCCCATACCATGGATGGTATGTCTTCTTCTTGGAACATTGAACAGTACAGCACAGGAACAGGCTCTTCAGCCCACCATGTCTGTTTTAATCATGATGCCATTCCAAACTTATCCTATCTGCCTACACTTGGTCTGTATCCCTCTATTCCTTGCCTGATTCGTGAGTTTAAATGCGTCTTAAACTTTGCTACCATATCTGCAAATGTTCTTACTATGAATATTCTGAAATATTCCTTTGAATGCTTGCCATTGTATCTCCCCTGATCTATCTCCTAGCCTAATATCTTAGTTCACTTCAGCTATTTCTATTTTCATGTCCAATGGTTGCTCTTTCTCAAATTTAAAATTCAAGTCTCACACCCATTTTTCTCTCTTTCAAACTGGATGTAAAACTCAGGCATATTATGACTATTGTTACCTAGCCCACTGATTCGAGTGTAAACTCATTGACTTCCAGGTCTGGATGAGTACAGAATTGTAAAAGGCAGAAAATATCTGAATAAGAGAATTGCGTTTTTTAATGAAGTAACAAAGAAGGTCGATGAAGGAAATTAATTGAATTTCTAAATTAATTTTCATAAAAGACTACATAACACAACACTGAAGATCACAGAATAGGATGGAGAGTGTCAACTTGGAAGAAACAATATTTAATGATGAAAAACAATAAGGTTTAGTAAATGGCTATTTTTCAGATTGGAGAATGATGAACAGTTAGGTTCCACATGGCCACTGCTGATTTTTCTATCTTTTATTTTTCATTTCAAATATTCATCCAATTCCATTTCAAATAACATTTTGCTCTTTGTATGGAGTAGCTATTTGTAATTAAACATTTATAGTAATACCTATATCCAGAGGGAACCATTTTCCATGTTGGATGGGCTCTCATAACCCAATTGGGTACCACAAGATTTCTTCTATTATCTAATAACAAACCATAGTGTGTACCCTCCTCAGTGACAATGTTCTAAATCAGGGATAATAAATATTTCACTACTAATCTTTCAAAACTTCTAATAGAACATTTCTCAACTTTCTGTTTGAGTTTTAAAAAAATTCAAAATTATTTTTCCATATCAACAATTTTTTTATTGCTGGTATCATTGAGTAGATGCTTGTACGTTTTGTGGCTCTAATACCTGTTTTGTAATGAATGCTCAAAGCAGTATGTAACACTCCAACTTGGCATCAACAATGACTTGCATAAATTTGACGTGAATTTCTTGCTTATGGGCTTTTGACCTGTACTCCATGTAGATTAAGCTATCTGCATCTCTACATCTCTCGGCTCCCTCATTATCCGAAGATCTTTGAGTGCAATTTTATTTTGAACAATAGTTTAAGGCAGACAATTTTGAATAGGCAGTTTATTTTTAATATCACAATTTTAATTTCAATTGAGTTCATTTGAAATGAAAATTACAGTGGGTTGTGTAATAGGGGGTTGATTTGATATTTTCTGCTTTACACTGATGTTCAAAATCAAAATTACTCCTTTGATGTTTAAGATGCGCCACTTTTCACTGCTTTTCTCAAAACTTACAGCTTCACATTTGTCTGCACTGAACTTCATCTGGCACTTTATTGCTCAATTTGCTAAACAGATCTTTCTTCTGTAAAATCTTGAATTCTCCCCTTAGTTTTCCCTGCTCTTGAAATTCATATGATCAGGAAGCTCAACATAACTCCTTTTTACCTATGTTCATCTATGAATGGAAAAAGTAGATCCTTGGCACTGCACCTTAAAGCCCTTGAGAAGATGCAAAGAAAACTTACTACAAATTATATCAGGATGAAGAATGTCAGTTATGTTAAGAAACCAGAGATTCTGAGATCTATACCTACAACAGAAAATGCTGAGTGGCAATTTAATAGAGATGATTAAAATCGTAGAAAATTTTGATTGTGTAGGCTAGCAAGAGAGGTAATCAGAGGACACAGATTGAGGACAATTGGTAGTGGTATCAGATTTTTTTTTACACTGAGTTCTGATGATATGGAATGCTCTATTAAAAGGTTGGTGGAAGAAGATTGAATTGTAACTTGCAACTAGAATTTAAATATACTTGAAAAGGAAAGAAAAACCGAGTTCTTATTGAAGAAATATGGGAATGGAATAAGTTAGATAGCTCCTGTAAAAATGTCAGCAAAAGCATGGTGGATTAAATTGCCAACGTGTGTGTTGCATCATTTTATACTTCTACAATCTATCATATCCAAATCTCAACATAAAGAATGGATACTAATACAAGTTTTGGAAAGGCTGTAAACATATAGTGCAATATCAAAGTAAGTCTTGTTTTCAGAATTGAATAATGGAATAAAATTGGCAAAAAAATTTGTTTGACCTCTCCTTCCATTCTACAGAAGAAGTTGATGTCAAACCTGCCTCTGCTCCAGCAATCTGTCCAATAGCCACTTAACGCTTGGAGAATTGTGGCTCAGAGCAAGACCCCTTATCCATTTGGGAAGCAAACTGTGCCTCCAAGAGCTCTTAGTTGGTCAAACCAAGAACAGTGACCACTGCCAGGAGTAGACCCAATGTCATATGGTTAGATAGGTAGGTAGGTGAGAGGCTTGGTGGGGAGAAATTGAAGCAGTGGGGGCTGAAAGGGTAGGGATCAGGGAGCACAGGTAGGAAATAGGAGGAGAAATCTGGGACCAATTCTCTAACATGCCCAGCAGACTCCAGTCCAATCCTGACAGGCTTAAAAACCACTACTCCTGTCAGCTGAGAGAGAAATTACTGAGATGAGGGAATGAGCCACCTTTCACCCTGCCTCCCAACTGGCTGCTTATAACATTGCAGTGGGTTCATATTGGGAGGAGGGGTGTAGGTGCTGGGAATGCTTCCCATGGCATCATACTTAATTTACACATCCCAATCTGCTCCTGGCGAGAGAGTAAAACGTTGTCCATAAATTTGTTTTTCTCTTCAGATTTATCTATACTTAATGGCCAAATGAAGGCCACCTAATTGCCCAAACTAATGATAATGGTCACTGATGAACCAGAGGTTGTTATTTTTGTACCTTTACTGACAAAATAAGCTGAAAAATTATTATAGGATTAAGGCAACTTTCACATTTAATGTCCTATGCATGGAAAAGTTATAGGTACACAAATTAGCTCATCATCAATGCTGAGATCAAGCAACAATTTGACTTTTGTGAATTGGGATACTGTGGATGGCTCCAATTTTACTGAATTGGGAAATATTCAAAGGCAAATTTTACATTCCTAACATGGTATTGAGACTAATAGGCTGTTGCATACAGTGTTGTAACAATGATTATTTTCTTGCCTTCTTTTCATAACTTTGGTGATTGTTTTGCACTTAGGCAAAAGGCCTAAGCCCAAAGTTTCACAATTTAAAAAAAGTTAGATCAGGAAGATGACCCCTTGAAGAGGCAATTAACTCAAATGGTTGGGTAGAAGATCTAACATGATGTCAAGAAATGGGAGAATAAGCTGAAATAGCTGAGGCTTTCCTTCATATTTTATATTTTTCTGGGTTACAAATTAATGCCTTTAAAGCAAAGTAAGTTTTTAATGCATTGTGAAAGACATGTTTGGCCAAATGACTGATATTGTAATCAAAAGGTTGAGAAAAACTGTACGGATGTTGCTGTATACAGCTTGATCCTATTATTTCTAACTCCAAGTAAGTGTACATGAATGACGAATCTAGATTAGATTTACAGTGTGGAAACAGGCCCTTCAGCCCAACAAGTCCACACCGACCCGCCGAAGCGAAACCCACCCATACCCCTACATTTACCCCTTACCTAACACTATGGACAATTTAGCATGGTCAATTCACCTAACCTGCACATCTTTGGACTGTGGGAGGAAACCGGAGCACCCGGAGGAAACCCACGCTGACACGGGGAGAACGTGCAAACTCCACACAGTCAGTCGCCTGAGTCGGGAATTGAACCCGGGTCTCCGGCGCTGTGAGGCAGCAGTGCTAACCACTGTGCCACCGTGCTGCCCACTATCTGTTAAAGGAATAAACATTTATACAGGAATCATGTAAATGGGGAACAAAAAACAATTCTTTAGTCACAAACAGAGAAAGCTTCTGTAGCTTCAAATTAAAAATAACATATTGTCCAATTAATAGCACATCAAGTGGACGATCCCAACCAGCGTTCTTACCTGCGGCAAGTCCCTTTATTTACTAATTAACTCTTTGTGCAAATTGTCATGCTGTTCACGAAATAAGTTATACAGTTGGGCACTGGTGGTTTTTACATCACTGCTACTCCACAAGCACTTCCTTTGAAAGGCTTCAAATGGGTTGACAAATTTAATGGAGAGGGTTAAAAAAAACTACAAAAATAAAGAAACAAACTTGATGCTTCATGTCAGAAATCTACAGAATTAAAGTGAAAGTCATTTACATTATCAGATGTCCAAGGGAGAAGTGAGACACAGTTACCTATATTATTTTTATTTTAGAAGGCAAGATAATGCAGGACAACAGTAAATTGAAACAGTAGGAAAGTAGATGGGAAGACCAAACAGTGAAAAATCAGGAAAGACAATGGTAATCAAAAAGCAGTAATCAAGCAACACCAAATCTGTAGTTTACATTGAAATGCTATAGATTGCAGCAAATAAATTGAAGCTTCACAAAATCCTTCCAAAAGTGGGGTACCTTGTTAGCAGAGTACAAAATATGTTAAGACACGTAGCGATAATGATTGTAAATGCTCACACTTGTTTCCCTTGAGAGGCATGACAAATCTGTACTGTTTAAGAAGGGAAGTGGCAAAGCCAAACACTACACCTTTGCTGCAGTGGGTATATTTTACATATGTTATTTGAAAAATCCAGGGTGATGTTCACAAGCCTTTGAAAAGATATTTGTACAGAAAGAAAATAAATTACTTGCTGCTGTGTTATGAATTCACCTAAGCATAAAACTGGACAATTCCAGAGCTTAAAATAACAGCAATGTAGTTGAGAAAATCAAGCTGAAAAATATCCAGAGCTTCCAAACTTGGCTTGATAGACCAAGTACTGAATGTTCCTATATTTTGGCAGCGTGTTATTTTAATTTAGCTTTCTGCAAGTCCTAGCAAGTTTTCTTGTGTTCCCATTCCAAATTTACCTTACCACTCTCTCATGGTGTCCCTCTTGGACGGTGCTCGCCCAATCCTACTGCTCATTGTAGTCAAAAGCACTCACCAGAGAGTCATAGAGTTGTACAGCATGGAAACAGACCCTTTGGTCCAACCTGTCCATGCCGACCTGCGTCCACACCTCCTCCCTCACCTCCATCCAAGGCCCCAAAGGAGCCTTCCACATCCATCAAAGTTTTACCTGCACATCCACCAATATCATTTATTGTAACCGTTGCTCCCGATGCGGTCTCCTCTACATTGGGGAGACTGGACGCCTCCTAGCAAAGCGCTTTAGGGAACATCTCTGGGACACCTGCACCAATCAACCACACCGTCCCATGGCCCAACATTTCAACTACCCTTCCCATTCAGCCGAGGACATGGAAGTCCTGGGCCTCCTCCACCACCGCTCCCTCACCACCCGACGCCTGGAGGAAGAACGCCTCATCTTCTGTATAAGAAACTAACTGTACATCAACTAACAACTACAGAAGCCATTACAGGAGCAGCGTCTGACTTCCAGTGTTAACCTCTCCACCAGAGAAATCAAACAATTTGACTCAACAGTTTTACACACAGACATCTTAGGACTCTATTTTTCTAAGTATTCATTTACCTTTTCATACCTATTTTAATCTCTATCCTTAATTTCTTGTTCATAATTTTGATTTTCTCTTTTGGGAACCTTCAGTATTAACTTACAAAAACCAATCTTTTATCCATTTAAACAAAAGCTTGACCTGGTGGTCCTCTTCAATTTGAATCATTATGAATTAAAAGAGGGCTACACATGGTTCACTGACCATGTGTCTGTCACACCTGATGATCACAATGACCAACAAAATCAACCTTTTATGTAAAACCTTTCACAATTTCAGGTTGCGCAAAAATGCTTTACAGCAATGAATTGTTCGAAATATATTCATTGCTGTAATACAGGAAATGGGTGGCCAATTTGTGCACAAGTTCCCACAAAAAAAACAAATAAAAATGGATTATCTACTCATTTGTTTAATGATATTGTCTGAGGCATAAATGCTGATGAGGATGCCAGGATAAACTGTCTCACTTGTCTTCAAAATAGACCCATTTTACTAAAAGGTATTTCAGATAACTTACATAACAAAAGGAATATAAACGATCTTGTCCAGTGTTCACCTTAAGGAGGCATTGTAGTTGATTAGAACATAGAATGGTATATCTCAGTCTTGTCCCTTCAGCCCACAATGTTGTGCTGAGCATTTGTCTTAATCTAAGGTCAACCTAACCTACACACCCCTCAATTTACTGCTATCCATGTGCTTGTCCAGCATTCACTTTAATGTCCCTAATGTCTCTGACTCTATTACCACCACTGCATTGCATTCCACGCACCCACCAGTCTCTGTGTAAAGAACCTACCTCTTACATCTCCCCCATATCTTTCTCCAATCAGCTCAAAATTATGATCCCTTGTGTCAGCCATTTCTGCCCTGGGGAAAAGTCTCTGCCTATATACTCTATCCATACCTCTCATTACCTTCTACACCTTTATCAAGTCACCTGTCTTCCTTCTTCTCTTCAGTATGAAAAGTCCTAGGTCACTCAACCTCTCTTCATAAGACAAGCCCTCAGTAGCATCCTGGTAAATCTCCTCTGCACCCTCCCTAAAGCATCTACATCCTTTCCATAATGAGGTGACCAGACTGGACACAATATTCCATGCATGGTCTAACCAGGGGTTTTATATAGCTGTAGCAAAACCTCTTGGCCCTTAAATTCAATACGCCTATTAATGAAAGTCAAAACACCATATGCCTTCTTAACAACCCTATCAACTTAAGTGGCAACTTTGAGGGATCTACGTATATGGGCCCCAAGATCCGCTGTTCCTCCACACTGTCAAGAATCCTGTCTTTAAACCTATATTCAGCCTTCAAATTCAACCTTCAAAAATGAATCACTTCACACTTATCTAGGTTGAAGTCCATCGGCCACTTTTCAGCCCAGTTCTGCATCATGTCTGTCTTGTTGTAGCCTGCAACAATCCTCGACACTATCTACAACACCACCGACCTTTGTGTCATTGGCAAACTTACTAACTCACCCTTCCACTTCGTCAGCCAATTTATAAAAAAACTACAAAGAGGTGAGGCCCAAGAACAGATTCCTGTGGGACACCACTAGTCACTGACCTCTAGGCAGAGTACTTTCCATTCATTACCACTCGCTGTCTTCTTTAGGTCAGCCAATTCTGTGTCCACACAGCCACATTTTTCTGTATCCCATACCTCTTAACTTTTTGAATGAGCTTACCATGGGGAACCTTATCATGACCTGCCCCTCACAAAGCCGTACTATCTTTAATCACATGGCACAGTAAGAACTTGAAGGCTGTAATTCCCAAGAGTACCAAGTAGGGAACTTGGACAATTCTGTTCATAGCTGTCAGTGTGCAATTGGATGGATTTGGTCATTTGGATTAACCGATTTCATTTGGTAATTGGTGGAGTCATTTGAAATAGTTTATTCTTTTGTTGCGTGGTTTTATGCTCACATCCACATTAAGGGAGACTGGTCAAGAAGGTGGCAAGGTCAAAAGCTGTCTTTAGCTTTAAGCCTTGCTGCTCTCACTGAAAAGCCAGCATGACTGCTTTCAATGCTGAAGTGATTTTCGGAACAGCAGACTTGTATTAGTGCCTTGCAGCATTTAAAAAAGAAAGATCAATCTGAAATTTGCGGCAGAATTTAAGTGCCAACTTGAAAGCAGGAACTAAAAAGGCATAGATTGTTGAAGAATTACCTCACATCTGAGCCAAAAGGGGAAGGGTGAGCTTCAACATGATTTAACTAGAATTCAAATCCAAATAAAACAACTTGAATTAAAGTCAGGCATTAAAACAATTTGAATTCTAGAGAGAATGAGGGGATGAAAAAGGGGGAATGAATGTGAATGTGGTGCCTATCAAATGGGCTGCTTTGTCCTGGATAGAATCAAGCTTCGATTGCTATTGGAGCTGTATTCATTTAGGGAAGTGGGGAGTATTCTCACTCACTCCTGCCTTATGCCTTGTAAATGG
This sequence comes from Hemiscyllium ocellatum, assembly GCF_020745735.1. Lineage (NCBI taxonomy): Eukaryota > Metazoa > Chordata > Chondrichthyes > Orectolobiformes > Hemiscylliidae > Hemiscyllium > Hemiscyllium ocellatum. Next base: position 13,930,953 of record NC_083437.1, read on the forward strand.
CAGACAGGCTTTGGGGATTCAAGAGTGAGTTACTCACTGCAGTATTCCTCTGACCTACTCTTATAACTACTATATTTATATGGTAAGTCTAGTCAGTTTTTGGTCATGATAACACCCAGGAAGTTGATAGTGGGTCATTTAGTGGTAGTAACACTATTGAATGTCAAGGGATAGTGGTTAGGTTGTCTCTTATGGATATTAGGTAAAAACAATGACTTCAGATGCTGGAAACCAGATTCTGGATTAGTGTGGTGCTGGAAGAGCACAGCAGTTCAGGCAGCATCCGAGGAGCAGGAAAATCAGCGTATCAGGAATAAAGGCAGAGAACCTGAAGGGTGGAGGGATAAGCTAGAGGAGGGTGGGAGTGGGGAGAAAGTAGCATAAAGTACAATAGGTGAGTGGGGGAGGGAATGAAGGTGATAGGTCAGGGAGGAGGGTGGAGTGGATAGGTGAAAAAGAAGATAGGCAGGTAGGACAAGTCATGGGGACAGTGCTGAGCTGGAAGTTTGGAACTAGGGTGAGGTGGGGGAAGGGGAAATGAGGAAACTGTTGAAGTCCACATTGATATCCTGGGGTTGAAGTGTTCCAAGGCAGAAGATGAAGCGTTCTTCCTCCAGGCATCTGGTGGTGAGGGAGAGGCGGTGAAGGAGGCCCAGGACCTCCATGTCCTCGGCAGAGTGGGAGGGGGAATTGAAATGTTGGGCCACAGGGCAGTGTGGTTGATTGGTGCGGGTGAACCGGAGATGTTCCCTAAAGCGCTCTGCTAGGAGGCGTCCTGTCTCCCCAATGTAGAGGAGACCGCATCGGGAGCAATGGATACAATAAATGATATTGGCGGATGTGCAGGTAAAATTTTGATGGATGTGGAAGGCTCCTTTAGGGCCTTGGATGGAGGTGAGGGAGGAGGTGTGGGCGCAGGTTTTGCAATTCCTGCGGTGGCAGGGGAAGGTGCCAGGATGGGAGGGTGGGTTGTAGGGGGGCGTGGACCTGACCAGGTAGTCACGGAGGGAACTGTCTTTGCGAAAGGCCGAAATGGGTGGGGAGGGAAATATATCCCTGGTGGTGGGGTCTTTTTGGAGGTGGCAGAAATGTCGGCGGATGACTTGGTTTATGCGAAGTTTGATAGGGTGGAAGGTGAGTACTGGGGCGTTCTGTCCTTGTTACGGTTGGAGGGGTGAGGTCTGAGGGTGGAGGTGCGGGATATAGACGAGATGCGTTGGAGGGCATCTTTAACCATGTGGGAAGGGAAATTGGGGTCTCTAAAGAAGGAGGCCATCTGGTCTGTTCTGTGGTGGAACTGGTCCTCCTGGGGACAGATACGGCGGAGGCGGAGGAATTGGAAATACAGGATGGCATTTTTGCAAGAGGTAGGGTGGGAAGAGGTGTAATCCAGGTAGCTGTGGGAGTCGGTGGGTTTGTAAAAAATGTATTTTCTATGTTCTATGTCAGTGCCAAGTCGGTCATCATTAATGGAGATGGAGAGGTCCAGGAAGGGGAGGGAGGTGTCAGAGATGGTCCAGGTAAATTTAAGGTCAGGGTGGAATGTATTGGTGAAATTGATGAATTGCTCAACCTCCTCATGGGAGCACGAGGTGGCACTAATGCAGTCATCAATGTAGCGGAGGAAGAGGTGGGGAGTGATGCCGGTGTAATTACGGAAGATCGACTGTTCTACGTAGCCAACAAAGAGACAGGCATAGCTGGGGCCCATACGTGTGCCCATGGCTATCTCTTTGGTCTGGAGGATGTGGGAGGATTCGAAGGAGAAATTGTTAAGAGTGAGTTCCTGGGCTAGGGAAGATAGGACAGTGTCGAGGTAGGTAGAAATGAGTTCAGTGGGGCAGGAGCATGCTGAGACAATGGGTCGGCCAGGGTGGTCAGGCTTGTGGATCTTGGGAAGGAGGTAGAACCAGGCAGTGCAGGGTTCCCAGACTATGAGGTTGGAAGCTGTGGGTGGGAGATCTCCTGAGGTGATGAGGTTCTGTATGGTCTGGGAGATGATGGTTTGGTGATGGGGGGTGGGGTCATGGTCGAGGGGGCAGTAGGAAGAGGTGTCCTCGAGTTGGCGTTTGGCTTCAGCAGTGTAGAGGTAGTGTGCCAGACTACTACTGCGCCCCCTTTATCTGCTGGCTTGATGGTGAGGTCGGGATTGGAGCAGAGGGATTGGAGGGCTGCGCGTTGTGAGGGTGAGAGGTTGGAGTGGGGGGGGGGGGGGGGGGGGGGGGGGGGGGGTAGATGGGTTGAGGCGGTTAATGTCCCAGCAGTAGTTGGAAATGAAGAGGTCGAGGGCAGGTAATAGGCGAGCGCGGGGTGTCCAGGGGATGCAGTGTGTTGAAGGTGGGTGAAAGGGTCCTTGGAAGGTGGGTGAGAGTCCGGATTGTGAAAGTAAACTCGGAGGCGGAGGCGGGGGAAGAAGTGTTCGACGTCACGGCGTGTATTAAATTCATTGATGCGTGGATGGAGGGGGATGAAGGTGAGTGTTACTGTATCAGGAGCAACAGATACAATAAATGATGTTGGTGGATGTGCAGGTAAAACTTTGATGGATATGGAAAGCTCCTTTAGGGCCTTAGATGGAGATGAGGGAGGAGGTGTGGGTGCAGGTGTTGCAATTCCTGCGGTGGCAGGGGAAGGAGCCAGGATGGATATTTGTCCAGGCCCTGTGCATTTGAACATAGACTGCTTCCGTGTCTGAGGAGTTGCAAATGATTGCACAATGTCAAGTACTATTGGTGAATATCACCACTTCTGACCTTATGATGGAGGGAAGCCCATTGATGAAGCAGCTGAAGATGATTAGGCCTAGGATACTGCCCTGAGGAACTCCTGCATGTCCTGGAGCTGATGACTGACCTCCAGTAATGACAACCATCTTCCTAATTACCCAGTATGACTCCAACCAGTGCATATTTCTCCACTTGATTCCCATTGAGTTTACTTTTGCTCAGGCTCCTTGACGCCACATTTGGTTAAAAGGGTACTTGATGTCAAGGGTTGTCACTTTCACTTCACCTCTGGAGTACAGCTCTTCTTTATGGTTGAACCAAGGCTCTAATGATATCAGAAGCAGAGTAGCCCTGGTGGAATCCAAACTGGGTGGAAATGAGCAGGTTGTTGCTAAGTAGATGGTGCTTGATAGCACTGTTGATGACACCTTCCATCATTTTACTCCTGATTGAGAGTAGACTGATGAGTCAGTAATTGGTTAGGTAGGATTTGTCCTGCTTTTTGTGACAGCACACACTTGGACAGTTTTCCACATTAATGTGTGGATACCAGAATTACAGATATACTGGAACAGCTTGGCTAGGGGTGTGGCAGTTCGGGAGCACAAACCTTCAGTACTACTGCTGGAATATTGTCAAAGCCCATAGCCTTTCAAGTATCCAAATGCCTCAAACTATTTCTTGATATCATTTGAAGTGAACTGAACTGGTTGAAGGCTGGCATCTGTGATGCTGAGGATTATTTGAGGAGGCTGAGATGGAGTTACCTTATTTTCTTTGTACCATCCTGTCCAGTAGGATTTCTGGGTCCCTATTTCACATCAATTTCGCTTTGTACAGGACCGAGAAGAAAAATCCTCACATATTATTAGAGTTCCCAAGTTACATCATCACAATGTTCATTCCAGTAGTTTCCTCAATAGGAACAGGAAACAGAGCGCAACTCTTCTCATACCATTGCAAAAAAACAGAACTTTGTAATGTTCCATGTAGAGTAATTGGGTATAAAATGCCCACTCCAAGAGTACTTCTAGTAACAAAACACAAGAGAAACTTTATGAATGAAAGCATCTCCTTTCAGTATTTCTGGGCTCAACACAAACAATTTGATTTACACAACATCTTACAAAGTTAGAGTCACTCTAGCCCCAGAGGACTCTCTCACAGAGAGAGAGAGATGACTAGTGGTGGCTTAATCTGAAGGTCACCACTTTTTATAACAAATATGAATCTGTGCAAAAATATACAAGTCTAATCTAAAAATAATGTATTTTACCAGTATTAGTCAAATGTAACCTGTTATCTCATTAAGATGTAAAATACTTCTTGCTTTTCAAATACATCCATCTTCTACAGAAAGATTATTAGTGGTTAATCCTTCATCACTTAATATCAATAAGATACATTGACTAAGTTTATAACAAGGAGAGAGTGAGGCCTGCAGATGTTGGAGATCAGAGTTGAAAGGTGTGGTGCTGGAAAAGCACAGCCAGTCATGACTGCTGATGACAGAAATGACTGATGAAGAGCTTATGTTCGAAGCGTCAACTATCCTGCTCCTCAGATGCTGCCTGACCGGCTATGCTTTTCCAGTGCCACACATTTAAACTTATACTACAAGAAAGGTTGGTGGCATCATACCTACCCAAAGAAGTTTCTAGTAAAACCAAATGTCAACTGGGGCACCTCTAACAAGGGGTGTGGGTGTGTGGTAGGCCATGCAGGGATTTAAAAATAAGAATAAATATTTTAAAATGAAGGTGTCACTGGATTGGGAATCAATGTTGATGCGAGAGCACAAGGATGATAGGTGAATGTGACTTGGTTCAAATCAAGATGTGGGCAGCAGAGAATTGGATAAACTCATGTTTATAGAGATTGCATGGCAACAGGCTAGCCAGCAGCATGTTAGAATAGTTAGGATCTCCTAATCAAGGTTTAAACTTATCCTTTAGGACTAATATATAAGATGCAGCATAAATTTTCTTCTGAGTTTTTATTGCTGAAAGTTGAACAGAGATTTGTCAGTTATCTTGAGAGCTCATAATCATTGTTCTAGCACTGCTGCCTCACAGTGCCAGAGACTGGGTTCAATTCCTGCCTCAAGCAACTGTTTGCGTGGAGTTTGCACATTTTCCCCGTGTCTGCGTGGGTTTCCTCTGGGTGCTCCGGTTTCCTCCCACAGTCCAAAGATGTGCAGGTTAGGTGAATTGGCCATGCTAAATTGCCTGTAGTGTTAGGTGAAGGAGTAAATGTAAGGGAATGGGTCTGGGTGGGTTGGTTTTTAGAGGGTCAGTGTGGACTTGTTGGGCCGAAGGGCTTGTTTCCACATTGTAATTAATCTAAGTAATCTAATATAATCTAAACTGAAAGGTCACAGGCACTCATTACTAACACTAATATTTAACTTAAAATGAATATTCTCACCTCATTCAAATATACTATAACAATATAACTCTAAGGAATCAAAGGACCCAAGTTAAAATGCAAACTTTCAGAACAAGTCAGATTTAACTCTTTCCAGCAAAGGTATAGTAGGGTAATGAAATGCATTGCACTGAGAATATTGTAGTACAAGTAGGTTTGCAAGAAATTATTTTTCAAACTTTCTGCTGACTACTGTGCCATGTTAGTAAATTATAGAGACTATCTTTAATCAGTTAAAACCTGATCAAATAGCAGATTATTACATACCACGGCTGACAACTTCCCCTCAGCAACTGGAAAGACTGAAGTAGGAGGGAAAATGGATGCCAAGAAAAGTGGCTTGCTACCATGCCATTTTCCATCCAAAGGTGGGAGAGTGAACAGGTCCCAAACTATCCAGCTCTTATTAACAAGGTAATTTACATCGTGGAGTGCTTATTAAAGATCATATCTCTGGTAAGTTTTAAAACTTTCAGTAAGTTTGGTAACATTCAGCAGCTTCAGATTTTAGGCCAGCTAGCTGGAGGTGAGAAAAATGAGATGGAGATCGGAAGAGTTTTAAAAGGGGAATGATTTTGCCCTTTACAGTTAATTAGAAAACTGTCAATACAGTAGCATGATTTTGGTCCCTTTTTCTGTATTTCAGGTGGACATCGCTGTTAAGACCTGCATCGTTCTTCAACTGAGTAGCCTATTTCAGACAGCAGCTAAAAGCTAATCACATTGTTATTGTCTGGGTCACATATAGGCCAGACTAAATTAGAACAACAGATTTCCTTCCCTCTAAGTCATTAGCTAACCAGGGTGATCTGTACAACAATGACAACTTCGTGTTCATTGGTACAGAGAAGAGTTTTAGATCCAGATTTTATTTATTGAATTTAGGTTCCACCAGCTGACATGGTGGGATTTGAATATGTGTCTCCAGAGCATGGCATTAAAGTCAATCTTGACTTTGTTATGAATGCATGATTTAACCACTACAAAATAATGTGCTTTTCCAAATTTTCACTTGGCATTTTCAGACATTTTGTCATAGAATTCCCTACAGTGTAGAAACAGACCCTTCAGCCCAACAAGTCCAAACTGATCATCTAAAGAATAACCCACCCAGACCCATTCACCTACCATTATTCTTCATTTCCCCCAAATGACCTACACATTCCTGAACACAATGGGCAATTCAGCATGGCCAATTCACCTAACCTGCACATTTTTGGATTGGGAGAGGAAATCCAGACACGGGGAGAATGTACAAACTCCACACAGACAGTCACCCGAGACTGGAATTGAACCTGGGTTCCTGGTGCTGTGAGGCAGCAGTGCTTGCCACTGTGCCACCCCAATTGTCAGAATTACTAACTTGATGCCTGATGATAGGAATGAAAAGCTAGCATGAACATCAGCCTGGTTGTTGTTTGAAGCATTGCAGGGCCATAACTAGACAGCTGTCTCTGCAAAACAGGTTTGGGAGTGGCCAGGCCCCTGCACTGTCACCTCCAGGCTGGGGCCTCACTACAAATTGTGGAGAGATACAAACAATGCTGCACACTACCAAGGAGTAACCCCCTACAGACCGAGCCGTTTGATTAATCACCTAAACTTTGCCATTAAGGAAGCTAGTAATTGCATTCATGGTTTTGATTTTTCTAAATACACAATAACCTTGACATTGTTTACTCATCCTGCAGGAAAATGTGTATAGCCGTAGCATCTTTGTCAAAATGGGAGAATTGTTCTTTTTCTAATAAAGAAGTTTTATTTACAAGCTGCTATATAAAAATCTAAACTAATATCCCTGTATTAGATTAGATTCTTATATAGCAGATGGTTAATAAAACTTTTAAACTTTGGAGCCAAACACTCTTTAATCTCTCTGTGTAAGGGACTAAACCTTATGTAGATTGTCTCTAGAACCACGAGTAATCGGATGGGTTTCTCGTTTCTCAAAATGAAAGGGACTGATGATTGGCACAATAGTGAGTAAATGGGTTTAATCTAATCTACGAAAACCTGTTTGGTAATAGGAACATGGGAAATTGGAGCATGAGCAGACCAGGATGGCACAGTGGCTCAGTGGTTAATACTGTAGCCTCACAGCACCAGGATCCCAGGTTCGATTCCAGCCTTGGGCAACTGTCTATGTGGAGTTTGTACATTCTCCCTGTATCTGTGTGGGTTTCCTCCCAAAGTTGTGCAGGTCAGGTGAATTGACCATGCTAAATTGCCCATCATTCAGAAGGAAATGGGACTGGGTGGGTTACTCTTCGGACGGTTGGTGTGAACGTTTTGGGCCGAAGGGCCTGTTTCCACACTGTAGAGAATCTAATTTGGTTAATCAAGCCTGATTATGATTCAACTAGAGCATGACTCATCATATACATCAACATAATTTTCCCCGCATTATCTCCAGATTCTTTGATACATTGAATGTCTAAAAATCTATCTACCTATCTTGAATAGACTCAGTAACTTATCCTCCTTATTAGAAAATTCCAAAGATTTACCATCCTCTGAGTGAACAAATTCCTCATCTTCATCTTATTTTGAGACTGTGTCTATAGCAATGGAAAACACCCTTCCAGAACCCAAACTGTGGAGTCCTAAAAGAATTGTGTATGTTTCAAAAAGATCATTTCTCATTATTCTAAACTTTAGAGAACACAAACTAGCCTCCTTAATCTACCTCAAAGGATAATTTAACCATCCCAGAATAAGAACAAATTGAAATCAGATGAATTTAGGCTTACTAAAATCAATGGAGGTATTACTGTTTTTGCCCATAGCAGGACCTCAAACACAAAGAATTTATCTCAAAGAGAATAACTTACTCCCCCCCACTTTTCACAGGATATCAGCCATCTAGTGTGGTTATTGTATATTTGACATTCAATCTGACATAACAAAACTCCACCTTTGTTTTGTCACTGAGTTGCAGGTTTCAGTTGTGAGACAAAATATTCCCACCAGTAGTCATGTTCTCTTTCATCTAACTATTCCTGTGGACCCGATGATCTTTCAGTTTTCCTTCATTTCAGTTGAGCCCTTCCATATTACAATTAACATGCCCACTTTATTCACGAAGGCCATGATTTTGGAAATTCCCGTACCATTGATATCCCTCCCACATAGTGTGACTGTGACCTATAAGGACACCCCCTCCCAGAGATCACAGTCCCTCCTGTTCTCAGAACATTTTAATCTAGAATGGCCCCCTAAAACAGCAGTCTCAACGACCTGCTGCAATGAAACTCATCTCCAGATTTGAGTAGCAATTTTCCTCAGGACTTTACCAACCACCCTGAGAAGTCTGAGATTGACTAGTCCAAACTCCTTTATTGACTTTGCACACCAGCATGGTCCAACCCCTTGGATTTTCTCTCCATAGCATCATGACAGACGTGCCTGTAATCCCTGGACTGGATGTGCTAAATCTGGCCCAATTCCTAGACTATGGACATGAGTCCTCGGATCTGACAGGACCAAGCGCCTGATTGGTGGCCAGTCCTTTGGATGGGAATTGGACAAACCCATTGACTAACTGTGGCAGTCCCCTGACACACTGTACTCTCCCTTTACGCCATAAGGACTTGTACCCTTTGACTTTCAATCATGGCCATTTGCTTGACGCATATGCAGTGCATTTTTAGCAAAAGAAAACTGCTGCATATCTGCTGGTGATACAGCTTGGTGTCAACACAGTGATGGGTCAATTATAAGATTGTTAAGTGCTTCAAATTGTGACTACTTTCTTTACTTACATTGTGAGCTAAAAGGCAATGCAAGCAAGAGGCTAGCTGCCTATAACAAAACTGAAAATCCTTTCCAGTAAAAAGCAATGCGACTCACAAAGACTGGCCCTCTGATCAGAAACTAACAGTCTGCAAGTCAATGATGAAGTCAGTGAATGTACTCTCAGAAGGTCATATGAAGTAGACAGAGTTGTAGCCTCCAAGTAAGTGCAAAATGAGTGAGTGCTGAGGAAGCAAGCTAAGAACCATAAGATGAATCCTGTGTAGATGTATGAGATGCATGCCTTACCTGTGCACAAAATGACCAGACAAAAGCATGTAAATTGTAGATGTTCCTGATTTCCAAAGTGTTGAAAAGTTTAAGTGCTCTGAGACTTTGTCGGTAAGCAAGCATGATGAGTTGAGGCTGGTGGTTTTCTAATGGGTGGATGAAGAGTCGAGGAGGATGGGCGCCATGGAGCATGGAGAGACATTGTGCTGAAGAAACAGTTGGATGATGGTTGGGACATGCATTTGGCAAGCTGTAGGTACCAGGTAATTTGGCTCTGATTTGCATGTTGGGAATGTGTGCCATTTAGCTCCTCGAGGAGGAAGAAAAAGAGAGTTAGATATGGCAGGGAATAAAACAGATGAGATATAAATACATAAAAAAAAAGGACAGTCAATAGCAAAATTCTAAAATTCCCAATTTAAGATGCATAGGAAAAAACTGTGAAAATGTTTTCTTGACATTGATATTCTGATTGTTATATTCTGACTGTATTTTCTCAACTTTCTCACCATTGGTCATGCTAAACTAGAGATGGGAAAATTCCTTATTCCCATTATAAATGATTTTGTCTTTAGTTGCAATGGACTCACATTTGTCTTTGTTGACTTCTTCCTTTTTACATAGCTATGGAAACTTTTCCAGCCTTTTAAGGTTTTAAGGTTTCTTTGGTGCTTACTTTCATATTATGTTTTCTCTTTTTAAAAAAAAAATCAGTTTCTTGGCCATCCTTTTATGAATTTTAAAATACAACCAATTCTCAGACTTACTGTTTCTATAGCAACTTCATAAGTCTCTTCCTTTGATCTAATATAATCTTAACCTTGCTTGTGAGCAATGATGGATCACTTTTCCTGAACCGCTTTGTACCTCAAAAGAAATTTAACAGTTTAATAAGCTTTTCTGTTCTTGGAAAATAGAAAATAATGTTCAATTAAATATCAAATTTAAGGCAAAAGTAAAGACCTGAGTAATTTTGCTTCCTTACTGGTGTCTCTGACTGCAAGAAAAAAAATAGAAGGAGTAGAAGCTGCACTAACCTCTTAAGTAAACAATACTCAATTATAATTCCATAGCTATGTGTTACTGTACCACACTACTGGAAGATAGTGGGTACAGATGTTGGCATGTACATTCATCAGTATATAACCAAATCAGTAACATGTACTTGCACTCTATTGGTTCTTGCATTTGGCAGGCTCAAGGTACAGATTTTCCACATCCATAGCACAATTATCATAGAGCTACCAGGATCTAAACGCTTTCAACAAAAAACAAAGCTAGGAAATTTTCAGTAAATTATAACTATACTACAAGAAATGCAAGGCAGTATAGTGAAGTTTTTTTTGTACAAACACATAAAACAGGAACAGGAGTAGGCCATTCAGCTCCTTGAGCCTACTCTTCTACTTAGTAGAAAATTGGTTGATCTGATTACTCTATAATCTCAAACATCCCTGACAACATTTCATCCCTTGTTGTCCAGAAACTATCTATCTCTGCCTTAAAAATATATACTAATACTCTGTTTCCACTGCTTTTAAAGGAAGAGAGTTCCAAAGAATCTCGACACTGAAAAAATAGCTTCTCACCTCTACCTTAATCGAGTGGCCCCCCATTTTTAAACAGTGACTTCTATTTCCAGATCCTGGCACAGGAAGAAAGATCCTTTCCACACACACCCGATCAAACCCCTCAAGATCTTTTACATTTCAACCAAATCACATCTTAACTTTTCTAAACTTCAGCAGATACAAGCCTAGCCTGTCCAATCTTTCCTCATAAGACAACACAGTCATTCAGGTAGTAGTCTAGTAAATCTTCTTTGTACTGATTCCAAAGCATTTTAATTCTTCCTTAACAAAGAGACCAAGACTGTACACAGTATTCCATGTGTACATGCCTTTAATTCTAAATTCATTACTTTCCAAACTGACAAATGTAATTATCAGCAAATCACTAATAGAATATATTTCAAATAATTAAGAAGAATCAGCTAATTTAACAAAGTTGAATGCAAGAGAAGTCTGTATTAATACAGTGCTAAGAACTCAGAACAGTTCGGATTTCCTTTCTTATTCATTATTTTTTAAAAATAGTTCATATTTAAAGCAGAAACGAAATACTAATGGTATGCTGACAAAGCTGCTTGCAAGTTGGGATATAATCACTGCTATTATAAAACTTTTATACTACAAGCTTGGTCCTTCACCTTTTAAAGTGTAGCTCTGTTCAAAACATTGGGCTAAAGATACCTCACATAATCCATTTTTGCAATAAAAATATACATTTCTGAGATGGTGGAACCCTAGATTTGAAGAGAGACATTGATTCCGAGAATGAGGTAATTTGTTAGCAGTGCAGCAAACACGCTGATTATGTATTTTCATCTATATAGTCTTATAGAGGTGAATCATTTTAAGTTCCCAGTGAGGGAGATATATCGTCTTTCATGTGTGATAATGTCATATGATAATAAGAAAATACTTCAAAGTGATTCGCAAAACAACTTGCCCAAAAACATTTTCTTCCTTTGAACTTCTGCAGCCTTGGTATAAACAGAGCTGCTTCACATTCAGGGCAGCTAAATGGTTAGCACTGTGCCTCGATGCACCAGGAACCCAGGTTCAATTCCACTATGTGTGGTTTGTACATTCTCCCTGTGACTGTGTGGGTTTCCTCCAGGTGCTCTGGTTTCCTCCCACAGTCCAAAAATGTACAGGTTAAGTAGATTGGCCATTCTAAATTGCCCACTGTGTCCAGGAATGTGCAGACTAGGTGGACTAGCCATGAAAAATGCAGAATTGAATGGATGGGTGGGCCTAGATAGGATATTCCTCAGGGGGTTTGTGTGGACTCACTGGGCCAAAATAGCCTGCTTCCGCACTGTAGGGATTCTATAATTTCAGGAATATTATGGAGAAAACTATCAAAGAATCTACATCAAATTGAATAACACTCAAAGAAGGAAACAGTCATCTGGAGAGACATTCTAAAATGCAAATGTGATCTCTTCTTCACCAGAATTATTCCTCCTTTTGAGCTGCAAATATAATTATTTTATACTGCCCTGATTTCAAATCTGTTCTTTAATGTTCTGCTCATACTTTAGGTCATTAGAATATGATAACATTCTTTCAGCTGATAAGTGATTTAATTGCCATTAATGAGTGGATCCTGCATTCAGTTAATTGGTCTTCAAAGGTCAATTGGAGCCCCACAACGAGTGCCTGAACACAGCCTTCAAAGGCTTATTTGACTACTATTTCCACCGGAAATATGACAATTTATTCAGTGTATAAACTCTCGTCTTTCTTCAAATTGATCCCCTTTGGTCAGGTATCGCAGCTCCACGCCCTCTAATAATTAATATATAACCAAACCAGCCACTGAACATCTCAAGTGGCACTTGGTCTAAAAGTTGTTCCTGGACAATGAATCTCTGACTGTTAGTAACAGTGAAATGCTTATCAGTGATATACCTTTGCACTAGATTGAGCTTGTCATCTCATTGCCTTCAAGCAGTATCTCGGTGTTGCACTGCATCACAGTTAAACTCAACAATATTTAAGGCACTGGGTTTTTCTGACATAAAAAATGCATTTAGCAACTCCACGATTATAAGGCCATCTGTCTTTTGTGCCTGTGCAAATTCTTTGCATAATTTGCTTTCTGCTTGTTTGCCATACACTTGACTTTCTTTCACTTCTAATCAAGTTTGCTTTGACATTACTAACGAATCTACTCCAGGATTCTATAAGACAATTAATTTCAGATAAAAATACCTTGTAGTACATTAAAAACAATCACCCACCTATTCTTTTGCTGGACAATTATTTGAAAAAGATATATATCATTAGCCTTTGGTGATGCCCAATATATTATTGTGTGCAGTCCATTTCCAATCCTTTGGAGTGGGCAAGAGAAAATTATGGCTCTGGGTTTGAGATTCTTACAGACATAGCTCATAGATGACCTGATATTTGATTTTACAATGGAAAATCAGAATAGCTATTTTGAGGTTGAAATTGTAGCATGTTTGACCAGAGGAGGAGAACAGAAATTGCATTGTTACATGTTCATATTCCTGATAAAACATCCAAAAACACTTCACTGAAGTGGTTACTTGGAAGTGTAATTATTATTGATATTCCGGTAAGAAGAACAGATACTTTGTGTAGTGTAAGTTCCAATAAAACAGTAAGATGCACGAACAGTAATTTATTTTTGGAGGTGTTTGGTCAGGGAAGAATTTTGTAAATGACATTGAAAGAACTCCCAAATCCTCTCAAATAGATTAGTATAAGAACATCATAAATAGCACAAGTAAACCATAAAGATCCTTTAAGTCTGTTCTGTTACTCACTATAATCATGGCTAATCCGCAGCCTCAAATGAATAATTGGTTATCTAGCTGTGCAATAGCCTTTGGGGAAGAGTAACTTTAATATGACAGAATGCTTTATAAAGGTGGAGAGTGATGTAGTTGATTCTGAGACTAAGGTTCTGAATCTAAATAAAGGAAGCTATGTTACTACGAGATATGAGCTGGTTATGATAAATTGAGGAACATTATTGAAAGGGATGTTGGTGGTTAGGTAATGGCATACATTAAAGCAAACATGCAACAAGGTTCCAATTCTGACCTGAGGGGAACTCCAATACAAATCATCCTCCATCCTGAAAAATGCCTATTGATCATTGGGTGGCATGGTAGCTTAGTGTTTAGTACTGCTGCCTCACAGCTCCAGGGACCCAGGTTTGATTCCAACCTTGGGCAACTGTCTGTATACTGCATGCACAGTCTCCATGTTAATGCATAGATTTCTGTTTCCTCCCACAGTCCAAAGATGTGAAGGTTAGGTAGATTGACCACAGCATCCAGGGATGTGCAGGCTGGTGGGTTCTGATGGGGAATGCAGCGTTACGGAGGTAGGCATGGCTGGGATGCTCTTCAGAGGTGCCTTGTCAAGACGTTTCCTATTCAATCATGGACCTTTCTCATGTCAGAGTTCCCTTCTCTGTTACCATGACCTGAGCATAATCCTCCTCTTTTCTATAAAAAAGGCAAGGTATTGATTTATCACCTCAGTTATTCCCTTTGCCTCCACACTGAAACCCATTTTTGGTCCTACTCCTCATTTAAACGCTCGCTTACTGTTTAATGCTTATAGATAACTTTGGATTTCCCTTTATATTATTATATCTCCTAGTTTACAGATAACACAGAGTTAGGTAGAAGCATGAACTGGGAGGATGCAGAAATGATTTCAAAAATAGCCAAATACATTATTGTCTGAATGATGATCGATTAAAAAAGGGGGAGATGAAACAAGACCTGGGTGTCCTTGTTCACCACTCACAATGTAAGCATACAAGTGCTGCAGGCAGTGAAGAAGTCAAATGATATGTTGACCTTCATAGTGAGAAGATTCAAGTACAGGAGCAGGGATCTTTAGCTGCAATTATCCAAGGCCTTGGTGAGATCACATCTGGAGTACTGTGTGCAGCTTTGATCTCTTTATCTGAGGAAGAATGTCTGGCTATGGGGGGAGTGCAATTAAGATTTGCCAGAGTGATGCCTGGAAGGGCAGAACTGACATATGAAGAGAAGTTGGATTGATTAGGATGAAATTCATTAGAGTTTAGAAGAAAATTCTAACTGGACTACACAAGGTAAGTGCAGGAAGGATGTTCCTGGTATCTGGGGAGTTCAGAATCAGGGGCCAGAATCTAAGGATATAGGCTAAGAGATTCTTGGACTGAGATGAGAAGTGTCTTCATCCAGACAGTGGTGAGCCTGCAGAATTCTGTGTCACTGAAAGTAGTTGAGACCCATATATTTAATATTTTCAAGAAGGAGCTAGATATAACGACCTTGGAGTGCAGGTTCATAGTTCTTTGCAAGTAGAGTCGCAAGTAGATAGGATAGTAAAGAAGGCGTTTGGTATGTTTTCCTTTATTAGTGAGAGCATTGAGAATGGGAGTTGGGAGGTCATGTTGTGGTTGTACAGGACATTAGTTCGGGCACTTTTGGAATATTATGCACAATTCTGGTCTCCCTCCAATAGGAAGGATAATGCGAAACTTGAAATGGTTCAGAAAAGATTTACAAGGATGTTGCTGGGATTGGAGGGTTTGAGCTATAGGGAGATGCTAAATAGGATGGGGCTGTTTTTACTGGAGCATCAGAAGCTGAGGGGTGACCTTAGAGAGATTTATAAAATCATGAGGGACACGGATAGGGTAAATAGATAAGGTCATTTCCATGAGATGCGGGAGTCCAGAACTAGAGGGCACAGGTTTATGGTGAGAGGGGGAAGATTTAAAAGGGACTTAAGGGGTAACATTTTCACATGAATGATGGTGCGTGTATGGAATGAGCTGCCGGGGTAGTGATAGAGAGACTGGGACAATTACAACATTTAAAAGGCATCTGGATGGGTATATGAATAGGAAGGGTTAAGTGAGATATGGGCCAAGTGTTGGCAAATGGAACTAGGTTAATTTAGGATATCTGGTCAGCATGGATGAGTTGGGACCGAAAGATCTGTTTCCATGCTGTACATCTCTATGACTCTACATAATTCTCAGGGTTAAATGTATGAAAGGGCGTACGGGGAAAGCAGGAACAGGGTTCTGAGTTGGATGATCAACCATGATCATATTGAAAGGCAAAGCAGGTCTGAAGGGCTGAGTGGCACACTCCTACTCTCTATGTTTCTAAAACTCCAAAGATTAATAAACCTTTGACAGAAATAAATTCTTCTCATCGGAATCTAAAACGGTCAACCTCTTATTCTGCCTATGTGCTCCTGTATTGGGGAAACAGTTTCTCAGTATTTAGCAGGACAGATGAAAAATTGTGTATGTTTCAATGAGATCATGGGGTTATCTGCTCAGTTTATTCAATCTCTCATCACAGAAAACAATTTATAAGTCCTTTGCTGCACTGCCTCTCCAAATAAATCCATAAATCCTTTAATATAGAGAGCAAAACTGCACATATGTGCAATTCTGTGTTGTCGCATTAAAGCCCTTTATAATTATAGATAAATTGTCATATTGTTGTGTTCCTTGTAAAAGCATACCCTCTCAACATTAACATTTACAAGTTTTGCAAATGCTTTTCTACTTATGTAGCTAAAGTGTACAACATCCATTATATTCCATCAGATTCTTTGTTGCCCACTTACTTAAAATAGGAGAAATTGAGGACTGCAGGTGCTGGAGATCAGAGTCAAGAGTGTGGTGCTGGAAAAGCACAGCTGGTCAGGCAATATCCAAGGAGCAGGAGAATTGACGTATCAGGCAGAAGTCCTTCATCAGGAATGAGGCTTGTGGGCTGGGTGGCAGAGATAAATGGGAGGGGGTTGGGGCTGGGTGGAAGGTAGCTGAGAATGCAATAGATCAATGAAGGTGAGGGAGAAGGTGATAGGTTGGAAAGGAGGGTGGAGTGGATAGATGGGAAAGACGATGGACAGGTCAAGAGGGTGGTGCCGAGTGGGAGACTTGGGACTGGGGTAAGGTTGGGGGGAGGAGAAATGAAGAAACTGGTGAAATCCACAATAATCCTGTGTGGCTGCAGAGGCCCAAGGCGGAAGATGAGGCGTTCTTCTTCCAGGTATTAGGTGGTTAGGGTTTGGCGACGGAGGAGGCCCAGAACCTGCATGCCCTTGATGGAATGGGAGGGGGAATTGAAGTGTTCAGCCAAGGGATGGTGGGGTTGGTTGGTTGGTGGGGTGTTCCAGACCCTCCATCACCCTCTTGACCTGTCCGTCGTCTTTCCCATCTATCTAGCCCCACTCCTCTCCCTTTGATCTCTCACCCTCCCAACCCCAAACCACGTTCCTCCATCTTGCAGCGTGTCAGAATGTGGACATAGATACCACCATTACGCGTGGGGACACCTCCCACCTTGTACATGGCAGGTACTCATGTGACTCAGCCAACGTTGTCTATCTTATACATTGCAGGCAAGGATGCCTGGAGGCATGGTACATTGAGGAAACCGAGCAAAGGCTACGACAATGGGTGAATAGGCACTGCTCAACAATCAACAAACAGGAGTATTCCCTGCCAGTTGGGGAACACTTCAGTGGTCCAGGACATTCGACCTCGGACCTTCGGGTGACCATCTTCCAAGGCGGACTTCAGGACAGTCAGCAGCGAAAAGTGGCCGAGCAGAGGCTGATAGTTAAGTTCGGTACCCATAGGGAGGGCCTCAACCGGGACCTTGGGTTCATGTCACATTACAGGTGATCACCATTGCACATACACACACACACACAGATATTCCTACACACGCACACACACACTCTCACACGCACACAGGCACTCCTATACACATATACACATGGACACACATATACACAGATGCACACACAGACACCCACACACACCCTTACAGACACACACACACTCCCACACTCACACATGCATCCCCTCATAGACTTAAGACACTCTGCACTCTCTACACAATACATACACTTTCTCACACTCACAACACCCAATCCAGACAGACAAACACACACTGACAGACAAAGACCCACATGCACACATATATATTGTGGGGTGAATTTGTACTTGCAGGGTTACATTGTACTTTGTTCAAACACTGCATGCATTCATGTAGAACTCTGAGCTCAAAAACTGCATGAATTCATGTAAAACTCTGTTATCTCACTTTTTAGATTAGAATCAATTTTAACATCGTGGCATAGACAGAGAACATGGGGCTAACACCTTCAACATATTGTCTAGCTATCACCATTGTGGTGGAATGCTCTGCCCCAGAGTGGAGGCCCAGTCTCTGGATTCATTTAAGAAAAAGTTGGATAGAGCTCGCAAGGATAGTGGAATCAAGGGTTATGGAGATAAGGCAGGAACAGGATACTGATTAAGGATGGTCAGCCATGATCATATTGAATGGTGGTGCAGGCTTGAAGGGCAGAATGGCCTACTCCTGCACCTATTGTCTTTTTTACTTTTAACAGCTAACCTGAGAACGCAACTTTTTAAAAAAACGGTTTTGAGATTTACATATGAAAGAAGTGAAACTATCAAGGTATTCTAACAGATGAAAGGCTTAACATATAATCAATATAAAATTTCAGTTACATCACACTGTAAACTTTTGCTATAAATTCTGTGTGTTAGGATTGAACCCTCCACTAGCACCTGATGAAGGAACGACACTCCGAAAGCTAGTGTGCTTCCAATTAAACCTGTTGGACTATAACCTGGTGTTGTGTGATTTTTAACCTTATCAACTCAGTTTACAATAATTCTGGTTTAATCTTAACCAGGGAATGAAGACTATCAAACAGAATTGTGCTGGGTGGAAGATGATAATAATTTGATTTTCCTAGTATTTGACTGGAGGAAATTGCAGGTGAAAAGACTTAATGTCAGATCATGAGTCTAGAAACAAAGATAGTGGCACGACTGATTATAGTGAAGTGAAGCTAGATTTTGCTAGTGTAGAATTAAACAAATCACCTCATTTCAATATATCATGGGAGGCATCAACAGCAAGCCTGCCTTCATTTTATCCAACAATTCAACAAGAATAGTTCAAGAAGTCAGCTTGAAAAGAATATCAATTCGTGGAAAAGGAAACATTTCTAGAGATGCAATATAAATTACTATTCCAAAGACAAGCAACATTCCCATTAATGGATGTAAAGCATTGCTATAGTCTCTGCCACTGTTACTGGTCATGGCTAAAGGAAATGCATTCAGTGTACTTTATTTGCACATGGTCTTATCGAAAGTACAGAAAAAAGCTAACTTGTGTGTCATCTTTGTTCAAGTGATAAAATTCTCAATTTTGTTTTAGATGTGTTCAAGACCAGTCCTTGAGTATAATATCCAGCTGACACTCAGGTCATGCCATGTTGCCAGAGTAATTGTTCCTTTGTTATTATACTAAGGATTCATTCTTACTGGCTTGAAAAAGGTTTTATTGCATTATTTGAAGAACAGCGATGTGTTTTCTCAGTTTCCTGTCTAAAATTCTTCCTTCCAACAAAACCGCTATGGAAACAAAAAATGCTCAAACCATCCCTTTGCAAACTATGATCCAGCTCTGTGCAAAATGTATGTCTATTTAACTCAAGAGCTAGGGTGGAAGCTGAGAGCGAGAACAAACAGAGTTGTTATCTCTGGTTTGTGACCTGTGCCACGTGCTAGCGAGGTGAGGAATGGGGAGAGAGAGCAATTGAACACGTGGCTATATGGATGGAGCAGGAGGGAGGGATTCAGAAAGCTGGATAATTGGGGCTCATTCTAGAGTGGGTGGGACTTCTACAAATGGGATGGTCTAGAACTGAACCAGAGGGCTACTAATATCCTTTTTGTGGGGGGGGGGGGGGTGGGAATGGTGGGGGAGGTTTGCCAATGCTCTTCAGGAGGACGGGAACCTGAATTGTAGCTCCAGCGTACAGAAGGTTGAGAGTAGTGAGGCCATGAATAAAGTTTCAAGATCGCAGGACTGTACTGGCAGGCAGGAAAGTGGTTTGGAGCATGTTTACTTCAACACCAGCAGCAACCAGAATAAGATGGGTGAACTTGGGTTGGTCTCTGGGACTTTGATGTTGTGGCCATTTTGGAGACATGGATAGAGCAGGGATAGGAGTGGTGTTGCAGGTTCTGGGGTTCAGATTTTTCAGTAAGAACAGGAAAGGTGTTAAAAGAAGGAGAGGTGTGGTATTGTTAGTCAAGGACAGTATTATGGTGGTAGAAAGGACGTTTCATGAAGAATTGTCTACTGAGGTTGTATGGGCTGAGGTTAGAAACAGAAAAGAAGTGTTAGGAGTTTTCTATAGGCCTCCAAAAAGTTCCATTGATTTGGAGGAAAGGATTGCAAAGATGATTCTGGTCTGAGCGAAAGTGACTGGGTAGTTCTTATGGGGACTTTAACTTTCCAAATGTTGACTGGAAATGCTATAGTTTGAGTACCTTAGATGGGTTGGTTTTTGTCTAATGTGTGCAGGATGGTTTCCAGAAACAGAATGCAGATAGGTCAACAAGAGGCGAGGCCACATTGGATTTGGTTCTGGGGAATTGAACTGGGCCAGGTGTTAGATTTCAATGTGGATGAGCACTTTGGTGACAGTGATCACAATTTGGTTCTGTTTACTTTAGCGATGGAAAGAGATAGGTGTATAGCACAGAGCAAGATTTACAGCTGGGGGAAAGGCAATTATGATGTGGTTGGGCAAGATTTAGGATGCGTAGGATGGTGAAGGATACTGCAAAAGATGTGCACAATTGAATTGTGGAACTTGTTCAAGGAACAGCTCCTCAAGGAACAGCTCCTGCATGTCCTTGAAAAGTATGCACCTGTCAGGCAGGAAGGAAGCGGTCAAGGGAGAGAACTGTGGTTTACTAAAGAAGTTGAATCTCTTGTCAAGAGGAAGAAGGAGGCTTATGTTAGGACGAGACATGAAGACTCAGTTAGGGGGCTTGAGTGTGACAAGTTAGCCAGGAAGAACCTAAAGAGAGAGCTAAGAAGAGTCAGGAGGGGACATGAGAAGTCTTTGGCAGGTAGGATCAAGAAAAACCTTGAAGCTTTCCATAGGTATGTCAGGAATAAAAGAATGACGAGAGTAAGAGTAGGGCCTGTCAAGGACAGTAGTGGGAAGTTGTGTGTGGAGTCTGAAGAGATAGGAGAGTTGATAAATGAATATCTTTTGTTAGTATTCGCACAGGAGAAAGACAACACTGTCAAGGAGAATACTGAGATACAGGATATTAGACTAGATGGGATTGAGGTTCATAAGGAGAAGGTGTTGACAATTCTGGAAAATGTGAAAATAGATAAGTCCCCTGGGCTGGATGGGATTTATTCTAGAATTCTCTGGGAAGCTAGTGAGGAGATTGCAGAGGCTTTGTCTACAAGAATATTGCCAGAAGACTGGAGTTTAGTAAATGTTGTCCTCTTGCTCAAGAAGGGGGGGGTAGAGACAATCCTGATATTTACAGACCAGTGAGCCTTACTTCAGTTGTCGGTAAAGTGTTGGAAAGGATTATAAGAGATAGGATTTATAATCATCTAGAAAGGAATAATTTGATTAGGAATAGTCAATATGGTTTTGTGAAAGGTAGGTCATGCCTCACAAACCTTACTGAGTTCTTTGAGAAGGTGACCAAACAGGTGGATGTGGGCAAAGCGGTTGATATGGTGTATATGGATTGCAGTAAAGGCTTTTGATAAGGTTCCCCATGGTAGGGTATTGCATAAAGTACAGAGGCTTGGGATTGAGTGTAATTTAGCAATTTGGATCAGATATTAGCTAGCTGAAAGGAGACAGAGGGTGGTGGTTAATGGGAAATGTTTATCCTGGAGTTCAGTTACTAATGGTGTACCAGAAGAGTCTATTTTGGGGCCACTGTTCTTTGTCATTTTTATAAATGACCTAGATGAGGGTGTAGAAGGATGAGTTAGTAAATTTTCAGATGACGCTTAAGTCAGTGGAGCTGTGGACAATGTGAAAGGATGTTGCAGGTTACAGAGGAACATACATAAGCTGCAGAGCTGGGCTGAGAGGTGACAAATGGAGTTTAATGCAGAAAAATGTGAAGTATTCACTTTGGATGGAGTAACAGGAATATAGAGTACTAGGCCAATGGTAAGATTGCTGATAATGTAGTTGAGCAGAGAGATCTCTGTTCTATGTTCATAGATCCCTGAAAGTTGCCACATAGGTTGATTGCCTTGTTATGAATGTGCATGGTGTGTTAGCTTTTATTGGTAGAGGGATTGATTTTCGGAACCATGAGATCATGTTGCAGCTGTACAAAACTCTGGTGCAGTTATGCTTGGAGTATTGTGTTCTAGTCGTTGCACTACAGGAAGGACATCCAAACATTAGAAAGGGTGCAGAGGAGATTTACCAGGTTGTTGCCTGGTATGAGGGGAAGATTTTATAAAGAAATGCAGAGCGACTTGAGGCTGTTTTAGTTAGAGAGAAGAAGGATAAGAGGTGACTTAATAGAAGCATACAAGATGATCAGACGATTGGACAGTTAAACAGTGACAGCCTTTTTCCTCAGATGGTGATAGCTAGCACGAGGGCACATAGGTTTAAACTGAGGGGAGATAGAATAGACAGATGTCAGAGGTAGGTTCTTTACTTGGAGAGTAGCAAGGGCGTGGAATGCCCTACCTGCAGCAGTTAAGTAATGCCAACGTTAAGAGCATTTAAATGGTCATTGGATAAACATATGAATGAAAATGGAATAGTGGAGATTAGATCGGCTTCAGATTGGTTTCACAGGTTAGTGCAACATCGAGGGCCGAAGCGCATTACTGCGCTGTAATGTTCTATGTTCTATCTCACAGCCGCTAAATTCAACACTTCTTGAATTACATAGAAATATTGCATGCTAACGTACTATTTAAGCAATGTCTTTTTATTTGCTCTTGATGGCCAAGAATGTGATTTTGTTCCCTAATATTATTTATCTCCATGCCATTTGGAACTGCCACCTTGGAAGTGCCCCTTAGTCTTTTTGTTCAATTGTAGGTTGGAGGGTAGCCTTCTCTCAGTACTCCTCCATAGAAGAATGCACACTTGAAACAGAAGTTATATACAATGATCAAGAATGAGAAGTTTTGTAATTTTCATCAGAGTCAGAGTCATAAAGTATGGAAACAGATCCTTCAGTCCAACCAGTGCATACTAACCATAATCCCAAACTAAACTAGTCTTACCAGCCTGCATTTGGCTCATATCCCTCCAACTATTTCTAATTCATGTATTTACCTAAATGACTTTTAAACATTGTAAACATACCTGCATTCACCACTTCCTCTGGAAATTCATTCCACACACAAACCACTGTGTAAAAACATTGCCCCTCATGCTTTTTTAAATCTCTCTCTTCTCACCTTAAAAGTATGCCCCTTAGTCTGAAAACCCTCCACCATAGGGATAATACACCTGCTATTCACCTTACCTATATCCCTCGAGAAGGTTACCCCTCAATATCCTATGTTCCAGTGAACAAAGTCCAAGCGTATCCAACCTCTCATTATAACTCAAACCCACCATTACTGGCAATATCCTGTTATATCTCTTCTGAACCTTCTCCAGCTTCATTATATCCTCCTTATAACAGAGTGACCACAACTGGGGCACATAACTGTAGAAGAGGCCTCACCAGCCCCTCATAATCTCAGCATAGTGTCTATTCAGGCTCTACTCGAAGATCTGAGCAATGAAGGCAAGCATGCTAAACACCTTCTTAACCACCCTATCTATATCTGATATAAACATCAAAGCATTATCTAACTGAATGCCTAAATCTTTTTCTTCTTATTGAACCCTGGGACCAAGTGCATTTCATGACTGAGAATTCTTTAGGTGTGAAACAGACCATGGACAGGGATATAAAAATGATGGAATCACTTTCAATCTGTTACAATCATATCTGATATTCAGTTCTTTCAAAGTCAGTGAAACTGATTCTGGAACAGTAGGTGGTTCTAATAGATGATTAATACAACTCTGCACAAGTAGCATATTTGCTAATTTGACCTCCAGTATTATGTTATAAATTTGACAATGGAATTTGGGCCCTTCATGGCTTGAGCAGGATAATTGTTCTTAATGTTAAGTTCAGATGGAAGTTAGAACTTGATAGAACAACCATAGCAACACGACAACATATTGTGAAGGTGTGTTACAAATCACATTCAATCTAAGTTGCTATAGCAACATGCGTTTCTGCATGTTAGCTTTCCCCCATGCTTTCACTGTCTACCATTGGTATTTTCCGAAAGATCTGCAGGTTATTATTCAACTTGACTGGCAATGTTATACAAGTATTTTCTTCAGGCATTGAGCTTTAGACTGCTACTCAACCTCAAAACTCTCGGTCAGAGGCAGAGATGTTAACTATTGCACCACAACCTTTTCCTCATTACAAATTCTAAAAGCACAACTACAAATTTATAGTCCAGTTCATATAAACACAAAAGATATTTTTTAAAAGGCTGCCTCTACCTGGAGCAGCAGGATGCTTCCAGAGGTGAGATGTACAGACTCCAGATACAGAGTGCTGCTGGCATAAGGAACAGAACAGCCATCCAGCAGCAAGCAACTATCAAAGACATGAATAGTCCAAAGTCATGGACAGCTGGGATCTGCGAGGCATAGAATAGAAATATTATAATTATTAAACATCAAAAACAATAACATAGGTCAATGGGCCATGAATCAGTACTGAAAGTGGAATAATCTGAATTTTAGCTGATCATGGTTCAAATCTAGTTGGACTGGTTTCCTGTCTTGCTGGCAAAAAGGTTTATATATGAGATATGTCTTTGGATGTGCATTACATTTCCTGACGGGTGTGAATGTAAGGGTAAACTGGCAGATGGTTCAGTAAGATCAGGTTTGTGGCTGGTTCTGGAAAATAAATACATCCTATTGAAGAAGATGAAGTGCCACCCCAAGTTGTGAAATAAGATATTAAATTGGGGTAATAAAGTAGAAGTTTTACCTTGAATGAAACCATTTTTACTCCTGATCACAGAGGACATGTTGTTAATGCAGATAATCAAATTAAAGGCAATCATCCAAAATTAACATCCTTCACATTAATAATCTCAGAAAAAGTTACTTTCAAACAACATATTTCAAACATTAATAAAATGTAAAAGACAAAGTGAAATAAACATTCCTATGTTATATTCCAGTGGTCAAGAAAGAAACCAGAGCTAGGTCTTAGAATTAACTTGTTCAAAGTGAAACACTGCAAATATATACCTCATGAGTTTACTGTGCCACTGACTGTCTCTTTATAATTATCATTTCTTGACCTATTATGTCACAATTTCTTCAAAATTATATCCTCAGGTTAACTGGTATTTTCTGGCACAAAAATATAGACACTATCACAGTGCCACAAGACCCCACCAAATCTATTCATACAAGATTGAGAGAGACAACACTAAGATTTAAACTAAAAATCTCCTACCTACTATGGAAGTAGTTAATTATGTGTTCAATTAATACCCTCAATCTTTATGCATTCAATTTCAATTGATATAATTATTATTCTGCTATCTAATTATTAATTGGACAGATGCTGAGTTTCTGAACACAAACTGATCAATTTACATTGTTTTTGAACAAACTGAAACTAAATTAATATAGCAGATTTTTAAATTCCGTCTTGGAAAATAAATGTCACGTGCAAAATTGGTATTTATTACTCATCCCAAACTGTTTTGAGAAGTGGTAGTATCCTGCTTAGGTAGCAGTTTGGTACTAAGTGATGTGTCTCAGCACCTCAGAGGATAATTAAGTCAGTCCCGTTGTATAGGATTCCAGTCTTATGTAACAACAACTTGTATTTAAACAAACCTATTAACATGGTCAAACGTTGTATTATGTTATTCAGAAATTATTATTAAATAAAGTATGAGTCAGTGTTATCTAAGGAGATGTTAAGGAAGGTAAAGTCAAAAAGCTGGAAAGAATGGGAGAGAAGGGGAAAGATTTATGAAAGGAATTCAGGTGCTGAAGGTCCTTAGAGGTGAGCTGAAAGTGGCGCAGCAATCAAAAGCCAGAAGTGAAGCGTTCAGATAACCCAGAGTTTTTGAGGCAATGCAGGAATTTGAAACTTATTGCTTAATTGCCAGCCAGTGTAAATTGGTGATAGGTGAAGAGGCAGTAGCACGAGTTAGAACGTGGAGAGTTTATGGAGTTTATGGAGAGTTTATGGAGAGTTTGACCTAATGGAGAGTGTTCAATGGGAGGCCAGTCAGGAGTCCAATGCAACAGTCAGAGGTAGAGATAACTGAGACATGATCTAGATTAGAAAGGCAGGTTTCTCTTTCAAAAGGATATTAGAACAGCGAAAGTGAATTTGAAGTCAAAATGAGACATTTAGCTTTCCAAACTGATATGAGGATTCAGTCATGGTCAGAAATGAACTATCAATTCTTTAAATTTTGAAAATCATACTGATGTTAAAACTAATGCATGTTGCTGCAAATTGGACAAGTGGAACAAGTCAGTTTCAATTGAATATATGGGGCTATAATCAAATAAAGGGGTCCTTGTGGTGCACTGGTAATGTCTCGACTGCTGGCCAGGAACAAATCTCACCTGCTGGAGAGGTGTATCGTAATGTGTCTGAACAGGTTGATGAAAAATAACTATAACCAAGTAAGTTAACAACAATATCAAGGGATTCTGAAATAGCCATTGTGAACACTTTGCTTCATCTAATTAACAGATTTTAGCCAATCCCTCAACCTCTGGAATGAAAGACAGCCCTTGAGATTGACATTATAAACAAACATACTCATGCAAAAATTGTGAACAGAAAGAAACAGGGAAATATCGCAATCAGGCAAATAAAAGAAATCAGTAGACTGCACACAGCATGAAGTTTGTTATAATTAACTGACCTGGGAAAATATATTTGCTGCATAAGCAGCTGCTGTGGTGAATGAGGTGAAGAAGGTGGCTTTCCCTGCTGTTTTAATGGTATGAATCATCCTTTCCTGTGGGTTACGAAGGTGGCTTGCTTGCCGGAAAGTGTTGATGAACACAAATACATCATCCACCCCTGAAAATACAACATTTAACTGAAAAAGCAAACAGATTTTTTTTAAAAATTGAAACACACACAGGAAATTTTGGAAAAACTCATCAGGTCTGGCAGCATCTGTGGAGAGAGAAACTGAGTTAACATTTCAACTCAGATATAACTGAAGTTCTGTTCTGAAGAAGAGTCATGCTGGACTTAAGATATGAATTCTGTTTCTCTCTCCACAGATGCTGCCAGACCTGTTGAGATTCTCCAGTAATTTCTGTGTTTGTTTCAGATTTGCAGTGTCTGCAGAATTTTGCTTTATTAAAAAAAAACTGGCCTTTTGAGCATTTCAAAAGATTGACAATCCTCATTTTATGTTAATGTACTTGGATGAAATTCTTATGTAAAGCTGGTAGAACAGAGATATATTTTCAATGGATTGACTCTTTTAAATGTTTGTAAGTGGTGTTTCACACAGATGCACCATTCAAAAGAACAGCAACATTTCAAATAATGATAGGGTATTGAGTGAAGGGATTTACAGGGATTTACAGGTGAACAGAGCTCTGCAAGATAGGGATTGATAGCTTCAAAATATTAAATTAATACCAGATGCTGTGGAGCAGGATCATAAGACACAGAATCCTGCTCCACAGCTACCTTATGAAGGACCAGCGCTCCAAAAGCTAGTGCTTCTAAAGAAACCTGTTGAACTATAACCTGGTGTTGTGCGTTTTTTAACTTTGTCCACACAATCCAATACCGGCCCCTCCACTTCAAAATATTAAGTTAGATACCAAGGTATGATGATGATATCATGGACATATCCCTTAAAGGTATGTCACACATCTGCTGCAAGACCTAACACAACCATACTTACTGCATACACCATGCAAATATGAATTACTGCATGTGTGTAGCAAATGATAAATCTATTTGATTCCCTTACACCTAAGATTTTGAAGAGGTAAGGTCCCAAGAATCATAATCTTATTTAATAATGGTAGGGAACTGCATTATATGATACATAATGCAGCTTGGATGATGATTTATTTAAATAGCATTCACAGATCATTTGTATTTGGTGAACAGCTGCTTGATGTTCGATTGTTAATGCTACTCGCCAGAGAAATGGAAACTTTGAGCTTCCTCAGGTGGACAGTGCAGTAAGGTACTCATTATGTTGGTAAATAATTAATTGAAGAAAAGATCCCTTGTGTTAATATACTCAGTTCATAGTACACCTAAGTGCAAAACTGAAAACCTGACTGACAACCCTAAATTGGCAGAGTCAACAAAATATATGACAGCAATTTGCTGATTCATTTCTCAGGGTACCGTCTTGACGAATCAGAATGAAGTCATCTGAACAATGCTTAGAAGTTAGCTGCCAATCATCATTAATTGGTACATTCTTCCTAGCAACACAGTTACCAATCAGCATTTTCCTCTCCTAATCGTTCTCCCTTTGCTTTTCAATGATGAAAGGTTTAAATGAAGTGTGTCACTTTTCAACAATATTTTAAAATTAAACAGTCAACTTTTTTTTACACTTATAATAGAAACAGAACAGCTTTAGCTATGAAAGAGTAAATGAGTCATTTTGGGCAGTAAGTTCCCATGAACTCAGGCTCACTGCCCAAAGCAAAAACTCAAATTGAAATTAAGTGGGTAGTCACTTACAAAGACCACAGGATAGCCAACATAGAATAAGGCTTTTTGAGTATGAAAAAAATTTTCAATAGAGTTGGTACTGAGGTATATTGAAGGATCTTTAACAGTGTTGTGTCTCGTCTTTGATTTGATGCTGATAATGGGTGTCTATAATAGCACATATTCTATTCCACAGCATGAAGTTCATTCATTTGAATGAGCATGAAGAAAGAAACAGGACTAGATAATTAAGGCCTTATTCATTTGTATAATAAACTTAGAATCCTTTCTTTACTTTTTAGATGTATAGGTTTACCTTTACTGATTTAAAAAACTGAAATGAACATATTCACAATAAAAACTGAAGAACTGCAGATGCTGGAAAACAGAAATAGCTGGAAAAGCTCAGCAGGTCTGACAGCAGCTGTGGAGAGAAATCAGGGTTAAGATTTCAGGTCCAGTTACCCTTCCTCAGAACTGACAGTAGCTCGGAAAAAGTTGTTTTTTATGCAGAAGATAGCACCCAAAGAAAAGAACAGAATGTATAACTACTAATGGCTAACAATGGGTTGTATGCAATAGCAGACGATGTGATAACAAGACCTGGTGTGTGGGGGGTTGTGCTAAGGACATGGGAGAAGGTGCTTCAAGCTCTAAAATTGTTGAACTGGATATTGAGTCCAGAAGCTTGTAGAGTTCTGAAGTGGAAAATGAGGTGCTGTTCTTCTAACTTGTGCTGAGCTTCACTAGAACACTGCAGCAAGCCTGAGACAGGTGTTGGCCAGGAAACAAGGTACTGAGCTGAAACAATCATTCTCCAAGGCTGATTGTTATCCACTCTTTTGCCTGTTCATCTGTTCTTCTCTGTCTTTGGGCTCTATCTCCACCTATCTTTACTCCTTATCCCCCCACCATATCTTCTGCATAAAACCAACTTTTTCCTAGCTACCATCAGTTCTGAGGAAGGATCATTGAACCTGAAATGTTAACCCTAATTTCTCTCCACAAACCTGCTGAGCTTTTCCAATGAATATATTCACCTCCTGATAGTTAAAACTCCTGATAGTTAAAATGCACAGCAAATGAAATCATTGTCAGATCACTTACCAATACCCACAATGACAAACGCTGCTACTCCATTTAAGATGCCCAGGTACTGGATGCCAAATACTACATGGTATAGAAACAGGGCAACCAAGCAGCTCAAACCAATACTGGCAATTCCAAAGAACGTCAGAAAGGCTGGAGAAACACAAAACAGGTATAAGATTCTGCATAGATTAAAACGGTTTCTTAAAACAGGGAAAAATGAAAAATGCATTCTAAAAGCTAGTTAAAGAAAAAGAAAATATTGCAGTTTAAAGCAAGTGGTAACATTACAGAAACAAATATGCAATTGTGGAACTTGTTTGTTTTAATATTCATTTCAACTCCCATTTAATAGACACACAATAAGATGCTACTATTTATGGACGTGCACCATTAACCGAGCGTCTGAAGTAAGTAAAGAAGAAAATTTGATGCAGGGCTTTTGATTTTAACTATTCATTTAATGTAGCTGAAAATGTGTTGCTGGTTAAAGCACAGCACGTTAGGCAGCATCCAAGGAACAAGAAATTCGACCTTTCGGGCCAGAGCCCTTCATCAGGAATTCATTTAATGTAGCCATGTACAATGGACTTCCAGCAGAGTTACAAAATTTTGCTATTGATTTCAAGGTAGGAGGTAGTGATGGAAAGCGTTCCATTCAGGTGAGTAAAGGAAGAGAGACAACAAAATACATTCACAAGTGTGGGGACAAATGTATGTTATGTAAGTCGGTAACGTATTCACAATGTATTATTTGTTCTTTTGAGGAATACAAGCATCACTGGCCAGATCAGCATTTATTTCTCATCTCTAACGACATTTGAAAAAGTGATGGTGAGGCAGTCTATTGGACTATTGCAGTTCATGTGGTGCAGGTACAGCCACACTTTGTAAGCAATTTTAGACTTCTAACTGTGAAGGAATGCTGAAACAGTTCTAAGTCAAGATGGAGTGCAGGTTGGAGGGAAGCATATAGGTAGTGTCTTCTGTATGCATCTCGTGGTCTTGTCCTTCTTGATAGTAGAGGCTGCAGTTTGGAAAATGCTGTTGACAGAGCCTTGTTGCAGTGCATCTTGTTGATGGTACATACTGCTGCCACAATACATGTGCGATGGAGGGTGTGAATGTACTAAGGTATAAAGAACAGTACAAGTACTGGTAGTAGATACAATCTTAATCAACCATGTTGTTTTGTCCTGGATGGTGTAGAGCTTCTTGAGTGTTGTTGAAGCTGCATTTACCTAGACAAGTGGAGAATATTGCATCATATTACTGACTTGTGCCTTGTAGATGTTGGACAAACTTTGGGGAGTCAGGAGGTGAGTTACTCACCACTGAGATCTCAGCCTTTGACCTGCTGTTGTCGTCACTTATTAGCCTCTGAGAAAGTTTGAGTGATGATGGGGATAGTTTTCAGTCACAACTCTGCACATAGGTAGCCACAGACTGACTGATACACCCCAAAGATCAGGGCAGATGCGGAATTTGTATCTTTTTGTGGCAAGAAAGTAGTCCAAATTTATGGGTATAGTGTTGGGGAAAATAAAGAAACTGGAACCCTAAACATATCCTGTTTACTTGCAACTGCCAGGTTACCAATTCTGAATGGTCACACATTCACTAAAGTTAAGACATAAACAGTAAGACTGCTAGTTACAGTATGAAAATTGGTCTAAGAAATATTAGAATACTTCTAGACAACAATACAAGACCAGAGTCCAGAATAGCCCTTAGTACCAGAATGTTGAATGGATATGACATCCATACAACGGCCTCAAGTGAAACATAGCTTACCGATGAGTTTCAACATGAGGCAGTTGATATGAGCTACACATTTCGCCACATGAAAATTCCAAGGACCAGCCTCATCAATTAGGCATGGGCTTTGATATTTAATTTGAATTGGCATACAAGCTTGACTCAGCCATCCAAGGATCAGTGACCAACTCACCATTCTTAATTTTACATCTTGCAATAATCTTGCAAAATACAACATTCAATAGATCCTACACTTCAACAAAGACACATACAAATGAAGTCAAAGAAAACAGTATGATGATCTCAGCAAGATAATTAGAGAACTCTAACCTTATCCAAGCAAGACAAACTCATTAGTCTTGGTGAATTTCTTGATTGCTGCAGATTGTAACATATGGACAGGAGAAGTACTAGGACACCACTATATTGGCAAAGCAAACTCCAATAGCCAACTCATCTCTAAATGCAATGAATTTGATCTAACCAACAGCAAGCAGTCAAACTTTGTTATGTTGAGGTTGTACAGGATATTGGTGAGGTCTCTTTCATAGTACTGTGTCCAGTTCTGGTCACCCTGTTATTTTATTAAACTGGAAAGGATTCAGAAGAGATTTACCAGGATATTGCTGGGAATGGAGGGCTTTAGTTGTTTGGATAGGCTGAGGACTTTTTCATTGGAGCATAGGAGGTTGAGGGGTAAACTTCTAAAGGTTTATCAAATCATGAGAGGTGTCTTTTCCTTAGGGTGGGGACTTTCAAGATTCAGGGGCATATTTTTAAAGTGAGAGGAGGAAGATTTAAAAAGACATGAGGGGCAATGTTTTTAGACAGAGTGATTTGTGTGAAGAATGAACTTCCAGAGGAAGTGGTGGATGTGGGTACAGTTTAAATGATGTTTCGGTAAGTACATAGAATAAGAAATATTTGTAGGACTACGGGTCAAATGCAGGCAGGTGGGACTAGTTTAGTTTGGGATTATGGTTGGAATGGACTAGTTGGATTGAAGGCTCTGTTCCAGGCTGTATGACTCTACAACTCTAAACTGGAAAGAATTTGGATGCATCCTAGATTCAAAAACTTGCAACACATTGGACTATGTTACTGTCTGTTGTAGAACTCTCAGGATGTTGCTTGACCCGCTTGCTTAGGGGTAAAGAATGTTGGCTTCCAAACAGCTCCTTAGCAATATTCTGTCTTTGAAGATAAAGTTTACGGTGTTGTAGCACAGAGGCAAGCCACAAAGTAAGCCTGATGTAACTTTTCTTAAAGGCATAGCCAAGAGACAAGAATAACAACAGAAACTAGCTACAAACTAGGAATTGCAGATATCCTGCAGGACAACATTGCCATTGATGATTTTTGAAAAAAGTTAAAGGACACTACCGACAGTTAAACAGAAGCTCCAAAACTGATTTGACAACAGTGAAAATATATCACCAATTTCAAGATGATGTCACAAAACACTCAAAGATCTTGTTTCTCTGGCAAAATATCACCTACAAGGAATGGCAGATGCCATTGCGCAAAACACATGCTATGGGCTAAACTGAGAAAAATTAAAAACTATTGGTGGGAAAACATGGCCAATGAACTTCAAGCAGTTGCTAATAAAAATGTCTGAAGGCTCCATCTGAAGGTTTGTATTCAGTGGTGGTCCCAAAACCAATGGTGCGATATCCATCCTCTGAGCGAAGGCAATCTGCAACTGACAAATAGATACAAGATCTGTCTCTTTGAACAGAACACTGACCACATCCTTAATCAAAAATCCGTAGCGTGCAATGATGCCATTGAGATGCATAATGGCATTACACTCTGGAACAGCTTGCTCTTGATCTTTCTCAACTGGAAGTCATGAAAGCCACAAAGCAGCTTGTTGTGGGAAAATCACTGGGAGCTGGTGACATTCTAGAGTACTTGATATTCAGTAAGAATGAAGCATTCAAGTACAGAGGGGCTAACATGGTTAGGAAACTCATTCAACTCTCCAACCTTATCTGAAACCAGCATGCTGTGTTGCAAGACTGCAAGGATGCATTAATAATTCACCTTTACAAACAGAAAGGAATCAAATCTATCTGAGTTTCAACATGGAAGATCATTACTTTTAACTGCAAGAGTTAAAAATCATACAACACCAGGTTATAGTCCAACAGGTTTATTTGTAAGCACTAACCTTCGAAGCGTTGCTCCTTCGGCAGGTAGCTAGTGGGGTAGGGTCATAAGACACAGAATTTATAGCACAAGATTATAGTGTTGTGCAACTGACATATATCAAATGAACCTATAAATTCTGCGTCTTATGATCCTGTCCCACTAGCTACCTGACGAAGGAGCAACACTCTAAAAGCTAGTACTTCCAAATAAACCTGTGGACAATAACGTGGTGTCGTGTGATTTTTAACTTTGTCCACCTCAGTCCAACACCAGTGCCCCCTCATCATTAACTGCAAGAACAATTCTTGCAAGGGCTAATCTCAATTGAACTGTCATTCATCTCATTGACTTGGTGTAGCTTTTATGCAGTTTGGGGGGACATAATTTTTGCAGCATGTCAAATTTAAGGAAATAAGCAAATAAAATAAGGAACTGTATATGATATTTATTGATCTGAACAAAGCTTTTGACACTGCAAACAGTGTAGAGGATCTGTGCAGTTAGAAAGCATGCTCATCAGAGTTCTGTTTCATTGGGTTTGTTATGTGGTTCACATGGAGTACTCCAGAAAACACAAAGCCAGTTGAGCATAGAAACTTGCTCAATGGACTGTATCAAACTTAGATATAAAGATATCTTGAAAACCAACCTCAAAGCTTGCAAAGTCCTAATACATGGAAAGCAAAATAATCTTAGACATACTTATATTGAGGAATCTCTGCATTGAGTGATTTCAGTGTTTCAGAACAGCAGAGTCAAGTGCCTCCAGGGCATAAGTGAGCGCAGTACAATACCAATGCCTCCAGTGAACCTACAACACCAACTTCATAGGCAGTATTTGCATTTGTTAATATAAATTAAATCTTGATCCAATGGCACATGTATGATGATAGCAAGCTAGACTGTAACACTACCTTTTATTTTGTTTTTGAAAGAACACATCCATTTAAGTGATGGGAGAATCCATCAGAGATATCAAAAACGTGAAGGAAAGTTTCAGCAGTAGATGAGTTGATAAGGATGAAGTCAGGCAGAATTACAGAAGTGGAAATAAGTGGTTTTATGATAATGCTAAAGTGGTTGTAAGGTCACCTTAGGGCCAAATGTGACACCAAAGTTTTGAACATTCTGGTTTAGTCTGAAATGAAAGGGAGTGAAATGGAGTCAGTATTAGGGATCTGATTTAGGAGGTTTTGAGGAAAATTTCAACTCATCTAGCATTGGTTGAGGGAATTGTTGGGGAGATAGAATTTGGTGTTGTAAACATGCATTCAAAGACTAATCCAACGCTTTTGAATTATGTCACCAAGAGGCATTATGCAGTTGAAAAACAGAAGCAAGCCAATAATAAATCTTTGGGGTCACCCGATAAAAAAGGTGACATGACGAGCAGTTGTGGGCAGAAATGAATTACTTGGAAGGATAAGGAAAGTACATCCAAAAGTAAAATGTAAAAAAAATTAAATACTTAAAGGAAAAACAATTTATAAAGCAATGAATTAAAAGGACAGGTCTATCAAAGAGCTAGTACAGATATAATGAACCAAATGGATTGCTTGTGTACAATAAAGATTCTATGATTATTGACATAGGCAACTAGATTGCATCAGGGACTTCTAAAAAACAACAGAAACTGAACAGAATCAAATGTTAGAACTTGACAGTTTTTAAAAAATAATTTTTCATAAGGATTGTTTATGACAGGTTTACTCAAAAATGTGATAACAGGAAATTCAAAGCTCAAATCCCCAGAGAGCTTTTAGTGTTACGAGTGAGAAGTTAAATTTTGCAGGCATTCTGTCCATTTTCTTGATAGGAACATTGCATATGTGGTCATTGTGCACAACTTGGCTGCAGAAATTGAAAAGTGAAAACGATATTTAATTTTTTTTGACTAGTGCACAGAACTTTGATGTAGACACACAAGAGTAACTAAAAATAATGCACACACACATTTATGTTCAAACTAAAAAAGAAACAGGTAGTGATAGCTCAACACATTTGAGATACAAGAGTTTTCAATATGGATTATAATAATCTCAGACTTCACATACAACAAAAATACTTTCAAAACTTAATTACAAAATGCTAATTTCCCAATGATAATGATATTTGTTCTTGCACAATTATAAGCACTCACACAATTCATGCTTTCCAGCCGTTAATTTCTAAAAGAAATGAAACATCTATTTGCAATTAACCTCTCCAGTTATTTTGTTGCCCTATTTTCTGAATTGAGAACATCTGGCTTGTGTTGGATAGCAGAAGTACAAATGTATAATATTGCCTGTGAAGTTTTATTGTGCCCATAAAGCACAGCAATACAGAGCTTAAAGGCAATTTAACAAATCACTTTCCATGAAATTGATTGCAGAACCTGACATCCATTAATAGTGTAAACAATCATTTGAACCAATTTGTTAATTCATAGATTTGATTTTTTGATGCATTGCTCTGTCATGCAGATCAAGCTTTCAGAAAAATCTATCCCTTCCATCATCATCGCCAGCTGTATAGATAACAGATGTGTGGTATGACTTTCCAAAATTTCCTGGATTTTAGAACATTTGTTCCTCAAACAAAATTGTGGTCAGTTAACTTATTTAATTGCTATTTGTGGGACTTTGCCTTTGCAAATTACAAAATATTCTTGCAAATGGACTGCCTCATTTTCCTATATTACAACAGTGATTATACTTTAAAGTTTCATCACTGGCTGCTATGGGATGTCCTGGGAAAAAGCATAAACGCAACTCTTTTTTTTCCTCAATAGAAACAAATACAACTGTAGTTGGAAATCTGAAATGAATACAGAGAATGCTACTGAAACTCAACAGATCAAGCAGCATCAGTGGAGAGAGTTTCAGAAAGGTCATATTGAACTTGAAATGTTAAATCTATTTCTCTCTCCACAGATGCTGCTCGACATGCTGGGTTTCTCCAGCACTTTTTGTGCTTGCTTCATTTCTTTTTCCTTCCTGATAAGTTGTTTCCATGTATTGCATCTGCTTGGCCTTTGCAGTTTGAGTCAAATAGTCACTAATTCTCTTAAGATCTTGAAAAGCATTAGGCCCACCCACAAACCAACTCCACTGATTTAACTTTGCTTCTTTAAGGAAGATACAGTGCCATCCTCCCAACTTTAGATTAGATCAGATTACTTACTGTGTGGAAACAGGCCCTTCGGCCCTACAAGTCCACACCGACCCTGCGAAGAGCAACCCACCCAGACCCATTCCCCTACATTTACCCCTTCACCTAACATTAGCATGCCCAATTCACCTAACCTGCACATCTTTGGACTGTGGGAGGAAACCGGAGCACCCGGAGGAAACCCTCGCAGACACGGGGAAAATGTGCAAACTCCACACAGACAGTTGTCCAAGGCAGGAATTTTACCCAGGTCTCTGGCACTGTGAGGCAGCAGCGCTAAGCATTGTGCTGCCCACTCTTTAAGGTGGTTCAATTCAGGACTTTAGTGGAGCTGCTGTTAAATTTACACTCATGCAGTTAATGCCCGTCTTCACTATCATCTCAGTACTCAACGAATTTTTTTCAGAAATGTGGGGAGTATAATAAATTTTAAAAGTCTTTTAGGAACTTATACAACTAGTAGTTGGAGGAATGGCAATTACTGATGCTTAGTTTGATAAATATATCAAGCCATTCAATATTGCTCTCAGCAAAGATTTTGAGTTATATGTTTAGTGGGTGTTTATGATAAATCTATTGCAACTCTATTTGAGCTTCATTAACAATTTCCCATAAAGACTGCTTTAACATGACTACTGCACTGTGTATATACAATAAAAATGACACAGATGAATTATAGAGCTATTATATAATTGAGGCCCTACATAATCTTATAAACCATAGGAGCAAAGAATTGTTGCATATTAAACAATGGGAAGTATGTTTAAACTGTATTGAAGCATACATTTATCTTTATCTCTCAACTTTATTTTTGTAATTTCAGTCTGTGACTGGAATTCCAGTCTTCGAGGACAAATCGCACATTCCACTTAACAGCTGATTTTCTAATGCAACATGCTTGGCTTATTGAGTTTTGTAGCATGCTCTGTGGCACTGAGTTACACAAGCCAGAAGGTCATTGATCAGTGTTGAGTTAACTGATCTCAATTAAAGCAACAGCTGGCGCATGAATAACAAATGGGTTAGAGAGTTGGATGAAGGAGAAAAGGAGAATATGAAAAGTGTCAACTTGAAAATACAAGGACATTCAGGCTAAATATAAAAAGAGAAAGGAAAAAGAAAATTAAAGGAATAAAGGGACCAGAATAAATTGGTAGCAAACACAGAGGCAAATCAAATAAGATCATAAGCTGTAGGAGTAGATGTCAACCGTTTGTCTCAATGAGTCTGCTTTGTCAGTCAAAGGCTGATCTGATATCCTCAATTCAACTTCCCTGTTTTAACCCTATAATATTTGGTTTCCTTATTGATTAAAAAATTGTCGATCACAACTTTGAATAAACTTCATGACTCAGCTTCGTCAACCATCAGCGGTAAAGAATTCCATAGACTGACCATCCTCAGAGAAATATTGTTCCCCATTTGTCTTAAATGGTAGACCTTTACTCTGAGAGTACATCCTTTGTTTCTAGAGACTCTCCCAAAATGGGAAGCATTGTCTTTGCATTTACCCTTTCATGCACCTTAAAAATCTTAGATGTTTCACTAACGTCTCCTGTCAATCTTCTAAATGGCAAGGAGTATAAGCTCAACTTACTTGACCTCATCATAAGAAAATAGCCAGAATCAACTTAATGAATATTCTCTTTATTGCTACCAATGCTAGTTTACCTTAGATAAAGGAACCAAAACTATTCACAGTATTCCATGCGTTATAAAGTTGAAAGAGTGTATGGTCTCTTTCCGAATTTAAAGTACAGCCAACTGCTGCCAATATACAGAATAGCTAAGATATGGGCTGTTCCAGAATAGCTAGATGTGACAATTGGCAGTTAAATGGAAACCTGAGTTTTGGGTTTCTGTTTTGACAGCCAATTCAAATTTAACCAGTTAATTTAAATTATCCCTCATCACGAAGGACTCAAAGCCCTCCGCTTCTTCCTTTCCTGCCGTACCAACCAGTACCCTTCCAATGACACCCTCCTTCGACTGTCTGAACTGGTCCTCACCCTGAACAACTTCTCTTTCCAATCCTCCCACTTCCTCCAAACCAAAGGAGTTGCCATGGGCACCCGCATGGGCCCCAGCTATGCTTGCCTCTTCGTAGGATATGTGGAACAGTCCACCTTCCGCAACTACACTGGCACCACCCCCCACCTTTTCCTCCGCTACATCGATGACTGAATCGGCGCTGCCTTGTGCTCCCACGAGGAGGTTGAACAGTTCATCCACTTTACCAACACCTTCCACCCTGACCTCAAATTCACCTGGACCATCTCAGACTTCTCCCTCCCCTTCCTAGACCTTTCCATTTCTATCTCAGGCGACCGAATCAACACAGACATCTACTATAAACCGACTGACTCCCACAGCTACCTAGACTACACCTCCTCCCACCCTGCCCCCTGTAAAATGCCATCCCATATTCCCAATTCCTTCTTCTCCGCCACATCTGCTCCCAGGAGGACCAGTTCCAATACAGCCCAGATGG
Source organism: Hemiscyllium ocellatum (assembly GCF_020745735.1). Lineage (NCBI taxonomy): Eukaryota > Metazoa > Chordata > Chondrichthyes > Orectolobiformes > Hemiscylliidae > Hemiscyllium > Hemiscyllium ocellatum. The sequence goes on from NC_083437.1 coordinate 13,969,986, forward strand.
CCTCCTTCTTCAAGAACTGCAGTTTCCCCCCAGACGTGATCGATGATGCCCTCCACCGCATCTCCTCCACTTCCTGCTCCTCCGCCCTTGAGCCCCGCCCATCCAACCACTACCAGGACAGAACCCCACTGATTCTCACCTACCACCCCACCAACCTCCATATACAGCATATCATCCGCCGTCATTTCTGCCACCTCCAAACAGACCCCACCAGCAGGGATATATTTCCCTCCCCTCCCCTATCAGCGTTCCTTAAAGACCACTCCCTCCGTGACTCCCTCGTCAGGTCCACACCACCCACCAACCCAACCTCCATTCCTGGCACCTTCCCCTGCAACCACAAGAAATGCAAAACTTGCACCCACACCTCCTCCCTTACTTCTCTCCAAGGCCCCAAGGGATCCTTCCATATCCGCCACAAATTCACCTGCACCTCCACACACATCATCTATTGCATCCACTGCACCCGATGTGGCCTCCTCTATATTGGGGAGACAGGCCGCCTACTTGCGAAACGTTTCAGAGAACACCTCTGGGACACTCGGACCAACCAACCCAACCACCCCGTAGCTCAAAACTTTAACTCCTCCTCCCACTCCACCAAGGACATGCAGGTCCTTGGACTCCTCCATCGCCAGACCATAACAACATGACGGTTGGTGGAAGAGCGCCTCATCTTCCGCCTAGGAACTCTCCAACCACAAGGGATGAACTCAGATTTCTCCAGTTTCCTCATTTCCCCTCCCCCCACCTTGTCTCAGTCAAATCCCTCGAACTCAGCACCGCCTTTCTAACCTGCAATCTTCTTCCTGACCTCTCCTCCCCCATCCCACTCCGGCCTATCATCCTCACCTTGACCTCCTTCCACCTATCGCATCTCCAACGCCCCTCCCCCAAGTCCCTCCTCCCTATCTTTTTTCTTAGCCTGCTGGACACACTTTCCTCATTCCTGATGAAGGGCTTATGCCCGAAACATCGAATCTCCTGTTCCTTGGATGCTGCCTGACCTGCAGCGATTTTCCAGCAAGACATTTTCAGCTCTGATCTCCAGCATCTGCTGACCTCACTTTCTCCTCTAATTTAAATTATGTCCAGGATACCAAAACCCAATTGAGTTTGAATTTATTGTGCTGACAATATTGGACCACTGAGTGGGTATGATGTTGGGGGTTAAAAAAAGGGCTTTTTGAAAATTGGTCAGAACAACTGCCATCCAAGGAAATAAATGTCTTGCTCTCCCAGAAATCTCAGAAGGCACTATCTATCAAACATACCTTTTCCAATAAAAGCAGTAAAACGTTAGAAGACAACCCAGGGAGAAAACAGCAGAATCGCAAGCAAGTAACATATCTGGAAGACTAGAAGGAAGACAGCATAAGAGACTGTATGGACTTTGAGAGATTAAGTTAATGTTATGTTTAATGATTGTTATGGGCATACTTTGTTTTAGAGATGGGGCCAGATAGTAATTAGTTCAGAAAAAGGAGACTCAGATTTATTAACAGTGTTCACTGTTAGAGTTAGGAAAATAAGTTGTTTCTTTTTCTTTAAACAGTGGAAATCAGGGGTTCTCTTTCACTCACTCACTCATCCTTTTAGCAGATTGAGGTGAAACAAGCTATTCTGCATGTTTTACTTATACTTAACACAGGGGCTCGACCTCCGTGTCATAACATTTGTGTGACTTTGACTTGTGTCTTGTATGGCAAGACCTCCCTTGTTCTTCATGCACAAGAACGCCAAATCTGTGTGTTGCAGCTTTCTCCAGTCTTAGATCATTTAAATGATATTCAACTCTTCTAATCTTTGTCAGGTGGATAACCTCATATATCCCCACAAAATATTCCATCTGGAAAGTTTTTACCCACTCATGTAACCTATCTATGTTGATCCTCAGACTTTGTGTCATTCTCAGTACTTGTGCTCCCACCTATTTTTGTGTCATATGCAAATTTAGTGATAGTACATTCATTTCTGTCATTCAAGTAATTGTTTTTATATATTGCTCGTAATAATGTGACCAGCACTGATCCATGTGCACTTGACTAGTTACATGTTGCTGAAAATGGCCTCTTTATCCTAACTCTCAGTTTTCTATTAGTTAGCCAATCCTCCATCCATGCTAATATATTATTCCAACACCATTGGCTTTTTTTCTTCTTCAGTAGTCTTATGGGTGGTACCTTATAGAAAATACTTTAGAAACCTAAATATGTTCCATTCACTGGTTCTCCTTTATCTATGCTGCTTACTATCTCTTCAAATAACGCTATTAGATTTTTCAGGCATGCTATCCCCTTCATAAGCCATGTTGATTCTACATATAAAAATGCCACCTTTATAAATATATCAATGGTGTTGAAGGTGGGGCTATGGTCGAAGAGGAGGAGTCTTATATAGGTGTCCTGTCCAGATGTTCCAGGGATGAGTGTCGAGCTAGGGAAATGGCATTCACTGTGGACCTGTTACTTCGATAGGCAAATTGTAGAGGATTGAAGTAGGCTGGATCGCTAGAGTTGAGGTAGGCTAATCAGCCTTTCGAAGCACTTCATAATTATGGGTACTGAGTACTTGAATATGGTCCAGTCCACCAATCCCAAGCAGTCCTGGTGATGTTCAGTCTGCTTATTATCCCTGCAGTCTGTACACTCATCCACAACAGCCGCAAGAACCTCATACCTATCGGATAACAGCACTGCCTGAAACTCCTCCAACACTAAATGCGGCTCCCCAAAGCTGCCTTACTCACAATCACACTCTCTTGTCCATAGCCAGGGACTAAATTTGATGTAATTCATCTAAGGGTGTGGGTACCTCCTGAAGCACAGTGACAAAATGCCTCTCCTCTCCATATAACCAGGTTGGATTCCAGCTCATCTTTGAGCTGAAGTTTCTCAGGCAGCAAACATTCATTGCAGGCATCCACTAGTTCCCACAGACTACAGGTATAACATAACACCTCTTCAGCCATCTTCACCCAATCAATTAATTTAGATCTTAAATATTTTAGAAGTCACATTTATTAATTGTACTCTTCTGATATAATATTTCCTGATTCAAATCATTTGGCCAATCAAAAGAGATTTCCAGCAACACATTTTTCAGCTCTGATCTCCAGCATCTGCAGTCCTCACTTTCTCCCAATCAAAAGAGAGACAACATAAATATTCACAAATCACTGAGCTGCTTTGTGTGATGTCACATTTCACCCGGAGAGATAGAAACAGTTTAGGGGCTCTCTGCTATCAGTTTTATCACCACAATCGCTGATCTTCTCATCCATGGCTGCCCCTAATTGAGTACTTATTGGATGGAATTGGGCATTCTAGTTCCCATGAGTGAAATCAGGAAGTGGGTGAAAATCCCATTCCCAAGATGTGCTAGCCCATGAGAGGACAGCAGCTGTCCAGTACTGACAATGCCATGGTGGCCACCACTAGTTCTTCAGTATGGCATATATTAGGAATTGACATAAGAGCTCCAGGAAATGGCTTGTGGATTGGGGTTGCTGGGTTGGATGGGTAGGGAGGGAATGAAGGAGTCAGCTTATATAGGGCAGATAAATTCTTATTTTGGAATCTTTTCTTTCAGCCAGTGGATGTCAAAATCTTGCAAGGAGTCTCTGTTAAAGAGCGGTCCCACTTAACAAGCTTGGTTTTGGAATGAGGCTCTTAAGGGTTCACTTAACTGGCATTTCAGAGGAAAGAGTGACTCCATCTTGGAAGGGAAGGTAGTCATGGTCTCAGGATGTTAAATTCTGTCTGAGTTTCAATGTGAGAGCCCAAAATGAAGAGCAACAAATATAAGATAGTCATTCCTAAATCCAACAGGGAATTCAGGAGAAACAGGAGAAAGGGAGAATGGATGCAATTTACTATCACATGAAGATAACTGGCAAAATGCACTTATGGGGAAGTTACGTAAACGTGAGAGGGAAAAGAATAGAAAGATTTACTGATGGTGCCAAATTAAATGGTCTTCAATGGTATAATTAGTTTACGTTTCTATGAAGAAGGATTGGAAGAAACATATATATAGCATAAATACCAGTATTCATTTGTTGGACTGAATGACCAATGAGGTCATAGATGATCTGCAACTGATTCCATTCATCAAAGATTAGCAAAAACAATCCATTTCAGAGACTATATTTACAAAAGATCTAGCATTAATTGTCATTTGTGTAACTCAGTGCCAAAAATATCCTGCCTTTTCTCGGAGAAATGTTTCCTAATTTTACTCCTGAAAGGAACGCTGTCATTTTTACTTCATAGCTCCTATTCCTTGACAACTCAACCAGTGGAAATAATTTTCTTCTCTCGACCTTATCTGTTTCCTTTACCATCTTTACAACTTTGATCAAATACCTTATCTTTTAATTTCCAGGGAATATAAACTTAGTTTGTGTAATTTCTCATTGTAATTTAGACCCTCATGTTCAGTTGGTATTCTGTTTAATCTACTCACACAAAGGCCAACATATCCTTCCTCAAATCTGGTGCTCAGAACTGCTCACACTAAGTTTGAATTCAGTCACCTGCTGCCCTACTTAGTCAATGAGTAATTTATGAAACTGGGATATAAACAAATGGAAAGATTTTTTTCATTGGAAGGGGAGATAAGCAAATTCATTAAATGTGATTGTTGAAATGGTCAAAGTGGCCAAATATGAACAAGCTGCAAAATGAATAGCTAAAGCTTGCCAAATGCCTACAATTCTGCAAATGAAATATTTGCTATTTCATACAAGGTTACCAATATATATTTGCATTAAATAAAACATGTGTAAAATTGTGAAAACATTCTAATACCTTCTACTGGAGCATAATCAAACCAAATATCTATGTGAAGAGATGTTAGAACAGGTCACCTAAATCTTGTCAAAGAATTGAATTTTAAGAAGCAACTCCACGAAAGTGAGGTGCGATGGGTGGGATGAACCACACAAAGAGAGAATTCCAGAACTTAGGGCCTAAGTTGCTGAATGCAGGAATGCATAAGAGGATAAATATGGAGGACCATTTGAGAGCTTGGTGGTTAGTAAGGCTGGTGCATCCTGGTACTTCTTGTTTTAGAAGAGTGAAAAATTAGAACTGAAAGTATTCTGTGTTCCAGCATCTCCCAGTGACCCTTTGCAAAGCAATGCAGGTAAAGGTAAGGGAAAGGGAATAAAATTAATTTACTTCACAATAAAAACAATTAATGGTTAAAATGGGCAGGGGCTTGCTGACCTGAAAATGAGGTGAGAATATACACCAGAACTGCTATACATCCACTGCTGATAAAAGCCAGCAACATATCATTCTTAAATGTTCGTCGTACTTCATAGTCAAACAGGTCTGTTCCACCATATAGGACTTGCACTTTCCTGGAAAATTAATGAAAAAAATTAATGAAAAAAATCAATTCAAATAAACCATTCTATATTCCCACAATGTTGATCTCTATAAATATATTTATATATTTTCACCAGTGTTAAATCATAGATGCAACAGAAGTATCTAATTTAGTGTTACACCTATCTATTCATAAATAGTTAATCATAATAATTGCTAATTTGATGAACCTTTGAAAAAGAAAAATATAAGGTTACGTACAAACAAAAACTGGCTGTCAAGCCCACCCAGTTCAAGACAATGTTTATACTCTGGTGAAGCTTCTTCTCATCTAACATGTATTTACAGAACCCTCTAGTTTTTTCTTTCTGATATTTATCCAGCTTCCTTTTCGAGACAACTGTAGCAAATGCTTCAAATGTTTTAAACATTTACATTCTCACTACTCATAGAGTTCACAGCTTCATTTCTAGGTGACTACTTTATATTGATATTATATTCATTATTGATTTTATATTCTTAATTTGCTCTTCCACACAAGTGGAAAAACTTCGTGTCTGTTCTAGCAAACATTTTTATAAATTTGAAGACCTCTATCAGGTCATACTTCAGCTTTTTAGTTTCAATAGAAAAGAAACCTGTTTATGCTAATTGTGTAGTTGTGCTATTATTCTTGTAAACTTTTTGCAACTTCTCTCATGCCCTTATATCGATTTTATGATATGGTGACTGAAACACACGCTTCCAACTGTGGTCCAAACAAGGTTCAATACAGATTTACCATAAACCTTTCTTCTTTCCAACTCTTTCGTCCCAGTCGCAGCAAGAATATTTTGGTTTGCATTTCTTATAACATAATTTGTCTTCACAATTTTTTGTAATTTTTGTATTTGTACTCCCTGGTTGCTTTGCTCCTAAATTCCATGTAAATTTTTATTCTTATGTAATATGCAACCTTATTCTTACAAAATGCAATGCCCCACATAAATAGAGCCATAGAGATGTATAGCACGGAAACAACCCCGTCCATGCTGACTAGATATCCCAACCTAATCTAGTCCCACTTGCCAGCACCTGGTCCATATCCCTCTAAACTTTTTTTATTCATATACCCATTCAGATGCCTTTTAAATGCTGTAATTGTACCAGCCTCCATCACTTCCTCTGGCAACTCACTCTATACACGTACCACTCTCTGAGTGAAAAAGTTGTCCTTAGGTCTCTTTTATATCTTTCCCCACTCACCCTAAACCTATGCCCTCTAGTTCTGGACTCTCTCAACCCAGGGAAAAGACTTCATCTATTTATCCTATCCATGCCCCTCATGATTTTATAAACCTTGAAACAGTCATACCTCAGTCTCTGACGCTCCAGGGAAAACAGCCCCAGCCTATTCAACCTCTCCCTATAGTTCAAATCCTCCAACCATGACAACATCCTTGTAAATCTTTTCTGAACCCTTTCAAGTTTCACAACATCCTTCCAATAGGAAGGAGACCAGAATTTGAGATTCATTAGCCAATTCCATTCCCATTCTGTAAATGTACTAATGTTTTATTGTAAGTTGTTATAGTGCTTTTCAGTCTTGACTAGCCCTCTCAGTTTACTCTCATAGACACATATAGAAGCTATGAATTAAAAAAAAAGGTGCTGGAGAATCTCAACAGGTCTGGCCTCATCTCTGGAGAGAAACAGTTAACATTTTCAGTTTGATATAACTTCTTCAGAAGTTTTTTTGCAAATTCTAAGGGTCCCCGAACTAATCCTCATGGGGCTCCACATTCACTGTTTGCCACTCTAGTAATTTTGTTTTGCAGATAGCCTGCTATCCACTCTAACACTAGTCATCTAGCTCCATGTGCTCTACCTTATTCATTAGTTCATATGAAGGTTTACTAAACCTATCTATCTCTGTCTTAAATACACTCAATGATTGATAGTCTCCACAGCCTTCTGTCTTAATGAGTGCCACAGATTCATCACCCTCTGGCTGAAGAAATTCCTCCTCATCTCTATTCTAAAGGGTTGTTCCTCACTCTGAGGCTATAACCTCGAGCCCTAATCTCTTCAACTAATGGTAATATCTTCATATCCATTCTATGCAAGCCCCTCTGTACTCTGTAAGTTTCAATGAGATGCCTCCCCCACATCTTCTTAAGTCCATCAATTACAGAACCAGTGTCCTCAACAACTCCTCATATGACAAACCTTTCATCACTGAGATCATGTTTGTAAACTTCTTCTGGACTCCTTCCAATGCCAGTACATCCTTCCTGAGATATGGTGCCCAAAACTGTCCATATTATTCCAAACAAAAAGTTTTATTTATGGAGAATTATGTATTAAGTAGAATATTGAATATTTTTATTTATGTCCTTTGACAATCTCATTTCATTTGCCTACCTAATTGATCTTTTTTGACTTCATTACTCATCCATTTGTATACTCCCTTGCAATATCCATGAAGCTACACATTTTCTTACTTTTATATTTTCCCTTCATTTCTTTTTTCACAACATCTCCTTTATTGGTGAAAAGGAATAAATCAGTTTCCTTCTTTTTAATTATGCAGTGAATGTAGTTCTGGGCACCACATTATAGAAAAGATGTGAATGCAGTGAAGAAAACTGTTTCTGTACTTACAGGAATGGTTGAGGGGATGAGAAACTTCAGTTATAAGGATAGAATAAAAAAGTTAGGACTACACTCCTTGGAGAGAAGAAGGGTAAGAAGAGATCATATTTAGGTTTACAAAATCTTGAATCATGATACAATCATTGGGAGAAACATTTCCCGCTTGTAAAAATAACAAGAACAAGAGGACACAACTTTAATTTGCAAAAGAAGAAAATGTGAGGTGAGAAAAAACAACAAGTAGTGAGGGTTTGGAATGCACTGCCTGAAAGTGTGGTGGAAGCAGGTTCAGTCTGAGGAAGCTGAGAGTATTGGATGATTATGTGGATTGAAATAATGTGTAAGGATATGAGGAAAAGGAGTTTGGCACTGAATAAAGTACTAATTTGAAGGGCGGTACACATATGACAGGCCAAATAGCCTCATTCTATGTCATAACACATTGGTGACCCTATGATTTTTTTGTCAGTCTCCTTAGTTGGTCACAACAAAGATTTAACTTATGTTTAGCACAAGGCTATAATTTTCGCCAGTTAAAATGTGTTAATGTCTGCTGACAACAAAAATGGTGTCAGTATGTGTGTCCAAAATGTGAATGTGCACTGCCCCTGCCAGTACTATTAGCAATATCATTTGCTTCAAGCACATCAATTGCAACCATTTACTTTCCTTAAAAGCACTCAAACATGTTCAACTGCAATCAGTTTAAATCAAATGGAAAGAAAATAAACCTAGGTCATATCAAGGAGATTCTTCAGAATCTTTTGAAGGCCTAGCTGCAAGCTGTGATTGTATACCAAGAAAAAGAACACAGACAAATCTCAAACATCCGCAACGACTACCCAAGTTAGCTGTACTGCTCAGAAGGCAGCTGAACTACATAGACCCTGCTTAAGGCACTCAGAGAGAAATCAATACCAGATGAACGGCTCTACTCCAGAAGAACTTGGATAGTGAGGATTGTTCTGGGTGCTGTGGTCCTTCTCCTGGAGGTACTTGCAGGGGATCCTTCCCTGTTCTGTTTCAACCCCTTCTGACTTCTTTTTGATCTGGAAGTGCCAGCCTCTTATCTCCCCGCTAAATCTGTTTTCCTATAATAGTCTCTTTGCTGTTTCTTTCAAGATGAATTGGTCATCCTGATTATTAGAGGAGGTGCAAATGTCTTTTCCATCAGGGTGAATAGGCTTCCTGATTGTATGGAATGCCTGTGATTATGTGATTGAATATCAATTGAAGTTAGAGGGTTTGGAATTTGCGCAGAGTTCATGTTGTCTGAATTCCCCAGCTTCTAGACAAACTGCCCCTGTGACTGTATATTATAGCATATTTTAACTGCTGGGGTTTTCTTTAAGTTTAATTTCAAAAATAACTCCAAGGTTCTGGTAGAATTTCAGTAATTTTAGATGGTAGGGAATCTTCTCAAAATAATTGAGATTTTTGCTTAATCCTACAGAACACACAGATTGGGTATCCTTTTAATGTAAGGCTTTGACCTGAGATGAGTGAGCAGTTATGAATTTGCAGTTTTTTAAAAGTTTTCAGTTCTCTGATTCTTCTTTTCCAGTCAGTGCTGTCAACTAGGCTCTTCTCTTCTTGAGAAAGAGAAAGATCATTCTCAGGTGTGTTCAGTTCTGCAATCTTAATCCAATATCTCTTGGTCTACCTCAAAAGCTCTTGGAAATATAAGCTGTTTCTATATTCCGTGTCCCCAAAGGTTGTCATTTCCTGACTGGTAACTCAATTAAGTGTTTTGTCTCCAACATTTGAAAATTTTCATAATAGTGTAAATCAGATAAGAGCTTTTCACTCCTCCCACACAGGGTCTAACTGATTTCATTTTGGATTAGTGGTGCTGGAAGAGCACAGCAGTTCAGGCAGCATCCGAGGAGCAGCAAAATCGATATTTCGGGTAAAAGCTCTTCATCAGGAATAGATGAAGGGCTTTTGCCTGAAATATCGATTTTGCTGCTCCTCGGATGCTGCCTGAACTGCTGTGCTGTTCCAGCACCATTAATCCAAAATCTGGTTTCCAGCATCTGCAGTCATTGTTTTTACCTGATTGATTTCATTGCCCTTATTCACTTTAGCTCAGGCTATCTTTTGTCTGATCCACACTGGCTTCATGAAACATGGCCATCCTGTCTGGACAAGTCATGATGTGGAGGAGCTGGTTTTGGATTGGTGTGGACAAAGTTAAAAATCACACAACACCAGGTTATAGTCCAACGGGTTTATTTGGAAGAACAAGCTTTCGGATACCTGATGATATGATATGATATGGATAAGACAATTACTGTGACCATTTAAAATCGCTGTTTTGGTCCTTTCTTTGAAACTATTTCTGTCCATGAAAGTTGTATGCATGCATTAAATTAGCCAAAGAATTCAATCAGTAGTTCATATTTTATATCATCACGACAATATCTAGATGTTCCACTTTTTAATGCAAAGTATATTTTTCCTGGGCTTTGTTCAACACTGTTTACATGCTTCCCAATTCTGTTCCATCTGATTCTTTGGCAATATTGCTGTCCAGCTTGCATATATTTGATATATTGTCAACTCTTGAAAACTAACATCTTTCCAATCTATTATCTTAATCTTTGTCATGTTTGTATTGTTGTGAATTACTTTCTAAATCTTATTACAGTCATGCTTGCCTGGACATTAACCTACTTTAATTTCTTTGACCTGCTTTAATACATTTTCCATTTCTAGAACCACGAGCAAATCCTCCTTTGTGGGGAAGGAGCAGTGAGAGGATGGGGAAGGAGCAGTGAGAGGATGGGGAAGGAGCAGTGAAGGGAGATTAAAGGGGATAGCTCTAACAAAGAGCTAAATAGTCACCTTCTGACAGAATTATTATTTGTTATGGCGCAAAAGGAGGCCATTGACCCACTGTGCTTGCACCTTTTCAATTAGCTACTACTGCCAATTTCCTGTCTTTTCTTCATTTCCACGCACATAATTTCTATTCAAATAATTATCCAATGCCCCGTTGAATGCCTCAGCTGAACTTGCCTCCACCTCATTCACACCCTAACTACTTGCTGTGTGAAAAGCTTCTTTCTCACATCACTCTTATTTCTTTCACATACCACTTCAAATTGTTCCATTTTTCTTATTTTCCAATAACTTCTCCTTCTACTTTTCAGCCACTTATGATTTTGAAAACTTGCATCAAATCTTCTCTCAGGCATCTTATCTTGAAGGAGAAAGTCTGAACTCCTTCAATCACTCATCATAACTGAAGTTTCTCAATCCTGGTTCTATTCTTTAAATTACTTCTGCAATCTCTCCAATGGATTCACATCTTTTCTATTGTGTGGCACCCACAACTGTGCACAATACTCCAGCTGAGGTCTAACAAGTGTCTTGGAGAAAGTGAGGACTGCAGATGCTGGAGATCAGAGCTGAAAAATGTGTTGCTGGAAAAGCGCAGCAGGTCAGGCAGCATCATAGGAGCAGGAGAGTTGATGTTTCGGGCATAACAAGTGTCTTGTACAAGTTCAGCATCTGATAAAGAGACTACATTCAAAACAATAGCTTGCTCTCTGTCTGACCCTCTGATTTCCAACTGTTTTTGTTTTCAGTCCAATACCTCCTCCCTGCAATTGTACTCTATTCCTCATTAATAAATCCAAGAACACTGTATACTTTATTAATTGTTCTCCTCACCAGTCCTGCCACCTTCAATGATCTGTGGACATAAACACCTAGGTCCCTCTGTTTCTGTACCCTTTTAGAATTGTATCCTATATTTTATATTGGCTTTCAAAGTTCTTACAAAATGGCTCACCTCACACCTCTCTGCATTGAACCTCATCTGCTACCTATCTGTTCACTCCATCAATCTATGTCCATCAATCTCCATCTGTCTATGTCCTTTTGGATTTCCACATTGTCCTCCTCACAGTTTAAAATTCTTCCAAGTTTAATGTCATCTACACACTTTGAAATTATTCCTGTAAATCAAGAGCCAGAAGATAAATATATATCAGGAAAATCAAGAGTCCCAATAGTGACCCTTGGGGAACTCCAGTGCAATCAGCTTCCAACCCAAAAAATATCCATTGATCAGTATTCTCTATTTCCTATACTCATCCAATTTTATATTCATGTATCTGTATATACTTTTCTACAAAAACAACAAAAAGCAAAAGTGATCTCAACTATGTGGTTCCTATTCAGTCCCATAGTTCATTTCACAAGAAACAGTGGAGGGTTTTCCCTACAGGCATGGACTTCCAGCCAATAAACTCAATAAAGTCATAAATTTAATATCATTATAAATATATTGCTTCCAGTTTTGAGTTTGTGTAGTGCATTGTTACGAAGTGGATCATAATTAAAACTGAAACACACAGAGAGATTCACCTCATCTCATAATCTGATAAAAGAAGTGTGACAAGGAGTATAACCTACTTCTCAGCCCCCAATCTAATATAAAAGAGTGGTTAAATGAAAGGAATCCCTGATACTCACTTTATAAGAAACAATTTATTTATTTAATCCTAACAATGAATAAATTTAAAAATCACACATCACCAGGTTAAGTCCAACAGATTTATATGGAAGCACTAATTTTCAGAGCGCTACTCCTTCATCAGGGGGTTGTGGAGATTAAGATCATGCTCATAGAATTTATAGCCAAAGGAGTCCATTGTCATGGTGATGTGATACAGTAAACAATCTTAGATTAAAAGTTTCACTTTTACAATGTGATATACTGGTTTCTGTTCTTTGATATGTTCTTACATATGTAATTTTCCATCTTACCACCTACCACAAGCAAATTAGACATTATGATTTTGTGAAATGGCTACCATAATTGTACTTGGCAAATTCAGCTCAGCACTATATCAGTTACCATCTAACAGTATCTCAGGGTATAGTGCATAGGCACCAACCACAAAACCCCCCTGTCTATGAATGTTGGCATATGATAATCGCAAATCCTCAGACCCCTTGTGCACCTCTTTGATCCATTTACAAGAAACTTAGGAAATTGAGACCTGAATTGCAGAGGCATACCAGCAACTAGCATTGATTAGCTGCTGCAAAGAGCTTTGCCACAGGGACAGGTACCCAGGCGACCAGACTGCATCTCAGGCTGTTTGCTAGCTTTCTTAGCACTCCCTCACCTGGGACCTAACCGAACGCTTGCAAGATTTCTGCCTTGCCAACCCAAGCCTGTTAGCACACTGGTGTTTTGCCCACAGATTAAAGGCTATTGGCATGAGCATATTAATGTTCATCGTTTGTGAAGACACACAGACAGGCTGCTTGGTATGGTTGTTAGTAGGGATCTAACCATGTGGGGTAGGTAGGAGGGGAGCATCTTTCTGTATGGTACACCAAGACATTAATCTGACTCTTACAGCATGTGCCAGCTGCCTGCATGATAAACACACTGCATGTTTATTCAACCAAACGGTCATGAATGAGGAAAGTGAGCTAGTCCTCATTCTAGTCAAGGGGATCCAATATTGGTCAAAGGTCCAGATAGCCTCAGTCTCTGGCACAGTCTACATACAGTTCAGGGGCTTGGCCACGGTCAGTCATTTTCTCAGGTGGTTAAGGTCAGGGGATATATCCTACTATAGCCTTGGCAGTAGGCACTGCTCAATTTGTAGGGCTATCTCAAGCAATCAAGGGAATCGCAAAGATAGCAATTAGAGGTCTGGTCAGTCACATCTAGGCATTGTCTGTTGAATTCAATCAGAGGTCTAGAGTAAATAAAGTCCTGGTGTCTTTGTGTTATTGTGGAGGATTGAAGGGCTTTTGGGACAAAGGATCATACTTAGCATCAGTAATATGTAGTGTTCAGGCTCAAGAGGCAAGGGGGTAGGCTGAAGGCAAAGTTCGACATGGTGGGTTTCTAAATGGGTAGAAATGGGCAGTCCAGGCAGTGCAAGGTAAAACAGGACATGGAGACTTTGGAGATGGGGGAGTATGTGGCAACCAGATAGAACATAGTACTGATGGTGACCACCATGAATTGCGTTTCCTGCCACCACTTGCTGTTTACTGAATCCAAACTGCATTGCAGAACGGCTGAGGCAATGCTTAGGGAGGTCGGAGTCAGTGTCAGTTGAGTCAAAATGCAAGCTTCACATCGTATGAGGAAAGGCTGAGGCACTTGGGGCTGTTCTCATTGGAGAAAAGGTTTAGGGGAGATTTGATAGAGGTGTACAAGATGATTAGGGGTTTAGATAGGGTTGACAGTGAGAACCTTTTTCCGCTAATGGAGTCAGCTGTTACTAGGGGACACAGCTTTAAATTAAGGGGTGGTAGGTATAGGACAGATGTTAGGGGTAGATTCTTTACTCAGCGGGTTGTGAGTTCATGGAATGCCCTGCCAGTAGCAGTGGTGGACTCTCCCTCTTTATGGTCATTTAAGCGGGCATTGGATAAGCATATGGAGGTTATTGGGCTAGTGTAGGTTAGGTAGGCTTTGGTCGGCGCAACATCGAGGGCCGAAGGGCCTGTACTGCGCTGTATTTTTCTATGTTCTATCTGCTGGATGCTCAGGCATTGAAGGGGCAAATACATGAAGGATGCACATTGCGTTTAATAGCCAATCATTTTGACAGCCATGTGCAATATCTACACAATTAACATGCTTAGGGTTGAAATGCTGGTCAAAGGCAATTTGCACCATGCCACTGGTGCTAGGAAATTGAGCATTGGCATCTCAGTGACACAGGAGTTAGCGGCAATGTCTTAAAAAGAGACAAATACTGGCCAAAAACAATCTGGTACACATGTTGAGGCTGAGGTTGGATGAATGATAGGAGACATGACCTTTGTTAGTAAGTACTGCATGTTTCACTGTTTGGAAGAATGTACTCAGCCGTCATTTGCAGGGCATGCCACCTCTAACACTTCTTGGCTCTAAGAAACTCTTCTATTACTTAAATTACCAACATACATTAATGCTGACCAGAGTGATGTCCTTAGCCACCGTTGGGATGTTAATCGCTGTTGCTGCCTTTCTAAGAAGGTAAAGGTGAATGCAGGAAAATCAGGAAAACATCAAACTGCTATGGAGGCTGAGAAGTACCCAACTCAGGTAGAGATTGCAGCTGCAGGATCCCTTAGAATGAGTCAGGGTTCTGGAAGGGCTTTTCAGTTCAGTCTCCATTTTCTGGTAATAAGCAGGGTATGCTGTCAATGCAGGCTCCGTATATCCGGTGAAACAGTAATGTAACTATGCTAGATGCTAGAGTGGGACCTGAGGTCTGTAGGAGTGGGAGTTAATCCTCTCCTCTAGCTGTAAACATGACCACAGTCCTTTGAACATCTATTTGAGGGAGTGATTTTTGACCTATGTATAATCTTTCAGTCATTTGTGTGCTTACAAGTGCATCAGGACAGTGACTGATGCAATTTGCACACACTACTTTATTTTGTTTCCTCATGATGAGATCAGTGCTGAAATCCTGACAGGAGGATTGGAAAATGGGGCTGGCTCCCTTAGATGCAAGGTGTCATCAATTGTACACACATTGCATTGATAGGGTCAGATCATAACACTGCAGAACTCGTAGGAAGGGGTTGCATTAATGTCCAGGTGATCTGTGATCACCATTACCACTTCCTGGAGGTGTGTTCATTGTTATATTGACAGCTATCACATCCCCTACTTCCTGAAACATACCCTATGAGAGGTCCAGGAGTCTTAGAAGATGGATTACTGTGGGACAAGGCTATCCTTTGCAACCACTGATGATACCATTGCATAATCCCCTGATTGATGTGGAGCACAGACATAATATTGCTCATGCTTTGACTACGGCTCTGGTGAAGCAGTCATGACTGTAAAATAGTCATTGGTCATCATGCCAATTTGGTTTGCATTGTGGAGGTGAACTGCAGCATCTATTCATTTTGTTTGTGATTGCTTTTGCTGACTGGATATAAAAGCTCATATTTGTAACTGTCAGATTGCTTACCTGTATGTTATGTCCCCCTATTGGACAATGATAAAATGTGGGTCGAAAATAGGCATTGGGGACAGCAGTGAATTAGATAGGATGTAACTAAGGACAGATAAATTGTACAGCCTTGTAGTTAAGCAATGACTAAGATGAAGTCTGAGGACGTATTAGCTATGCTGGCTATGTGCTGTGAACAGTTTGACTTTGTGACTGTTGTGTCATTACTTTGTTGGTGAAGGAAATGCTTCTCTGGGTGTAGAGCAACCTTTTAAATATGGCATGATCACTAGTGATGCTAGTCTTTCTGTAGATACCTGGTGAGTTCTTCTGGGAATGGTATTTGGCAGAAAGAGATGAGAATCATGTGCGAGGTGTGCAATCAATACGGGAGAGTAGTTAATGAGGCGAGTTTGTTGAGGTGATGGAGGCGGTGAGAAGGCTTGCTCAGCCTAGCTGCGAGAAACCCTCCATCAAACCCAACAATACTGACACTTAGCCAAAAGTAAGATTTGGCCTATATTAATTTGTATTTTTGTTTTTTCTATACAATGATGGATCCTCCAATCGAATTTATGTGTTTTCTTGAGTACATGAGCTGTGGTGATCACTGGCTAGGTCAACATTTATTATCCATCCCTAATTGCACAGGAAAAGGTGAATAGAATAGAATGGAATAGAATCCCTACAGTTTGGAAACAGGTCCTTCGGCCCAACAAGTCCACACCGACCCTCTGAAGAGTATCCCACCCAAACCCATTATTCTACATTTACCCTGACTAATGCACCTAATGTACACATCTCTGAACATTATGGGCAATTTAGCATGACCAATTCACTTAACTTGCCCATCTTTGGATTGTGGGAAGAAACCGGAGCAACCGAAGGAATCCCAGGCAGACACAGGGAAAATATGCAAACTCACACAGTCGCCCAAGGCTGGAATCAAACCTGCGTCCCTGGCACTGTGAGGCAGCAGTGCTAATAAATTATCCTCTTTAACCACCCCAGATAATGCAGTACTTATATAGTGATGTGAAGACATTGTTAGGTCAAAAGTCTGAAACTATGAAGGAATGGCAAGGTAGTTAGTTCCAAATTAGAATGAAAAGGAATTTGCCTGTGGTGGTATTCCCATGCATTCATTTTCCTTGTCCTTATGGGTGGTGCAGGGTCATTAGTTTGGAAAGTGATGCGAAAGGAACATTTTTGAATTTCTGCAGTGCATCTTGTAGGTGACAAATCTGCTAGAATTTTTTGAGGAAGTAATAAGCAGGTTAGACCAAGGAGAGCCAATGGATATTATTGATCTGAACTTCAAGAAGGCCTTTAACCAGGTGGCTACTGAGTAAGATAAGGGCCCATGGTGTTAGAGACAAGGTATTAGCATGGATAGAAGATTGGCTGTCTGGCAGAAAGCAGAGAATGGGGATAAAAGGGTCCTTCTCAGGATGGCAGCTGGTGACAAGTGGTGTTCTGCAAGGCTCAGTGTTGTGACCACAACTTTTCACTTTATACATTAACGATCTAGATGAAGCAACTGAGGGCATTCTGGCTAAGTTAGCAGACAATCCAAAGATACATAGAGGGACAGTTCACATTGAGGAGGCAGGGAAGCTGCAGAAGGATTTGGACAGGTTAGGAAAGTGGGCAAAGAAGTGGCGGATGGAGTACAATGTGGGAAAGTGTGAGGTCATGCACTTTGGTAGGACGAATAGAGGCATGGATTATTTTCTAAATGTGGAGAAAATTCAGAAGTCTGATTGCAAAGAGACTTGGGAGTTCTAGTTCAGGATTCTGTCAAAGTAAAGTTGCAGGTTGAGTCAGTAGTTAGGAAGGCAAATGCAATGATGGCATTTGTTTTGATAAGACTTGAATATAAAAGCAGACATGTACTTCAGAGAAAATGCTGGAAAATCTCAGTAGGTCTGGCAGCATCTGTAAGGAGAGAAAAGAGCTGATGTTTCGAGTCTAACTGACCCTTTGTCAAAGCTGCTTCAGAGTTTCTTTAAGGCTCTAGTTAGACCGCATTTGGAATACTGTGCACAGTTTTGGGCCCCATGTCTCAGGAAGGACATACTGGTCCTGGAGCGTGTTCAGGAGAGGTTCATGAGAATGGTCTCAGGAATGAAACGCTTAACATATGAGGAACTTTTGAGGACTCTGGGTTTATACTTGATGGAGTTTAGAAGGATAAGGGGTAATCTAATTGAAACAATGGCCTGGACAGAGTAGATGTTGGGAAGATGTTTCCATTGGTAGGAAAGATTAGGACCCAAGGGCACAGCCTTAGAGTAAAGGAAAGACATTTCAGAATATAGATAATGAGAAACTTCTTCAGCCAGAGAGTGGTGAATCTATGGAATTCATTGCCACGGAAGGCTATGGAGGCCAGCTCACTGAATATATTTAAGACTGAGATAGATAGGTTGTTGAATATCAAGGGGATCAACGGTTACAGGGAGAAAGCAGGAGAATAGTTTTGAGAAAGTTATCAGCCACGAATGAATGGTGGAGCAGATTTGATGGGCTGAATGGCCTAATTTCTGCTCATATGTCTTATGGTGTTATGATATACACTAGCATCGCTGTGCAGTGGTGTTGAAGGGTGTGAATGCTGAAGGTGATGTTTAGAGTACCAATCAAATAGACTGCTTTGTTCAAGTTGGCATTGAGTGTATTGAGTGTTTTGGAGGCGAATGGAGAGTATTCCAGCACACTCCTGACTTGTACCTTGTATATGGTGGACAGGCAGTAGGGATACAGGAGGTGAGTTATTCCCCACAGAATGCCTACCCCTCTGACCTGGTCTTGTAGTCACAGCATTTTAATGGCTGGTCCAGTTCACACTGTAGTCTATAATAACCCTCATATCGTTCATACAGGTGGATTCAGCCATTGAACATCAAGGGCAATAGCTAGACTCCCTCTCTTGTTGAATATTGTCATAGTCTGGCACTTGTGTGATCCTAATGTTACTTATCACTTGTCAGCTGAAACATGGATGTTGTCCAAGTCTTGCTGCACATGGAGCTGAGCTGCTTTACTATCTGAGTAGTCATGAATGGTGCTAAACAATTTGAAATCATCAGTAAACACCCCCACACTGGGGTCCTTATGTTGAAGGTAAGGTCATCAATGACACACTGAAGGTGAATGAACTTAGGACATCCTAAGGAACTTCTATAGTAATGTCCTGTGGCTGAGATGATTGACCTCTAACAACCACAACCACTTTCCTCTGTGCAAGTACTATTCCAATCAACAAATATCTTCCTCACTGATCCCCACTGACTCCAGTTTTTCCAGTCTCCTTGTCACCATACTTGGTCAAATGATCCCTTGATGTCGAGGCACACTCACAATACCGATGGAGTTTAGCTTTTATGCCCATGTTTGGACCAAGGCTGCATTGAAGTCAGGAGCTGAGTGGCCCTGGCAGAACCAAAACTGAGTGTCTGTTAATAGGTGATTCCTTTGCCAGTACTGTTTGATAGCACTATTGATGAGCCCTTCCATCACTTTGATGATGATTGAGAATAGACTGATAGGTAGCAATGGGCCAGATTGGTTTTGTTTTTCCTTTGTGCAAAGAAAGAACAGTGTAATTTCTACATTATCATGTAGATGTCGCTGTTGTAACTGTACTGGAACAAATTGCCTAGGGATGCCGCTAGTTTAATTAGAATTTATTGTCACATGTACTCAAGTACAGAAGTACATGAGTACTGTGAAAAGTGTACAATGTCACCATTCCCAGCACCATGTTAGGTACAAAACCTTAGGTACAATAAACAAACGTGGAGGATGTGGGCAGGTATTGAATCCAATTTTTCTGAACTATTGCCAGAATGATGTCAGGGTGATTAGGCTTTGCGGTATTCAGTGTCTACAGCCATTCTGATGTCTTATTTGATCAATCAAATTGAAGACTTGCAGCTGTAATGCTGGGGACCTCAGGAAGAAGCCAAAATCATCCACTCAGTTGTTCTGAAGATGGATGTAAATACTTCTACTTTGTTTTCGCATTGATGGGGATATTTGTGGAGCCTCAACTTCATACCTAATTGCTTAAATGTCCACCACCATTCATGACTGAATGTGGCAGGACTGCAAAACTTAAAACAATGGCAGCAATGTGTGCCAAATACAAGAGGTAGCATCTCACCACGGCTCCTTTGACTGAAATTCCTAAACATGGAACCCTTACTGTTAAATAAAAAATATTTTTCAGCTAATTAATTACTATTGAGGCATTGTGTGAGAACTCTCACTGGCTTTCATTATTTTGTTTTATTCTTTTCATCATTTTTGGTTTGTAGCTGTGAATTGTGAGCTGAGAGAGGAAAGCTGAAAATGACCTTTGGACTGTGAGCAGGAGCTTGTGTTTTTTTAAAAAAAGAGAACAAACAAACTGATATTCACTTATGAGGGGAGGCCTGAAAGTTAATTGCAGGCTGTTCCTTATTAAAAAGTGCTTAATATATACTTTGACGCTGGAGAGACCTTTGCTCAAGCAGATGGCAGATGTTGAATGTTAGCCTGGACCTCTGGGGACATGGTCAATCTGGCAGGGAGAGGCCACAGTTTGAACTGGTTTTTAGGCTTGGACTGTGTTTAGGTCAGAAAGAGTGTACTTGCTAAAGCTACAGGACAGAGTGTTGGTTCTTCCCTAGTTGCCCCCTCATTATCAATTTATTGAAGATTCAGAGAAGAGAATCTTAGTTATAAGGATAAAATGAATATTCCTCAGAATCTGCCAGAAAAAAATCGTATGCATTGTATTCATAATCAGAAGTGAAATAAAACATACTCCTATGTACTGGTGATGTTACAGATTATGGAGCCTGCTTAAGTTATATCTCATTTGTTTTTTACTTTTGATTTATCCCTTAAATGCATCTGTTTGTCTGTCTGCCTTGTTTGTGTGAGAGTGGGGGCTAGAAGGAAGGAAGACATACTTAGCGTGGAGAGTTTGTTCAAATATGGCAAGTAATCCTGTTTGGTAATATGGTGAAAAACACTCAAACTGGCACAACTGGTATGTAGCCCAAAAAAAGTGTAAAATTTGGCCCATTGTTTATTTCATGTAAGCAACTAGCTAACAGTCACATTGATTTCATAGACATTATGACAGGAGGCTTTGAGAAGGACCAGATGTTATCTCTGACTTCCTTGAGATCGTAAGCTATTATTCCAACTGATCAATATGGCATCATCATCATGGATGATATTTAAGGTACTTTTTAATTATTAATTTCTTTCAATGACTGAAACTACTACTGAACACAGCTTGGGGTTACAGTGTCCTTTTTATAGCAGACTTGAAACAGCCATTCTGGTATTATGTATCTTGAACAATATTCCAGTAAGACATTGAACTTTTCAATGGAAGAACTCAGCAAAAAGTCCAAATCATTTTTTGAATACTGAAAGAAATGTTTCCAATCTGTCTTCACAGCTTGCAAATTCCCTAATGATTCTTTTTGTTTTTAGTGTCTGGAGTTGAATTAGTCTGCGAAATAATTCCACGAAGACTGGTATCCTGCCACCAAGTCACCCTTTACTCACACGTGCAAATACATGACACTGACACAGCTAGCACAGAGCGGACACCTAGAAGAGCAGAAATTTTGACACTCCTGTTTATAACTGTCAGTCAAGATTCCTTGATTGGGACTGTTAACCTGGTCAGTCAGGGAACTTCTATTCTATGAGATCCACCTGGCTGATCTCAGTCCAATCACTTCAGTCTGGAATTCATAAAGAGAAACATTAACAACACTATCTTGTGATGTAAATTGGAGCTGACATCTGCAATGCTTTAACTTGTTTGCAAGTACCTTCAAACCTTTGATCCAATATCCTTCAGGGTTTCCAATCTAACTTTTGATCCGTGAGTTCTCTATTGATAATAATATTAATGTTGCACTTTCATTTTGTGATATGTGTGCTATTCCACAGCATGTACAATTCCATCTGCAGCACTATTTCTAATGGTTCACAAAGCAGGACAATTATCTTTGCAATCCTACTTCCTTCAGAGATTTTGAAATAACCAATAGATTAATTTTTAATAGCAGAACTAGTAAAAACATGTGAAGTTAAATCCCAACACTCCATTAACTATCCTTGTCTCAAGATCCAATACAAAAATGCTGTTCCAAACAGAATAGCTTTTATTATTGTTATACTAATGTCTTAGTTGGCTATTGTCTCTCTCCATACTTCTGCTAATTTACAAATTTTAGATGTGGCATATCTCATTTATTCATATTGCAACTGCAACTATTGTATTTCCAAATGCCCATTCAGATTGGGCAGCATGACAACAATTTCTTATGCAAAGAATATGCCTCTAGGAACCGGCTCTGTGGTGGCTGGGTCAGTGAAATGCACTATGTATGTTTGAGTAAAAGATGACTTGGTGGCGAGTTGCCAGTCTTTGTGGAATTACTTCACAGATTAATATAACTCCAGACACTAAAAACAAAATGAATCATGAGGGAATTAGTAAGTTGTGACAACAGGTTAGTGACATTGTACTTGAAAGCCTCAAAGAATCGGGTACCAAACCAAAATTTCCAAGGCCACTGAGACCATAAGACACACACAGGTTATTGAATGAAACATAGAAAAGCTGGAGAATCTCAGTAAGCTTTGCAGCATCTGTGGTGAGACAAAAAAAAGTTAGTGTTTTGAGTCCAATATGACACTTTTTGAAGAAGTATCTGCAGTATTTTACTATTTTTAACATGTCAAATCAAGCACTCCTATATAAAACTACAACACACTCATAGGCTGTTCTGCCAAATCAGAGGGAATCTAATGGTTTCTCCCTGAGTGCATTTGGAAAGTGGGAGGCATGTTATCAGGCAGAAGGGCGGAAGGTGGGACCTGTAACTTCCTGTTTCTGTCCCAGTGAAGTCCACAGCAAAAAGCCTATGGAGAACATTTCTTACCTCCCACCAATGGAACTTGAAAGTGGCTAATTAATGATCATGTAAGAACCTCATCCTACCGGCACTACCCAGCAATGCTGGGCACTTGCTATACAAGGTACATAACAAGCCAACCCTGATATGATTATTCTTAGGGGGTAGGGGGTGGATTCTCATTTAAAGGCACCTAGTGCCTGACTGAGAGGCCTAGCTTTGGAAAGGAACCAAGCTCACAGAGAGCTAACCCCTTGTAATTGATACAGATCTCATCACTTCCTGTCTGGTGACTTCCATCCTATGACTCCCATCTATGATCTGGGATCCAATAAAGATCCGAGGCCTTGAATGAGTGTTGTACTGACAACACCACTATCTCTCTGGGATACTGTTGTTCTATAAAACTGGTTAACTGGCAGCTTTCAGTGGGTAGGAATTATGATCCTGGAACCCTTATTGCCAGGGAATGACATGCTACTCATCTTCAAGTGCTGTTTAACACAAGAAGTAGCAGGCTCTCCTGAAAAGGAGATGCTGTATTCTTACAGGTTCCCTAACTGGATTCCATCCCCAGTGTTTATCCTTTGCATAATCATTCCCATTCTTGCCAGCTGCATATTCCTTTATTCCCATTTCTTTCAATTATTACAGTAACAAAGATTACATTTTTGCAAATGGTGGCATGGTCTCTGCTTTAACCATCACCTCCACTAGTACATTCCATTGGTCTCCACCCTTTACATGAAATTTGCTTCAGCTTTCTGACCTAATTATTATGTTAAACTTTACATCAATGTTATTTTGGTCTAGACTCCCCAGCCACTGCATGTAAGCCTGTTTATGTCCACCCTCTCCCTTTGTTTCACTATTTTAAACACCAATATCATAACACCAGAGACACAAGATCAGAGATAAGATATGCTACTCTTTGAACTTGATCTGTCATTCAATAAGTTCATAGCTGATTGTATTTTTATTTCACCTGCCTGCTCTGATTCTAAAACCTTTCATGTCCTTGCCTAACAAAAATCTATTATTCAGAGTTCTGAAATTTTCCTACTTTCAGCAGCTTTTTGGGGAAGAGGTCGTTACAGACATCCACTACTAATTATGTAAATACTGAAATAAATCTGTGATCTCCTCTGTTATAATGAAAATACCTTTATTGATAAATTGGATTTATTATTTGCTATGTGCATTTTTGGACATGTATACTATTTCTCTGAGTCTGAGCAGACACTACATAATATGTAGCCAAAATAATCTGGCTAAATTGGCTGATGGAACATTAGTCAATGAACCTGAGTACCAGGTTAACATACATTAGAACCACTCACCCCTCCATTTACTTTCGGTTATTTCTGAGCTGCTGGTGAGCTTGCGTCCTTATATCAGAATTTCTAAAGTTATTTGAGAAACATTTAAATTGTTGAGTCACACATTAAATGGATATCATTATAAAGTTTATATTGTGTGTTATTTAAATCAAGGGAAAATTTGTTGATAAATATTCAACTTTTCCACCCCAAATACTTGCAAACATTTTGAGTGTTTGAGTTCAACCATAGCAGTTGTGTTATGTCGATCAATGGGAATACCCCAGTTATTCTATTGTTGTGGACAATTCATCATGATTTGTGTCTCATTGACTGGTCACAGATGAGGCTATGGATCTGAGTCACAAGTGAATTATAGATTGGTTCCCCTAGCTCTTTGTCAACTTGCTTTATTAAATACCATGAGTTATTTACAATTGGTGACCAGCTTTACAATTTCTTTTGTAATGTAAATGTATACGTATTGCAAAATTGACTACAAAGATGACACTGTTCAAGTAATTCTAGCGTCTAATAGATTGCAGGGTAGTCAAAGACTATGAGGATTCAGGCTAATGATAATTTACATATGAAGCAAATCTTATTCTATTCCTTAGGATATTTATTTTCTGGCATTTGAGACAGTTTGGTATTCTGAATCACACTGTTCTGATTTCAAGTCCTACTTCAAGACTTGAGCACTAACACAAGACTTCCACTTCATTACAGTATTATGTGAAATGAAGTCTCTACTTCAGGTGGACATAAAAGATACCATCTCTTAGCTTTGAAGAAGAGCAGGGAAAATCTCTGAAGTTCTGGTCAATCTTTATTCCTTAATCAACATTAACAAAATGCCTAGCAGTGTTCAGATGGCTGTTGAGGGAGTTTATTGTGCAGAAATTGGCTGTCTTATTTCTTACAAATCACAACAAAGTGCATTTGAAGGGTACTCAATTAGCTGTAAATTGCTTTGAAGTGCCTGTTAGTCATAAAAAGTGCAAAATAAATGCAAGTCTATTTTTCTTTTCAAGTTATAACTTTGGTTTTTTTTGTTCATGACTGTAGAAAAGAAAATAATGTCTTGTATTTGCATCTCATCTTCTGCTTCACAATAGCCTCATGATATCATCAGACTAATAATCCAGATTCTGCTTATGTTTGGGGGATCGGAGTTCGAATCCCATCATAGGAGATGTTGGAATTTGAATTCACTGAATATCCGGCTTAAAGAATCTAATGATGATCATGAAGCCACTGCCGACTGGCAGAAAAACCCACTAATTTCTGGCCTAGATATGACTCTAGACCCACAGCAACGTGGTTAATCTCAACTGTCCTCTGAAACGGCCAGCAGGCCACTCAGTTGTTCCAATCACTGCAAAGTCTCAACAAAGAGACCAGATTCTGTTCTGTTGAAAGGCCACTGGAATCATAGAAACATAGAAGATAGGAGTGGGCAATTTGAACCCTTGAGGCTGCTTCATCATTCAATATGATCATGGCTGATTATTGAATCTTGTGCTCCCCCCATATCTCTAAATCCCTTCAGCCACAAGAGCTAGATCTAACCCCTTCTTGGAGACATATAACATTATAGCGTCAGTCACTTTCTGTGACAGTGAATTCCACAGGCTCACCATTCCCGTGGTGAAAACATTTCTTCTCATCTCATCCTACAATGTTTACCTCTTATCTCTAAACTATGATTCCAGTTTGGGACTCTCACATCATTGGGGATATCCTTCTTGAATCTAACCTGTATATTTACATGTGAATTTTATAGGTTTCTATAAGATCTCCCCTCATTCTTCTAAGTTCCAGTGAATACAATCCTATCCAACTCAGTCTCTCCACATATGCCAGTCTTGCCATCTCAGGAATTTGGTGAACTTTTGAAATGTTAACTCTGCTTCCTCTCCACGGATGCTGTCAGACCTACTGAGTTAGTCCAACAATGTCTGTTTTTGCTTTAGATTTATGGTATCTGCAGTTCTTTGTTTCATTTTAGCTGCTAGACTGGGCCTGCAGCAAGTGGAGCTAGAACTGACAAGGGGCAAAAACATACTTGACCTCATCCTCAACAATCTGCCTCCTGCAGGTGCCTCTGTCCATGACAATATTGACACAACACAGTCTTTATGGAGATGATGTCCTGCCTCACATTGATAATTCCTCACATTGTGTTGTGTAGCACTATACCATAAATACATAAAAAATGGACTTCTATAGGTTCAAATATAGGAAACATTTCATTAAAACAAATGTGGGTCAATTACATGCAGAGTGAAGAGAATTTATAATGGGGAACAAAGAAAAGCTAAAATATTACTTTTGTATCTGTTTTCATTGAAGAAGATATTGTAAATCTTCCAGAACCAGAAATCATGGTGGCTAGGGAGAATAATGAGGAAATTAGTCTCAGTAAGAAGATTGTACTAAAGAAATTTATTGGGCTAAAAGTTGATGAATCTATAGGACTTAATGATTAATATCCTCGAGTGTTAAAAGAGATGGCTCCAGAGACATTAGTATTTATCTTCCAAAACTCTAAACAATCTGTAATGATTTCTGTGGATTGGCAGGTTGAAAATGTCATCCCAGCATCTATGAAGGAACTGAGAGAGAAAGCACGGAAGTGCAAACCTGTTAGCCTTTCATTAGTATGGAAAATGTAATATAATGAAAGATGAGATAAATAGACACTGATTTGAGAATGATCTGATTGGACATAATCAGCATGTATTTACAAATGGAAAATTGTGTTTGATGAACTTGTTGGAGGTTTTTGAAACTATTACAAACAAAATTGATGAAGGAGAGCCTATGGGCTACCATGATGCCAAGGTGTCTGAGTAGGCTGGCAGTCATTTCCAAGATGTCTTTGATGTAAGGGAGAGTGCCTAGGGTTTCTGGACATATTTTGTCTGCTTGTTTGGGTTTGTTGCTGAGAAATCAGCGGACTGTGTTCATTGGGTACCCATTCTTTTTGAATACACTATACAGGTGATTTTCCTCTGCTCAGGCATAGTTCCTCTGTGCTGCAGTGTATGGTAGCTCATTAGAATAATGTTCTGATGCAGCTTCGTTTGTGGATGTTGGGGCAATCGCTTCTGTAGTTCAAAATTTGGCCTGTACGTTTTCTTTCCTGTAGAAGCTGGTGTGAAGTTCCCCATTGGCTGTTTGCCCAACTGTGAGATCTAGTAATGGCAGTTTATTGTTGCTTTCCTCCGCTTTAGTGAATTTTATGCCAGTAAGGGTACTATTGATGGTCTTGAAGTTTCCTTTAATTTGTTTTGTTTAGTGATGACAAAGGTGTCATCCACATAGTGCACCCAAAATTTAAGTTGGATGGTTGGCAGAGCTATTTGTTTGAGTCTCTGCATTATGTCACAGTAGAGTGAACAGCCAATGGGGAACTTCACACCAGCGTCTGCAGGAAAACACCACATACAGACCAAATATTGAAATACAGAAGCAATCACCCTAACATCCACAAACGAAGCTGCATCAGAACATTATTCCAATGAGCTATCACACACTGCAGCACAGAGGAACTATGCAGAGCAAAGGAAGATCACCTATACAGTGTATTCAAAAAGAACGGTCCACAAATTTCTCAGCAACAAATCTAAACAAGCAGACAAAACATGTCCAGAAACGCTAGCTACTCTCCCCTACATTAAAGACATCTCAGAAATGATTGCCAGACCCCTTCGCATCATGGTAGCCCACAAACCCACAAACGCACTAAAACAGCAGCTAACGAACTTGAAAGACCCTAGACAGGCAACAAAAAAAACTAATGTCATTTACAAAATACTGTACAAGGACTGTAACAAACATGACAGTGGACAAACAGGCAGAAAACTAGCCACCAGGATACATGAACATCAACTAGCCACAAAACGACATGACCCTCTCTCAATAGTATCCTTACATATGGATGAGGAAGGACACCACTTTGATTGGGACAACACATCCATCCTAGGACGAGCCAAACAAAGACACGCACGAGAATTCTTAGAAGCATGGCATTCCAACCAGAACACTATCAACAAATACATTGACTTGGACCCGATTCTCATCCCCCGCCTGAGAAAATGAACAGAAAATGACATCACCACCGGAAATGACATCCAAACCCAAAGAAACCAAACATATAAATGGAAAGCAGGAATCATCATCAATGCTTCATCCGGAGGTTCACTGAAGATGTTATCTAGTATGGTGATGAAACGTTTGAAAATGAACCTTCCAGCTCAGTGAACAAACCTATATCCAGAACCTCAACCTGAGCTACAAACCTTCTCAAAACTTATCAAATCTCTTGATGTTACAATTTAGACTTGAAGTGAATTTAGCCTTTTCTTGTCTAACATTAAGTAAATGCTTTCTGTCATCATCAGCAATATTCCTTTTTTGAAACTCTCAATCACTTAGGGATTGCAAAACATGATTTCTCTTCAGTGTTGCAGAATTGACGAAATGAGAAGCTAAGACAAATTTGACTGGGTTCCACATATCAATTGACAACAGCAATGTTTATTTTAGATTCTTCTTTGTCCCAAATCAATATGTTAAATACTGTGCAGATTGTTTAACAGGGTGTCTGCAGATTGTGTAACGGCTCTGCAAACACATACACCTCCCTTTTGTTTTTTCTGCTTTCTGTATATGGGTGGCCACATGTACATGTATATTATGAAGCCTCATTCAGTTAATGGTTCTACTATCCTTAGAATTATGCCTTGGTCTTGGGTAATGTTATCCACTCAAAAGTTACTGTTTGCTTCTTGAAGAAGAAAACATTTTGGACCAGTAATTATGTGTGTTCTCCTCATGAAAAACCATTTGAAGCACATATTTGTTGCCTTATTTCTTGTTTTTTTTCCCCCATCAAATTGCAAGAATTACATGCGTGATCTTTCCAGTGCTGATTTGCAAGTTCCAAAGTATACATTGCCTCCTGAGAACAAAATAGTCTTCAATACTGTGCATCACAAAGCAATATGAAGATTATTTAATTATCCCAATCACAAACTTTGGCATTTTATTTATTATTCATTTGGATTGGATTGACACAAGATATTTTGCAAATTGATCTTAACAGACTGAACAACTTGATGCAGGGTGACTAAATTGTGCTAATGGCAACTCTGACATTTACTATTGTTCTGGGGGTGGTGGGGGGGAACAATGGTGGTACTGGTGAAACCAGATGGGAGTGATGTCGACCCTGAAGTCTGAGATCCACTGTATTCCATCCCCTGGATTAATCACACCCTCACATATCTAGTCTTCCACCCCATCAACCTAATCTACCTTCCTCTCAAGATTGAGCTCCCCCATGATAGAGTCTCCCTGATCCTTTCCAATCCTTCAAAGTGTGGATTTCCCTGAAATCCCTCCCTTCTGAATTCTCCCTACAATCACTCTCTCTTGAACTTCTCTCTTTCCCAACCACTTTGCTAACTCTGTCACCCTCATTCTCACCAAATTTCTCTTTCTCCACAATCTCTCTATCTCACTTCCATCCTGTTTAGATCCTGGTCTCTCTCCTGATCAATCCAACCAATATCTCTCACCTCTAATCTTCCTCTCCTTCCCCTGATCTCTTAACATTTCTGCAGCTACCCAACACGTTGCTCTCTTCAGATCTTCTCTAGATTCCTTCCCAGTTCTGCCCCTAGTTTACCCCCGATTCTCACTGGATCCTTCCCTTGATTTTTCCTGTATGCCTTTCAAGTTTCTCTTGCTCACCTGGATTTCCCCTTGAATTCTGTCCACAAAATTGCTCTACTTCTTGCAATTGTTCTCCATCCTGATAGCTACTTAGCCCCCATGGAATCTCTCATACCAATTTCTATCCCCCTGCCTCTGATAGTCATGTCCCTACACTACTCCACCATCAGTCCTTCCCCAACACCAGCCAGATAATCTCCCCGCCAAGTTCTCCTCCTTCCGGATTTGCGCTCTCTAGTTTCTCTCCTCTCTGTCACCCTGTCTGGATTTTGACTCTGCTGAACCCCTGCTTGTTTGCCTGCAACTACTCCAGTTTCTGCATCCTGCTGCTTTGTGGGGCCAAAGCTGAAATTTGAAATGATATTGCAGATTCAAAATTTGGTCGTACAGTTTAAACTGAAGTCAAAATTGTTTTCACACTCATTCTGTGCAGCTCCAAGTAAAAAGAAATTCTAACACATGGATTACAGTGAAGGGTTTGTAAAAGGAAGTAGGTTGACGGGAGAAAATGTACTAGAGTTGGAAATGCTGGACACTGTTAGTTTTACAAGAATTAAATGGAGAATGGAAGTAGAGAACACGGGTGAGAGAGACAGAGTAGGGGAAGGACTAGAGAGATGGACACTTATTATATTCTGCTACGCCTGCTATTTCAACAAAGTATCCTTTATTTTCCAAAATGGTCGACCTGGCATGGAGGAGTTTGAAACAATAGCAGAGTCAGCCGCTAAAGAGGGGATATGGGGCAGAAGGAACAGGAGAGTTAAATAGTGGAGGAGAAGGTCATTGCGGCATAAATGTAAATTGCTATCCAGGATCCAGCATGATTATTGTCAAATAATGGGAGGCCTGCAGCTTATTATAAATTGTTGACATGGATTCAGATTTTTATGGTTCTCATCAGTTTTGTGGTCTGAGCTTTATTATGGGCTTTGTGCTTGTTATGGTTTTCATCAATTTCATGGATTTGATTGCTTCTTGTGGTTTACATTTTTATAGTTTATTATATTTATACTTTGTTTTGTTTATTGTTTCTATAATTACTGTTTTTATAGTTTTTATGGTTTCATAGATTTTATGCCATATAGAATGAAAACATTTTATGCAATGAATTAGAAGATTAATAAATTCCCATCTGACTTTCCATTAATTTTCTTGGGTTTTTGTGCTTCTTTCAATTGAGGGTCAAAGATTGCATTTGCTGTCAACTGATGCCTTTGGGAGCTTCAACAAAACTGTAGTTGAAAGCTTCTGAATATCTTTGAGGGTTTTAACATGATGAAGCCAATGAGAGTTTTTTTTGATACCTAACCACCATTTTGATCTCTTTAAGTGAAAACATTTAATTACTGCACATTTTTAAAACAACTAAAAGCAGAAGGTGTTGAAGTTTTCTGCTAGAGTTTGCACCCTCTAAGTACTGTGCTGAAGCATCAGCAAAGAGAACAATTTAACTCTGCCAAAGTTTTAGATCCATCCATCTACCCACTTCAAGAATTTGAGTTTTCAGGCAATAGAAACATCTTGCTCAATGAGTATAAGTCTGAGTGTTATTTCTTCTAAATTTTTAGCACTGGAATATATATGATATGCACAATGTTTGCAGTCAAACACGAGAATTCTGAAGGTAATTCAGATTTAAGTATTACTATGGGTGATATTTAATATAGGTAAAGGGTGTCCTGTCTTTCGGCTCAAGAATTGGTATGGGCCTATGTTACCTTTTTTTTAGGGAAGTCCTGCTGCAATTAGTCCACTCACTTAACAGTTAAGCAGTGAGCCTTCCCTGAAATCATGAACCTGAGGGCTGTTGTCTTGTCCATTAAGAACTATGAGCTCATGAAAAGCTGGTAATTCTTCATTGCTCAGTAGATTCTATGGGAGTTGACAGTGTGACAAGTATTACAACACTTGAGGACTGTGATGGATGCAACCAGAGCTGAATAATGGTGACAAGGAAAAATGGAGGGATTGGAGGAGAATGGGTTGGTAGTGATACCAAGGGATGAATCTCAGTGTGCTCCTCTTCATCATGCCAGATACATAAATTAGGCACCTTGAGGATGATTTGAAGCAAACACAGGGTTTATTTCTCAGGGTCTCCACACTCTCCCATCTTTCACAGGATGAATACCAGTGGAAGAGGATAAGGCTCTTAAGTAGGCATCAATTGGTGGTGGGGTGAGAAGCTGTCCATGGGTTGTTCCACCACAGACTTAACTTGGTCATTGACAGGAAGGCAATGGAGTTTTCACCTGCTATTCTGCCAACTTAAATACCAGGTTTGTAAGTTGTTCACTGAGCTGGCAGGTTTGTTTTCAGACGTTTCATCACCGTGCTAGGTAACGTGATCGGTAAGCCTCTGGTGAAGTGCTGGTGTTTTGTCGCACTTTCTATTTATATGTCTTGGTCTCTTACAGTGGGTGATATCATTTCCGGTTCTTTTTCACAGAGGTTGGTAAATGGGGTCCAAATCGATGTGTTTATTGATGGAGTTCCGCTTTGAATGCCAGACCTCTAGGAATTCCAATGTGTGTCTCTGTTTAGCCTGCCTTAGGATGGATGTGTTGTCCTAGTTGAAGTGGTGTTCTTCTTCGTCTGCATATAAAGATACTAGTAATAGTGGATCATGTCTTTTGGCTTGTTGGTACTCGTGTATCCTGATGGATGGTTTTCTGCCTGCCTGTCTAATATAGTGTTTGTTACAGTCCTTGCATGGTATTTTGTAAATGACATTAGTTTTGCTGGTTGTTAGTATAGGGTCCTTTAGGTTCATCAGTCACAGTTCCAGTGTGTTGGTAGGTTTGTGGGATACCATGATGCCAAGGGGTCAGATTAGTCTGCTAGTTATCTCCGAGATGTCTTTGGTGTATGGTAGTGTGACTAGGGTTTCTGGGCGTGTTCAGTCTACGTGTTTGGGTTTGTTGTTTAAGAAGCAGCGGATCAGGTACCCGTTCTTCTTGAATATGCTACATCAATATCACACTTACAGCACAGTTTATGTGGTCACACACTGTTTCAACCGGATTGCTACTGTGACTGGATCACAGCCAGAATTTCTCTCCTCCAATGTAACATTGATACTTTGCTTCTGGAATGTGTGTCTGGATTCCTCAGAGCTCTTTGTCAAAACATGACATTATTTTCCATCTCGGTCTCCATTATACACTGTATCAGGGCAGAACTTAAAGCTCATTGTGATTCATACAAGGGCTTAGGCTCATTATTGAATGCTGCTATATTTCTGACATTCCCTGCAGATTATAGATTCATATATCTGATGATGTATCTTGCTGTAGAGGCAAAACAGCATCATAGGAAGGAGCAATTACAGCACTGTCAGCAAGCAAATGAAGTTGCTGCTGCACATCCTATAGAGGGAGAAGCAGGAAGAAGATTCCTCAAGTAGCCGGAGGGGAATATCAATAACCCTCATCTGGAATAACGTGTGTTTCATCAATGCAAATTGGCTAAAACACAATTGACAAATAGTGGACACTGTTTGGATAGTTCAGACTTTGTACTGCACAGGTAGAGCAATTTTCTATAGTGCAAAGTTACACAGGAATGCATTCATCGTGTTATACTAGAAATACCTGTATCTCCCTCTCATTTTAGACACCTCTCAAAACAACAATTTGAATGCAGATAAAGGATGTCCTGCTCCATCACCACCAAACTGGGTCTTCTGCTGGAGCAAGTCGTGCTCAAAAGGAAAGGGTTGCCATCAAGGTTATAGCTACATGGAATTTTTACGCCTGCAACACATTTCATAGAGGACATGGGAGCCTATGTGGCATCTCCCAACTCTCGACCCACAAATGCACTGGGGTAGCACTGATGCCTTATTTTCCAATTATTACTGATTCTGTACAGTTGCTCACAAAGTGGGTGTTTTGTGTGGATGATCAGTGCAGAACAGGCCCAAACACTATCCTTGCATATTGGCTTTAATCTCAGTGTTGCTCACATTATTAAAATGCAATTCCTTGGTTAAACAATCCATGATATCTGACGCTATCTGCCATCAAGGAGTCAGTTGCTTGTGAGAGATAGAACCATAGAAACATTACAGCATAAAAAGACCCCATTCAGCCCATTGCATCTGCTTCAGCTGAATCAATGCACTGTCCATTCTAATCTCACTTTCCAGTGCCTAAACTGTAGCCTTTGAATTAAAGTCTTTATATACAAATTCAGTTTCTTTTTAATTGGGTTGAGTATTTCCACCACAATCATTAAACTGGGTGCTGCACTGGTGCCACCTCGTGCTCCCAAGAGGAGATTGAACAGTTCATCAACTTCACCAACACATTCCACCCTGACCTTAAATTTACCTGGACCATCTCAGGTACCTCCCTCCCCTTCCTGTACCTTTTCATCTCCATCAAGTGACTGACTCAACACTGACATTTTCTACAAACCCACCGACTCCGACAGCTACCTGGATTACACCTCCTCCCACCCTGTATCCTGTAAAAGTGCTATCACTTCTTCCCAATTCCTCCGTCACTGCCTCATCAGCTTCTAGGAGGACCAGTTCAACCACAGATTACACCAGATGGCCTCCTTTTTTAAAGACCACAATTTCCCCTCCCGTATGGTTGATGATGTCCTCAGTGCATCGCACCTACTTCCCGCACCACTGCTCTTGAACCCCACCCCTCCAACCGCAACAAGGACAGAACCCCCTCACCTTCACTCCACCAACCTCCGTATACATCGTATCATCCTCCGCTATTTCCACCACCTACAAATGAACCAGAGATATATTTCCCTCCCCACTCCTATCTGCTTTACGTAAAGACCATTCCCTCCGCGACTAATTCGTCAGGTCCATGCCCCCCAACAACTCACCTTCCCCTCCTGGCACAAACTCCTGCCCCTGCAGGAACTGTAAAACCTGTGCCCACATCTCCCTCCTCACCTCCGTCCAAGACCCCAAAGGAACATTCCACACCATCAAAGTTTCACTTGCACTTACACATGTCATTTACAGTATCCATTGCTTCCGATGTGGTTCCTCTTCACTGAGCGGACAGGATGCCTATTCGCAGAGCGCTTCAGAGAACATCTCCAGGACACCTGCACCAACCAACCCCACTGCCCGTGGCTGAACACTTTAACTCCCCCTTCCACTCTGCTGAGGACATGCAGGTCCTAGGCCTGCTCCATCCCCACTCCCTTACTACCTGACGGCTGGAGGAAGAACACCTCATCTTCTGCCTCAGGACCCTCCAACCCCATTGCATCAATTTTGATTTCATCAGTTTCCTCTTTTCCCTTCCCCCAACCTTATCTCAGTTCCAACCTTCCAGCACCACCTTTATTACCTGTCCTACCTGTCCATCTTCCTTCCCACCTATCCGCTCCACCATCCCCTCCGACCTATCACCAATACCCCACCTCCATCCACCTTTCGTACCCTCAGCTACCTTACCTCCCAGCCCTACCTCCTCCCATTTATCTCTCAACCCCTACGGCTGCCAGCCTCATTCCTGATGAAGGGCTTTTGCCTGAAACGTCGATTTTTCTGCTCCTCGGATGCTGGCTGACCTGCTGTGCTTTTCCAGCACCACACTCTTGACTCTAATCTCCAGCATGAGTAGTCCTCACTTTCACTGAAGCGAATTCCAGACATCCAGTATTCTTTAGATAAAAAGGCTTTTCCTCATGTCCCCTGTAATGCTTTTACCAATCACCTTGAATCTGTATCCTCCATACTGTTCTCTCCACGAGGGAAAACAGGTCATGTGTCCATACTATCCAAGCCCTGCATCATTTTATATACTGTGATTAAGTCACCTTTTAGCCTCCTATGTTCATAGGAAAACCACCCTAGCCTATCCAATCTTTTCTCAGACCTACAATTTTTAACTGCTGACAACATTCTTGTAAATCTCCCTTGTACTCGTTGGCAATTATGCAATTGGCTAATATGTTCTTCCAATAATATGGTGATCAGCACTATACACAAAGTTCAAGCTACGATCTAACCAGTGTCTTTTATAGTTCCAACATTGGATCCCTGCTTCTGCATTTCAAAGGTCAGTCAATGAAGGCAAGCATCCCATTTAGCTTCTTTGTCACCTTTTCTATGTATCCTGCCTCACACAGAAACCTGCACCTCAAGGTCTTTCAATTCTTTGAGCTGTCTCAATACTGTCCTATTTATTTTGTATTCCCTTGCTTTATTTGCTGCCCCAAATGAGTAAGCCCACAATTCTCCAGATTGAATTCCATTTGCTCTTTTTCCAACCATTCAACGAAACCACTGATATTATCCAACAGTCATTAGTCATATTCTTCACTATCAATTATCTGTCCCTTTTTTTTGTGTTATGTGCAAACCTGCCAATCATGCCTCCCACAATTGAGTCTAAATCATTTAATAT
This sequence comes from Hemiscyllium ocellatum, assembly GCF_020745735.1. Taxonomy (NCBI): domain Eukaryota; kingdom Metazoa; phylum Chordata; class Chondrichthyes; order Orectolobiformes; family Hemiscylliidae; genus Hemiscyllium; species Hemiscyllium ocellatum. The sequence continues at coordinate 14,006,290 of NC_083437.1, forward strand.
TATGAACAGATTGACTGGCCTGTAATTAATTGACCTATCTCTCTCACTTTTTAGAATTATGGTATAACATTTGCAGACCTCCAATCCTCTGTTACCTCACTACTGTAGAACGAAGATAGGAAAATGATTTTAGAGCATCCACTATTTCCTTCCTGGCTTCCTTTAAATAACCTAGGATACAATTCTTCCACTCCTGGTGATCTATCCATGTTGAAGAAGTTTGTGAGAAGATTTGTAGCTCGGGTGCTCGTTGTTGTGGTTCTGTTCGCCGAGCTGGGAGTTTTTGTTGCAAATGTTTCGTCCCATTTCTAGGTGACATCTTCAGTGCTTGGGAGCCTCCTGTGAAGCGCTTCTGTGCTGATTCCTCCGGCATTTATACTGGTTTGAATCTGCCGCTTCCGGTTGTCAGTTGCTGTCCGCTGCAGTGGCCGGTATATAGGGTCTAGGTCGATGTATCTGTTGATCGAATTTGTGGATGAGTGCCATGCCTCTAGGAATTCCCTGGCTGTTCTCTGTTTGGCCTGCCCTATAATAGTGGTGTTTTCCCAATCAAATTCATGTTGTTTGTCATCTGAGTGTATGGCTACTAGGGATAGCTGGTCGTGTCGTTTCGTGGCTAGTTGGTGTTCATGGATGCGGGTTGTTAGCTGTCTTCCTGTTTGTCCTATGTAGTGTTTTGTGCAGTCCGTGCATGGGATTTTGTACACTACGTTGGTTTTGCTCATGTTGGGTATCGGGTCCTTTGTCCTGGTGAGTTGTTGTCTGAGAGTGGCTGTTGGTTTGTATGCTGTTATGAGTCCTAGTGATCGCAGCAGTCTGGCTGTCAGTTCAGAAATGCTCCTGATGTATGGGAGTGTGGCCAGTCCTTTGGGTTGTGGCATGTCCTCATTTCGTTGTCTTTCCCTAAGGCATCTGTTGATGAAATTGCGCGGGTATCTGTTTTTGGTGAATACCTTGTATAGGTGTTCTTCTTCCTCTTTTTATAGTTCAGGTGTGCTGCAGTGTGTTGTGGCCCTTTTGAATAATGTCCTGATGCAACTTCGTTTGTGTGTGTTGGGGTGGTTGCTTTCATAGTTCAGGAAAGTGTGCGAAGCAGGCTAAGATAAAAGGTAGGGAGGAGGGACTTGGGGGAGGGGCAATGGAAATGCGATAGGTGGAAGGAGGTAAAGGTGAGGGTGATAGGCCGGAGTGGGGTGGGGGCGGATAGGTCAGGAACAAGATTGCAGGTTGGGAAGGCGGTGCTGAGTTCGAGGGTTGGGACTGAGACAAGGTGGGGGGAGGGGAAATGAGGAAACTGGAGAAATCTGAGTTCATCCCTTGTGGTTGGAGTGTTCCCAGGCAGAAGATGAAGTGCTCTTCCTCCAGCCGTCATGTTGCTATGGTCTGGCGATGGAGGAGTCTAAGGACCTGCATGTCCTTGGTGGAGTGGGAGGGGGAGTTGAAGTCTTGAGCCACGGGGTGGTTGGATTGGTTGGTCCAGATGTCCCAGAGGTGTTCTCTGAAACGTTCCGCACGTAAGGAGCCTGTCTCCCCAATATAGAGGAGGCCACAGCGGATGCAATAATTGATGTCTGTGGAGGTGCAGGTGAATTTGTGGCAGATATGGGAGGATCCCTTGGGGCCTTGGAGGGAAGTAAGGGGGGAGGTGTGGGCGCAAGTTTTGCATTTCTTGTGGTTGCAGAGGAAGGTTCTGGGAGTGGAGGTTGGGTTGGTAGGGGGTGTGGACCTGACGAGGGAGTCATGGAGGGAGTGGTCTTTCGGAACACTGATAGGGGAGGGGACAGAAATATGTCCCTGGTGGTGAGGTCAGTTTGGAGGTGGCGGAAATGATGACGGATGATACGATGTATATGGAGATGGGTGGGGTGGTAGGTGAGGACCAATGGGGTTCTGTCCTGGGAGTGGAGGATCCGGAGGGAGGTCTGTTGCTGGAGGCTTCGGATTTGTTGTAGGTACTGGTTGTCCTGGTTGGGTCCAAATGTTGTTGGTCTGAACGTAGTCCGGAGTCTGTGCGGGGTTAGTCGGTTCCGTAGGCAGGTGCTGAGGAAGGAGATGTGGTTGTGGTAGCGAGTCTGTTTGAGAACGTGGCTGAAGAGCTTCTGGGCAGAGAAGATGGCTGAAGAGCCATCCCATAACCTTAAAAACTATTTATTAGAGTTAGAATTGTAGAAAATTTTACCAGTACTTTTCAATCAGCCTTCCTTCCTTTACCAAATTAACAGACAATAATGGGATAGTGCTCCTAGTGTAGGCTCCTGTCTCATGTTGTTTTCTCCCTCTGAGAGTATCTGTTCTTGTGGTGTTTTTAAGATCTCCCATTGTTCCCTCTCTAGGTGATGCTAACTGCTTGTCTTGGACTTCACACCTTGTGTGCTTCCCCAGATAATGTTGATTGCCTGTCTTGGGGTCCTCATCTCTCCTGCTCCACTAGGTGGTGTTGAATCCTATCACAGGATCTTCACTTTACCTTCTTCTCTAGATAAGCAGTACTTGTTGATTGTGCAACTCTCAAATGGTTCTGACTTCAGCAAATCCAACAATGATAAAGTCATCACAGCAGATACTTTATCAGTGTGAATAAACATATATACACACACCTATATATATATATATATATATATACACACACACACACGGAGAGAGAGAGAGAGAGAGAGAGAGAAAGAGAGAAAAGCAAGAACAATTCAAGAAGCTTTACAATGAAGTGTCATCTATTTGCCTTCTGGAAGATGATTTCTTCCTTTCTCTTTCACTGTGTAATCCTGACTTCTGCAGCTGGGGCGTCGGGAGTATCCACTATACTTGGTTGTGTGGCTGTGGAAGAATTGGTTGGTCATCTCCAGGGGCATTTGGTGTAGAGGACCGAGCTTACTGACAGTTTCCGCCCAGATACAATGTCATGCTCCACTGTTGGGATTTCTCGACACTCTGCAAGGAGTGATGGATGGGCGAGGGACCTCTGGTTTCTTAAGAAGCATCTGGGTGGCCTGAGTTTAACTCCTCCTCCTGGCAGTTGTCCCCCCTAATGTCTTGACTTTGATGTTGAGCATCTGTGGCTAAAGGAATAGTGTGCATATCTGGAAAAGACTGCACGCTAGATCTGAGATTCTATTGTGGTAAATCCATGTACGCAGCCAGACAGACACCTGCCAGAGCCAGAATGATACTGATAATTTTGGTAGACTGTTTCAACTTTGATCCAGTTGACAGAGTACTTCTAACAAACTTGTCCCTTGGTGCTGGCCTTTTCTTGGTGCAGGTTTGCTGGGTGCTATGAGTATTTGCACAAGACAAAGAAAATTAGTTTAACAAAAAGGAATGAAAGCTTGTGTAGGTTAATAATGAGTTAGCATTAATTGGTAATGGTAGAACAGTCCCACACAGTACAATGAAGGTCCCTGGGTTGATTGCCAAAGTCTTCCACTTTCTGGTGAGTTGACGAGCTTCTATCCATCATCACCTGGCGGTGAGACATTTTTCCTTGCCATGAGACAAAAGGAGGGTAATGCATGCGGGAAATAGTTGGAAGAGCTACTAGTGACAATGGAGGAACAAGACATATGATGAGGTGTCCTCAATAAGTAAGTATGAAGCACAGAGGGCACGAAGGGCTAATAGATTAGATTACTTACAGTGTGGAAACAGGCCCCTTCGGCCCAACAAGTCCACACCAACCCGCCGAAGCGCAACCCACCCATACCCCTACGTTTACCCCTTACCTAACACTACGGGCAATTTAGCATGGCCAATTCACCTGACCCGCACATCTTTGGACTGTGGGAGGAAACCGGAGCACCCGGAGGAAACCCACACAGACACGGGGAGAACGTGCAAACTCCACACAGTCAGTCGCCTGAGTCGGGAATTGAACCCGGGTATCAGGCGCTGTGAGGCAGCAGTGCTAACCACTGTGCCACCGTGCCGCCCACAGATTGGGAGGACAAAGTGAGTGAGAGCAGTCAAGTGAACATGTTACATACAATAGGCATACACATGAATGGTGAGAGGCATGTGCAGCGGCAAGGTTTGAAGAATGGGGAACCTGTTAGTGTGAGGTGGAACTTACCCTTCTAAAGCACAGAAGATATTCCCTTTCCTCCTGAACTGCTGGATATTTATTTTAATCTGTGACACTGTACTAACCCGAGTAACTATCACTGCTCTGGACAAGTGGGTCTGGTTCCATCTCCTTTGCTGGTCAGCAAGAAAAAACATGGCCTTCCTCTGTATCACCTGTCCATCAGCACCTTGAGGCTCCTGCTGAAGAATTTAATTAGTTCATTGAAGTAAAATTCCAACAATTGCCATTGTGGGACTTGAATGGATGTCCCAGGCTTAAAACTCTGATTATTGGTCCAGTGATATTACCAGTATACCACCATCAACTTCCATTTCCAAATTCAAATTGAAAGTTTGTTGAAGTTAGTTGAGTGTTACTGTGTCAGTGAGATTTTCTCATATAGCATAATTTTCACATTTTTTAACCAAGTGTTTCTTCAAGTAACATTTATAGTAGCCAGCTCAGAATGGTCCATGTTGATTTTTCTGTTGGAATTTTCCTTCCATTCTTTATCTTATTAATAATGAAACTGGTCTCTTCTGCCTAGTCTCAAGGAATTGTAAAGCAGGAGAGACTGAAATGCTCACCACTGCCAGGACTTTGCAACATAAAATCATGCTGGTGTCATATTTAAATCCCAGCTGCACACTACTTCAAACAGCTGAATGCTCCAATGTTATCCCCAAGGAAATCAACAATAAATGGAAGTTCAACCCCTGAGGGTCACCACACCATGGGTGAGGGGAAAGGATGAGAATAAAAATCCTTCATGCAGAAAGTTAACCTATGCTATTGGCATCATGCTGCTTTGCAAACCGTCTATCCAGCCAATTGAACTAACTTACCCTCCATTATAAACAGTAATGTGTAGTTATAGATTTTCCAATAAGAGGAAATATCCTATCCATTTCCACCTTGCGAGGATCTCTCAGGAGTTTATATGTTGGGTTGAATGGAACTTATCTTACTCTGTTCTTTATTAGGTAGAAATCAGAACTGTTTTGTTACGAACACTTTAAATGCTGGGTTGGCATTAAAGTAATATAGAAAGACATTTTGGTACAAGTAAATAGCTTTGGGATGATTTTATTGGAATTTTCCTTTATAATCTTTACGATAAGCTTCACATAGTAATCCTTTAAGGTGAGGAAGCTGGCAGCGAGGCAAAATTAATGGCTAACAAGTTCTTGTTTTTCCCCAACTTATATTGCCTTAAGATTTAAATTACTTCAGTGAGATATCCTGATCCGTTGACATAGTAGCAAATTGCAGACCCTGCTAGTCAGTTTGGTTTTGTACAATATTAATATTTGTAATGCAGCTGAAATGTTGTCTTTGTTTTAATGACATGCCAGATCATATACCTTCCCATAACTTATCCATGATACAGGACAATTCTTTATAGAATATTATTTTACTGTTACAAGGAAGGTTTATTCTCAGGCAAGATTCTGAAGAAATCCTTTTAATATTCTTTCATTGTGTGAGCTTGATCTTCACGGCTCAGGGTTCCATTTAAAAGTGAATTGTGGTCACTAATCTTTCTACCTCTGCTCTATCTGCTTTTGTATGAATGCAATTGAGAAAATTACTACATGCTGAGGTGAATGAGTGAAACAAAGAGATCAGTACTGTGAAGCAGGGGTTATGGATACATGCCTGAATATAAAGTAGATAAAAATATAGTGTGAAAGAAACTCCGTCAGAATGCTTATGGAGCAGTTAATGTTTTCACTTTTGATCATTACATTAAGATTCTATAACATGAGTTTTCCCAAATATTGTTCCTTTGTAATGTAGTTACTCAGCTCACTTTTAGTCAGCCCATACCAAGTACCCACAATATTATCAATTCTATTTAATAGAATGCAATTCATAGAAAGGACAACAGAGAACTTAAATGAAAGAGAATGGCTGTGGAGTTTCACAAAAACTAAACATTCTGTAAATACTCAGGAGATTAGGCAAGAACTCTATTTATTAACACAATAAATGTGTTTACGTTTTCTCAACATCTTTAATTAATCTCGCCAAAAGTTATTCAGTCAATCTTAGGAAAGACTCTACTGTCTAACATACAGCTTAGAAATGTTTCTTCAAAATGCTTCCCGGAAGTTTTATCTTATTCACCTTACTCAGGATTCAGTGTCATGAGTTTACAAATAACTTCTTGAAACTGGTCCTAACTGGCCCCTATTTTGAGCTTGTGCCACTTTCTCCTATTGATACAGCTTAAACTGCAGTAGTGCTCTAGGTTTATGTTTCCTACACTTATTGTGAATAAAGTTTGGACAGGCATTCTAATTTTTCCCAAAGTTAAAATATTTAATATTTTAAAGCCTTTCTTTACAAAGCTCAGGTCTGTGATGCTAAAGACCGTTCTTTTGGCTTTCTCCTAACCCACTTCCAGGGCTGACATCTCCAGTATTTCACAGTTACCAGAACTAGGTATATATTGGGATAACTAATTTAAATTTAAACCATGGCCTCCTAATGTAATATAATGTATTCCAAATTCCTTTTTACCTCAATAATTTTTTTCAATCCTACATCATGAATCTGAGAATAAGCCTTTTTATTCGTTTAGTTAGTAACACAAAATAATACTGCTAACATCCTACCATGCATCACACTGCAATAGATGAACTAGGGTTACATTGTAAATTTCACTGCAGCTAAGCCACAAATAGAGTGGAGAAAGATAGGATTGTTTGAATGAGAGAAGAGCTTCCATTACTATTTAATTTTAAAACTTAAAAAAAGCAAACAAAAATAACAAAATTCATTGAATTAACTTTACACATAAAAGCTTTACTCATGGTCCTTCGGGGAACTGCACTACCTAGTAAGGAATTAAGCAAAAGAAAAACCTAAAAGATTCAAGGTTTGACTCCTGGTCTGTGTCGAACTAGCTGATCTCAGTTTTGTTGACAGTAATGTAGTTACAATTGGCCTCTACCAATAGGTAAAAATCTGGAATTTCAGTTCCAATTATAAGCCATTGGCTCTTGCTGAAATGCACATTTGTGGATATTGTTTGTTGTGATTAGATTCAGCTACTAAACACAATGCAAAAGGCACACAAGGAATCATCATTTTGGAAACTTAATGAAGAGAAACATATTTGTGGAAGTATTGCTAAGGCCTTGAGGGATAAAATTTGAAATAGAAAAAGCATCTTTAAAGGAATAATACAGGATTATGTCCATATTAGATATACAAATGCCTGACCAAATTTCTCTTCAGCTCAAACACATACTTATTTTACTCACTTGGTGGATTGTGAGGCCAAAAGGTCAGCATAAGAGATCACAAACTTCTGAAACTTTCTGTGCTGCTCTTCCCATCGGTCATCCACTGAGTAGTAATTGGGAAGTGGGGCTCCAAACAGGATCTCACTACGAAGCAGGGAGCTTTTCATGTTTTCAACTGTTAGTCCCTCATCAACATACCAGTAAAATTCAGGATGAGTAATAGCCAGCTTGAGTGAGCCTGGAAAATTAAAATCAATACAAATCATATCAAAAATAATGAACAAAGATAAATGCTGGCTGTTATTTTTACGAAGTTCTTAAATACTCTGCAGTTTACAGCGATGGGTGCCCACCCATGTTGGCATTTCGTTGATCAAAATCTGAAAAGTCAAATTAATTCGAGTTAAGAAGCTGATGAAGATCTTTAAAACAGTGGTTAAATACGACTACATTTTCCTGAAACATTATCAAAATAAATAGTCATCTAAACTATAGCAGTCAATAATTCATTACTTAACCCAATTTTAACCCACAGTCTTCAAGTCTTTAAAATCACGTAATGAATGGTTATCACTTACTACCTCTCAATTTGTCTCAGTTCCAATCCTACTTCTAAACTTCTACTTCATACACAAAATAATTTGATGAGTTGGATGGTCAAAATGTCATGTGAACAAACTGCATTTAAAATTCATGATCCTGAAATAATGCTGTGAGGGAATAATTTAAAAAAAAACCTTGATATGCTTATTTCCTTCTACAGCCAGGACTTTTCCTACAATATCGTTGCTGCGGTCTAGCTGAGGTTTCTCAACAACAGAACACTTTTTATAACCGAGGGGTCATAGCATTAAACTGAATGATTTTCTTGGTCCTTATTTTCTTTTAAAACACTGGATGAGTTTGATGTGAGCTTATTGAAAAGTAACAAATAGCTTTCTCACATTGAGCTACTTCTAGTAAAAAACTGAAGAAAAAAAGATGACAACTGCCCGGAACAATATGTACATATTTAAAAAGTAAACATTACTTGAATAGAATATACAAAAATATTACTTTTTGTAATCTATCAGTGATTTTAGACATCCTTATACAGGACAGTCCTGCTACTTCTTCATACTTAAGAGGGAAATCAGGAGATCAAAAAGGGGACATGAGATAGCTTTGGCAAATACAATTAAGGAGAATCCAAAGGGTTTTTACAAATATATTAAGGACAAAAGCGTAACTAGGGAGAGAATAGGGCCCCTCAAAGATCAGCAAAGCAACCTTTGTATGGACCCACAGAAATTTGGGGAGATACTAAATGAATATTTTGCATTAGTATTTACTGTGGAAAAGGATATGGAAGATATAGACTGTAGGGAAATAGATGGTGACATCTTGCAAAATGTCCAGATTACAGAGGAGGAAGTGCTGGATGTCTTGAAACAGTTAAAGGTGGATAAATCCCCAGGACCTGATCAGGTGTACGCGAGAACTCTGTGGAAAGCTAGAAAAGTGATTGGTGGGCCTCTTCCTGAGATATTTGTATCATTGATAGTCACAGGGGAGGTGCCGGAAGACTGGAAGTTGGCAAACATGGTGCCACTGTTTAAGAAGGGGCTAAAGACAAGCCAGGGAACTATAGACCAGTGAGCCTGACCTCAGTGGGGGGCAAGTTGTTGGAGGGAATCCTGAGATACAGGATGCACATGTATTTGGAAAGGCAAGGACTGATTAGGAATAGTCAACATGGCTTTGTGCATGGAAAATCATGTCTCACAAACTTGAATGGTTTTTTTGAAGAAGAAACAAAGAAGATTGATGAGGGCAGAGCAGTAGATGTGATCTATATGGACTTCAGTAAGGCGTTCGACAAGGTTCCCCATGGGAGACTGATTAGCAAGGTTAGATCTCATGGAATAAAGGGAGAACTAGCCATTTGGATACAGAACTGGCTCAAAGGTTGAAGAGAGGGTGGTGGTGGAGGGTTGTTTTTCAGACTGGAGGCCTATGACCAGTGGAGTGCCACAAGGATCGGTGCTGGGTCCTCTACTTTTTGTTATTTACATAAATGATTTGGATGCGAGCATAAGAGGTGTAGTTAGTAAGTTTGCAGATGACACCAAAGTTGGAGGTGTAGTGACAGCGAAGAGGGTTACCTCAGATTACAACAGGATCTGGACCAGATGGGCTAATGGGCTGAGAAGTGGCAGATGGAGATTAATTCGGATAAATGCGAGATGCTGCATTTTGGGAAAGCAAATCTTAGCAGGACTTATACACTTAATGGTAAGGTCCAAGGGAGCGTTGCTGAACAAAGAGACCTTGGAGTGCAGGTTCATAGCTTCTTGAAAGTGGAATCACAGGTAGATAGGATAGTGAAGAAGGCGCTTGGTATGCTTTCATTTATTGGTCAGAGTATTGAGTACAGGAGTTGAGAGGTCATGTTGTGGCTGAACAGGACATTAGTTAGTCCACTGTTGGAATATTGTGTGCAATTCTGGTCTCCTTCCTATCGGAAAGATGTTGTGAAACTTGAAAGAGTTCAGAAAAGATTTACAAGGATGTTGCCAGGGTTGGAGGTTTGAGCTATGGGGAGAGGCTGAACAGGCTAGGGCTGTTTTCCTTGGAGTGTCAGAGGTTTTGGGGTGACCTTATAGAGGTTTACAAAACCTGAAATGATGCTATGTAATCACCTACAAAATCTTAATTTGTCTGAAATTATCTCTATTAGACTCACAAAAACAGACGAACTAATCAGATTAAAATAAATGAATTAATGCCTCCACCAAAACAGCATTGAAATGGAATATATTTCAATTTCCATAAACTGGTATGGCACAGTGTAAACTTCAGGACTCCTGCTTTCTCAGATGTGAGTGATGCAGGTAAATCTGTTTGGTGGTGATGGTGGAGGAGGTGGGGGGGGGGGTCTAGGGGGGCAGGAATGGGGTGAGGGTTGCGATGGCAGGTAAGTGTGTTTTCTGGGGCTTGGATGGCTGGGCATCCTGAGAGAAGAGCAGGGATTTGGCTTTTAACCATCAACCCTACAACTCCCCCTCCCACTCAGTCCTGTCAAATGCCCCTGGATCAGAGAAAATCGAGGCATAACTCACCTGGGGAGAATTTGTGAAGGCTACCACTTTTCCTGCCTGATGGGAACACAGTTATTCAGGCTGGTGGGAAATTGAGGTCTTTAAGTGCTTGTTAGTTGACTATCATAGTTTACTGAATTGGCAGGGAGACAAAAAAGTCAACCATGGGTCTTTCTGACCAGAATGATTCCTCGGTTTGCAGAAAGGGGGTCAGTAGATCCATTGTACTAATCCACCCAATCATTTCCCCATCCTGCCAATTCAATGGAAGCTTAAATAACATAATAATGTCAGGCAACTCAACAAAATTCGAGTGCTACTTCCTCCCAGTTTTAGGTTCGACATCACACTTTGTCTCAATATAGCAAGATCCATAGTCTGTATTAAGGCAGCAGAGAGGTATATTATGGACACATTCTATCCCAGTAATATCTTCTGGGCTCCTTTTAGGTTGGCAATTTCAAAGTAACCTGCCTAGATGACTGAGGGAAAAACTGCAAGTGGTAGGGTATATGAAGTGGGCAATACTTAAGAGGCCAGAATTAATTGATAAAAATAAAAACTGTGGATTCTGTAAATCAGAAACAGCAACAGAAAATGTTTTTTTATAGCATAGGAAGCAACAAGACCATAAAAATGTTTGGACAAATAAATGAAAATTTCATTAAAGTTTAAGATATATAAGATGAATGGACATAGATGGTTAATTGACCACTATTTGATGTAGGCTATGAGTTGGGCAGCGGTGTTTTAGATAAGCTCAAGTTGATGGAGGATAGAAGGTAATTCAGGAATGTGCTGGAGCAGCTGACTATTGGGGTGATAAAGGTATGAATGTGGTTCAACAGCAGATCTGCTGATACAGATCAAAGACTACAGTAATTGGAAATAGGAAGTAGTTTTTTGTGATGAAGCAAATGTGCACCTAATGTCACTTGAAACTGCGTTAATCAAGTTTGCCTTACCATGCAAATAAATGGCTAATTCATTCTTTTATTTCCAATTTAGCAACTCAATACATACCACTTTCAATACAACTAGCATATCTAATATGTTCAATGCATTTTCACCAAAGTCTTGCGTGGGACAAGGACAAAACTACAAAACGCAGCTTTGGTCAGAAGCCTTCGGGTACTTACAACCTCATAATATTACACTTTATTGTCTTTCACTAATCTAACTCTTTGATCAAACGGAAGGGCCACTGATTCAGAACTCAACTCAGCTACCCCAAACTACATTCTTCTTACCAGTAATACCAAAACAAAATCAAAAGGTTGGGAAGATTATAAAAACAAACAGAGGATAACAAAGAGATAAATAAGGAAGGAGATGATCAAATATGAAGGTAAGCTAGCTCACAACATTAGGAATGATTATAAAAGTTTCTTTGAAATACATAAGAAACAAATGAGAGGAAGACGTGGAAATTGGGCCGCTTCAAATTGATGCTGGAAGGCTGGTGCTGAGAGGTAAGGAAATAGCTGAAGGGATTTCAGTAAGGCGTTCGACAAGGTTCCCCATGTTAGATTGGTTAGCAAGATTAGATCTCACAGAATACAGGGAGAACTGCCATTTGGATACAGAACTGGCTCAAAGGTAGAAGACAGAGGGTGGTGGTGGAGGGTTGTTTTTCAGACTGGAGGCCTGTGACCAGTGGAGTGCCACAAGGATAGGTGCTGGGCCCTCTACTTTTTGTCCTTTACATAAATGATTTGGATGTGAGCATAAGAGGTGTAGTTAGTAAATTTAAAGATGACACCAAAATTAGAGGTGTAGTGGATAGCGAAGAGGGTTACCTCAGATTACAACAAGATCTTGACCAGTTGGGCCAATGGGCTGAGAAGTGGCCGATGGAGTTTAGTTCAGATAAATGCGAGGTGCTGCAGTTTGGGAAAGCAAATCTTAGTAGGACGCATACGCTAATGGTAAGGTCCTAGGGAGCGTTGCTAAACAAAGAGACCTTGGAGTGCAGGTTCATAGCTCTTTGAAAGTGGACTCGCAGGTAGACAGGACAGTGAAGAAGGCATTTGGTAAGCTTTCTTTTATTGGTCAGAGTATTGAGTACAGGAGTTGAGAGGTCATGTTGCGGCTGTACAGGATATTGATTAGGCCACTGTTGGAATATTGTGTGCAATTCTGGTCTCCTTCCTACCGGAAAGTTATTGAGAAACTTGAAAGGGTTCAGAAAAGATTTACAAGGATGTTGCAGGGTAGGAGGCTTTGAGCTATAGGGAGAGGCTGAACAGGCTAGGGCTGTTTTCCTTGGAGTGTCAGAGGTTTTGGGGTGACCTTATAAAGGTTTACAAAATCATGAGGGGCATGGATAGGATAAATAGACAAAGTCTTTTCCCTGGGGTGGGGGAGTTCAGAACTAGAGAGCATAGGTTTAGGGTGAGAGGAGAAAGATATAAAAGAGACCTAAAGGGCAACTTTTTCACACAGTGTATGGAATTCACTGTCAGAGGAAGTGGTGGAGGCTGGTACAATTGCAATATTTAAAAGGCATTTGGATGGGTATATGAATAGGAAGGGTTTGGAGGGATATGGGCCGGGTGCTGGCAGGTCGGAATAGATTGGGTTGGGATATCTGGTTGGCGTGCACAGGTTGGATCGAAGGGTCTGTTTCCATGCTGTGCATGTCTATGACTCTATAACTTAATAAGTACATTGTTTCAGTCTTCACAGTGGAAGACATGAGCAATATCCCAACAATTAAGGAGAATCAGGGGGCAGAGTTGAGTATGGTAGCCATGACAAAACAGAAAGTATTTGAACAGCTAAAAGGTCTAAAAATTGATAAGTCTCCTGGCCCCGATGGGCTATGTCCTAGAGTTCTGAGGGAGGTGGCTGAGGAAATAGCGGAGCCGCTGACTGTGATCTTTCAAAAATCAATTGAGTCAGGGAAATGTCCAGATGATTGGAAAATCACTGTTGTAACCCCCTTGTTCAAGAAAGGATCAAGACAAAAGATGGAAAATTATAGGCTGATTAGCCTAACCTTGGCTGTAGGTAAAATTCTAGAATCCATCATAAAGGATGAGATTTCTAAATTCTTGGAAGTGCATGGTCAGATTAGAACAAGTCATCAGTGATTTAGTAAGGGGGGGTCGTGCCTGACAAACCTGTTAGAATTCTTTGAAAAGGTAAAAAGTAGATTAGACTAGGGAATCTCAGTGGATATCATCTATCTAGAATTCCAAAAGGCCTTTGATAAGGTGCCTCATGGGAGGCTGCTGAGTAAGGTGAGGGCCCATGGTGTTCGAGGTGAGCTACTGGCATGGATTGGGGATTGGCTGTCTGACAAAAGACAGGGAGTTGGGATAAAAGGTTCTTTTTCGAAATGGCAGCTGGTGACAAGTGGGGTCCCACAGGGTTCAGTGTTGGGGCCACAGTTGTTCACTTTATATCTTAATGATCTGGATGAAGGGACTGGGAGCACTCTGGTGAAGTTCACCAATGATACGAAGTTAGGCAGAGAGGCAGGTAGTACTGAGGAGGTGGGGAGACCGTAGTAAGATTTAGACAGTTTAGGAGAGTGGTCCAGGAAATGGCTGATGAAATTCAAAGTGAACAAGTACGAGGTCTTGCACTTTGGAAAAAAGAATACAGGCATGGACTATTTTTTAAATGGTGAAAAAATTCATAGAGCCAAAGTACAAAGGGATCTGGGAGTGCTAGTCGATGATTCTCTAAAGGTTAACACGCAGGCTGAATCCGTGATTAAGAAAGCAAATGTAATGTTGTCATTTATCTCAAGAGGGTTGGAATATAAAAGCAGCGATGTGCTTCTGAGACTTATAAAAATATAGTTAGGCCCCATTTAAAATATTGTGTCCAATTTTGGGCCCCACACCTCAGGAAGGACATACTGGCACTGGAACATGTCCAGCAGAGATTCATACGGATGATCCCTGGAATGGTAGGTCTAACATATGGTGAATGGCTGAGGATACTGGGATTGTATTCATTGGAGTTTAGAAAGTTGAGGAGACATCTAATAGAAACTTACAAGATAATGCATGACTTAGAAAGGGTGCACGCTGCAAAGTTGTTTCCATTAGGCGAGGAGACTAAGACCCGTGGTCACAGCCTTAAAATTAGAGGAAGTCAATTTAGAATGGAAATGAGGAGACATTTCTTCAGCCAGAGAGTGGTGAGCCTGTGAAATTCATTGCCGCAGAGCGCAGTGGAGCCTGGGACGTTGGGTGTCTTCAAGGCAGAGATTGATAAATTCTTGATCTCACAAGGAATTAAGGGCTACAGGGAGAGTCTGGGTAAGTGGAATTGAAACACCCATCAGCCATGATTAAATGGCAGAGTGGACTTGATGAGCTAAATGGCCTTGCTTCCACTTCTATGTCTTATGGTTTTATGGTCTTAAAGCAGACATTCACGGCTTTGGGAATTGATATTTCAATCCTTATCTGAGGATAGATCCTGTGCTAATATCTCTGAATGCTTCTCTCCTTCTGCAAGAGGAGAACGTGCACATAAGCAAAACCATGTCGAGAACAGTGTGTATGAAGAAAGCCTACAGTGCTCCTGGCTCTCTTCAAGGAGCAGGCAGTGAAGCTGGCAGAGCAAAGGAACTGTATTTGTGCAAAGGGGAGATTAGATACACTTATCTAATGAGGAAAGCTCCATTTTGCGAGCACATGAAACAGCGATTCTTTAAAACATTTTGATAAAATATGGCAGCTCTCAACATTAACAAATCTAAGTTTTTTTGGCTAAATTCAAGTGGTATGGTGTGTTTTTGTTTGGAGTGTTTGTCACCATGAGGTCTGGTAAGATGTCCTACTGTACTTAGTTAAATGTGACACATTTATTTGCCCAACAATGTGTCTCACATCTGATTTCTAATGCATCGTTTTCCATAACACCTCGCTACTCAGCAAATATCAACTCAAAGACTGGCATCCCTTGTACCCACATCACCTTTAAAATGCTGCAATGCATCAGGACAGTATTGAAGGTCATACTTACAAAATACCAGGGAATGGGAAGATGGCAACACAATTCACCAACTGGAACCTTAAGCTCCTGGTGGACAGGGTGTTGCACAGGACAACTGTTCTCTTTTCAGAAGTTTTTAAGAAGTGGTTGTGCCACCAGATCTTAATAGCCGGGTCTGCAGTCAACACCCAGGTCAGTGCCAGCTTCAGGGTGTGAAAGAACAGCCAGGATGCTATAAAAAAAGCCAATTACCTCTCAGTTCTGCAAGGTTAAACTCCACACTTTTTTCTCTCTAAAACTCACAGTCACGATCTCTGCCATTCCACATGCTTCCACATGCATATTGATCCCAACATTCTTCCCCTACCCTGTCAGCCTCCCATACCACTAACTGTGCAAGCCTTTGTGCCTTCTCCTCAGTTCTGTGTTAAATCTCATCACCTTCCCCCCACATGTACCAGGACTGACAGGCATGCCACTGTGTCACAGTAGTGTAATCCCCGATTTATTCTCATTATAAGAGAAGATAGCCTGAATAAGGGCTGAGAGCGCCTGGGCAGTTGGAGGGGTACCTAACATCTGGATCCTTATCCCCAGTAAGAAGGGAAATTTGGCCCTTACAGGAGAAGATTGGGATCACACCTGCACGGATGCTGAAGCATCCATGCTCTGCCAAACAAGTAAGTACTATTCTATATGCTACTGCCACTCTTCCATTAACTGCACTGTCATTTTCAGTCACTGGACACCGCTTCTAACCAGAGGCTGCAATACCTTCTCTCTCTTTGGTCTTGCAGATTTCACAAGATACCCTTGTCCTCAGCACTGAAATGCCTGACTCTATCAGAAATGCCATCCTTTTCCTCTGAGGAGGAGAATACAGAAACCTCAGAGGGAACGTTGGCTGCTATTTCACCCCAACCCCCAAACTCTTTTCCCATGAGTTTCTGAGGATTGACCAGGTGACTGAGGGTGGCTCATGCCCTCGACTGACATGACTGGACAGCTCTGGGCAAGATGTGTTCAAACTCAATTGGTTTCTATACATTTCTCCAACTGCATCAGCCCTTTGCCACACCCCGTACGACTGGCCACTATGGTGCCAATGGACGTCTGTGGCCCACTCCCTGATCTGCAGAGGCATGGACAGACTGAGACTCTGTTGACACCTGATTGTAGCCAATTCCCTGGACTATGGTGGGAAATTATCCTTGGCTTACTGTGCTGAGGACCCCGATGGACTAGTGTCTCAACGGACTTCATTGAGGATGACTCACCTTAGAGTTGTATGACAGTTGGCTGCTTGTTTTATCTGTTGAGAGTGTGTTGCTGGAAAAGCACAGCAGGTCAGACAGCATCTGAGGAGCTGGAAAAATGATGTTTCGGGCTGGAGCCCTTCATCAGGAATACTTGCTTCACCTGCCATATGTTTATTGCATAAGCTACTGGAATGAGGATCAGGTGTGAGTTTGACAGCAAGATGTGCTCTCCTAGACAGATGGTGATGCCAACGTCCATGGAAGAGGACTGAATGTGGCTAGCATCTATATATCATGGTCTGAGTTGTGGTTTGGTCACAGACACATGGAGGTGGGGGGGAGTAAGCAGAGAGCTGAATCTGCCAGGTACAGGCACTGGTTTTCATTTTGAGGTTTCTCAACATTGTCCCAACTTATCAAACTTGCGAGTGTAAATATTAATAAGGAAAGTGTGCTATTGAATAGGCATTTATCAAGCATTAATCCCTATCAATCAGCACCACTCTGCAGAGAATTTCATTACTTCAGTTATTGTAAAAAGCAAAGAGTGAGATAATCTCAATGGTGAGATGAGTCTCTGCACACTTAGTGCCTGATTCTGCCACACATCTCGCCACAGCTCACATCACTCAGACTCCTATCAGATTCTTCCCATTGTGTTTTTCTATACATCCTCCCAATCTCACTCCCAATCCAGGAGAGAAAAATAATGCCTCAGTCCCATCCCAAACACCAACTTGGACAAGGAAGATTTGGCAACCATAGGATATATTGTTAGAGTGTTGCTCTCTACCCTTGATTAATATGGAAATATCCATTTCTGTTTGGCTAATTGTGAGATGCCACACAAGTCCCATTTGAAATCTGCAAGGAGCTTGTGATGAGGAAATTGAATCCTTTTGTGATTTTCAGAAAGATAGGCATTGCCTTTGTCCTCCTGCAGATCTGCTGGAGTTTTATCGTACTTTTTATTTTGACCACTTTTTACTTTGAAACCTTCACGCTTGCTGTGGTCAGGTTTGCTAGCATTAGCCAGTGTGATTGCCTTGTTTGGCCAGGCTGAGTTGGGTACACAGTTTGCATCCCTTACACTATTAGCAGTATACCATGACAATATCTTGCAAGACCAGTTAAAAATTACACTTTTCACAACCTGGGTGATCTGAGTAAACTCTGCTTCTTTCTAGAGGCTGCCAGACCTACTGGATTTCTCTATCACTTTCTACTTATGTCTCACATATAGAATTGGGTTTACGTACAAACTCTTCTTTTTCACTTTTGTCTAGCATAGGGAAATCCTAGGTGTAACCATCTTCAGATGTTTCATTAATAATGTTAATGAAGATCAGAAGTGCAGACATTTGCCAATGATGCACAATGTTGATGACACCTCTGGAACTTAAATGGTCCAAGTCTAAATGCAAGAAGACCTGGACAATATTTAAGCTTGGGCTGTAAAGTGGCAAGTAATAATAGTGCCATAGAAATAGCAAAGACCATCGCCAAAAAGAGACAACCTAACTATCATCCCTTGACATTCAATGGCATTATCATCACTGAATTCTCCACTATCAAACCCTGGGGGATACATTGATCAGAAATTGAACTGGACTACCCATATAATTACTGTGGTTATGACAGCATTTCAGAGGCTCGGAATTCTGCAGAGAGTAACACATCTGACTCCCGAAAACCTGTCAACCATCTAACAAGCACAAGGCAGGAGTGTATAGAATACTTCACACCTTGTAAGTAACTCCGTGAGTGCAGCTCCAATAACACTCAAGAAGATTGACAACGTGCAGTATAAGGTAGCTAGCTTAATTGGCACCACATGGGTGGCACGGTGGCACAGTGGTTAGCACTGCTGCCTCACAGCGCCAGAGACCTGGGTTCAATTCCTGCCTCAGGCGACTGACTGTGTGGAGTTTGCACGTTCTCTCCGTGTCTGCGTGGGTTTCCTCCGGGTGCTCCGGTTTCCTCCCACAGTCCAAAGATGTGCAGGTCAGGTGAATTGGCCATGCTGAATTGCCCGTAGTGTTAGGTAAGGGGTAAATGTATGGGTCGGTTGCGCTTCGGTGGGTCGGTGTGGACTTGTTGGGCCGAAGGGCCTGTTTCCACACTGTAAGTAATCTAATCTAATCTAATCCTTCCACAACAGATACTCAATAGCAGCAGCATATACCATCTACAAGATGCACTGCAAAATCTCATCAAGATTCTTTAGATAATATTTTCCAAATCTATGGCCACTTTCAACTAGAAGGACAAGGGCAGCAGATACATGTGAACACCATCACCTGCAAGTTCCCCTCTAATCACACTCACCATCCTGACTTGGAAACATATTGCTGTGCCTTCAATTTCGCTGGGTGAAAATCCTGGAACTCTCTTCTCTACTGGCATTGTGGGTCTTCCTACGACACATGGAGTGTCGTGGTTCAGGAAAATAATTCACCACCACCTTTTCCAGGCAACTGGGGATGGGCAATATATGCTTGTCTAGCCTGCAATGTTTACATCCCATGACTGAGTTCGAAAAGAAATTGTACCCATGAAAGTAATTGCATCAGGCCGGAGTGTTAGACAACATTCATATAATGCTAATAAATGCAAAACAGATTCCTGGCTTACACATTTGGGACTTTCACATGTGAAAGGTTTTAGGAGCTTGATGCTTAAATTTTAATCCAATGTTGGGAATCACAATTTTGCCTTTCCACTCAAATTTTGCCTTGCTAAATGCCTCAGATGGGTCCAGAAGATTACACTCATTAATCCATTTAACCCACAGTATTTTGTATTATAATGTATTTTTGTTTCAGAGTTTCACAGAATGTGGGTGCCATTGGTAAGACCAACATTTGTTGCCTATCCCTCAAAGAAGATGGTAATGAACCCTATTAAAAAAAAATAAGAACATAAGAGCTAGGAGCAGGAGTTCATCTAGTCCTTCAAGCCTGCTCTGCCATTCAATAAGATCATGGCTGATCTTTTTGTGGCCTCAGCTCATCCTACCTATCCTCTCACTACAACTCTTAATTCCTTTCCTATTCAAAACATTATCTATCTTACCTTTAAAAGCATTTACCGAGGAAGCCTCAACCACTTCACTGGGCATGGAATTCCATCAATTCACAACTCTCTGGATGAAGAAGTTCCTTCTCAATTCAGTCCTAAACCTGCTCCCCCTAATTTTGAGGCTGTGCCCACTTGTCCTAATTTCACCCGCCAGTGGAAATCTCCTCTCTCTTATCTATTCCCATCATAATTTTTATGTTTCAATAAGAGCCCTCTCCTTCTTCTAAATTCAAATGAATATTTTCCCAGTCTGCTCAGTGTCTCTTCATAAGCCAACCACTCAATTCCGGAATCAATCGAGTGCAACTCCTCTGCACCCCTTCTAGTGCCAATACATCCTTTCTCAAGGAAGGAGACTAAAGCTGCACTGTACCCTATCCAGCTGCAACATAACCTCTCTGCTTTTAAACTCAATCTCTTTAGAATGAAGGGCAAAGTTCCATTTGCCTTAACTACTTGTTGCACCTACAAACCAACCTTCGGTGATTCATACACAAGGACACCCAGGTCCCTCTGCACAGCAGCATGCTGCAATTTCTTACCATTTATGTAATAGTTCTTTTTACTGTTATTCCTACCAAAATGGATGACTTCACATTTATTAACATTGTACTCCATCTGCTAGACCTTTGCCCACTCACTGAGAACTATCGATATCCTTTTGCAAAGTTTCAGTCCTCTGCACACTTTGCTCTGCTACTCATCTCAGTATCATCTGTAAACTTTGACACACTACACGTGGTCACCAACTCCAAATCATCTATGTAAATTATGAATAATTGCAGCCCAACACTGATACCTGAGGAACACCACTGATCACTGATTGCCAACCAGAATAGCACTCATGTATTCCCACTCTTTGCTTCCTGTTGGTTAACCAACCCTCCATGCTACTACATTGCACGTAACGCCTTGCATTTTTATCTTATGCAGCAGCCTTTTGTGCAGCATGTGGTTGAATGCCTTTTCGAAATCTAGATGCACCACATTTACTGGGTTCCCGTTGCCCACTGTGTTCGTAATGACTTCATTGAATTCCAAAAGATTACTTAAGTATGACCTGCCCTTCATGAACTCATGCTGCGTCTACCCAACAGGACAATGTCTGTCTAGATGCCTTGCTATTTCTTCTTTGATAATAAACTCAGCCATTTTGCCCACTGCAGAGGTTAAGCTATAATTCTTTATCTTTAGTCCACCTCCCTTTTTAAACATCAAATTTAAGCATCAAATTTGCTGTTTTCCAATCTGCTGGAACATCCCAGCGTCCAGTGAATTTTGGAAAATTACCACAAGTGTATTCACTATTTCTCCCACCATCTCTTTTAGCACCCTGAGATGCAATCATCAGGGCCAGGAGACTTGTCTACCCTTGGTTCCATTAGCTTGCTCAACACCACCTTTTTTGTGATAATGATTGTTTCCAGGTCCTTACCTACCTTTGTTTC
This sequence comes from Hemiscyllium ocellatum, assembly GCF_020745735.1. NCBI lineage: Eukaryota > Metazoa > Chordata > Chondrichthyes > Orectolobiformes > Hemiscylliidae > Hemiscyllium > Hemiscyllium ocellatum. Next base: position 14,027,431 of record NC_083437.1, read on the forward strand.
TTTGTCATTTACTGACATATTATTTGTCTCCTCCACTGTGAAGACCAACACAAAATACGTGCTTAATGCCTCGGCCATTTCATCATATCCCCTAACTAAATGCCCTTTCTCATCCTCTAATGGATCAATGTTTACTTTAGTCACTCTTTTTTTGTTTTACATATTTATAGAGAGTTTTGCTATCTGCTTTTATATTTTGAGCTAGTTTTTTTTTCTCAATCTACCTTTCTTTTCTTAATAGCTCTTGTTGTGGCTTTCTGTTGACCTTTAAAGCTTTCCCAATTTTGTGGCTTTCCATTGATCTTCACCACTTTGTATGCTTTCTCTTTCAATTTGATAACTGCCCTTTTTTCCTATGCACCATGGAAGATTACCATTTTTCCTACAATCCTTCCTTTTCACTGCTATATACTTTTGCTGAAAACTTCGAAAATTTGCTTTGAAAATCGTTCAATGTTCGTCAACTGCCCTACCATAAAGTCTTTGCTTCCAGTCTACTTTAGCCAACTCCTCCCTCATCCTATTGTGGCCTCCCTTGTTTCAGCACAAGACCCTGATATTGGATTTTATCTTCGCACTGTCCTTCAGTATTCTGAATTCAACCACACTGTGATTGCTCTTTCCAAGAGGAGCCCTAACTATGACATCATTAATTATTCCTGTTTCATTACACAGGACTAGATTCAGGATAGCTTCCTCCCTTGATAGTTCCATTGGATTCTGTTCAAGAAAACTATCGTGGATACATTCAATTAACTCCTCTTCAAGACCACCATGGCCGATGTGGTTCAACCTACTCCTGAAGCACCACAGTCCATTTGGTACATCAACAGTTCTGTTAGGAAGAGATTTCCTGGAGCTTGATCCAGCGATAATAGAGGAATAGCAACATAGTTGCAAGCCAAGATAGTGTGTGGTTTGCAAAGGAACTTGAAGGTGGTGTAGTTCCCACATGTTGTTTTGTTATAGAGGTGGTAGATCTGGAAAGTGTTGTTGAAATTGCAGCTGGTCCCATTGTGCATTGGTGTAAACAGTGAATGTTTAGGTTGGTGGAAGGGGTACTGATTGTGTAGACTGCTTTGTCCTGGATGGTTTTGAGCTTCAGTGTTGGAGCTGTGACATCCAGGGAAGTGAAGACTATTTTCGATTTGTGCATTTTAGATGGTGAACAAGAGTCAGCAAGTGAGTTACTTGCTTTTGCATTCTCAGTTTCAGACCTGCACTTGCAGCTATAACATTTATATGGCTGGTCCAGTTCAATTTCTGAGAACCCCAAGAAGTTGACCATGTGGGATTCAACAATGGCAACTGTAGTGATTGGGACCAGATGAACCTTGCTGACCAAGAGGTTCTTGATTTGGGTCGGTAACCTGGGAGAATCATGAAAGCCTTGGCTTAACAGTATAACCAGGAGATTAGGATCTCCTCAGTTGTGGACTGGCTTCGAACTGGCTAGTTACAGCCAGTGTACTGTACACTAGTAAATAAAGGGTGGCTTGGTGATAGGACCTGGCCTTGGTGTAGTTATTTCAGCAACACAGTTGAATGTCCAAGGGAGATGCTTAGAGATATGAAACAGTGTAAATGTGAATAATTGGACGTTGCTTACATACATCTCTTGCTAGGGTTTTACAGTTGGCAGGATGGAAGGATAAAAAATATTGAAAACTGTTTATTTCTCAGAAAGGATACTGCACAAAAAAGCAAACAATAATTCAAAAAAGTATTTCAGTTTCTCTTAACTATTGCCTTTGAGCAGATGAACAGGAGTATTACTTTGATAATGAAACTGGTTTGTACTATTTGAAATACTGAACTGAACAAAAACATCCAGACTATATTTCACTTGGGGAACATAAACTACTGAAAGTACTTATAATTCAAGAGACCATTATTTACATTAACGAGCAGCTTTCATGTCTAGGAAATAGACTTCATTGCTAATCTACCAAATGTGCAGAGTCTATCTCTGCTACCTGGTCTGATGGAATTGGTATAACAGTTACACAAATAAAAAATCAGTTTTTATTGTATAGGAAATTACCAGGAATGATGGAAAACAGATATTTGAGCCGAGATGACTTAGGAGTGACAGAATGGAGATTTTCAAGATAGTAACAGTTCAGATAATGTAAATAGTGATTGACTATGAAGAAACACTAAACAAATTCCAATCCACCTGGGTATCATCTGGCCCCTTTGAGTAAAATGTCTGACTTACATGATCAGGTGTAAAGATAGCGTCAACATCTGAAATACTTCATCAGGTCCTGATTTTTAAAGAGGCCTCGTTAGCCATGAAAATTGCAGTGGGGCAAACATTAAGAATGCAATCATAATGACCAGCAATTAACCTCAACCCTTCCTCTTTACTGTACAGCAGGGGAAGTTAAAACCAGGTCGTTCCACTCTAATTTGAAAATCACTTACCAGCCCACCTTCTAGTGCTAGATTGGCAGCAACTTAGTTGCTATGAGCTGTGCACACTGATTTATTACTGCAGATTGGTTGTGAAATAATGGTATAATTTTATAAGAGAAAGTATCTTTCCTCACTTTCTCCCCAAGTTGCTTTTAACAGAGAGCTCAAGCCAATCAAATCACTATCCTGGCTGCATTCTACACTTCGATCTGTGATTAGGTGACCTCTGAATATTCATTCAAAATCTCACAGAGCAAAAAATATCTACATTTGTAACAAATTGTTATGAGGTTGAAGGCAGTTACTGTACCTTTAAGAAAGAGAGAATGCTGTTCTGCACTGAAAGCTTACAAGAGCAGTCTCAGAGTATACCGGAAAATTGAAAAAATGTAACATTTGGCTGTGAAATAGATACCTGAGTTGGTTGCTGTTTTGACAACAATTCAAATTTTACCAATGAGTTTAAATTATGCCCCAAGATTTTAAAACCTAATCAAGTCTGAATTTATTGTTTTGCTAACATCAAACCAATGAGATGTTCTGATGTTAGGGGTATATATAAAAAAAAACAGGTGTTTTGAAAGTCAGACAGAGCAACTGCCATTGAAACATTCTCTATCAAAGGTACTGTTTCACAGTAAAAAAAAAGACCCAGGGAGATCTTCAGCTGGAAGAAGAAAGACACTGACAATGACAGCCGCTATATGGTTTTTAAATTAAATTGATGTAATTTTAATAACTGTTTTATTGGAACAGTATATTGTTATAGAATTGAAGGCAAATAATAAGCAGTCAAGAGAAAGAAGGGCTTAGAGTTGTGAATAGTTGTTGTGAATGAAGAATGTTGTTTTAGAGTTAAAGAATAAATTTAAATTATTTTCTTTAAATAGTGAAATTTGGGAGCTCGCGGCCACTTATATTTTGACAGATTATGAGGCGGGATGAGCTTTTATGGGTGTTTGGTTTAATTAACAGAAGAGTTCCCTGCTATGTTATAACAAAATATATAAGAACAAATAAACATCCAAGAGCATTAGATAAGATGAGTGAATGAGGGACGGCTGATGAATTAAATAGCATTTAATACAATGCAACAGGCCTGACAAGTAAGGCAGATGAACACCAGGCATGGACGGGAACATAAGACTGGGATAATATAGCTATTACATAAACATGGCTAAGAGAGGGACAGAAGTGGCAACTTAATGTTTCAGGGTACAGTTGCTATGGGAAGGACAGAAGGGGAGGCAAGAGGGGAAGGGGAGTGTTGTTTTTGAGTAGGGAAAACTTTACAGCAGTATTTACAGAGGATATTCCTGAGGGATTGTCCAGTGAAGTGATATTCGTGGAACTGATAAATAAAAGATTGATGATCACTTCGACAGGATTGTACGAGAGGCTCCCCAATAGTTAATAGGAAATTGAGGAGCCTGGCTGCATTCCACACTTTGATCTGTGATCAGGTGATCTCTGAATATTCGTTCAAAATCTCATGGAGCAACAAATATCTACATTGCTTACAAATTGTTATGAAGTTGAAGGCAGTTACTGTACAGAGATCAAACTTAGCTGTAATAATAGTAGAGTTGTAATAGTAGGGGATTTCAATTTTCCAAACATAGACAGGGGCTGCCTTCATCTCAATCAATATGTGGATGGCCTTACTTGACCTCTTCTGGGCAATAAGGAAGGGCAAGTGACTGAGGTGCTACTGGGGGACAACTTTGGGACTCGTGACCATAATTTTATTAATTTTAAAATAGTTATAGAAAAAGATAGGTCTGGTCCACAAGTTAAAGTTCTAAATTGGGCAAGGCCAATTTTAATGGCATTAGACAGCAACATTCATAAGTTGACTGGGGAAGGCTGTTCGCAGATAAAAGGACGTTTGGCAAGTAGACTTTCAAAAGCAAGGTAACCAGAGTTCAGGGCCAGCATGTTTGTATTAATGTTAAGGACAATGCAGGCAGGAGAAGGGAACAATGGATGACTGGAGATACTGAAGGTCTTGTCAAGAAAAAGGAAGCATTTGTCAGGTGTAGCCAGCTATGATCAAATAAATCTCTTGAGAAGTATAGGAGTTTAGGAGTACATATCAGAAGGAAATCAGAAAGGCAAAAGGGAGACATGAGATATCTTTGGCAGATTAGATTACTTACAGTGTGGAAACAGGCCCTTCGGCCCAACAAGTCCACACCGACCCGCCGAAGCGCATCCCACCCATACTCCTACATTTACCCCTTACCTAACACTACGGGCAATTTAGCATGGCCAATTCACCTGACCCGCACATCTTTGGACTGTGGGAGGAAACCGGAGCACCCGGAGGAAACCCACGCAGACACGGGGAAAACGTGCAAACTCCACACAATCAGTTGCCTGAGTCGGGAATTGAACCCGGGTCTCAGGTGCTGTGAGGCAGCAGTGCTAACCACTGTGCCACCATGCCGCCCATAAAGCAAAGGAGAATCTAAAAAGATTCCACAAGTATACTAAGAGCAAAAGAGTAACCAGGGAGAGAACAGAGCCCTTAAAATCAACAAAATAATCTATATATGTAGCCACATGAGATGGGTAAGATTCTAAACAAATATTTCTTGGTAGCACTTACCTTGGAGAAAGAAATGGAAGCCGTGGAACTCAGGGAAATAATTGTGATGTCTTGAAAATAGTCCACATTACAGAAGAGGAGGTGCTGAAGGTGTCAAAATGCATAAAGCAGAGATATTCATATCATTGACAGCCATGGGTGAGGAGATGGAAGATCGGAGCGTGGCTAAAGTTTTGCCATTATTTAAGTAAGTCTGCAAGGAATAAGTTGGGAACTACAAACCGGTGAGCCTAAGGTCAGTGGTGGGTAAGTTGTTGGAGGGGATTCTGAGAGACAAGACCTACATGCATTTGGAAAGGCAAGGACTGATTCAGGATAGTCAGCATGGTTTTGCACTTGGGAAATCATGTCTCACAAATTTGGTTGAGTTTTTTGAAGAGGTGACCAAGAAGGTAGATGAAGGTAGATTGGTAGACAATGTGTATATATACTTCAACAAGCCCTTCGACAAGGTTAATCATGGTAGACTGGTCAGAATACATAGGATCCAAGGGGAACTAGCTAGTTGGATACAAAATTGTCTTGAAAGTAGGGGACAAAGGGTGGTGGTAGAGGGCTGATGTTTGGACTTGAGGGTTATTCTATAAAGATCGGGGCTATGTCTATTTTTTAGATTAGATTAGATTAGATTAGATTACTTACAGTGTGAAAACAGGCCCTTCGGCCCAACAAGTCCACACCTACCCGCCGAAGTGCAACTCACCCAGACCCATTCCCCTACACCTAACTCTACGGGGAATTTGTTTTTGTTGTTCGTCATTTATCTAAATTTTCTGGAGGAGAAGATAGGAGGCATGGTTAGTAAGTATGTGAGGATGATACCAAAACTGATGGTATAATGGACAGTGAAGAAAGTTATCTAAGAATACAATAGGATCTTGATCAACTGGCTTATTGGGCTGAGGAGTGGCAAATGGAATTTAATTCGGATAAATGCAAGGTGTTGCATTTTGGAAAGACTAAACAGGATAAACGTACACACAGTTAATGCCAGAGCCCTGTCAAGTCCTGTCAAACAGAGTGACCAAGGGGTGCAGTCACATAGTTCCTTGAAAGTAACATCATAGGTAGACAGGATGGTGAAGAAGGTACTTGGCATGCTTGCCTTCATTGGGCAGAGCCCTGAGTAAAGGAGTTGTGATGTCATGTTACAGCTGTATAAGACATTGATAAGGTCACATTTAGAGTACTGCATACAATTCTGGTCACCCTGCTACTGGAAAGGATACAAAAAAGACTTGTAAAATTTATTAATTCACTGGATGTGGCTTTGCTATATCGGATATTACTGAGACTGGAAGGGTTAAGTGATAAAGAGAGGCTGGATACGCTGGGACTTTTTTCCCCTGGAGTGCAGGAAACTGAGGGGTGATCTTATAGAGGTTTATAAAATTATGAGGCGCATGCATTGGGTGAATAACAAATCTATTTTCATCAGTGTAAGGGAGTCCAAAACTAGAGGGCATAGGTTTAATGTGAAAAGGGAAAGATTTAAAAGGGTTTTCCCAGAGAATTGTGTATACATGGGTGCTGGAAAAACTCAGCAGGAGAGGCAGCATTTGAGGGGCAGGAGAATCGATGTTTCAGGCATAAGCCTTTCATCAGAAGTGGGACATATATGGATCAAGCTAGCAGAGGATATGGTAGAGGCAGGTATAATTAAAACATTTAAAAGACATTTGAAAAGTACTTGGTTAGGAAAAGTTTAAAAGGATATGAGCCAAACTCAGGCAAATGGGACTAGTTCAGTTTAGGAAACCTGGTTGGTGTAGACAAATTGGGCTAAAGGATCTGTTTCAGTGTTGTATGACTCTGTGACTTTATGACACTAAAAGCCCAAGTCTGCAATGGTTTAAGATGTTAATTATTGAATATGATGAACTCCATCTTCTAGATCACCCCATTTGTTAATTTGTACTTAGGAAAAATACCATAACCAATCTGTCACTTTGTGAAGATTAAGGCAGAAGCAGAACCAGCAGCAAATCCAGGAGCAGCAGCAAGCAGGCATAGAGGACAAGGAGCAATGAGCTCAGGGAGAGGTCACAACTGGATGTTGACCCAGGATGCATGGGATCTGCAAGAAGACCAGAATGTTTGTCTGTCTCTCCATTTCCTGGGCATGAGTAAAGTGCAGTGCTAATGAAGGCTCCACATATCTAAGAAGCAATGACAGAACTGTGCTGGATGCTGAAGCAGAAACTGAGGGCTGCAGGAGTGGGAGGTCATCTTCTCCTGGTGTTTGAGAAGATGACTGTGGCACTGAAAATCCATGTGACTGGCATTTACCAGGAAACAATGGGAAACCTGTATGTGATTTCTCAGTTGTGCACTTACAAATGCATCTGGATGGACAACAATATGATTTGTGGAAGGTCACATAAATTCATTTTGTTCCCCCAAGATGAGATCAGTGTTGAAACTTGGACAGTTCGATTTGATGACAAAGTTGGGGTTCCTAAGATGCAGTTCGTTATCAACTGCACACATGTGACACAGAGAGCTGTATCACAATTCAGTATAAATCATCAACAGAAAGGGATTCCATTCAATAAATGCTCAGGTAATCTGTGATCACTGTTACCCCTTCTTGGAAGTATGTGCCTATTACCCTGTTAGTTGCGATGACTCGTGCACTATTGAACACTCTCCTGTACCTGGTGTATTTGACAATTTAGTGTCTTATAAGGCTAGTTTCTCAGGAACAAAGGTTATCCACCAGGACCATGACCCATGACACTCTTGAGTAACCCTCTGAGAGTTGTGGAGTGCTGTCCTTATGTAAAGAAAGATTGTGATGGAACAGAGTATGCTGCATTATCCTGGTATATTGTTCCCTGAATAATTAGAGCAGGCAATATGGAGATAGCCTGGATGTCGAGGAATTGGAGGAATGGGACCGGTCTTCTAAGGAAGAGGATGAGGACATGGACATGGGTTGCAATAGGATGTTATTATTCATGATAGAGATCAGCTGTGATGGGCACTACAGGATAGTCAGAACCTCATTGACAAAAACAGAAATTGTTGGACAAACCCAGTAGGCCCGAAAACATATGTAGAGAGAAACCAGAATTAATGTTTTGAGTCCAGTGACCCTACTTCTGTTCCAACAAAGAGCCACTGGAAACAAAACATTAATGCTGTTTTCTTTCACATATACAGAGTTGCTTCTAAAATTTCTGTTTTTGTTTGTTTCAAAGATGGCTTATGTGTAAGGGATATTGGTTTTTCAGCAGACGTCCACTGAGTGGCAGGTTGGTCTGGGTACAAAAAATAATATGACAGGGCAAATATTACACGTGAGAGATGCCATGGGGTAGGATAGTTAACTAATGGGGTGAGTTTGGTACGATATGGTGAGAAATCTCACTAGGCCTCATAGTGATAAACTATCCAAAAAAACTTGATGTGACTCAAAGTTAATCATAAAATGATAAGACTCAGCCCTGGAAAATTGATGCAGTAAATTCCATGTAAATCAATGTGCAGTCTCTAGACGAAAGCTTCAGGAACCTAGGAGCTACTATACGGAGGAGAATGTAGTAGATACTAACATTGTTAGAAAAAACATTTTCATATTAAGGATTATGTGAAAACTGCAAGGGATGGAACTGTTTGGATATTTTACGAATTGAAAAGGCTGTATTGGAAACAAAGTCAACTGTTTAGTGTGTGCTGTGGTTTACCTGTTGTTTATAAAAAAAAGTCAAGTGATTTTAGAAAAAAGGCGCATAAATCTTTCAGGTTGATAAGAGATGGGGCTTACGACTCTTATTTGCTGAAAATAGCTGGCTTTGAAAAAATTATAAGGGCCTCTATGCTAATAAGTACCTAGCAACACTTTCTAGTTAACTGTTTAACATAATTAAGTGGTCAATAAGGAAAAAAAACCCAGAAGCTGTCAATGTTTCTCCCTTTCTATCTCAACAAATATCCTGAGGACCTGATAAAATTTTCAAATATCAATATTCCTTAACTACCATATAAATCCTCTAAAACAGAATTGTGACCATTTTCCAAAGACCTGGATCTACCTTGATTTTCAATCCAAACTGAAAATGTCTGTCAGTCTATGGCTGTCAGCAATTCAATTTCATTCACAAGAAACCCAGTGACCTGTCAGAAGTCAAAGTTATATCATTCATTTTCAGGCCCTGAGCAAACAGGGGTGTTTGTACTTTTGAAAAATAACAATCACTTCATCAGGCTGTTGTTTTTATCTGCTGTTTATATGCATGTGTGTATTCGGGATTAAGGCGATATAGTGTGCATTCTGTATTCTAGTATAGATATTAACTAGTGGTTTCTTGTTTTAAGAACATGTTTTGTGTTATAACAAATTGATTAGTTTGAGTAAATTAAAGTTGCTTTTATTCTGCATATGAGTATAAAATTGATATTGACTATACGTTTTGGTGATTGAATTAACACATTTATACCAATGGCTTGACTGGTGGAGTAGCAGAGCTTGATTACCAGTGCATTCTTCTCATCACAGTCATTACATTGTAATGAACAATATGTCAATTGTATAATTTAATATTGAAAGCTTCTACTTCATAAAGGTCTGTATTTATGTGTTATCACATCTCAAACATCTTAAATTCTATAAGGCACAGAAGCCGTATTAGAAACAAAGATCAAGTTGTTTAACTGTAACCTCAGCAATTCATAGGAAGCATGTTAAGTACGAAGGCTTTTTGCATAGAGAAGTGTGTCAGTTTTGTCATCTTGTACTGATTTAAAAACCGTGGTTTCTGGGAAATTAATGTTTTCCTTGTCTATTGTGGCTTTAAGTTTAATGGAACAGTGATGATTATTGGGGTATTGATGAATTTTCCTAATTTTGCTTCTACATGAGTTCAGATCTCCCATGTATCATCAGAAATACAAAAGAAATTGTAACTAAGTGTATGCCCCACCATCTAGTGAAAGAATTCATGAGACTGAGAAAGGTGAACCTGAAAGCCAGGAGGTAGTCCCCAAAAATCAGAAAGAGAAATCTCAAGAAGAGCCCTAAAAAGGAAAAACATTTTGAACTCTGACTCAGCTCATACAAAACTATGCTGCCCATGTTCAATATTGCAGTAATTCCTGATCATCCAAAACACTTGACCTCACTAATCTATATTGGCTTCCATTTCCCCAGTGCTGCAAATTTAGGATTGCAGTTTCTTCAAAGGCACTAAGTCAACTAATGGTCAGAACGGCAATCTGTCATCTAATTAAAGACAACCAGCAGACTCTGAAAGATAGAAGATAATTAGAGACATTACAGCTTGAAAAGACAGTAGGTAGTAATGAAAGATAAGCAAGTTCAAGAGTACCTCAACAAGGAAACTCCCCTCTTACTTTTTAAAAATAGTTATTCAACAAATAGATTTAATGGCCACGTCACCAGTGGTTGACAGAAAGTTGTGCATTTCTCAGAGAGTGTAAAAGCTAATGGGATTTGTCATGGACTATTGTTTCATTTCAAAGCATTTAAAATAATTCAGCATGTTAACTCTAAAAACTAATGATAATATGTTTTAATCAATCAAGCGTAAACTCAAATTAAAGTTTTTTGTTACTCATTCTTCTTCAGTCAAAAGAAAAGTGTGTTAGATTCCATTTTAAAGTTATGATTTTCTGACTCTAGTACAAATCGAATGGTTCATTGATGTGGAAAATTGGGATATGTTTTGATTCATAGAATGATGCAAATGGACAATTCTTCAATGCAGCATTTGCTCTTTTAAAAAATTGTACATCATGACTAATTAGTGATCATTAATTTTTTTTAAATTTCCCCATGGAAAATAGTTAAATAGTTTTCTTCAGCTGCTGACAAACCATGATGGAGAACAAAATGTCTCTATGATTAATATCTATAACTGTTTACCATATCTATTAGCAGTAGAGTGTGATTGCTTATGATTAGGCTGCCCTGCAATTATATTAAAAATAATAGGAAACATTATAAAGTAAATAAATCCATACATCAACTAAAACACTTATGCAAATCAGCTCTTAATTCTTTCAAACTTTCTCACTTACTGATTGAGATTAGATGAGAACTTACCATGAATATCTGCCAACTTCTGTCCCATTCCATCGTAGTAAATCCTTCCACCTTGTGCTGTTGGAAAAAAATAGGTCATGAGGGAACTGGGAGGCGAGCAATAAGAATATGAACCAAGCGGCATGTCCTTGAGGACTTCATGAGGTTTCCAGCAAAATTCTCGAAACCTAGGATGGTCCATGACTTTCTTCTCAATGTCATGAATTGTCAATAAACGTTCTTTCGTGAAAATATTCCTTTCATCATCACCTCTTGCTAGAAATACAAGCTCCATCCTCCATAATGCATGTGTTTGAGTATCTCCATTAATGTAAGTGTTCGGATAGCTCTTGTGTGACACTGCTCTTGGTTTCCGCATTTTGTATTTATCATGGCTCCTCTTGGTCACAGGTTGTGAGAACAAGTCTCTTTTGCTCAGGCGAGTTCCATCAGGTCCCTGGGCTTCACCTGATTTGTAAATGTTTTTGACATGGGAGGCATCGACTGGCTGAGAAGAATTATTGAGCAGTTTTTGCAGCTCTTCTTTGATGAGTTTTTCTAAGGTAGCAGATGTGTACTCAGCCAAATCACGTCTGTTTCTCCCCCAAGACCCAAACTGTGATTTTAAAGCAAGCGTCAGTGCATCAAAGCGCAGTGAGGATACATGGTTACGAATCTCAAAGGCATTGTAGGATATATCAATATCGAGGGCAGAACAATGCAAAAGCATAACAACAGTCAGAATTGTTGGGATTATGCAACCTATTACTAATATTAAGGCAGTGCAATATGGGTTAGTAAATATCCACCCAACCAGTCCCCAAAAGCCTTTAACTTGCAAATCATAGAATAATCTTTTAAAGTTACAGTGGCACTTCTTGCACAGCCTTTGACCTCTGTAAGAGTTTACCAACACATTGTCTTCTTCTTCCTCCAGCCATAGATGCTGCACCAAAGGGTCATCATCACTTTCCATTTTAGTTTTGCCCTGATGATAGATGTTAGGTGGTGGGGAGAAGGTTCTCAAGCAAAACTGGAAACTTGTTGCTGGAGTCTCCTTTACTTCAGTCTGTCCTCCAGATGAATAGCCTATTTACACCTACAATAGAAAATACAATATAATAAAGTTTATAACTTGGAAAAACTGCAACATAGTTGCTTTAAGCAATTAAGGTGATTTGGCATATAATTTAGGCACACTGTAAAATATGATTTCTAGTAATGAATTCCTAAATTGACCTCTCTTGATTGTTGGTATAGTTAAATTAAAGATAAAGTCATATAATTCCAGAGAACCACTGGGGTACTCTCTCATTAGACACAGATGACTGGTGGTAGTTTAACTTGAGAGTCAGCAAGCCTCAGGCGGGGGGAGAGGTTGAGAAGGAGAGTCATTTGTGGTAACGTCAGTTGGTGCAGGACTTGAATCAACACTGTTGACATCATTCTAATGTAAAACCAGCCATTCTGTCAACAGAGTTAACTGACCCCCATTACTATAAGTTGATATAAAACATCCTCAGCTTTCTTATGGAAATGTTTTGCTACTAGATTGAAAAGTATGCAAATTGAAATTTTTCTACACCAAGATATTAGAACTATTTGGGTGGCACTGTGGCTCAGTGGTTAGCATTGCTGCCTCACAGTGCCTGGGACCCGGGTTCGATTTCAGCCTCGGGTGACTGTCTCTGTGCGTTTGCTCATTCTCCCAGCGTCTGCACGGGTTTCCTCCAGGTGCTCCGGTTTCCTCTCACAATCCAAAGATGTGCAGGTTAGGTGAGTCAGCCATGCTAAATTGCCCATAGTGTTCAGGGTTGTGGAAGCGAGGTGCATTAGTCAGGGAAAATGTAGAGTAATAGCATAGTGGAATGGGTCTGGGTGGGATACTCTTCGGAGGGCCAGTGTGGACTTGTTAGGCCAAATAGTCTGTTTTCACAGTGTAGCGATTCTATGATTATGAATCCATTTTATATGCAAATACATGATAGCAGGTCAACTTTCTTTCATTGTAGAGGCTGCTTGTATGAATTATCTGGAAAAAAATATGTAGCTTGCTTAATTGAAACTTTACAGTGACTCAAGATGTAAAGCTAAAGAGATGCAAGTGGGCAAATGAAGGATAGCTGCAATAGCGTAGAGATTAGGATCAATTGAACAAGCAACTACCACAAGTGAGTCACAGCCTTCAGTTCTAGACACTTCTGGCACCACCTGATTGTCAATAGTATTTGTTCCAGATCACCATAACAAAACAAAGGACAATGAAATTCTGATTCCTGACTATGTAAGACTATCATTTCTTCTCATTAAATATTTATTTTTTCTGTAATCCTTAAACAGCCAAAGAGAAAAGCTTCTGCATGGAATAAATTTCCCTGAGTTTATGGATGTATAACACACAGAATAGCTTGCTAAAGTCAAGATAAGTGGATCAGGAATAGATCTATGATTTAGAATAGTTAGTCTGGTATCAATCTTGATTCCTGCTGTTGCTAAGTCAACTGATTTCAATTGGGGTTTAGATTAGAAGGACACAATTGGATGAAATTTGCTCATTTGAAGTTTAAAAACTGGCAGCAACTATGTTAGATGGTGTAATATCTGCCAATAGCCAGGGCGAAATACCTCATGTGATCATGTGCTTCTCAGCTCATTATCTTCACAATAAGATGTTTCCAAAGTTACTCGATGAACTCTATGTTGAGTGCTCAAAGGCACTGGTACCATATTTATAAGCTAGATAGAGACCATCTCAAATGTAGCAAGCCAGATATGGGATCTAAGAAATTGAACCTTTCTTCCCGCTTTATTGAAACTGCACTCCAGACTCAGCTGGATGGGGTAAAAGAGAGAGGATTAGTCCTACTCCCAACTGACTGAATAAGAAAATCATTCTATTATATTTGGCCAGTTTAGGTAGAGATTACAGTAGTGCCAACTGCTATGGCCATATGAAAACAGAATGGGCAATATTGCCACAAAAGGTCAATGATCTCATGACCTCTACCATCTTCGCTTTGCAAACATTTGCTCACAAGACCATAAGTCACTCTAACTCTGTCATGGCACTCATATCTTGCCCAGGGTCATTCATTTTGATTTCACACCCAGTCTTGTTTGCAATAGTTCCCTCTCAGCAGAGTTCATCACTTTCTGATACTAACATCTACCACTGACGCTTACTCTTTTCTATGTCTCAACTTTAATTCCATTATCATTCCCTTGGCCTTTTGCTCTGGGCACATTTACTAACTGTTCTCCTTGATTCTCCCCATTTTTATCGATATCAAGATAAATATCACTTTAGTTCTGCAGAAGCCATAGTTGATTTGAAACGCTGGTTGGAATCTTAGCACGGGCTATGGTGGGATAAGTGGAAAGATCAGGTGTGATGTAATCATGATGTGGAGGTGCCAGTGGTGGACTGGGGTGGGCAAAGTCAAAGATCACACGACACCAAGTTATAGTCCAGCAGGTTTATTTGAAACCACAAGTTTTCAGAGCCTAGAAATGAGTGGGGGCTCTGAATGCTTGCAGCTTCAAATAAACCTGTTGGACTATAACTCTGTGTCATGTGATTTTTGATGATGTTAATCACAAGATCTGTTTCATCTTACCACAACATCTCTCCTTTGTTTGAGTAGCGTGGTGAGATTCAAGCCAGAGAGAGGCAAGTTCACAATTGACATGCTTTATTGCTTGCCACAGGTTGTGATTTTACCAAATTTACCATACACATTAGTTTTTGGGAAAACTTGACATAGAAAGGAGACCAAATTCTTGACTGGTTCAACTTGCCACTTGATCCAGGAATTCCATTTGGCCATAGACAAACTGGAGAATAAAGCACAATTCACCAGCATCAGCCACACATACCTTTCTACCATGGACATAAGTACTCCACTTTCAGGGAGGTATCACCATCATCCTGGCATCCTCCAATGCACTGATTTACTCCTCCAGTCACAATGCCACACGTAAACTCTGTTTCTCCCTCCATATTTGATGCCAGATTTGATTTTCTCCAAAATATTCTATTTTTATTTCATCTCACCAAGTGTGATAAGCTGTAAGCCTTAAAGTCACACACACCATGCCAACTGGGGATTCACACCTATTTTATTCACTCACATAACTAACCTTTACTGTTCTCAATGTTTCCAACTTACTGGGGATGCTTCAATACTTCATATCATTATGTTAGAATACAAACTGACCCTGCATTCCCATCATGGTCAAATTTTCTCTAAATTTCATTTCGGAAAAAAAACAAGCTAAGACTGGACAGCAGGCTCCTTGCCCTCCTTGATAAATGAATCATAGAAATTCCCAGCGAAGACTGAGCACGCGCATTTGGTGACAAGGAGATACCAATTGTATAATCAATATTTTGTTCTGCTTTTCTTCGATTCTCAATCATGCCAACTCTTTGTCCCGCATATGCTTTTTGTTTCCATCTTCACAAACTAATTTCCTTTTTTATTTGCAGACATTACAGAACCCCGTGAATGTCAGTTTCTTGCACCAACTCTGAGGAGGAAGTGTGTGAACTCTCCGAGGATTCATTGTGACAGTGTTCACCTGAACCCTCCACTAGCACACAATGTCGTGACCCTAAAGTACTGTGGGCATTTTTCATTTATAATTCAGTTTTTAAAAACAAAGTGGCTTGTACAACCAAAAGCGTCTGTGGGTGTAAATTAAACAGTTGTCCAGAGGGAGACATGTGTGGTGATGTCACAGATACAAATGTGAACGGAACTTCAAACAACACATCTGAGAGGGAGTGGGACTAAGAGACAAGTCAAAACAGATTGAATTGAGATCTCTTGTTACACAAAGAGAATAAAGAGCTGATGACCTTCTGCTTAACAGCAAGTCTCCAGTAATGGATTATGCCCAAACTGCAGATATATTTTGTATTGAGTTCTGAGGAAGGGTCACTCAACCCAAAACATTAACTCTGATGTCTCTTCACAGATGCTGCCAGCCTTGCTGAGCTTTTCCAGTTGTTTTAGTTTTTGATTTATAGCATTCGCAGCTCTTTCGGTTTTTATTGAGGTCAACAAAAGGACCAGCTTTCACCCCGAACACTGGAATCTGTAGACAGTCAAAAGGAATCAGAACTACAAAATCTCAACCAATCTGCAAAACTAAGGATCATGAAACTGACTTATGAACTACCCAGTCAATGCTACTGGTAACTTTCATTATAACGGCTGTAACATTCAACTGTTCACTTTTTGTGATCTGTATATCTGCTTCTTTTAAAACTTCTTATCCCTTGGACTTATTTTTAATGTGTGTACATTTGTGTTGTGTTACTTATTCTTCTCAGTTTTAATAATTAATAAACTTATGTTTTGTTAAATCAAGAAAACCTGGCTAAATTGGCTCTTTTTAAAACATAAGTTCATTTAGGTTTGGCACAAAGATATCTGCAAAGGGATGGGAACCATTTTTAAACTGACTTTATTGTGACCATCCAGGGAGGGCAAGTGAACAAAGATGGGCAGCCAGTTCATCCATCATCACCCAGGAATTGAGCAATGTGGGCAAGCCTATCTGGTACCATAACCTACTGGGGAACTTTCCTCAGGATGTGGGCATAACAACTATCACCTCAGGAACTCAACCTCGATTAAACACAAAAACACAATTTGCAGAACACATCACTGACACGTCTGCATAGCTGAAAGAGAAAGAAACACTTCAGGTCTCCGACATTCAAAGGACAATCAGAGACCCTAAACTTGCTGAGCCCCTTGCAGAAGACATTAACATGGCTCAGGGATGGACAAGACTAGCAGCTTAATATATCTGATGATATAGGAAGGATAGAAAGGGAGGCAAGTGTGAGCAGGGGGAGTGGTGTCTTTGGTTAGGGATATATTTCAGCAGTACTTAGGGAGGATATTCCTGGAAGTTATGTGGGTGGAACTGAGAAAATAAAAGGATGATCACCTTGTTGAGATTGTATTAATGGCCTCCCAATCGTCGGTGGGAAATTGAGAAGCAAGTATGTAATGAGATCTCTGATGTCTGTAAGAATAATAGGGTTGTAATGATAGGGGCTTTTAACTTTTCATACATAGACAGGGACTGTCACAGTGTTATGGGTTTGGATGGAGAGGAATTTGTTTAGTGATTTCAAGAAAACTTTCTTAATATTTTGGAGAAGATTTGTAGCTCAGGTTGTGGATCAGATTATAAATCTTTTCACTGAGCTGGTAGATTTGTTCTCAGATGTTTTGTCACCATGCTAGGTAACATCATCAGTGAGCCTCCGGTGAAGTGTTGGTGTTCTGCTCTACCTGTTATTTATCTGTCTCAGTTTGTCATGGTAGGTGATATTATTTCTAGTTCTGTTTCTGACAGGTTGGTAAATAGAGTCCAAATCTATATGTTTGTTAATGGAGTTCTGGTTTGAATGCCAGGCCTCTAGGAATTCCTAAGCGAGTCTTTGTTCAGCCTGTCCCAGGCTGGATGTATTGTCCCAGTTGAACCGCCACACTGAAAGAGCTCCTGATGAATTTAAAGGAGCCCGTACCAACAACCAGTAGAACGAATGTCACATACAAAATACCCTGCAAGCACTGCAACAAACATTACATTTGGCGAACAGGCAGCCACCAGTAACGTGAGCACCAATTAGCCACCAAAAGACATGAACAAGTAACATTGGTATCCAAACACAAAGAGGGACACCAGTTCGACTGGGACAATACATCCATCCTGGGACAGGCTAAACAAAGACACACACAGGAATTCCTAGAGGCCTGGCATTCAAATTGAAACTCCATTAACAAACATATAGATTTGGACCCTACTGAGCAACCGCGCAGAAACAGAACTGGAAATGATATCACCTAATATGTCAAACCAAGGCAGATAACTAGCAAGCGGGACAGAACATCAGCACTTCACTGGAGGCTCACTGATGATGTCTTGTCACCATGCTAGGTAACAAGACATCTGAGAATGTATCTACCAGCTCAGTGAGCAAACTTAGAACACAAAACTTTCTTATTCAGTACGTGGATGTACCTACTAAAGAAGGAGCAAAACTTGACCTTCTGTTGGGAAATAAGGCAGGGTAAGTGACTGAGGTGTCAGTGGGGGAGCACTTTTGGGGCAAGTGATCATAATTCTTTTAGTTTTAATATAGTTACGGAAAAGGATAGAATTTAACAAAATCTTAAATTTCTAAATTGGAGTAAAGCCAATTTTGATGTTATTAGACAGGAACTTTCCGAAGTTGATTGCGGGAGGCTATTCACAAGTGAAGGGATGATTTTGGAATGGGAATTGGGAGGTCTTTAAAAATGAGATAATGAGAGTTCAGAGGCAGTATATTCCTGTGAAGGACAAGGCTGATAGGTGTATGGAGCACTGGATGACTCAAAAAATTGAGGCTCTGGTCAAGAAAAAGGAGGTATGTGTCAGGTATGGACAGCTAGGACCGAGTGAATTCCTAAAGGAGTATAAGGGCTGTAGGAGTATACTTAAGAGGGAAATCAGGAGGGCAAAAAGTGGACATGAGAATGCTTTGGTAAATAGAGTTAAGGAGTACCCAAAGAGATCCTGTAAGTATAATAAGGGCAAAAGAGTAACTAGTGAGAGAATAGGGCTCCTAAAAGATAAACATTACCATCAATGTGTGGGACCACAGGAGATGGGTCAGATCCTAAATGAATATTTTGCATCAATATTGACTGTGGAGAAAGAAAGGGAAGCTAAGGAACTTTGAGACATAAATAGTGATGTCTTGAAAAGAGTTCATATTACAGATAAGAAAGTGCTGGAGGTCTTAAAATGCAAATAGATAGATAAATCCTGGGGAAACCTGATCAGGTGTTTCTCAGAACTTTATAGTAAGAGATCGCTTGGCTCCTTGCTAAAATACTTGTATCATTGACAGCCATGAGTGAGGTGCCGGAAGACTGGAGATTGGCTAATGTAGTGCCATTATGTAAGAAAGGGTGTAAGGAAAATCCAGGGAACTGTAGATTACATCAGTGGTGAGTAAGTTGTTGGAGGAGACTCTGGGGAACAGTATTTACATGCATTTGGAAAGGCAAAGACTGATTAGAGACAGTCAACATGGCTCTGTGCATAAGAAATCGTTTCTCACTAACTTGATTGAGTTTTTTGAAGAGGTTACAAAGAAGACTGACAAAGGCAGAATGCTAGACATTATATATATGGACTTCAGCAAAGCATTTGACAAATTTCTGCACGGTAGACTGGTTAGTAAGGTTATATCGTATGAGATCTAGGGGAACCTAGCCGATTGGATGCAAAATTAGCTTGGCAGTAGATAGCGTGATAAGGGATTGCTAGAATTTATGTAACTACTCCCTTGTACAAAATTAATTTATGAAGTGACTTCATGGACAGACCTGTTACTGTGGATATTGTTCCTAGATTATCAAAGAGCAATTGTGTAAGGCAATAAAGATTACAATGGAAGAACGAGTAGTTTAGGACCAAAAATATCAAAATATCAAAATTAGTGTCAGGAAGTAGACTCTGCTAAAGTAAACCTGATCAGTGCAAAAAAGTAACTTTCATACAGTAAAGATGAGTTTGATGATGAAAAACACAAGGTGGTGACAACGCTTGAGCATTAGTCACAGAAAATGAAACACTTGAATGAGCGTTTGAAATACCCAAATGATCTAAATGTCAAGCAAGACAGGTCTTCAATTAAAACCTAATGAACTTCGACTAATGTAAGCTTCTATAGGGTATTGTGGAGGCATCTTGAATAAGAGTAGGATTTGCTGAATAAAGAATCAGAATAAAGAATCCAGGCGACTGAACAACTGGCAGTTTAACTTGAAAACAGCAATGAAATTCCTTAATTCCAATTTGGAAACAAGAAGGATGTGATATGCAATATAAAAGAGTAGACCTAGACTTTAACAATAGTTCTGAAAAACTTTAAGGTACAAAATGAGAAGCTGACAAGTTGCCACAGCCTAAGAAACAGGCAGTAACTAAGAAGAAATACGTTCTCTAATGAATGGAATGCCGATATGAATGGTCAAACCTATGTGAAGGCTTTGTAACCTCAGAAACAGAAACGCTGACCTGAGTGGAGCAGGCGCTAAGCTGAAAGAAAAGATCAACCAGCCTGAAAACAAATTGGACAATAAGAGAGTAAACAGATGTTTGAAGAGAACTGTAAAAGAAGGGAAGAACTGTAAAAGAAGTTTCTACGTTTGAATCAGTGTGAAGAAAAGAATGCGTGCAGATAATAAGACAAATTACAAAGAGACTTTAGCAAAGGTTTGCTGCCTTCACACCCCTCATGGGTGAGAGACTGGGAGACCTGTCAGTCCGGATTGGGTACAGCATCTTCAACACCAACACGTTGAGCACAGGGCCACCCCCAGGGCCGTGTGCTCAGTCCACTGCTGCTCACCCTGCTGACACACGGCTGTGCAGCGATGCACAGGTTGAATCACCTCATCAAGTTCATTGATGATACAACTGTAGTGGGTCTCATCAGCACGAACGACAAGTCAGCATACAGAGAGGAAGTGCAGAGGCTAACAGACTGGTGCAGAACCAATAACCTGAGTTTGTACGTGGACGAAAGAGATGGTTGTTGATTTCAGGAGGGCACCGAGCAACCACTCTCTACTGGATATTGATGACTTCCCCATGGAGATTGTGAAGAACACCAAATTTATTGGTGGACACCAGGCGGAGAATCTCACCTGGACTCTCAACACCAGCTCCATAGCCAAGAAAGCCTGGCAGCATCTGTACTTTCTGCGCAAATTGAGAAAAGACCACCTCCCACACCTTATCCTCACCACATTCTACAGAGGGTTCATTGAGAGTACCCTGAGTTGCTGCAGCACTGCCTGGTTCAGGAATTTCACTGTTTCGATTGTAAGACCCTACAACAGATAGTGAGGACAGCTGAGAAGATCATTGGGATCTCTCTTCCCTCCATTACAGACATTTACTCCACACATTGCATTTGAAAGGCTAAGAGCATTGTGGAAGACCCCCCTATACCCCTTACTCAAACTCTTCTCCTTCCTATCTGGCAGAATATACCAGAGCATTCAGCCTCTCATGACCAGACTGTGCAACAGTTTCATCCCCAAGCCATCAGGCTCCTTAGCACAGTATGATCAGACTTTTTCCCATCTGAAATTCTTTGCATGACTTTGAATTGCTGCCAGAAAAATGTCTATTATTTATTATTCTTATATTACAATGTAACTTGTGTGTTTTGCATTTCTTATAAACTTTATGACCTGTTCGATTGTGTATTTTGTGTTGTCTGTGTAGCACCCTCGGTCCTGGAGAAACGCTGCCACATTTTTACTTTATCTGTTGTATATGGTAGAAATGACAAGTAAAAAGCTACTCTACTCTACTAACCTATCTCTTATGATCTCCCGATGCCCCTTTGTGATGCTTACCTCTTCGTTCTCGCTATGTATCTTCCATTATCCAGCCATCCAGCACCTACTGTGAATACACCTCTGGATGCTTGGTCAAGTCAAGGGTTTTTCATCAGTTAAGGAGCAGTCATTGTCAGTCAAGGTAGAGTCTGATCCCAGTCCATGGGCTTGGGCATAGTCAGATGGCCACTTGAGACAGTTAAAGTCTTAGCACGATAGTCTGGACAGCGAACCGCAGTGAGTCCTGCATATCCAGTTCAATCAGGAGATTCACGATGTCAGCCAAGAAAATGCATTGAGATCAGTCACAGGCTCAGGCACTCATCAGTTTGGGGTGGCATAATCAGTCTTGGGGTTTGCTAAATGGAAATGAAAAGGGAGTTATCAAAGTTATCTACGGTGGCAGAGCAGCTTGTGAAGTCAATTGTGGGGATTGGAAGCAGCATGCTAGGATGTAGAGGGGACAATAATTGTGAAAATGGCAACTCAGCACAGAAGGATTGGAAATGATAGTATATTGGAGTATATGGATAATGAGGTAGGCGAACATGCCACTCACAAGCACATAGGAGACCTTATTCCAATATAGTAGTAAAAGGTGAGGTCTGCAGATGCTGGAGATCAGAGCTGAAAATGTGTTGCTGGTTAAAGCGCAGCAGGTCAGGCAGCATCCAAGGAACAGGAAATTCGACGTTTCGGGCGCAAGCCCTTCATCAGGAATCCTGTTTCCTAATGAAGGGCTTGTGCCCGAAACGTCGAATTTCCTGTTCCTTGGATGCTGCCTGACCTGCTGAGCTTTAACCAGCAACACATTTTCAGCTTATTCCAATATATACTACACTTGCCATGATGTGCGAATACAGTAGGAAATTGATTTCTGAAACTTATTGTCCCCATGCCCACATCACAAAGACAGCATTGCATATATTAACAATACTCAGTCTTCAATGTAAAAGGAGAACAATTCTGTGCCCTTGTGAAATATTTGAGACCTTGGATTCTGTTTGTGAATTGTGGCCTGCAGGTGACATTTCTAAGTTAATCTGTGATTAGTTCTGCTTCACAGATTTGACTATGATCAACCTGTAATGGGCAATGATTGTTTGTGATTAGAACTTGTATCCCACACGGTTGGATATCGCAAGCATTTCGCACACATTGCATTATGTGACTTCAACCTGTACTTTAATTAATGCAGTCATCCTTTTAAAGGCCTCCTGCCATTCACAACAGAGTCCACACACTCAGACAGATAAAAACACATTTACTCATGTTACTCCATTGCAACCATTTTCCCATTTTTATTCCATGTTTGCAATTCAGATGAGGATAAAAGACATGCTCAGCAGAGTGAGCCAGAGGCTTAACTTAAAAGCCCTCTGAACTGTCATGTTAATTTCTTTCCTTGGACTCTCTGCCAACCGCATCACTACAGGAAGTTCTACAACATTGTAGTTGTGGTCCAACGAAACCTCACTTAATAAAACATTGCTTAATAGAAACAATGGGGCCACTGGGAAAAGTGGGGTTGGTGCAGAGCAGCAAACAGTAACACTCACGATCACGCAAAAATCACCCAAATGCCTAACACAAAGCACAGCACAGCCTGAATGAAGATTGAAATCATATTTATTAATGAAACAAAAATAAATTTAACACAGTACATTTAAAAACTGTAAGAAAGCTGCTCTCTGTGCAGAACCTCTCACAGAAAGCAGCTCTGCTGGCAGCTGACATCAGCGCATGCACAGAATGAAGCGTGCCAACCGATCCCCACTGGAAACGCGTTATTGTGAACAGAGGTAAGTGCTCTTGAGAATAGTGTTCCCTAATTCTTCAGTAATAATATAACCAAATTGCGCTGCTGAAATGTGTGTTATCCCAGAACTACTTGTATTGTTCTTATGCAACTCCTTTATTAATGTTTTCATCTCCCAACATTAACCCCACAGCCACAGCCCAACGGTTCAGTCATGCCACCTATTGTACTGCACTGTGCCCTGCCAAAGCCAATTTTTTTTTATAGAAATGTCCTCAGTAACCTCTTTCCCTTGTGCATCATGAATTTATTTACAAGATGCCTATTAACCACTTTCTTCTTTGTCAAAGGTTCATGTAGGCGAATTCCATAGCTCTCCTTTCGGAGTCCTTCATGTTGTACTGTGTGGAGGATTATGCTAAACTGTCAGTTATATGAGAACTATGTGAATGCTAACTGCTCACATTACTAACAGCTTGTTCTGTTTCTGAAATTCCCCATACAAGTTCATTGGAACCATGACCAATGAATTCAACCACAGCAAGGGACATGGTTGCTGTGGTAACAGTACATGAGGGCACTGAGAAATGGAAAAGTAACAGATGCTTCAGTAAGCCAGGACCAGTAACAACCTTCAAGCAGCTGTTGAACTGTTTCCATATGTAGAAGTTGCAGATGATATAAGGTTCAGGTGGCCAAGTTCTCAATGACATTTCTTACAGATAACCACAGATTGAGGATTTTATGGGACACTGTGCCAACTGCTGAAGTAGAACCTATGGCCTGAAGGATTAAGTAGCCATCCTATTCCAGTGGCCATCAAGATAACACTAAATCTTTACAGGTCGATTACCAGATTGAGCCTGTGACTCACTCTGCTGAGTAGTAGTCTTTGCCGAAACAGCTGACTTCCCCCAGATGAGGGCACTAGAGATGAGGGTGTCACATTCTGTTCAGTAGCAAAGGGCTTCATTCCATAATTGTACAAGTCATGTATGTTCATTGGTACCACAGTTTTGAATTCTGTGCAAGGTATCCTGGGAGCTACTATTATGATTGTAGTCTTGACAGTTCTCATGCTCCTGCTTCATTTCAAAGGCTGGTTGCCATACAAGGATGACTATTGGGTGGTAAGGACTACCTCTGGAACCATAGTTGATAACTCCATTATATAACCCTGACTTAAGCCATGCATAGAAACATTGCAGCCCATTCTTCCACCAGGGCTATTATGGAATAAATGGTTGGTTTCCAGAAGATGAGATTCAATGTTTAGATTGCGTAACTTTCAGTACAGTACAGACAGTCTGTGCTCTATAATTCTAGAAATTGTACTCTGGTAAAGAAGGGATGTGATGATTGCTAAAGATCTGGGAGAGTAATAGCTACCCCCAATGGAGGAAAATGAGGATATTGATCAGGAGAAACATCGTCTTTGGTATGATAGAGCAGTGCAGCATCAATGCAACACAGCAAGAAGCCAGGCAGGACTGAACTGATACCCAGTTCCATAGATAAGAGCTGGGTGCAGTGATCATTCATTAAGTGTAAATATTTTGTTGTTCAAAATGCAAGGGGGGCAATTTTCTTCTAGAAGCACAGGCAGCTTTTCTGTGTCTTCACTTATGTCTTCAGTACAAAATAACATTTTTAACCATTTGAAAGCTTTCCAACTTCAGCATTAAACAATGAGATAATATGCTATGCTGGGCATCTGGGAACAATAACACTCCCTTGAGGCAAGGTTTTAAGATTTTGTGGTGCTAAGGACAGATAGCCTGTGTAGCTCATTCTTATGGCTGTAGTTACAATGATAGTTAATCAGACATATGATGATGTCTGTGGGAGAAGTTTAGTTTGGGTCTGTGCTGTATGACCCTATGACTCAATTTCTGAACATGATCTGGTATATGCATTCAAGAGTCATCTACATGCCCTCACATGCATTTGTTTTTCATTCTCCTCCCATTAAGGGCACTGTGAAGGGTAGCTTCTAGCTAACTGTGCTTGATCTAGTACGCTCTGGTCTCAAAAATAGCACTGGCACCAGAATTCCAGGGAGGTCCCAACAGCGAGAGTACTTTTGCCATTGGTGGCATACAGTAATGACAGCCATGGTACACACATAATGAAGCGAGCTATGAAGAATTGCATATGATAAATTGATAAAGCTCTCAGAGAGATGAAACTCCCCAAATTGACATTCAGTTGGCTTTTGATAAAATTTAGCCCATAAGTGTTGAACATTCTCATGTCTTTCAAAAAAGCAATACTTAGAAAGCTCTCCTTCAAAAAGAGCCATTCCAAAAATATAACTCCCAAGTGGTCACATTATTGTAAAACTAAACAGATCTATTTCTGATGGGAAGTTCACCACACCCCATACTGACCATTCTCATGCAGTCATCCTTTCTTAGTTAAGTAATTATGCCATCAGCATCTGTGATGAAAGGACTGTCTCTCTCAAGTTAAGTGCTGTCCTACAGGTTGCTCAAGATTTTCAGGATAACTTAGCAACCTATTAATTCTGAAATGTTGAAGACCAACAGATGATGAAAACGTTTAGAAGAGATTCCCCATTAAAGTTCCCAACCTGATGCTTATAACGTAAGATTGCACTGTATAGCACTTGGATTCCAAATGTAAGCTAAGTTTTAAAGTCCATCTACCTCCAGCATAATGGTGTCCCGCTGAACACTGTTGACTCCTGAACAGTAAGGAGGACTTGTAATTGCAAATACTTGAAGAAGAAATCAGCTGATGATACCATGCATACATTATATGGATTATAAAAAAATACTCATCAACAGAAACATTTAATAAGTGAAAATAAATAGTCCACATGTACAATGGCTGGACCACAGGCTACTTGCCATTTAAAAAACAGAGACTGATACAATGAAAGAAATCCAAACCCAGCTGACTCCTCCTAGAAGCAGTTTTCAATAAGATCCTGTCTGGTTGCTCGTTTAGACGGTGCATAGGTCTACTATGGTCTCTGAAATGTCCCTCAAAATGAATGTCTTGATCCTCATCATCATCTTCACAAGATTGCTCTTGATCCCATTTTTCATCTGCACTTAAAACATTTCCCCCTTTGTCAGGTCTAGTTGTGAAGGACATGACAAGCCTCAATGATGCAGCATAGCTTTTCTATATTATGCTGAAAAGCACCACAGCAGTGATACTCTCATCAAAATAAGTCTCAGTTGCTCCTTGGGAGGAGCTGCTACCGTAAAATTTCAGAGCAGCTGTGACCTTGATTTGCACCTGGATAGGTTGTCTGCCCGTTCCTTCTGAGTTCAAGTCCTGTATCAGCAAATGACACAGCACAGTGACGATTACCCAGGATATCCCTAGTCTCCACATGCACTAGTTCTTTGATAGCTGCAGATAATCACAACAAGGCAATAATTTAGGGTTTAGTCATTTTTCTCCATCTCTTTGGGTTACATTTAGCTGATTATTCTCTCTGTGGAAGGTGGAATCTGCTTCTCCTTTTTCCCACATGCTGTCTTCTAATCTCTCTGCCTGTTACCTTTCAACTGATTCTCTGTTGGCAAAATAAACCTGACTGAATTATTTCGAAAGCCAAACCTAATGGGGTGTAAAACCTACATAATTGGACATATCATCATTCTGCATACTTTTCTTATGGCCAGTGGAGGCAGGGAACTAGAAAGGAATCCTTCAACTTCAGTTGTAATATTTTAATAATATGGCAATATATCATTATTTTCTTTACCTAGCAATAGTGGCACTTGATTTCATGATATGAGATCCAAAAACAAAGACACATAAACTGCAAAACGCAAGCTAAAATAAATTATAACATAGGGCGAGCTTACATAATCGAATCTGAAAAAACATATCTATTGAACAATATATGTAGAAGGCAAATTGTGGAATTAGGTTACATAATGCTCAAAGAAACATATTGCATTAAATTAATGAATGTTTTGTGATCGAACCAAGAATTGCTTTTGGAGAAGTGGGGACAAAGGCATGATTGGATACTTGAAGATATAACGTTTTGTATTTACACGATAGCAAAATACTTCACATGCTGGAAATCTGGAATAAGAGCATAACGTGCTGTGATGACTTAAAAAAATCAATTACATTTCTAACTTTTCCTGGTTTTGATGAAAGGTCACTGAAATGTGAACTTTGAGCTAGACTTCAGTTGTGGAAATCTTACACATATTGCTAGGTGCGAGTAGGAAGCATGTCTCCAGGTGGATGGTGTAAGGGTGCCAGGTAAATAGAGTGCCAGCTGGGTTAGGGGGTAGGGTGCGAGCATGGGGGGTGGTGGTGAAGGGTTTGGCTGGGTTAGACATTGGGTGGTTAGGATGCTGAAGGGAGTAGTGTGTCAGTTGTGTTGGATGCCAGCTTGCAAGTGGGTCAGGTATGTAATGTTGTGTTTAGTATAGACTGGGGTGAATGAGAGAAAGCAGGGCTGGAAGGGGAATGATGTCAGGTATCAGTGATTTAGATCAAGCAGTAGAGGACTTGGTCATGTGCAGCAAGGGTAAGGGGTTTCAGTTAAGTTCAGTCCAATCTTGACAGGAAGAGAGGGATGGCTGGTTGGGTCCACAGATAAGGGCATTGAGTCGGTGGGGCGGGGAGGGTCAGATGGTAATAGCAGGGTTTGGGTTTCAGAACCTGGGTCTGGTCCGACAGCAATGGGAACAAGTGGGGTCAGGTCTGATAGTGTTAAAGTCTGTGACTGGTTCCAGGATGGGGGTCTGGTCAGGTCCAATAGAGAGATGGATGTCAGTCCAATTGTGGTGGCAGGGTGGAGATCAGGAAACAGATATGCCGTCCAAATTGTGCCTAACAAGTCAATGCAACATACGGAATAAACTGCATCGCGATGTATTAAAAATTTGCCTCTTCTTGTTAAGACTGAATAATGGCCTATCTTCTACCACTTTGACATACCACAGAAAGGAGGATCAGTAACAGCACTCTATACCAGTCACAAGCCACAAGTGGTTGATAGCGTAACATATGACACGGTGATCAACAGTAGAAATGTTACATCAATACCTTAAGATAACAATGGTGAATAAAATCAATTTTACCCATGCAGTATGTTATAGAAACATAGAAACAAAGAAAATTAAAGCAGGAGTAAGCCATTCAGCCCTTCGAGCTTGGTTCACTATTCAATATGATCATGGCTGATCATCCAACTCAGTACCCTATTCCCACTTTCTCTCCATGCCCTTTGATGCTTTTATTCCTAAGAACTAAAACTGACTCCTTCTTTAAAGCATTCAATGCGGTTGGCCTTAACCTGTGCTAGAGAATTCCACATTCTTCACTCTCAGGGTGAAGAAATTTCTCTTCTCAGCCCCACGTGGTCCACCCTGCAACCCTAGTGTGACTACTGGTGCTGGACTCCTGAGAATCATTGTAAATATCCTTCCTGTGTTTATCCTTCTGGAGAATGCAAGTGTTAGCTTGGCCTAGATAGTGCTCATTGCATAGATTAGATTACTTACAGTATGGAAACAGGCCCTTCGGCCCAACAAGTCCACATCAACCCACCGAAGTGCAACCCACCCATACCCCTACATTTACCCCTTATCTAACACTACGGGCATTTTAGCATAACCAATTCACCTGACCCGCACATCTTTGGACTGTGGGAGGAAACCGGAGCACCCGGAGGAAACCCACGCAGACACAGGGAGAACGTGCAAACTCCATACAGTCAGTCGCCTGAGGTGGCTAATAATACTACCTCATAATACCTAATAATACTATCTCATCTCCTTTCCTGCTTGTCTGTCATTTCTAAAAACTGAATACTTCTGGATAGATAGTTCCTATCCCTGGTCAACCTGCAGCCATGTCTCTGTAATCCCACTGCATTTATGCCTGCCTATTTCTATTTATGCAACTAATTAATCTACTTTATTGTGAATGCTCCACCCATTAAGACAGTCGACCTATGGTTTACCATTTTAATATTCTTAGTCCCATTCACATTATTTTGTGCTGTGGCCCTGTTTGATTCTTGCCTTTGAATTTTCTTGATATCACTTGTTTTGTCTTCCACTCTGTCTTTTGTTTTCATCCTTGTTTCTCTCTCCTGTCTCCCTGTATAGTTTCAGATTCCTCCGTCACTTGAATTTAGACAAGGATTATTTCAGAAGAAAAGTGAATGTACCACTTTCGGGACATCTCTGCTTTACATGAGAATTAGACAGTCATTCAGCAGCTGAAATTGTGTGAGAAAATAGACAGCATTTGTAGAATCAGCAGCAGGGGAAAACAGTATTCTCAAAGAAAACCTTCACCTTAAAGCTGGTAAGAACATAAAATAATAGGAGTAGAAGTAGGGTCCACAAGTCTGACCATCATGGCTCCTTTGCCCCAAACCTCAACTTCTCTTTTACACCAACTCAGAATATCTGTCAAATCTCTGATATTTCAAAAATCCATTCACATCCTTTTTGAATACTTTCAGAGATCTAACGTTATAACTCTTTGGATTATTCAGCTCCAACTAGGAGAAAATATTCTTTTGCATCTCAGCTTTAAGTACGCCTTTCCTTATTCCATAACTAAGTCCCTTATTTCAAGGTGCCCCCACCAATGCAAGTACCTTGTAAACCTCTATATTGTCAAACTCTCTCAAAATCTTGTAAATGTCAATAAGATCCTCCCTCATCCTTCTAAATATTTAATGAATAAAGGCAGAACTTGTTTAGCAGTTCTTGATAAATCCATCCTTCACTGCAATAATCAGCTTGGCAACTCTCTTTGGAAGTGCTTCCAATGACAATACCTCTTTTAAAAAAAATACAGGGACTAAAACGAGACTCAGTACTCTAGGTGCAGCCTCACTCGCTCCTGTGCAGTCGTAACAAGACTTCGCTATTCTTAAAACTCCAACCCTTGAGCAATAAAGGCCAAAATTCTGTTTGTCTTCTTAATTACTTGCTGCACCTGCATGCTAACCTCTTTATGTTATGTGCAGAGGAGCACCCAGATCCACCTGTAACTCATCTTTTGGAGTCTATCTCTATTTAAAAAATAGTTTGCCTTTTGACTATTTCCACCAAAGTGCAATACCTCCCATTTTCCTCCATTGAACTCCATCATTGAGCTTTTGCCCACTCACTCATTAAGACATCATTTGTTAATTAATAACACACAGGGATGCATTCACTTCCTTTCTCAGTAAATGCCTTTTGATATAACTGTTTTAACTCCTCACCTTTCTGCTGTAATTCAATCAGCTTAGTAGAACAAAAAATACTTACGTGTTTACCTATTTGCTCTTTCGCTATTCAACCTATCTGATTAAAGAAAGTTTCAGATAACTCTGTCAGCTTCCTTATCTGTGCCTTTTGATCTCTCCTGCTTCAGCTTGTGCCTCTGTGATCTTGTGATCACACAATTAGGGAAAATTCCCTGGATAACGGTCCTTGATTTCTTCAGTTGCCTCCGTCTCCACTGGCTTTTCAACTAGAGTAGGCAGCACGCTTACTAGTGAAACAGCTATATCATTTGTAAGGGCAAACTGTATTCTTGAAGCTGAGAATTTGTCTAGTACTCCTAACACAAATTCTCCACTCTTCTCTGGACTGTCTAGCTTCACTTTACATAACTGAGCACTTTTTGTCTCACCATGAATTCTGTTACCAGTACCTTTCTAGCAATAGTCCCTCAGGAGTACATATCACCTCATCCTTCATCATTACAGATTGAGAGGAGCCTGTGTCCCTTAATATTGTAACATCCTTAACTACTGCTCCTGGCTTATGTGAATAAACTTTACCTTTGCATGTATATTTTTTCAGCAGATCCGGCACTTCCTCCTTAACCAACCTCTGATCATGTTATACACTCTGATACACATTCAAGCACATGAGAAATAGGCAGAGATTCATTAAATTATTTTGCAGTAGGGTATAGAAAAGGGGTGCTGTGGGTTGCGCATGAGCTACCACTTGGAGGTCATTTAGCTGTGAGGAAAACACAGACTAAAATACAAAGACATTTTCACAGGCCTGGACTACATAAGGATGTAGTTGAATTTTGCCAGGCATGCCATACATGTCAGCTAATCAGAAAACCACAGGCAGTAATAATACCTATTCCAGCATTGAGGAACGTTTCACAAGAATCTTGATTGATTGCATAGGTTCCCTTCCTCAAACAAAAAGTGGGAGTGAGAATTTATTAACAATAATGGATGTGTTAACTAGATTTCCAAAGGCGATCCCATTATGCAACATCATAGTTAAAGAGTTGTAGAAGAATTACTTAAGTGTTTTTTACTAGATATGGACTGCCAATAGAGATCTAATCAGATCAAGGATGAAACTTCACATCCATCAAGGAGGTTATGGATAACTTGGGAATAAATCAATTCAAATTTATTGCGCACCATCCGGAATTGCAGGGAACACGAGAGAGATGGCATCAAACACTAAAGACCATCTTGAGGAATTATGGTCAGGATTATCCAGATGAATGGGTTATGGGAGTTCTGCTTGTACTTTTTGTGATCAGAGATGCACCAAATGAATCGACCAAATTCAGTCCATTTGAATTAATTTTTGGGCATGAAGTAAGAGGATTGTTAAAACTGATTAAGGAGAAATTAAGTCAGAATTCAGAGACCACCCATTTGTGCTGTGTGTCAAATTTTAGAGAACCATTAAATAGAGCTGGAGAGTTGGCTAGACAGCATGTAAAAGTATCACTGCATACAATGAAACAGGATGTGGATAAGAAATCACAAATTTGCCATTTTGTAATTGGGGATAAGGTATTGGTGTTACTTCCAGTAAGAGGTGAGCCTTGAAAGCAAGTTTTAGTGGACCTTATCAAATTGAAATGATATTGAGCGAGGTGGAAGAAAGGAAGAAATCTCAGAGTGTGTCATGTGAATATGCTCAAAAAGTATTTTGATAGGGAAGGAAAGCAAGAGGAGAAGGTGTTAATGATTACAGCACAGAAGGAGGAACCAAATTCAAGGGATTCTGAATTGGACATTCCTCAAATCAAATTGAACAATGAAGAAGCTGTCAAAAATTGGGATAAATTATTGAGTTACCTTCCACAAGAAAATAGAAATGACCGGAAAGAGTTATTACTATCACATGGGGAAATGTCCGGAAATAACTGGGAAGTACTAACCTAATTGTGCATGATGTAGATATAGGAGATGCTGTTCCGATTAAACAACATTGTTATAGGCATAACCCTCCAAAGTTGGCGCATGCTCAGAAAGAGAGAGAGCGCATGCTCCAAGATGGCGTACTCAAAGTGAGTCACAGTAACTGGAGCTCACTCATAGTCATAGTACCAAAGCCAAATGGTACCCAACAGCTATGTGCGGACTCTTGTAAAGTTAACGCTGTTACAAAGACTGATGCATAATCAAATCCATGGTTGGAGGACTGTGTTGAAAAACTGGGACAAGCAACTTATATTTCTAAGTCGGACTTGCTCAGAGGCAATTGGTGATTTTGGCTTTCATAACACCTTTTGGACTACATCAGCTCAAAATCATGCCATTTGTATGAAAAATGCTCTAGCCACATTTCAGAGACTGACTAAGGTCATTGCCAGGTTACCCAATTGTGTAGTGTACATTGATGATCTGGTGATTTTTAGTCACTTTTGGAAGGAACATTTACAGCATTTGTTCAACTTATTTGATCGACTTCGGAAGGCAGGCTTGATGGTAACCCTAGCTCAAAGTGAATTTGCCAAAGCCCAAGTAACCTTTCTGTGCCATGTTATTGGACATGGACAAATGCCGCATGGGATGCAAAAACTAAAGTAATTGGGGAATTTCCCATACCGTCGATGTAAAAAGCAGTACTACGGCTCCTGGGATTGAGAGGATTTTACCGAAAGTTTGTGCGAACTTTAGCAGTGTGGCTGCTGCACTCACCAAATTGTTAAAAAAGGGCAAGATGTTTCAGTGGACAGCGGGCTGTCAAAAGGCATTTGACTGCCTGAAAACTGTATTAACCACTGCCCGGGTATTAGCCACACCAGATTACACAAAGCTTTCAAGGTGGCTATCGAAGCTAGTGATATGGGTGTTGGTGCTCTTGCAGGAGGATGATGAGGGAATAGAAAAACCCATCAGGCATCTGAATGTTCATCAACAGAAATGTTCAATGGTGAGGAAAGAGACTTTAAACGTGGTGCTGGCATTGCAACATTTCAGTATTTATATTACCAACAATGCATCTGAGGCAAACACATACACAAATCACAACTTATTGACATTCGTGGAAAAATTAAAGGAAAAAGTGTCAGACTGTTTAGATGGAGCTTGTTGCTGAAGCCATTCAATTTGACAATTGTGCATGTGGCAGATCACGAAAATGTGATTGATGAATGAAATACCGAGGTGTTTGGTGGTGGGTGTACTGTGGCCTGAATTTGCATGTGCATGTTTGCATGTTTATAGTTAATATAGTGCCTATGCGTGTTTAGACTACTAACTGGATTTTCAAGGATTAAAAATAAAGCTGGTTTCGGTATTGATGGTTCTTTTAAGGGGGGAGGTCTCACAAAGCTATTCCATGGCTCAAGGAGACTCTGTCCTTGATTTTTTTCAGAGGAGCAATAAACCAGTCCAGGCTCTGATCGGTCTGGTTTGGTACAGAGGTGAAAAGGATTTTGAGAGGCTCTTGAGCTGAGTAGAGCATTTTAGTTCAGTCTTGAACTGAGAAATTCAACAGGGAGCTGTACAGAAACTCTTGCTCTTTTCTGCCCTTCAACTACAACCTGTAAGCAGGTGTTCCATTTATATGGTTTATAAAAGGGAGTTTGCTTACTGGGACTGTTGTATATATTTGGAACAGCATAATTAAGTCTAGTTTGATAGGCTGAGTAGGGGTTCTTTATTCTGTTTTTTGTATTTCATTGTATAATTTGTGAATGAATTTTTGTCTGTTTTAAAATTTAGGAGTAATCCTAGCTATCTTACTCTGGGTAACTTTTACTTACACTTAGCAAAAGAAATTGCAAAGTTATGGTCTAGAGCTGCCTGCTTAAGAATGTTTTGAGTGGTCTGGTCTAGTCCATAACACTATTATTATTCTCACTGGTTCTAATTTCTGCTGCATTTTTCTGCATTCATTTTCTACTCCTTCCTGTCACATTTTGATGATTGTTTGCCTCTTCATTACTTTTCACTTCTGCTTTCTCATTTCTTTTTAATTTAAAAAAAAAACTCCTTTCAATTGAACATTCCTCCCCACTATTTCATTTAAAGCACTATCTACGACTCTAGTTTTATAATTTGGCAGGACACTAGTTCCAGTATTGCTCAAATAAAGCCAGTACCAATGGGTGGTGCTTAAAAATGGTGGCGATTAGCTAGCCTCTTCAAATTGTTTCTTCCTGTAACAGTCAAAGTGTGACACCACAGGAAAACTGATTCATGACGAGTGTGTCTTTCAGATAGCCAATTGGTTTAAATCAGGAGGCACTATTCTAGCTAAAGAATAAAGTTAAGAAATTCATCTTTAAATATTTAACTTCCAAATTAATTAATTGAATAGAATATAGATGCAGCTATAATATGTGGGAGCTGGGGGACACCAGTTTGATCCACAGTGATCACATCTGCAGCAATCTCTCTTGGCCCAGTATGGCTAACAGTGCCCCATGAGTTGGAAACATTCCTCCCACACCACTTCTGTACCATGCATTTACTTCTCTAATCTTAAACCAACTTGCCTGTGGCTTAGGTAGTAATCCTGAGATTATTACCTTTCTGGTTCTGCTTTTCGATTTAGCTCTGAGCTCCTTGTAATCCCCCAGCTGAATTTATTTACTAGTCCTATCTATGTCATTGGTACCTGTATAGATCATGACAATGAGATGCTTCCAAATTCCTCTTCAGCCCAGAAGAGCTGTCTGTAATCTTGGCGCCAGATAGGCAACACAGCTTTCTGGACTCCTGTCTATGCTACAGAAATCAGTAACTATTCCTTAACAATATTACTTCTGATTGTTACATTTTAATTTTTTCCCATTACATCCACTGGAGTGGAGGTCTAGACCAGAGTGCTCTGGTCAGTTCACTTCTTCTTCCTCCAGTCTATGCCCTTATCTACACCAAATGCTAGAACATCATATTGATTAGTAAAGGGCACTATCTGAGGCTCCTCCAAAGTTAAATTCTAGTTCCTCCATACCTGCCTCTCTTGTATTCACACTCTCTTGTCTCTGACAGGGAACAAATTTGATTTAATTAACCAAAGTGATTGCCTCTTGGAACACAGTGTCCATGTGCTCCTCTCCCTCTCTGATGCGTTGTAATGACTGCAGCTTGGACTCCAGCTCATTAACTCTGAGCCAGCCAGCATTTGCTGTACATGTGGTCACTGTGGATCAAACTGGTATCCACAAGCTCCCAAATATTAAAGCTGCAGTCCAGCCATCTCTATTCTAATCAATTAATAAATTTGGAGGTGAAATTTTTAAAGATGAATTTCTTAACTTTATTCTTTAGCTATCTAATGCCTCCTGATTTAAACACATGGCTAACTGAAAGACACACTCATCATTTGGCTGTTTTCCTGTGACATTACACTTTGGATGTTACAGGAAGAAACAATTTGAAGAGGTGAATTGCCACCATTTTTTTAAATTTCCCACCATTGCGGCCCCTCTCATGAAGATTCACCCTTCTTTTATGAAGCTGCTGAGCCACATTCTCAAGTTCTTTGTGAAGCTGTTGACACCATTTCTGTCCTTTGTTTTTATAAAGCTGCTTTCACATACTCTTTATGGAAGTGCTGTCCCTGCTTTCTCTTGCTATCTCAGAAGCACAGGCTCCTCCTCTCCGCTTAGCTGCACTGAAATGGAAGTCTACACCAGAGTGCTCTGGTCAGTTCACTTACCCTCTCCACCTCTCCCTTGCTCAGTCTGTTTAATTGCTATGCAAAAGTGAGGATTGCAGATGCTGGAAACCAGAGTTTAGATCAGAGTGGTGCTGGAAAAGCACAGCAGGTCAGGCAGCATCCGAGGAGCAGGAAAAATGATGTTTCGGGCAAAAGCCCTTCATCAGAAATAGAGTCAGGAAGCCTCCAGGGTGGAGAGATAAATGGGGTGGGGCTGGGGAGAAGGTAGCAAAGAGTACAATAGGTGAATGGGCTGGGGATGGAGGTGATAGGTCAAAGAGGAGGGTGGAGTGGATAGGTGGGAAGGGAGATTGGCAGGTAAGACAGGTCATGAGAACAGTGCTGAGCTGGAAGGTTGGAACTGAGGTAAGGTGGGGGAAGGGGAAATAAGGAAACTGGTGAAGTCCACATTGATGCCCTGGGGTTGAAGTGTTCCAAGGCGGAAGATGAGGCGTTCTTCCTCCAGGTGTCGGGTGGCGAGGGAGCGGCGATGGAGTAGGCCCAGGACATGCATGTCCTCGGCAGAGTGGGGGGTGGGGATGTTGAAGTATTGGGCCACAGGGCAGTGGGGTTGATTGGTGCGGGTGTCCCAGCAATGTTTCCTGAGGCACTCTG
This sequence comes from Hemiscyllium ocellatum, assembly GCF_020745735.1. Classification (NCBI taxonomy): domain Eukaryota; kingdom Metazoa; phylum Chordata; class Chondrichthyes; order Orectolobiformes; family Hemiscylliidae; genus Hemiscyllium; species Hemiscyllium ocellatum. Next base: position 14,064,215 of record NC_083437.1, read on the forward strand.
CGAGGAGGTGTCTAGCCTCCCCAGTGTAGAGGAGACCACTCGACAGCAATAAGTGACTTTGGTGGACATGCAGGTGAAACTTTGGTGGATGTGGAAGACTCCTTTGGACCTTGGATGCTAGTGAGGGAGGAGGTGTGGGTGCAGGTTTTGCAATTCCTGTGGTAGCAGGGGAGGGTGCCAGGACGGGAGGGTGGTTTGTTGGGTGGTGTGGACCTAACTAGGTAATCACAGAGGGAATGGTCTTTGCCGAAAGCGGAAAGGGGTGGGGAGGGAAATATATCTCTGGTGGTGGGGTCCGTTTAGAGGTGGTGGAAATGTCAGCGGATGATAAAGCTAATGCGAAGGTTGGTTGGGTGGTAAGTGAGGACCAGGGGGTTTTGTCCTTGTTACGGTTGGAGGTGTGGGGTTTGAGGGCGGAGGCGTGAGTTGTGGATGAGATGCATTGGAGGGCATCTTCAACCACATGTGAAGGGAAATTGCGATTCTCTAAAGAGGGAGGACATCTTGGTGTGTTCTGTTGTGGAACATGTCCTCCTCGGAGCAGATATGGCGGAGGAATTGGCATTTTTTCAGGAGGTAAGGTGGGAAGAGGTGTAATCCAGGTAGCTGTGAGAGTCGGTGGGTTTGTAAATGATGTCAGTGTCAAGACGGTCATCATTAATAGAGATGGAGAGGTCCAGGAAGGGGAGGGAGGTGTCAGAGATGGTCCAGGTGAATTTAAGGTCGGGGCGGAATGTGTTGGTGAAGTTGATGAACTGCTCAACCTCCTCGCAGGAGCACGAGGTGATGCTGATGCAGTCATCAATGTAGTGGAGGAAGAGGTCGGGAGTGGTGCAGTGTAACTACGGAAGATGTACTGTTCTACGTAGCTCTCTCAGTCAATGTCGCAGTGATGCTGGATCACTCCATACACTTTAGAGGCTGCTTCACAGCAATGCTAGCTTGTTGTATATGCCTCCAAATCCATCTGATTGTGATGTTGACTCACTGCACACTCCTCCAGTCTGCTTCAGTGATAGTGACCTGTTGCACACTCTCTCCACCTCCTCCACTAAAAGTTTGCTTCATAGTCATGCTGAGTTCTCCCAAGATGTGTGGGAAAAATACTGTCAGCTAGGTAGAGTGATAAAGTAGTCACACTAGAAAGTTATAGAGCCTTACATGCTCTCTCCATGAGAAACCTTCATGAGGCACAAATACAGTAAACAGAGCAAAGAAAAAACATTAATTTAAGCTATTTTGAAATGATGGGATCCAAATACTAATTTTTAAAAAGTATATTTGTTGACCCACACAAATATACCTGGTACTTATACATAATGGATACATTACTGACGACAAGGCATTGAGTTCAATAATAACAGTGATGCACCTGTAAGGAGAAGGGAGCTTGGATAGAGATATACATCTGGACACCTTTTGAAGAAAAGTCAAATAGCCAGATGATGAGTGGGACTAACTACTGCATTTTTAAATTCCAAGACAGTGTTTGCAATCTTCCTAAAGTAGTAGAAAGTTAGGACTGCAGATGCTGGAGATCAGACTCGAGAGTGTGGTGATGCAAAAGCACAGCAGGTCAGGCAGCATCCGAGGAGCAGGAGAATTGATGTTCAGGTATAAGCCCTTAGTCAGGACTGAGGCTTGTGGGCCGGGGGGCTGAGAGATAAATGTGAGGGGATGAGGCTAGAGGGAAGGTGGCTGAGGATGTAATAGATAGATGAAGGTGACGGAGAAGGTAATAGGTCGGAGAAGAGGGTGGAGTGGATAGATGGGAAAGGTGATGGACAGATCAGGAGGGCGGTGTCGAGTTGGAAGTTTGAGACTGAGATAACGTGGGAAGAGGGGAAGTGAAGAAACTGTTGAAATCCACATTGATCCTGTGCAATTGCAGGGTCCCAATGCAGAATATGAGGTGTTCTTCCTCCAGACATTGGGTGGTTAGGGTTTGGCGATGGAGGAGGCCCAGGACCTGCATATCCTTGGTAGATTGGCAAGGGGAGTTGAAGTGTTTAGCCACGAGTCGGTGGGGTTGGTTAGTGCAGGTATCCCAGGGATGTTCTCTGAAACAATCTGCTAGAAGGCGTCCTTTTTTCCCCAATGTAGAGGAGACCACATTGGGTACAACAGATACAGTAGATGACATTGGTGGAGGTACAGATAAATTTCTGTCTGATGTGGAAGGATCTTTTGGGGCCTTGGACGGAGGTGAGGAGAGTGGTGTGGGTACAGGTTTTGCACTTCCTGTGGTGCAGGGGAAGGTGTTAGGAGTGGAGTGTGGGCTGGTGGGGGTGTGAACCTGTTGAGGGAGTTGCGCAGGGAATGGTTTCTCTGGAACGCTGATAGCGGTGGGTATGGAAATTTATCTCTGGTGGTGGGGACCATTTGTAGGTGGTGCAAGTGGTGGAGAATAATGCGATGTATGCAGTGGTTGGTGGGGTGGAATGTGAGGACCAGGGGGTTCTGTCCTTGTTGAATTGGGATGTGGGGGGGGGTGTTCAAGGGCGGTAGTGTGAGAAGTGGAGGAGAGTAATCCACTGCTATAAGCATTCTGGAGAAACCATGCCCAGAACAACTCCCTTGATAGGTCCACATCCTGCACCATCACACCCACTCCCAGCACCAAGTGGAACATTTCAGAGAACATCTCTGGGACACCCGCATCAAGGTAGAATGGGAGCTGGTCATAAGAGCACTGGAATAATCAAGTCTAAAGATAACAAAGGCATGAATAAGGATTTCATCAAGTGCGGAGTTTCAGCAGAATTTGAATCAGGTTATGGAAGTGAAGGTAGGCCATCTTAGAATAGGTGCGGAAAGGTGGGCAGAAAGTCATCTCAGAGACAAACACAAACTAAGCCTCTGAACAGTCTTATCACTCAGCTTGTGGCAGAAGTCAATTTTTCTCCCCTAAATACACTATACACAGAAGGTAGAGTTTAAAAAGAAAACAAACTGAAAATTGTATTCACTTTATACTGCTCTCAAACCTAATGTACTTGTATCCATTTGTTGAACATTACACAAGAAGGCATTTATTACCCTTGGAATTCCCTGTCCAAACAGAATCAACAACATGGCGATTGATATTGAAGTCTCTGTAATCATCACTTGTTTATTTTCCCCACAACCATATTTTATGCCCTGGATAAAAGGCATTGTTCTTTCACCAACATATCTGAATATTCAAAGATATTCAAATGTACAAAATTTTGTATAACTACAAACTGATTAATGTGTTTTATTTTATGACTACTGACAATGAAGTCAACCTCAGTAGTTTGAGGCTGCAACTCAGGCAACATGAGAAACTGTAACTACTTCAGACTAAAATGTTCACTTTGTAGTTTTAGAATGTAATTTGCTTGAATATGATAAAAACATTGTAAAGTAACCATTTTAAGCTTTGCCTATACTGATAATTGAGTTAATAGCTAGAAAAAACAATCAGAATTAATTTTGCTGTCTATAAATTTAAAAGTGAAGGATAAAGTATGTTTAACATCTCGGTTTTTTTGTTGTCTGAGTTTACTTCAATGTAATTGCCTACTTATCCTGACTGTTTACACCAATGCTGGTGCATGCCTAAAGAATGGCAATCAATCACCCATTAGAAAAAGGGAATCAGTGTGCAAGTGAAAGCTGCATCTTTGAGACATCTTTCTTTACAGACATCAGCAACTTCTGTTGTTTAGTCACCGAATGTAAAAACAAGCCTATTATACTTTAAAAAGTTTGAACCATAAGAATTCTGACATTACAGTTCACAGCAACAAGCCTAACTACAGTTGCAAAACAAACTTTTGCCCAAACATATATACAGCAACTTCCTGTTGCTTTTGCTGATTTTGAGCTGAGGTCAGACATTTACAAGCATCAGCCAGTCCACAGAAACAATTACCCTCTAATTCACTTCAAGGAGTACTTCAGGGAAATTTGTCTCACTATGTGACTACATAAAGCAGTTAGACCATGGAGACTTGGTTGATGCATGATACATTATGTGTGACACAGTTAATCTTTCTCTGAGTATCTTCTACATCTACCTTGAGCAATATTACAGACATTGAGTTGTGCATGTAAATAAAATCCAAAATATGCAAATATTTAAAAGGCATTTCCTACAACATCTCATTTAATAATTAAGAGCTGCCTTCTCAAGCATTTATAATAATTTGGATTTCTTTCTTGGGATTACTGCTTATTTTTCTTACTATAATAAATTTTCTCTTTACACATGTCTGCTTTCTCCTGAACTATATGTAATCCCATTGTGTATCAATCATTTTTCCATTTGGGGCAGGACTTGGTTGATTGACTGCAGGGTTAATAATTTTTAGCCTTGCATCTCAAATATGTTAAAATGGCAGTAATTTTAAAAACTGAAAAGAATTGAACGGACTTGTCAGTCAGTGTTCTGGCTTTCAATGAAGACCCAAATTCCAATCCAGCCCACACTACTGTAGTTTTGTTTCCTTGCTCTCTGCCTCTCTCATTCACAAATTCATAGACTTTTGCAAGCAAAGATTGCTTTTTCGGTTCAGTGACACAGGAAGTATCATTGTGATAGGCAACAGTAAACAAAACCAATAAAAAAACTTCTTATTCACTTGCCTGTGATTACAATGATATTTGAATTAAAACAGCTGAAATGGTAGTATGGTGCTTATTAACTCAAGCACCAAAGTTTAATTTTAACTGTATGCATATTTAAAAATGTGGTGATACAGAAGCTATATTTCGCTCAGTTAATAAAGCAACTGGTTAGAACCATAGTGAATACAGCTACTCATTGGAACCATACAGACAAGGAAGATCCCAGTAGATGGGAGGCAGTCCTTGTCAACATATACCTCTCAACCAACATTTATAAACAAATCACCTAGTTATCATCATATTCTCAGTTTGTGGCTCTAAATCTTATGCAAATTGGCTGCTTCATTTCTTACATTACAATATATGCTACTTCAAAAGTATTTGCTGTCAGTGAAGCACTTTGGGACATTCTGAAATCATGAACAATGCTCTATAAATCCAAGTCTTTAAGTTTTGCTTTGTAACAGTTACTCTCATTGACTCTCACTAGGTACACTCACTACCCATTGACTGGCTAGAGGGGATACAGGGGTGGTAAATACTGGGTGTTGGCAGGATTATCACTATTGTGAACTTTCTCATGATCAAACAATCTTCTGGATCTCACATGCAGATTTGGGACATAAATCAGCAATAGATCTTAGAGTGTATATGGACTCCAGCTCCGGAAAAGCTAACTTTAAGATGGGCAGTCAAAGCAGCAAAGCAGTTGGACTTACCATCAACACTTGAAAGTATACTAATGCATCCTCATATAATCTGGGACTACAGCCAGTAATATCCCTATGCGATTCCAGGATCAGGATGTGCATTTCCACATGAATGTCCTATCAATATAAATGGAGAGAAGGTTACATGTTAAAGAATTTTGAGAATGATAAATCAATGCTTAACTTAGTACACCACAGATAATAGGTCACAAACCAATCATTTAGTTGTACCAACCAAAGTTCCATCTATGCACTACCCCTCAATTCCAGTTCTTCTAAAATCTACAGTCCAATCCCTGCAGCTGTGTAAACTGTGTATGCAATGAATGTCTGTTTACATGCTTCCAAAACATACAGCAATCCCCTTGATTATTACAAGTTTTTTTTTCTCATTTTAATCCACAATAGAAACTGAAGTTCTACAGTGGGCAATAGAATAGAGTTTTTTTCGAAGTTGATGCTCTTGAAAATAATCACGGCTGTAATTCTATAATACCCCATGTAGTCTGGATGGTAGACAAATAGAAGGGGCCTAAAATGGAATGGTGCTGTGCCGACTGCAGATACACTTCGCAGCAATTTACCAGCAATGTGAGAAGTGTCATATGGTCTGCTTGCCCATGGATCATTTGAGGCCCTTCAGTGGTCACAGTTGGAGATGTTATGACATGTTATGAGTTAATAAACATTTTTTGTAATACATAGAAGACAACATTTAAAAAACTGCGACTTGCTGATAAATATAATGTTTGATTTGATTTATTGTCATGTGAAAATACAAATACATAGAAAACTGTCGTTTAGTGGTGCCATCTTAAAACACAGGAAATAAACCAAAATACAGAATACAAAGCCAAAATAAAAGTTCACCTTATCATCTTATTTCAATAAAGTTATGTGGTCTTTGGAACAGCTCTCATTTCTAGCTTGGTCATGGGCCTGGATCAGGACTCCTCCACCGCGATGCCTTGAGTCCCTGCTGCTAAACTGACTGCACTGCTTCAACTGTACTTCACAATGTCCTCGCTGCTGCTGGAAACAGGTGTTATCACTCTCCAACACTACCTTGACTCCACCAGAGGTGCCACTGCCATGAGTTCACATTGAGCTGGCCTCACAGATACAGCCACCGCCGGTGCCACAGGGTCCTGTGTTGGGACCAAACTTGTCACCATCACCACCTCCGCTGGCAGGCACCTGGGCTTACCCTTGACCCTGGAGTCTCGGCTCAGCTTGTGAGTCTGGACCAGAGGATTAAGCCTGGGACCTGATCCTCACTCATTGGGAGACACTGTGCTGGGCTGGACCTGAGGTCACCTTGTCTTGGCAATACTGCTGCCACCGCTGCACACCTTCTCCTTCTTCATTTACTCAGCTTTGCCACTCCCTCAGCCCGCACCGCTATCTTCGTCTACCATTCCATACAGGGTCCACTCTCAGTGATGCCACCGCCAATGCTGCCACATTTGAGGCAAAAGGTAAAAGACTTTCAAGGAAAATAAAGCAATAGTAAAAAGTAAAATTAAAAACAAAAAAAAGGAAAAAAAAAGCAGATGGAAGTAGACGAGCTCCAGGCTCAGTAGCCTGACCAATGCCAACCTGCTGCCACCATCTTGACAGTATATTATTCATTCTAAAATGGATGAAGTGTATTATTGAGTTAGTTTTGCTTTCAATTTTTAACTACAATTTCACTGTCTTCAGTATCCTGAGGAATACGCAAGGGTAAAGATGTCAATTAAAAACCATCCCCAGATTAAAGTCATTCTTCACTTTCAAAACAAACAAACTTACAGATCTGAATCATCAGACATGTTTTTCAACTATCAAACAAAGTAATGTTATGAGATGTTGAACAGATCTTGTGCAGCCAGCATTGGTGGTTCTGCTCCAGCCCATTGAGGTGTCTGCTATAGACAGTCAATGTCTCAGAGCCATATAGGAGGACGGGAGACACCACAGCTCCATAAACCATGAGCTTGGTCTTGGGTCTGATGTTGTTGTTCTTGAACACCCTTTTCCTCAGGTGGCAAAAAGGTTGCACTAGCACACTGGAGGCAGTTCTGGATCTCTTCATCAATAGCTGCTCTGGCTGACAGGACATTCCCGAGGAATTGAAAGTGGTCCTGCGAATCCGCTGGGAAGGAAGACGGACCAACACCAGGGTCTTGACCAGGCCAACATCTCCAGCAAATAGGCATTGACCATCCTTGATTGCTGCAATGGGCTGGGCACAATATTAATTAGGTGGACAGACCCACCTGATACGGTGATAAGGTTGGCACATTTTGTGGAACTTGCAAGAACTTTAGGCCAGAGGTAATTTTCAAGGAAATGGGCTTTGCCTACCCACTAGTTTTGACTCTTGCTCCATTCTCCTCCCTGGCATTACCTCTTGTCATTTGTTCTTACCTTAGGTCATGGAATTTGTTTAATGCTGCTCCCATTTCCGGGCTTCTGTTCTTAACTCACAATGAAAGGCATCATTCACCAAGGCTGAACAGGCTGGGACTGTTTTCCCTGGAACATCAGAGGCTGAGGGGTGACCTTGTAGAGGTTTACAAAATTATGAGGGGCATGGATAGGATAAATAGACGAAGGCTTTTCCCTGGTGTGGGGGAGTCCAGAACTAGAGGGCATAGGTTTAAGGTGAGAGGGGAAAGATATAAAAGAGATCTAAGGGGCAACATTTTTACACAGAGGATGATACGTATATGGAATGAGCTGCCAGATGAAGTGGTGGAAGCTGGTACAATTGCAACATGTAAATATGAATTGGTATATGAATAGGAAGAGTTTAGAAGTATATGGGCCAAGTGCTGGCAGGAGAGACTAGATTGGGTTGGGATATCTGGTCGGCATGGACGGGTTGGACCGAAGCGTCTGTTTCTGTGCTTACATCTCTATGACTCTATGACAGTAACAGACATTTGTCAGCGTAGGTAGTGGTGTGACTCAACAGCTCTTTGCATTGACCAGTCTGTACCATTAGAAGAGGCATTACCAATCTAAAAATGTAGTCATAGAGTGTGATTATTTTTAAAAAGGTTTAATATATTGTATTTCTTTTCTAATTAATAGTGTATTTGATTTTGCTATGAATTTAAGGTAAGAATACACAGCACTGCACATGTAGGGTGCACTGTTTCAACTCATACATTGTTTTGATGATTTTGCCATGCAAGGAAATTTCCAAAATAACCCAACTCCAGCTTTAACAATAATTCTTCTAAGAATCCATGGTTCATTAAAAGATGATTCACCTAAATTAATGATTTTCAGCAATGTAACTACAACTGCACTGAAGACTATTTTAACAAATAAATTATACATTAATAAGTTGCAGGAACAATTGCAAGCAAGATAATTTCCTTTGTCTGCAAAGTTTCTATCACATCAACTGTAACCTGTGTTGAATCCATTGCAATCATACATGCCCAAGAAACTGTGGTACATGCACTGTGAACAGCAGTGTACAATGTCACAGATTAGTAAGTTGTTTTGAAAAGTCTACTTGTTGCAGAGGTGGACTCAAACTTAAAAAAATGCCTCAACGCAAGAGGAGCAATTAGCACCAGGAATGCATAAGTATTAAATTAATCTCCAAAGTACAGTTGGCAGTTCCTGCATTGAAGCATTGATGCCTTTGTTAGGAAAGCTAAGACAGGGACTTATTGATTGGACTACCTGACAATAAGTTATTGATATATATGTAATTACAGCAACCAATTTTCATGCAGTTAAATAGCCCAAAAAGATAGAGGAAAAAAATTGTGATCACAGAAGAAGGAAGTGTGCCTGTTGAATCCACGCCAGTGTTGTCAGCTCAACTTGAGTGATCTAGTTTAATTCTAGTTCCCTGCATCATTTTGTATTCTGTGTTAAAGATCTTTGGATTGCCACTCATTTAGGGAGAGAAAACAGAAACTAAGATCTGGAGTAGGTCAGTCGGCATCTACAAGCCTACTCTGTCCTTCAATCATGATTGGTCCTCCATCTTAAATCCATATTCTCACTTGCTCCTCATTGCATGCCTTTGGTATCTTAAAAAAAATCTCTTTGTTGAATATATTCAATGACTTGGCCTCCATAATTTTCTGTGATAGGGAATTCGCAGGTCCACTTCCTTTTGAGTGAAGAAAGGTTTCATTATCTCAATCCTAAATGGTTTGTCCTGTTCTGAGACTGTGTCCCCTGCTGCTAGACAACACTCCAAACAAGGAAAACATCCTCCTTGCATCTAGCTTGCCCAGCATAGTTAAAATGTTATATGTTCAATCAGATCCTATCTCATTCTGGACTCTCATAAATATAGGTAAAAAGGTCGAGTCGAAACCGATCTCTCCTTATCAGACAGCCTTGCTATCCCTTGTAAAGGAAAATATAAAGTTGCCATTGTCTTACCAGACATAGGGCTGCTCTCTTATTAGAGAGAGAGACAACTGATGGTGGTTTACGCTGAGGGTCACTCATGCCTCAGGACAGGGGAGAGGTTCAAATGGAGTATTCTACATGGTAATCTCAGCCAGTGCATGAATTGAATCCTCACTGTTGATATCACTCTGCATTGCAAACCAGCTGTCCAGTCAACTGAGGTAACCAATTGCCACCCTTGTATCAGCTAAGTGAACATCTGCTGCCCTCCCTCTCTGGCAAATACATCCTTTCTTTGATAGGGAGATTAAAACTGCATACATACATCAATATATGCTTTTCTTTTTTTTACATCAATGGGTGTGATTTCACATTTAGCCACTTTGTACTGCCTCTGTCATGTGTTTCCTCATTTACTCAGCTTGTCTAACTCACCTCAAAGCCTCCTTGCATCGTCCTCACAATAATCACACAGTTTTGTGTCATCAGCAAATTTGGAAATGTTACATTTGATTCCCTCATCCAATTCATTTATAAATAACTTGAATAGCTGGGGCCCAAGCGTCAGATCTTTGCAGTATCCCACTAGTCTTTGCTTGCCATGTGGAAGAGGACTAATTTGTTCGCACTCTCTATATCCAATCTGTTAACCATGGAGACTCAATGGTTAGCACTGCTGCCTCACAGGGCCAGGGACCTGAGTTTGATTCCAACCTTGGATGACCGTCTGTGTGGAGTTTGTATATTCTCCCCATGTCAATGCTGGTTTCTTCCAGGTGCTCCGGTTTCCTCCCACAGTCCAACAATGTGCAAGTTAGGTGGATTGGCTGTGCTAAATTGCCCGTAGTGTATAGGGATATGTAGGTTGGTGCATTAACCATACGAAATGCAGGGTGATAGGGTTGAAGTGTGATGCTCTTCGGAAGGTCAGTGAGGACTTGTTGGGCTGAATGGCTGTTTCCACACTGTGGGGATTCTATGTTGATTCTATAACCAATTCTCAATCCATGCCAAATTTACTTTAATTTTGCTCGCTAAGTTCTCATGTAAGACCTTATCAAAAGTTGTCTAAAAATCCAAATTTTTTGGATATAGACTGGTTCTCTTTATTTATTCTGTTACATATTTAACAGAAATATGCAATAATCATGCTATACATCCCCAAAATTAGTCCAGTAGATTTGTTAAGCATGATTTGCCTTTCATAAACCCATTTCCTTTGTCCAATCCTGTTAATGTTTTCCAAATGTTCTGCTATCAAGATTAGATTAGATTAGATTGACTTTTATAATAGCTTCTAGTATTTTTCCACATGATGTATGGTTCACTGATCTGTAACACTACATTTTTTTGCTCCCTGCCATTATTAAAAATTAGGGTTACATTGAACACCCTCCAATCTGTGGGAACTGCTCCAGACTCCATACCATTTTCAAAGATGACCTCCTATGCATCCTTTACTTCCTTTACTTTTAAGGATGCATATTATCAGTCCTGGAGATTTTTCAGCCTTTGACCACATTAGTTTTCCTGGCACTATTTTCTTGCTAATACTGACTTCCTTTAATTCCTCCCTCTCACCAGACCCTTGTTTCCTTAAAATTTCCTGGACATTTTTTACATTTTATGTTTTGAAGATAAAGTCAAAGTATATATTTAATTCTTATGTCATCCTTTTGCTCACCATTATAAATTCCCCAGTTTCTGCCTATAAGGGACCTACATTTGTCTTCACTACCTTTTTCTCTTCAAAATCTTAAAGACGCTTTTACCATCAGTTATTATGTTCCCTGCAATTTTATTCACAGATACTTTTCCCCTTCCTGATCAAATGCTGTGCCCTCTTTTGCTGAATTCTAAAATGCTCCTAATCCTCAGGCTGGCTGGGTTTTTTCTGGCAATTTTACAGGTCTGCTCTTTGGATCTATTACTGTCCCTAAATTCCTTTGTAAGCCATTGTTGAACCAACTTTCCACTTTTATTTCTGTGCCAGATAGGAAAGGATGATTCAAATCAAAATACTGCAAGTACTGGAAACTTGGAGCAACCACAGAGTATGCTGGACTAATTCAGCATGTCTGGTAGCATCTGTGGTCAGAGAAACAGAGTTAATGGTTCGAGTCCAATACAACGCTTCTTCAGAATTATGAGTTATTGTTGCAATTCATGCATATGTTATTTAAATATTAATCATTGCGTCCACTTGTTAATATTTTTAGTAAGAGCCCCCAATTTATCATGATCAATTTGCTTTTCATATCTCATAGTACCCTTTTTTTTTGAGTTCAGGACTTTAATTTTGGATCTTACTACTTTATTCTCTATCGTAATGAAAAATTCTGTTCTTGTTGCTGTTCCCCAAGAGAGCTGCACAAAAAGATTGTTAATTCATCCTTTCACATTACACAATAGCCACTCGGGAGAAGCCTATTCTCTGTTTGATTCTTCAACGTATTGACCTAAAAACCATCACATACTCTAGAAAATCCTCCTCCACAATATCAGCGTTCATTTGGTTTGCCTGACCTATATCTAAATTAAATTAACTCATGATTAGAATTACCCTTATTCATGCATCTCTGATTTCTTGTTTTAAGGTCTTTCCTTACATCTGCACTACTGTTTGGCAGCCTATAGACAACACCAAACAACTTTTTCTGCTCTTGGTATTTTTTATCGCCATCCATACAGATTTCATATCATGATTTTCCTAGCCAGTATGCTTCTGCACTACTCCTTTATGCATAATGCTTACCTACTTCCTTTACCTTTTTGGCCATTCTTCTTAATTAATGAATACCCCTAGATATTCAGTTCCCATCTTTGGTCAATTATTAGGCATGTCTTTGTAATCATAACCATTTACTGTATATATTTTTGTATTGCTAACTCACCCACCTTATTTTATATGCTCTGCCCTTTAAGACAAAACTCCTTTTGATTTGTCTTTTTAGCCTTGATAGTCATCTTGTCTTTATTTTTCACGATGGTCCAATCTGCTTTTTACCATTTTTTTTTCTGCCTTCCACTTTTGCTTCTTACCTTCCTGTTGTTTTGTTTCTATCCTTGGTTCCTCCTCCTGTCTCCCTGCTTAGGTCCCCAAACTCCTGCCATTCCAGTTTAAACCCTTTCTGACAGCATAAGCAAACAGCAGTCTGAGAACAATGGTTGCTATCTGGCTAGATGCAACCTACCCTGCTTGTACCAAAGTCTCACCTTCCCTAGAATCTGAATCACTCCCTTCAACACCTTTTCTCCAGTCAAGTATTCATCTGGTATATTGTGTTACTTCTGCTCTTGCTAGCACTTGACACCGGTAATAAGTTAGGAACATGATGTATAGATTGTGCAATCACAGCCGACTACATTTTCAATATAACCCAGTAAATATTATTCGACATACAAAGTGACATTTTCACAGAAAAACATTATAATTGTACTACACATACCAAGGACAGATCCTTTTGATCAGCTTTAAATGCACTGATTGATCTATACATTCCACTATACAAAATAAGTACACATAAGTCACTTACAAATGTCCACAATTAACATACATATTAACGCCTAATTGAAAACCCTAACTCAACTTGTCCTTAAACAAAAAGGAAACAGCATTGTGGGATCACGGATCAAACTGCCTGCATAGACGTTATGTGCTTTTTTTTACTGTCGTGGCACGATCCGAAAGCCAAATGCTTGAACAGTGACAGAATCGGACAGGGTCAGCATCGGTATACAAAGGAGAAATCTTGACAAATCTACTGGAATTTTTCAAGAGTGTAACTAATAGAGTTGAGGGGGCAACAGTGGATGTAGTTTATTTGGACTTACAGAAAACGTTTAATAAGGTTCCACATAAGAAATTTGCATTTAACATTAACGTGCATGATTGGAGAAAGTGTATAGACATGGATACAGAACTGGTTGGCATTCAGAAAACAAAGAGTACATTTAAACTGTTCTTTATCCAAGTGGTAGGCAGTGAGTAGTGGGGGTCTTGTGCTTGGACCCCAGCTATTCACAATACATATTAATAATTTAGATGAGGGAAAAATGTAATTTCTTGAGATTTGCAGATTTCCCATTCACAATGCTGAGTGGGAGAACGAGCTGCGAGGAGGATGCAGGGATGCCAAAATGTGATTTGGGCAAATTGAATCAGTGGGCAAATGCATGGCAGATGAAGTACAGTGTGGATAAGTATGAGGCTATCGACCTTAGCGGCAAAAGCAGGAAGGCAGATTATTATCTGAATGGTGACAGATAGGTGCAATGAGACTGAAGTCTCCTTATACACCAGTTATTGAAGGTAAGCAAAGTAGGTGCAGCAGGCGATGAAGAAGGCAAACGGTACTTTAATCTTCAAGAGGATTTAGGAACAGGGTCATTGCATGCAGTGTTCAGAACCAGAGGTCACCATTTAAGGATACGGGTAGGCCACTTAGGATTGAAATAAGGAGAAACTTCTTCCCCTAGAGAGTGGTGAGCCTACAGAATTTTCTGTCACAGAAAGAAGATGAGGCCAAAACATTGAATGTTTTCAAAAAGGAGTTAGACATAGTTCTTAGGGCTAAAGGGATCAAAGTGTGCTGAGTTGGATGACCAGTCGTGAACTTATTGAATGAACAGCTCAAGGCACTGTGAGGCCTACTCCTATTTTCTACATTTTATGTCTACGTTATTTTAGATTAAACACAAAATCTATTTTTTGGTAATCTGTTAATAATGGCACACAACATTAAGGGTCAAGATGTTAATCATTGTGTTATGGTGGTAGGCAAATATATCAAAGGCATTTTCTGTAATCTGAAGCTCCAAGCTGGCAGTTCTGCTTGTGGAAAGTCCATCTTGGGGAGTTTCTGAACAGCACTCCCTGGTAGCAATGTCTCACAATGGAAGCATTGTATTGCTGAACATCTCTACCACCAACACTATTGAGATTCATCCATAAAATAACATAACAATGTCTATCTATGATATAGATGTCCACTTAGAGTGGTTAGTTTTCTGCTTTTTACTCAAGAAGGCATGCTGTTACAAAATTCCAACTGAGCATTTCACATTTATCAACCAGAAAATCATCAACATGAGATTAAAGCCTTGGGAGCTAGCTTTTATGTACTGTGGATCAGAACACAATACAATGACTGTTTCCATAGAAATGGAACATTGTAGGTCCCATTGGCATTGGTACCCCATGAAATTCATCACCAACTTTATGCTGTATAAATACTTAAAATTGAATTTGATAGTAGGCTTATGAATCCTGAGTGGCAGAAAGCTGAATAATTTAATATTTCCAAACTCAGAAAAATGTGCTTCTTCTTTATTATGTAACTTGTGAGCTCTCTTGTCCCTGTTATCTTAGGTAACAATCTCAAGCTAAGCCAATAAAACAGAGAACTTCAGATGCTGGAAGTCAGAAATAAAAAACAAAATTCTGGAAAAGCTCAGCAGCAGTGGCAGCATCAGAACTCCGAAGAAGGATTGCTGACCCTGAAGCATTAACTCTGCTTTCTGCCCACAGATGCTGCCAGACCTGCTGAGCTTTTCCAGCAAATTTTGTTTTGAATCTTACGCTAAAGGCTAGCTGTCACTGTATTGGTGTAACTAAATAAGATAGGGAACTGTTGAATTACCACCTTGTATAGATGATTTGATGTAAGCTGATTAATGGGGACATAAAATATTTAAACTACTATACGAATGCAGCGGAAAGAAAGGTTTGTACAATTGAACAGGTGCGAAAAGTGCATATAAAACACAAAATCTAATCTTTTTAATGAGTTTATTTTCCATAACAATTATAATTCTTTACCAATGTTGTAGCATGTTGCATTTGTTTAAACTACACAAACTCTTCCAGAGCATGAAATCATCTTGTTCATGTCAAGAAATATGGTCAGAGTCTAACAGCAATTGGATTTTGGTCATTCATGGTTACATAGGTCCTTTAATGCCTAAGAAAGCAGATGTTACTTCCTCACTTGCTCCATCACTAAACATTAGTTGATTTCTCCACCTAGCCATGACTCCTACCTTCGAGCTAACAAGAAAGAAATTTTAAAAATATGGTATTTCCCTTAGTAGCCATAGCATAGTGAACTCTCATATTGAAGTGCATTGATGCAATTACTGTTTTTTCTTTATTGTTCTCAGGTTTGATTCAGAACTATAAGCTGAAGTTGAGAACTGAACTTTGTAGAACAGCTTGTTGTAAAAATAAGAGAACAACAAACTGACGTTTGCATGTGGGAACTAGTCTGAAAAGATAATTTCATGTTAATTAAGAACCCTCCTTTTCACACCAAATGTGTTATGCTCTGGACTGGTAGCTGTTTGGATGTCACATTGACCAACCAAGGGGAGGCCAATACTGGCCAGCTAATCACAGAAATGTTGGAAAAGAGAAACCAAAGGTTGAACTGACTTTTGATTGGGTTTTTTGGGCTGTGTGCATTGAAGCTGCTGGACTGGGATGCCATATTTGAGTTTTCCTCTTTCTAGTTTTATATCCAGTTAAAAAAATGATGAATGATCTGAAAAAAAGAATCCCAGTTTATAAGAAATAAGTGAACACTCTTTGGAGCCCACTGGAAGCTGTTTGCATTGACTAGTGACTTAGGAATTCAGGCAAGATCCAATCCTAAGTGTCTGTAATGCAACATGTCACTCAAGGATTTTACAAAGACCTGATACATTGAAACAGTTATTGAACTGGAAAATTATTGTTCTTTTGTTTTCTTTTTTAGGTTATCCCTTAACTGTGTCTGTCTATCTAGGTGACAGAGGGGGGCTATGATCAAAGAAGATTTGGCTTAAAACACAGGCATTAATTAGATTACCTTTTGTTTAGCTTTGCTCTAATAAAGCTACAGGATTAGAAATAAATTGTTAATTTCTATGTAAGTTATAAACTTGGTGTCTGATATCAATTATTTGTCAAGTCCACTAAGTAACAATTGGGCAATTTTGAGGACCACCAAATGCTAAAATTTCAGTGTTGCCATCAGGGAGTTTGATGTGGATTGGCTTAGTATACTTGTGTTGTAATATGTAGTGAACTTTAATATATATCGTGAGAACTATTCATTTGAATTGCAAGCTGAGCAATTACTTGTACCTGTAGACATTATTAGTCATTATTGGATATTGTATTAGAGTAAAATTTCGAAGATGAAGTTGGAGGATTGGTTGACAATGTAGATAATGCAGATTGCTTGCAACACGATACATATCATCAATAGAAAAAGATGGGGTAATGTGTTTCAGCAAAAACAATAGGGAGAGGCAATAATGACTTAATTGTACAGTTCTAAAGCATGTAGAGGAAGACGGGGATTTGGGATTAATGTGCATAGATCTTTGGTAGGAAATAGCAAGATTACAGTTAGCAAAGCAGATGAGATTTTTGGCTTTATAATTAAACTCAATGTATTTTAGCAACCTCACCTCATTAACTATCAATCCTATAGCATGCCTAGCTTCTAGCTCTATCTTACCATGGCTTATTTACAGAATAACTCACCACTCAGCAAATGACTGCCACTCCTGGTACCTACACCATCTTTAAAAGATTGCAGTGCATTGAGACGAGCATTCGCATTCTGGCATTGTCCCTTTCTGAACGCAATGACATAGCAGCCATAAAGCCATACTGGTCACAGCAGAGAGTCAGCATGCCTGATATTCCCTTGTACAGACAATCCTCATCACTGTTTAACCACCAGGCCACACATTTACCTGTCTAGCAACATCCTTCTAAATCCTCTCTAGGTCACTGCTGAACAACATGGAGGCTCTTCGCAGCCAGTAACAAGCTGACACCAAATACCCCACATCGACTTCCATGTCCAGCGTTTTCGATATGTAGTTTGTTTAGCGTATTTGTGATGGAAAGCTAAATATAAATGAGGCAAGTTGTGCCTTGATAAGACAATTAATAAGCAATAATCCCCCTTAATTGACATTCATGGCTGTTTATCAAGGAACTGACCTTGCTGACTGGCAGATCTATAAAAGATGCAGCAAGTTGCTCCTGGCATTGAGATAGGCCACACAGGACTTTGAATGAATGATTTTGCCATAAATCTTGCAACACTCCATGTTGTTCAGTCCATTACAAGATTCTGCTAATTAAGTACAAAATCAGGGATGCTAGTCTAATCTGATTGGGTTAAAGCTAAAGAATCCAGTCTGGCCACAACACTTTAGGAAAGGTATAAGAATCCTTGAGAGGATGCAAAAGAGCTGTGTGAGAACAGTTCCATGGATCAGGAATCTTAGCTGCAAGATCTTGATCCCTTTACCAATAACAAACCTATCTCTGTCTTAAATACTCTCAATGGCTTGGTCTCCACAACCTTTTGCGGCAATGAGTCCCACAGATTCACGACCCTCATACTGAAAAAATTTCTCGTCATCTCAATTCTACAGTCATCCCTTCACTCTGAGGCTGTGCCCATTGGTCCTAGTCCCTCCTACGAGTGGAAACATCTTCTCTATGTCCACTCTATCCAGGTCTCTTAGTATTCTGCAAATTTCCATCTCCTCCCGTTCTTCTACACTCTATTGAGTACAGATCCAGAGTTCTCAACCATTCCTCATATGACAAACCCTTCATTCTTGTGAACCTCCTCTGGATCCTCTCCAATGCCAGCAGATCATTCCTTAGATATGAGGCCCAAAATTGTTCACAATATTCCAAATGTGGTTTGACCAGAGCCATATACGCCTTAGTAATACATCCCTGCTCTTGTACTTCAGCCATCTTCAAATGAATGCAAACACTGATTTGCCTTTCTAACTGCCAACTGAGTTAACTTTAAGAGAATCCTGGACTAGCACTCTCAAGTCACTTTGCGTTTCAGATTTCTGAAACCTTTCCCCATTTATAAGATAGTATATGCCTTCAATCTTCCCATCACACTGCAGAACCTCATACTTTCCCACATTGTATTCCATCTGACACTTCTTTACCCACTCTTCTAGCCTGTCTGTGCCTTTCTGCATTCTCCCCACTTCCTCAGTAATAGCTGTTCCTCCATTTATCTCTGTGTTATCTATGAACTTAGCAACAATGCCCTTCGTTTCTTCATCTAGGTGTTAATGTATAATGTGAATAGTTACGGTCCCAATACCGACCCTGCGGAACTCCACTAGTCACTGGCTGCCATCCTGATAAAGAACCTTTTATCCCCACTCTCTGCCTTCTGCCAGTCAGCCAATCCTCTATCCCTGCCAACACCTTGTCCTAACACCAGTAGCTCTTATCCTATTTAGCAGACTCCTGTGCAGAGTTCTGAGGAATGGTCACTCAACCCAAAACATTAACACTGATTTCTCTCCACAGATGCTGCCAGAGCTTTTCGAGCAATTTCTGTTTTTGTTTCTGATTTAGAGGATCTGCATTTCTTTGGTTTATCATAGAATCCCTATAGTGTGGAAACAGGCCATTTGGCCCAATAAGTTCACACCAACCCTCCAAAGAGTGACTCAACCAGAAAACAGAGACATACACAATGGGAACAGACCCTTTGGTCCAACTCGTCCATGCTGACCAGGTTTCCCAAACCAAACTAGTCCCACTTACCTGCGTTTGACCCACATCCCTCTAACACTTTCTTATTCATGTACCTGTCCAAATGTCTTTTAGATGTTGTAACCCTGTGTCTGCATCTTACATGCCATTGTAAGGACAGACTGATGGGCAGAGGGGGTGGATTGGCCATGTTGGTAAGGGATGATATTCGGTCCCTTGCGTGGGGGGACCTAGAATCAGGGGATGTAGAGTCAGAGTGGATAGACCTGAAAAATTCTAAGGGTAAAAAGACCCTTTTGGGAGTTATCTACAGGCCCCCAAACAGTAGCCTGGATGTCAGATGTAAGTTGAATAAGGTGCTGAAATTGACCTGTTGCAAAGATGTTACTACAGTTGTTATGGGGAATTTCAATATGCAGGTAGACTGGGAGAATCAGGATGGTATTGGACCTCAAGAAAGAGACTTTGTGGAGTGCTCTGATATGGATTCTTAGAACAGTTGGTGCTGGAGCCTACCAGGGAGAAGGCAATTCTGGATCTGGTATTGTGCAACGAACAGAATTGATCAGGGACCTCGAAGTGAAGGAGCCATTGGGAGGTAGTAACCATAATACAATAAGCTTCAATCTGCAAATTGAGAGGGAGAGGGTACAATCGGAAGTGACAATATTTCTGTTGAATAAAGAGAACTCTGGAGCTATGAGGGAGGAGCTGACCAAAGTACAATGGTGCAATACCTTAGCAGGGATAACAGTAGAGGAACAATGGCAGATATTTCTTGTGTATAATGCAGAAGATGCAGGATCAGTTCATTCCAAAAAGGAAGAAAGAGGCAAGTTAAGAAACATATAAAGTTAAAAGAGAAAAAGTATAACATAGCAAAGGTAAGTGGGAAACGGAGGACTGGGAAGCTTTTAAAGAACAACAGAGGATTACTAAGAAGGAAATACGCAGAGAAAAAAATGAAGTACGAAGGTAAACTGGCCAAAAATATAAAGGAGGATAGTAAAAGTTTTTCTAGGTACGTGAAAGGCAAAAAAATGGTTAAGACTAAAATTGGGCCCTTGAAGACAGAAACAGGGGAATATATTACAGGGAACAAAGAAATGGCAGAAGAATTGAATTGGTACTTCGGATCTGTGTTCACTGGGGAAGACACAAGCAATCTTCCTGAGGTAACAGTGGCTGAAGGATCTGAACTTAAGGGAATTTATATTTGCCAGGAATTGGTGTTGGAGATACTGTTAGGTCTGAAGGTTGATAAGTCCCCGGGGCCTGGAGGTCTACATCCCAGAGTATTGAAGGAGGTGGCTCGAGAAATCATGGATGCGTTGGTGATTATTTTCCAGAGTTCGATAGATTCGGGATCAGTTCCTGCAGATTGGAGGGTGGCTAATGTTGTACCATTTTTTAAGAAAGGTGGGAGAGAAAGATTCTAGGAGGAGGCAGGAAATTATAGACCAGTTAGTCTGACTTCAGTGATGGGAAAGATGCTGGAGTCTATTATAAAGTATGAAATTACGACACATCTGAATAGTAGTAACAGGATAGGTCAGAGTCAGCATGAATTTATGAAGGGGAATATGGGCCAAGTGCTGGCAAATGAGACTAGATTAGGTTGGGATATCTGGTCAGCACGGATGAATTGGACCCAAGCGTCTATTTCTGTGCTGTACATCTCTATGACTTTGTGACTCTACGGTGTCTTTCACTGTTAAAACTGATGCAAAGTACCTGTTTAGTTCCTCTGTAATTTCTTTGTTCTCCATTATTACTTCTCCAGCCTCATTTTCCAGTGGTCCAATGTCCACTCTTGGCTCCACCTTACCTTGCATATATTTACAAAATATTCTTGCAATCTTCTTTTATATTTTCAACAAGCTTATTCTCATATTTCAACTCCTTCCTCATCATTTTTTGACAGTTATCCTTTGCTAGATTTAAAAGGCTTACTATGTCATGGAGTAAATCCTCCTGTTTAATTTAAACCAGCAACACAGAAAAGATATATCCCATGCAGTAATCTGTGAAAATTCAAGAGGCCAAGAACTATTTAACAACTTCATTTAAGAACTATTTAACAAAAATTAACAACTTTATTTCTGAAAGTACAACAGAGAATAATTAACTAATAATTATTTACAATTCCTTCCTCTAACCTAACTTCTACCTTCCCTTCTATACTACCAGTCCAAAAATAAACCTGATTAAGATTGACCAAACATTCACATTTTCAAAACCAGCCAGATGTCGAATCTTCTCTTATATTTTCCTCTGTCTTCTTTTCTTCTTTTTAGGGATTTCTGTTTCAGAGGTTACTAATCGATAAAGCTACCTTTGAGAGAGCTATTTTTCAGGCAGTCTATACATACTGCTGCTGAAAATGTGTTGCTGGAAAAGCGCAACAGGTCAGGCAACATCCAAGGAGCAGGAGAATCGACGTTTCGGGCATACTGGTGGCTTGGCAGTTCACCTCCCAACTGTTCAATTTTCCCCAGTCT